>NC_084941.1:2947500-4342083 GCF_958298935.1 Phragmites australis | reverse complement strand
ACCACCTTCAACTGCTCGATCGGCTCCTCCAGCTCCAGTATCCAACAACAATGCAACCACACTCCAATCAGAAACAACAACAAGCAGACACGAACCAATCTGAAACCCACCGGCGCCCACCCACCTGCACGTACTTGGCCATGAGCCCCCACCGGTTGCCGCGGTTGCCGGTGTCCGCGCGCACCTTCTGCGTGATCAGCGACGCGAGACACCCGAGCACCTCCTCGTACTCCGCCGACCCCGTGGCCACACTTGCACCCGACCCGCACCACCGAATCATAACACAAGGCGCAACAGAGGCTTAACCGAACGGGTTCGGCTGGCTCACCTGCATGCGCGGCACCGGCCATGGCGCGGGGGAGGAGGAGGAGGGAGGGGCTGAGGGGCGGGCGGAGGAGGAGGGGGATGGGTCCGCTGGGGTTGGGGGAGAGCGGGTGGGGAGGAGCTGAGCGGAGCGGTAGGAGGAGGAGGCGGAGGTGAGCAAGTCGGGGCGGGGGCATGGCGACGGTGGCAGAGGAGGGAGCGGGTCGTGGGCTCGCGCCGCCGCCCGCGCGCATCGCTCGCCGATCATGTGGCGCGGGAGCCGGGAGTGGATCAGCCTGCTTTATGGTAGGAGACGGTCGTCTCGTGTTGGGTCACAACCGAGCAAAAGTTGGGCGGCCTAAGTGCTCTATTGGGCCTTTTCGGCTTTCAGGTTTAGTCGGCTCAGATGGGCATTGATGTTGGGATTCTAGATACATGGGGCATGCATCCTGGCCCATTTGAACTCTCTCTCTAAAAACTACGATTTGAAATATGTCACAGCATGTACAATGGAGTGTTTATAGAAAAAAAATTCTCAATTTCACTGGTACAAGTGCTTAAGCAAAGGACAAGATGCTTACTTAAGCGCAATTGTTTATCTTAGTGCTAACAAGATAGTTAATCATTTTAAGCACATATGGTTTTTGTTTGCATTGTAAATTACAATTTTTATGTATGTGCTTAATACTATCTTTTCTTAAACACCTAACATTGTTCATACCCTTGTTGGTATTTATGATCTCGGTGGCTAACAACCAATCAAATCCTAAGGGGTACGACGCCCACATACGCGCCCTGATCGGGATGCCAAACCAACCAATGATTTAGGTCCCCATAGCCCAGCGCAATATATAAAGCAAAGGGAACCCAACCCTATGGTTGATCTAACGATCTCTAGAAATTGCTCTCACCTCCAACAAATCCCCTGCTCGATCGGCTTGACGTTGGTGCTCACGTGAAGATATACGCCTCTACTGCAGGATCACGCCAGCGAACACCGCTCTCCGTCGATCTCTACATCTTCTACATCTACGCATCTTCATCAACTACATGTGTCGGCCACCTCTACTTCGCCTACACTGACCATCTTTGTCAACCCAGTAATCATCGACGACAACCACACGTCCACGTCGACTTCACCTCACCGTCAAGCACTAATAGCATCTCCCAACGCTAGTACGTCCTAAGGCTTCCAATGTGATGTTTATGTGTTCAATCTAGAGGTTAGTCCTAATGAGATCAAGATTAGAACCTAATATTTGGCACCAAAGTCGAGCTAACCTCGAATTGAACCCAATTAATCATGATTAGATGCCAATTAAGGTCATGTTGATGCCATTAGCTGCAATTAAGCCCTAAAGGAACTTGATTATGCCTCAGTTTTAGTTTTTTGTTTGGCCCAAATTACTCTCCGATTAATGCTCATGATCATGATTTTAGGTTGTTCATGTATGTCTGTGTGTTTATTTGTGCCCTTTTATACTCGAGATAGACTAATTGGTTTCGATTGGGGGATTAAGCTCAGGCAAACATATAAGAAGGAGGGGAATTGGGGAAATCAAGAAAACCTAAGGCAAAACCTTAAGAAATCTCCAATTCCTCTAATACCAAACCCTAATCCCCGATGCCGAACCCTAATCCCCAAAATTTAATCCCAAATTCCCAAATTAGAACTCCAAATCTATGAGGAAGGCAGCGGTTACTCACGTGATCTTGCTCATGTTCTCATTCTCGTTGTCACCAGAGCCACCATGGAGCACCTTTCGCCATTGGTTGCGCACAGACACCTAAGTTCTTGCCGTTGTGCACTTACCTCTCACTGTGCGTGCCACCTCCTTCTCGGAAGCCACCGCGGAAGCGCTCGACGGGCTCGTGCGTGACCTCGATCACATGCGTGCGCCGTCGAGCGGATCCGCAGGAGCATCGCTCCGCTGCTCCAGTGTCACAACTCTATCTTCCTCACAGCACCCCGACTCTCCTCACTCCTCTCTTCTCCATTTTCGCTAGTGGCGTTGCAGCTCCAGACTTCTCTCATGCAAGGCCGTCGTCGCTCTCTCGCTCTCTTGCGTGGTGCTCTCAGAATCAGAGAGAGTGAGTGTTCTAGGGTTAGGGTTCCGACCGATCGGGGGTTTTGATCTCGCGTAATCGCCGGTGGACCGTTGATTTTGATTCAACAGTGACCAAGCACCCTCTCTGTTAGACAGGCCAGCGAGAATAAAGGGCTGGCATGGGGCTCTTTGGGCTATACCGCTTAGCTATGCTTTTGGTCAGGCCAACTTATGGGTTGCGCAATCTGATAGGCCGCTTTTATGAAGGTTTTTGGGCTTCTTCCATTTTATTGATTTATCCAGTGATTTAATAATATTTAACCTTTATGCATTGGATTATACCCAAATCTAATGTTATTTTAATGTACCAAACTTTAAGGTTACTTCTCTGAAATATTTTTTCTAGTGATTTATAACGTTGTTTCTTCATGCACTGTAATTTTTTAATGATAAGTGGTCCAAATAAATAATTTATAATGTACAAATATTCATGATGTCCCAAATAATGATATTTTATGCACCAAAATTTATGAATATTTCTCTAGATAAATTAGAACCAATGGGGAAATTTATTTAGAGAATCTTGATGTTATTTTGGCTATGGTTGCATACTTACCAATATTGTTTGCAATCATGTGCTAAATATTTACCATTAATTTGACAAAGGTCCATAATTACTTTCTGACCAATATTGATTGTAATTGTGTGCTATTTATTTTTCATCTATTAAATTCTTTTTCATTTTCTTCCCAACGGTGATACGGATTGGAATTAAATTTTGTATGATTTTAATCAGACCAACGTAGGGTTAATTTCATACAAATATTATTTCATGATTATTCTCTAACCTTACCAAATATTTTTTTCAACTATTAATGCTTCTTCTGTTACCACCACAATTGACGACATATATCAACTTACGGGAAACAATTTTTCCGCTTGGAAAACTAAAGTGACTATTGTCCTTGGTGTTTTGGACCTTGACTATACAATCAGGGTTGATGTTCCCACTGTTCCCGCCATTGGTGTGGAGAATTATGATAAATAGAAAAAATTGTGATGCACTTTCTGAGAAGTGGGAGCGGTCCAACCACATATCACTTATGATAATAAGGAACTCGATCTCAAATCCTATAAGTGGAGCAATACCTAGCTTAGAGAAAGCTAAGATGTACATTGCAACCGTAGAAGAGAACATATTATGATGATGGCTGACATGGCTGCCAAACTCAAGGGCATGGATATGAAAATTTCTAATGTTTTTCTTGTCCACTTCATTATGATCTCTCTTCCTCATGAGTTTTCTCCATTCAAGATCAATTACAATACTCAGAAGGAGAAATAAACAATGAGTGACTTGAACGTGATATGTGTCCAAGGGGAAGAGAGGCTAAGGGCTGAAAAAAAAGATTTTGTTAATCAAGTAAGAAACCTCAGGAACAAAAGAAAATTTCAAGCGAATTATAAATCTAAGAAGAAGTTGTTTTTCATTGCTAAGCACGACAAGGCAACGCAGAGAGCGCCTCAGGCATCTGCTACTTTTGCCCTTGACACTGTAGAAACTGAGGATGATGACTGCCACTTCTGCAACAAGAAAGGACATTACCGGAAAGATTGTCTTGGGCAGAGTATAATATGCATAAGTGATTTGCCTCGTCTGCTTCTATTGTTAAGGGCAATAAGTTTGGAACATTTTGATATGCGATGTCCAAGAAACCATTATGAAACTGATCAGATAAAGTCGGTTCCTTATGCTTTAGCTGTCATAAGCATTATAAACACCATGTTTTTTAGTTTTCATAACCAGGATACTTAGTAGATATCTGTCAAATCCAGAATTAGACCATTGGAAAACTGTTAAGAAATACTTTTCTATTTTTTTTAAGGAACTAAGCACTACATGCTCGTGTTTAAGAATATGTTTATGATGTGTGTGGACACTAAGGAAATCCACGATATGCTTTATCTTGACCCTCGCTAGAGGAGTTATCTTATGGAAAGCTCTAAACCGACACTTACGATATCGTTAACGATGCAAACTGAGTTTGTAGTATGTTACGAGGCTACCAGGCAGGTTGTATGACTAAAGAACTTATGTTATCCTAGAATTAAGAATGTAAAACATTATTATGAAACACTTATGTTATGCTCAGTTTTCTATGCGAGTAACAACAAGTCGAGTGGTACCGTAAAACACATTGACATTAAGTATTATATTGTGAAAGATTGAATACAGAATCAAACAATCAGTGTTAAGCATATAAATACTGAATTAATACTTGCGGTGTCGCTCACTAAAGATTTACCACCCGAAAATTTTCGCGATTATGTTGCCGATATGGGTTATTGAAAAGCCTATAATTCTAGATAAGATGACCATTAAACAAACCAATTCTCATTAAGTATAAAGTTTTTCCATATCGAGATAAAACAATGCACTGTAGGTACTGAGGTTTCAGTGACATTTTATTGACCATTATAACACCTTGCCTTAGTGTATTATGTTATTGAGAGGTGGGCTTATAATATCAGCCTTTAACAATCAGGGGGGGGGGGGGATGTTGGTATTATGATCTCGGCGACTAACAATCGACCGAATCCTAAGGGAGTACGACGCCCATGTATGTGCCATGATCGGGGGCGCCAAACCAACTTTGATGGTTTAGGTCCCCCATGGCCCAGCACAATATATAAATAAAAGGGAGAGCCGACCCTCTGGTTGATCTAACAATCTCCAGAAATTGCTTTCACCCCCAACAAATCCCTTGCCTGATCGGCTTGACGCTGGTGCTCACGGGAAGACCTACGCCTCTACTGTAGGATCACGCCGGTGACCACCGCTCTCTGTTGACCTCTACGTCTTCTACATCTACACACCTTCATCGACTACACGTGTCGGCCACCTCTACTTCGCCTACACCAACCATCTTCGTCAACCCGGCAATCACCGTCAACAACCACACGTCCACATGTCGACTTCACCTCACCGTCAAGCGCTAATGGCATCTCCCAATACTGGTGCGTTCTAAGGCTTCCGCTGTGATGTTTAGGTGTTTAATTTAGAGGTTAGTACTAATGAGATCAAGATTAGAACCTAATAGCCCTTATAAAGGAGCAACTATTATCTCCAAAATACAAAATTAAACCTGTCATAAGAAAAAACAAATGGTACTATAAGAGAAGCTCAATCTAAAAAAAGTGCGAGGAAGGAACTTAGGTGCCTTACCAGTTGAGCCAACAATTTTTCTTTCTAATACAAAGCAGGAGCACTGACATTCATTCAACAAGAGGATGCGGATACAGAGCTAAGACAACCGATGGGAGACACCAACGGAACGCCACGAGACAACCCTAAAACCAGAAAGATAAGCCTCGTCTCACCCGACAACAAATAAAGTTGGACCACAACAATGGTTGACTAATTTTGGGGCAACCGTACCTGATAGTTTTTGTCATTCTGTTAACCAGAGGCCCATGACATGTTGTCAGGCATCTCTGAAAATACCATACTCTGTTCTTGGTTCTATGCTTCTGTAAGATGCTGGTTGTAACATTGGATTCTGTTATTGCATAATGGAAATGGGGTCTCCCCGTGTTAAAAAAAAATCTCTGAAAATACCAAGGATTTCAGTCCAGATGCGTGGGCACTCAACGGCCCTGCCTGCTTGGAAAGATCCTACCAATTGCATGCTGCCTTTTTTCCTATAAAGTGCTCATACACTGTTGTCAACTGATCATCTTAGACAATGTCTGAGTCTGTTGAAGTATGGTGATATTGCGACTGCGAATTCTGACGTGATTTGTTTCAGAGTGATTTGCTTGGAAATAACCTACCAGTTACAACTACTAGACCAGTGCAGTAGTGCTGCAATTTCTTGTCTGAAAATAGCCTACCAACTGTGAGAACGGAAAGAACCTAACTCGTGAGTCATCAGTCTCAGGTCAAGTACTGTGTTCAAGTGGGAAAGCAGAGGGTCTGATCTGCTCAAGTCGGTATGTATTATGCACCCACCATGTCACTAGATAGATGCATCATACATGCAGGCAGCCAAGCAGGCGACATGTTGGCATTTTTTTATACTAGCATCATAGATCCATACCAATATGGCATGCATCACACTCTATTATAAGGACTTAACCTCTTTTATGTAGACCTTAGGATGACTTGGATTGCCGAAACCAACATGTCTAAAGACTAATCAACAGACTAGAAACTTGGACGAAAACTCCCTTTTCTGAAGCCAGACGAGTGCTTCAGTGCTCCCTAGAGGAAATTTCTGGGGAAAAGCTTGCCAACAAGAGGAAATCTGAAGTAGTTTATAGGATAATAAGCTTCGACATTGTTCGGCTTGATTCGGTAATTGAGGAAATTTCAGCCGGTAATAGTTCAACGCTATGAACAAATGACAGGGTATTATTCCTTCTTTTTTCCAAACGTGAATCATCCCGGGTCCCATTCCATTACCCAAGAATGACAGGGTAATACTTCTTTTTTCCAAACGGACCACATGACATCTTCTGAACACAGCTCATTAATTTTCTTCTCCCTTTCGTCCTAGTATATATCATGCATACATATGATTCGTTTATCTCGTCTCTAAGATGCTTATTTTCTTACAAAATGAAGATGCTTATAAGTAATTTTTTATAGAAAATCAAGATGCTTCTAAGTATTTTAGTCCATAAATTTGTTAGAAAATGAAGATGCTTATAAGTTTTTTTAATAGAAAATGAAGATGCTTATAAGTATTTAGTCCCCGATAGTGACACTTAATTAGGTGAAAGCTATGCGTTTAAACGTTGAGCATCAACCGGCGTGTTTCGGGTGAGGAAATGACGAGTTGACCGACTGACTGAAAGGGGTAGTCGTTCGTCAGTGCTGGTCAGTCAAGCAAGAGGCAGAGCCAGACCTGTGCTTTCACAAAAGATGGTCTCAGGTCTCGCACATGAGCCTCTTGTTGGTAGAAGAACATCACAAAGATGACATGGGTTTTTATGCAATTTCAAGTCTTCGAATGGATAGTAATATTACGTCTGGTCTTGTCTTAGTTTTAGGATCAGAATTTATCACAGATCTAGTCCTAATAAGCTAGGTAGATTTTTCGGTGTTCTTACTTCTAAAACTTAGTTAAATGATAGTTGCTTTTGTCATGAATTTTCAATGAGTGTTGATAGTTCTATCTGACTAGACTCGATCTGGGGTCTTGCCCTTTGTAGATATGAAGTCACGAGTTAGTCTATGTTTGGGAGAACTCCAACTCCAAAAAAATTTAAAGCTAGATATTCGTAACTCTAGAAATTTGTGAAGCTAGAGTTGTAATTACATTAAGGATATTTAGATATGTCATCTTATTTCTATTTTAAATTAAAAATTGATACTTAAACTACTTAATTTATCATGAGGTTTGCTTGTACAAAAGTTTATCTTGAATATACCTCTCCCTTCTTTTATAGTCGGAGTAACTCAAGTGTATCATACCCAGAAATTGCAAGAGGATGCTGTCCTTTGGCCAGTGCCCGGTGCTGTGTTAGTAGTGGTAACAGTCAGTTGACGCGAAACGCCCACCACTTCGCGTTAGTGCAGACAAAGCATCTGTCTTTTCGTATTATCGATCGATCTCTTTCGTCTCCCACTTAATTGATCCCTGGTCCTTTCGTTCGAAAGAGAGAGAGAGAGACTAATCCCTGGTCCTCCTGCTCTTGCTCTACTTTCGACGACGAAGCAGCGGTGCAAACTGCAATGGAGACGGCGCCAAGTTACAGTCACATTCAGATTTCAGCTGCGATTTGTAGAGTAAATATTGTGCTGCATCTGGATTCTGGAATGACACAAGCAAGAATTCAAGTGCAATTTCAGAGAAGCAACAGGTCAGCCTGCTCGTTTGAATCATCTTTGCACTGTGATGCATATGCCAGTTGATAGTATTCAAGTGATTCGAACCCAACGGTGTTTCGTAGTACTCGGCCCGGCGAACGCGCGGGAAATATCTTGCATGAACAGTGCTTGCGGGAACGGTCGCCACACGATGCGCTCACGCGCATGCGCCTTCGTCCACACAAGGAAAGCAACACCGGCGGATCGCCGTCCGACACTGCGGGACTAAGTTCTCGTCAGCAATGATGCTGAGAAGGACCGTCCCTTTCGCTCCGTTTCCGTGCCTTCTGCTGGGAGCCGAGCTCAAGTTGGTGCAATGCTGCAAGGGTTCGTCGGTGCTCAGCAGTTCAAGGGGGGGGGGGGGGGGGGACAGCGTGGGATATGGTAGACGCGACGCACGTATCCGTAACTGCACTGGTGATCCATCGTTTGTTTCTTCATCTGAAACCAAGCTCAGACCCAAAAATGGGAGAAAAACTTGCATTCTGAATGTTTATTTCCCCATCTCAAACGATCTAAGCCATCCAACTCTGAATCAAGCGGCGCACAAATATGTGCATCACGATGAGCAGAGATTCGGGTGCATTGGGTACCACGAGATCAGCAGCGCTGGTCTTTGGCACGGATTCGCATCCTCCGACTTTTCGAAGCAAAGTTGGAGGAGGTACAGTAAATCGTGAGTGAGTGAACAGTAAATACAGTTTGTACTGTACCAAAAGGCACTGTAGTAGATATTGTTGCGAAAATACTGTTGAGAATAGTACTGTTGCACTTCGGTAGCACTAAAATCCTGACTGTTCACGCACGATCCGACAAAAATACCAACTGCACTTTACTACTGTAGCTCCTTTGACTTTGCTTCGGCAAAATCAGAGGATACGAATCCCCTTGGCACTCGTCAAACTTTGGTCCCCTACATTGGAATTGCACAAAATAAATCGCTGAGTTTTCAATTAGGCGCCTTCCCGCCGAAAACAACAGTTGCTAATTTTATTGACTTGACCTGACCACCGGACGCGGCCGTGTAATTTGTTTAGCAACTGCTCCCTAACTTCCACTGCATAATCATCTCGACACTCTCGCTGTGCGCGCGCGTATATACGCGTCCTAGTGCCGTTCCCTTTCGATCGGC
The DNA here is from genome assembly GCF_958298935.1 of Phragmites australis. Lineage (NCBI taxonomy): Eukaryota > Viridiplantae > Streptophyta > Magnoliopsida > Poales > Poaceae > Phragmites > Phragmites australis. The sequence continues at coordinate 4,332,725 of NC_084941.1, read as the reverse complement.
ACATTGAACCCAGCAGCAGCAGACACACAGCTCGTCGCCTCCTCGTCAGTCCTCAGTGAGCAGTGAGTCGTTGTGCATTAGCTGAATCAGGAATGGCGGGCACGGCGGCAGCGCTGAAGTTCACTGTGCGCAGGCGGCCCGCGGTGCTGGTGGCGCCGGCGGCGCCGACGCCGCGGGAGCTGAAGCGGCTCTCGGACATCGACGACCAGGACGGGCTGCGGTTCCACATCCCCGTCATCCAGTTCTACCGCCGGAGCGCGCTTATGGGCGGCCGGGACCCCGCGCCGGTGATCCGCGACGCGGTGGCCAAGGCGCTTGTGCACTACTACCCATTCGCCGGGCGGCTCAGGGAGCTTGAGGGGCGCAAGCTCGCCGTGGAGTGTACCGGCGAGGGCGTCTTATTTATCGAGGCCGAGGCGGACGTTCGGCTTGAGCACTTCGGGGACGCGCTGCAGCCGCCGTTCCCGTGCCTCGAGGAGCTCGTCTTCGACGTCCCCGGCTCGTCCGAGGTCCTGGGCTCACCGCTCCTCCTCTTCCAGGTACGTGACGACGTCCCCGTCTCAGCTCCTCGTTTCTTGAGCACTTCGACGTGTGCCGCGCGCACACGTGCGTACGTGCATGGGAGGCTTATGTATATGTGTGTGTGACGTGCAGGTGACGCGGCTGGCGTGCGGGGGCTTCATCCTGGCGGTGCGGCTGCACCACACGATGGCGGACGCGCAGGGGCTGGTGCAGTTCCTGGGCGCCGTCGGTGCGACCGGTGTGGGGGCGCGAGCTGCTGGAGGCGCGCGACCCCCCGCGGCCGGGCTTCGCGCACCGCGAGTACGACGTGGTTCCGGACACCAAGGGCACCATTGTGCCGCTCGACGACATGGCGCACCGCTCCTTCTTCTTCGGGCGCCAGGAGGTCGCGGCCATCCGCGCCCACCTCCCGCCGCACCTTCGGTCCCGTGCCTCCACGTTCGACCTCCTCACGGGGCTACTCTGGAAGTGCCGCACCGTCGCCCTCGCCCCGGACGCCGACGAGGTGATGCGGATGATCTGCATCGTCAACGCCCGCGGCGGCAAGTCCGGGGTCGCCATCCCCGAGGGCTACTACGGCAACGCGTTCGCGTTCCCGGTGGCCGTCGCCACGGCTGGAGACCTCTGCGCGAAACCCCTGGGCTACGCCGTGGAGCTAGTGAAGCAGGCCAAGGGCGAGGTGGACCTGGAGTACATGCGGTCGGTGGCTGACCTGATGGTGCTGCGTGGGCGGCCCCACTTCACGGTGGTGCGCGCGTACCTGGCGTCGGACGTGACCAAGGCCGGGTTCGGCGACCTGGACTTCGGCTGGGGCAAGCCGGTGTACGGCGGCCCCGCGAAGGGCGGCGTCGGAGCCATCCCCGGGGTGGCCAGCTTCTTCATCCCGTTCAAGAACGCCAAGGGCGAGGACGGCATCGTCGTTCCGATGTGCCTACCCGGCCCCGCCATGGACAGGTTCGTGGAGGAGATGGGCAAGCTGCTGAGCCCGCCCGCGCAGCAGCAGGACGCGTCCCCCACGAGGTCCGCGCTCTGAGTCCAGCTGCCGCGCCCACCCGAGCGTGCTGCCACGTGTCCCGTCTCGTGCTATACGTGCATAATTGCGTGGCGTGAGTAGCGTGTCGAATTTTTATATATATGTGTGTGTGAGAGAGAGGGGGGGGGGGTTGTAGTAGGCTAGTAGCTAGGTTGTACGTAGCTTGTATAAGAGTACGCGTTTGTTTGAATAACTCCGTATTTTTTGAGACGCGGCACAGTGCACGTATGGACATATCCATGCCCCCAAGTTAGGGGTGAAAACGGTAACGAAAATTTCCGATTTACTATGGGCCGTTTTCGAAAACTGTCGACTGTATATTTTGAAATCGGTAATTTTCGGAATTGGTATCAGTAAAATGTTTCGGAAACGATAGCGGAATCGGTTTGAGCCAATTCCGACCGTTTAGTCGGTTTTCCGATTTTTATCAAAAATTACCGGTATGGGCTTTCGGTATTTACCGAAATATATCAGCCCGTTATCAGCCCACTTCACTTTAGTATATGGACCTTCGGTTTTTGGATCCGGGCATCACCTATTCACCCAAACGGGCTCACGACCACGACTCACGGGGGCTCAAGCACTCATCCTGTCACCCAGACCGGCCAGACGGCCTCACGAAGTCACGGGTCAGTGGTCACGACCTCACGTAGTCGAGCATGCGGAAACACCCGGCTCTAGAGGATCCAGTGTGCGCCGCACTGCCGCCAGCCGCCAGCCGCCAACTCCCGCCACCGGCGACGCTACCTCCTCCACCCGGCGCAGCTTCCAGCCGGCGTCTCCTCTGCCCGGCACATCTTCTTCGCCCGGCGCCCAGCTCTAGATCTAGCCTCTAGGCGTCTCCTCCGCCCACCGCCCGACGTCTTCTCTGCTCGTCGCCCGGCGTCTCCACCGCGCTGACGTCTTCTCCTCCCGAAGCCTGTTCCAGCCAGCGCCGCTTCCAGCCGGTGCTGACACCCGTCTCTGACCGGCGCACAGACCAACACTCAGACCGGCGGAGCAGACCGGCGCTCCGACCAGCGCGCAGACGGGCTCTGCAACCGGGGCGCTCCGACCGGCGTGTAGACGGGCTCTACGCCCAGCGCCTACACCTCCAAGGCTCCGACGGGCTTCTCCACCTCAGGCCGCCGCTACTCCCCCTCAGGCCGCCGTGACTCTGCAGAACGCAACGTAACACGACTCCCCCTTAGGCTGGCGTCTCCGCAGACCATTGCCCAGCACAGTAGCACACCTTCTCCTCCATATCTATGATGAAACCACCTATCGGAGAAGTGACTTCCCGACAACGCACGGTTATGGATCCGCCCCTATCTCATGATGCTACCGCCACTTCCTCTCAGAACTCGCTTGTAGGTAATAATCAATTACATGCTCAATTGCAGTTTTATTTTCTAGTTATGGTGTGATGAGAACAAGCTAAATTGCAAAGGGTATTTGACAAATTGTGAAACTAGGCTGATAATAGGTATTTGACAAATTGTGAAATAATTTTGTTGGAATACAAAAGTGGCCGTGTTGTTGATCCATATCGTTCTCGTCTTGATCCTTAGATGGTACAAGCACTGATTTGCACTAAAGATTGGATAGCTGCAGCAAAAAAAGGTGACAATTTAAACTTCTACTCATGTAAAGTCTTCACATTTTACTAATGTACATGCCTTGACATTTCAGGTTCTAAGAATGTTTCGTCATTGGTCGTTGATCTTGATATTCTTGAGGCTGTTGCTAATAATCTGATGTTTGAGGTATAAAATATAAATTGTACAACTACTTCTATTTTCTGTTCTCATTTATGAAAAAAATACTTGCTGAAGATTAATTGAACAATTTTCCTACAAAACAACAGGATGAAGACTTGGCAAGTAATGATGATGAGCTTGAGGTTGAGCTGGAGGCCGCCAAAAAAAGTGAAGAAAGAGGAAATTCAAAAGTGATGAGTTTGTGTTGTGCTTGGTCAAATAATATTTGTATGGACAAAACTTGTATGGAGACTTAGTGTTGCGCTTGTATGGAGACTTTAATCTTTGTAACGAGGTTGTGTTGTGCTTGACTGCTTGTATAGAACTTAAATTCTTGTGCTAAACATTTACGCTTATATGGAGATTTTTATTCTTTTACTTGTCAATTAACAATTGTCTTATCATAAAAAATGTATCGATATACCATATACTCATGACGATTATAGTCATGTCATGTATGACTTCATTAAACTTAGTCGTATGTGATGTATAACTTGTGAGCTACGTTTTGGTGTTTCCGTTCAGAATTATCGATCCCCGATCGAAATCGACATATTATCGATCCGATAATATCGTTTTCGATTTTCCGATACAACCGATACCGTATTTATTTTCGGCATTACCACTACCGATTCTGTTTCAAAAAAAATACGAAAATAAAAACGATTTTAACGTATTCCAACCGTTTCGGACCATTTTCAACCCTACCCCAAGTCGCTGAATTGGAGAAACAACTCCGATTCTTCTTGGAGTTCTGCTACTAACCAATGGGCTTTGCATTGTATTTGTCGCAGGCCGAGAGCTAGATGCCGCGACGTGTAAAGTCTCTTTCGCGTAATTCACGAGCCCAGCAATTAGGCGGAAATGGGCTGGACCTAAGCTCAACACGATCGGGAGCCCGGTTCCTAATGCATCGGTCAATCGATGCTTTAACCCAAAATCGTTCACTGGCACCGCGTGATTGGCCAGTGGTTTGGGGTAAGAGGATGGGATATACGTGTTCTTCGAATACAGTAAGCGTGCGCTTATGACACATATGAAATAAATAGTATTGTAATAGGGGCTGAAAATTTATAGTATCCTCAAGATGTAAATATTTGAATACCTATTGGGGGTGTGAAAAATTCTATCATGTTATTTTTCTATTGACAATTGGTTTATCTATAATCTTCGGTTATATTTTTTATCCTTTTCGTTCCCGATTCCCATTAAGATGAAATAAAAAAAGGTTTTACATCTGAAGTTGGAATTGCTTCCAAAGATAATATTATAAGACGTGCAAAGAAAGGGAAAAAACAAAGCCCACTTAAAATTGCAAAAAAGTAACTTGCGATAAATTTATGCCTATGTGTTGTATGATTTTTCATAAAGTTATACATAACCAAAGATTAAAAGTTTCCTTGCCTACATTCCTGTAGAACACCATTTGTTCTTTTTACTACCGGTGGTGATGGTAGTAGTTTGTGCTCTTCTACAGTTACTTATCTTTTCTTTTTTTACTATATAAAACACAAGTTGAATCATGTGTCACTTCTTTCTCTACTCTCTTTCTATATAATAAAATTCATAAAATTTAAATAATTTATCCACTTTTGCTATTCATCCTCGTTCTCTAGCCTTCATATTTCGTTATCGGTTATGGATATAAGACCTGTTTTACTAATGAAAATAAATAAAGAAATTAGGAGAGAAATTAGTGGAAAATCTCCTCCTTTTTTTAATCCATCTGAAATCAAAATATAACATCTCTCCTGATGTATTTATTTGGTAACGCTTCTATGACGCATTCATATCTCTACAGCTTGATTTTATGATTGATTTACCACATCTAATTTTATATTTTTATTGCAATACATGGATACTTAGCTAGTCCTTTTAAGTGGGCAGTTGTACGCAACACATAGGCATATGTAACTTGAAAAATAATCGTATACTTGAAAAAAGTTTACAGTTGCAAACTTTTTCCAAATTGAATTTTTTGGAGGTGAAACTTTTCTCTGATTTGAAACTTCTGAGTTGAAATATTTTTGTATTTAGACTTTTTTTCTAATCCAGGAGGAAGGGGAGCTGTGGTGGTGCATGGTGGTTCGGCAGCGCCACTTCGAGCCTTCGTTGGAGCGAAAGAGGAAGGCGGGGATAGCAGCTGGGCTTGCTGAAAAGGGAAAAACGTCCGATTGCTCCCGGCCCACAAGGCGGAGAGCGGTCAAGTGAAGTTAGGTGATTTTAAATCGCTGTGAATTATTAAATCATAGATGAATGATCAGATTTTATACTACAGAGTACATAGATAGTAAAAGCGGCACAGTAAACTAACGAAATTACTACAGTACCTCTCATATTTTACTGTTATTTTCTGACTTCAGCTTAGATTTCAATCCCTACTGATCCAGAACGGGTTTCGACAAGGCATCTGGTTCGTCTGATGTGTAGATGCTCTTGCGGTTGCGGCCTTGCAGCTGCGGCCTCCCAGTTATCGGTCCGATTCGCCGCGGCTCCCGGTTGAGTCGTGCCCGTGTGGTGGCGCAAGGGAAACTCCCAGGGCCACACAAACATATGTAGAATTCTGTAAACGATATGGGACAACGGATGATCACTCATTGTCATGACCGAGTCCATTTCTGTGTAAGATTATCATGGTAGGAGACTCGTGGCATAGCTTATTTGGATTATTGCTTAACACATGAGATATTTTGTGGATTTGACGTGTACAACAATGTTTGTCCACTTGTACAGGTTCGTTAAAAAAATGCCTATCCACTTGAATTCGACTAGTGAGCTATTGGACGCCAATGTTGGGGTTGTGTTGAGCTTCGCTGCGCTTGGATTGAGTTGAATTAGACTTGTACTTGACCCGATAGGCCTGAGTGTATTCAGCTAGATACGACTTTGAAACAAGTTTACCAACTCAAGGTGAGCCAATGTTGAATCAGATTCAAACACGATCCGGCTTGCATCAAATAAAGCTGAGCATAGCATGACGATCGAGAAGCTCATTTCGTTTCGAGTAACCAAGCTAGTTGGATATAAGGTTGATTGATCCTAATGGATTTAGGCAGGGGTGCCGCTACGATAAGCGAGGGGTGCACAAGAACCCCTTTTAATCCAAAACTTTTCATAAGGAAACAGACATAATCAACAATTTTACTTTAAAATTGTATGTGTTTCTGTACATGCGACGAAGAGGTGCACTCTTTCATTTTCGTTCTAGTCTTGATTTAGGTACCTTTTCACAAACTCTTTATATATAATTCAATTTTGATAGCAAGCCGAGCTTAGCTCGGTTGGTACCGTCTCCCAACGAGGAGCGGATCCGCCTAGGCTCAAGCCCGGGTGTGCGCACGCTAGAGCATCACCCCTTTGCGGCCACATCCCAGCCCCCGGCAGCCATCGGTTGCCCTCCGAGACGCTCTCAGCACGTGGACCTTGATTGTGAAAAAAAATCAGTCTTGATCCTGTTATAACCGTATACCCATATATGCTCAGGCTTATTCCCATCTGCTGGGTGCGCCAAGCAAATCCCCCGTTATGGCGTTCGAACGAATCTGCATATATACTCGAGCTCCGCGACTCGTCGCCGTCGGTTGGGTTGGCCGCGACAACGCCTTCACTAGTTGAGCCGCGTCCCGGCCCGCGTCCCCTCCTCCGCGCCCACCACTCACCTCACCCCTCCCCCTCCCCGCACGGCCGCACGTTCCACGCGCCACACCCAGCCGTGCGCGCTACATCGCATTCGCATCACTACCCTTCTCCCTCCAAGGCTCCAACCAACCGCGCCCCCGCCGCGACCGGGGGCCTCCTGTGTCCAGTCCTCACCGCGGGTGACCGCACCGCACGGCGACGTATCCACCTCAAATCTTCCAGGAGCTCGTGGCCTCGTGCCTCGCACGCACCAACTCGTCCCGTCCCCGACCGAAGCAGCAGCCGAGCACTGGATTTGGACCGAGCGGGCCGGCGCACCAGCTGATCCCGCGCGCGATGTGGCGTTCGGCGGCGGCGCGGCGGTCGGCGCAGATCCGGCGGCTCCTGTCGTCGTCCGCCCCCGCGGCCGGGGCCGGCGCCGCCGTGCCGGGACCCTGCATCGTGCACAAGCGTGGCACCGACATCCTCCACGACCCATGGTACAACAAGGTAGGTAGCCGCCCCTCCTCGATCTCGCGATTGCGCGCGCGCGGTCGGGCTTCGATGCGGTTTCAGCTTACCGGGGCTTCCATTTCGTTGGGCCAGGACACGGCGTTCCCCCTGACGGAGCGCGACCGCCTCGGCCTCCGCGGCCTGCTCCCGCCGCGCGTCATGTCCTTCGAACAGCAGTACGAGCGGTTCAGTGAGTCGCCCCTCCCTTTTGCGTCCTTGCTTCGTCGCGTTTGCCGCGTGCCGAATGGCTTGAAGGATCACGCAATCCGCTGCTTCTAATGCGATGCGTATGCGCGTGCTTGCTCTGTTGCAGTAAACTCGTACCGGTCGCTGGAGCACAACACGCGGGGCGAGCCGGACTCCATCGTCGCGCTGGCCAAGTGGAGGATCCTGAACAGGCTGCACGACCGGAATGAGACATTGTACTACAGGGTGAGCCCCCTGCAGCGCTCATTTTTCTGGACAAAAACTGATGCAGTGGTGCTTGTCCTGACTTCAGAGTGTTTGAAGTGTTTATATATGGTGATGTGCTCTGTTTTTTCCCAGGTGCTAATTGACAACATCAAGGATTTCGCGCCGATAATATACACTCCGACTGTTGGGTTGGTCTGTGAAAATTACAGTGGTCTGTTCAGACGCCCCCGTGGGATGTATTTCAGTGCTAAGGATAAGGGGGAGATGATGTCGATGATTTACAACTGGCCAGCAGAGAAGGTAAAACTGAAACTGTTGTTTAAAAGGATTTTTTTTTTAAGTAGTGCCACTAGTATGGCGGTGAAAGTTGAGACTATTTGAGTATCAGTCCGATCAATTAGATATGAAATCGAATCACAACATTTGCTTAATTGCCTAGGAAAGACAGTTATGTATTTATATGCATACGTATGCTAGTGGTTTACCAGAGCTATACTGCATGCTAGTGTATTTTCAATTCGTCTTCAGCCAATGCTTAGAGACCGCAAATTTGCGGTCTTTCTGTTCAGAGACCATATAAACAATATGCAGTAGAACTTCTTCCAACTCTGCTTCTATTGCATGTCTTCATGTAATTGGTTGATACTTTTTTCAGGTTGACATGATAGTTGTGACTGATGGGAGTCGCATTCTAGGCTTAGGTGACCTTGGAGTTCAGGGAATAGGCATACCTATTGGTAAACTTGATGTTTATGTTGCAGCTGCTGGTATTAACCCACAAAAGGTACGAAATGTGCTATTTCCAGTCTGGAATAAAAACCCATTAGCTGCAAATAAATTATTTATACGTTTACCATATAGGACATGGCTAACTCTAACAAAATAATTATATTCAATAGCCATATGTCCTTTCTGGCATTGATACCTTTTCATATTTTTCTCCTCTCTTAATGCATCAATACTTGTAGGTTCTTCCAATAATGCTTGATGTGGGAACAAATAATCAAAAGCTTCTAGAGGACAAGCTATGTGCGTAAGATACATTTATCTAATTTACGAAACATTTTCGTAGTGAGATAATTTTTACAAACTTTTCTCTACAGCAAAGTTGAGAATTCTTTGACTAAACTGAAACCTAAATGCTGCTTGTTTAGAATAAAGATTCAAACTGTTTCACTATTTGTGAGTAGATTCATCCATTATAGCATACCTTATTCAGTGGGTATTTACTTAGATTTAGGACTGAGGCAACCTAGGTTGGAAGGAGAAGAATACTTGTCCGTTGTAGATGAATTCATGGAAGCTATCCATGCACGTTGGCCTAAAGCAGTTGTGCAGGTATGCGTGCTTTATGGCTATGCTTTACTTGCTAGCTCAATGATGCTCTGTTTCTGAAGTGATAAAATCACAGTTTGAAGACTTCCAAATGAAATGGGCCTTCGAGACCCTCCAGAGGTATCGGAACCGATTTTGCATGTTCAATGATGACGTACAGGTACTTTGATTCTCCAACTTATTATTATGTAATTTATTGGCAAAATTCTGTTTTTCCAATTTTTATCTTATTGTTTGATGGGCTCATCCTATTCAATAGGGGACAGCTGGAGTTGCTCTAGCTGGCCTACTTGGTGCTGTTAGAGCACAGGGCCGACCTCTCCAGGATTTTACTAATCAAAAGATAGTTGTTGTGGGAGCTGGAAGGTACCTGATATGTTTGACATGCTTGTACAATTTTCTCAGTCTATTTTATATAGCATGTTCCTTGTCAAAAATTTGGTTCGTCCATTCTAATTCCTCTTTAGAATCCAGTGCTGGGATAGGTGTGCTTAGCATGGCTAAACAGGCAATGTTAAGGATGCCTGGGATCAATAGAACTGGGGAAGGACATAACCAATTCTGGGTTCTGGACAAAGATGTAAGTTAACATTAAATTCTGGGTTCTGGACAAAGATGTAAGTTAACATTAGGCAATCAAATACTTGTGCTTTTTACACTAGGTGCTCTTGTTTATGTGTTCACTCTAAAAGCCATGATTAATACTTTAATCGGCTGATTACTCATGTGCCACTGTTCTGCTGTACCATGCAGGGCCTTATTACCAAAGCTAGGAAGCGTCTGGATCCTGCAGTGGCTCGTTTTGCTAGAGGTTATGGTCTTGATGAGGTCCAAGATCTCCATGAGGGTGCTAGTCTTGTTGAAGTGGTACGATAATTCGATATTCCGCGATCATCTTTTCAGCGGTTGGAGCTTAGACAATATTATTAGAAAAAGAGTATTTCCAATGCTTCTGTGCTTGGACTAATTCAGTTTGATACTGATTGTCAGGTCAAGAAAGTTAAGCCTCATGTGCTTTTAGGACTATCTGGAGTTGGGGGCATATTTAATGAGGAGGTAAGCATAAGCGTGACAAAATCTGCTTCTTTCACGATTCTGCTAGAAGTTAAAGAATACTTTTTCTCCTATCTTACCAGACCTGATTTAGCAATCCTCAGTCCAGGTGCTTATTGTTAGCAGTTGAAAATCCAAGTTTGGTTCAGGGCTGTGATCTTAGCTTTTTTTCTGGGTCTAGAAAATATTCACAGTACCAATAACTTTGACACATACAAATGCATGACTATGATGCCAGTTATTGACAGCACCCAGTTATGGCCTTATGGGTCAACATCTGCTCCAAAACGTTCCAGTTAACCTTATAGTTCAGAATACAACCAGTTATTGTTTCCTTTAAGGATCATATTTCTGCTCTTTAGACTGATTTGATCATGATTCATGAATGATCTCATGGCAACGACACCGGGACAATCTCAAGTATGTACCTCTCTCATAAAGACAGATTTGTTAGACCTAACCAGTGAGAGCATTATCAATCATTGTGGCCAAATATATCAGGACTTTGGTGATAGTTTCAGCACTGTTGTGCAGAAATAATGGGTTGGCTGTTGGTTCTACACTTTCTTACTCTAGTCTAGGCTTGTAATAATAATGTTGCTTGATCAAAATGTTGGGCACCATCACCGCTTAGAGAAAATATTGGATTTGTCCTTATGAAATTTCAGTATTCAGCATATTCCCTATTAAATTAGTTAATAACTGTACATACTGATGAATGTTGAGCATCAAAATCCCTGTCCGTGTCTTTGTGAATAAGATCATATTGGAAACTGCTAAATTATAATCTAAGTGATCATATTTTTACAATTGAATGCTAACTCCATATCTCTCCAGGTTCTCAAGGCTATGAAAGAATCTGATTCCCCTCGCCCTGCAGTTTTTGCAATGTCCAACCCTACTACTAAAGGTTTTCCCCCACAAATAGTTTTGTGGATACCCAAAGATGAAATGCTAATGTTGGTATTGTTACAGCTGAATGTACTCCTGATGATGTATTCAAGTATGTTGGAGAGAATGCGATATTTGCTAGTGGAAGCCCTTTCAGTAATGTTTCTTTCGGTAAGTCCTGCCTAATCTCTTTTGCATTGTTTGCTAGCTATAGTTTCTTCTAGAAGATCTCTGATGCTACAGTCTGGATTTCTTAGGAAATGGTAGAACAGGTTACGCTAATCAAGCAAACAACATGTATCTATTTCCTGGGTATGACAACCTTTCGCCTTTCCTAGACAAGTCTTTGGTTTTTGCGTTTTCCTGATGGAGGTTTGTTTGACATTCAGGATTGGTTTAGGAGCCCTTCTTTCAGGTGCTCGGCATATTTCAGATGGCATGCTTCAAGCAGCAGCTGAGTGGTAAGTCTTGCTTGATAAAATTATATGGTTGGCGTACCTGATTAGGTACCCCTGCATGTTGCTTTGCTTCAGTTCCATTGGCATAAGACATCAACTACACTTTTGTTGGTTCCACGAACACCTAATTTGATTTGAATCATTCTGTGCTTTTTTAAGTTCGACAGACTAGCGTCAAATTATTCGAACACTGTAGTCATACTAGTGCCGAATTCTTCAAACACAGTGCCAAACCTAAAAGATTACACCTTCAGCACATCTGTTGTTTGTTATTCTTTTGACAAGATTTAGATAAGCATCAACTTATTATTGCAATGCAGCCTCGCATCATACATCACAGACGATGAAATTCGAAAAGGAATCCTCTTCCCTTCAGTCTCCAGGTGAGCTCTGCATTCAATAGCCACTGTACGCTGTAACCATGACACTTGATCCAAGCATTTGTTCCTATTCATTTCTACCGATGGGTGACTAACATCCACCGATCATTGCAGTATCAGGCATATCACCGCACGCGTCGGCGCTGCAGTCGTCCGTGCTGCTGTTGCTGAAGATCTGGCTGAGGGCCGCTGCGATGTGGGTCCTAGGGAGCTGGGGAGCATGTCAGTGTCAGAGGTATCATACTATATACACAGAAGGCCACATTCCTTTAGTTAAAATCTACAGCAGTGTCTGAAATAAGTTTTTCATGTGTTGACAGTCGGAAACGGTCGACTACGTCGCTCGGAAAATGTGGTACCCTATTTACAGCCCCCTTGTGAGCGACAAATAAGCTCGACGGGCATAAAATATCAGTCTGCACGGGACAGATGTGCCGGATGTTTCACTCGAAGAAATGTACCGGAACCAAACATTTGTTTCGACTACTTTCAGTTAACCATTTTAATCCAGCTGCTTTACTAGAAAGCATTTCGGCACAGATTGCCCACGTATATGGCTATGCATCGCGCCATTCATTCGCCTTAGACATGATTCTGTCACATGAGAATGCTCAATTTTGAGATCTGTTGAGCTACATACTGCTACACGATTTATGACATTAATAAGTGTCAGATGCCGGCGCCTGTCTCTGTCCTGACATTGTTTGGACTTCTACAAGCTGGAGCACGATGCCAGTCTTGTTTGCTATATGGAGAAGCCTGCTTCCAGAGAAAGCACATCTATATATGCACAGACTTTTGTAATAGTAAAGACTGCTTTTGTTTTTTACAACCATAGTCAGAAGCCAGCAAAAGCAGGCTATTTGTTTGGGTTTATGGTTTCTGAGAAACAGAAGCTAATATAAGCCCAAACAAACAAGGCCTTAGATTCATAATGAATCTAAAATTGTCATACGAGCATTCAGAGTTGTATTTTCAGAAGTGAAATGACATTTTTTTCCCCAAGATGTTCACAGCCCAATTGCAACAAAGAATATCATCCCACAGCAGACAAGCCCCGGTGTTTCATCAAAGGATCCGATGCCTGAGCGCTTCATGTCGAAGTATTTTTGTCATCTTCCACGAACTTTTGTGTCGCTGCCTCCAGCATTTCGCCGCGCGCAGCAGCCGACCAAGTACATCAACGACTAGCCACAACAACGCAGAGAAAAATAGGAGCAGATCGACACAACAGCTAAGATAAAAAAGATTCATCTTGCGAAAGGGAAAGTCTGCTAGTCTAAAACCAGCCATGCTATCAGTGTTTGTGTCCAATTCGACGTCAGGGCTTACCAGAATGACGAACAACATCACATTGAAGATGGCAACCACTCGCCACTCCGTCTTCATGTACTGTGCAACCCCAGCTCTAGAACCAAAAGTTTGGCATGAGCATCGGCATCCCAAAAAGGTTTTGATGTTTCGAAGCTAGGGAGAGTGAGATGGCGAGCCACTTACTTGCAAGAATCGCAGTCGTAGCACCTGACAGAGCGCACGTTCTTGTACAGTTTGCAGTCGATATTGGTGCTCACCGGATGATAGCTCAGATCAAAATATGAAGCATTCAGTGCTGGGTACCCACACCTGAAAATTAGATAGATGTGATAACCATGTTTAAGATTGTAGTGAGTAGTTGCAGGTTTGGAATAGACCGTGAATGGTTCAGGTGCATACTCTGCCGGTGGGCGGCAGCAACCGGACTCCATGGGAGTAAGGTCTGCAAGCTTGTATTGTTTCAGAGTCTGCATGAAGTTAGATATTACAAGTGAGATCACCGTAACAGACATGGTAGCAAATGGAGCAACTCCAAGACGGTAAGGCTAAAAAATAAAAACTCCAAGACGGTAGATCAGGTGAAATAAGATGTGAAGATGGAAGACCTTGTATCTTTTTGACAAGTTGTTGCAGTCGTCAGACTTCACTAGGCAACTTTTCAGGCGAGTCCATTTTGCCGTGTCATTGAGCTAGAGTTTGAAAAGAAGCAATTAATGAAGAGAGCTATGTTCCAGACTTCCAGCACAGCGGAATATGTAAATGTATTGCATAGAAGGAAACAATTATTTTCCAACAAAGAAACATGGCATGCCTGTTTGACAAACCAGGAGCTGTAATCCTGAAGATGATACTCTTTATATCTGCATAGATCATGAGAAATGCTTCAGTTTATTTCGATACTCTAAAGCTGGAATTCACCCGATCCTTCTGTGGATTACTGATAGTCACATACCTAGCCCCAGGAACAGCATGACCAGTTCCTGTATTTGTGATGATAAACCTGCAGCAGAAAAGACCAGTACAGAGTTAACCAAAAACACAACTACTTTCATGAAGTCAATTGATAATTAACCCCTAAACGGTGGAGTATAATTTAATGCCATCACCAGTATATTTTCAAACAAAAAGTACACCATGATTGTCACCAACTTAAAAGGGCCGTGTCATCACAAATTAATCAAAGGAACTTACGCAAGCACCGTGAACACCATGATTGCCACCAAGACCACGAACAGCATTATCAGATACTAGACACCCACATGTCAAGGCAACACTGACTCCAAAAACACCAACAAGAAAAAACAACCAAGACGATTAGCAGTCATGTGGCCGCGGCTTTATTAATAAATCAAATTCCACGATAAATGAAGGATACTGTCCAAAGCAAGCAAGAAATGTTCTTCCAAGCACCAAGGAACCCCACAAGCGATCTGCAGCATACATTGACAGTGAACCAGATGAATGGGGAGGTTGATAATTCACCGTGGTAGTGACGCCATGGGGAATGCAATTTGATGCGTACATGAGGAAAATCGCTCCTCCAAGAGCCATGACGGGGATGGTCAAGGACCGTCTGCACTCGTCGTTGTGGGTGCTCATCCAGAACCCGAAACCCACCACCAGTAACGCCAGTATCTGTTCAAGAAAGAGAACCGTAAATTGCATTTACTTTGAAGTTGGAAAGCCAATCTTTCTTTCCCAATGTTCATATGCTAACATTAACTATGACGTTAAGAATTGCCAGCACCAACATCCCATCACTGTAGGATAAATTGGGAGGCAATACAACTTAATAGAGGAAATGCAAGGGGCAGAGCCACCAGATGGGGGAGGAAGAAACTACGAACCCACAAATTTCAGACAGTGCACATTTTGAATAAAAATCCAGAAGAAGTGTGAAGCAAACTTTTTTGTGGGTGGGGGGGGGGGGGGGAAGAGTGCACTTCAGCAATCAGCCAAGCGCTTCCCTCCTCACAAACAAATCGAAAACTCGAAATGTGCTGCAAAAAATCCACCGCAGTAAGAAAGTTAAACATCACAATTCACAGGAGAAATAAGATGATGAAACCTAAAAATGCTGGAACTGGAATGAATTCCCAAGACTTGTCAGCGGCACCAGTCCACTCCAAGCGGGCACGAAATAATCAGCCAGCTAAGTTTTCGGGGGAAGAAAAAACACAACCGGCTCAAAATGGCGAGCAAATGCGGACACCAGGAATCGAGAATCACCCCAAGCAAACAACGCGAAGGAAAAGGCGTCCTCTGATTTGGGGACTGAAGGGAAGGAGGGGTGTCTGACCATGGTGAAGAAGTTGATCCACCTGATGACGAATGCGCTGGCGCTGCCCATCCTCCGGTCCTCCCTTCCCAATCAGCCGGATTGCAACTGGATTCTGCACGAGATCTGGCGAGGCGGTGGCGGCGGACGGGGACGGGAACGAGGAAAAGGGACCGGTGCGAGCGTGGCTCGATTTGTGTGTGAGCTTAAAGACAACGGTCGCGGCAGCTAAGCTCGGCACGGGCACAGATCAGCAAAGTTGGATAGCGCCTCCCCGTGGTGGGCAGCGACGGTGACGTGCGGGGCGCCGGGGCCGGACGGGGGGTGCTGTGCAGACCCGTGGTGTCGGTGGGAGAGGGGGACGGTTTGGGATGGTATCGGCTGTGCTAGGCGCTGCTGGGCAGAGGCTGGCGGCGGTGAGTGTGGCCGGCCGTGGTCCGGCCGGGTGGGGCGGAGGACGGAAAAAGGCCGAAAAGGCGTCCATGCTCGGTTTGGATCATGGTAGGCGCCATCCTTTCTGGGTCATATATAATCTAGTCCGTTTATTTCTTCTCCAGTATTTATTTATTCATTGATTGATTTTTCTAATATGTCTTATTTTTTTGCCGATCTTCGACACAAATCTCAATACAAATATATTTTTTATCTACTTTACCAATACGAACATTAAATTCTCAACACAAATATAATTTTTTCATCTACTATTCAGCACGAAATTTATCGTAAATCATGATAAGCTCGAGCCCAGCCGTTTCATTCACGAATGGATGGATGCGGATGGTTTTTCTCGCGGCAGCCGGCTGGCTGGGCGAATGGGGTTCGCGGCGTTGCAAACTGGAACGCTACGGCGCCGGGCGGTCCGCGGGACGGGACGGGGCACGTGGCCCAAATGCAGGCGAAAACGGTGAAGGGATATAGTATCATACATGCCGAAGACAACAAGGTGACAAGGTCTGATTGTGCAAGTAAATAAATAAATAAATAACACTGTTATCCAAAAACCATGGCAACAAATGTACGTCATCTTCGCCATGGTTTTTGAAAAACTCAAAGGAGTTCGAAACACAACAGGCTGTTATCCGTCCCCTGAGTGAAACGAATTTGGGAATCCAACGAATCTACTCGCTATTCGATTTGCTTCAAGATCTTTTTGTCGTGCGTATCATGTGCGGCGAGGTGGAAGCAACACCTTTTTCTAGGACCGGAGGGGCCACTTAGGTACGCTTTTCCTTGTCCCGTCGTACGCCGGCACGCGCTCCCCGTAAGGCGCGAACGGCCCAGGACAGCCGGCTCGCCCCAAAACGGAACTCCTCTGGCCGGCCGCGGACGCTCGATGACCGTCCGGTCGACCAGGGCCCGAGGCCTGAGCCCGCTGCTCCTCCAACTGCTCGTAGTAGTCGCCCCAGGCCCCCAACACGCTTCGCCTTGTGCTTTGTGCCTGGGCCCCGGGCGTGCGTCGTGCTGCGTCCTAAGACCCTCTCTAATCATATATTTTTTATTTTATTCCCTTTCTGATTCATTTTTTTCTGGTATTTTTTTATTTTCTTTTATCTTCAACAGCTTTTTTTCGAAAGTATTCGTAAAAGAAAGGAGAGGGAATCCTAAAATAGAGGGAATATGAGAGAGAATACCTTCATAAGTGTTTTGTGATTAATGATAACCGTATCACTGTGACTAACAATTTATTTTGAAGGGAATCAAAAATTTAGTTCACAATGATAATTGGTATTCTTAGTCCTAAAGAGATTATATGGATGATTAAAGAACATTTGCATCAAGATTAGAGATCTTCTAGTTATAAGTGTCACAAAGGAGATAAAAGATACTTAGAGTAGTATTAGTCTTTTTTTTAGTCTTTTGACCGTACTATAAAGAGAGGCTAAGAGTAATAGTTTGATCTAGTAAGTCTAGACTTGGTTTGATACATACTTGTGAAATTCTAGCACTAGATAGCTCATAGAAGTCTATGAGTGAGATGTTGAGAAGTTAGAGCTTAAGATAAAGTTGAATTGGACGAGTTTTGGCTTTTTAGTTTCGTCGGATGGTCCGATCTTGTGAAGTTTGGTCTCACCGGAGCATGCTTTGTTTATCAAGACAGAAAGATGTTGAGTTCATCGGATGTTTCGATGATTAAACTGATGGAATCACCGGATGCTTTTCTTGGTGACACGTGTCCAGAAATATTAGAAGTGTTTCACCAGATGGTCCGATGTTAGTTTGGTAAGAGCACCTGACTAATTTCAACAGAAGTGGAATTGTCAAGGAAAAATATATTTTAACTCACCGGATTATCCAGTGATACAATGATGAAAGCACCAGACTATTTATTCTAGAGGCGATTTCAAGTGACGAAGTATGAACCTCAATTCACCGAATGGTCCGATGATCATGGTGTGTACACCGGACTCTCACACTGGATCTTTTCTTGTAGAGAGAGTTGCTTCGGATGGTTTGAATTAGCTCTACCCACCGGATGGTTCGGTTATGAACAAATATGTACGTCGAAGCATTTCCTATAGAGAAATTTTTTAAAACAAAAGAAGCTTAACACACCGGATGGTCCGATGATGGTAATGAAGTCATCACCAGAGCATATTTTCTAAAGAATGTTGCAATGAGTAGTTTGGTTAGGTTGTACTGATAGGATGGTTCAGTGTTAATTGTGTGCTCACCGGATAACAACATCTGACTATCTCTCAACAATAACAACTAATGATAGCTGACGTAGTGAGGGATTGAAATTTGTACTCATTGAATTGTCCAGTGTGAGTAAGAAGATGCTCACTGGGTCATCTGGTGTTAACAGAAAAGGTGTGTGTTTAGGCAACGACTAAATTTGAATCTTTAGCCTATAAATACCCTTCTATTTGGTTTCATTCGGCTCTCTTGCAATCCCAGAAAAGCTCATATACTATGTGTGTCATCAAGAAGCAAGAGAGTGCACTTGAGTGAATTCAAAAGTTCTTAATTGAAGGTTAATGACATATTTAGTGCTTGAAGAGTCGCAAGTTTGTATTTAGTTGTAGTCTAGACTTGATCTTGGTCAAGTGAAGCTATTAGCTTATTACTCTTGTTGCAGCAACATATAGCCAATCTTCGATGATTGGAGGTGTTTCGATAAACTTTTGGAGTTTTTGTGGGAGACCTGGGAAGAGTTATGTGCTTAATTTGATGTCCACCAATTTAAAGATGAAGAAGTGACAATCATAAATGAGTACTTGAGATTTCGTGACTCAAGCAAGTAGCGATATCCTTTGTGTATGCTACAACAAGATACCTGAAGGAAAAAAAATCGATATTCTTTTATCGTTTACTTACTTTTCCATATTTATATTTTAGCATTTTACTTAGTTACAAACTTTACATTTCATATTTACTTTATGTTTTATTTTTTTAATTACCTAATTTACCCTCCAGCTGACCATTCGTTCTTTTACCCGCGGCGTTGGTGGTCAGAGATGCCGCATCCGACGCCACGCCGAGGCGTCGGACGTGGGCACGGCTCACGGCCTTAGGGGCCTGACGCGACGCGCGGGCACTGATCCCGCGGAAGCACGCGCGCGGCGCTTCGGTCCAATCGATCTTGCGCGCACGGAAGCGTTGGCCACCACTTGGCTTCCCTGACCCTGAGTCCTGAGAGGTGGTCTCAGGTTGCACGGCGGCAGAGACCGGGGCACGCGTACTATGCAACCGGGTGACATACTTCGGGCAGAAAATGCAGACGCTGAAGGAAGAAAAGAACGCGCATTGCCTCCACCGTCATCCAAGAACACTCCAACGGCAGATGATAACGTCGACGACCAAGCGGCGGATGTTGCGCAACTGGCGACAGCCATTTCCGATGTTGTTTTCGGATTGGACTGGGCCAGCCTCGGCGACAATTCTTTTCTAAACTGTTTTGAATGGATCTGCTGCAGGTGAGTACCACCTTTGATCTGTCAAGCACGGACCACAATATTTGCTAAATGAAGATCTATGTCCAGCATGGCAATAAATTCTCCCTTTTTTCCATCAAAGTTCAAAGAGAAGGTTCGGAGAATTTCTGTCATAGCACCATGTCATCTGGGACATTTGGATTGTTCGCGATGCAGGTGGTAGGCTATAGCAAGATAGACAGCAAGGGTGTTCTCACAAAAACAATTCTAAATAAATACACCATGAACACATCGAAATCGATGCAAAAAGATAATGCTAATTGGTAAGGGAAGATATCCCTACGTGTCATAACAGAAGGAAAGAAAGGAGGAAAAAATTGATGACTCGAGATGATAACTGACAACTCAAACAGCAGCATCCTAAAATAACAAGAAAAACTGAGCCCAGTATGCAGGTCCGCAGTTAAACTGATTAGTGTCTAAGTGCCGGCAGAAAACACTTCGTCTACTAATGGAAATAAGCTTAAATGCATCATCAAGGCACCAAAACCAAACCCTGCGAGCATGAAAGGAGAAAATTAGATCTTATCTGAAACAGTATAAGGTGCTGGCTAAAGAGTGCCACCTACGCATTGGATGATTGGACAACTTACTCGATGGGGTGATATGTACAGATGTCGCTGCATAATAATGTTCTAATAAAAGGATGCATGATACTTCCGAAACTGTCACATCGATCATTGGCAGTATACCGCAAGGTCAATCTGTGGGGGTATTGTTTTAATTTCTGTCCCAAGTTCTTGCTCAATCCTATACCTGCAAAATAAAGAGAAAATGGATCAAGAATCTTGATAAAAGGCTAAAGAACAGGTTGCTGTTATTACTGAGAAATATCATAAGAATGTAACAAGCCACTTTCATAATGCAGGCTTACAAGTTGAAACGGTCCTCATAAGTGATTAAGTTCACTGCCAAACCAAGGTGTCCAAACCTCCCAGAACGACCAACCTAAGAAAATGACAAACAGTATGGAACTTTTAAGTGAAGCGAAGTTATAAAATATACAAAGCTACTAGAAACATAGAGGTAGCAATTTTACCCTGTGCAAATATGTCTCTGAGGTCTTAGGGAAGTCAAAATTAATTACCACATTAACGGCTTGGATGTCAATGCCTCTGGTGAACAGGTCTGCAACAAAGACATGCCACAACAATCTTATCAGAAGACCATAAATAACATTTAAACATGTGTTGAAAAGGATGGTAGATAATTTAACAAATAAGGCAATAAAACAAGAGAGACAGATTTTCCAAGCCAACAAGAATTGTACTCTTTCCTAGAATAGCAGAAAATATTCATCAAGGCAATAGAAGAACCTGTGCACACAAGGTTTCTGCAAGCACCATTGCGAAAGTCATGAAACACCCGGTTTCTATGGTCTTGTAACATCTTAGCATGAATGTAGAAGCACGAAAAACCAAGCTCCGTTATTTTCTTAGCCAGTAGCTCAACTCTATTAACAGAGTTGCAGAATATAATGGACTGATTGATTTGAAGCTGGCAGAAAACATAAAAGGAGGACAATATGTTAGTTTATACTTAAAGATGGATGAAACAAGAAACAGAGTAACAGTGTGTTGTACCTTTGAGAAAAGTGTATTCAGACAATGAACCTTCTGTCTTTCTTCCACAAACGCATAGTGTTGTGTTATTCCTTTCAGTGTTAGTTCATCCATAAGATTAATAACATAAGGTCTCGGCAGGTATTTCTCTTTGAATTCCTTGACAGTTACAGGAAAGGTTGCCGAAAACATCAATAGTTGCCGACTAGCTGGAAGGAAATGAATAAGTTGCTCCACAGAAGGCTGGAACTCTGGAGCTAATAGCTTGTCCGCCTGCATGTTACCGAAAAAGAAAAAATGCAGCATATTGAGTATTTGACATGTCATTGTTTGCTCAACAAAGAAAACATATTCGCACAATACTATTGCAATATATCAAATCATGTATGCAGATGAATCACATGGAAACAAAACCATGCCCACATTGATTTTAAGACACACATGTGACACTGCCAATAAGCAAATTGTAAAAACAATCAGGAACACATTCGGAAGGGCAGTCAGCATCACATGAAACTAGATGGAAAAAGATACAAATGAATTCCATTGTCTTTTCTTTCAGCTGGGGCTACAATGTCAATATGCTAAAGTGACATGATTTAATGTTAATTACGTAGGGGGAAGCAATGGGAAGTGGCTGGTAACTTAGTCAATAGAATAAACAAACACTCTCAGTGACTAAGCTGTGAGCCTGTGATTACAAAATACACAACAAAAGCAGGGTCCTGTTTGTGTGTTTTCTCCATCATACCTCATCCATGACGAGGATTGAACAATCCTTCAGCACGCAAATGCCCTTCCTGGTAAGGTCCAGTACCCGGCCCGGTGTCCCAACAAGTAAATGAACAGGTTGGTATAAACGCATGATGTCATCCTTCAAACTGGTTCCTCCAGTACTAACCATAACTTGAATGTTGAGGTACTTCCCAAGCTCTTTGCAGACTTGTGAAGTCTGCAGGGCCAATTCCCTTGTTGGTACCAATATAACAACTGAAGAATAGATCCACAAAACCAATAAGATTTAGCTTTTCAAATAATATGTAAAGCTCACAAATATAAGAGATAACAAACAAGAAACATAACAATGAACTAAATTAACAGTGGATGTAAAATTAGCACCACACAAACATCACCCTTAAAGATGTCTTAGAGAAGGCACAGGTTCAACTAGAAAAGTGGAATGCTTATTGATTATTCACAATTTGAGTCTGCATATCAGCCAGAAGATGCTAGAGTGCATATGGTTTGTTTATCCAAAAAAAATACATTTTATACCTGATATCATTAGAAGCTTTTTTTTTCTTTTTTTGTCACGAGTTCCCTCCATGTAAATACAAAAGGCACACAAAATTCCCTGTTTGCATGAATTTAATTTACACAAATGAAAAGATTGTGCTTACAGGAGTTGTGCATTCCATTTCGATACATCAGATTTGTCAACGTGGCCAACAGTAATGACAAAATTCAGTGGCTATCTAATATTGACAGCAGGGAAGAAATGGATATACATTGGGAATTGGACAACAGAAACTTGGACTGCTTTTTGGCCAATTATGTTGCTCAAATGATGGTATCAGTGGTTAAAGAAATATGACTCGTGTTGCAGTTCCTTCTAAACTAGACTACGTGAGGGGAGAATTCACCTTGTATGGCATTTTTCTCAGGGTCAATTTTTTCAAGGGCTGGAATGCAGAATGCAGCAGTCTTTCCGGTGCCATTTTTTGCCCTTGCAAGAATATCACTTCCGGTCAGAGCAATTGGAATACTTTCTTCTTGAATAGGAGATGGCCTTTCAAATCCCTTTTCATAAATTCCCATAAGCAGTTCACGTTTCAAAAAATAATCTTCAAACTCATTGCCTTTTGTTGCAGTGACATCCTGCATAGTATATCATACATATCAGTAAGAAATACTCCCTCTAGTCCAAAATAAGTGTCGTTTTGGGTTGCCTGTAGTCAACTGTTTCAAACTTTGGCTACAAATTACTTTTTATGTATTGAGTTTGCATACTTGAAAATGACATGGGTAGATTTGTCTCAAAAAGTACTTTCATAATAGTATACTTTTGCTATGTTTTATCAGTATATTACAACAAAAAGTAGTAGTCAAAGTTGTATTTTGGGGACCATGTCAATGTCCAAAACGACACTTATTTCGGACTGGAGGGAGTATATCAATATCCAGCAGAAGTAAGCAGATGGGTGTCATTCAGAACTTGTACATATATAATACTAAATGCAACTTAACAATTTTCTAGGGCTACTCTCAAACATCGAAAGAGATTAAGAGCATTATAAAGAGAACAGCACACCTCCGTCCTATAGCGTGTATCTGGAGCTGGTATATTCAATTGTGCCTTCCAATCTTCAGAACTGAAACAAACAAATGAAGAGGTCACCAAAGATGCTACTAGATAAACTTCTGTGCAAATCATTGCCCATTCTAAATCCAATACGGTGCCAAGTGAATCATTTATACAGTGGGGAAGTAGAGAACAGCAGCAACAGTGAAACAAAAATGGCAAGATCACGCATTTTTGCATAGAAAATGTATGATGGAGGCAAGCAAGGGTAATAAGGCACACAATAGCGAAGTGCAGACATACACATAATACATTCACACCAGCATTAGTCAATTGTACACTCCACAGCATATATACAGAAATAATTAATTTTTTTCCAAGACACAAAACCTAAGCAGAAGTCTGTCAACGAGCCCATTAGTGAAATTGCAGTCCTCTCAACTCAAATCGGCATGATGTAACCGGCAACCAAAATCACGTCCCTCATTCCAATTCAGCATGCTAGGGACTCTAATTTGTAACTAGACAAAGCACAAACCCTTGAGCTTGAGGCCGGCACGGCACTAAGCAGAGCCCAACAATAAGGTTCACCAGAGGCGATGAGTGAACCAGTAAAGCCCTTACCTCGAGTCGAACTGCGACGCTGACCTGGACCCAGCGTCTCCGGACGCCGCCGCAGCGGCGGCGGCCTGGTCTCGCCGCAGCCACTGCTGCTGATGCGAGGAGTTCCTATGCGCGTGCTGCTGCTGCTGCTGCTGTTGTTGTTGCTGCTGCTGCTGCTGCTGGTAGTAGTGGTGGTGCTGCGGCTGCGGGTTCCTGCCGTAGTAGTTGTGGTTTCCACCCCCTCCTCCTCCGTTGCCGCCTCCGCCGCCACGTCCGCCACGTCCGCCGCCGCCCCCGCCGGAGCTGTAGCCGGGCGGGTAGCGGGCTCTGGGCTGGTGCATGGCGGGATCTAGGGTTTTGGAGCACGGGCGCGAGAGATCTAGGGTTCCGATGCTTTCCCCGTTGCGGCGGGCGCGTGGGCTTCGCTTTGGGCTTTCGAGGTGGATCCGGAAGCGTTCGGTTTCGAATGGGTAAGGTAGCCAGGTAGCAGGCGGGGAGCAGGCGGGTATTAATGCTTTCCGCCTAGAGTTTCGAATGGGAATTCGAACACTTTCTGCTAAAAAACTCCAAATTTTGAGTCTAATTATGCACATGAGTGCAAATTAATTAACCTAAGAACGTATTTGGATTCTACGAATTGGACTAAATTTGATTTTGATTCTAAGCCGATCTATTTGGTTCCTGTGTGGACATGAAAATCACAAATCCAAACGAATCTTGTGAAGCCCACCATGACCTAAGTAAGACTCCTTGACAAAAGAGGAAAGTCTGATTTCACACATCCTCGCCTGCTCACGTGTAAACCCAATATGGTGATCCCGACACAACGACGATTCCACCGCCAGGAGCTTTGCCGCCGTTATTGAGAGCATCTCCGCCGACGACCTACTCTAGGGTCTGCAGGTGCCTTCTCCTCCTCCCCCTCCTCTCCTTCTCCTCCTCCATCTGCACCATGGCGGCAACATCCCTAGATCATCGTGTGTCATGGGCGACATCGATGCCGACAGCTTCCTTTAGACTCCCTCTGGTCTCTCCTCCGCATCCATACTCAAAATTTTGACTGCTTTGTTCATGATTTGATTTGATTCCACTACTGCAGGAGGAGATCGTTCCGGCCATGTTTTCCAGTGAGTAACTAGTCAAAACATTTTTGTAACACACCATCCATTTTTTCTAAGTGCATATGTTGTTGTAGTAGTCCAGTTTCAGCACCGTTGGTTGTTATTATTGGAGTCCAGCCATCAATCCATATGGTTTCATTCTTTAGTGTGTGATTCTCAACCATGTGCGCTTATCAACATTGTTTAGTCTTAGTACAAGCTCCAGTTCTCTACTTGCTTAATGTGGCTTGCATGCTTATTTGTTTGTTTCCAAGATTATATTGTGTCCAAGTTAACTAGAGCGGTGTATTTATCATAGATGTATATTTTTGCTCCATGTTGATTGATGTAAATTAATTCCACTTGTTCCACACACTGATATGGTTGTCGCATAGTTTCTTCACCCTACTGGTGCTACTACATAGCATATATAAGGCCCAAGTGTGTGAATAAGGGTCAATGAGCAATATAAGTGTTAACAAAGCATGAATTTTAATTACTCGGTCAGTCGTGTATTAATTAGTGTTCAGAAACATGCATAATATGATATGTTGTTGTTGGGGGATGATCTCCCATACCCCTTCGAATGGCAAGTCGAAGTCCACCGATGATTGAGCACTGATAAATATTACAGTTGTGTTTCAGGAAGTGTAGGCAAAGACTCTGGCGAGCCTTCGGTCGGAGGCCAAAGGTCGATCCGCAACGCCATATGCCAGCATAGGCGAAGGCTCTGGCAGGCCTTCGGTCGGAGGCCGAAGGTCGATCCGCGATGCCATATGCCAGCATAGACGAAGGCTCTGGCGTGCCTTCGGTTGGAGGCCGAAGGTCGACCCGCGGCGCCGGGGGTCAGGATAGGCGAAGATCCTGGCGAACCTTAGGGTGAAAACCGAAGGGTGACCCGCGAAGCAGTGCTGAGACTGGCCGAAGGTGCCTGGTGGGCGTCGAAGCCCGCGTAGTCACTCAGGGTATAGTTATAATTATGCAGATGTACTTGATGGTACCAAAATGCCCCCGAATATACCGGGAATGTGGCAGTTGGGGGGTGAAACTGTAAATCCTAGTGTGGAATGGTTCAGTACGGGTTATAAATAGGGTAGTACTGTAACTGAGGTGACAAGGTATTAAGATTATTTCACCCTCTAAACACGTGTCACACTCTGAAGCCTTCGGCTTCTCCTCCAGGCGAAGGCCTTCCTTGTCTAGGGACTTAGGTTCTAACAGTTGGCACGGTTCGTGAGGATCGAACAGACCGAAGTCATGCCACCTAAAAAGAAGATGAAGCCACTCGGTACATCGGAGACATTGCCGGAGCGCCCGGTTCCAACCGGGGGTTCGGCCGAAACGCTCCCTTCGGCGGTGCCGGGTCTGAGCAACGCTTTGACCGGTGGAGCCTTCGGCGACCACCAAGAACACGATGGTGTCGATGTGGCGCCCCCGGGCGATAACGGAGACAGCCATGAAGCGGCCATACAGGAAGACGCAGCAGGAGCAGTGCGAGGTGTAGAATGAATGCTTCTCCTCCAGGCGAAGGCCTTCCTTGTCTGGGGACTTAGGTTCCAACAGTTGTAATTACTATCTGACATGGTCTCTATAGTATGAATGCAACTTTCTATATTTTTTCATGTCTAACATTCATATGTGTCATACAAATTATGATGCTAAGTATTGTATAAGTATATCTATCTTGATTAATTTGGAAGTGTTCAATTAATAATATTGTTATGAGTATTTTCTCAGTACTTTGTAGCATGCCAATATTTAATTTGCAGTAGCATGAACGCTTTTATTTAGATTTTTGGGAATCTACGCTCTGTTTTATTCTTATCCTCTTAATTTGATGGTATACCTTGCACTATAGTTATCTTGGATCTTGTGTTTTATTTCTAATGTTGCTACATTCTTTCTAGAACATTCTTGTATTTTTAGAGTAGCTAGGATTTTTACCTCTTGCAAAAAAATAAGACTGCAATTGGTTACATATTTCATCCGTTTTTATGGTAGTGAATTAGATTGTTTGGCTATACTCTTTTGTTTGCTGTCCTGCATGGTTCTGTTAATGTAGTATTGTTTACTAATGCAAGTTGTTTGAATCAATATTTACACTTCTTGTGCTTACGTAAGAAAGGGCTTGCAATTGTAGCTAGACTTGAACTCAAGTTGTTCTACAAAAGGTGGAGAACTTCAAGAGTTTTCTTGAATATTGTTGCAGTATTAAAGGTGACATTAGCCGTGATAGAGTTGCAGAGTCCGCTAGAGAGCAATTGGAGATGAGAAAGTGTGGTACCATCCACAAGAGAGAGAAATTACATTTCTTTTGCTTTTCTCAGCTCTGGGAGCACTATACCAAAGAGAGATATTAATTTCTTTTGTTTTTCTCAGCTTTAAGAGCACTATATCAGAGAGATATATATTACATTTCTTTTATTTTATTAGCTCTGGGAGTATGCGTGTGTGTGTGAGAGAGAGATTATATTTATATTGTTTTATCAGCTATGGGAGTAATGTATCTATTATATTGATAGAAGGCTAGTTTAATTCCATATTTATATATCCAAACATCATTTTGAATTTAATTCCAAGAAATGAATTCCTTGTACATCCAAATAAGAAAATCATATTTGAATCAGATTCTAACCAATTAAATTCCATCTAGAACCTGAATTGGTATCTAATTACTATAATCAAATTCAATTCAGGGATCCAAACGGGCCCTAAGGGTATTCACTGATGCTCTCTAGTTTAACCAATAACACTATTTTTCTCAAATTGATTGTTTTTAAAAACAAATGTTATTTGTTGAATCAAGAGGATCGGTAGGTATTCATATGTTAATTAATTTGCACCTCCATATGCACATCAAGCAAAGTAAGTTTGGGAACTTTCAAAAAAGAGTTAAGAATTGGAGAACATGCTGATTTGAACTTGAATTCTTGAAAATTTCAATGAGCGAAAAAAACCTGCACACACACATAATTTTGATCACCTTAGGGGAGACATCCACCAATGAGCACACCTTCGATTGGGTTATGTAGACTTCAATGTCTGATTAGTTGTCTGTATGAGAGTAATTTGGCTCGGCTGATGCGTATAATATCAGGGAGAAACATATTTGGTTGTCCGCATGCACTGTTCTAGTATAGTTCGGCAGATACAAATGTACGCTCGTAGCTTGACCCGAGCTTCCCTCTGCAGTCTGGCCTGGCGGATGCATGCTCTTGCATTCGCTCATGCAGAAAGGTCCACTTGTTAGTGTCACAAAATCATCTTCATGCGAGCAACGAATCACAATCTTAACTCTTTCATCTACTCATGAGGCATTAGATCTGGTCAACCAAATAGAAACTGAGCTCAATCTGTGCAGAGATACAATCAGCAAAATATTCTTATTTTCTACCAATATGACTCTTTTTATCTTGTTTCCCCTCAGCTTATATATACGATAAATATGAGAAAGATCCATACAGACAAACCAATCACATTCCAAAAATATCAATTGGGTCCACTTCTAGTCGTTGCTTCATAGGGATGGGAATTGGAATATTCTCATTTTAGCATGCCATACATTGGAGGTCACAACAATAGAGATATCCGTTCGTCATGGATGTAGGTTTAGCCACCGAATTTGTCATGTGCGATGTTATGCTCTAGCATGGAGTTTTCTTGCTTATCACCGCGGTGTTCAGCTTTTGGCTGGTTTTTGTAATAATTTAAGGTGACTTGTAGTTTGTTATAAAGTGTTTGAGATCTAGTTACTTTTAGCTACGTGTACTTGTTCGGTCGTGCAGAGGTCGAAAATATTATTTCAGCCTTAAGATAAAAATCCATTTATGAAAAAAAAAGTCCAAGTAACCAATGTGATGTTCCTTATAACACACACAATTCAAGTGTGGGTATATATTAACTCTGAGTAGACGTGTAATTCTGGTGCTAACATAGTAACATGAATTCAAGGTGTTGCTCGAGTCAAACGGCCACCACACCGCTCCAGTTTCTCCGCCTGCGGCGCCGCCTTCATCTCCAGCTGCTCCTGCATCGTGCTCATAACGATCGTTTCGTCGACAATGCAACACTGTATCAGTTGTGATGTTAAAACTTAGTGATGTTTTGCCAATGCGACTCATGTGAATCTTCTTGAGCTCGGCCTCCGTCCGGGCGACCTTCTGCGCGGCACGGTAAGGGATGACTAGAATGAGATGCACATTGTGAAATGGTACCGGTGTTCCACGTGTACCGCGTTTCGTGTCCAGTACATGAAGCAGAAATGACGCATCTGACTCTCGTGACTCTCGATTGCAGTGAAAGATTCAACTTAGATGCAGACAAAAATGAAGTCACAATTGGAGGTGAAAAATCTTGGTTACTCTTCCGGGGAGAGAGAGAGAGAGAGAGAGAGAGAGAGAGAGAGAGAGAGAGAGAGAGAGAGAGAGAGAGAGAGAGAGAGAGAGAGAGAACTGCCGCCTTGAAGGGCTTTGCTGGTGCAATTCAGTTGCTTCAAAACGCGAACTAGACGTCGTGCGTAGTTGCTCATGCTGCAATATTTTTCAGACTCGTATCCAATTTAGACGTATGGAGACTGCAGAAACATCGAATGATCCGAAAGAGACTGGAGAACTTGCATCTTGTCGGCCTTGGTCGTCTCGTTCTCCTCCCAGGCCTTGATCAGCGACATCCTCGGTCGCGATCCGGGTGAGAAATGCGTCTGAAGAACCAGAGAAGTCGCATGCCATTCGAGTTAATTCCTTTATACATCAGGCTATTTTCAGGACGCTGTGCTGTTTTGTTGCCTCTTGGATTCAGACAGTGGCCGAGCCAGCAAACAACCTAAGGGACTCATCTCCTTTCTCTTTCAGCCTCTCTCCTCTTCCTTCTTTTTTTTTACAGACCCCCTTACCCGGTCTTCTTTGAAGACCATTACGGGAGATGTGCGACACCCGGGATCGAACCCGGGTGGGTGCGGCCACAACCTCGTGCTTTGCTGCCGAGCTCCGTGCTCTTTCGCTTCTTCCTCCTCTTCCTTCTCCACATCATCTCCCTTCTCTTGAAAAAAATAAAGAGGGATGAAGGAAGGCTCCATGACACAGCGAGCAGTAGGGGGGCTCGAGCCCACCCTGCTGCACCACTGAATCCGTCGTGTGAGCCACCTGTTGCTGCAGGCTTCTCGGCATCTGACAGAAGGTAGAAGAGGTTGGTACGTTTTATCAGTTCCCTCTGCTTAGAATCTGCATGTTCTAAACTGATCTCCACACGAAATATGTTGGTATTGCGGAAACAAGGTTGCGCTACATCCATCCTATTCTCCAAAATTACCAAGTATTTAATACCATTGGTATTTTCTCGTCTCCTTAAAACCACCTGAATTTGTCCCACATCTCCAGTGGGCTATGGGGAGTACGAAAGATTCAGATGGCTAACCAGATCTCGGCAACCTGTTTTACTGGACAGAGATTCATCTTGCAGTCACATAAATCTTTCTGTAGAGTTTGTTTCTGTGAAGTGCTAACTGCACCCTCGGCTGCAATTGCAAAGAGACGCGAACGCTGGAAGAAGGACGCGATGCAAAGCAGCAAAGAAACTCTGCAAATTTCGCGAATTGTACATGCTCGCGGAAACAGAATCTGAAGTAGAACCTTGGCATATCTACACGTGTATGTTTGAAACAATTTTACATCCTAAAATCCATCCATGCCGTACAAGGCATGCCTGGAGGTTGCGCGTGATGAAGTGCATGCCACAAATGGAGCACGATAACAATACAAAGGTACATCAAAATTATATGCTTGAATTGATTTTAACGGTAACAGCTATGGCTCATTGAGGACGCAAGTTTTTCTTGGCACACGACACATTGTCACAATCCTTGTGGTACTAAACCACATGACCTTCGAGGATAGCCTTACAACGTTGACGACAAAACTGCAGTCCGTGGACTCGAGCAAGTGTCAGTCTAACATAATTAATGATAAAACTAACAACATAATATAAGTTATCCTCCATTTATCTTGAAATGCGCAGTTACCGCAGCACACTTCTGGTCTTTGAGTTAGTGACAGACTCGATAAGCCGGTACATCCATCGGTCAAGCATTCCTGAAATAGCAAAAGGTAGTAAGAGTTTTGTAAGGAGCAATGAATTACAAAGCAACAAACTATTGATCCCTGCCTCGCATGCAACTGAGATTGTCAAATGAAACTAGAGTCTGAAGTACATGCCTACCACCAGCATAAGATATACCAAAAAAGGTAATGTCGAGATTTCGACCGTGCAGCTCGTGCCCGCACACTCGCTGCGCTGAGCCTCATCCCCACGCTATGCTGCGCTAAGCCCCTTGTCCTTCGATGTGGTTGCTCCACCTCCACACAAAAATCTCTCATATGGGCCCCACTCACCAAAATCCTCTCAATCTCTAAGAAATCCAGAAGCCTCCTCATCCCATTCCCCACCATCGCTGCGCTGAAGCTCACCCATCCGCATCAACAAGCTCTTTTCTGACGCCATGCTCACGCAGGCTGCAGCCTTGAGTTCTCTCCTATGTCACCAAGCAACAGCTCCCCCTCCTCTCTCTGGGCAACAAGGTCCCTGCGTCGAGGGGCTTGCCGGTCAGCCCCCGGCATGGAGCTGATGGATTCGGTCCACGAGTTGGGCAAACGCGACTCCTGCCCTCCATCCCGTGCCGATTACGACCTTGATTCGTGCTCGTTCTGCTCAAATCTCGCACCACCTCCAAACACGACAAGGAATGAGGATTGGAGAAGCAACTGCGGAGGTCATCACAGATAAATAGCGGAAGGAGGCCAGGTGCATTGTTTGCTCCCAAATTTGCTCCATTTTTTCGTTTTTGGTGCATCCATTCGATCTTCTCTTCTCTCTCCTAATATGCATATCTCTATGTCTCATCTATCGATTCAACCTCCCATTCCAAATCGATTGCCATGGTAATCATGTTAGGATGTTGCTAGATCTGGTGGAGCAGAGATGAGCGGAGCTTGAAGTCACACATGATCAAGGGTGTATACAACTTGCTTACTAGATTGCCTAGATGTGCTCATGAGGGTTCACCGAGCAGCGGCACTAGCGCGCTGGAGTTCGACCCTCTCCTCCCTGGCACCGACGAGCTCCTCGCCGTTGTCGACGTCCTCCTCGCCTCCCAGAACATCCTCACCTCCGGCCACCCTGACCTGCTCGCCGTCCTCCAATTGCCCCCGAGGGCCAGCCCCGACCAAGCCACCATCTCTCACGCCTTCTGTCGCCTGGCGCTCCTCGGCCCCAGCAACCAACACCCCCTCCGCCTCATCCACGATGCATACACCGTTCTCTCCTATCCATCCCATCGACCACAAGCTCGCTAGATTTGCTCTTCGGTTTAAACAAATTTGCTACGGATTTGCTCATAAAAAGATATAAATTTGCTTTTGATCTGCTCGATATGGGCGGCATGGAGCCCAATTTCGATGGTAAGAAGCTCGATCCTAGGTTGAGGAGCTTGATCCCATCCATTCAGGTGGCGAGAAGCTCGAACACCCATTCCCCTCATGAGGTCGCCGATTTGGGTATTGGTGGGAGTAGTGATGCAGCTTGCCTATAAGGTTGTACTGATATGCTTCTCTGGTTGCATCAATTTGCTTCAAATTTTGTATTGATGTGCTTTTTCGTTTTGAATGTGCACAGCAAGTGATGATTTTCGTCACCGGTGGAATTCTCTCTCTCTCTCTAGGTTTGAGTAGGGCTCAAGATTGGGCGTTCAATGCTGGTCAGACTCATCCCCAACGACGAGGAGCTCGACCAGGTGTGCAAGAGCTCGTCCCTGACTTGAGGAGTTCGATCTGCTCGATTTGGGTGGCATTGAGTCCAATTTCGATGGCAAGAAGCTCGATCCCACGTTGAGGAGCTTGGTCCCATCCATTCAGGCGACAAGAAGCTCGAACGCCCCCGTGGAGAGTGTCGATTTAGGTATTGGGTGGAGCAGCACTGCAAATTGCCTCTGATGTTGTATTGATTTGCTTCTCTGGTTGCAACAATTTGCTTCAAAATTCGTATTGATGCGCTTTTTTGTTTTGAATATGCACGGCATGTTAATTGATTTTCGGTTTTTCTGAGCTTGTGCTAATGTGCACCCGATGGTACTTTAAAAAAGCAATCAGGCATTAGCTGCCTTTCCTAATGTAGCTAGGTGACCTAATTAGGAAAGCAACTAATTAACCACTTTCCTAATTAGAGGTGTGCGGCGGAAGGGCATATGCGTTAGCCAGGTCCAACAAAAAATCATACGATGGAGATTAACCTGTCATGGCAAATGTGCCCCCAAGAATCGCACACAGACGAGTTATGAAATGCAGGAAGTTTCGTCTTTCTTCTTTGATGGTGACTGTAATTGGTGAGAGATCATACAGGAAGTAAACAGCTGCAGAGAAAAACAACAGGTTAGTTTTGAAAAGAGATGAGAATATCATACTTGAAGGGGGGAGAAACAGTTACCTGGCCAGGACCTATCAGTTGGGCGAATGGGAACAAAATACTCTGTGACAGAAAACTGATTTGTTGGCAATACTTGCTTTGAGAGATATCTGTACTCGGTTGGAACGACCTGCATATCAATGAGGAAAACAGATGACAACACTTTCTACAAACTATTGCAAATCGCAGAGGAAAATGTAGTAATTTTTCACTCCGCAGATGATCTGGTTTACACATCAGATCAACTTAATCAAATTGACATAGGTTCACTCGAGATGGGAGAGAAAATGTCATTTTTCCTTTTGCCCCAGTGACAAGCTTGTATTGTAATGTAATGTGAATATTCGTAGAACTGTTAAATTCTCTTCAGGCTTTCTTTGCTATGTTCCCTAAATGTTGCAACTGGCAAGCTGCTTCAAGCACATGCTTGATTACAAAGGGCAGACAACTAGATGAATGGCTACTCACCTTGATATAGTATTTGAACGTTCCACTTGTGTCATGAAGTATCCTTGAGGTCTCATCCAGTGGATTATGAATTCCTGGATATTTAGGGCCAAAGGACAGATCATGAATAACATGACTGACATTCACATGGCTTGACCCTTCAAAAATCTGCATACAAAAAAGGAAAATATCGGTAATCTATGGGGTAAGATGAGAAAACAAAGTCTGCTTGTCTACATCAAAACATCAAAATTGAACAGAAACAGTGATTTCTTTCATTCACCAGAAACAACTTGCATCCAGAAAAGCTAACAGATATTGCTGGAAAAGGATTCTAATGTGTAAAATGGTCGCACTGTAGCATATGCCCAAGAATAAAAGAAATAAGGTACTTCATGCTGTGTTTTCAGATGAATGATAAGACTGGTAAAATTATTGTGATGACATAAGCACAGAGCCAACAGAAGAGCCTCAGAGGAAATAATGGTTAATTCAATATGATGTGATGGCATAGGAAGAAACTCAGCTAAGGATCAACTTGTGTCTCCTTCCAATGCCTTTCCGTAGTTTCCTGGCTCACTTGTTATTTCTCCATTTCTCCTTTTCACTTTCCTTTACTTTTCATGTTTTCCTAACATCACACATTAGTATGTGCTTACCAAGAAGTAGCACACAATAAATCCTAATACCTGCCAGCTACGGATGCTGATTCAATCTCGGATCAACGAGAAGTAGGGAGCCACCAGTTTAACTACATACTGCCAGGATTTGGGACCATGTACTTAGCCACTTGGAAAGATGCTTTGTTAGGAATTCAAATGATACCTTATGAAGAAAATCTAACTAAAAGATCCTTAATTCAGTATTTCTCACATTATAATTGAGCTCCTTTTCTAGCAGCTTAGATTATTATCTTATGAACCTT
The DNA here is from genome assembly GCF_958298935.1 of Phragmites australis. NCBI lineage: Eukaryota > Viridiplantae > Streptophyta > Magnoliopsida > Poales > Poaceae > Phragmites > Phragmites australis. The sequence goes on along the minus strand of NC_084941.1, from coordinate 4,297,852 downwards.
ACAATTAAAGAAAGTACACATATTTCACAATCAAACGTACAAAGGGGAGAATAGCCGTAAAGTATCTGTAGTTTTAGATTAATGACCTTCTCAGCAACAAAAATGTTTAAACCATGCACCGAGATATGGAAGTTACCCGCAACCCTCTGCACATCTAACATCCCATACACCTGTGAAAATCAAGGGCACAGTTTTATTAGCAACACCACAAAATGTGATTCATGATCACAATCCGAAATATCACTCCAAAAATGGGAGCCGGTAGATGAATAACTTACTCGGCACCCTTCACCATTTTCCAGTGCTTGTTTGACACTCTTAACCATTTTCTCCGCATCTTCATTGAAGGTGTGTTCATGCTTCTTTTGTTCATCATGATGCTCATGACCATGGTCTGTTTTGAACTTTTAATGCATAAGCATGTTGTGAACTATTCTGACTAAAGCATACTGGTCAATCAGACGAAACATGCTAACTAAATCATGTATGACCATCAAATGAAATATTCTTACTGAAACATCTGTGGCCCATCGATTTAGTCATTGTTGTTATATTGAGATTTCCCTATGATAATCAAGACTGACAACATGTGCTTCTCTTTCAATTATAGATTACTTAAAAAAAAATCCACAGTGTATTTTTTAAAGAAAAAAGAAAATGGCTAGGAGCTCCAGCTTTCATGATATGAAGGAGGTAGGCACCAGGCTCAAGCCTGGGTGTCCGGGGTACCCAACAGCACCACTTGTCAACTGAGCATAGTAATAATAGCAAAATATAAGCAAGCTGTGCTTTTCCTACATTGAGCAAAACAAGAAAAGGATATACATACTATGTATAAAGATTCTTTCATACGACAATTGTAGAAATTCAGTGATAAATTTGGTTTTTGCTTCATATGAAGGAAGAAGAGTATATACCATGATTATGAGCCCCATGTTCCTTTTCAACTAGATCGGACAAGAACTCTGTACCAATGATATGGCCATACCTATCCAAGCGAAGCTGTATTAAGCAGAAATATAAAGAGAGAATATTAGACATGAGAGCAAGGCAATTAAAAGTTAAAAATGCAACCATTTTGACATATTACTGTGCAAGCTTTGCTGAGAAATTACTAATCCTGGAAATACGTAAGAATAATATTGTTTACGCTGGAGCAAGACATGAACCAGAGCTGGTAAAAGTACATGTTCGCTGCAATTTTACACTAACCTAAGGAAACAACTGGGAAGCATAATCTAGGATATTGACCTGCTTCATGCTTGGTCAGGATATGCACTTAGCAGTACTTTATAGATGTAATGTTTCTTCGTCACAACTTACAAACAATGGTAATAATAAGTGCAGCTACTGTATTAACATACTAGAACGTACATTGGAAGGAACAAACTTTTGAAAGAAGATGGTACCTTCCAAATACTTGTATGCAAATCAACTTCATGTTTCCCAGACATGTCAATTGCATCCACACTCAGTACTAAAAACAAGAACCAGAGAAATATATATCAAAAGCATGAAATACTTTATGCAAATGAATGCCCAAATAAAGACTTATAACAAATTAATTCTGAGTGTACTTAATCAATAGCTGACCTTCACATGGCAAAGAAGGAAACGACATATTTATATGAATTGGCAGAGTTTCTCCTCGTTTCAGATCTACAGACATCTGCAGCAAGTATCAACTGGTGAAGAGTTCATGATGCAGATATTGGCAAGTATCAACTCAAGGGAAATGAAATTAAACTACAGCAAGACGGCTTTAGTAGGATATCATAAATGACAACTAGCAGATATTTACAACAATCAGAAGACACATGGGTTGTTTAGCAATCAAATCACTTGATAATTCGTGTTTCATATTCATAGACATGCTTTTGTAGTCACACAAATTCTTCGATCGGATTTGTGCTTTGAAGCTTAAACTCACTCCCCACACGCAACCTAGAATTGTCTTGAAAAGAAATGGCAATTTTTAATTTGTCCACTCAGTTTACATTTTTGTAAATAATCTAAAACAGGAGAAATTCCTATTTCCTATAGACATATTCCCATCGCAAAGAAAAAAAGAACATAAAAGTGTCTGAATGGCAGAGCAAAAGGAACTATGTGAATATTACAGTGAAGTTGCATATGCTAGTCAAACAAGAAGATAGCAGCTGCGACCAATGGTACCTGATGCACGGTGTAGGTGGTAAGATAAAACTGCAGCTCATGCACGAACAGTGTAACCATTATAATTAGCCCGAAAATTGTCACTGCCAAGATATCAATGATGGCATGCATTAAAGATAAATCTCCAAACCAAAAATTAGCATCCGTCGGCGACAAACACGGAACAACAGGGTCTCCACAGTCCATACCGATAGCGCCAGAGTAAGTCTTCTTCAACAAGTGCTCTTCCGCGTGCGGAAAAGCATTGAGGCTCTTCAGCGACGGTATCCTCGCCATCCTTCAGCTGCCACAGAACACATCAACCTCGTCAAAACTAGAACGGGTCAGCCAGCGCTTGTGCAAACTCTAGCCAAACCCTCCAACACTTAACCCAAATTTTCCATAAACAAACCTTCGTAAAATAACAATCCTCACATACACCCCATGAACAGTACACCATGGCATAACTCTCCTCCCAGGGGCGGATCTACCACCCCGGCGAGCTCTGGCGGCCGCCAAAGCTCTCGCGTGCTTAACAGGGAGAACCTAATCCAAACATGGATGGATTGGATCGGTAGCGCAGCACGCAGCACACCCAAATCCAAAACTAACTAAACGGAGACGAAGAAGGTCCTGGGTCTGATCGAGAACAAAACCAGCCCTTCGAACAAGCAAAGGAATCCATCCAAGCGAGTAAATGATTGCTTACCAGCACAGGAAGCGACCAGCCCTGGGCTGCGCGGATCTCCTGCCCTGCAGCGGACGATCCCTCGAGAGATCAGCGATTCGAGGGGTAGACCGGTGAAATCAGAGAGATTGGAGAAGATTGGGGCAACTAGCCTCCGTACGAGCAGCCGAGTGCCGCTAGTTTCTGTCGATGTGGAGCCCACAGGTCAGCCAGATGTCCCGCGGGGGTGCATATGGACCGTCGATGTGCGATCCGACGGGTATGTGGTGATGCGAGTCGAGCATGGATCTATGCAGCAGTGGGCTGCTGGGCTCTCACGAGTTCATGAGAGAAAAAAATCGAACAAAGAAACGCATCAACTTGTTAGGACCGCTATTTCGCTATATTGTGATTATCATGTTTGGCTCTTGGAGCTGTCGGACGCTTATATTGTACCATTTTGTGTTAATCAATAAAGTGACCATGTTTCTTAAAAAGCTTGTTTTGAGTTTTTTTTCTTTTTTAAACTATTCTCTATAGCTTTATCTTTTTTTATTTTGATTTATATTGTTTTGCCTATCACACTCACTCAACAATTGAGATCCAATTCAACGATTTGAAAAGGCATGTTAAACCTTTTATATGTGATTTATTCAGATAGTATATATTAACTGTTGAAATGGTGATTTTTTTTTTTAAAGGACAAGCATAATAAAATATATTTCATATAGAACTTATTTGGTTGCATTTATTGGGAACAACATCATTGTTCAGACCATTTTCAAAATAGACATCCAGATTGAGGTATAAATGCATTTGAAGTTTGAAAAAAAATATTCGACCCAATTTCCATGGATCAATTTACTATGGCTCCATTTACTATATGTCATCCAGATTGTTTCAGTTTTATTATTTATTATCGACAAAGTTTGATTTCACTCCATACCACTGGAATGCTAGATTCTACATTTCATAACATCGTAGTTGCATGACGTCCGTTTATGTTCCGTTTGACCATATGAAAAAATCATTGTATCTCTATTTTGTGGTTATAGAATTTCACTCTATAATACTAAAAATTCCACCCAATTAACCACATGTCCATTAGTTGGTTCAAGCTATCCGAACTAGGCTTTTGAAAATCCTACAAATAGCCCATGCATCCTGTTTGATAAAAGAAAAGTATGAGAACAATATAGTATATATATAAGTATTTTCTAAATTCTTATGATACAACTAAGGGCGCTTTTGGTTTCCTTGCCCGCGTCGCTTTCCTTGCCTTGCCCAGCCTTGCTGGCACAGGAGAGCCGAATCGGCTTGCCCGAGCGAGCGAAGGAAAAGTTTGCTTTCACAGGTAACGAGACAACCGGCAAGGAATCCAAACACGCATATTTTTGTTTAGCCAAGCTAGACGAACGCCAGCAAGAGATCCAAACCCGCCCTAAATGCTCTGAGTAAAATGCTCTTGATCCCTTTTGCTGCTCCCGTTTATAAAAGACAAGAGGCTTCAGTGCCTATGCACTTGATTCCTTCAGAAGAGTATTTGTTCATGTTGCTTTCCGGAATCGAACTCCTCTGACCCTATTCAGAATGCACAAATAGTTCAGCTCAAATACACATCAACAGGATGAATCCAAATGGTCTAGGAAATAGAACCTAGGTTCACTAGATTAAGATCATGTTTGTTTTCTGCTTCTAATTCTATTTTTGCTGTTGCCAGAAGTCAGAATAAATAGAGTTCTGGAGAAGTGACTTTTCACCTGCTTCTGAGAAAAATAAACTAAAATTGAGAAGCTTACTGAGAAACGCTTTTCTGAGAAGCTATGTGCTAAAAAGCCAAAAATTTATTATATAAACCAACAAACTATTTCTAAAAGCAGCTTTTCAAAAAAATAACAGCTTTTCAAAAAAACTCAAAAACTGAAACTCAAACAAACAGACCCTAACTTCATTTTGCTTCTAGTGTCCATGGATGGGGATGCATCTTTCTTTTTGCTTCTTGTTCCCATAGAAGGGCTGTCAGGTGATAGAGACTGTGTAGCTTTCTTTTTGATCTTTTTTTGGGAGGTGGTAATTACCAAGTACATCGAAACTTAGAGGAGCATATTTCAGTTTTCATTTCCTCTTTTTCTTGGTTGTTATTGTTGAGAATACAGTTTCCATTACCAAAACATTGCAACATAATTTCGTTTGGCCTGGATCAGAAATCTGGCAAAATCTTTGTTTTCCCATTACCAAAGCTACAATATATAGCATAATATTGTAATAGCTCCTAAATCTTTCATACTGAATATAGCAACCATGCGAACTACTACATCAAACTAATGTGCTTAGCACACTCATACTTCATCAAGCCGCTGCCATCCTCACCGCGGCCTACGCCACCCCTGCTGTCCCTGCCGTGGACCCCCTCGCAGCGGCCCCCCTCACCGCGGGCGCCATCCTCGTCGCCGATGTCGCCCCTGTTGACCATACCGCCCCTGCCGTCGGTGTCATCACCACAATGTCCCTTGCAGTGCGTCGCATCATCCCCGCTGCCTCCCATCTCGAGCTAAGGTTTGGGAGCCATAAAGAGGTTTGGGGAAGAAGGGTTTGACGCTCTGTTTTGGGATACTCCTGTCTTGGAATGAGGAGGACGGGTTTAAGTTGTGAGGTTGCTGGCTATGTTTTGGACTGAGAGCAACATTGTTTTTTTAAATATCTGACATGCTAGATCACAGTAACATTACAATAATAGTATCGAGTGAAAGTTTTTTAATTGACAGTGCTACACAATAAAAATAAACTTTATTGATAGCAAATCGTTGATTTAGATGATTCCTAATAACATACAATCAATATTCTCAATTTACATCTCCCCGCTCGCCGAGCAGTGGATGCGCCCGCTAGTCGACCTAGAGATAGGATTTCCACCAAAGAGGAGGAAAGAGACCAGCAGGCCGATGACGGTGGTGAGTGGCAGCCTCCTTTTCCATCACCTCGGACGTGTCCACCGGAGAATAAAGAGAAAAGAGCTCCCGCTTCCTGAATGTACAAGTTTATCATGTGGCCTATCCAGCCTATCCAACAGGCGGAAGATTTAAAAAACATAAAAATAACACGTTTCAATGTCATTCGAAACACTATCAAATATTCAGAAAAAATTCTAAAAACATTATGGTGTAGAGAATATTATCATCTAGCGCTCAACAAATTTTCGGATAAGGCAAATTTTAGGCATGTTAAAATTTCTAAATTTGTCTTTTTTTCTCGTTGTACAAGTAATTGTTTAAATTGAAATTTTATCGAGTGTTGGATGCTAGCATCCTCTACACCACAAATGGTTTTTAGAATTTTTATGACTATTTCAATAGTTTTTAAGGTTAGGAGCATTGGAACGTGATGTTTTTATAATTTTAGCATCTGTTTTTGTTCTCATAGTATATGTCATATTTTTGTTGAGCATCGGATGATAGCTTGGGCGTGAAGTTTAAAAATGCTGAAACACTATTAAAATAGTTATGTAAAATTCTAAAACAAATTATGATGTAGAGGATGCTATCATCTATAGCTCAACAAAATTTCAACTCAAATGATTACTTATAAAAAAAATTATCTTCTTTGTTTGTTATAGTACATGTCATATTTTTGTTCAAAATTTTGTTAAAAGCTAGATGATAGCATACTCTACATCATTTTTTTTGTCATAATTTTTTAATAATTATTTTGATAGTGTTTTGAAGATTGAGAGTACTAGAACATGTCATTTTAAAAAGTCAGCCTATGGGGAAGATAGCCCACCATAGTATCGCATTAAAGGTCGAGAAAAGATATCGAAGTCTGACCACCAAAGGTATCTCTAAAAGCGACTTTACGGTCGGTCAGGATCATGCTAGAACGACACACAATGATGCGTTTTTTTGGAACCAAAATTCAAACCTGGTTGGTAACACCAATTATTGAGTAACTTACCACCGTGCTAAAAGTAGTTCTCAGAAATGGGTTAGAAGTTCTTCCCGCCCACTAAACAGGCGGGAGAAGTCTATTTTTGCAAATTTCCAAAATAAATACATAGTTTTATAATTTTTTAAATTAAAAAATATATAAATAAAAGAAATCCACCATCCTAGGTCCCGGTCAAGTACACAGCAGATCAAACTTTTCAGGGGCAATTGCGCGAAGCAAACTTGTGGCTGCAATTGCATCGCGCGTTCAATTTGGTTGCCCGGAAACATTCAGGTGAAATGTGAAACAACGCCCTGACGTTGCAGGTGGTTTCGGTTTTGAGCGCAATCCGGCAGCTTCAGGCGGTGCCGCGTTGGGCTTTGCACACAACCAAAACCATCAACGAGCCCATCAGAATCTGCATGTGTGAATCGAACCGAATAAAAAATTGAATCTTTTGACTGAGGCGGTCGATGATCTATTCCAGAATTAAACGTAGCAGTCATGTTTTGGATTCATTCATCGGAGCCCCAGATTAGGCCCCCCTAAACGTGCCCAAGAAGCACTGATCTCATGCCACACAGCCTAACAAACTCTCTAAACACCAGGTTTTAGGCAGGGTTTCGCACTTTTTCTCGCGCAGATTCTGGTAGTCTGCTGCATACATGCGGCGGCCGGCGCGGTGTGGCAGAGAGAAGCACACGGTTTGTGACGCTGATTTGCTTGAGGAAGCCCGCGACGGCTCCACAATTCGTGCCAACGATGGATTATTCGTACCAACTATGTAGTCTAAGTAACTTTATTGACGGTTAGGATCCCACTCTTGGACTCTCCAACACAGTTCGAAACATAAAGTTGAACAGGAACACAAGAGGCACAATGTACAGTTAGCGAGCCCAGATATTCTAATCGGCGATATCTTCCTTTACTTCTGTTTCTTGTGATGTTCTGACTTGAGTTGGTCTGTGACGATGTGTTATGGCTTTTTTCCTCTTCCGCAGGACCCTGGCTTCTTATTTAGGAGGAGTTGTTCATCGTGTCGCAGACGGACTCTATCCCGAGTAGCATAACACCTGTCTGGCATATGCAGATAAATTTCCTTTTAGGATAATATCAGGGGATCTCGTAGGTAGCTTCCGTATATTCCGGCATCTCCTCATAGATATACTTATCATATTTAACCTAGGTATATAACAGACGTACAATATTTCAAAAATCATAATAATACTGTAGTTTAGTATTCCTCATCGACTCCCCCACCATGCGGAGTGAGCCTCGCCAGAAAAAGTTAATTGGGAAGTCAAATATTCTTCAACCAGGTTAAGCGAGTCTTGTCGAGCAATAATAGATCTTATCTCGGTTATCTCCTGTCGAGATCCTGGTTGGACCCGATAAGTGGATTAAGGTCATCTCCAACGGATACGATATTTTTACCTTTTTGAGTGCTACAGTAGAATAGGGTTCGATCTCAGCCAGTAAATCATCTCCAACAGAGATTGCAAACCGTATTTTCAAGTGCTACAGTAAAGCAGGATGGATGAGGGACACGGCAAATTTGCAGCCAGAAAACGGCTCCCGTAACACTGTTTACAGTGTATGCGTACGGGTCCGGAAGAAGAAGGAGAATAATAGAAGGTAGAAAATATGTTATCTATTGAAGATAAAAAAAATAGGAGATGTTGTAATAGTACTATAGAAGATAGATTTTTAAAATTTTTATTGAAGATAGCCTAAGCTCAATCAAAATAGAGGTAGCACTAGTCGGGAAAGATCTTCGACTAGAGCTGAGGCCTCTCATGACCGAGAAGCTTCATCTGACCCGATAAGTCTTTTATCTTCGAAACCTTTTCTTCGACTAGAAATTATTTAGTTAATACAGTTTTATTTTAGGCAAGAAGCATTGAGAACAAACATGGTATCGTACTTATTCGATAAGCTTAAAAAGGCAATTCTTCCTATCATGATCCAGATATACACCCAGAATGAGCCAGTAGAGTTCAAGAGTGAAGCATAATGTTAGTTCTGATGAGGCGAAGATCTGCCTTCTCAGGAAAAAAGCTCAACATTGGGGCAAGCAGAACCATAACCGGGAAAGAAGAGCTTCAAACGACTAGACTTTCGGATAACCATGTAAGCGTTCTCGAGAACTGAGAAAGCACACAGTCGGGTTTACTTGCCCGATCGGATTTAGACTATCTCCAATAAAAACTTTAAAAATTCATCATTTATAATATTATTATAATATTCTTTAATACTATTACAGTATCATCTATTTTTTTTATCTCCAACAGACACACTATTTCCTACCTTTTATTCCTCTACTTCTCCCTCGGATCCACGCGTATACTCAGGAACAGTGATACAGGAGCCCCCAACTCGGCGGTAAATTTGCCGATCAAATGTCGATGCCGTATCCCTGTAGCACCTGCAAAAGCAAAAATGCAGTCTCTGTTGGAGTGGTTTGCCGGCGTTGGAGAGTAGTAATTGTACGGAGGCACAGGAATACGGCAAAAAAGAAGTCTCCGTTAGAGTCGGCCTTACGCCTAGATTCTTAGGAGTGTGCTGGTCAACTTAAAACGTTTTGTCATAGAGGAAGTAGTCTATGGTCTCTGTGTGATCGTCTCGTTCTTGTTGGTACTAGCGGTTGACGATCCATAAATCATGGATTTAACAAACTTATTAAAGAACAGAGGATGTTTTGAGTAGACGAATCACAAAGAGAACATACAGGGGTATATAGATAGGTTTGGGTCTCCTGGAGGATAATAACCCTATGTTTGTTTGTCGTGTATAGATTTGAACTTGTTACAAAGAGATGTAGCTAGCTTAGATGTATCTAATCCTAATCGGTGACTTATTTCTTTGCTTCCGTTGGCTTGTGATGCTTTGGCTTGAGTTGGCCTATGATGATCTGTTCTGGCTTTTTTCTCTTCTGCAGGGCCCTGGCTCCTTATATAGGAGAAGTTGTTCATCGTGTTGCACATGGACTCTATTTCGAGTAGGATCACACCTGCCTAGTGTAAGCAGATACGTTTCCTTCAAGGGATAATATCAGGGGATCCCCATGGGTAGCTTCCATATATTCCGAGATTGCTTCCTGGCATAGATATCCACACCATATTTAACCTGCGGTATATGGCAAGCGTACAGTATATCAAAAATCATGACAATATCGTAGTTTAGTATTCTCATCCACACAAGTATTCGAGGAGTACAACAAATACGAGACCAATGACAAAATATTCTGCACTTTAGACATTGGTGATTGTATGTAGTGATGTTGCCTAAAAATTATCTATGCATGATCCGAAATAAGTGCTCTTAATAGTTCTAAATACTTCATGTATTCATTTGTCATGATCTTCTAAACCATGATATATTATGCATGATTGATTGTAAATAGGGTCATGTTTATTATGTCATCTTCTGTGGTAGTAAGACTGCATAGCTGCATGCTACATACAGTCTTATGTAGAGTAGCATCATAATCCTCAAAAGTCCAATAATCTTGATACTTCAAATTGTCCCAAGCATACTGAACTTTTGGTGTCAGTATTTGGGTTATGTTCTTAAATTTCTCATTAGTGAGTCCCATAAGACTTCGGCGATGATGGTGATGTTACTCAGGAATAGGGATGACAATGGAAATCCGCTACCCGATGGGTAATTACTCTATTAGAGGCCGGTTATGGGGGCATTTCTCTTACCCACAGGCCCATTAACGGGCAAAAACCTCACCCATCGGGTGGAGCTGATTTAGTTCCGTTCTCGTAGTATCTAAACCCGTTTACCCATAGGTCCCTATAGTACTATCCGGCCTATGTAGCTAGTAGCCCAAACGGTCCACCCACGCAAATAAAACATATAGCACCATGACTTACCCTGCTACCCGCTCGGCCGCTCCCGACTCTCGTTCGACCATTCCTCTGATCCCTCTTAGGGATGGCAATGGGTCGGGGCTAGGTGGAGAAAAACCACGCCTGACTTGAAACCCGATAGTCTAAACCCGACCTGAGCCCGAAGTGATGATCGAGTGAAATCTGAGACCCGAACCCGCACCCGTTGGGTTCCCATCGGGTCGGGGAGAGGCTGGGCGGGGCAAGGAGGTTGGGTGGTGCGACTAGCCATCGGGGAGCTTGGGAGGCTGGGTGATGTGGCCAGCCATTGGGGAGGTCGGGAGGCTGGGCGGGGGCACAGGGCAGTGGCGAGGAGGACGGGCGGCGCAACCGGCCGTTAGGGTGGTTGGGAGGCCGAGTGGGCAGCGGCGAAGAGGCCAGGCGGCATGGCCAGCCGGTGGGGAGGCTGAGCGGGGTGGCGTTGGAGAGGTCGGGCCGCCGGGCATTAGAATCTCGGGGAGTCAGGGCTGGGGAGGTCAGGCGTGTGGCGGTGAGTGAGTTAGGCTCGAATTTGGCCAGTTTGGTGAGTTGGGCTAGGATTTCGAGTGACCCGTGGGCACCCATAGGTGAAATTGAAAATCCAAACCCGACTCGACCCATTTTGGGTACTCGATACGTCAAATGCGTTGGCGAAAAATCTAGACCCAAACTCGAACCTGTCGGGTGCAGAACACGCGGGTACTTGGACCCACGGGTCCAATTGCCATCCCTATTCCCTCTGGCATATGCCATAACTAAGTCGTCAAATCCCAGTCATCGTCGGCACGTCATTCCCCTCCAGACTGCCGTCCTCTCCTAGCCACTGTTCCCCTCCCGGTCCTAATCGTCGTCTGCCCATCGTTCACCTGCTGACTGTTGTTCCTCTCCTAACCATTGTTCTCCTCCCGGTCCTAGCCTCCGCTAGATCGTCCCAGATCCAGCCACCTAGCTCTAATTCCAAGCAACTACACATCAGCATAGGCGGTCGCTGCCTCTCCCAAATCTCGCCCGATCTCGGTCGTCGCCACCGACCGCCTTGCTATGTGCTCTCTACCTCTCCTGGCCGCCATTTCCCTCCCGATCCAGACCGTTGCCGCTACCAAATCCTCTTGAATCTAGCTACCTCCAAGTCCAAGCAACTGCACAATAGCATAGGCTGTCACCGCCTCTCCTAAGTCCCGCCCGATCTTGACCAGTCAGTCATCATCGCCTTCAAGCGAGGCGTTAAGGACACGGATCTGGTTGGGAAGCTGTCTACCCAGAAGATTCATACAGTTAAGGAGCTTTTCGAGTTGACCGATAAGTACGCAAAGCGTGCCGAAGCCCAGGTACACACTTGGAATCCTCAATCTGGGAGGAAGTGTCATCAAGATTAAGGACCTCAGTCATAAGGATGTGCTCTTGGCGAAAGACTGGGACTTGAAATCAAAAGTCGAATCAGATTGAATAAGCAACAATCAGTGCTAATTTCTTACTTAATGGAATCTCCACCTCTGGCCTAGGGTTCATGAGGGAGTAGGGCTGTACAGAGCATTCTTATGCTTCTTTATAGAAGAGTTTGCCTAATCGAGCAGCAATATCTGGAGGAAATAGAGCTATAAAAAGAAATAAAAAGTCACTCGAAAGAGCTTGACTGCGGTAACAGAAACAACAAATTGCTACATAAATCTTACCTCTGACCACGTCCTTGGAGCTATCCTTGTCTCCAAAATACTCCCAGGCAAAGCGATCTCACGCTTTCAAAGTACTCGACCTCCGACTAATGAAGTCTTTAACAACGTGCCAGCTGGTTATGCCACTTTGCCTGAGTTCACCAATCTTCATGACATAATAGACGTGTGGTTGGATTGGCGATGCTTCTTCAACTAGAATGGATTTTGTAAGGGAAAGAGGCTTCTATAGACTAAGGGAGAGTGGACTGGGTCGGGGTTGGAGATATAAAACTAGTGTTTTTTTTCCAATCCTTTTGCCAAGAGGAGATTAAAGCGACTGGGATATAGGAGTTTTTCATTCTAGGTCGCAGCTGGAAGCCACAACCTTCAACACATATGTTCTCATTGTTGCTCTTCAGATGGTAGAAATATCAGAATAAATTTAGACTCGACTCGATACCAAGAAAAGCTTCGCATAGATGGACAAAAACACTCAACATAGTGATCGAGTTCGGATTCAGATGTTGGAGCTCAATTTGGTAGAAATTGAGTATGGAAAGGAGGAACTTAGAAGAGGGAACAATGAAACTATAGGGAAAGAAGGACTCAAAAACCACGATCTCAAAGTTGAATCGGTAGGATGTGAACTCCTCACCGGATGTAGGCCTCTAGTCAACCAGATCCTGATGAGGCATTATTCTCTCTGCTTCAAGCTCTTTTAGTCTTGATTCTTGCATCGACGAGATGGCCAAACTTCAGTTAGGCGCCTCATCTTGTCTAGCTGCTCGGGCAAGGCACCAAAGATCTTCGCATTGGACTGCTTCTCCAACGAGGAAGGGGCAGAGGTCTTCGTAGGGGAACCAGAATCTATGGTTGTAAGTTTCACGGCACCGACACGTGTTTGAGCGGAGAAAGATGGAAGCTTGTACAAGAAGGCTGGCGGGGAGAGCGATGAAGAATTACTACAATCCATATTTGTATGGTTAAATAGCCCAAAGCTTATCGCCTTTTTGGTAACCACTTCCGTCTCTATGGTGCCTCAATCGGCGTGAAAGGCGGGATGATGGCGTTAGGCGAATCTTTGCACACCCGTCTACACGCATTAAATGGTCCTATACATGACAGTTCAAATTTCAAAGGTTTTTTAACTCTACTCAGAGTCAGTGTCGATTAGTCGAGTTTTAGTCCTTTTTCGAGTCTTGAGTACGATTAACAGTAAGGCACTCGACCCAATTGCATTTTCACTCGATACTCAGAACAGGATCCGTCTTTGCTCAATTCTTTTGACTGCAAGCATGATCCACCCTACTCGACCAGGCTTAGACTTAGTAGTACTCGAGTTGGCACTTGTGGAAATCTTTCCTCCTGAGCAGAGTTAGGGGGCTACTATCGAATATCTAACTATGAGGTATATATGTATAAGAAATACATCATATATGGATAGGGTACACCGTGCGCATACTTAACAACTCCAGATATTATAGAACCGAATTTACAGTACCTAATACACCCAAAAATCTAGAAGATGTATACTAGGAAGACCTCAATTGGTTACCAATTCGAGTGCGACTAGTATCTCGGTCGGATCTGTCTGCTTTGCCCCAACGGACAAGATAAATGACTCTCTATCAATTACGACTGGATAGGAGGTGGTACATCAGCCTTATACATAGTAGGGACCTAGACCCCTTGCAGGGAGGACGATCGCAACTCAAGGCATACACATCTCGACGCAAGCACCAAGATCACAGGAGATACTCGGTGACTTCATCTCTAGTTTAGTTTAGATCTAATCTACTCCTTGTGATAGGTCTATCTCCATTGTTTGTACTCAAGAGAATACATATACATCAACATCCATATAGAACATAGAGTGTTACTTCAATCGGAGATCTGAACCTGTCTACATCGTGTCTCTTGTTTCTCATTCAATCTCTGATCAACAAAGGTAACATTGTTATTTACGGACACATTATCGGGAACGGAATTTTGACAAAAAAGTACTTTTAAAGAGTAAATCGTTCATCATCTTCTTTCTTTAATTTTTGGGGTCACCAATGTCGTGTTGCTTACATCAGTAAGACTTTACCTGTTTAAATACTCATTGAATACATTATTCTCTTAATTATTTATCATCGATCATCAAAATCTACATAGGGGACTAGATGTACTTTCAATTTGTAGCGGTATCTTCGAGTCATGTGTGCGTGCATGTGTTCTGGCGACGGCCTTTGAGCTGTTGCGTGTGCTTCTGTGCACAGAGTCTAGGCGGGTTCTGTGCCGACGACGACAAGATTCGGCGGTGGTGGCCTGCAGGTTCCACCGCATGTATGCGTACAAGCAAGTGTACAGTTTGTGTACAATAGTTTTTAGTGCAAAAACAACGACCCCGGCTCAAACATAGTGATGACGGCGAGGTAGATGATGTAGCCCACGGTGTCGAGGGCGACGTAGATGACGTAGCCGACTCAAACACGGAACCAAATTTTATAGGATCATGTCCTACGAAAGATCATCGTTCCTGTGATGACACGTGGCCACTCCATCTCTCTCATCTTCAGCTCAGCTATTATATCACGAGATGTATGACATGTATAAGGTCTTATGAGGATCTTTCTGAACAGGGTCTTATAGAATTTAATTCCCTCAAACACAGCCTAACTCCTTGAAACAAATTCTATAAGACCGGATCTCACATATAAACCTATGCTTACATCCGACACGTGTCCTTCACTATCCAGGCAGGCACAAGAGCAGAGTAATTTGCTTCCCTGGCTCCCCACTGAAGAGCAAATCTCAGTGGGACCCACCTGACGGGGACTGACCGTGCCATTACTCTGCTCGTGGTCCGGTGGTGCAACGGCAGCCTGCCAGCCTAACAGGAGTCCAAACTTTTGGCCTTTGTCGGTGCAGCCGCACAACACAACTGACAAGCGTGCAGCAGGTGCCGTCCGGTTCAGTTGCTGGGTTTCGTTTCGTTGCTGGGTTTCGTTTCGACTATCGAGACCCAGGTGCTCGCCGTTTTGACGAAAACCGGCAACCATGGCTCGCAGAATCGGAGGCCGAGGGCCTCGAGCGCACGGAAACCAAACCATGGCCGTGCCCACCGGTTCGGCGCCTGCCCGGCTCCCGATAAATCCCTTGCCGCCACATGAGGCTCCTCTCCAACCTTCCAAAGTTGGCAACTCAATAGCTAGCCAGCAGTCAACTAGTCGCCGTACCCGCTGCCGATCTCTTGGAGCAGCAGTAAAAGGCTCGCCGAGCAAGTCGCGCTGCGATGGATGTGTACATCTCGGAGGAGTACGTGGTCCAGCGGCGTGCCGAGAGGAGGGCGGCGCGGAATGCCGCGGCGGAGGCGTCATGCTCTTGCGAGGAGAAGGCGCGGGCTGACGGTGGGCCGAAGCGGTGGACGGCAGCGTGGGCGGAGAAGGGGAAGCGCACTGGCGCTGGCGACGGCAATGGCAGCGCCAGTGCCGGTGGCGGCGCCGGCGGGCTCGCCAAGGACGTCATCTTCAGCTACTTCTCGGCGTGAACGGTTGTCCCGCCGCATGCAGGAAAATTTTCATGCGCATTGCATGGATCGTTGCTTTTGAGAAACAGCTGCATAGATCGTTTGGTTAATTTAGCGTTTGCCGTAGCGCTGGCAGAACTTGTTTGTAACTAGTGTAAGTGATTCGTGTGTGATTGGGCGAAAGGTTCAGTTCATCAGCTTACCGTCCAGGTTTAGCACACAGACAGAACAGGTCATGCACATGGTTTTATATTCTTTGTCTCAAACAAAGCATATGCCTAGAGGAAGGGCAAGGCAAAAGGAAAAAAAATGCCTTTACATGGTTGCATATTATTTTCGCTCATTGATACACTAGATAGAAACACTATCCAAGGAAATGAAACATGGCATAGCCACGGAACACAAAATAACGAAAATATTCGGAAATATTGAAACATGGCATAGCCACGGAACACAAAATAACGAAAATATTCGGAAATATTTTTCTTCTCGATAGATAGATATTAAAGGATAGCCAGTGTTTAACTACTTAACACCCAGCAGTACTCTCATCTAATCGACAAGTACTGAAATATTTACGGATTACAGTTTACGCTGACAAAATCCCCATAGATAGAAACTAAACTTGATTGATTGGTCGGGTTTCAACGTTCAGCTAACCTCATGCTCATGGAGTGCTTCTGAAAGGCCGTCAATTCCACTTCTATAGTAAAGATGGTTTGCCACTCACTGTCGACAATAGCATCGATAATTGCTTTAGTCATTAATAATCTTCCCAAGCTCAACATCTCTGTCAGGATCAAAATGAATATAGTCTGCCTTCGAAACCAACCCTGTCCAACCTGTGGGTAGGAGAATGGTACAAACTAAGGTATAGATCAATCGAGCCAACAATATGGCTCCCAGAATGACTATCTGGTGGTGGATGCACAATGTCACTTGCTACTTCCTCTCAAACAGAGTAACGATCTGTTCCTCACAAACGAGAATACTAGTGTAAAAAGTTTGATCACAAAATTTTTGCCGACTACAAAATCAGCAAGTCTCTTTCCTTTCAGAATATTTAGGTTATGATGTATTTACGTCTAAGTATTAAGGAATTCTTCATCATGTTTTATGAAAAGCTACGTTTTGAGGAATGCAAAAGGCTCTAGAAGGCCTCTAGCCCTCTATACTACCATTATATGTAAAGCGGTGTTTTAGATACTCCATAGCATTTTCAGGGGTCAAAGGCTAAGCTATAGACCTTTGAGCTGATGCTTGGGTCCTTATTTGGTGTAGGATGCCTTAGTGTTTCTATCATGCTGTTGTCCGTAATTTCATATGCATATGATAGAAACACGATGATTTTGGCAATTTGGATTCAGGCAACAGCATAGCAATGGTATAAATGTACCACTGAGCTTTGCTACTTGTTGCTACTATTTCTAGCATATTCTTGCCAATAACCTTGTGCTAACTAAGATTTGGGCAAAACATGTCCACAATACAGGACAGTGCGAAGCAAATTCTGTTGGAAAATAAGGTATATTTAGATTTAATTTATTTTATAAATAATTCATAAGTAAACTAATATGATCATATCATCAAAGTATAATCTAGATATGTATACGAAATCACAACATATGACTAGATTTATTATACTCAAAATTAGAAATTGCAGGAAATAAAGTATGAGTAACATAATTTTTACGTATTGGTCCTGCGTTGTGGAGGTTGCTGAAGATGCTGATTGCACTGTGTTGACGACACGATTGATTCTGCTGATGATGCGCCGAATTTGCTGACGATGATAGAGGGCAGCGTCCAAGCGACTAGGAAGATGAACCGTGGTGAAGAACTTAAGCAGTCGCGCAGAACGCTTCTCAAAAAACTTATTCGCTCTCTCCCGATGCAAGATCTCAAGAGCGAGGATTTCGAAGACCTGCTCTCCCATTCGCCGATGCATGCCGATACCGGAATGGAATAGACTACAACTGTAGCACAACCAAGAGAGAAAGAGGCAAAACCCTAACTATTATATAAACTCACGTAATGAGAGTGTTCTTAATTTTATTGTTACTCTCAATTAATAGTATATGTTGTACGTGTATCTAATGAGGTGGAGTCCTTATATATATATAGGAAGAACTCTAATATGAGAGTTACACGGGGAGTTTTTTATTTTAGTTTTTTAATTAATATTTTAAAAATAGTACATGTGACACTGAATTTTTAGAAATTAACCTCTTTTATCACATCAAAGTAGACTGATTTATAACATAGTCATACCAATATATATGGTGTGATCAAAGTGATCATACTGACGTCTCACCATCAATGTGATAAAAAAAAAAACTAGTTTTTAAAAATTTAGTGTCTCACATACTGTTTTTAAAATATTAGTTTTAAAAACACTAAAAAAAAACCAGACAACGAAGCCTAACAAAATCCTTAGACACCAGGTTCCAGGCAGGGCTTTCAGATTTGTGTCATGCAGATTCTGGCATCGCATTGTGGGTCGGTGGGATACGATTGCATCACGGTGTCTAAAAGACACACAGCAAGATTTCTTCAAAAGGAGAGAAGCTAGTGCCACCTGCTGAAGGCTCCATTTGGAACGTGAGATTGTTTTTAAAAATCTTGCAGGCAATGAGCTCATCGCTGACAGTGGTCCCCACAGATGGGTGACTCACTCCTTGGAGGACCCACCCGTCGGTGGACGTGTACATCTCGGAGGAGTACGTGGTCCAGCGGCACACCGAGAGGAGGGCGGCGCGGAATGCCGCCGCGGCGACGGCACGCGGCGGCTGCAAGGAGGACAAGGCCGCGCGGGCCGACAAAGGCAACCAGAAGCGGTGGGCAGAGAAGTGGAAGCGCGCTGGCGACGGCAATGCCAGCGCCGGTGCCGGTGGTGGCAGCGCCGGTGCCGGTGGTGGCGCCGCCGGGCGGGTCGTCATCTTCAGCTACTTCTCGGCGTGAACGTTGTCCAACTGCATGGTGCAGAATGTCCATGCACATTTCATGGATCATTTGGTTTACGATTTGCCGTGCCATTGGAAGATTTTATTTGTAACTAATGTAAGCGTTCGTGTGTGATTCAGCTAAAGCTTCAGCTAATCAGCTCAGTTCACCGTGTCCCTTCCCCAGGCTTATTGGCAGATCGATAGAATTAATGAGACAGGCTTCGTTACAGATACCCAAAGAACTCCAGTAACGATCTTTCTATTACTCATATATTGTTAAACCACATGGGAAAATGCATTTAGCAGTATCATTACACATTTACACGCCGCTAAATCTGTACTAAGTCTCAACAATTGGGGAAAACATGGGTGTACGACATCATTTTATCGTATATTTGCACCAACATCTATACATATACATAAAAAAGAAAGAAAGAAAAGGAAAAGGAAAAAAAGCTAGGCGGACCCATTTCTTTTAGGCCAGCTCGGGCTCTCTCCTCCCCCTTCTCTTATGCTGGCCCGAGCCGGTCCGGCCCCCTTTCCCTTCTCTTCTCCTTGCCGCGTGGCCCAGCCCAGCCGGCCGGTCTCCTTCTCCCGCATTGAACCGGCCTAGCCCGGTCGCCCCCTCTCCTCCTCTTATCCCGTCACCCGAGCTACCCTAGGGGGGGTGGCGGCTCATGTTTCTCTTCCTTCTCGCACGCGCCGCCTTGCCCACGACCCGTTCTGGGTCACGCCGCCCCTTCCTGGGCCCAAGCCACCTGGCCGTGCGCACTCCTCTCCCCCTCTCCTCTGGCTGGTGGACCGCCGCCACCGCATCCTTTCCTCAACTAATTCATCCCCGTGCTTATCTCTTCCCCAAAACCCGAGCACCTTCGATCCGATTCCTCCGTGAGGGAAGACCCCTAGCCGCCGCTATAAGAGGCCGGGAGGGGGTGCCCGCAAAGGAGGAGGAGGCAACACAGAGAGGGAGGTCGGATCCGAGGTAGAGCTAGATAGAGAAAGAGAAGAGAGACAGAGAGAGAGGGATAGAGAGAGCCACTTCAATCCACCGCATTGTTGTCGCCGTTCTTACTCGTCGGAGCACCATGGCCGCCATCTCTCTTGTCGGTGGGTCTCCACAGTAGCCACCCCTTCCCCTCCTTCTTTCTGCTACAGGAGCGTCGGCCGACCTTTGTGCCATGGCCATGCGCAAGCAGGTGTCTACGCCGGCCAGCCTTGCGTCGCGTCGTACGAGCAGGGATTTATGCCGGTCGGCCTTGCGTCGCGCCGTGGGAGCAGGTGTTTACGCCGGCCGGCCTTGTGCCGGGCCGCGCGAGTAGGTGTTTACGCCGGTCGGCCTTGCGCTGCGCCATGCAAGTATGTGGTTCTTTTGTCTGTGATGGTGTCTGGTTGGCTCTTGTTGTCACGCCCGTAGAAGAGGTGCTGTGTGTTAGTCGGCTGTTCTCTTGTTTGGTGATGGAGTTCGGCCGGCCCTCGTGCCGCGTCCGTGGAGGTTATGTTGCATGCTTTGGCCTGTGGTTATTTGCTCTGTGGTGGTGATCCGGTCGGCCTTCGTTGTCGCGACCGTGTGATACATGTGTGTTCCGATTGGTCTTCGTCCCGTGGCCGTCAAGTTGGGTTTCGGCCGGCGCTCGCGCGGGGGCGATGCTGTGCTAGCTGCTGTTGGGTCCTTTCTGATTCATGTGGTCTCTGGCCGTGTGTGCCCCGTGCCGCCGCGCATGTGTGCCTCACGAGTTTTCAGCTGTGTCGTTGAGTTGGCCTCCATGCGTGTGCTCCGGCCGGCCTAGTGAAGATGTATTCCGTCGTGTTGAGATGCTTTGGCCAGGTCTGTGGTTGTTGCCGTCAGGATACTTACGGGTGTGTGTTTGTGCTGGTGTTCTGACGATCTTTACTGCACTCTGGTTAGTGTATGTTGGTCGGGCTGTTGTGATGTCCATGCTAGGCATTAACGTGTTGGTGTGTTTGGGACATCAGACCAGTGCTTTGGCATTTCCTTCTTCGTCAACGGATTATGGGCACTATTGTTGTATCTGGTTGCTTATTCTCAAGTGGCTGATGGTGTTAACCCTTTGTTGTCCAGTTCTTACTCATTCGTTACCGCCTTAAAGAAAATTGTTGTATGTTACCTGCGGCTGTCCCGTTATGATAGCTCAGTTTAGTTGGCTATTCCTTTAGTAATGAAGGGGTTTGAACTATGGTTGATGGCGGTTTGATGAGGGACTTGGTGGCTATGGGTTTGGCCTCCTGCTATTGTCAGTCTTGTTAAGCTGTTACTAGTAACGCTCATTTCTCTGATGTTTGATGGCAATAAAGTTGAGGCTGTGGCTCTTGCTTTCTTTGAGGGATTAATGGTTATAGCAATGATAAGCTTCTTTCTGTGAAGCTAGTTATAGCCTTGTTGGTTTGACTTGCGGTTGCCTGTTGCCTTTGAGTTAACCAATGATGACAGTGAGGCTAAAGGGGGAATGTTACCTATGTTGTCGAGACCTATGATGCTAGGGCTGAGGTCGAGGGAGAGTTTAGTGTGGCTAAGCCGACTGCTGGGCTCCCGGGTAATGCCAGTTGTAGCTATACGAGACGCCATGCCCCTAACCTTTCTCTCCCATCTTATATATGTCACCTGAGGCCGAGGCCGATGATGAGAGACTATACAGGTTTTGAGGCTATTCAGCCGATAATAGCCCGGGATATATAAATAGTCCATAAAGCTCATGCTAGATTATTTGTCCCGTCTTTTCTTTTTATTTATTATCTAACATTCACTCTGCTTTGTCTTTGATGCGTGTGTCTGCAACCTTGCAGACTCAGAGATAACCCGACAACGATCAACAACAGCTTAATCGAAGGTTGTCCAGGAAGCCAAATGTAATTAACCGAAGGTCTTGCGAGACCACGAGAACCAGAATCAGCAATTGCTAGAAGAAAAATAGTTAGTAGCACGTGTGTATGTGTGTGACACTGTATCTATGAAACTGTACTTTATGATTTTAATAATAAATTAATAAAGTTACGTGTTTCAATTATATTTTGTCTCTTGTTCTTTCGTATACATTGGTATATTAGCACGCCCGCTATACATATATAGTTATACAATACAACAGTTTGAATACATAAAATGGCATGTTTCAAATGAGCGAAACAATGAGCGGGCAAATTTTTTATTTCATGGCTACAAGAATCAGCAAATGGAACTGACGAAGTAGGATCAGTGGTTCATCCGGTTCAGGGCTTATGCACTGCTGAATACCCATGTGCATGATCGTTGTGCATTGGAGCGGTTACATACAGCACAACAGAAGCGCCCAGCAGGATGACGAGAAGCGCGATGAAGTTCACCAGCAGCGCTTCCGAACTGTACCTGCCGAGGCCGGCAGCCTGAAGGAAGGTGAGCTTCTCCAGGAACCCCAGCTCCGCCGCGAGCAGTGCCAGCATGTAGACAACGAGCCCAGAGCGAATGTGCCAGGGGAGTATTCTGCGTCGGACTGTTGGTGAAGCACCAGGGAAGAAGAAGGTAACAAAGCCGAATAGCCACTGAAACATGAAACCAGAGCATTAAGGTTTCGGGTGATCCTGATGCAGCTTAAAGGTACCCCACAGATGATTAATTGATGAGTTTATCAAGATAGTTGTTCGAAAAATGAATAGCATAGCAAACCCAAATTCTGCTCTATATAAAGGAACTACCACCGCAACGAACAAAGACCACAACACCACATGTTTACTAATTCAGTTTATTTTCCAAAGAAGGAGAAGGAAAGAGTTCAATCTATATATAAATACATGGACCTTTGGATGATTTCATCTTGCAAAAGAGTAAGGAGTGCCAAATGAGTTTTATAGTTAGTGCATACATAATCAATGACGGACTATTAGGCCATAGAAAATACTCAGCACAGGAGTTGATACCCTGAGGGCTGAGGCCATTGATAATAATTTTATAATTTTACCCTTGTGCAAGGAATCTCAAAATGGGAAATTCATCTGAAGAATGTTGGCACCTTTTTTTGCATGCCTTCCATACTAAGTTTTCTCTACCCTCCCAAATTTCTCCTATCACTGTATTCTTCAACATGTCAAATGCAGCATGATTTTTCTTCTTTAATGTTTGTTGCTTCGACTCTCTCCTAAAACATTTTTCCCTCTATGAAGAGGGTCAACATAACAAATTTCAAAGGTTGGACTTCACAGGGCATTTTGTACACATCGCTAGGGCCAAATCACTCTCAACATGGCCATGGCACATTTCATCTTACATAGTATTCTGATAACTAGTTTCCACAAGTTGTTCTACTCCTAGTGGAAATATTCCTTTGAGGAATGAATAATTGAATAGTACAAAAATCATGCTTGCATTACTACGGATGCAAAAAAAGGCTGTTTGTGATTATCAGTACTCACAGTATCAGAACGACAACGGTTTTGGTGCATTACCTGTATACCGTACAAACAGATAGTTCCAAGTCCAACCCAGGAATGCAAACTGTAGAGATTGTCAATTCCACTTTCATTGTGGAACTTGAAGGCAGCATATATCCCGACAGAGCCCAGAAAGAGCGCAATGGCATGAAGAAGCATGTGAACCATCTTATTTGTGTCATGACTCCATGGCAATATTTTGTAGCTCATTATAGCTGCAGACAAATTACAACAGCTTGGTCAAAAATGTTTAATGCTTTCTCGTGATAGAAAAAAAGGAAAGAAAAGAGATAAGGTCTTCTGCCATACCTTCACTCCCTAGGATGATGAATCCTATCAGCATAAGCACAGGATGCACCTGTATAGACGTGGCTTATTACATTAGGTCATTTTAAGCATAACCAATCCCCTGTACTAAAAAAAGCACCAAACCATGGCACCATACACGTATTAGAATCCTTTTTGTTGAACTAAAACTAGAGAACTTTATAGTCCCAATCTTGTTCGATATATATACACCCTCATAAAGTCCTTATAATATTTTTTAGGATACTTCAGTTCCAAACGTTAGGGTACAGTTTTTACTTTGAAGGGATTAACCTCCAAAATTTCTCTCAACACAAATCCAAAATGTCTGAACATGTATGTACCCTGATACTTTTCTATCCAAGTAAATGTATGGCTGAATAAGGACAAGAAATTAGATATCAGCCTATCACTTCTTGTTGGTGATTAACACATCCTGAAGCAATAAAGTGGATATATACAGACCTTTACTTCCTGCATATAAGCAAATTCAAATTGATCAAACTACATATGGTAGACTGACAAGCGCACCAGAGTCTGTATTACACTTGGATGTCATGCTTAAACATGCCATCCATCGGGTGGCACCAGGCAAATCACCAGAGAGCAGCAATGACTCTCGAAGGCATATTGGTAGTACATCTAGATGCCAAAACACAAAAACCTGGAACCTGTTTGAGCACACTACAATGCTAGATTGCCAGAGCCAATCAAGCAGAGGCCTCCAGAGGTAAACATCAAATACCTATCAACGATTACTGGTACAGCACAGCCTTGCAAGTTAGAGCCAAAGCAGCGACACCGCCACTAATCGCCATGTGGCATGAACCGGTTGATTAACGCAGATTAGTTAACTGCCTGCGGTGGTCGGTGGTGAACCAAAACAACGACCACGGCAGATCCCAGCAGTACAGAAGCGCAAAAATCCCAGAGAAAATTGCCGGAATGGGATCACGGCAATCGAATTCCAAGCCAACCAAGGAACGAGGGGCTCTACCGGAACGGGATCGGATGCTCTGTATCCACGGGAAGAGCTGGCGGAGAAGAGTCTTACGTTGAAGATGAGGCCCTTGTTGGCGGGGGAGCTGAAAGCGAGACCGCCGCGGAAGTGGACGCACCACAGCAGCACGAGCGCCGCCGCGGATACTGCGAGCGCGCGCGCCGCCTTCGCCGGCACCGGCACGGCCATCTCCTCCGGCGCTGGAGAGGGATCGGAACTCGGAAGTCTCCCGGTCCAACTTCTATGCAGCGGTGCTGCTGACCGATCCATTTGGAGGACGGTCCGGATTGCCGCCACCTGTCCCCAAGCGAACATCTCAAAGCGAGGGACGAGCCGAGCGCCAGTCCTAGCCGAGCGAGCGATTTGAGCACCGGCGGCGGGCGCACGCCCTTGGTTCCTCCCTCGCCTGCTGGCTGCTACCCTCTTCACATCCAGATGGGTGGGCTCTAGTGGATCTAGCCGTGCCGGCCGCTCTGGAGCTTCGATTGACCGTCCATTGCCGCCGCTTCCGTTGCCGGTAGCTCAGGGTCGGCGTCCGCAGGCCGGGCCGGCTCCTCGGCACCCTCGCGACGGAGCGGAGAGTCCCGCGCAGCGGAGCTGGAGGCGGAGGCGGAGGAGCGCACAGCCCTTTGCGCCTCCCAGTCGGCGAGCGGGATGGCGAAGTCGTCGGGACCGGAGAGCCCGAGGCTTTGGCAGAGGATCTGGACGTTCCCGCCCCCGTCGCCGCTGCCGCCGATGCGGAAGCTGGTGACGACGTCCAGGGAGCAAGTCGCGGACCCGGCGAGCGAGGTCGGCCCGGAGGTCGGCGGGGACGTCGGGTAGCTGCTGAAGTTTGTGTCGTCGTACGCGATGTTCTTGGACGTGTTGCGGCGGACGAGCCGGCGCCTGGAGGAGCCCGAGCCGCTGCCGCCCGACGGCGACGGCGCAGGGTCCTGCGCGGAGGTAGGCGAGTCCATCAGCGGCGGCCCTCAGCTCATGGGACGGAGGAGACAACGCCGAAAGCACAGGTTGCATCAAATCGCTCGCTCGCCTCGTCCCTCGCTTTGAGATGTTCGCTTGGTGGCGGCAATCCGGACGCTTCTAAATGGTTCCATCTGAATTCTTTTCTCAAACCTCGTGATGTCAACAGACTCAAAACAGTCAACACCGGATTTTTTTTTTTTTATATTTCGAAAATAAAAAATTATAAAAATAGACATCTGTTTAAAAATTTATAAAAATATAACACTGTTACCCATTAGTAGGGGATACGTGCCTGACAGAAAAAACTTTTGAAAAATAAAAAATACGTTACATTATTCTCATAATTCAAAACATTATTCAAAATAATCTTAAGAAATTCTGAAAAAAAATTAGGTGGCATGGAGAATACTATAATATAGCTTTTCAAATATTTTCAATGGTTGGTCCCTCACTGTTGACCAAAAACACGTGGAAGCAGGAATGAAAACGGATGAAAAGAATCCTATTCCGTTTCAATTCATTTTCTATATATTTTAAATTATTTTTGGATTTTTTGGACTTTCGCGGAAAAGGGACGAAAATGGTTGTGTTGTTTTTCTGATCGTATGGTTGATATTTCATTTTTAATTGAAAATTTCTTGTTTTTCTAATTAAGATGAAGCTTCACAAATCACGGTATAGCCCACAAGCTAAGCCTCACCAATCTATCTCAAACTTCACCTAGACTCTAATCCAGTCTCAATCAGTTGTTAACCTATCGATGTCTTCTAAGCTCCTACTTGTTCGTCACTTTTAACTCTAATATTTGTATGACTATGTATTATGTTGTTGAGTACTCGAGTTACGATATAGTATTTATTTTTTTAATTAAGACTTATTTCATTACATGGTATATCTGTGTATATAAATTTGTTTGTTGGTGTGAAATAATTATACGTCATATCGATGCTGAAAGTTATGGTTCTATAAGTTGGTGTTTTTAGTTTGAATTATTGATTTTTATCGATACTAATGTGTTTTCGTTCAAATTAGTTCGTTTTCGATATTCTTGAGTTGATATCTATTTCTAGCTTTCTTATTTTATAGAGAAAATATAAAAATAAAAACTGTTAGGACGTTTTCCCACTTCCGTTGTTTTCATCCCAATTCGTTCCAACGGCTGGTCAACACCGTGTCCACGTGTGTGGACTGAGGAGGACGAAATTGACCTAACAAATGAGTAGCTGGGCCTTGGACTGCGAAAACATGGTTTTTGGCTGGGCCTCAAGACAAACTGGGCTGAAATGATCTGATTGAGCAGAGCACGTTAATGCTGTCTGCTTTTTTCCAGATAAAGATCGGCTTTTTCTTTGTTAAAACAAGTTTTATATTCAAGTTTTGGTCAACAGAGATTTCTGATTTTGTTGACGGGTAATATAATGGATGTTCTAATAAAAAACAAATTTTATATTTACGCCCTACGATTTTTGTACATCCTCCCAAATGTCTTTGCAGTCACGGTCCATTGCAGAAAAACAGCCGCAGCTGCATATATTCTTCTCCTTGTGCCCACAAACCAAAACCTGAATCATCCCAAACCAATGGCAACCAATCCATCCATGACGATAATGACATATAATATGATAACCAAGTCGGGTGATTACCGGAGGTGGTTGTATCTTTTTCCCACCAAAATTAAGTCTCATGTTTGATCTTGTGTGCCTCATTAAGATTGAACTTTTCTTTCACTGGTAGACGATGTATCCATCAATAGTGAGATGTTGATAGTGACTTTGCCAATTTACATGTTTCGTATCTTCAGTCTTTAATAGATGTTGTATAAGTACGTGCATATAGTGGTATGACTATGTACGTATGTCTGCGTATTGTACTAGAGTTTCTAAAAAAACACATAATATTCACACGCAAAAAAATCCGTATATAATATAAGAGTAAATTTCACATACCCACCCTAATTTTAAACTTATAGTCATAAAACTACAGTTTTTTATGTCCATTTCACAAACCCACCATTATTTTAAGCTTCCTTCTCACAGAACTACAATGTTAAAGCTTAGGTCAGTTCTGTCACCTAAATTTACTATTCATGGGCACATCGTTATTCTGTTTTTAAAAAATAGTGGTCTTCTGTTTCTTAAAAAAATTCTAAAACATTTTGTGCGTGTTCTATAATGCATATGCAAACCATTTTAATTGTATTCGTCTAAAAAGCCTGTATAGAATTTATATTAAAATTCTCAAAAAAATTATTTTTATAACTTCTAACAATTGCTAGTGCCTCAAATAAAATCCTATTTTTTAAAAAAAATACTAATATTCTTCTTATGTAATGGACTAATTTCTAGAATTATTTCTAGCCTTAGATTATATGATGAAAAAGTGAGTTCCTTTGTAATGCTCCATGTGACTTATTTTTTCACCATATAACTTAAGGCTAGAAATAATTTTAAAAATTATTTCATCACATAAAAAAATATTAGTAATTTTTTCTAGATTTTTAGGATTTTATTTGAGGTCCTAACAATTATTAGAAATTATAAAGTAGTTTTTTTTAGAGAATTTTAATTTAACTTTTACATAGGTTTTTGGGTGAAAATAATTAAAATAAGTTGCACATAGATTATGAAACATATAAAAAAGTTCTAGGATTTTTAAATAAATAGAAGATTACTGATTTTTGGAGAAACAGAAACGGCTGTGTGCGTAAACAGTATTGGTGAACAGTGAATTCGGTGATGTGCTTGTGAAATGGACACAAAAAGTTGTAATTTTGTGACTATTAGTCCAAAATTATGGTGGATTTGTGAAATTTACTTATAATATAATGATGCGGTACCATGGACGTGCTAATGAACAAATCTTCTCATCGTCTTCACGCAGCAGCCCGGGAGAGGCAAATCCATCATCCATGGAAGATTGAACCATCGCATGCAGCAACGAGACGCCCTGCCTCTTTCCCGTTCAATTCGTTCGCAGCATCTGATGAAAACGACATCGATGCTTACTCGAAACATCGCCCCGCCTGCCAGCGACGCCGCACCTAGCCGGGCCTCGAATGCTGAGGTTGTTTGATCGAGATCGGTCGATCGGTCCGCTGATTCAGCTAGTGTGATCTTTTGGATGCGTGCAATCGAGCGTGCCTGGGCTGTTCTTGGCAGCGTTTTCTCGCGATGCTTTCTTCTTCTACGCTCAAGTTTTGTTCGTCCAGATGATGAGCAGATTTGTTCAGCTGAATAGATGCCAAGAACACTATTGACGCTGTAGAAGGCATGATGGCATTTATAATGATAGGGGGTTATTGCAATGTCTTTATCTCTGAAAAGTAAAAACGATCAGAGATACTTAATTCTTCGAGAAAAAAAAGAACAGTGATTAGTACTGCTTCTTTCAGAAACTTCATTTTCAAAGAAACATCAATCTAATTTCGTGCTATCATGCTGCGACAAACATCTTCGCCTCCTTGGAAATGTTGTGACTTGTGAGCGCAATGGCACCAAGAATCCATACTTTCTCCAGAGCTTGTCATATCTTCACACACAGTTTTCTTTTTCCTTGCAGTTAAAGAAATGGATGTGAACCTATTAGGCATTGCTGTTACAGTAGTACTTGGCTTAAAATCTCTTGGCCCTGGATTTTTTTACTTTTTGAACCAGGCAGAAGCTACTAGTGCTGAAACATGGGAATTCTGTTCAGCACACTCCAACCACCACTTGCACTGAAAAATGGCCCTTTCCAACTCTGAAGCACTGAAAACAGATGGTTTCAACCATGGAAGGTTCCTTCAAAAAAGAAAAACATGGCAGGTTACCAGCCTAGCTTCTGTTTCTCTCTCTCTCTCAGGTAGATCTCATTCTGCAGTTTCAACTGATCCCTGCACACCTCAATGTTCTCTGACAGGCAGTGGTGAGCTGAAAACCACAACGAACGAACAAGTGGTACATTTTTTAATAGAATGCCCTCAACCTCTCCTTTTCTTTCTGCTTGGAACAATGCAAAACTCCAACCACAAGCTTCCTCTGCATGACAGCGCGCATGAATGTTTTCGTACCTTGAAGGCAAGCTAACAGATCGACAGGTCTGCATATAGCAGCAGAGCATTAAAGAAAACAAAGGCTTTGCCATTTTATATTTCTCTTGAATGTGAAGGCTACATTTCCATGCATGCACAATCAGATCGATGCTGCAGGTCCGGCCGGTGGTTCATACATTACTTGCTACCATCTTAGGTTTCGCTAACCGTGACATTAACAGCTCACTGATAAGTCACTGGTACTACGATCGACCGACGTTTAGCATATAGCATATGCGTGACACTTCCCAACAAGAGGGAAAAGGCAGGAAAGGGTGGACGTACAAAGAAGAGAAATTAAACCACAAGATTACGAGCATAATAAAGCCTGCGTCGATCTCCAAATGGGATCATCGCCAACGAAAGCAACAATAACATGTCACCTTCTCTGGCGGAAAAGGAGCACTCAGTGTGTCTCACTGTCAACTTTTACGAAAGAACCGTGGGGTATGTTGTGTATACTCCAACTTTCAGGTGAAAGAGATGATTGTGCAGCGAAATAACAACAACCGAAATGGAACGGAGAGAAAACAACACGTTGGCTCGCACACTTCTCTCCTACTGCTACTGTATATGAACAGCATATACCTGAGCAACGAGACCCGTTTGCAACGCGGGAACTTTTGGTTCTTCCTACGCGAATCAAATCGTTTCCTGCGAAATTTCCGGGGAACTCGTGAGTCCCAGAGTAGCCCGAATCTCTGGCTGCGGTGTTGCGGCGACATACATAGGGTTGTGTTTCTCCGCCTCTTCTCTGCAGAGAACACCGCCGATGTTCATTCATAATTTCAGATACGTCTTGACAGTGGATTCGAGGAGTTAGCTATTTCAACTATCCAAGTGTTGGGTGTCTCATCAGAGTTGATAAAAGATTTCAATTCCGGATTCGACGGTCTGCTTCGTTCAGCTATTGTGGGGTAAGGTGAGGAACGTAAAAGTTACCAGAGATGAAGAAGAGGAGCTGGTTATGCTGTCATTGTAATTATTTATTTCCCATGGACCACTATATAATATGAGGATGTATCTTCTTCACATCATATAATTTCAGTCCTATTCGGAAAAAAAATAGCCTCTTTTTTTTTTGTGCAAAAATCATGGTGATTCCGCAGCATCACATCTTCACCGTCCACGGCCAGCGCACGCACGGATTTTTACAGCGTTACGCCGTCGTACATCACCGGAAAAAAAGAGAGGCAAAACACCAGGTAGATCCGCACACGTATTAGTTATTACCCGAGTTGACTGCTGCCTGACACGCCTCCGCACGATCGATCCAGCTGCGAGATCGCACTACGGGGTGCAGGCGTGAACGATCACGGCGCTGGCTCGATGGGATCCTGCGCTGATGAGTGAGCAGAGGAGCGCGTACTCCACGCAGCACCGCGTCAACTGTCGCCGTAGGCAAGTGCGCCGTGCGTGCGTGCCCGGCCGGAGACAGTCACGAGGCATCATGGCGTCGTCGCACGGCCGACCCCACGAAAGGCTACGGCGCGCGCATCGATTGCGCCACATGCATATGGAGGCCGCGCCCACCGGTCCCCGGTCCGCCAGTCAGCGCCGTGAATGTATAAGGTCATCTCCAACATGTTTCAGTGCTACAGTAACCTGAAAAACACTGTTGCGCTGAACGTTTGCCTCCAACAGCTACGGTATTAAGATGAACAGTATTACAGAGTGAGAATATGTTACTCTAAATTTACTGCTACCCTATAGCATCTGTATCACTATTCACACAGTATGCATATGAGCCTGAGGAAAACAGTAGAATAATAGAAGATGAGAAATAGAGTATTTGTTGAAGATGAAAAAATAGAGGATACTGTAATAGTATTATAGATGATAAATTTTTAAGTATCTGTTAGAGATGCCCTAATAACGGAAAAAAATTTCACTCCCTCCGTCAAAAATACTTGACCACTCTTTCCTATTAAAATATATTTGTAAAA
Source organism: Phragmites australis (assembly GCF_958298935.1). Taxonomy (NCBI): domain Eukaryota; kingdom Viridiplantae; phylum Streptophyta; class Magnoliopsida; order Poales; family Poaceae; genus Phragmites; species Phragmites australis. The sequence goes on along the minus strand of NC_084941.1, from coordinate 4,266,424 downwards.
TCTAATAAAATTATAAGATTATGAAAGTATTTTCAAGAAAAATATGTGCATATGATCTTTATGATTTCAAACTAAATATGTTAAAAGTTATTGATAATTAAAGTTTTATAAGTTTGATTGTATCTTATCTAAAACATCAAGTATTTATTATAAAAGAAGTATATAATAGTATTGCTGATGTCTTCAACTACAATGTCATTCGGATGGTCACCACCTGTCTCGAGGGAAGATTTCAAAGCGAGGGACAAGCCGAGCCGCAGGGCAGGTGCAACTATTCAAAGGGGAGCTGGGCTGGAGCGCTGGACAGCGCAATTGCTCACTGAGTTTGTGATCGATTACTCGCCTTGTTATTGCAACTTTTATGCGGGACCGTGGCATGTTTCGGTGACATTTGAGCAGTACAATTTGCTGTGCTCGAATTAGCTGTTGAGGAGCTGAAACTTGGTACTGCTGCTAAAAAAGGACAAAGCAGGGAGAAGGAAAACGCTGGAGGTGTAACTAGCCTCAAGCCTGGATTATAATGTGTGGCAGTACATGTTCCCTTTTTCTCTTGATCTATCTCGTCATCGAAGGCAGTATTAGTGTATTATCTCAAGAGGGATTCCTAATTTGTTTGGGGGTAATTGAGTCGATGACATCGCAGAAAGTTGAGAGTACTTTGAAGAAACATCAATGGGGAACATTACATAGTGGTAAACATCATCGCAAACACTTATTTCAAAACCCATTCATAGTCTTCTCTGATGAGTGATGACTTCAGTATACATCCCCGCTGTCATTTTCCAGAATTTCATGTGCTTGCGATATTAGTAGAACAGTTGTTAGTGAAAAAGGGATTGCATACGAACTTGGTGTTATTGTATGACCTAAATTTCCCATTCTATTTCATCCCATTTAATGGAACGGTTGTTACTGGCAAAGGGATTGCACTTATGTAGCTAGGAAATCAGCACATTATCGTTTGATTTCCCATCTCTAAGTAATTCATAGCTCCCCTAACAACGGTTCTCCTTTCATAATTCTCATAGTGCTTAGGGCTTGTTTGGTCCGTCATACCAAATATTGGCTGTTGAGTCTAAATTGACCGCTGCTTGAATGGGGCCAACTTTTGGCTCGCCGCACCCTGTCGTTGCCATCACTCAATCCTCACAAGTCAATTCCCTATTAACGCATGGGCGAACCAGCAGCGTGGAAATTGACTGCCAATTCTTAGGCGAGCCAAATCTTAGCAGGATTAGGCATGGGACAATCCAAATGTGCCCTTAGAGCCACGGTTTTATTTTAAAAACAGCTGCAAATAAAGAAAACTCGTTTACAGTACAGCAGATGAGCTACTCATGCAGCTGGAGACATCAGCAACGCTACTTAACCGGCATAAGATGCCCTGCACAATGGCCTGAGATAATCATTGAATAAAACACAAACTAAGCAACAATGGCATGACATATCTCCTAAACAAACCCTGACAGTCACTCTTGTGTCTTTGCCTGTCCTCATGCAAACCCAATCTGCACCTACCCCGGCTACGGCAGGTCGTCAGGATTTGTCAAATGGAGGGATTATTTCTGGTGAAACATCCTTTTCCAAATAACAATAATGAGATGCAGAAAAGATTAAGAAAAATAAAAAAATGGAGGGGGAGAGAGAGATCCTAGATCGCTAGTAGAAAAAAAAAAAGTAGGACCACGCCTGTTGGAAAAGTGACCGTTGGGCTGGCAGGAACTACCCTGCTCTGGTAGACTGCTACACGCCGCATCCGCAACAACGAAAGGTTCCAAAAATCCAAACCCACCGCTCTGACTTTATTTCCTTTTCGCCTTTTTTGTTCTTTGTGAAAATATGAGCCATGTGCACTGAAAAAGTTGTAATCTTTTGTTGTAGGACTATAATATTTTGTTCCTATGCATTACTACCTCCGTTCTCAAATATATATTATCTTAAAATACGTGCAGTCAAATTTTAAAAACTTTGATCATTAATATACACAAAACTATTAGGATTTAACACATTAAAATAATAGTAATGAATTTATTATAAAAAATACTTTGGCATCATCTAATTTTTATCAACTTTAACAAAAAAGATGGTTATCAAAAGTAATAGTCAAATATGATTATTAAAGACCGTATCGATGTACTAAACGACAAGTAAAAGAAAACAGAGGTAATACGAAGCTATTAGTGTCTATTGTTGTCTTTTTAAGGAAAACAAATAGAACAAGCAAAGCTAGCATGTAAGCTCCAACCACAAAAGTGGAACGGCACAATGATCTTTCATTCTTGCAAAAGGAACAGTATGCTAACCTTTATTAAATATTTTTGCGCCGGTGATGTATTATTAAGTAGTGCAACATCCCAACAACAGCAAAGCAATGGACCCAAAGGATTAAATTAACCGAGTACTGATCATTTACTATGAAAGAAGATGAGGGCCATGGGTGATGCATAAGGACTACAGGTGGTGTTTGTTTGGAGAATACAAATGGTAATAAAAAAACACCGGTAATGTAAATGATATAACTAAATACATCTTCCTTATTGTGGCTGGCGTGCTCCAGTGGTTAGTAACAAAGGATGGGTCTATCCGTCACCCACTACAATCAGATCTGCCTTGTCCCATCATCCGATATGCGGACGACACTCTCATCCTGCTCTCCACCGATGGTACACAGTTGCTGACTTTGAAGGCTCTTCTTGGCCGTTTCGCTTTGGCAACCGAGCTCCAGATTAACTACCTTTTGTTCCTATCCATGTTCCCCCTGAGGAAGTAACGTTCCCCCGAACATATCTAGGTCTGCCTCTATCTCATAAGAAACTCTTTGCTTCCGCTCTGGATTACTTAGCACTCAAAATGTGACGACGGATCCCTGGTTGGCGCATGCAGTTCCTAACTCCCGCTGGGCATCTAACCTTGACCGACGCTGTCCTCTCAGCCCTACCGACATATGCTATGGTGGTTTTTGAGCTCGCCAATTCCACTATCGAGAAGTCAACCAACCAAGAAGGGCTATGTTATGGAAAGGTGCCACTAAATGCAGTGGAGGAGATTGCCAGGTTGTCTGGACCACAGCCTGTTGCCCCCAAGCAAGACAATGGCCTGGGGCTCAAAGATCTCCACTCGCAGAACATCAGCCTCCTCCTCAAGCTCCTGCACAAGCTTTGCTCCGAACAAGACACCCCCTGAACCCGCTAGATCACCCGAACCAATCACCCTTTCCAGACCAGATTTCGGATGTCACCTGCTTACACTTCGGCCTGGAAACCATCGCCTGCCTCATGCCACTCTATATGGCTATTTGTCACATTGTACCCGCAAGGATGTCTTGGTTTATGATACTTTGGTGCATGGCTCCCTCAACCTCGAGCTCCAGCCTCGCCTCACAACCGCCGTTCGCGCAAAACTGGACATGTTGTGTGACAACCTTTCTTCTCTTTCCTTAAGAGACTCATCGGACATTCAGTGGATGAAAAGGGCCTCTTCTCCGGGATTTCAGACCGCCTCGTCCTACAAAATGATTTGCCCCCCCCCCCTGCAGATAGGATGTGCGGCTTCAGAAACACAATTGGGAAAGTTTCACCCCGAAGAAAGTACAAATCTTCTTCTGGATTCTTCGGCATGGAAACACCAGGACTAGAGCCTTCCTCTACTCAATCAGTGCCATTCCGAACCCCGGGTACCCTTTCTGTCCCTCCACATTGGAAACTATCGATCACCTCTTTGTGACCTGCGGCGGGATTGCCAGTATCTGGAGTCGTATCCTCCTAGGGACTGGGCAGCTAGAAACCGTGGATGCCTTCTGCTCATTGGTTTTTGCAACCTTTGACCACCTGTAGGTGCCCGCTCGTAACACCTTTATCCTCCTGTTTCTGTGGATTGCCTGGAAGTGACGCAATCGTAGGATCTTCGACGGCATCAACACGGGCTCTTTGGACACTGTGTGTCTCCTTGCCAACCACCTTCGGTTTTGGGTTTCCCGGGCCCCTTCATCGACAAATACTAAAACAGCTATATATTGGTGCTCAAACTTTGTGGATGTAATCAGCTAGAGTTTTCTTCTTCTTCTCTTACTCTCCCCTCGTCTCTGTTCTCTCGGTCTCCTTTGAGACTATCGATGTAATTGTGCACACTGCCTCCTCTTTTTTGCAATGAGAAATTTTTCAGGTGGGAAAATCCCCACCGTTGTTCTCCTAAAAAAAAATACATACATTGTTTGGTTCACTCGAGTAATGAAATCAGAATACATGGAGAAGAGATGCATGTGGGGGAGCCTGCCGACCGACGCTGCTAAACTCCGCCAGAGCATGAAAGATGCACATGCTCCTCGCCGACGTAGACGGAGGTGACCCGTTGGAGTGCAGCTTAGCACATGCTCTCCTGCAGCAGCCGCTCACCCCTCTCGATGGCGTCATCGGACGCAGCCCCATGGATATGGGGCATTGGTGAGGGCACGGGGAAGGGGAACCAATTCCTCTGGCGTAGTTACTTCCTCTGATCAGAGGACGTGGACACAGCAAGTGAGTTTGAGCATGTGAGGATCTACATGTTAGTGTTTGTATCACAACGTCGGAGGATCATAATCGCGGGGAAGGGAGGAGGGGGAAACGAGTAGGAGATGAAGACTGTCGCCATCGGTGGCGGGAATGAGGATGAAGTATTCGTTAGTTCACGTGAGCAGGTGAGGAGGGATCGATTGGAGCGAACGGACGGGACGGAATTACGTCCTTTCTATCTCGTGGGTAATGGGATTTGAACTAGCTTGGGATGTAATTACATGGGTCCAATCAAACACAAAGTAATGGAATCCGTCAGCGTTGTGATCGGGGTACGTTCGAGAAAGCCAAACCAAACACTACCATAGGATGCATGCTCTCTGTCTACAGGTAATAATGTTGAATCGGTAAAATTTATTTAGCCTTACGTGTCAGTGACTGTTCATCAGAAGGATTTATATTGATTTTCTGAATTGTTGTGAGAGCGTGGCTGCCGAACATATACGCTTGTTTGGAACATAAGAATTTCGTAGGAATTCTAGCGGCCGGGGCGACTTCGCATGAAAGAAATCTATTCCCACATGAACCCGTTGTAGCAGTAAAACCGTAGGAACTCGAGATTCCTTCCGGAGTTGATCGGAGGCAACAAACATCTGCAGGCCCGTTGCCATCGGGTAGTTGGATCGATTTCCGACGTGCCGAGGTGCCTTGATTCTTCGGCAAGAAACCCACTCCTGTCTGGTTATTGTTACGAGAAGGCGACGCCGCAACGGATCGGAAGAAAGGAACAAAGCGATCGTCGGCATGCTTGCTTGGAGTTGTTGCATGCTTTTCATGGTTGATCGATGTGATGATCACATGACAAAAGGAGAGCGAGAGGACTTAAAAGCCGAAAGCGATCTTACGCGACTGATCAGTTCGTACAAACCGGGTTCCGTCGGGTTGGCGCGAGTAGCCAGTCACGCACGTACCGTGCGTGTCCATGCAGTTGACAAAATTCTGACGTGTATGCATGTGGTCCCACTTGTCAGGCTGACAACAATAATTGTCGGGAGAGTAGTCCGTTTCGACGTCATTCTCTCCATCAAAAACCTGTAATTGTATGTCGACTGATGTCTAGCTTGCAATCAGTAATGGATGCAGCGAAGCCATGAAGATACAAATGATCTTCTTCATCCTTTTCCTCTACCTCGTTTCTATCTTCTTCTTCTTATCCTAGTAAAAATGGAGGTGAGCGTGTCTGTTTGTTTTTTTACTGTGATTGTAGAGTCTAACTTTTAAAATCAGAATCGAAAACAAACATACCAATTCTATAATTTAGAATCCACAATTTAGAGCTAGATTGTACCATAATCAACAATCCAAAAAATATTGTTTTTATCAGATTATAACACATATTTACCCATCATTATCATTACGAATATAACATTTCACTTCTTTCTCCTCTCCCTCCCGAGCTTCACACACTGGTGAATGGTGATGGTACCTAGTCTCCCACCATGCCACCACCATTATCGCTGTTCATCTCCGTCACTTCCTCTTCTCTTCTTGAATCCTCTTCTCTCCCCTCTCGAAGCCCCAAGGGGCTCGGGGGGCTCAGATCCATAGAGATCCCGCTCGAGGCATTATGGGTGGGCATGCAGCGGCACAGCCAGGACCTAGCGGTCCGCCTCGTGCAGGGCTTCTCGGGGCTCCTCTACGCGCAGCCTTCGCAGCTCCTCCCGTGGTCACCGCCAGCGCTGCTGTCGCACAAGCTTGTAGTCCCCTTCGAACTCGACCTCCCCGTCGTCCCCTTCATCGGCGAGGTGCGCGGTGGCGGCGGTAGCGTCGACCTCCCAGCTATGGTCGCCTCATCGCTCGTTGAGATTGGCGGACGACTCAAGCAGGTGGGGTCCAAGCAGCAGCAATCAAGGGGGCTCCCTCCTAGTCTCGTGTCAAAGGGCACACATGCGCTAGAAGTGGGAGGCCGCTCCGCTGCCGCCGCTTGCGGCGTCGGTAGCAGGTCAATGGGGCTCCCTCCTAGTCTTGTACCAGACAAGCACTACTACATAATCTACTTAGTGGGATGCCCTTTAGAGACGGATGTATAGAGCCGCCTACACAAAGGGTACCACCGACGACTCTAAACTAGAACCGTTTAAGAAAATGGCAACGAGCAGTTGCAACAAAGCATGACACTACAGTACAGACGGTTACAAACTATAACCATATGTACTGTTCCTTTTTATACAAACAGTTCCAAATTAGAATCACTTGTACTATTAGCAGTAATAGTACAGACGGTTCCAAATTAGAATTGTTTGTAAAAAAACAGTGTAGACGGTTCTAAACTAGAACCGTCTGTACTAATAGTGTCCCACTTGTTTTGAGCGTATATCTCATATAGATTATTTTCATACAATGGTCAGCAATGAACGACATGTGAGACAGTAAGGAAGTTTCGCGCAAGGTTAGAGGTTGCGAGTTCGACTTAAAAAACCCACTCGTGTTATTTCGTGTGAAAAATCGTGTGACTTGTGACTGCACATACATAATAATATAGGGGGCTAATGTTGATAGAAAAAAAATATGTTTTTTTAGATTTTTTTAGCTCTAGAAAACTTAGTGTAGATGGTTACAATAACGAGCCGTCTGTAAAAATGATTTATACAGACTCTTTTCCACATACGGTTCAAAATAGTGTCTCGCACGAGATTTCCGAACCGTCTGTACAAATTATTTTTCTACTAGTGAAAGGAGAGAATGGAGAGAGAGCATAGCTATTTTGGTAGAGGGGATCTATGGTGAATGGCGACGGCGTCGAGGCCAAGGCTATAGGATAGTGAGAGGAGGTGGGTTGGGGTGGCTCACAGCGTACGGATGGTGTTGGCGCGACTTCAGACGAGTTTGGCCATGCGATGGTCGGCTCTTGCGCAATGTAGGGGGAGATATTCTAATAATCTGATGTTGTTTGTTTTAAATTATATAATTTAGATTTTAACAATTTAAATTCTTAAGTGTGAGAATCAAATTCTAAATTGTAGGGGAGGCAGCGAGTTGGGAGGCTCGTAGCCCCTCCCGCGCCCTCCGTTGGATCCACTCCTTGGAATATATAATCGAGGTGGGCGTACGGAGAAAACAGAGGTTCACCGGCCGGCAGAAGCCACGGTCGATCGGCCGACGCATCGTACGTATCAGATCTAGCTACGAGGTTGTCATCCATGGACGCTGGAGCTGTCCCCTTAAAAAGGCACCAATTCATCACCTACAGCTTTCTCCATAACGGATCAGCATTCAGCAGGGCCAGCGCGCCCCTACTCGTTAGAGCACAGGACCAGCAGCCGGCCACTGGCCACGATGCCACTGCTGCGCGCTCCACCGTACGCTGCTCCCCGTTCATCGTCCTTGCATGCATGCGCGGATTAGATGAGACCGCGGGCGCGTACGTGACGCGACGGCGGTGGGATTATTGGTTGGTTTCTTGGACCAGCGGCCGGGCGCCGTCGTGTCTCCATCGCTGCCCTGCCCGCCGTGCGCGCGTACAGCTGTGCGCGGACGCGCCACAATTAAATCTCCTTAATTAACTTCAAGTCCTCTGAAGTGATCTAACCTACGTTAGCCGAGATGGTAGAGACAAAAGTATTTTATGTTTTATTACATTAAATCATGTATTTATACAAGATGAATAGACATATTCATATCTATTGAGAAGATATCTTCTTCTATGGGACATCTTCTCTGAATGGATATGAGGTAAAGTAGTTATCGGTATTGATTATTAGTTGGTAACATGTTTCACAATAGTTGTCCAGTCTGCATACTCAGTATCTAACCTCATGTTCCATGGAGCATGCAAATCCCTCGTCTTTAGAGAACATGGATTCAGCATGAAAAGAGATGGAGCTGGACTAGACGCCGGCATCCCGGTGCAACAGGGTACCAGTTGGCGGCAGCTTCACAGATGTTTCATCTCAAAGGCCTGTAAGTTCGAAGAGGGTTTATCCATGTTTTCTCAAAGGTCTGGAATAATTTCAGGGAAGGTCTATCCAAGTTTCGGAACAGTTTCATCCAAATCCAAGTTTCAGAGATGATGTTTGTTCTCAGAGGCTTCGGGTATCCTTGTCCAGATCGAGACACCGTTGTATATATGAACTTTCTCATCGAAATACTACTTCCATTTTCATTTACTCGTCACCATTAATTTACTGTAGCAATTGTTATCTGGTGTTTTTTTAAAAGTTTACAAATACTTAAAAATATATAATACTAATGTAACATATTTCACGACGAATCTAGTAATATAAAAGTTTAAAATATCTATAATTTTTTTTGAAAAAAACGTAATGTTAAAATAAGTAAACGAAAATAGAGGTAATAATGGCTAAACCAGAAAGCGGCCCCAAGCATACCCTACTTGGAGTAGATTGGCCTCCAGACGAACACATATAGCCGGGCATGCTTGATACGTCGAAGGCGATGATCATGGATGCCGGCTGGGACGAACCAATGCAATTAGTTAGCCCTAAATCAATGCTGACCAACCAAAGGAGCACGCAGGTACGTACGAGTCGGCTGGGACTGAGAAATCAAACGCCGGCAGGAGTGCTACGGCAGTGGCCGGCCGGTCACTAGTCACCGGAGAAAAGCAAGACGCATGGCTGCCATGACACCTCGTACCATCTCCAACAACATAGTTAGCTACTTAGCTATAATATTTGTCCATAGTTATCATAATAAATAATACTTTTAATAAATTAGCTACAATGTGTTCTTCTAATTTAATACTACGAGTCTAGATGTAATAGAGAATATAATATGGTAATAAATTTTGCATCTATCTATACACCGACTACTTAGTTACTAACTCTAGTCTAAAATAAATATCGTTTTGGATTATATGTTGACAATTATTTTAAATTTTGGTTACAAACTACTATATTCGTTCTCTTTTAAATGCCGTTTTAGATTTCGGCACACAAAACAATGTTACAATAAATTATTTCATACATATGTTTAACCCTCTCGATTTCTTCAACATTCAATCAATAGCACATAAGCCATAAATCTACCACATTCATTGAATTAAAACTCCACTTTCCAATAACCTTTAATATAGTCACTCTAGTAAAATATCACCTTAAAAACCTAAAACGACATCTATTTAAGAACAAAATCAAAATTTTAAAACGATATCTATTTGAGAACGAAGGTAGTACTACTTTTTATGTATCAAGTTTGGATATTTGAAAATGATATAAGTAGATTTGTCTTGAAAAATATTTTCTTAATAATGTATTTTTACTATATTTTATCAATATATTATATAAAAAGTAATAGTCAAAGTTGTATTTTAGAGACTGTGTCATATAAAAAATGACACTTATTTTGAACTGGATGAAGTAATAGCTAACTTTTCTCTCTCCCCCAATTCATTCTTCCATCCAGATAGATAAAAGAGTAAATTTCATAAAACTACAACTATTTGTACCATTGTAACATAGAACTACAACTTTTGAAATCTATTTCACAAAACTATAACTATTTTGACCTTTGGTAATAAGAAACTACAATTTTTTGGTACATGTGTGATTGACAGGTGGAACCAGCCTACGTGACACATGTGTGGCTGACGGGTGGGACCAGACTAAAAAGTTATAGTTTCTTGTTACCAAGGGTCGAAGTAGTTATAGTTTTATGAAATATACTTTAAAAGTTGTAGTTTCGTGTTACAATGATACACATACTTATAGTTTTTTAAAATTTATTTTAGATAAAAATATAATATGAATACCCATATAGCTAGTTAACATAGATTATTATCTTATACAAGATATTGTTGGAGCACAAAATATAGGACTAGGAAGTGCATTGAGTTGTATCATAGGATACAGTAATTGCTAACAGCATTGGCAACAATTAATTGCCTTAGGGACGATACTCCCTCCGTTAAAATAATATAAGGCGTATTTTTTTCTTAAAAACTCAAATTTTATAGGTTTTGATGATAATTAGTTAAATTATATGTATGTTTAGTATATATACACTTTATTTCAATAGATTTGTATTTTAAAGTATTTTTAATATGATGTTAATTTTGTAGCAATTGATGACATATTATTTGAGAAATCAACCATCCAAGATTACTTTTGATTACTTTTTTAAACAAAATACATTTTATATTTTTGAACGGAGAAAGTTATTATAAATTGGATGAATTTTTTCTACGCATCAATTTATTGCCCTATGTTTATTGTGACAACCATGTATTGGGAGTAGCCTGGGGAATGCACCGCCCAGTGTGCAGTTGATGTGTTTGCGTCACCAGCTTAATGGTGAGCGGGCCCACATGCGAGTGAGTGCTGCAAGCATCTTTTGTGAAATTAAAAAGAAAAACTGTACGGGCAACAACAAGATTTCTGTTGAATGGATTGACGACCTGCTCGATCTTTCTTTCGCCTTTGCGATCAGTTTGATCTGCTCGATCACGCCAACCTAGATTCCATTACCAAATGGGAAATGGTTGGGTTACCTAGGCGTAATCAATCTCTTTGAGTTGATTTTTGTGCGGTACTGTTTCTAGTCAAAGTTAACCACCGGAACAGCAACTCTGCAGTGGACACACGGTCATTTCTCGATTATCTCTTTAATTTAATATCTATTTATTTGTTGATTTTTTATTTAATTTATAATTTTTTATATATCCTTTTAATATGAATCTTAATATAAATAAACTATCACGATAATTCATACCTCCACGAATGCCTGTAGAATTTTCGCTTCCGTAGATGCTTGTCCAATCAGACATGAACGAAGTCTGAAGGTGATCGCTGACAGGTAACATGTAGAAGTACACTGCTGTAATTGTAGCAGTAGCATGGCGACATGAATACATGATGCAAAAACGCAATTTTTAAGAAAAAAGGAAAATAAAATACGCTAGGACCCACAAATCAGCTTTATTACTAAGAGAGAGAGAGAGCAGATGATTAAGAGAAAAGATACGCGGATTTTTTAGGAGGTGCAAAAAGTCGTACGATTCGATGGCTCTTCTGCGGAGGGAATAAGAAAACGAACCAAAAAAATTGTGATTTTTTTGGGGGAAAGAAAAGACAAAGTGATGGTGGGGAAGAGTGTGCATGAGCGTGCTAGCCTGTCTCGCCGACAATATAAATCGCGAAAGAGAAATGATATTCTCACGGCAAGTACTCCATATAATAATAGGCTATCTTTGAAACGTGTGGTGTGCTGTGGAATTTTGCTAACACAAATATCCCATGTTAGCTGTGAAAGTTAACCCATACTTTTTTGAGTGGCTAAGTGTTAATTACCCAAATGTCAATTACCTATTTTGTTACCTATCCTTTGAGCTTCTTACAGAACAAAAAGAACAGTTTTTTGCGTTCATGTAAAAATCAATCTTCTCACATGAAATTCATGCGTTCCAAAATCCAAACAAGCCCTTTAACATAGACTAACCCAAACTCTTGTGCCCGCAGAATATTTGGCTGATGCCAGATCAGAAATAGCAATGAGCTACCCTCAGGAGAACACCAGTACGTCGTAGTAGTTTGATCAGTGTAGATACTATACCACCTGTTTTTGGATGGTAAAAATCTAAAAATAGATAACAAATATCATCGTATTTATTAAAATAGATAATATATCAGCGTATTTGTAAATTTAACATATGTATTCGGCACCTCAAATATTGAAAAATCGATTACGGTACCTGATGCACCAAAAAACGATGGACCCAGCCTGTATTTGGCACCTCGGGTGCCAAAAATGCCATGCATTCGAATATAGTGTACAATGTCATATTCGGTACCGACGAATATAGGCCGGTCATGCCGTTTAGTCGCTCACATCACGTCTTATTGTGTGTTATTTCAGGACTGAATAAAGTATAGTAGCACAACTTTATTTCACTATGACACGAGCGAATAAATAAAGAAAGAAACTTGATGAATGAGTATGTCGGATGTTTGGGGTACTGTAAGTGATCAAGGGATCGTAACTCATATCACAGGGGGAAACTTTGCACAGAGTTCCATTACGATTAATGGTTGGCTCCGAGATTTCTTGTGGGCACAGGCATCCCAATTAATTCAGTCTTATGGTTCTTCATTATCTGTGTTATTTTGTGTCATCTCTCTGCATAGAGTGTAGTACCTACTGGTGATAGTAGGGCTGAATAGAGTGCAGTAGCATAACTTTATTTTATTAGTGCACGAGTGAATAAATAAAGAAAGAAACTGGATGAGTGAGTGTGTGTAAATTTGTTTGAACGTAATTTTATCAATATTTTATTATTTATTTAATGTATTTGTGTAGGTAAATTTTTAGTGAAATAACGTTAGGAGGATATAAATTCTAATTTGTCGAACAATAATAGTTGTGAAGTACGATTATCATATAACCTGATATATGTTACATACGCCGATAAACATTACATAGAATATGAGGTTTTTCGTTGCTGCGTGAATGGAACCTAACCATAAACAAATGACAGCAACAAACGTTGGCATGTACGATACGCTTAAAGACTAACTTAATAGTGTGTCGCTATTAAACCAAACATATCTTATGGAATAAAAATAGACCAGGTTACAATAGATGCTCTCTACTAAGTGCACCTATGATATTTGCCCTTTTACGGGGCATGGAGGCCCTCCGCTTTAGCGTGATGGGCCCTCTCCCGCTTCCTTTTCCTCTATGTTTCGCGTGTCTCAGCCACGGCATGCTCTTTCACTGCCTTCCTCATACGCTCCTCCTACTGACGTATGAGTCATAGTTCTTTCTGTTGTTGCTCATTCTCCTGGTGTTCGTACGCTTCCCTCTCCACCGCATGCTCATATCAACCCACCGCTTCTGGTGCGCATTTTGCTCCATATCCAGCCATTCCATGAAGTGACAGATAAGTTGAGGAGATTGGAAAAATGAAATGAGAGGGAAGATTAGTAAGACAGTGCATAAAGTCGTATGAAAAGTGCCACTTTAGTGATATACGTCGTTGTAGCGGTGGGTACTCGTACGGTTCATGTCGAGACTTGTCGTACTGGTAGTTGGCACATATGAAGAAGCGTAGATCATAGGTATAGGAGATGTCTGGGGACTCATGAAGTCTACATGGGTCACCACATAAGCATATCGACGGTTCGACCCCCTGGGGGATGAAAATCCCCTAATATTTTTTGGGTGGACTTGTGGTAGCTGAGGAAGACATAGCAGTTGAGAGAGCTTGGCAATGAGTGGTCTATCCATGGATAAGGGTGGAGTTATTTATGGTGGTTGGGGCTAGTGCATGAACTTGGCTAAGGGATAGAGCATAGGATTTCTTATGAAAGCTAAAAAAGTTGTGGCATTGATGCTTGATAGAAATTTCCTGTGAAAGCTGTTGTTTGGTGTGGTTATTTTATTTTGCAGAAGTTTAGCAATGAGTTATTGTTACCTCTACATGGAGGCATAGAATCCTATGAAAGCATTCTCTATGAAAACTGTTGATTTTGAGTGGGTGTAAAAATAATATCTATCCTTTTGATCTTAATCCAAAGTCAAAGTCTGCTTTAAGCATTCATCCTAGAGCAAGAACATCCTGAGGTTTAATGGTTCATACAATCACATGTTTGATGCTAGACCTGCAATTAACGTTAGTCCCCAAGGTGTTGATGATACAACCCTAGTCTATGCCAGTCCCCAAGGTGTCTATGCTACAACATTAGTCATTAGAGGACACTAGCATAAGCATTGGCGTGTCTAAAACCTGAATTCACAAATTTTTTCATATGTTAGACAAAATTATGCTTGGATAGTATGTTAATATAATAATCTTACTATCACATTGATTAGATATAAAGTTCATAAATAGTTCTTAACATAGTACGTTGATATAAGGCTTTACCAATCGAACTGAACTAATGAAATGGAAAGGTAAATAAATAAGTAGTCCTGCCTGATATTTGCAAAGTTTATAGTGCATAGATGTTGAATACCTAGATCATCTTAAGATGGCGGAGGAAAGTGGTGACACAAATTAGCAAAAGAATGACAGCTGTGCTAGTCAATGCTCTCAGGGTAAGATTGTTGTCATATTCGAGGTGTTAGCGGGAAGTTGTATGGATGGGTACCAACAAATCTACCATCATTTTCAGGGTTATTAAAGTCCTCCGAAGATGGAGGCCTCGGAGGGAGGAGTCATTGTGGCATGAAATTATCGTTGTCATCGTCATCTTGAGCTATCATGGTAGTAGTACATCTTATTTTTTTGTTGTCTGCCATCTCGATGTGGTGCATGAACGTCCTCTTACAGTGGTCATTGAACATTTTCTTGTATTGCTGCTGGAACGTTGAGGCATTAGGGGTATGCAATCATCATCCTCTTCGTCTTTGTCATTTTCTGGATGAGTAATAGAGGGCACCCCTATACCCTTTAGGTTCATTAATCGTCATCATCTTTTACATGAACCAAGCATGATGCCCCCGTCAAAGAGCATATACATCACTAAGAAGTTTGTGATGTCTTTGTTGATCAACTGTGCGTTTCCGGAAACACCTAACGCAAAAGAAAAGCATTTGAATCAATAAAAAAAGATAAGTAGGGTAAGCACATAAGAAATTACAAACCTGAATGTGGGATGCATACTAGTCGGGCAATATCTTTACCGTTCTTTGCCTCCTAGAGAAACTTAGAACAGAAAGATAGTCGGCCAGTTCACACACCCTGAGATACGTTTGATGTTGCTCGTAAAAGAGGGCCCTAAGGTCCTCGGTAGTTACAAGTTGGAGCGGAGCGGTTAACGCAGAACAGAAATATCTTGCATACAGTTTGGCCACGACTTGGATTAAGTTGTTCTCATTATCCTTCCCTTAACGCACAACATGTAAGGAGGCATTAAGTGCTATATAGATCATTGTAGGTTGTCAAAAATATCTGTTTCATCCATGTCACCTTGTAGCCTCGTGGCTCTAGGGCTTCTAGGATCCGTGCATCATGCTCGGGGATAAGGTACCCACTTAGGTCACTCGATTGTTTTGTAGCCACTTCCGATGTTAAAGGACTGCATCTTTGAAAGCCATGTGCTCCTCAATGTATCGATCGTGAAGTACGGTGCTATGTACTATGATCTATCATTGCCGCCCATGTCCCTGCAAGCGACTAAGATATGCGAGCATGAGATATGGTGCAATTTTGGCTTATTGCATGTGCACTTCACCTCGTGAGGTCTAAGTTGATATTGCTGCATAGTGTCCCCTACGCTATACCTTGGATCATACCTACGACGACACATGACTTTGAATTCATTATTGGACAGGTCGTTGATTCTCGTCTGGTGAAAATGTGCCTTGTTCCTCATTCTGGATATGATTCCATCCACCTTAGGTGCGAACCGTGTGCTACAATTAATAGCAGCATTACCACAGTCTCAAAAGTAGTCCACCGTTCTACAGAATATGAGCTCAATGATGGTACATAACGGGTGGCTCCGTACTTGTCGGTGATATGGGATCCGGGGGTTCCCGAGTCCCGATGCCAGGACAGTGCGGTGCCATATGGCGCCTTCCCTCGGGGACACCTCCCCGAGGGCCAGAGGGAAGCATGGTCCGGGAGTGGGCGCTCGGAGTCAAGAACAGGTGTCCCCGAGCACCTAGAGAGCCCTGAGTACCCGAGGGAAGCAAGATCCGAGAGTGGGCGCTCGGGGCCAATAACAGGTGGCTCCCGAGTACCTAGAGAGCCCCAAGGACCCGAGGGAAGCAAGGTCCGGGAGTGGGCGCTCGGGGCCAAGAACAGTTGGTCCCCGAGCACCCAGAGAGCCTCGAGCACCCGGTAAGCCCCATACCGGTGGACCCCGCAGGGACTCCACGATAAGGTGTCGATCGGTGGGAAGCCCGATGCCGCATTTAATGGGGAGCGTGGACGGTCACATCCAACCACTCTCCCCCACGCCTGCTGTACTGAATACGCCAGTCCCTGCTGCCGCCTGACAGGAAGGCGTGGGCACAATTAATACGGTGGGTCCCATCGCATGTCCCCTCGCGAGACCCATGAAGAAAGATGGTTTAAAGATATCTTTGATGGGCACGAGGCTTATCACCCTGTCACGTCAAACCGCGTCAGACCTACTCTGCCCAAACGGGCATGAGAGAGTACTCAGAGGCTGGCCGGTGGGCGCTCCTGCGCCTGCTAAAGCTGGAACGTGAAGACCAATAGAACCGTCTGAGGGATGTATTTTTAACCCTCTATAACATCAACTGTAGACCAATGATGGTCACTTTTCATTTATTATTTACGGAAACTTGTGCCCTCATTCTGGGCACTTCCTGAAGGGACTCCCCCTATAGATAAAGGGGGGGGGGATCAGAAAAAGAGAGACATCCGAAGAGCATTGATAACATACTAGACACACAGGAGTAGGGTATTACGCCTTCGTGCGGTCTGAACCTGTCAAAATCCTTGGTGCATTCATTTTTATTAACTGACAACGATCCATCCTGCCTAAATCCCACACGTATTAACCCCACGTACGAGGTAGTTTCAGAACCAGCCCCTCGACCGAATCTCAAAGGGGATCCCTTAGGATCCTTGCTCGCGGTGTTCATCCACTGACAGCTAGCGCGCTAGGAGTTCATTCGGGAGCAAGTCAACAAGCTCCTTGACGCCGGCTTCATCCAAGAAGTCCTTCACCCGGAGTGGCTGGCAAACCCCGTCGTCGTCCCAAAGGCCAACGACAGGGTGAGAATGTGCATCGACTACACCGACCTTAATAAGGCATGCCCAAAAGACCCTTTCCTCTACCTCGCATAGACCAGATTGTCGACTCCACTGCAGGGTGAGATCCTTTGAGCTTTCTTGATGCAAACTCGGGCTAGCACAAAATTCGCATGGCTAAGCAAGATGAAGAAAAAACTTCTTTTTATTTCCCCTGTGGGGACTTATTGCTATGTATCTATGCCCTTTGGCAACGCTGAATCTTCGTTCTAGCGGGTCGTCCGTATTAACCCCACGTACAAGGTAGTTCCAGGGTCAGCCTCCCGGCCGAATCTCAAAGGGGATCCCTCAGGATCCTTGCTCGCGTGTTCATCCACCAACAATACTCCTTTTAGGACATTGTTGAATGCCTCTGCTATGTTTGTTGTCATGATGTTGTACCTAACATGGGATACAATAATTTTGGAATGCCTATTTGCATAAGAACTGATACAATATAATCATTTAAATTCTATATGCTAACCTGATATAATCATTTTAATTCTATGTGCTAACCTAGCACCGTGAGTGTCATAGATTAAGGCACAATGCTGCGCCGGCTTCCCCGCTATCCACTGGCTAAACGTAGCACGTGAACGGCTAACGATAGTTTGTCTCCCTACCATTTGTATTCGCAGATGGTCCTCATGTGCTTGTTGATCTACCATCATCTTGCGAGTGGTCTCATTTAACTCTCTCCATATCTCGTTGAACTTCACCTGCTAGTTCTGCAGACACAACCATTTGAATCTTTTTACAAGACACTTGTTGCGGTACCTTATGTATAGGTTTGCTCCCAAGTGTCGCATGCATCATCTTTTCTCCATATCAGATCATGCAATGGAGTAGTTTGTGCTATCATGCAGCATGTCCAACGCATGCAAAAGGTCCTTATTGCGGCCTGAGATGATGCAAACTTGTTTTCTGTTGCTCACGACACATGTCCTCACCAAAGTGAGGAACTACAACTAGTTATCATTGTTCTCACTCTCAACCATTGTAAAAGCGAGAATAATGATCTAATTATTTGCATCCACTGCTACCGTTGTCATAAGCGTACCATGATAGTTGCCGCTCAGAAATGTGGCATTCACGCATACAAACGACCTGCAATGTCTGAAAGCTTCGATGTATTATCCAAATGACCAGAATAACCTAATGAGGTATCTGTCAGTAGTGTTGTATGGCTCATCTTCTAGCTTGTTCGGCTCATCAGTCATGGCCCACTGAGTCCCTAGATTCACCATGATAATCTTCTGCAATAGCCTCAAAGTATAGTTGTAAAACTCCTCGAAGCTTCCAAACAGTATCTTCAACGCCTTCTTCTTCGCTCGCCACGCGGTATGGTAATTGATCAGCATACCCAACTTAGTTTGCACCTCCTCCATAATGGATTTTGGTGACAAACAAATGTCTATGCCAACAAAGTTGATAAGGAGTTAAGCTATGAACCTCGCATCAATGGTGTGGCTCACATTCCTAATAGCCTCTTCGCTGCATGAATGCGACGTGTGTCTACTGATCACAAAATAGTTTTCATATTTTTGGCTTATGTACTCGTATGAAGTAAGGACAATTCGGGTGTTTGATACACCTGACCTCATACTCCATAGGGTTAGACCGGACGCACTTGTATTTCCTTGTTGTCATTACAATATAGTTGTTAATAAAGTGGATGACCACCCCCATTTTACGAAACTGTTGCCCGACTTTGATATCGCTATTATGGTATCCCAGTTTCATAATGTGTTATACTCAACGACGGCACAATCTAGTAGCCCAGCACCACGAAAGTACTGGATAGCTGGCACTGGGTCATCGTTGTCACCAGCTTCTTCACCCTTGCTACCACCAGCTTCATCATCCATGTATTTTGCATCTACCTCAGAAGGGTCCACTCTAGCTCCCTCTCTACCGGAACTGCCATCCCCGATATGCCCTCCATCCTCTTCATGCATCACCTGCTAGCCTGATCCTTTCACGGTAATTAATGTATCACCTTGCACCAGTCGTGTTACTATGTTTACGTGCACCGCTATATCAAATTTCTCTTCCAATACCTTGCGTGAGTAAAAATCCCATACACTGTTCTTTCTCATCTCGAACAACGTATGGATAACGACCGAGCTGTTTAGAACAAATCGTGGTCACGCACCCTCCAGGACAACAGTATGTGATTGTTAGTTCTCTCACGAAAGACTCGTAACATGCGATTTTAGGCCATCTAGGTCATCAAGTACCTCAACGAAATTTTCTATGTGCTGACACTTTTGAATTGTTACGAGCCTTCCGTGCAAAACCGTGAGACATTCTCCATAATAAATATGAAAAGACATACCGTATCTGCTAAACAAAGATATATCTAATAAAATAACTATTTAGATGTATGTACAATATACAACTAATTACGCCTCTAATAAATAATAAATAAATTAACAATGCAAAATAATATAGTATTTAACTATGCTACATATTTAAGTAATTAACAATGCTAATTAAATAATCAATATTGAATTCAAATAAAATAATTAATATTAAATATTAAATTAAAATATTAATTAAACAGGCTTACACCACTGTCCTTCCATCGTTCTCATCACATCCTATTCCTGATAACCTCTCTGGCCATACAACTATTCGTTGCGTACCAGTATTTTAATGGATTGAATTAAAATACTAATAAACAGACGCACATCACTATTAATTAAAAAAAAATCAATTTGATATATTTTTAGTGTATTGTGATTTTAATCGTATTTTTTCCCAACCCAAGTTTTTTAATCTTTCTGATTTTTTCTTTTTTCGTTTTTTCTCTTTCCTTTTCTCTCTTTTCTTTCATTGCACCGACATCTTACTTAGACCTATGGAGAGCATGCATGCAGTAGGCCATCACCCTACGCCATTATTAGCACAAAGTGCCACCACTAGACCATCATATTATTAAACTAATTAAATAATCTAATTACACTGACTAATCAAATTCACACTAATTACTATTATACAATCTACTTACTCTGACTAAACAAATAATTACTATTATACAAATTCACGTTAATTAGTGTTACACTAACTAAGCAAAAAATCAAACTAAGTAAATAATTAAATAAATGTAATCGAACGGATTAAACAATCTACTTATTCTAATTACTATTATTATTGTAATTATTAATTAAATATATAATTTAAATACTTACTGTAACTCGCGCTGCTACTCCTCCTCAGCTTAGGCTGATTTACCTCTCCTCGCGCTGCTACTCCTCAACTTGCGCTACTTCTTCTCTCCTCGCGCTGCTGCTTCTCCTCTCCTCCTTTACTCATGCTGCTCGTCTCCTCTGTTATCGCGTTACGTCTCCTTACCAACATGCGTCTTCTTATAGCGAAACATGACAGCACGAGGGCTAATACATGTGAGAACACGGGAACAATAGCGCGTGGGGTGACAAAACCGACAAAAGAGAAAGCGACTGGGCGCACCAAAAGCGGCAACAGGATGCAATATGAAGGGACGATAACACCACGATCGGCATGTATTCGGCACTTGAGTGCCAAAAATGGTATTTAGATATCGAATACATGCCGACCTGTATTCGAAAAATAGATAATATATGCAAGATGTTTTCGGCACCTGACGTGCTGAAAATGGTATTTAGATACCGAATATAGGTTAGGCCTATTATTTTTCAGTGCCTTAGATGTCGAAATCGATTTTTTGATGTTTGAAGTGACAAATATTGATGCTAGCTTTACAAATATATCAATATATTATCTATTTTGATAAATACAATAACATCTATTATCTATTTTCTGATTTTTGACGTTTGGATGTGCATGTATGGTGCATACCTTGTATTCAATGAAGAACGAGCAGATCATCCTATCGTGTGGCCTTATAAAAGTTAAACGGTTGCAGGATCCGATGCCATAGCCACGGGCCCACGGCGTGCCAAGTTGTAAACGCGAGGACTGCAGAAGCGCAGAGGGAACGGGGATCCATGGCATGCAAAGTCCACATGCGCAAAGGGCCGGCGTCACGTTGGCTGCCGCGTGGGGCCGCGCGCTTTGCCCGTGAAATTTTCGGTACGAACAGATCATTCAATTCAAACTGCACTGGATGATAAGAGAAATAATTGTTTTCATATATAAAGATTGGATACACGGGAATCAATATTTACATTATTGTATTGATTAGTATTTTTTTTGCACCTAAAATTTTCCCGCTTTGCCGAGGAGAGGTCTCGCTCCCAAGGACGGGGCAACATCCTTGCCGTTGGATGCTGCGTAGTGTGGCCGTCGTGGACAAAAAGCTAGCCTCATCTGAAAACGTCTTCCTCTAGCTTTGTTTGGTTGTTCGCATGACTAATGTCTGCTTCCATGCCTCTAGGCGAGGTTGAGCACGGTTGGTTGAGTTGAAGTGGATGCCCTGACCAGATTGTTTGATCGTGATCTTATGAATCTCATCGTGATCAGACGGCTGCAAGGTGTCACCACATGAGCATGAATTGTGATTCATATGCCTATGACATGGTAATGTAATGTTACGATAGGTTTAATAAGACACATATGTATCTTGTCTACATATAGAGTATTAAATGTGAAAATAAGCGCTAGCTCGTTTGGTAGAGCATGCCGTTGAGCCTTATCCTACCTAGGATCGAACCCGGTGTCCACCTCCTTTCTTTGAGTATGCAAGTGCTCTCTTGCCAAACTGAAAAAAAAAAGTATTGAATTGGGTTGTGGTTTATGGTACAGTGATGTGTTTCTCTATTGACCTAGGCAACATGATTTTAATTATTGACGTTGTAAAATTATATTATTCATTTTATTTTATATGACGAGTTCGGTACATGACATATATTTTTATGAAATATTTTAATTATAAGTTGGATATATATATACGCAGCACTAGAGTTTGACTTTGACTCTCAGTGCCCTGCAAAGTTCTATAAAATAATTGCCACAGCTCATCCATTCCTTAGATTTGGACCCACGGCACATAATACTTCGTAGTAGATATTTCAGCCTACATCACATACAACCGATTATCAATTGTTTTCTCATCTACTGTTAGCTTTTTGCACTAGTCGGATAGTTTACTCGAGGAAAATATGGCAACCACCATTTAGGGTGTGTATAAATGAGTGATATCAGCTGTTTGTAAAAGTTATCACATATAATTTTTATGATGTGGAGGGGTGTTAACGAAGGAAGAGAAGGAGACCGTCTTTTGAGCGAGAGACAGTCCGTTACATGCAAAACTAGTTTAAGTGTGTTTTGTACTGTATTTATTAGAGGTGAATAGTAATAGACTATGCGCTGTAGAGGTTGTTTGTTTAAACAATCAGTATATGACATAGATAGTATTATACACATCAATTGTCTCCACCGTTGTACATGTAACATGCCCTACCATTTTTTGCACTCAACCAAATTCTAAACACCACAAATTCGTATCAGCATCAAAAGCCACCCAACAAACACACACACTGACACACACTCATCTATCACTTGAAAACCCCTGCATTCATTCAGTAACTAGTAAAGATGCTTTGGCCTCAAGTAAGTTCCTCACATCACATGCCCATGGTCCAGATCATCCAGTATCCAGCACGCAGCATCCATGCAGAGGAGGAATTGCAACTACCAGACCCCAGACAGCACAGGGTATCCCGCCCTGCCGCTGCCGCTGCCGCTGCCGCTGCCGCTGCATTTGTGAGGCTCACGCAATGGCGGCACAGTACACACCACACCAGCAAGGCCGCATAGCAACGCTGCAGCAGCCAGCAGGCTGAATTTTATATCCGTCACTTCTCACCAGACCCCAATCACTCTCCTCCCAGCTGTACCAAAAAAAAAATCAATTCGATTTCTCTTTTTCCCAAACAATTGACCACCATTTTATAGCCTCCACAGAACCTTCTCTTGCTTACTACATTTCGTCTGTCTCTAGCCCCTAAACCCCTGAATCAGAGAGAGAGAAGGGAGGGACCAAGGGAGAGGAAAAGCAGAGCTGTAGAGAGAGAAAGTCCAGTTGAGTTCTACTGTCTCTCACTAGATCTGGCCTCCACTGGCCGGGGTACCCTGTTGGTGGTTGCCTTTGCCCAAAGGCGCCTGCTTGCTCGCTTCGCTTGCAGTGTCTCACTCACCCACTTCCCCCTACCGCCCCCACGCTCTATGCTTGCTCTGCCGCCATGTGGTGATCTTCGCGCTCCAACTAGAACCACCAGCACCTCACCACCGCGTCGCGGTGCGATGCCAAGCTTGGTGGCGTCACGCTGCCCGGTGGCTCCAGCTTCTGTGCCCGGCATTGCAATGCCGCCGCTGGTGGAGGCGTGACGACGGAGTAGCTGGCGAAGCGAGGGGAAGAAAGATTCCATCTTTCTTGAAGAGTTTGTTCCGCTCGCGAGCGAGCGCGGCGCCGCCGACATGTTTAAGTCGCGGTGGCACGGCGGCGGCGGCAAGGCCAAGGCGGTCTTCAAGCTGCAATTCCACGCTACGCAGGTACGGCTCACTCACTCCGGTGGAAGTAAAGCTTCGATGTTTTTTTTTCTTGAGGCTTGACAGGATGTGGTTCTTGGTGGTGGTTGCAGGTGCCGCAGCTGGGGTGGGAGGCGATGATGGTGGTGGTGACGCCGCAGGACGCCGGCCGGCCGACGGCGCGGTCGGAGCGCGCGGAGGTCACCGACGGCGCGTGCCGGTGGGCCGCCCCCATCTTCGAGGCCACCAAACTCCCCACTGGCAAGGACAAGATCTATCAGTTCCTCGTCTACGAGACCGTAAGCCACCGGCCGCCACCATTAATCAATTCGCGATTTACCGCCGGTGATGATTCCGCCCTCGATCTTGACCCGGGCAATGCCGTCGGTGCAGGGGTCGACCAAGGCGGCGCTGCTGGGGGAGGCTACGGTGAACCTGGCCGACTACGCCGACGTGTTCAAGCCGTCGGCCGTTACGCTCCCGCTCAAGGGGAGCCCCGGCGCGCTGCTGCACGTGAGGATCTCCGTCTTTCTCCCCCCTCCCTCTCCTCCCTTAAAGAGTCGTGGCGTTTTGATGTGACCTGTGACGGCGACGTGCTCGCGGATTCTTGATTTTGATGTTTGCTGGTGCTGCGCTTCATGTGACAGGTGACCATCCAGCGGGTGGTGGGTGGCGGCGGTCGGTGCGGTGACGACGCGAGGTGGGTTGGGTGGGGGATTAATCTACGCATACACGGATACGCCTCTGCCGCATTGTGGTTTGATCTTTAAGGATCGTCTCGCCCCAGCCCAGATTTAGCCATTACTGCAGCTGCATTGTTATTTGAGTTAGGGATTGAGCCATCTCAACCAGATTTATAGTCATTGCTGCTGCATTGTGGTTTGAGCCTTAAGCATTCGCTTGGTTGAGGCATTGCTTGGTGGCTAATTGTTGTTATCCTCCGGGTGGCAGCAGTGAGAACGGCGACGCTCCGGCGGCGGCGGTGAAGACACCGCAGCGGAGGAAGACGCTGCAGAGCCAGCTGAGCCAGTGTGAGGATGAGAACGGCGAGAAGGCAAGGGCGGCAGTGGATGCTATAAGCCCTGTGCAAGTAAGTGATGCTTTGGGGGAATTTTTGAGAGCTTTTCCTCTTTTGATTCATCATCATTGCATTGCTTTGTTGTTTCATCTTGTGATGGCTAAGAAAGAGAGCTTTTGGCATACAAAGATAATTGCAAAAGAAAAAGGGGGCAAAGGGAGCCCGAATTTCTCATGCCTGCAGAGGGGAAATTTTAGAACTGAACAATGCTATAGATGTGTTCTTTTTTTTTCCTATGTTCATCAGATGGTTGATATCTCTCTTGTACAGGATGGATTGTTGATAAGAAAACCGCCGGGGATGATGTTTCCGTCAAGAAGAAACACACCTATGTCTGTTGAGCCAGTTGGCCATTTCCACAATATCAGCAGCTTGGATGCCCTCTCAGTGTCGGGTTCAGATGGAAGCTCGGGGAGATATACCCCCAAAACCAGTGTAAGCATGCACAGGGCGTTTCTTCAGGATGGTAGCAATGTCCTATCACCATTTGCCAACAACGGCACCCCGAAGAACCCATTGACCAGCTCCGGTGACTGGTCGGGAAGCTCGGCTCCTGATGCTAGCACAGATGGGTCAACCAGCAACTCCGGTGAGGCAGGGTTAGGAGGGGCAGAGGATGATGTGGAGAAGCTAAGAAGTGAGATAGCCACTTTAACACGGAAATTGGATGTCTCAGATATGGAGTTGCAGACACTCAGAAAGCAAATTGTGAAGGAGAGTCGGCGTGGGCAAGATCTCTCCAAGGAAATGAGTAGCCTGAGGGAGGAGAGGGATGCACTCAGAAGAGAATGTGAAGGACTCAGGGGGGCGAAGAAGATGACCCATGATGTGAATGGCTCAAGTAAATGGCTCTCAGATGGGGAAGACCCTTTGCCACAGATTGAAGAGCTGAAGGAAGAGCTGAGTCATGAAAAGAATCTAAATTCAGATCTTCGTGTACAACTGCAAAAGATGCAGGAGTCCAACTCTGAGCTGCTTCTGGCTGTGAAGGATCTTGATGAGATGCTGGAGCAAAAGAACAGAGAGATTTCCATTTTGCAAGAGGATACAGAGGAGGATCCACAGGAAGCAGAATATGAGCACGCCCTGTCAAATGTGCACAATTCTGGACACAAAATAGACTTATCTGAAACGAGTTCAGAACAAGAGAAGGAAGATGAGCTTATGCTAGATGCATTGGCAAAGAAGCGTGATGACATCTCTACCTCTGAGCTTGAAAAGAAAACTCTTGAGTTGAGCAATGAAATTGAGTTGTACAAGAAAGACCGTGAGGATCTTGAGATGCAAATGGAGCAACTTGCACTTGATTATGAGATTCTGAAGCAAGAGAACCATGACATCTCCTCAAGGTTGGAGCAAACACAACTGAGAGAGCAGCTAAGGATGCAGTATGAGTGTTCGGCCCATTTGTCTATAATAAGTGATCTTGAGGCCAATGTTGAGAGCTTGGATAACGAACTGCAGGCACAGGCTAAAAAGTTTGAGGCTGATATAGCAAAAATAATGAGTGCAAAGGTGGAACAAGAGCAAAGGGCCATAAAGGCTGAAGAGTCTCTGAGGAAGATAAGATGGAACAATGCAACTACCGCTGAACGACTTCAGGAGGAATTCAAGGTGTTGTCTTCGCAAGTTTCATCTGCTTTCAGTGCAAATGAATGGCAGCTTGTGCAATCAAGAAAGGAGGCTGCAGAACTGCAGTTGCAGAAGAGACAGTTGGAAGAGTTACTGCAGAAGACCCAAGAAGAGCTTGGATCAGTTCAGGATCAACACCGGGTAAAGGTTCAACAGTTGATAACTCTTGTGGATTTCAAGTCAAAGGAGAATGACAGGCTACTGACAGAGCTCAAAAGCAAGAGTGATGAGTTCCAGAACCAAAAAAGATGCGATGAGGCAAAACTGAATGCTCTGTTAGAAGAAATTGATCAACTCAAAGTCAACATTGACAAGCTATCAGATGAGAGAGACGATCTCTTTGAAAAGAATGAGCAGAAAGACAAGGAATTGGCTGAAAATAATGAAAAGGACATGCTCTTGCAAGGCAAAATTGCTGAGATTACTTTGCTCAATAAAGAGATTACATTGCTCAAGGACCAAGTGAAGATGCATTTGGAGGAACTTCACACTTTAAAATGTTCGAAGAATGAGAAGGAAGAGAGAATAGGAAAGCTGCAAATAGATATTGGGTCACTGAAACTCCAGTGCGACAACTTGAAAACTTCGCTGTCCAAGAAGAAGTCAGAGAAAGAAAGCCTTGCTTCTCAGGTGCTGAAGCTGAGAAAAGCCCTCGAAAGCAGGGAAGGTACCAAGGCAAATGGTGTGACTTCAGACGCAAAGGTAAATTTCTCAAAGCAAATATGTTTGTAGTACAGATACTTCTCCTGTCATTCAGTTTGTCTACTGGAATAGTTTTTATGCTACTCTTTTGGCATATCTATTAACAAATAAGGCTTTTTATAATGTAGACATGAACAACTGCAATGCTCCAAACACAAATAATAGAAACTCATTTTTTTTAAAAAGAAACTTTTAAGCATTTTCTTGCTGACCACTCTTCCGAACCAGTAGCTGTAACTTCCTTTTTTATTTAAGTCAACAGGCTGAGCATACTGTAAAACCCATGAAAATAAGTATGGGCACCCGTCTATGAAGAATTCTCATGATTTATGTCTCTTTGCACATGGGAAGACAAAAATTGCTTTAGTTCTATCCACCAGCTCTCTTCTCATCATAGCCCATGGGATAGCTTTATGAAGAGAGGTCCCCACTGATCAGAACATGATATTATACTTTACATCATTGAGCCGTTCGACCTTTACATAGAACTGCTTAGATCGTAATAATTCACTTTGGTGCCTAGAAAGTTTCACAAAGTTCTGTGTTTTGCAGGATAATCAGCAAACTAATCATAAGCGCATCAAGCACAATAACGGCGCCACTGGGAGTAGTACTGCACTGCCAGGCACCAACAGACAGAATACGGACGGTGACTGCAACGCGGACGGTGACTGCAATGGGCATGACATGAGGTACAGTAATCATCTGAACATAGTTGACACATTTACCTTTTCAGTTCAGAAACACATGATCCATGACTGACACGCCTTGCTGCTGGCTACGATTCATCAATTTCAGGAACTCTGACGGCCAGTCAGTAAAGGAGCTGACCTCTCTGAAAGAGAGGAACAAGGCGATGGAGGAGGAGCTGATGGAGCTGCACGAGCGGTACTCAGAGATCAGCCTGAGGTTCGCTGAGGTGGAAGGCGAGCGGCAACAGCTCGTGATGACGGTGCGGTCGCTGAAGAACTCCGTGAGGTGACCGATGCTATTCAGTACTCACATTGTAGCTACAAGATTTAGACGATACCCCGAGGGTGGCGTTGTACAGGCGGGTGACTGGAAGAGAGACTCCAGGGCTTCGCAGGGGCCAGGCAGACACCTGGGATAGCAGGGTGTATGTGGTCGGTCAGTCACATTACACAGCATGTAGGCCTCGTGTCACAATAATATTCTTTTCTTTTCTTTTGTTCCTTCCCTACTGTCGTGTGCAGTAAGTTGTAATAGTTATCTTACCCTCTCTAGAGTGTGTTGTGCTGTATAATTTTCCCTGATGTTTGATCGTGTTGTGAAGAAAGAAAAGTGAGAAGAAAAAACAATGGTATCACAGTTTGATCTAGGAAAACCCGTGTCTGTCCATATTGTCTGCCTTGTGTGTCCAAGTTCCTGATTGACTGTGGACTTGCGGCTTCATCCAGGCCGCGAAAGGTGAGACCCCCGGGATTTACGAGTGGTATGGAGCTTTGGGTTTGGAGAAGTCTCCCGTGATGAACTTTTGCAGAAAGAATCCGTAGCGTGTGTACGAGTTGGAGCTCAAACTGAAAGCAGCAATGCAGCATTGTTTGTCTGTTTTGTGTAGCTGAAGCTCCAACTCAGCATTACGAGGCTGGCATAGTTGGCTGGTTGTGCAATACATGATGTTGCATTGCTCCAACTCAACATGGGCCTCGAAACGTAGCCAGAAAGGCCGACGCAGAACAAACCGAGCGGCCTGGCCAATCCTGCTCGCTCGCTCGGCGCGGCGGCCCTTGCGCTTTTTTATTTTTATATATTTCGAAAATAAAAAATGCTAAACTAAACTCCATTCAAAAAAATTATAAAAATAGGCTACTACCTTCGGTTAGAAGGTGACAGTAATGTGTCGTCTTTTCAACAAACGATATGTTTAAAAAATAAAAATATGTCGTTCTTACAATAGACAATTAATTAAAAACAATGGGTTCCATTGTCTTAAAATTTAAAATAATATCAAAATAGTTATAAAAAATTCTAAAAAAATATATTATAAATGATTCTATAATATATATCTTCAAAATATTTCAACTTAAATAATTACTTTTACAATAAAAAAGGGACAAATTTCATTGTATATTGCACATATCATATTTTTGTTTGAATTTTTTTAGAGCTAGGTCATAATAATATTTTTGGAAGGGCGATAGTAGCCTATTTTTATAATTTTTTCATATGAACATCAAGTTTTGCATTTTTTTGATTTTCGAAATATATAAAAAAAATCCACGGCCCTTCGCGCACGCACGCACGCACCCAGCCCAGCACAGCACGCGCCACGCCGCCGCGGCTCGGTGGTTGGAGCCGCAAAGTAGTTGTGCCCCCGAGTCTCAACGGCCGCGCCGCGGCTCACGGTCTCGCCTATGTCCCGCATGTCTCCGCCGTGCGCCCGCCGCCGCCTCGCAACGCACGGGCGCGCGCGGCGTTAAGCAAGCCCGATCGATCCAGCCACCGCCGCCGCGCGCGGCCTCGTAAGCTCGCGTTGCAAACTTGCTGTGCTTTCTGCAGCTGGCTTGCTGCCTTGCTCTTCCGTCTCCAGATCGATCGAGACGGCTGCTGCGGATTCGATTACAGCTTCATCTCGATGGTGACAATTCCAGTGTTCTGAACTTGGACAGAAACTGTGAACCGAATAAATGGCTCATCGACAAGACTCTGTTTGCCCATAAATGTAACCTTGAATGCCTTGCGGCGGTGGTACACGCCATTGGCATCTGGCATGAAAGTGCCCCGCAAAAGAAGAACATCTTCACGCGTTTCAAATAAAAGAAGAAGAAGTTGGTGTTGATCCATGCGCACCCTGCTCTGTGCCTCTGTTGTGAACGCGTCCTAGCTACTAAGAACGTATTGTTTTCCGTCGACGATTGTTCCAAGCAGAACTCTAATCTTTAGCCAAAAAGAAACCGATGTGATGTAACCGAACGTAGCGTTGGTCAAATATTATCCGGTGAAAGAGCAAGGTTCAGAAGGTGCAGGTTTCCGATGGCTTGCCTCTGTCAGATAGTATCGTGCCTGTTAATCGAAGAAGCAAAATGGCTCGATTGAGTGCGAACCGGTCCGGGTCGAGGCAGCCCCGATCGTATGCCGCGCCATCAGGATTTACGATTAGATGACCGTCCGACGCTGTAGAGAAAATGGCAGAGGTGAAACCTCACATGGATATATGAAATATCTAAATCATGGAAACGCCTATAGGCTATTAAAACACCACCTAAAACGAAAATAATCTTATGACGAATGGCTCATGATTGTTTGCCGACTGAAGAACTAAAGCATAGACACATTTCTGCTCCTATTGCTTGGTGCTTTTGTAGATGAGAAGAGACAGTACAGCATGCCATTTTGTTTTGCCAATATGCATATGAAATATGGTGTCAGATAAGAAAATATTTTAATATTAACTGTGTAAGTCCCTTGCTTTCCTTTCAATTAAACAATGGCTTCTTGATTTCTTAGATGGAGCAAATGAAGAGGAAGCCATATCATTTACAGTTACTATGTGGCATATTTGAGAGACAAGAAATGCAGTTAGAAACGATGATAATTAGATGTATCCTCACTCTATGTTTGAACGTGCAAAAGCTTATATAGACATAGTTTTGCTTCACTCAACCAAACAACCAACATCTTACAGGTGTCTGTCTAATTCTTCAGTACCTAAATGGACGCTACCGCCTGATGGATGGTTGATGATTAATATGGATGCAGGCATCTTTAAACATCTACCTCACATGGGAGTGGGAGCTATGATTCGTAATCATGCTGAGGTCTTTAAAATGGCTTGTTGTAAGATTATGAATAGAGTAGAAGGCCCAGAGCTGGCTGAAGCCTTGGCAGTTTGATGTGGTGTTGTTTTCGCTAAGGACCAAAATCATCAGAATGTCATTATTACATCTGACTGCTAAAATATTATAAAGAAGATACAATCCCCGTAGGCAAATAGATCTGAAGATGCAGCGTAAAACTTAGTGAGTGAGACTTTTTTTCTTTCATTTACACCCACAAAAGTTGTAACGGGCAACTCATGTAATAACTAGGCTAGTTGATCAGTTCTCCGAGTCTGTTTAGTATGATGAGGCTCCGGACGGACGCGATTCGAACCATCCTTTGTAAAGATTGGTTAAATTAATATAATGCTGCACATTAAAACAAACCACCTTTGCCCCTAAGCTCGGGATGGCGTGGGCCACCGCTACGAGGCCCGGCGAAGGGCTGGTGGACTCGCGGTTAATTAAGCTGGTCTCGTCGACTGATTTTTTCCGGTATGGTATTAAACTTTCGATGCAAGCGTGGTCCGAACGGCGCGGACGGTACACGGCAAGCCTGGCGACGTCGTCTTGCGCACGCGGCACGTGCAGACGGTTTCGTCGTGCGCGCGGGGGCCGAAGCGGCACACCAGGTGACACATCAAGCGTGGCTCTCTAAGTCGGATCTGCCTCCCCATCTCGGTCGCGTCCTGCCGAGTGCCGAGTGACCTTGACGGCTGAGATCTATGGATCCCGAAGTGCTCGCACGCAGCACGCTCGACATCAGGCTTGGGCTCCGGCGCTCAAGTGAGAGTGGCCGTGTTGCGACCTGTCATGGACTCTGATTTACTCATACCAGATGCCTGACCTCCAGCTAGGAGCGAACCCACAGGATAGTCCTGATAAATATAAGACTATCTTGTTCAGTCTAAAGTCCGATTAGTAATTAGCTCGGTTATAAAAATACCGAAAAAGCCCACTGGTGCTGGACTGGTATCGACGGTCGTGGGACGTAGCTCCTCCTGAGCTCGCACCTTGCAGTCACGCACACAGCCAACTCGACTCCTTGGTTCCTCACGTGCTCGCACCCACTGCACTGGCCGCTGCCCGCCTCCAGCGTCCCGCTCCCGCCTGCGTGGTCCCAGGCTCAACAGGCTACCCATCCAACGGCGCGCGGCAAGCGGGCAAAGCCACCAAGCGCCAACGAGGATCACACGATCAGCACCGCTATCACTTGCAGAGCAGCGGGACAGGGACTCGATTGCCCGCCTGGGCCGCTGGGCTCTAGCTGAAGCAAGCAAGCGGATAGGAGATCTTGAAAGGAAGATTTTGAGCTTGAGGTATGTGCATTTCTTCCCAAAATATTGTTTTTTTTTTGCGTTTTTTCTTAGTTAGTCTTTGGCTCTTTCCCTCAGTATAATATTGTATAAGTCTGGTTTGATGTGAAGTCTCGATCTCATTCTAGTCTTCTAGTCATTCCGTTATTGAGAGATGAAGAGGCAAGGAGATAATACTTCGCTTTTCCAGAAATATGAAGCAAAGGCAAAGAAGATTACAGCTAGAAAATATGGTCAAACTCAAGAACAAGAACCATCTTCGGTTCCCGTTATGGCTGAAGAGCAATCTCAAGAACAACCACATCCTATTTCGATTTCAGTTATGGCTAAAGAGCGACCAAAGGAACAAGAACCACCTTCTATTTGTGATGTTGATCGTCTCGAACATGGTTCGGACTTAAGAGTGCCTTTTGCAAGCTATAATACCAATGATCAAAATACGGTTCGGAGAGGATATATTTTAAAAGGTCAATGCCAACCTTATGCCTATGATTATCCAACCAATAACATATACGGTAAAGATCGTCGCTTTATGATTATTTGGTTCTATAAATATCCTTGGTTTGAATATGGTATTGAGAAGGATGCAGCATTTTGCATGGTATGTTATTTGTTTGGCAAGTAAGACAGTAAATTTGTTAAGGGTGGTTGGAGAAATTGAAACATAGGTAGTGATGCATTTGACAAACATGTGGGAGGTATAGATAGTGCTCACAAAGCTGCGCAAGAAAGATATGATTTATTTGTGCAAGGTAAACCAATTGATGATGTTATTCTGGAGGTGTCACAACATGATCTAAGTCTCTACAAGGTTAGATTGACCTATTCACTTAGATGTTTGAGGTTTCTTTTGCGTCAAGGTTTGCCATACCGTGGACATGATGAAAGTGAGAAATTTAGCAATAAAGGGAACTTTCTTGAACTTTTGGATTGATTTGCAGAAAATAATGAAGACATAATAAGGTTGTTCTGAAAAATACTCCAAAAAATTGCATTTTGACTTCCCCTAAGATACAAAAGCAAATTATTAAATATTGTACCGGGGAAACCAATAGACACATAATTGAAGAACTTGGTGATGATCACTATACAATTCTAGCTGATGAGTCTAGTGATATATCACATAAAGAACAACTAGCTCTTTGTTTGCGTTATGTTGATAAACTTGGAAGGGTGTATGAGATATTTTTTGGAGTAGTTCATATAGCAAATACCAGTTCTTTGTCACTTAAGGTAGTAATTTAGTCTTTACTTGTTGGTCACCACTTAACTTTACTCAAATTCGTGGGCAAAGATATGATAGGGCTAGTAACATGAAAGGAGAGATTAATAGGCTGAAAATATTGATTATGAAAGAGTTTCCTTCTGCTTATTACATCCACTGTTTTGCACATCAACTCCAATTAATTTTTGTTGTTGTTGCCAAGGAAAAAGTTGGTTGTGCTATTTTCTTTGGATAAGTTTCTCACTTGCCGAATATTATTGGAGTTTCTTGTAAGCGTCATAACATGCTTCGAGATGTTAGAGCTCAAAAACTTAAGACCGCACTTGAGTTTGGTGAAATAGATAGTGGGAGTGGATTAAATCAAAAGATGATGATAACTAGGCCCGGTGACACTCGATGGAGTTCTTATTACAAAATTATTTTGCACATTATTAATATGTATTCTATAATTCGAGAAATACTTATAACTCTTGGAAAGAATCTCAAACAAAGTGATGATTGGCCAAACACACATGTTATGGTTGATGTTTTAGAGTCATTTGAGTTTGTTTTCAATGCACACTTGATGCTTATCATTCTTGGATACACAAATAAGTTATCTCAATCTGTGCAAAAGAGGGAACAAGATATTGTTAATGCAATGTCACTTGTGACTTGGCGAAGGGAAGACTGCAACAAATGAGGTCTCATGTGTGGGAAGAATTCTTTGAAGGAAAGGTTACATCATTTTGTATTAAATATGACATTGATATTTCTGCATTGGATGGTAGATATATGTCTCATGCAAGATCCTCACGGTTTTATCCGGTTCAAGCAATTGATGATCATTATAGAAGAGAAGTGTATATTGATGTCATTAATCAAATTCGGCAAGAGCTTGACAATCGGTTTGATGAGGTAAATATGGAGTTGCTTATTTGCATGTCGACCTTGAATTCTTTCAATTCTTTTGATTCTTATGATGCACATAAAGTACTTAAGCTTGTCAAGTTTTATCCTAAGAACTTTTTAAGTGTGAAATTGATAAGACTTGAATTCCAACTTGATAACTTTATTGATGACA
This sequence comes from Phragmites australis, assembly GCF_958298935.1. Lineage (NCBI taxonomy): Eukaryota > Viridiplantae > Streptophyta > Magnoliopsida > Poales > Poaceae > Phragmites > Phragmites australis. Next base: position 4,231,941 of record NC_084941.1, on the reverse strand, counting down.
CGAGGATAGATGATAGATTCGAAGGCCTAAACAATCTTGGCGAGCTCTCTATTAGGCTTGTTGAAACGAATAAGCATGTTGTTTATAACTTGGTGTACTTGCTTCTTAAATTGGTATTGATCCTATCGGTGGTGATAACAAGTGTTGAAAGAGTATTTTTGGTATTGAGTTTAGTGAAGGATAAGTTGAGAAATAGAATAGGTGATGAGTTGTTGAATGATTATTTAGTCATATATATCGGGCGAGATATCTTCTCCAAAGCAAGTGAGGATGACATAATCGAGTCTTATATGGCCATGAGAAAGCGCAAAGTGAAGAATCTAGAATAGTATCGTAATGATGTAATATTCTACTTATATAAGATCTTATGTCATGTTTAGACTATTTATATCGCGGTTTTACAAATTTGGAATTTATTATTAAATTTATGATATTATACCAAATTACTAAATTTGTATTATCTTTTATCAAATTTTATACTTTTATATTAAATTTGTAGTCTTAAAAATTTAAATACCACCTAAGAAAAAATCTTGGGACAGCCGGTGCCTCCAGCAGAGCAGCTCAACCACGGAAGCTGATGTGCTCGTTATAGCAGCACCACTGCTCCGCTTCATTTGTTTGAACTAGCAACTCTTCATCTGTTTGAACTTGTTGTCAGAGTACAATAGCTGCATGCTACTGCAGTAGATTGCTTCGTTACCAACTGAAGATGACAGATTATTACGCCCTACGCGCTGCAGAATTCTAGGAGAATTAAGCATGTTGGTGAAAGGAACTGTCTTTTATGAATAACGTGTGTGTGGCGAGAGTTAAGTCACAAAAATGATTCAAGTTTAAATAAGAAACGGAGAAGGAAGGAACACCAAAATTATCTGAGTAATTTTTTTTCTACTCTTAGCTTGATAACCAAGGATCTGTATTTATACTGGTATTTATAGTGTAAATATACAAATGTGCCTATAAGAGGCAGATAAAGGTATACTATATATTTTATACTATATAACCAGAGAGTAGGCTAGCCTATTAAATTATCTCTATAGCTGATAAGATGGTTGTTCTAGCGACGAATCATTTATTCCTGTGCCGCACCGCACTAACGTGTTAGACGACCATCACTTACATCATCGTGTCAGATAGCCACCACTTACATTATCATGTCAAACTGCCACCACCTACACCAATAATAAATACTAATCACATCACTACACGTGAGGGGTGGCATACGAAACCCTCCTAATTGATCTTTTAAAGGATTGAAGAATCCAAGAGTCCGGAGGCAGACCCCGGAGGGGGCCGGAGTCTGGTGGGCTTCGGGCACGAACCGCTAGGACTAAAAACGTCAAGGATCTTTAGGCCCTGTTTGTTTCGGATTATAGAATCTGGATTGTGATCAAAATCTAAAAGCTAAAACAAACAGCTGGATTGTAAAACCTGGATTCTGATCACAATCCAAAAGCTAAAACAAAATAGCTAGTTGGAAAAGCTGGATTGTTACAATCCAACACACAGATTGTAACAATCCAGCAATCTGCTTTCCACCAGATTCTAACAATCCACAATCCAGCTTTTTACAATCCAGATTTTACAATCCAGCTTCTTACAATCCACAATCTATAAACTGCTTTTCATAATCTACAGTTGAAATAAATAGGACCTTAATAGTGATCCTCCCGATAGCAATCTCTCGTGAGAATGACTAGCGGTGCGACCATCCCGTGTTATCTGGAGCATGGCCTCTAGCGCTCCAGTGCCACGAAGTAGTCGCCCCGAGCCCGACGGCCACGCGGCTCGTCGGCGTCGCCCGCCCGCGGGACCGCGCATCGCACCGCACGCAGCAGCAGCAGCAGCCGCGGCGGCGGCGGCGTAATTTTCCGGCACACGTGACGCGCGCGACACAAACCTGCCGTGCGTGCTTTCAACTGTGGCTCGCTGTCTTCCCGCCCGCTCCATGTTGATCGGCGGCGGCTGTGGAATTGTGGATCGGATTACATTTAAAGCTCGATGATGACATTTGTTTTTTTCCCTCAGCTTGTACAGGAACTGATGAGCCTACTAAATGACTCGTACACAAGGCTGTTCGATGTTAAATGAAATTTTGAATGCTTTGCAGCGGTGGCACTGGTGCTAATAACACGCGCCATCGCCATCTCTGGCATGAATGTTGCCGGCAAAATAAGAGCATCTTCACGTGAGACGACGACTCCAAACAGCGAAACAATGGCACTCGGTCAGTGGCACTGTTTGTCCATTACACTACTGTATTCTAGCGCATACTCGATCCCATCCGCAGTACATTGAACTTCTTTAACCTTTTGCACAAACAGAAGGTACGGTGGTACACTGTTACGCGTTTAAAAAAAAAACGATGTTACTCCATGTGCATCGTGCTTTGTTGTTAACACAACTAGCGAGATAAGCTCTGCAAATATCGTGACTAGACCCTTTATCATATATTTCTTAGCATCATCTCATTTGTTGGAAATATAAGTACATTTACACCTCTCGTACCACTGGAGGCTTGTCCCCAAATCTGATGCCCTCTTTCTCGTTTTAACCTTGTTTTAGTAAGATATTTAAAAAATATACAGATAGCTATTATCTTTTAACTAATAACTAATTAAAATTTGTGCCCAGTTTTTATTAAGCAATGTGAAAGTTGTGCCCATTGTTGGTAGCTTAAGACGTTTAAAAGGTTGTTTGATTGAGAAGAATGCTCTAGGAATATATAATTTAGGATTAAGTTTGAATTTGAATTGAATCTTAAGGATTTATGTCCTAATCCTCTATCAAGCATGCCCTTCATGTACAGTTTAAACAATTTTATCTCTAATTGGACACCGTACTGATAAATACCAATAATCCATCGGGTTCAAACGTCACGTGACTGCCAGCTGAAGATTCCGCAATGCAAGCTGAAGATACCTGGGTGATCTTTTTTGGATAACATCATGTCGGTGACTGACATATATATGCATGTACAATGCAGCTGGTCAATCACCAATTCATGACTGCCTTGTAAACTTCAAGATGTGATGAGCTCGTTTTATGGAGCAGCATGTCTCTCTTTCCCAGAGTTCTCATCGGTCATTCATTATTTGCAAAAAAAAAAAAAAAAAAAAAAAACTTAGATCAATGCGAACGCATATTTGCAGTCGGTATTTTTTTTTCTAAGAAAAGAACATGAGAACAACATTATTAAGAGGTGCATACCGTGTTCACCTGCATACAGCATACTTTTTTCCTAAGAAAGGAACATGAGAACAACATTATTAAGAGGTGCATACCGTGTTCACCTGCATTCAGCATACCTCCCTCCCTCCCTCCCTCCCTCCCTCTCTCTCTCTCTCTCTCTCTCTCTCTCTCTCTCTCTCTCTCTCTCTCTCGCAGGAATGTCTCTCTCTCTTGCAGGAATCTCTCTCTCTCTGTGTGATCACGTCCAAGCCATAGCAACCAATCGAAAATATGTTTCTCGTGCACAGGCTGCTTACGTCCTTGCGCCACGCGGGCTCAATGGGCTCTGGATTTTCGATTTCGATTTTCGAATAAACTCCTCTCCGGCAGCAGCCGATTGTTGGGATGGCTTCCTTCCTTATCCCCCCGAAGCTGCATCTTCCTCTCGAGTCTTTTCGCCAGGTACATATGTGAAGATCACAGCGTGTTACGGGGTCATCCATGCATGCATGAAAAGGTGGGTACGTATGCACATGCATCTGAAGAAGATAAAAAATATGATCACAAGAACCAATTGGTGGTTGCGCATGGCGGTTTTGGGTCCCTTTGGGTCTTGATCGTCGCAGTAACATCATCTCCATTAGATATTTAAAAATTCATCTTAAAATACTATCACAATATCTTCTAACAGTATTACAACATTTTTTTTTATCTTCAACAGTTACCTAATTATTAGATTCTATTACTCTTATTTTTATTTCAGCTCACAATCAATCTCTATCAATAATGATATAGACAGCCTCTTTCTTCCGCAAATTTGCGGCCACATCCGGCCGGCGGCTTCCCTGTACATGAACTGTAGCGGTGAAAGCCTCTTTGCTGGAGACATTTGTGATTGAACTGATCGGCAAAAGGGTCGTGTACAGCGATACGGTCCGCTGGAGATAGCCTAAGAAAGGTAGGTCAAGCTGGTAAATGCTTGTTCATCCGCAAGGCATTAGGGCTCTAATTATTTTTACTTTGGATTGTTAGGATCTGAATTATATGAAGAAGTTTATTTTTATCTGATTATAGATTGTGAAATTTCGTAGTATGATTTTGCTTGTGGACTAAGAGAATCTTTTTTAAAATACGACCGTTTATTTTTCTTTGCTTTTAAGATTAGAATCCATAATTAGAACAGAAAATAAGCACGGTTCACATGCTCGATTTGATGTTGCGTGCATGGCTTAAGCAGATGATGGGTTGATGGTGCAGACCTGCCGCTCCTCCCACCTGCATCATCTGCTACTCTCCTTTTTTCTGATTTCTGAAGCTTTTTAGTACGCCAGTCGCACGCATGCAAGCAGATCAACGCCGTGAGCGGAGGGGATGGCCGGCCGATCGACGGATCCCTATGCTCGCTCGCTGGATGCCGCACGCACGGGGAGAGGGGCGCCGGCCCGTTCGTTCGTCAGGCGAACAGGCCGCGTGCTTCCTTGCGCCGAGCGCCCGGCTCGCTGGCCTTCGTTTGATTTGATTTCTATCGGGACTCTCTTGTCCGGCGACCGAGATTGTCGGATCGGCTTCCTTTTCTTTTTCCCAAAGGTGTGTTTGCGTGATGCCGCGTCCTGCAAACTTTTTTTTTGCAACGTATTCCATACGAGGATTCTAGAGTCCTAAATTTAGTTGGTTACCCCATATTTCAACTCAAATACAGACCGTTTTAAATTAAATTTACACCGCTATAATTAGGATCTACGACGACCAACGACAAATATCCTTCTCTTTTATATTAGATTAACGTGGTATTTTATAACTTTGAGAATGAACATAGAGATTTCTTTTAACATTCAAATATTATGATAATAAATAGCTTAAATTAAATCAACCTAAGTGAAATGGAGTCTCTATCGAGTTGGTTTTACATGACACTGAAAATAACTCAGTAATTGCAGTTCACTTGGTAGTAGTAATCCATATATTCATGAGACTTGAACTCAAGAGGTACCGAACACACGCTAGATCGATCGACATGCATCAATCGATCAAGCTAGTAATTAACAAATTAAGCACTCGATGCACACACCATTTACCATTTATTCGTACACAACATCACGCAGGAACCAAGCTGGATACTCCGTATAGAAGCGAGGCAACGCGTACGCACGCACGTCCGTAACGCAAGCAGGCGCCTAGCAGCGCGGGACGGCGACGCCGCAGGCGGCGAGCGTGCTGCGGGCGTTGGGGCTGTTGATGTACCGGCTGTACGCCGGGTTCCGCGCGAACTGGCAGAAGCACCCCCGCTGCGCGCGCAGGTTCGAGCAGCACGAAGCCTGGGGCGCCGCGCCGCTGATGATCGCCGGCGCGCACACGGTCAGCTGCCCCGCGTTGCACTGCTGCGCCGATGCCCCGCCCGCGCTCATCGCCACCACCACGAGCGCCACGGCCACGAGCATCGCCGCCGCCGCCTTCGCCATCGCACGATCCTTCTGCTTCTTTTTCTCTGGAACTGTGAGCGTGAGGCGCGGTGGTGGTGTGGGCCGGTGGTGCACGGGAACTAGCGTGCTCTTCCATGGTATTTATAGGCGGTTCGGCGCGCCCTCGTCGTGGCGAGGGAGCGAGGCAATGCGTCTTGAGTGAGTGCGTTCTCTGTTTTTGACTGATGCTCTGATCCTTGGTGTGTTGGTAAGTTTGGCTTCGAATCAAATGTATCCAAACCATTTCTGGGTCAAATTGGAAAGTGGCTCCACAAACAGCTCGAGATGGTTTGCCACCATCGATTGCGTACACCAACTCCAATCAGTAGGTATCTGATCGAAAATTTTAGCTCGAAAATGCAAAACGTCGTCTATTTGAAAAAAAAATGGAACGCCATCTACGTATTTTTGAATGATTCTCTTCCCTCAACGACAGATCACATTTTCTCAAATGTTCCACGTCCACACCATCGATTGTTACGACATTCTAAGGGTCTAGAGTCAATATCAAATACAATTAATAAATATCTAATTCAGAATTAAAAATTATAAAAAAATAGTAGTTTGATTTCTATATAAATTGGGAAGGAAAATATATAAATAGAGTCCATGTAAAACACAATCAATAATATTTGAAATTGAGATTAAAAATAGAAAAAAGAATAGTCCACATCAAATATAGTCTTAGAAAAAATTCAAAGTAAAAGATAAATAAAGTTAGTAACATGATTTATAAGAATTCAGAAGCACAATGTATCTCAATGTCATCGTATCAAGCGGCCAATGGAACAAGGCACAACATGTAGGCTGTAGATGATAGAAGCCATATCCTCCAGCCGAGATAAAAGGGATATTAACAAATCCATGGATCGACATGACGAGACATAGGATCGGATCCGTAGGGAAAGATATGGACGCCATTATATCACAATGTCAGGCATGTAACAAGGTAAGACACATCCTGTAGACGATGCAACCACTGTCTCCAACAACGACTAAGGACATGACAAAGTTGTGGATCGTAAGGGCAGGGCACGTAAGCTGTTCACACATCTCACGGTCAGTCAGTAGGAGGGCGGGAGGCTATATTTGACTGAATTTGTTGGGAAATTTAAATTCACACAGCAGATTTGTTGTCACGTAGCACAAGATCATGGTGTCAGATAGACAACGTGATAAGCCACCACCCGCAGGCTGTAGATGGTTGACACTGCTAGAGAATTCATTTATACAAATATTTCGCAACACCTGTGTGGGACGCTTTTTCGAACCTCTGTGGAAAAGAGCATGTACAAATCAGATTTGTACAGACTGCTCGTGACTGGAGCCGTATGTTTTATAGATTATCACATACGTCTCCAAGTTTTGAGCCGTCTATGATATAGGAATAATACAGATGGCTCCAATAATAAGCTGTCTGTTCTAGAGATTATTATAGACTACTCTAAGTTTTGAGCTATCTGTGAATATGGTTCAGTACAGACGGCTCCAGTTTTGAGCTATCTGTACTGTGCATTTATACAGACTGTTGTAGACGTAGAACCGTCTGTACTGTGCATTTATACGGTACTGCATTCATGTATTACTGAATATAAACTGATATATTAACAACAAATTATTCACAGATCATTTGCATTCGAACAACTACAGATCAAATAACATACACATATCATACACACACTAATGGAACATCTTCATTCAATGTCACAAAGTCATATACATAAACAAAAGTAAAATGTCAATATTACAAATCCTCACAACATTTCAAAGAATTCTTTATTCTTCATTTTTGAGTTAATCCTGTGCCTGACAATATATAAACCAACGAAATAGCTTTAGCACACTAAATTAAAAGGAAGTGATGAGTTCATTTGCTTCATTTTCTATATCATTAGCCATAAAAGTACAATACATCAATAGATTGCAAGATGAAAGCATTTTTAATATATTGAAATGACCAGCTTATGTTGAGATTACAAACCTTATCTCCTAAAGTTGTCGCGATCATGAAATTCACCGCTCTCCTTTATGATCTCCGCAAGTATGAAATGGATGAGCCGTTTTTGAATATAGACGAGACTGTCCTTTATGAGGTTATTTGTAGGAAATTTATATGTCTGTAGAAGAAAATTAAAATAGTTAGGTACAACGATAAAAAAATATATTTTAATATACTATAATTGCACTAACCGGAGGATATACTTGTGGACTAGAGCCAATGATTTGCAGCATATACTGGGCAACATAGAACCCACAGAGGTTGGTGCCCTGCGGCTGCCTGTGACATTGCAAAAATTTATGCACGGTACATTTAGTTCTATAGAATGCATATTATAACAGTAAATTGATGTACGATGGAGGAATTATTACCGGGAACTTATGTTGGTGGGTCACCGAGGGTTTATCTCTCTGTACAATCTCGCCCATCGAAACATACTTCGCGAACGCCCTTGTCAACAAATCTGTCAGATCTGAATACCTATCTGGGTCATAGTACATCGAGTCAAAGTATATGTAGTGTTGATTATGTGTATAGATACAAACTAGCACCCAATGGTCTCGGTAGTTGTACAGTAGAATAAGGCCCTTCAATCCATAGAGAGCGACTATGGCCTCCGTGATGTATTTTTCGACTTCCCCCAAAGACGAAGTGATCTAACCCACATACGACCTGTGGGTCAAGGAATCTAATTCTTGAATTATCTCTCCTGGTTTCATGAATCATAAGTCTACACATAAGAGTAATATAGATAAATGAGCATATCAATAAGTTAGATGGTTCATTAAGCATAGACCACGATTAGTAGCACTTATAGTGTTCAACATTTCACTAGACCGATGTCTAGCTTGTCAAGATGGTAGAGGAGGAATAAATCCTCAAAGGTCACGGGGAAGGATCCTGCTGGTTTCAGGAAATGTTGCCACTGGTACTTGGTGCTGAAACAAGGATAAAGATGTTTCTCCTTATGGAACCTCTTCATGTATAGGTCGTGCAGGATCATACTTATCCAACCCAATTGCTCTAACGCTTTTGTTGCTTAGTAATGGCTAGCCTGCCACGTAGTTGTTTGATAGAGGTTCTTCTTCTACCTCCTTGCTCTTGTCCTTCTGTTTGCTGGCTCTGCGCTTTCCGGGAGGTGCCGTTTTGGAAGATTGTTGGCCAGTTTTGCTGAACAATTGTTGTTGCTCATATGGTGTAGAAAGAGATTGATCTTCGACGGAGCACGATGAAAAGAGAAGTCGTTGCCGTCACGTACTGGAGATAGAGGCTGCGGAGGCGGTGAAGGGGCAACCAGTGTTATGAACTTCTTGGGCCACCGGATGAAGGAGTGGACAGCCTCCCCAAGTGTCCTGACGTCGTCCTCTAGGGGAATAGGAAGTGGGAGAGATGTGCAATTCCTGTATACCATGTCCACTGACACCTTAGTGTAACTAGGCTCTAGTAGGAGTCCATGAATTGTCTGTTCCCCACCACACGGGAACGCCAAGCCCGTGCCAACCTCAATGATGTTACCAGAGTCAAGCGTGGTGGGCAATAAGGGCTTGCACTTGGTGACAACCTCTATGTCGTCGATGGGGTATCTCTCGCTAGGGACCTCTTTTGGAATGTGGTCGCTGGGGGGTCACCTTCAAATCTGCCGATAGGGAAATCATGTTGATCGAGCATGTTATCTGGATCGTTATCTGGTGCATATGCGTAGCTGTTCCGGTGCTGAGTTGATGGAGATTCAAGTGTCGTGGCTGCATCCTGCTGCCTTATTGCCCGTACTCGCTTCTCGACCTATTGTTCCATCCTTTTTGCAAGCATATCCATCTTTTCTTTCATCCTTGCTTCGACCTCATCGGCAATCTCCATTCTCATTCGTTCATGTTCGGCTGCTTCGCGCTTAGTTTTGTTTCTCTTTCGGCTCCTATATGAATCGGCGTTGTCAAGGAATCCCAACTTCCATGGAATGGAAACACCTATACCTCACGTGCGACCTGGGTGCTCTTTGTTTCCTAGTGCCGAGGTTAGTATGTCTTCTTCGCGAGATGGATGGAATGATCCTTGAGTGGGTTTTTCCAAAAGTTGTCGGATTCTTTGAGCCACTTGCTTGGTTTCTGGCTTCCTGAAGGTGACGGGACCATCGGCCGAGTGTACAACCCTTCCTCGGAACCAGTTCTGGGCACGCCTCTCTATGATTTGTGAGAATGGTGTGGAGCTGTTCTCCCGAGCTGCCTGCTCATCCTCCTTATACCAGTCCAACTCCTTGCGGGTGTACCCACCAGTGCCGAGCTTGTGGGGTGCGTGTTGCGTGACTAGCATGCTTTGTTAGCCGAACTCTGTTGCTGAAATTCCTCAGACTGGCACCTCACCACAAACTCTGCCTATTGATCCGCCAAGTACCCATAAGCAATATTATTAGGGACGAGATCTTACTTCACATATGTATTATACAACTCGTTCTTGAAGGTCTTACACACATTGCACATCTTGCCTATTGCGTGCCTTTCCACGTCTTCCAAGGAGCATCCTTCATGGAAGTCAAATTGGACTTCAATTGTTTCCCACAAGAAGCTTTTCTCGCTTTATGGCACGACCTTCCAGTTTGGGTAGGTTATCTTGACCCTTGTTTGTCCAAGTGAGGCGCATACTCTACGAAATACCGCATGAGCTTGTTGAGGCTGTGTTGGCACGCCTGCCTCATTGACGTGAGCTATGGTGTAGTGACCTGTGGGTATTTGGTTTTTTCCCCGGTCACCTCGCTTTAACTTCTGCGTCTAAGTTTCTTCTATTTGCTCCTGAGAAGTGGCCTCCGTATCTTGTTGAGCAGTAAGCCCCTCTTACTGTTGAGGAGAAGAGGCCAGAGGCAGTTCGCGTTCATCTCCAGATGTCATCTTCAAAATAGGAAATCACATGCTTATTAAGAACTTGTTATAATAGTAGAAGTTTGTTATTGTTATTGCCACTCTTCTAGAAAACAAATCACTTAGCACAAGCTAACTATCACTTAGCTCAAGAATGGAGAAAGATTCAGCAGAAGGATTTTGCTAACTATCACTTAGCTCAAGCTAGTTTCAAAGAAGAAAAACATAGGGAAGTACCCTAAGAACAACAAGGTAGTTGTAATATGTGCGATAATAAGAGCATGAATAACCATATTCCATAAAAAGCATAACAAGAACAAAACTGATAAAAATTGATATCCATGAACTTAAAAGAAAGAGCCTTCAGAGCATAATCAAAGATGCCAACCATCATGTATATAAAACAGTACTGAACAACAAACTGAATGATTAAAACATGCTCTCAGATAGTTCTAAATAGCTGACCCTAGAACTACAAAATTTTGCTCCCTAGCTGATCGTAATACACATCATAACTAGGTATTTAGCTAAGATCACACCTAGAAAAAGAACATGCCATCCATTCTCTAAAACTAAACAAACTTACTGGACAGAAGTACTAAACAGGTTCAGAAAAAGCATAATGTAACCGAAACTACAAAAATCGAGCTGTAGAGCAATAGATGGAACTGAACAGACCAACAATTCTATAGCTCCACCAATCTAGTAGCAATTTATCTAGAATTTTAGGTTACCAGAAAGTGCACAGAGAAGCAAACGAGTTGTAAAACTCGCTATACAAGGGTTACTCAGAGATTCCCAAGTCACACCTTTCACAACCAGCTTGAGAAAAATAGTAACAGAGAAGTTTACAAGCTTAATCTATTGTACTTAGCCTAAATGCCCAATTTTAGTAAACATTATCATCATCAAGCATACATACACAGACAACCATGATGTTCACGACAAAGAGATTAAAAAATAACAGTGAAAATTGATGAAAAGAGCAAGTGAGAGAGGCAAGGCAAGTAGATAAACTAAAAATAAAGCAATTTAATGCCTAGATCCCATTGAAATCAACTAAATGAACCTGACATACACTAGACGACAAAATCACCTTTCTCGTAGCAAAAAAAAGCATAAGTGTCAGATCAATCCTAGATTAGAACGAGTTCGCATAAAGGTGATTAACTGAATTTTGTAACATTAGCACATACTGGATTCCATAAAAAACAAAATAAGATGTACATAAAATAATGTATAAGTGTAAGTTTGAGTTGTTTTCGCTCAATCATCCAAGAAGTAAAAAAAGAATATATGGGATAAGCCTTGTCATGCTGAAACGACATTTGATAGGATTCAAATCAAGCTAAAACATTTCAATCAATTCTTTAAAGGCTGGGGTTATAATGTATACAAGAAACTTATGATACTAGAACAGTTAGCGAAGTATAATGTGTTATCAATTAACCAAATGTGTAGAAAAATATTTTACAGAGTGAATTGCTAGAAATTTTAGAGGATGAGGAATTATATTAGCTTAAAAGGACCATTGGACTCCTCCACAACAGTTTATGGCAAAGCATAAAGCCAATCTCATATAAACTATACAATTAAGTAATTATAAATGCTTCATTATGTGTACTACTTAATTATAAAAAACTCAAACTAGTCATTTATTTGAACATTCAAACTTGGAAATGTAGACACCACAGAGAAAGAGACCAATAACTTGTATGATCCAAAACTGTCAAATTGCATGAAAGTTCCATAGGCCAAAAAATGTGTAAGGGATGCAATTTTTGTAATTTTTTGAAGGAAAAATTGCTCTCAGACAATAAGAAACAAATGGCCCCATGACTTTAAAAGTCCTACTCCCTAATTATCCTAGCGAATCCATTATCAATTAGGCAATGTTACTAAGCATCAAATAGTAAAAGGACATGAACTTGAAACAGTAGTAGCAAACCACTGTCGAGCCAAAACTGAAATTGATTCGAGCCGTACAAGACAGTGACAACAACTCGGACTTAGCAATTCATCCAGTACCAAAAAACATGTGAAGCATATACAGAGATCACTGCAATATCGAACAAATCACCAAGTGTATCTCGGTGCACAGAACAGAGCTGAAACTAGAGAATTTACAGGTCTATACTAGATTACTCAGAGAACATGACTAATTTTAGTAATCCTAATCATTATCGAGCAAATACCATACAAGACTTGCACTGTCCAGAGCATCATCTAGCGTAATTAGGCATCACAGAGCATAATCATGCATATCACAGAGAAGAGAGGACCATGGCTCGACCGGAGCATCAGCTACGATAGCTCGACCATGAGGGAATGGTTGCTCACCACCATGGATGGATGGAGCACGATCGCTGGGGGTAGGGAGATCGTCGGGAGGAGCACGGTCGCTAGGGAGCATGGTCACCAGGGAGAGGGAGGTCGTCGAGAGGAGTACGGTCGCCGGGGGGAGGGAGGCTGGGAGGAGGACGATTGCCGTGGGGAGGTTGGTCGCTGGTGGGAGGGAGATCACCGGGAAGAGCACGATCGTTGGGGGGAGGGAGTTCACCGGGAGGAGCACAGTCGCCGAGAGGAACACAATCGTCGGGGGGAGGGAGGTCGCCGGGAGGAGCACGGTCGTCAGGAGGAGCATGGTCATCAGGAGGAGCACGAGAGGCGGCTAGGGTTTTTAGGATAATTTGGTGCGACGCGGGTTTGATGAAACTGTATATATAGCGATGTTAGTACAGACAGATCGTAACTCTGAGTTGTCTGTACTAATATAATTAATAAAGATTGCTTTTTATAAAATAGTCGTTTGTACAAATAGTATAGATGGGTTATAACTCCGAGCCATCTATATTAATATATAAGTACATATGGCTTTTATTATAGATCTGTCTATACTATTGATTTTTTAGAATTATTAAAACTTGTAAAATTCATAGATAATTCATACAAACTCCAAATGAGACGAAATTTTTATGTAAATTTATGATTAAATATGTACTATCACATGGTGTAGGTATCATTCTTGTTACTGTAACCAAAAAAATTAACTTGAACATTAAACCTAAATTTTAAATTGAACTAAAACTAGCAAAATTTATAAATATTTCATACGAACTCCAAATTAATGAGATCAAATTTTCAAGTAAATTCATAATTAATTCATTTGTACATATTACATTGCAATATATAAGTACATAATAATCAAGTAACATTATACAAATTTAACAATAAGCTTTTCTTGATGATCGACGCGCAGATAGCAAGCGGCTCCGGTCGGAAGTTGTTCTTCATTATGGGCGAAGCCATCTCCAAGAGGGTACTCATCAAATTGATTGTACTCTTCTTCATCCACAACATTCTCAACTCCGACAATCCTTCTTTTCACTGAATGACTATATGAAGTTTTGGATTTGCCGGGTCTTGCACATAAAAGACCTAGACAACTTGCTTAGCGAGTACAAATGGTTCGTCTTTGTTTGTGGTACGTTCAAGGTCGATAGTAGTCATTCCATACTTATCTATCTTAATATTTGATAGTGCGACCCAACAATACCGAAAGAGGGGGATTTTGAAACGTACATAGTCGAGTTCCTAAATCTCCTTTATGTACCCATAATACGTACAAACCCCACGTTTGTCCTAGAAAGCATCTATGCGCACACCGTTGTTCTGTACCGTGCTTTTACTATCCCGTGCTCTGGTATAAAAGGTGTACCCATTTATATTGTATACTTGAAATGTCATGATTGTGTGACTTGATCATATTGTCAACCAGCCAATATTGTCCTCTGTTGAACTATTATTACTGAATCACACTGCCAACCAGTTGTTAAAGCTGCGGTTGTGCTGTTTTATGATCCAAGCCTTCGTACGGCCTGGATTCTCTCCGAGTAGCACGTCCTTATGCATGTTGATATGCGGGGATACTTTAGTCATGTGTTGTAAGACCGTGAAATAGGCTTTAGATAGCATGGCAAAGTCAGCAATGATTGATTTCCTATATATGGCCTCCTTCCCATCCAGTCTCCCCTCATAGCGAGATATGGGTACACCAATTGGTTTGAGTTGCTTCATGTAATTGATGCAGAACTTGACTACCTCTTCGGTTGTGTAACCTCAGGTGATGTACCCTCCGGACGAGATCGATTTCGTACATACTTCTTGAGAATTCCCATGTACCTCTCAAACAGGTACCTCTGACGTAGGAATACTAGGCTGCATATCTTTATCTCTCTCACGAGGTGAACGATAACATGTACCATGATATCGAAAAATGATGGAGGAAAGTACATCTAAAGATGACATAGTGTCCTCACCACATTGGCTGTAAAACATAAAGTACTTTGGGATCGATGGCCTTCTGAGAAATTGTGTTGAAGAAGCAGCGCAGCTTGGTGACTGTGTCTCAGAGATATGTCGGTTGGATATTTCGGATTGCAACATGAAGCATCTGTGTCATCACGTGACAATCATGGGACTTCATGCCAACTAATTTCAAACGAAACAAGTTTCGAGATGTTGGTGGAGTAACCGGACGGAACTTTCACACCATGGAAGCACGGCACAGTTCAGTTCTCTCAGCCTTTTTTAGATTATAGTAGGCTGAAGGAAGCCTTGTTCTACCTTTTTCGGAGGGCTCAGGTGCCAACTCGGACCTGATCTTCAAATCAACCAATGCCTTGCGTTGAGGTCGTCCTTCGTCTTGCCTGGAATATTAAGTAAAAGTCCAATCAAGCTTTCGCACACGTTCTTCTCTATATGCATGACATCGATGCATCTGTGAACTTTAAGGTGCTTCCAATATGGTAGATCTCACAATATCGATCTCTTCTTCCACATGCCACCGATATTATCCTTATTTTTTAACTCCCCTTCTCAAACACAACATCGATGTCTTTTAACCATATTGTGCACCTCTTGACCACCGTAGTGCCTTGGACATAAATCTCTCCCCCTCATTCTGTCGAATTGTTCCCTCATATTGTGGTATGGGTGATACCTATTAAGGAACCCATGGTGGCATATGAACACCGTTTTATGTGAGTGGGGTAGCCACATACTCGCGGTACCATCTAAGCAATGAGGGTACGCCGTGTCTAGTTGTTTACTCTAGCCTGGAAGGTTTCATAGTACAGGCAAATCATTGATCATGCAGAACAACACGACGCGTAGCGTGAAATTCTTTCTTTTGTGCATCCCATACTTGCGCCCCTTCGTTCCATAATATTTTTAGATCTTCCACCAAAGATCTTAGGTATACATTAATATCGTTCCTAGGTAGTTTCGAGCCTTGGATAACCAACGACATCATCAAGTACTTCCACTTCATACATAGCCGAAGAGGTAGGTTGTAAATACTGAGAACAACTAGCCAAGTGTTGCGCCTGGTGCTCATGTTCCCAAAAGGATTCATCTCGTCCGTGCTCAAAGCAAACCTTATATTCATCGGTTCTGCACCAAAGTCAACAAAGATCATGTCAATGTTTCTCCACCAGGGAGAATCGGTAGGGTGTCTTAGCTTTTCATCTTACTTGCAGTCCTTCGAGTGCCAGCACAACAATTTGGTCTCTTTTCGATTCGCAAATAAATGCTTTATAGGCAGATACCACACCACTTTAGCAGGAATTCCTTTCTTCACCTCCTCATCATCTGATTAACTTTTACGCTTGTATCGAGATGCTTTGCACACTGGACATGAATGCAAGTTTGATAGATCTTTACGCTAGAGGATACAGTCATTCGGGCATGCATGTATCTTTTCTACATCCATCCCCAATGGACAAAGAACCTGCTTTGCTTCGTATGTGCTTTTGGGCAGCTCGTTTCCATCTGGAAACATGTCCGTTAAGAGTTCTAATAGCACTGTGAAACTCTTGTTCGACCAACCATCACTTGCTTTCAATTTAAGCAGTTCAAGCACGGATGACAACTTTGTGTATTCCAGTTTACATCCAGGGAACAACGCTTCTCCAAGTCCTCAATTAAGCATATGAATTTGTTGAAGTCTCTCTGAGTACTCAAGTTCACGTCTGCATCACACAACATCTGATTCAACCTATCATCATCTCCTGCAGCACCACAATCATTATCTTCTGCACCAAATTCCTTGTCATCTTCTCTTCTTACGTCGACTCCAGGTTCTTCGACGATATCAACATATTCATGTAATATATTCTACTCTTCATAATGTTTGGTCCAACACGTGTAGTCCGGTTTGAAGCCCCTAATAATCAAGTACGCTTGGATATGTAGGGTTGTGTTCTGTCTAAGAAAGGATCTTTCGTTTCTATAATCGCAACAAGGACAATATATAAATTCAACACCCTTCTCCAATTGATCCTCCTCGGCAGCTACCAGAAAAGCCGTCACACCATCAAGGTACTCTTAGTTCGTACGAGAACCGTACATCCAACCACAATACATCTACAATGTATGAAATAAATTAATATCAAATCAACCTAATAAAAGAGAGCAACCAAGCTTTTCGTAAAAAAAATGGCTCTACCATGCATGCATGCATGAATAAACCATACAAATGAAAATTAATTCAAAAATATTTAATGATTACGTTATATTATATACATGAATACCTAAAAATAAGGGTAAACATTAATTCAAATTTTTTCGTTAAATACTATAGTTATTGATAATTTTTATGTTTATACATCAAAAATTCAAAATTTATCTACAACACTAGATTAAAGCTAGCTATTTATAGTAACACATAATTAAACTTTCATCTATACTTTGAGCTTCATATATACCAAGAACAACTAATATATTCTAGATTATTGTGAAAAAATCTAAGTCTAGATGTAGATATAATTGATCTCTCAAGACTAAATTAGAACACAAATCTACATCATCTAATGAATAGAACAAAACTATATCATTATAAAAAAAAATCTAGATCTAGATCTAAATCTAGCTAGCTCTCCAAACCAAATTCTAGATCATCTAAAACAAAATAGAACATAATGCTTACCTTGGAGTAACAAATGCCAATGGATCTTCAAGTTTTCACCGAAATCTAACAAAGTTTTTGGTTAAAACCGCCTTCTCCCTCCAAAAGTTGTGCACTGTTCGGCTGCCACTGTTCTGCTTCGATCCGAAGGTAGGAGATGATGTACTATTCTAATAGTACAGACGGCTTCATGTTTGGAGCCGTTTGTACTAAAATGTCCCACCTCTCTCCAGCTATTTTCTCATACGGCTTGTGTGTGAAATTATCTATATTAATTTTACGGATGACTCGTATTTGAAGCCGTATGTGATATTCGTTTTATTACAAACAACTTGTATTTGGAGTCATCTATGATATTGGTTTTATTACAAACGACTTTAAATGCGAGCTGTATGTAATACTAATACAGATAGTTCTCAATAGGAACCGTCTGTAATAAAAGTGTCTCACCATCTCCAGAGGGGTTTCGCCATTATCACAGACGATTCTTATTTAGAGTTGTTTATGATAATTTTTACACAGACGGTTTCACATACCTATCTGTATAGGGACGTCCCACTAAATCATATCTATTCTAGTGTGAGCAGTGATCTACGGTGATCACAAGTGATAGTAAGGATACTGGAGCCAGGCTTGAATCGTGTACCTCGCATTTGCGACCTTAGGGTGGTGAGGAGCTGCGTTTGACTTTATTTATCAAGAAAATTAAAATCTGATAATAAACTTGTTGTTGCGTACCTCCAGATAGTGTTGTTAAGTAAATGGTGAAGCAATGCATAACCACATACCACATATAGTGGATTCACGTACTAGGATGGTAATAAGGGACACCTATAAAGTCGAGGATCAACCAAAAAAAAGATACAATCGGTAAGAATTGGGTTTGGACCAGGTAGCTTGCGATTGCAACGACAAGTGGGTGAAAACATGGTTTGTGTTTTTATATGATCAAGACATATCTGTACAACTATGTTTGACTGTAACATTTATAAAATTTCAAAATCAAATAATATATTTATTTATTTGTTTATATAAATGTGAATCTTCAATCGAAGGGAGTATTAAAAAATACAATGTAACCAAGCTAGCAGCGCAAATGATAGATGGTTCTCTTATGCCAAAATTGTTCCGACCCCGGAAATGGCATGGCTCGTGCTTAACACTTGTACTGTCTTGTGGCCTTGTTTTGCAATATTTGTTCTGACGCCGTAGCAGGTCCGGCAATGCTGTCCAATCGCATTTACGAATTTGGGGCCTAAGTATAAATTAGTAATTGGTTGGTAGTTGTCAGTTGGGGCCGTAATGGCATACGCGACCCGAACGGTGAAGGAAAGGGACTAGGAGTATTCGTACGAGTGTGGATGTGTGCGTCGGCGTGCGAATGGAAATGGAGCGTACCTGGGGTAGTAGCAGTGTGTGATCAAGAAAAAATGTTCGCTTTATTGTACCTGCCCAGCCAGATCACTGAAACTTCAGGTGAATGCTTTACGAGACTACCGGTAGAAGAATCAGAAGGCGGTTGCAGGCTGTCGTTCCCATGTCCTGCGACGACAAGCAGAACAAGCCGGTGCTGAAGAAGGTGGATTGATGCTTCACTTTCCATGTTCCGATGCTTTGCATGTACGTGGTGTGCGTGATTGTTGCAGTGTACAAATGGGCTAGGTGGGGAGGGGGGCGACCAGGCCCAGGTGTGGCTCGGCGACGTCGGCAGCCCCCTCGAGGGCACGACGCCCGCGCAGCTCGATCATGTTCTTGACACACTACTCATATCGTCCACGCACTGGAGTCGATGACACATTGACACTCTGGTCTGCGCCGGAAAGAGGGACGCCGGCAGGGAGGAGTGGAATGAGACGCCTTAACCACCAACGCGCCGACGGACGGGCGAGCTACCAGGGTGTACCAGAAGGTCGCCGACGGCGGGACCACCGTGACAAGGTGCAGGGGAGACAACCCCCCCCCCCCCCCACATCTTCTTTGCATGTAGTCCTAGAATACAGTGGCATAGCCAGGATTTTGGACGATTCCAGTGCAAGCTTTCGGCATAAAAACAAGAAGGAACGACATCGGTAACATAATACTCCCTCCGTTCAGAGATATTAGACATTTTTTTAAAATTTAATCTTCAAAGTTAGATTTTAACTAAAATTTTCTCACAAAATATATCATTTATAGCTACAAAACCTATATGATGTGAAACAATTTTAAATTATGAATCTAGTTGTATAATTTATTTATACTAAATATTTTTATAATTTAATTAAATGTTAGTTAAAATATATAAATTTGATTTTTTTAAAATACATCTACTATTTCTGAACGAACAAAATATAGTTTTTGAGTCATATAAAAGAAAGTACCATCGTTGCTCCCCACTCTCCTGACTACTTGAACATCCTCGTCGACCGTCGTGCGCCCCTTTCGCTGACGAGTTACACTCCCTCCTCTCCGGTGTGAATTCTCAATAGGCTAGCAAGATGATGTAGTGGGGTGGGCTTTAAGGATTTAGGCTTTATTTGCTAAGTGAGCCAGCCATCCCACTAGATAACACTTTGTCTTGCTCCGTAGTCTTCTCAGGAAACCAACTTCATCTTTCTCCTCCAACCTCTTTCCGTGCATCCACATACATACATGACTGCTGCTACTTGGAGCATAACTAGGGGTAGACCCACAGTTTACCGAAGCCTATCTTGGGCAGCTGCCTCGGCTCCCCCCCTCCCCTGGCTACACCACTGCTAGAATCCATGCCGTCAAACCTTGCAGCACTCTGCATTGCTAGATCTTGATAGTGAGACATTATTCTTTGGCATTTTTATGGCCATGGAGGTAAGCATACTCGTAAAGATCAGTGTTTTTTTATGTTTCTTCATTGTATTAGACTACTCATGAGGGACACCGCCATATCAAGTATTTGTAGAGACTAGTAGTATCTCATTATGGATCGCTTTACTCAGGAAGAGTGGTTGCCAAATTCTATATGAAATATCTGCATAGTCAAGTTCTAAAAAATGAAGCCTATTCAGCTGGTGACCTAGGCATTGTTGTCCATAGAGCTTTCTTCAGGTATATGGCAAACCAGATTACACATGAAACAATGTAAAGCTTCAACATCTGTTAACATCACTATCAGCATGAAGATGATAATTTCTAATGTTGTGGTTGTGCTACTTCAGAATTGATGAAATGATGCGAGGACAGAGAGGTTGGAAAGAACTATATGTACTTGGAGATAAGATAAACAAGTTTAGTGGTATGATAGAAGGGTTGATTTGGTCTCCCAGGGGCAGTGATAATCAACAAGATGATTGGGCCTTTGAGGAGGTACATATGCAACTGGCTACAACCATTTTCACTTTTTTAAAATAGATATACAACTGATTTCATTTCTCATTGAAATATAGATTTTATCTATTTCAAATTGTTAGATACTTGTAAGTTGTGCCAGCTATGAATTGCATTAACAGCTGAACTTTATGTTGGAAAATGAAACCTATGCAAAGAGAACAAATGAGACCCAAATATGAAGGTTGTGTTGTCAATAATGATGTACTATGAGCTAATTATGAAATATAAAGTTTCAATTTTTGATATTCTGAAGTCCACATGTTGCAGCTTGTCACAATTGTTTGAGTTATGGAATCTCACATAGATAATCTTTTGTCAGGGGCCTCACTCTGATTTTGCTGGGCCAACATGTGGGAGTACAGCATGTGTAGCAGTAATAAGAAATAGCCAACTTGTTGCGGCAAACGCTGGTGATTCTCAGTGTGTAATTTTGAGGGGTGGACAGGTATGTATTCTTGCTCTTCCATTAGTTAGTAAAGAAGATATCCTTGACAACCTGAGTATATGTTCTCTGTGTCACATCTATAATAGGCATACAATCTATCAAGGGACTACAAATCGGAGCTGTAGCTGAGAGAGAGAATACTAAATGTGTGGGGTTTCATCTATATGGGACGAATAAATGGAAGTTTAAACTTGACAAGAGCAATTGGTGAGCATTCTCTTGTTTTTTTTGTTAACATTATGCACCCTGCTTCGTGCCTTAAGTATGTGAGTACTTTTTTGTTGCTTATAATTGTGCTTTAGTTATACCTGATCGATGGCCCATGCTTTTTTTTATTAACATTGTGCATCTTGCTTCGTGCATTAAGTATGTGAGTACTTCTTTGTAGCTTATAATTGTGCTTTACTTATAACTGATCGATGGCCCACATGATAGATCCTTCTCTCGTTCTCCTCCCTGCCTGCTTGCCCTATTCACTCCCTCTCTCGCACTTTCCCGTCGTGAGTCACCGCGTGTCCTGCGATGTGGCTAGGATGCCAGAGTCTAGGAAGGGATCACCACCGACCTCCCGGCAGACGCATGTGTCGAGCAGCCACGTGAGGTCGTGCCGCTTGTCCCCATCCTAGATATCGGCATCCGCTCGCTGTCGTTTGTTCAACCACCGCAACACATATCATAACGTGAAAATATTCTGCTCCCGTTACAACGCACGAGCACAGAATTAGTAACTATACAACGATGACAAGGATGACACACGGGACCTTTTCTTTTACCGGGGAACACAGACAACCATCCTGCGAAGAGTAGCGGGCCTCACAAATCACAGCAACCATCTCCTGGGCCGGTCTTCTGGGCCTGAATCCATACGTCTCCCTCGCCCGAACTGTCTCACCCAAACAGAAACACGATCACGATCACAGTGACACGGTACACCGACCGAGGGGGCAACGATCGACGCGACGGGATCGTCATGCACCCGCGTCAAAACCCCGCCACCTGACGGACGCCGACACGTGACAAAGTGATCATTCTTCGCCCGGCCTCCCACAGCTGGACCTTCCGGTTGCTTCATCCTCCCCAACCAAAGCACGGCACGGCACGGCAGCTCCTGAACCCACCACGCGTCCGCCCCGCCTCCCGCCCAACACCACGTGTGCGTCGAGGTGGCGCTCGCCCTCAGACCCTGCTCCGCCTGCTCCCGTTTTAAATATTCGTCAAACTTCTCCCGGCCATACCTGCTCTGCCACTCAGCTATCTGAGCCCTTGGAATCACGAGCCCAAAACAGCCCCGTCATCTTCGATCGCGAAATCCAGTTTGATCAGTAGTGACATTGCGACGGCGATGGACGCGCCGGCGATGCTCACGAGCAAGCACGTCCCCGAGGACGTCGGCCTCCGGAACACCGGTGAGTACGCCGTCGGCCACCGAGCCCGTCGCTACACCACACGCTCCGCGTTGCGATTGGCACGTTCGCTTAATTACTTTGTTTGGTGATGGCGTGCGTGCAGTCGAGGACGAGGGAGCAACCGGGGGGCAAGGGCAGCTGCACCGTGACGAGAAGCAGCACAAGCCGATGATGAAGAAGGTGAAGGAGAAGGTGAAGCAGATCAAGAATACCCTCGCCGGTCATGGCCACGGCGGTGAGCACGTCGACGACGGGCGCAGAGGCGTTGACGGTGGAAGCACTAGCGGCGAGGAGGACGTGCTGGAGAGGGAGGCAGCGATGGAGAAGGGCGGGTACGTGGAGGACGCCGAGGACAAGCCCGTCGTCATGGAATCCGAGCCCGAGGTGCACGGCGCGCCCAGTAAGTACTACCACCTGTCGCACCGTGTACGTGTTGCGCAGCACAGTTGATTGGTTACGTGTTTTCGCGCGTGCGTGTGCTCTGTTCTGATGCTTCGTTACCCAAGCCTCGTACTTACATGGCGCGTGCGACACGTTGCAGTGTACGAGTCGGCGAAGGCACCGGCCGTGCAGGACCTCGTTGCAAGGCGCGAGCCGGCGAGGATACCGGCCGTGCAGGAGGTGGAGGGCGACGACGCCCCCAGGGTGCAGCCCGGCGGCCCCGCCGTCGAGGACCCGGCCGCGCCGCGCTCCACGACGCCCGCGGCGCGAGGTACGGCACACGATTCGGTCATGTCTTCGGCGCCCTGCTCATGTCGCTCTCACTCGTGACGCGTCTGTTTTGGCTTCATGGTTTTTGACACGCCGCTCATGGTCACATGTCGCGCTCACACGTCTCTATGGCTCTAATGTGTTTATTTGCAGAGGGGGAGGACATAGGCACGACGCCCGTCGTGCGAGCTTTCGAGTCGATGACCGTGTCCGACGACCCGCCGCACGTCGGCGCGGGGAAGAAGGACGTCCCACCGGAGGAGTGGAAAGACGCGGCCGCGGAACCGATGGACAGCGCGTCCGGTGACGCGAGCTACACGAACAAGCTCAAGAACGCGGCCGCGGGCACCACGGAGTACGGCAAGAAGCTGGCCACCACGGTGTACGAGAAGGTCGCCGGCGTCGGTCCTGCCTTGAGCGCGGGGAAGCGCAACGAAGAACGAACAGAGGCAGTGCCAAT
Organism: Phragmites australis; assembly: GCF_958298935.1. Taxonomy (NCBI): domain Eukaryota; kingdom Viridiplantae; phylum Streptophyta; class Magnoliopsida; order Poales; family Poaceae; genus Phragmites; species Phragmites australis. The sequence goes on along the minus strand of NC_084941.1, from coordinate 4,208,126 downwards.
GTCGGACGCCGGCGGGGAGGAGTGGAAAGACGCCGTTGCCACGGACGCGACTGACAACACGTCTGGCGCGGGCTACACAGGCAGGATCAAGTCCGCGGCCGCGGGCACCACGGAGTACGGCAAGCATCTGGCGACCACCGTGTACGACAAGGTTGCCAGCGTCGGCACCGCCGTTGCGCCCAACCTCCGTCCACAGGTGGGTGTGGAGAAGCCGGAAGACGGACGCGATGGGATAATGCCCGTGTCGGACGCCGGCGCAGACGAGTTGAAAGAAACCGCGGCCACGGACGCGTCCGGCGGGGGCTACACGGACAAAATCAAGTCCGCAGCTGCCGGCACTACGGTATACGGCAAACAGCTGGCGACCACCGTGTACGAGAAGGTCGCAGGTGTCGGCACCGCTGTGGTGGGTAAAGTCCAGCAGGCCACGCACTCGGCTGCCACCGCGACGCCTGGCGTCGGCACGCAGCAGGAGGACACGAGCGCGACGGTCACGCCCTTGAGTGGGCAGGACCCACCCCCATGACGGGGTACATCGCCGAGAAGCTGCGGCCCGGGGACGAGGACCGCGCGCTCAGCGAGGCGATCTCCGGCTCCGTGCACCGCCGCAAGGATGCAGGGGGAAACGAAGCGAAGGAAGGCGTCGCGGTGGTTGCAGGGGAAGAGCCTGTCCGGGGGGAGGAGGTCGGCGACAGGAAGCTAAACACGAATACCATGTGACTGTGTGACTGTGTCAGTGTGCACACGTGTGAACGATGTGGTTACTAGTGTGGAGGTTGTACTCGAATAAGGCACTGGTCGTGTGCAGTGCAGTTTTATTGGGGCTTCTTCTCAAGTGTGCTTTTGCGCTTTGGTTTAATAGTGTCGTTGTAACGATGGCGGGGGTGAACACGGAGGAGGGCAACGGTGCACGGAATTCATTGCCGCTCGGTTCAGAAGCCCGTGCCATGTGCCTACGTATCGTCCATCTCCTGAGCCGGCCATCTCCTGAGCCGGCCATCACCGTTGGCGCGACGCATGAGGCTCACCGGAGCCGCGCTTGCTAGTCCCTGATCGGGACGGCAAAGGAAAGAGAAGGGAATCGGTCAGTCTTAATATAAGACGATTTGCAAATTATCTCGGTCACACATGCCTGGTCGCCCTGGGTCCCAACAACAACGCCTCCACTGCACAGTGCACGCTGTGGCTCGCCGGAGCGTAGCGCCCACCACCTTCCAAAGCCTTCGCTGTGTCCACCGCATGCATCCGCCATAGCCCATGGGCTATTCAGTACCCTAGGGGTGGTCGGTATTCGAAACCACGACCACCCCAAGGGGATAGGGCCGCAAGCAAGAACCCTCTCCTTCGCTGCATGCCGAGGCGCTGCCGCATCCTGGTCCTCCATCGCCTACCTCCCCTTCCTCCTGTTGGCATTCTGTTGTTGTGAAGCCATACCTCCCATTCCCCAGATCAGTCATTGGTGTGGTCTTTGTTCTGGAACTTGTGTCTTATATGCTGGGGGCTCAAATGACAATGAAGATGCACTTGTGGAGTTCGGGTAAAGCCACTGAAGAAGGATAGTTCAGGGAGAGGAGCCTGATCCAACCTATTCATTGGAGAAGAAATTCAGTAGGGAGTGTTTGCAATTAGTAGCATTTCATTCCTTTTGAAGATGCATTCTCTTGTGGCTTGAACATGAAAGCTAAGGAATAAAGGAAGTAATATATTTTTTTCGACAAACCAACGGGGCAAGGAGCCCACTTGAACGCGTTTCCATTCCATTTGGAACAACAAAACATAGACTAGCTAGGGTGTTTTTTTTAATCCCAAAACGCGCAAGAGAGATGCTTGTTATTGCATTGTTTAAGTTACAACACACAGAAGACAAAGTAAAGAAGAAGAGAAGAAGATGTCCATAAGCTATGTTTATGTAGGATAAAAAATAATATGACGGGAATTTAAGGGTGTATTTGGTTTTTCGGGTGAAGTTTCGTAGAGTTGTATCATATAAGCAGGTTGATGGGAGTTATATTTGTTAGAAATAAGAGTGTTTAGTTGATTGTATCTATCTAGACAGACTGAGCTGAGTTTATGTTTGGTTGACTAAATTTGAGACCGTATGAGCGAATGCAAGAGTTGAGATTATAATTAGTTACTTGTATAAAGATAATTTTGTGACATTAACAAATGAACCCGTCTGCATGAGCAAATGAAGAGCCTGCATCCGCCTAGCCAGGCTACAGAGTAAAGCTCAAATTGAGCTTCACTCCTCGGTCAGGATGATGTCATATATTTGTATCCACCAGACCAGACTAGAATAGTGGATGCGGACAATTAAACACGCATCTCTCTGAGATTATAATTCACTAAGTCAGGTTTGGAGAGATTCAGATAACCAAACACACTATAAAATAAGAGAGAAGAAGATAGGGTCCTCTAAAAGATATTAGCTTGACACAAAATCCAACACATAAACATAGCACTATAGATGACAATCACGTATGGCGGGTACGGGTAGTACTTTCCAATACATGTACCCTTGAATTTTTATTTGCCCGCAAGCATACCCGTGACCGCCCACGGGCGTGAGTGGAGAACATACCCATTGTCCGCAGGTACCCATCGCCCGCGGGCGGGTATACCTGATTACCCGTCATATTACATATGGCTTTACAACATATCCAATCATTATACAAAAGGAGCCTCTTTTGCAATTCGTTATGCACGGGACAAAACCACATTAAACCAACAACAACTCCTGAAGAATACTAATAGATCTCTCTCCGTACCACAACCCCAAAATTAAATGTATATACTATTACTAGAACGAATCAATAGATCAGAGATCAATCACGTGTTGCCAGATGCTGACTTGCTTGTCCCAGTAACTAGCTTCTTGTATCCAGAAATAGTACAACAATTGTGGGATCACAAAGGCAACAGAGGATATGAATAGGAGAGAAGAGGAAATGGGAATTGAGACGACCTGGGCCATGGGCTCGATGGGGGCGAGGAGTGTGTCGGCGGCATTGACGAGGTAGACCTTGTGCGTGATGTCGTTGTAGATGGCCCACTAGCACTCGTAGTACTCCTGCACCCTCATTGGCTCCCGCCTCGTGACCCTGATGGCCACCCCAGCCTCCATGGCCACCTCTATCGTAGCCGTTCCGATCAGGTGTCTCTCGCTGCGACCAAGCGCAAGCGCGACACCGCCATTGTGCTGAGGAGAGCGGGCGCGTCAGGTGGTGGGGCCTAGTGCCAGGAGCGGGTGGTGGTGTCATCGTGTCGTCCCTAGCGTTGCGCCCGTAGTGTGTGTGCGCGCCCGGTCGAGCAATGGGCGCTGGGGGCTACAGACGGGTGGCATGGTGGCGGACAACGGCGAATGGGCGGACAGCGGCAGATGAGCGGACGAGCGACGAAGTGGCAGACGAAGGCAGGGGCACAGGAGCGGCCAAGTGGGAGTGCGGGAGCGGTGCCTGATGTGTCTGTGTGTGAGTGGCGGTGGGGTGGGGGCGGGGGAGGTGAAGCGCCGGAATATTAGGGCTAGGGACTTAGGGTAAGTCGGTCCACCTGACATATATATAGACAGGTAAATGGGTTCTACGGGTATAGGTATGTCTTGCCCATACTTGTATATGTTTACTTGTCGGGTAGCAAATTGCGCTCATGAACATACCCACGAGCAGCATATAAGGAACAAACTCGACCCTATTAGGGTATTTACCCATGAATAAATGGGTAAAACTGTCATCCCTACATAACACAAAAGTTGCATTGAAGCTTGATCACATAATCCAAGAAATAAGACATAAATAAAACAATGTATTAGGGTAAAGAGAGTGTCTACAATCTATATCTACACCTATTGGATTATACCCCACTATTTGACATTATGCATTATGAGGTTTATATGTGTCTAAATGATGTGAAAGATATATACATAAACAATAATATCTTGCACTAGGAGTGGCCTAAACATTGATCCTGCGTGGACACATTGGCTATACATCATTGTTCTTCTCTAGTGGATGACCGAGATCCTCCTAGCTACCTACAACCCGCAAGATGAATAAGAGATGTAGTAAAATGTGAAAAGAGCGTGTGGGAGGAACACCACATGGGGACGAGTTACTAGTTCCTAAAAAAGGCCCAGCGTGTTAGCTGCTATGAAATGCTCTTAGTTCCGCATTGATATATTTGGCTATATTTCAAACATATATACAACATAATAAATTACTCGATCGGACAAATGTAGTTACATTATACATCTCCCAGCATACCAAAATAGAAAGCACTCAACTAATTACTAAGCAAGGAAATATCATCCAAATGGAAAATAGAAGTACATGAACATGCCTTTTATTTTGAATTCCATCATTCATTCATTAGAACCTCAGTAAACTTACAAATATATAACTAGTGAGATACTAGTAAAGATGCAAAATCTTCTCTACTAGTGAATTGCCCAATCTTTTTTAAGTGGATACAGTCACACATGTAGTAGAGAGAAAAAAAACTCCGGGTATGAGAGAGCTAGCTATCTAGCTCAACCCCCTCCTCTTCAACCGGTCATGCGTATTTTGGACTTCTCTCTCACACAAAGCTATTTGGACAGGGCACTTTTTAGAGCTAGGCCAAGAACTAGGGTTACGGCTGCAAGAAAAGAGACATCTAACCGCAACCCAACCACTTCCTCCATCTCTCTCTACCTCTTTTGCTAAAACATCTCTCTCTTCTTTGCTGAAATGATGCGGCAGAGATAGCCGATCCTCATCCCCGGATGGCAGCTTCTTGGCGTGCCCCGTGATGGTCCCCCTACCCTCACGGTCCACCGACGTTGGAGGTTGCCATCACACATGTGTCCCCTTGCAAGCTGACATAGGGCATCACAGGGACGATCGACGGCACAACTTGCTCCACCTTATCGGCTTCTGTCTACCGTACAAAAGCTAGAACAAATTTCACACATTATGGTTTTTTTTTAAATCTTATTACTATTTTTCAACTATCCAATTCTATTTAATAACCAAATCCTAGAAGGGGATTTTTGCTATGTGCGCCATATCTAGAAATATAATGATTAGCCAACTCTGGGATGCCATGTTTTGAGAAATATCTCATTTTTCATGAATATATCCGAGGGCATATATTTGGTCTTTGTTTGATTCCTTAACTTGTAATGTCAGGATAAATTTGTATCTTGATTGACACTTTATAAAAAAGTGTTCTTCTTTGACTAGAGTGCACACCCACTATTTGTATAGTCATATATAATCTCTTTGTTTTGCTGGCTACATAATTTTTTTATTTATGCATAATTTACGCTTGTTCTACATTAGTAACTCCCATGCTATATAAATACTAGCCAAAATTTGAAAATTTTGACGTAATTTAGAAGATTTTAGAGTACTACAAGAGAGGAAGATATTTGCATGGAGGCTCCTAAAAATGGCAAGTATTTTGTCATGATAAAATTAGAACATTCTAACATCCTTGAGAGCTTCCATGAGTACAAGGATATTTACCAAGGAAGATGGTAGAGAAGTTTCTTTATGGTGAAGTCAGAAATATCGAGAACTTGGATAATTTTGTAGAGAAATCTAGAAGATACATATATGTAGTAGGATTGTTAGGATAATGACACTTGCCATGCATCCAACGGTGTTGTAGTCCTATAAATAGGGATGCCAACTCCTCCCATGTATTATACCACACTATGAAGTACGTAAGCCGAGCAAATGCGTCAATATTATTTTGGACGCAGAAGTACTTAAAGAACAACCATCAAATGCACATTCATTCACTATAGCGTTGGCAACTCCAGAAGAAAATCATTCTATTAAAAATCTAGACCAACTCAGTCCGATTAGTTTTGCCCCCTTTGAGAACCTTCCTCTGAGGTTTTGAAGACCGGTGATGATGTGTTAGGGGCAAGAGGATGCACAAGGAAGAGAAGTTTTAAGGGATGTGCAAGAGAAGCCAACTAGGATGAATATTTCTGAAGATTGTAGTGTTCCTTTAAGTTTCAACTCATTTTTTGTTAAACGTCAATTGGTACGTTTTGCATTCTCTTCATGATTGGTGTGTTGTAGGCCAAATAAAAGAAGAGTCAATGGCTATATAAGGCTTACAGTGATAGAATCAACAGGTAGTCTATTTCATAGATTTTGATTTGATGAAGAATATGGAAAGCATGCCAAAACACAGTAGGCGGTCATTTTTGGATTTTCTATGTGATGAACGCATCCTTATGACTCCAGCTTAAGATACGATGGATACATCTGTCACTCACACGCTATATGATCATGGTCTTAAGTGCGCGGCATATGGTAGATCACTACATAAGGGAGAGAGTGATGCTTCCTTCAACAAAGCTAAGGCGAATATTGCAATGATCATATGAGGTGGCAATCAGGTTTAATAGTGAGAGGTGCTAGAGGAGGTTTCTTGTGACACATATCGGGAGGCAGATGCACTTGCTATGTGTCTTTTACTCAAGAAAGCCATCCAGATGTGCATACGTCTCCTTGAAGTTTGTATGAATTGCGATGTAGTTGATAGGGTTGTGAGAGGTGAGCAAGTGTTTAGTGAGACTGAGAAGTTAGCATAACTCTATAACATTTTGAGAGTTATGAGTTTATGTGCCACTAGGTGCCCCATAAAAACTTAATATTTGTTAATGGTTTGGCGAGGAACAAAAGTCTCTTTAGATGGGATACCCATAATGTTGTTTGTAGTGACTGGAATGACAATAACCTAACAAATTCTATTATAAGAGCTTGGGGACTACTTTAAATGGAGATGTCATCTTAAGTGTGTGAGAGAGAAAATTGTCCCTTAGAAATATATGTTACCCTGATTTTGATGCTTTGCTTTGTGTTTCAAGGTTGCTTTGTTAGCCTCTTAATTAATATGTAATCTTATTTGCAGCTAAGAGAAGTGTACAATACTGAGAGGATTGCCTATAGATGCATAATGTGTAGTGCTATCATCTAGTTGGCAAAAATGACAAGATGTTTGCCTTGTCGCATATCTGTCGAGCAGTGAAACTTTCAAAGGTGAATATGAGGGTTTGAAAAATCAAGAATCAAGTGTTGGAAAGATTGGGAGTATTGAAAAGATGTTTGGTTTGGGAAATAACAAGAAACACTCATTTACATTATAACTTTCTCATTGTGGATTAACTGGAAGGGGAACTAGAAGTATGGAAGTTGAGCAAATGCCTCAATATCATTTTGGATGTAGACGTACTTGAAGAGCAACCATCAGGTGCAAAATCATTCACTATAGTGTTGGCAACTCTTGAAGAAAAACATGTTATTAAAAATCTAGATCAATTCAGTCCAGTTAGTTTTGCCTCCTTTGAGAGACTTCCCCTAAAGATTTTGATGTGCTAGGGGCACGAGGATGTGCAAGAAATAGCAGCTTGAAGGGAGGTGCAAGTGAAGCCAACCGGGATGAAGACTTCTGAAGATTGTAGTGTTCCTTTGAGTTTCAGTTCAATTTTTGTTACATCTCCATCTGTATGTTTTGCATTATAGTCAAGATTGATGTGTTGTAGGCTAAGTAAAAAGATGAAGCAAGGGCTCCATAAGGCTTCTAGTGACAGACTTTGCAAGGTAGCCTATTTCACAACCTTTGATTTGGTGAAGAATATGGAAATCATGCCTTGGATACCTCTATCGCTCCATAAGGCGACAACTGTTTGATTTTCTATGTGATGAACGTGTCCTTGTGATTTCAGATTGGGATATGGTGGTTACCTTTATCACTCACACGCTATATGATCATGGTCTTAGGTGCTCGCCATATGGTAGATCACTACATTAAGGGAGAGAGTGATGCTTCCTTCAACAAAGCCAAGACAAAGATTGTAATGATCATATGATGTGGCAATTAGGTTTAATAGTGTGAGGTGTTATAGGAGGTTTCTTGTGACACAGGAGACGGAGGCACATGCTATGTGCCTCTTACTCAAGAGAGTCATCTAGATGCGCATACGCCTCCTTGAAGTGTGTATGGATTGTGATTTAGTTATAGAGTTGTGAGAGACGAGCAAGTATTTCGTGAGAGTGATAGGTTAGTGGAACTGCATAATCTTTTGAAAGTGATCATAGGCCATTTCGATGAGTTTATGTGTCGTTGGGTGTCCTATGAAATCTTTTTTCTTAGTTGATGGCTTGATAAGGAACAAAAATCTCTTTAGGTGGGATACCCGTGATGTTTTTTGTAGTGACTAGACCGACAAGAACCTAACAATTTCTATTAGAAGAGCTTGACGTCCTCCTTTAAATGGAGATCCCATTTTCAGAAACATAGGTAACCTTGATTTCCATGCTTTGCTTTGTGTTTAAGGGTTGTGAGAGGCGATCAAGTCTTTAGTGAGAGTGATAAGTTAGCAAAACTATATAATCTTTTGAATTTAACGAGAGGCCATTTTGATGGGTTTATGTGCCACTGGGTGCCCTATGAGTTTTTTTTCTTTGTTGATGGTTTGATGAGGAACAAAATTTCTTTGGGTGGGATGCCCATGATGTTGTTTGCAGTGACTTGACCAACAAGAACCTAACAATTTCTATTATACGAGCTTGGGGTCCTCCTTTAAATGGAGATCCTATTTTTAGAAACATAGGTAGTCTTGATTTCCATGTTTTGCTTTGTAGTTTAGGATTGTTTTATTAGCCTCTTAATTAATATGTAATCTTATTTGCTGCTAGGAAAAATGTACAATATCGAGAGGATTGCCTGCAGATGCATAATGTGAGCTACCATCTAGTTGGCGAAGATGACAAGATGTTTACCTTCTGGCACATCAGTCGAGTACTCAAACCTTCAGAGGTGAAGATGAGTATGAAAAATCATAAATCAAGTGTTGAAAAGATTGGAGATATTCAAAAGATGTTTAGTTTGGAAAAGACTGAGCATGTCATAGAGGAGGAACACTCATTTGCATTATGGCTTTTCGTTTTGGATGAACTAAAGGGGGAACACTCATTTGCATTATGGCTTTTCGTTTTGGATGAACTAAAGGGGGAACTGGATGTACAGAAGTCAAGCAAATGCCTCGATATCATTTTGAACATAGAAGTAACTGAATAAGAACTATCGGATGCACATTCATTCACTGCAAGAGATATTCCAAAAGTATAAATGTGGAGTCCAGAATCCCCGGAGATTTGAACTGCGGTGACCACCAACGCAGAGGGTGGCGTGTGCTGCATGGCACCACCCCTTGTGATGCGCAACAATCCTATTGTTGCCCCTAGCAGCAGCCATCATCTTACAACAATATAAAAGGGGATCCCTCTACACATTTCAGGCATCAAATGTCTCAAGTCTAGAGCCAATCTCGGTGCATCTCACACTGATTTAGATTTAGTTTTCTATGCTAGTTAGGCTAGTCTAGGCGATCTAATTATACCTCAGGTTCTAATTAGATCGAGGTTTAAAGTGGGATCTGCCGCCATCAAGGTATGTCGACGATGGTACTTGTAGAGTTGTATCAATGAAGTGCAATTTACTATTGTCATGAGCTAGGGATCTCATTTTCCTTCGGTTCTAATTATCATAGTATGCTTTGTTTTTTGCTAGTTTGTGACTAGGGGTATGTTTGGTTAGAGGACAAAGTTGGATAGGATATGGTCATCCATATTTTATGAGATGATGCGACATAATTTCTTGTTTGGTAGCATGAATAAGACAATCCGATTTATTGTTTGGTTGGATGGATATAACTTGGATGTGGTTAGCTAAAATTTTGTGGCACCTGCTTGTCATATATTTAGTATTCATCAAAATATGATAATGCGATATATTGTTTGGTTGATTTAATTACAATGAATATAATGGTACAATCAGATCGTAAAGATAAACAATTTAAGAGATAATATTATTTAAAGTGCGCTAACAAAAAAATGTATTTACTCTAACCGACCATAATAGACCACATCAGCAGAGATAAAGCTCATCTAGAACATGGATGACTCCATCTAATATATTTTTTTTCGCGAATAGGCTCATCTAGCATTTAGAAGAATATTCCTCGAAGGTGGGCACCCCATCCATGCATGCCATTGAACCAAACATATTTGAAAATTGGATGGTCATATCTCATCAGGAATATCCTTCGAACCAAACACACCATAGATGACTAGCTAGTAGAAATAATCGTGGTGATTGAATATGTTAGTTGAAATAACTATGATAGTTAAGGTATAATCTAAACATGTATGTTGCTAGTCTTCGCTAGGCTTAACCTAGTTAGAAAGTCTGATATATCCTGGTTTTCTACTGATTTTATGGACTTTCAAGCGACATTTAATATTTATTAGTCGTAAGTCTACTTGCTTAGGTTATATTCACTAAAAAAACGAGAGAATCGAAATACCCTACGATGTGATAAAGAAATTATGGGTGTCTTCGTGAACTTAGTAGGTGATAATCGAGAAAAATAATAGATTTAAAGACACTTCTCATGTATCATACAATAATATCTTTCTGGCTAAGAATCATAACTAATAGCTACCGAGTTATGGCTTAATTAATATCTTGCTATGGCTTATTGATCTATTTGTTCCATATATGTTCTACATAGTCATTGCAATGGTCTTATCATGTTCTATACAATTGTATTAATGAATCGAACTAATATGTTCATATAAAGTAGCTGGTCTTGTTAGGTTTACTTATTGATCATCATAGATATGATAACCTTATAACACTTGGGGTAAAAGATTACAAACGACCTTTATGCTTACTGTAGTAATATACATAACTAACGTCAACACGTGTCCAGCTCGGACAAAAGAGGTGAAACGGATTTTTTTTTTCCTTTCAAATGGGGCCTAGCCCTGAGTTTTCCTTTCCTGAGGGGAATCGAGCGCACGACGGCGAAGATCAATCTTGGCGTCGCCTTGCGGCCGCCATTGGCGTCACCACTCGCCACCACCCTTCGGACCAGAGCCCGCCACCACCACCTCTCCGCGCAGCCGCTAGCGCGAGATGCCCTCGGGCGAGCTCTTGCTATGATCCGCGGCGCTCACCCACCCCAGCTCCGAGCAACCCGGGCGCTCTTCGCCCGGCTCTGGTCGCCGCGGCGTCTCTGCGGCGACGGTTCAGGAAACCACGGCAGCGAGAGGCCCGACACTGTACAGAGTGATGCTGGCGGCGTCCACGGGGGAGGGGAGGAGGTGGCACGGCTGGTTGCCGGCCGCGTCCCGCGAGAAGTGCTCCTCCGGCTGCCACGGCCCGGCGGCTCGTCGGAGAGCGACGACGATGATGGCGAAAATTTTTCTTCCGGTTCCGGTCCCAGCAGGAGGAGGTTCTTCGAGGATGTGAGGCTGGAGGCGGACAGGATCTTCAGGATCCTGCTGCAGGACGGCCCGGGGTTTAGCGCCCGCCAGGCGCTCGACGAAATGCGCCCCAGGGTGTCCAACGCACTGGTGAGAGAAGTGCTGTTCAGGATCGTTGCGTCCGTGGACACTGTGAATCGCGAGAGGTACCCGAAGCTGGCGTACAAGTTCTTCATGTGGGCGGGACAGCAGGAGGGGTACCGGCACGGCACGAGCATGTACAACCTCGTCATGAAGGTATTTGCTGAGTGCGGGGAGGTCAAGGCGATGTGGCGGCTGTTTGAGGAGATGGCGGACAAGGGGCTGTCTGTCTCTGCTCGGACGTTCCACCTCTTGATATGCGCCTCTGGGCAGGCTGGGTTGAGACGGAGGCTGGTGGAGAGGTTCATCAAGTCGAGCACTTTCAATTACCGTCCATTCAGGAATGCGTTCAATGCGATACTGCACACGCTTCTGACGATAGAGCAGTACTCGCTGATCGAGTGGGTTCACCAGAAGATGCTCCTCGAGGGGCACTTGCCTGATGTCTTGACGTACAATGTGGTGATGCGTGCAAAGTATATGCTCGGGAAGTTGGATCAGTTCCATCGGCTGCTTGATGAGATGGGAAAAGACGGGCTTACGCCTGACCTCCATACTTACAATCTCTTGCTTCATGTCCTTGGTAAAGGAGATAAACCCCTTGCAGCTCTCAATTTGCTGAACTATATGAGTGATGTTGGGTGTGTACCAAATGTGCTTCATTTCACAAACTTGATAGATGGTCTTGGCCGTGCTGGCAACCTAGAAGCTTGCAAGCATTTCTTTGATGAGATGATAAAAAAAGGGTGTGAACCAGATGTTGTCTGCTACACAGTTATGATCACAGGCTATGTGGCAGCTGGGGAATTTGAGGAAGCACAGAGGTTTTTTGATGATATGTTAGTGAGAGGGCAGCTTCCAAATGTGTACACATACAATTCAATGATACGTGGGCTTTGCACAGTAGGGGAGTTTGATAAAGCATTCTCTATGCTGAAGGACATGGACTCGCATGGATGCACACCAAACTTTTCAGTTTATAGTAGCCTTGTGAGCAGATTGCGTAATGCCGGGAAGGATTCTCAAGCTAATAATGTCATTAAGTACATGACAGATAAGGGCCATTATTTTCATCTGTTGTCAAGGTTTGGGGGATATAGAAGATGTTGAGATGAGATGCCCCATAATTAGATGCAGAGTTGTTCATTCCTTTGGTTGTTTCCATTTCAGAAAGATGGATAATAAGGGAGTATCCTAGAAACCAGTTGCACTCTAATTGTTGTATACTCGATGTAGCACATCCATGCGGGAGTCCTTGTCTATTGATGAACTACAGAAATGTAGTGTTGTATACTGTAATTGTTTTATGCAACAATGAAATGTGATAGGATGGTAGTCATTAGTAATGAATCCTGATTCACTAGTCCTAAATAGAATACCCAATCTTTGTTCTGTTGCACTGTTGTTGATCTACTCCTAATCCTAGGCTCCCAAACTATATGGCATTCACTCTTATTGTTAGCGTATGTTTCTAGTGTTAATAACTCATTCTAATAAAATATCAGGCAACTAGTTTTACTAGATACAACAGTACATTATCTGGTTAAGTAATCTGCCTTCAAACTTTTACTTTTTCTATGATTTGATAGAATGAGAAACATTCTATACTGCTCTCTGCTCTCATTTATGCCAACCGTAGCATAGGCTTAGTAGATTACATGTCAGAAATCAGACAACATCCATCAATGAATTGTACACTATCTTGTAGCACTAAGAGGTGGAAGTCTATGCAATGTTGCCCCTTGCTTCTACTGTTCTAGGTCTTGGCAACATATCATAACTTGACCGTTTTATTGTTATGCAATGCCTGTTTAAAAGTTTACCTTGTTACATGGCAGCTTAATAATTAAATACAGTTCGACTTAATGTCATTTTCCAAGACTTGGTATGTCCAGTCCTCCATCGCTTCTGATGTTGAAAGAGTTTTCATATGATTCATCTGTTGCGTGCAGGTCTGCACAATAGCCATCCTTTTGTGTTATTTGAATTTCTTAATTAATGTTAGTTCCTTGAAGATTGAGCATTTCGTCCAAATTGGTGAGATAGGGAGCATAAATGCTAAAAGTCAAAGCTATTGCGTAGTAACTTCTATTTTTAAGTAATCTGTACTCCGTAGTGTAACATTAGGTAGTAACTTATATATATATATATATATATTTAAAGGAGCGATGATGCTATATTGCTATATGCTTTATAGTTTTATCATTTCTTCTCCTCCTCCTCTTCTTTCTTTTCCTCTTTTTTCTTTTCTTTCTTTTCTTCCTTCTTTTCTTCTTTTGCAGGCCCAACAGACACAATGTCAACCTTCCCAACCTTCTTTGCAATTGCCACAGTGTCCATTTCACCTATGATGGTCATCTTATTCTCCTTCAGAATCGCTTCTATGGAATCAATACCTGTGCACAAAATGAGGTATGTGTAGTATCAAATTTTCTTGCTGACATAATAATACCTTTTCTTTTGCCGTTCCTGACCTGTTCACCCCTTTCTATAAAGATATGTGTTTTCCATTATATGTGGTGTTATGACATGGCATGCAGAAAGCCAGATCAGGAAAATATTCTTTCGAAGACTATAATTGGCATACATAATACATCTGACAAAAACTATCTCCCCTTGCAATGAAGATGGAGTACACAAGTTGCCATTTTTTTATTTGCCAATATACAAGTTTTTGTGTTTATGTATTGGTATGAACAATCCAGTTCTTTTGTCAAACATATACCAACCTCATGTACGATTATTCACCTGCAAACGGCCCATATAAATGAATTTCATGCAAAATGAGTAGCCTTTTTCATATGCTTAACTAAAGCATGTGGACCTACACCTACTGAATGGGTCCTCATATTTGTGTTAATATTTGAGACAAACAAATCCCATCTAACATGATTGCTCCTCTCAAGTTTCCACCTAAAACCCATGGTGATCATTTCAAGTATGTGAATTACAGATTCAATGATGAGCAAACAGTGAAAGGAATGTATGCTACTTTATGCAAATAGAATATCTAATGTCTTTTGGATCAAAACATGTTTCTCAAGTTTCAACATCAAAGCAATCCATTATCAAAAGAACAGCAAAACAATCAGAGGGTGCAAATTGTTACCGTAAATGTCTGCAACAGCTTCAATGGCCAAGCAACACCTTCTGCTGCAAATTGACCAAGCAACACAGAGGTAAGAGCAATCGAAAAAACTGAAGAACCAGATTAGGAGGAAGAGTTCTGCATACCTGAGCCATCTAAAAGCTCTGGATTGAGTGGAGGAGGGGAAAGGCAGAGGCTATGCTTGAGAATGCCTTGCAGACGTATGTACAACGAGAAGAAACCAAAGCTGATGATGCTGGTGGATTCCTTTATATGAAGGAGCAAGTGCACTTGCCGGTCTGTTCTTATTGCTGAATAGGCAAATAGGCTAGGGGCCTGTTTTGGTTGAGACTTCAGGGTGAGGTTATTTATTTTGCTAACCATGTTTCTATAAAAGGAAAAATTATTGCACGATTCTATGTGTGGTTGCCCCGATTCAGTGCTGATGGGCGATGAGTCAGACTTATATCACTTTTCTGTTGCAAAATGACTAATAATTCCACCTCGCCTACGTCTGCATTGGAGAAGAGGTACCAAATTGTTACCCCTAATTCATTTTAGAAAAAAAAATTCTATTTTTCATCCCTTAACTATTGCTACGGTTTAATTTTCATCCATCAACTTTAATACCAGAAATATTTCATTCTTAAACTTTTAAAACCATTTAGAATTCGTCCCTCAGTCCACTTTTGAGTAGTTTTGCACAAGTGACATGTATGACTAGGATCCTACGTGGTCCGAACATGCTGAGTCAGCCACCCCTTCATCTCTGTCTCTCTCCTCGGCGGTGCGATGACGAGCGTCAATGGTGGAATCAGGACAACGGCGACGGCTCACCTTGGCAGCTCGCGACTGAAACTGATGCTTAGGGAAGCTCCACGGGGTCCTAAGGAAGGTGCATGCAAGGTGGATTGATCGGAGACGCCTCAGATTGACGGTCATCGGAGAGGGACGACGACCGAAGCAGGGCGTCGATGATGGGGACGATTGGCTAATTCCAGTTGAAACTGAGCACGACAGATGGTGAGGCAGGGGAAGGTGGTACTCAACTACTCATAGAGAAGAAAGAACGAGGATTGGCTCACCAGGCTGCGAGAACCATCGTGCGCGACGACGATGGTTTCTGCGCGGAGGAAGATGACGCGCGACTTCGGTCGGCTTGCAATCCGCCACGGATGGCTAAAATGGATCCCCAGGAAGGTGTGGAACACGTTCTCATCGTCTTCATTGGCCGGCGATGGCTTGTAGTGACGGTGCGACGACGAGCAGTGGCGGTGGAAGCAGGACAACGACGACGGCTCACCTCTGCAGCTCATGACTTAAACTGGCTGACAGGTGGGCTCTAATGTGGGAGAGGCTAAGTCAACATGGTCAAGCCACGTGGGATGCAAGTCAGCAGTGCCACATGTGCAAATCACTCTGAAATAGGTTGAGGGACGAGTTATGGATGGTTTTAAATATTGGAGGACGAAAGATTTCTGGTATTAGAGTTGAAGGACGAAAATTAAACCGCAACGATAGTTGAGGGACGAAAAATAGACTAATTTCTTCATTTTAACATCGTGAAATGCGATGGTTGACACCATTCTTTCTTTTTGGGGAATGGTGTCATTCTTTCTGGACACCTGTTGTGAAGTCCCTCTTGTTCTGAGTCTGAATCTGTGTGTCTACAGCTGCTGTGTGGAATTGTAAGGACTGCAACAAGCTGATACCAATCGACTGCGCCACCGTATGCACAAACGACAGGGGATTTTATTCCAGAGGAGGTTGGCTGACGGGGCATGGCAAAAACGGAGTCGTCGTCGTTGGCACTGGCGTAAGTGGGCCGTGGTGGTGACTGAGGACGGTTGGTGTCTCTTTACCTGGTGCGATTCGGTTCTTTATACGATTCCATTTTGAGCGAGTGATGTGTAACAGTTGCGAGTGACATGTTTTTTTTTTCCAAAAGGATGGCATGAGAAGAGAATGGATCTAGTTTATGAGGAAAATCAGATCTTGAAACCATACAATTGCTCAGTTAATTAGAGGGAAAATCAACAAAATCCCCAAAATGAAAGGACGACACCGGATCAACTACAACAGAAACAACCATAAAACGGCTCACACACCACTTAGCATAGATCCACAATGATAGGGTCTAGCATCGGTCATCGTTGCCCAGCTTATCGCAAAGGACACAACAACTCTGACATCCATAGCGGACCACGACCACCCACCCACCATCAATATGCTCACGTCCAAAGGCACCATTGGCACCTTGAGACATATCCTTGCTTCATGTCATCGTTGCCTAGCTCCGTCGTACCATCAATGCAGTAGCTCCGGCTCCACCTCCATAAGCTCCTCTCAAAGCGTGCCAGGCGTCCCTCAGAACAGAAACACACAACTCCTTCCGAGCCTCCAAAAGGCTAGGTGAGATCAAAGCCATCGTTGAACTGGCCAAAGCTGCACCAAAAGGCCGGTGGCCACTAAAAGTTATGATGGATTTTCAATGCGACGCCTTCGAGGAGGACACGACGTTTTTGCGCCACCATCTCAGGGCTTTCACCTGGAGAATCCCCCACGGGTGGGACGAGGAAAAAAAAGCCACAACAACACCTCCAGGGAGGAGAGCTGCGCCCAAGAACGTTACCATCGTCGACACCGATAAAATGACGGGCAAGGCTTTCGCCCGTGTCTCCCCCATCCCACACACCTTTTAGCAGCAGCCGCACTTCATCGCCATGTACTTGCCCGTCCCCGAATCACAGTGCCACCAAGCTCCCTGTGGGCCAGATCTGAGAAAGGAGAGAGATCAAGCAAGGGGAGGAACTTGACAGCGACACAGGTTGGGATGGAGAAGCGCTTGGCGCCTGGCGACGGAGGAGCGGCCACCCCAACGGCCCCGAAGGGGGCCGCATGATAGGCGTCCCCACAACGTCGCCAAGGCTGGCGACCTCGGGCGGCCACCGCGAGCCTCCGCCGAGGCGGCCGAACGGGTAGAGCCATCGGCGAGTCGAGAGCAACTATAGTGCGACATTCGACTTAGGCAACAGGGGTGCCAAGCGGAGCAAGAACACACCGTTGCCGCGAAACCACCCACGGCCGAGCCCCACAACACCATAGCGAGCACCACCACCACCCTCTCCTGCCCGGGCACGAGGGTGGTAGCTGGGGCGGCCACCGCGCACCGAGGCAGCAGCGGCACGCAGCGGAGGCGAGGGCGGCCACCGTGCACCGAGGCAACAACAGTACGCGGCGGGGGCGGCGAGTGACATGTCTCAGGCGTTCTATAATTTAGTAGAAGGAGGGGAAATTTGGCTCAAGAGCATCCAGGAGGAACCATACTTGTGCGGCTGGAAATGACCTCATGAGTTGTTTGGCACAGGACATAATAAAAACTCGAAGACTCTACCTCTCGTAGAGCTCCAGCTTGTTTGGATCATACTATGCTGATTGGCGTGCCTATGCTGTGCCCAATGAGGTTTCCATGATGGTGGATCGGCGGAGGTTCGCCGGTGACGACCTTATGGCGTTGGTTATCGATTAGACCAAGTTGTCGGTTGTTGACACTGAACCACCGAAGGTGCTCAAGACGGCGGGGGAAACAGGCGACACCTCCCAAAAATTCTATCACGCTCTAGTCCCTGCAACAGAACCCCATTCTACCCTATGGTCTACTAGGCAACCTCTTGGCTTGAAGGCCATCTACAGGGAGGAAGTACGGACGCCGCTGGCGAGGAGCACGGGAAGGGGACATACGAAGGTGGGGCAGGGCCATGTAGGCGTCCAAAGGGAGAGGGGAATGAGGAGATGCTCATTGGTGCTAGCAGAACATGCAGAGGTGATAGGCGCGCAGGAATCCCACGACGGTGGTACCCTTCATCGTGCCCGGCGACGATTTCAATGAAAATCAAAGGGCAGATCTATGACGTTTCCCCGAGCAGATTGCTCTACTAACCATGGCCTCTAATTCTTCATCCATCTCATTGCAACGTTGTTCTGCTTTGCAGTAGTCTTTTATGGTTGTGCCGTCTGAAATCTTTCAGAGGTTTGTTCTGATCGATTGTTTCAATGAAAATCAGTAGTTCATTCTCTTCAGTGTAGAACTGGTGCTCTATAAAACTCTACACTGCTAAATTGACTAGTCAGTGTTCTTAATTTGAAGGGTTCTTCTATTCTACCAATGCGAAGTGAAGAAGGCACTATTCTGAATGTGGGATGTCAGAGAATTGTAGGTTATCACTAACTAAGTGGATTGAGACTGGTATGGTGGAAATTTCTTTGTTTTGGAGAATGGTTTTTGTAAATTGAAGCAAATGTTTGTCTAGCCAGTCAAACAAATGGCGAATTATTTTACCTCAAATCCTATCAGGATACTAGTTAATGAGATGTCTCAGAAAACATTTAGATATGCAAAGAAAACAAGTGTACTCAATCCTGCAAATATATTTCAAATTGTCATGTGATGGAACTTCATCCACATAGTATGTTCAGGATTGATTTTGTGTCCTATTTTGAATTAACCCACAATATTTGATAGTCTATCTTGCCAGTAAACATATATTACAAACCTATGCGAAACACGATTTTCAAAGACATGATGAGGAAATATCAGAGTATCGGATATGGGTACAACTGTGTTAGGGAAGTATTGGTGATACATATTTACTAACACTCCTTGGTATCGATTGACTTGGAAGTCGAGTGTACTATGATATACCAAAGAAGTATATTGAGTACCCACACTTCCTTTGGTGATATCAGCAAGATCATAGTTATGTTTCTCCTTTTTCTTTTCCTTTTTCTTGCACATACTTTTTTTTGGTTGTATCAGCAAGAACATGGCTATGTCCTTATTTTGTGTTCTATAAAAACTGAAGCTTGTTGGTTTCTCCTTATAGATAGTATAACTATAGTCCATGGACACTTCTACTTGGAAACACAAAATTGTGCGAACAATGTGACAAAATTTGAACACAAAATATATCCTACATATTGTGCTTGATTTCTACTGGACATGTGTTTAGTAATTCTGAATCGGTTTTATGATAGTTTTTTTCTTCTCGAAAACATTTTTGTGTTAGTTTTTGTCAACTTAATGTCATAGTGATACATATCTCATTCTCAAATGACGTCTAACCTAATAATTCCTATTTGGATGGAATCATGACTTTCATGTGATACTACTGGAAGTTTGTGGAGAGCAACAATTCCTTTGAAATATGGTACTTGTTTATAAGCTGCATTGGATTTCTCATTCGGCTTGTTGAAACATGAGTCATGAATAGGCCTTTGTTCTCTTCGATGAAAATAACTAGATAATGTACCCCTTGCAGACTTGCAGTTCAAATCACATGTAAATATCATGGGTCTTGTCATGTACCGTTACAAAATTTAAATATATGTTTGTATTCCAAGGATATTTGCATTAATTTACTGTTTGTTCAAAGCCTTTATAATCACTTATTGTTTTCGCCTTGAAGAAGATGACATCGCAATTTACTTGCACAACACATTTGTGTTTGACACTGATTTTTTTCGTTGGCTCTGATCCATTTTCTCTAAGCAGGATGTTCTATGGACTTGGCGGAGCATATGCGTTGTTCGCTGGAAAGATGCCAGCAGGGCATTGCCCAAGAAGTCCTTTGAACCGTAGGATCTAACTGGTGATATATCTGGCCTTACGCCATTCGAGCTCGGTTCCTTGAATGACTGGGAGTACAAAGTTCACCAGCAAGTATGTGAAGGTAGGAACCATAAGAAGGACAACACCTGCAGAAGAGGGTTATGGTATCATCTTGCCTGAAATACGGGGAGAAGCTGCTGAGTTCGAGCCCGAACCGAATTAAGATGATGCACCATAAAACACACAATGACATCTGTGTTTTGAGTGAAAGAACGAAATGGAGGGGTGGGACACTGCTGATGAATGTTCCAAAGGGAGTTAGAAACCGGATGCCTCCTAGCTGTTGCATGCGTCAGGCCTGATGCTTGCAGAAATGGCACTTAATTTTACATGACTAGTATATGTGTATTCCAGAGTAGAACTGAATGGTTGAATTTGAAGGGATCACTGCTCTAGTTCATTGTTTTCATGTTAAAAACAATGAGAAGGCACTTGCAGCCGAAGAGAAGCTGAGGGAGGTAGTTGCAGAGGAGGTGAAAGAGAAGGAAGCTCCAACTGACAAAGAAGCCGCAACTGACGAAGGCGCCAGGGAAAGTTAGACTATTAGAGTGTACCAGTACTTGTTGCATTTGCAGCAATAATCAGACATGGTCCCATTCGGTTCATATCAGGGCCCGGAAATCTTCTCTTATCAGCAACTTAGCCTATGTAATTGGATATGCAATTTTCACCAGTGCCATGTGCCTGGAGGTACTGGTACTTTATATTATTAGCCGTCATTAGGGATTAGGAGTATAAGGACATCTGTGTGTCAGTGTTAACTGGACATGGATATAGATACAACTGTCAGAATCCAATATGGATTTGGGTGTCTGATTCGGCAAAGAAAAATTGGACATGCGAAATATAACTTGGAATCCGGTACGTGTATCGGAATCTAGACTTAGATTTAGGATGTCTGATTGACGAAAAAAATTGCACACGGGTGTCCAGTAATAGTGCTAGGTGTGCACCCCTTTTTGTTAAGCCACTCGTGTCTCCAGTGCGGCTGGTGACGAAGCCGCGGGACTCGCTCCGGCCCACGCTCCGATGGCTTCTCTCCTAGGGCCATCACGGGCCACTTGTGTTGGAGGGCGGAGAGAGAAGGGGGGGGGGACATAGGGCCTCCTCGTGTGTGTCATCACCAGTGAGGGCCATATTTGGCCATGACTGAGAGTGGAGCACCAGATCTGGTGTTGCTCAGCCAGAGATGGCTCCGAAGTGGCTGGTGACGCCGACACTGAGCTCGGTCTGGTCCACGCGTTGCCGCCTTCTCTTCGGAGGCTGCGTCGGAAGCGGAGCACCAGATCTTGCGTTGCCCGGCCGGAGACGGCTCCGTGCGGCTGGTGACGCTGCCGCTGACCTCGGTCTGGTCCACACGTCGCCGCCTTCTCTTCGGAGGCTGCCAGAGGCTGCATCGGAAGTGGAGCACCAGATCTTGCGTCGCCTGGCCGGAGACGGCTGGTGACGCTTGATAAGAGTTTTGGAGGTAGTACAGATTCTATAAAGTACTTTTGAAAATCGTCCGTTCCAAGCAGGCTCTTATCGTTTAGCTTGCAAATTTCGCAAGCAGCAGTACAATTTCATACATTTCGTTTGGAAATCCTTCGTTCCAACCAGGCTTTCTTGCCTAGCTTGCAAATTTCGCAAAGTGACAGATTTTACAAAAGTCGTATGAAAATCATACGTTCCAACCGATCCTTACTGGTCGTGCGTGCGTTTGTTGGCGAGCCCCATGCTCAGTCATATGCTCAGCCGAAGAGAAGCCGAGGGAGGTTGTTGCGGAGGAGGTGAAAAAGAAGGAAGCTGCAGCTGACGAAGGCCCCAAGGAAAGTTAAGAGTGTACCAGCACTTGTTGCACTTGCGGCAATAAGCAGACACGGTCCCATTCGGTTCATGCCAGGGCCCTGAAATCCTCTCTTACCAGCAACTTAGCATAGTAATTGGATATGTAATTTTCACCAGTGCCATGGGCATGGAGGTGTTGGTGCTCTATATTTTTAGTCGTCATTGGGGATTTGGAGTATAAGGACATCTGGGTGTGCATCCCTTTTTGTTAAGCCTCTGCTAATATACTTGGTCGTGGTAAATAAGAGTTATTTTAGTATTCTCCGTTGCATTTGCAGTTCTGTATGGTCTTGCAAATCCTCGTATGTGCAGGTAAATCACGCATTGCATTGCCACATGCCACATGCATGAGTTCCTATATGTTCCTACTTTGTAGTGTTTTTACTTTCGTAGGAAAGAACACATCCACTATAACTAGATATGGATTCCTTGCAAAAATCCACACACACGGGGTTCTCGTGAAAATCTTGTGGAAATAATGTTTTTCCAAATGTGATTCTTTTTAGCTAGACTAATTCCGAGTCAAAGCCATGTGTTCAAGGACTTGAATGGCATGAAAAAGTTGGTGTTGGCATGATGCATTCTCAATTCAACATACAAGGGAGTGGCCTCTGCTTGGAAACTGATATTGGTAGGTCCTTCCTAATCCATTGTTATAACTACTTTGTTAATCATGGTTAGCTCTTATGAATAGAGAGCCTTTACAGTACACCATGATACTAGATGGTGGAGAGTATCATTGTTGTGATCCAACCGTCCATTTTAGTAGGTATTATTGTAATTATCTTGGTACCCTTAAGGGTAATTACGTCATTGACTGACCGGACTTCGGACCTTCGCCACCCATCGATCGGCCGACGGAGGGTGAAAACCCTAATAAATGAAATGAACAGAATAAGTGAAAGCTTATCCGAAGAATAAACTAACATTTTGATCTTCCCTAATTAAACATATAATTTACAAATTTATCATATTTTTTTTCCAATCCTACCCTTATGATACTCTTTAATGATACATATGATACTGGTGGGCGATAGAGTATCATTAGGCCAATCTAAACCACCAGATAAAGAAAATGGACGGCATGCAATTATTTAGGTGTACCGTAAAAATCTTCTATAAATATTTTGTGCCCTATTTTTCTCGTAGATTTCTACTCTTTCACTGTGCAATGTCCCAAGAGTTCTAGGCCAGCACATAGCAAGCCCAGTACTTATACTTTTCCTTCTTATACTAAGATAGTCCATTTATCCCTCGTAAGAAAAAGAACAGTTAATTTTTCACTCACTATATTTTTTTCAGCTAGCAGGTATCGGTAGAATCGTCAGGAAATACTTGTGAAAGAAAAGAAGAAGAAAAAAAAAGCTGAAAAAGAAACAGCATCCCTGACGTATTGGGGTTGACGCGCTGTTCTACTGGTGGGCTTGCAAGCAGAAGAAGGCAACATGCGTTGGGCTCCGGCCCATTAAATTCCAGTGCGCTCGACCGAGCAGAGTACGCAACGCATTTAGTCCCACCTTGCCCAGCCAGGCAGCGCGGAGGCGTCGACATGCTATATAACACGACCCAGGGCACCATTCTCAGGCATACCTTTCTCGGCCTTTTGGCTAAGATCAAGTGTAGTATCTGTTCTTATCAGTTTAATATCTGTTATGTGGGCCATGTGTCCACTTTGATATTAAATTTATTTTTTGTGGGGTAGGGCCCACTACAGTGGCTTGCCTCTGGGGCTCTCAAGCGTCGCTCAGGCGTTGCACTACTGCCTGAGCCTGGCGCACCCCAACCAAATCTCAATTATAAAATTTCTATCGGATTTGAATTTAAGTTGCAGCTAACGTGAACTAGAACGCCACTTGGAATTGGTCCCTTTGTTTGATTTTGTCTGTACCTATGCAGTAGCGGCGCGGTGAGCAGCTGGGCGCCGACGAGGAGCACGCTAGTGCAGCTGCGGCGGTTGCGGTTTACAAGGTGTGTCCGGTCTCCCTGAGCCTGCCAGTACCGCTGGTTGCTTTCCTTGAGCCTGGCATTTAAATCTTTATCTTGATGCACTATGAAAGTGAAGAATCAGTGTTTCGAATGTATGGTGCCAAAGAACTGTATATAGTCACATACTAAGGGGTTTAAGACAGATCTGGTGGAAGTATATCTGTTTTGGAGATTGGATTTTCAGAATTGCAGCGAAGTATTTTTTAATGAATCGTAGCAAATTCTTATCTGGCAAATCAAACTAGTAGTGAATTATTACCTCAGATGCTATCATGCTACTTATCAATGAGATGTTTGAGGAAACATGTGTACTGCAATTCTACAAACATATAGTACCTGATAGCCTTATACTGTCCAGTAAATTGATGTTACCAATAGTGGATATCGTTTGACTGGGGACTTTTGAGTTTACTACGAAATGCCAAATAAGTATCATCTTTTGCTGTGTATTCTATTAATCCAAAGTTTGCTGATTTGTCCTCCTAGATAGTTTATAACCGTGGACCATTCTAATTAGAAACCGAAATTGTCCGGAAGAATTGCAACAATTTGTAATGTCCAAAACTAACTATATTTTTTATTAACTTCTACATGGCATGTCTTCAGTACTCATCTGATTTTGTGTGCAAACAAACTTGGTTGCTGTCGGTTTTATGCTTAGTGACAACTATTTGAGTCTCAATGACGTGTGACCTAATTTTTCCTGTCTAGATGGAATCATGACATTCATGTGGTACTGCTGGATGTTTTGGAGACGAGCAATTCCTATGAAGAAGATATTATATACATATAAGTTGCATTGAACTTTACATGAGGCTTGTTGAAACGTCAAGCTTGAATATGCTATTGTTTTCTCCAATTAAAACAATTAGCTAATGTACCCCTTCCAATTCAAAGCGCATGTTGATATCATGGGTTTGGTTGTTTACGATTATATTAAATTGTATTGCCACACTGCAAGGATACTAGTATTGATATCGGTTCATAGTTGCCATAATCACCTACAGTTTTTGCTTAGAGTATATATGACATTTGCAATTTACTGTACAGACCTGTATAACACATTGTGTTTGGTCATATTACATGAAGCTTCCCTGTCAATAACTCGATCTGCTCTGTGCAGGATGTTCTACAGACCTGGTGGAGTATATGATGAATTGTCCGCTGGTAAAGATGCGAGTAGGGCACTGACCAAGATGTCCTCCGAGCCGCAGGATCTGACTGGCGATATATCTAGGCTTACACCATTCCAGCTTGGTTCCTTGAATGACTGGGAGTACAAGTTCACCAGCTAGTACATGAAAGTGGGAACCATAAGAAGAACAACGCCTGCAGATGAGGGTTACGGTAGCATTTCACCTGAAATACGGGAGGAAGCTGCTGCTCCCGAGCCCGAGCCTGTGCCGAACGAAGACGATGCATCATGAAACGCACAAAGACATCCGAGCTCTGAGGGGAGGAACGAAATTTAGGGCGGGGCACTGCTGATGAATGCTCCAAAGAGAGTCAGAAACCGAATGTCAGTTCCTATATGCTGCATTCGTCAGGCTTGATGTCAGTTACTTTCCTGTTCTCCGACTGTCTAGTCTTCGATTTGGTTGGCTAGTGCTATAGATGCTATGCAGTTTAACTGATTAGGCTTGACAAAACAAAAACAGGGTTCTTGCTCACTTCTGCAATTTCACGTCTAACTGTAACACATGTGCTGTGTGTGGGCTTGATCTATGGACAGTGGGTCCCACATGTAAGTGTGTGAGAGAGGAGGCATATAAGCCAGCATCATGTACAGAGGAAAAGGGAATGGAAAATAAATTGAAGTCGAGTTTCTCTTTCCTATTCTTCCCCAAGTCTGTTCTGGTGAAGGCTGTAGATCATCTCACGTCCCGGTCCTCACCACCGGCGGCCACATGAATCTGTCGTTTGTGCACGACATATCCTGGCTTATCTTGTTTTGAACGAAAAGTTTTGCTAGTTTGTGCACATAAGAATCAACCCGCGCAAAAGAAATTTTTGCCTGCCAGATCAGGAATCACTTCTTCGCGTCCAGAATTTGAGGTGAATCCGCGTCTTGGACAATAAAGCTGCAGAGCACAGATGTGCTGGTAGACCCGTATCCGTGTGAACAAAAGGCAAAGCAATCTCTTCTCTTCTCCGATGAGAAGTTCCTCTCAGATGATGCCACTGTCAGTTCTTAGGCGTGATCTTGTGCGATTCTAGGGGAAGTCCACCCGTCAAGACAAGTGTTACGAAAAAGGCCCAAGGCGACGAAATGTGACCCACCCTGGCATCATGTAGAGTGCTAATCTTATTTGGCTCGCCTTCCTTGGTTCAACTACAGAACCAGCAAACTCTGCGACAGATACTCGTATCATGCCCAGGGGACCAACAAACTACAAGTTGATCATCTGCGGAACTCCGGCGGCCGGCGCAGCAAAGACGCAGCAGGATGAACGTCCTGGGGTGTTTCGTTCGTTCGGATTACTTTAGGGCCTTCTTTGTAAAATGTATCACCTGGAGTAGTTGCTTGTATGGCCTTTGTTGTAATTTGGCACTTCTCCAGAGTGGTTGATGCAAATCCAGAGGGTGTAAGCGTGAGATCTTATCAATGCTTCTGGTCCCTTCCCCAAAAAAACTATAAGTTTTTTTTTGCTACGCTCGGTTGGCGTTCGATCATAACAAGAAGTGAAGCAGGGCCATATGTACAGGTAACTTCAGCACCACAGTGAAGGCATGCATATGCATCTGACTGGTTCTTTCTCTTGGTGGCAATATCTTATCGCACTTGATTAATAGTTGTACAACCTGTGCAATCAAGAATCATGTGGAAAAAAAAAGGTCTACCAGATCAGGAAGCACTTCTTCACGGTCAGAACTTGAAGTGAATCCGTGTCTGCTGAGGCCCGTACCGATGGCGGTTGCACAGGGTCCTCATTTGAAGCTTCTTGATGGTGACAGTTAACTGATCATTAGCATTGGAGAATAGTGCACATTGTACCTCATAGATCATAACCATTCAGGTAACATAGCATCCTTCGGGAAGAGGTCAATTTTAGAGAAGTACCCATTGCCTTTTGTTTATGCCGAATGTGTATTCAAACACCTCCAACACTATTGTAGCACTAGATTTAGGAGAGTTAGCTTCCAGGCAGCTTGAGTACGCTAAGTGAAACACAAGTGCTGAGCAAGATCTCAACTAGAACGTCTAAATGGATCGTGACTACTGGGCCGATCCAAGTTACGCCACTATAAGCAAGACACGACACAGCCTGAGCTAAGATGGACAGGACCGATATGATACGAGACGAAGAGCTGTGCTTAGGCTAAGCACGCGGCATGGCACAGCCCAGCTTAGACGGGCCGACACAAGCATGGTTCACCCTGGCCACCACCTGGCCACCCCACCCCCATCCCGCCCGGCCACGCCACCACCGCCCACCTCGCCCCAGCCGCTTGCCCAGTCGCCCGCCCCACCGCTAGACCACACCCTAGCAGCTCCCCACCTTGCCTGGCCGTGCTGCCACCGCCTTGCCCTGGTCGCTCGCCCCACCGCAGTCGCAACTGTGCCCGAGCCAGTTCGGCACGACACTGTACTTTACGGGCTGTACTGTGAACCGAGGGTGCGGTAAGCGGACTGACACGACACAGCTCATTAAACTCACCGGGCCTATTATGTCATGCTATAGTCAGATCCGTGTCAAATCGGTCCGACATGCCCATTTGGATAACAATGGTCCCAACTACACACATTAGTACTGAGACACAATCGAAAAGAACTGAGGCATCCCATGTTGTAGCAGTCAGGATACAGAACTCAAGGCCAGGAGACTATTTCCTCTGTGGTGTAGAAAAGATGCTTGTACTAGTGTACTATACTGGTATAAGCAAGCACTTCGGTTGAATAATCTCTAGTATTGATTTTTACGGGAATAATCTCTTGCATTGATCACTCCACTTAACTCTTGCCTTACTGCATTTGCTGCCATTAAAGTTACTCCAAGATTTAGTAGTTAAAAATTTTAGGATGTGCTTTTCTAGCAAAGTGTAATTCTTAGAAAATAATTGTTTTCAGAAGTATCTTTTCTTATACATAGAATCTAATTTTGAATTTCACACGGATCTCCAATTTCTCGGGTACGGCCCATGCGTGCCTTCAACAACGAGATGCAGAGCTCGGATGTCTCGTGCTGATAGGCATCAAGGCGTTCACTTGATCTTCAGCTGATGCGAAGTTCTCCGTAAGTGTCTGTGTACCAAAGCAACCTCTTCTGTTCCAGATGATGCCACTTTCAGTTCTCAAGCGTGCACTTGACCTTGCGCTATTCTTGAGGAAGCCCACCTATCAACAGAAGACAAGAAGAGGCCCAACCACTCTCCCTTAGACTATGCCAAGGGTTTTTCTTCGGGGGCAAAAATCTCGTCGTAAAGGAATTTTCGTTCTCTTCAGCGCTTCAACGGTTTTCTTTCACGGTTCCTATTACGAAGGGATTCACAAGATCATTCCTTTCAGGATGGGATTCTTTCTCATTTTCCTTCGCGATTCCCCTCAAAAGAAAACTGTTGAAGATGAGAGAAAATAAAAAGAATGAGAATGAAGAATAAATTCAGAAAGAAAATAAAATGAAAAAAATATAGTTGGAGATAATCTTATATTCCTCAGCGGCAGCTCCCAGAGCCAACCAGGAATCCAGGATGACACTCTTCTGTATTTTAGTACCATACCGCCGTAGAATAGCACCAAATTCTCTGAACGGGAATCACGGGAAGGAAGCAATACGTGCTTTTTAAGTATTATAAGTAATAGAGATTTTTTTCTTCTTTTTTGCCCGACGTGTACACAATTCTCTGAACGGTAAGAAATAGCAAGAACCGTCTCTTCTCATGTAACCAATGCTCCTCCCTTGGAGATGCGCCGAATGCCCATCTTTTCTTTTTTCAGTTCGCACTGCTAAGCAACAGTAAGCAAAATCAAGAAAATTCAGAAGAGCCATAAACAAATGAAAAGATTGACATCGACGAGATTTGTAAAGTAATGGGTTTCTAGATTTGTCCATCGAGAAATCAAACTAAAACAGCCGCAAACAAATATTGTACACCGCTTGATAAGCGTTACTACATTCTTGGTTCGCAAACAGGCGCACGCAGCGATTCCGCAGAGATGTGAGCATCGTCTGCCTCTGCCCTCTGAGATAGTCAGCATGCTCCGACAGACCTGCCCCTAACAGCTCTTTTCAGGGAATCAAGGTAGGGCAAAATTTTCTTCACATGAGACCCGTAGTAAAGCGAGAATATCTCCTCTGCTCGGACGAACGCAGCTGCTGCGCTTGCCCTGTCTCCCAGAGACAGCAGAACTGAAACAAGCTTGATTAGCTCGTGCGCGATGATGATGTGCTTTGGGTGGTACAACCTCTCGAGGATCTGCATCATCACAAGGGGTATTTCAGAATAACTAGCCGCGCCCGTTTTTTAGTTGCACATAGCATGACAAAAAGAGACTAAAAATTTGGGTTAACCAATTTTAAACATCTCAATATTTATTTGTGAATTTATCAATATTTAACACATTCACTTAATTATAGAGAAAATAATAATACTTTCATGTATGCACATAATTTTAACATATAGACGATAGCAATACGAACCTAACAAAATTTGTTTTATTTTTTTTGCATTTTAGATTATTTCAGCTGATTTATCAGTATAACTAATATTACTTTCCACATTTTTCTGGAATTCCCCGAAAACAAAAATTATACTATACATATATATGTATACATATACATATATCTATCCGTATATCTATTTGTACACATGAGCGGGCTCCAATGCTACAGTGCTACAGTACCAGAGCCCCTGGGAGCCCGCAGACTCTTGGCTCGTTAGGATATGGTATAGATGTGCTCGAAAAATATAGCTCTCCTCTTGCATAAAGATTGTTCCTTCCAGGGTCCTAGACCTGGAGGACAGTCGAGGACAAGGACAACATGGCTACCTCGATTGATGCTTCACAGTGCTTTCTTGCTTGTTCTTGGTCACCTACCTTTGCAAAGGCCTCTGCGATTGTGTCTTCGGCCTACATATTTCCGTATGTTGCTAAGAACACAGCTTATGTGTACAATAAGTGCAAGGTGAACTTAAAAATTTAATTTGAACAAAGGCAAGTAACTGAGAACCCTAACCTGGGCAAGAGCCTTGCTATATGGGTGCCTCAACTTCTTGAGTTGTTTTAGGGATTGTAATGCCTCTCTGATGAGAATTTTGTCTACAACTGTAAGTTCCTTCAACCTGTGAGTGCAAACGTATCACAATTTCTGGTATGGATGAAAGCCCACTGATGAGATGCTACTAGTTTCACGTGAAAATGTGCAATTGTGAAGAACATACCTATCAATATTTGATGTTGCCCTGTGTGATGTAGCAACAGCAGTACACATGTCAAGATGGGACCTACAACTCATGCAACGTCCAGGATCTACGTTCAAACTGACACCACTATTTCTAAAAAAAGATTTCCCTACCTTCTCCATATCCTCATCAACCTTGGATACATCCTGAATGAAAAGATATTCAGCATGGTGCTATCAAGATAAGTACAGAGAAGATATTAAAAAAGAACATATATATGAAAAAAACATCTTACAGGCAATGATAGTTTGCAGACATGAGATTCTCTTTGGGAAACATCCACAAAATTATCTTTGCAACTGTAGTAAGTTGATTCTGATACAGCACCAAGACAGTTACTTTGTGGACAACAAAATGAATTCACGACAAGGTCTGATAGATTTAGCTCTGAACAACTTGAACACTGACAAGTAAAGTAGTAATTCTCCCGAAGTAACTTTTGTCTATCTGGAAGTTCCATCTCACCAACCTAGAAATGAGAACCACCAACAGTAAAAACGCATAAACACACAATAAATTTCAGATTCAGAGAGAGAGAAGAGGGATGGAGGGTCAATGAGACCTGTGGACCATATGACAGCTCGATTGGGCTCCCAGATTTTATAAACTCTGTAGATTGTAGGAGGAGAGTGCGTGAAAGAAAATATGCATGTACATTGGGTTGGCATGAGTGATTGAAAAGGCTACCAGATATGTAAATAGCTTGAGCAACCCTGACCTAACAGTAAGGAAACAAAACAGAAAACAAATGTTACAAAGGGTGAAGAAAATAATAAGTACGAGGCACAATGCCACAGCTGAAGTAAAAGGTAACAATTTACAATAAGGTTTACTTATACTAATCAACCAGCGACATATACTGCAATTTAAGAGTAGTTATTTGATATAATAATTTTTTTACTAACATTAATACTCCGCATAATTATCCTGCCTTTTCAATATTTTAAACATCCAGTCAAGTTTTCAACTTTCAGGAACATTGTGTGCTTAAACCTTTTAATTTCTAAACATGCGATAACTTAAAGGTTAAAGCTTTGTTATCTTATCCTGAATAGTACGAAACTGTAGACTGCAGAGGATCAAACAACCTTTTGCGACTTTTATAAGATGATATATTGATCCCAGAAAAAGAACACAAGTGCAAAAGACAAACCTGCTCCACATTACACATAGCTGTACCATCAGCTGCAGAAAGCTCGCCATTCACTTTTAGTTCCTGGCCTCCATCCATGGATTTCATACGAACAATAGCAATTGAATTGACTTTAATTTGAAATATCAAAACAACCAGCTGTAGAGGATAAATAGAACAAATGAGTTTCTTTTTCATACACAACAAAATGCAAATATGATACTCCAGCATTTCTCTGTATCTCAATGTCATTGAACCCCAAGTAGCTTAGAGTTTTGGTAAACATGTTAGACCAGTATCTTGAAGGTAATCAACTCGTTCAAGCAGCGGCGCAGTTGCTGTCGTGGCTTCAACAAGGTAACTAAAGACGCAGTTGTTATCTATATTTATTGTTCTTGGTTCGTTATTCAACCGTAATCCTTGTTGCTCATGCTATTCTTCATTATTTGTTTGGCCTGAAATGCTCTGTTGGGTGAGTTAAAGATGTTTTGTTTTACCCACTCTTGTTTCTTCTAAACGGAATGACACAAACACAAATATCATGCGTGTTAAAAAAAAAAATTTAGTTTCAACACATGTAAAACATGGTAAAGAGGACCGTATAGCAGAAAGTTCAACCAACACTGTTTAGTAATGAGCTGCAATTGAAATGATCCTAGAATATCAAATTAGCAATCCTCAAGTAGATCCTGAACATTTCCACCTAGACAAAGTATGGACTCCCCCAAGTAGATCCTGAACATTTCCACCTGGACAAAGTATGGACTAAGACTATCAACACCCAACTTAGTATCGTAATTAACTAAAAAGATACAGAAATTTTGAACTCAAATTGCTATCAAGTTCAAACAATACCCAATAACCAGGTACACACACATTGGAATATTTGGTGATATATATCATATATACCTGGGATAAAGTCTCCTTTGTCCATGAAAGGCCTGATCTATAATAGTTTTGGAGGCAAAGTAACAGGACAATGGCATATATGTGGGCCTCCAACTTGCTAGCTGGAGAATCTTGATCATAGTGGTGAACTAGATCCTGCAATAGTCAAATTAGTTTCTGGCGTGACATTGCATATTCTATAACATTTGAGCGCTAACAGCACCAAGGAAGGGAAACTCATGGAGACATAAGTCATTTACCAAATCTGGACGAGACATAGCAGAGTCTTTTCCAGCCAGTATCCTATTCTCTATGTATTGCGACATAACTCGCCCAGCTAAAACTATATGAACTGGTAAAACAGCTGCCCAATGAGCTCCTCCACACTCATGCCTATGTTCGGAAATCTCTTTAGAGCTTGGAGACTTGAAACTTGTAGAAGTTATGCTCAATTTAGCAAGACTCATTGAATTGTTGTTCAATTCAAGACAATTATCTTGGTTCCACGAAATTTGTCCTACAGCTTGCTCCTGACACCTTTTTGAACAGTAAATTGGAAATGTACACAAAGGACAGAATACAATATCTGCAGGAGCTTCACTAAAGCAGAAGTGGCAGTGAGTCTCGCGGCAAGATTTCATTATAACCTGCACATGACTATTGCAAGTAAGAGACATTCAAAACTTCAGTTCAAGCTTATGAGGAATTTGAGATCAGTAGCAATAATTATTCATTTCTTCGCAAAAAAAAAGGCTCATAGATTTGAGGTAAATGCCTGGTCTCAGAAAGCAATATAGTATGAACATCAAACGACCATATAAGGTCATTCAAAACATATGCAACTTGTGGCCTGAGCAAATACATATACTAATGGAAGCCGGAGAAATATCATTTGGTGTATACAGTTGAGATGGGTTATTGGGTTATAATCATACCGCAGCAAGTGGCTCCTCAACATGAATCAATGAAGCTGGGGAAATATCATTTGGAGAAGACATTCCTCTACCTTTGTCGGGTGTTGAGATACACTCTAGAACAACCTTATGTGGTTGCCCTGCAAGTTAGCCACATATTATCTATCAGTTAGTATAAGTACACATCCACGAAAGGGAAGTACATGCCCAACAAAAGTTCCAACCTGTATGTGGAAATTCTGCATCCTTGCAATCACCATTTGATGTTCCAACTTCGATCACATTTCCTTGCTTTTGTAAAATTAACTTCAGCTCTTGTTCTATGTTATTATTTCCAGAAGAAGTCACCTCCATGCTCAATGCAACCTCTAAATCATGTATGGCAGATGAATAATTCATCAACGATGCATTTACCATTCCCCTCCGGTACCATGCCTGAAACTCAGAAGTACGATGTCTTTTCTTCAATTACCAAAAAAAGAAACAGCACAAGACAAAATTAAAACTTCCCTACTAGTCTATTACCTTGGCATAATGGGGTGAAACAGCAAGGGCCCTGTTGCAATCCCGTAGACACTCTTCCAAAAGGCCCAATTTCTGTTAAATTCAGAAAATGATTAGAATGCATAGATTCTTCAGTCACCAGGATGAAGTTAATAATTTGTCGTACTAGAGCTAAAATAGTAGCAGAAACAAATATAGCAAGTGCTTTCCAAGATCTCCTGAAAAAAGGTGCCTTCCAAGATATTCACTTTGCATGAAAGAATTTCAAGTACTAGAACAAGTATTAACCAGTTGCCCACGAACTCTAAAGCATGTGCAACAAGTATACAATTATGTCCTATTTGAACCTCATAAACTAAAACATTTATCACCCAATATAACAAATATAAGTGTAGCATCAATGTGTCCACAATTCATATTCAGCAAACAGGTAGATCAAAGACTTGCATGCATGGTAGAGGCACGGTTGACATATATTGCAGCTACCAAGTTCACATCCATGCCATCCGAACTAATCGGGACAGAACGCAATGCCTGCAAGATATAATGCAAACAATCTGTTATCATCAAGATAGAACACTCCTCGATCAGCCAAATAAAGACTATCATTAAAAAAGTGTGGGTAGGGATCAATTGTTTTGGATAAATTTGCCATTATTTGAACAATTGAGCAGCCTGCACACTACAAAGGTTTTTAACTGCAAGGCTACAGTTCACAAGTTGTTTTCTCTCCAGAACTGCTAGTGCTAGAATGTAGCTGAAGACTGAAGTAACTGCTTGACTCTGATCTAAGAGTAGGTGAAAAATACAATCATAGTTACTGAGGCACCATAAAAAAGATTGCATATTTGGGGTGAAACATGAAACATTACACTTTTTTTTTTTTGTCTCAATGCTTAATTCCAAATTAGCATATGTCTACGCTGCTTTTCTGTAATTATTTGAATTGCCACGCTGTTAAGCTTTCTTGGCATAGTAAAACATAGGTGTTCGATCCAAGAACCAGCAAACTCCCTTTAAATTCCAAAGCTTTCTTTTTTCACCAAGGATCACTCAATTTTTATAGTATTCCATTCCCACCATTCAAATTCAAAAGCTACAAGCCTACAACCCACGTAACCCAAAGAAACATGACGTCGACCAAGTAGCAACCAAACCTGCGAGTAGAAGCCCAGCGCCTCCCCAAACTCCCTCCTGGAGAAGCACACGTTGCCCCGGGCCTTCAACTCGGCTGCCCTCCCCTTGTCCTTGCGGCACAGCGCGAGTTCCGGGTCCGTGAGCTCTCGCATGACCTTGCATCAGCAGCATGCAAAATATAAAGTCACCGAGAGCACAGACCAGCGACCTAGCCGCGCTCATGCGCCCTGGGAAAGAGGAGTACCGAGCCACCAAGGGAGCGGCGGGACCCGGGACAGGGCGGGCAGATGGTTACCTGGTGGAAGAGAGGGAGGCCGTCGAAGAAGGCGAGCAGGCGGGAGGTGGTGACGGGGAGGTCGGCGGCCGTGCCCTCGCCGACGGCCCGCCGGAGCTCGGCCGGCACCGCCGATTTGAGCCGATCCATGGTGGACGGGTGCGGCTGACGTCAGTCATAAACCCCAAAGCCCGCGTCATGGGCCGGTCAGGGCCCAATATCTCGAATCTGGCGTGAAATCTTTTAGAGAAAAGATCTCCAATTCAGGTTCTCAAACAGTCATGTACGTAGGAAAAGCCTAGCGGTAGGTGGAACAAAATATCTTTTATGAACAGGTCTGACGAAAGCTAACACATGAGAGTGATTTAAGCTTAAAGAAAAAAATCCAGATAAAGAGAATGTCTAAGGTGATAAGAACAAGCCCCCTCATTTGGTGCCGGGATCATTGGTCAATATTTATACTACTATCTAGAGTATAAGTATACAAGTATAGTTTTATTGGATTGATAGGGATATAAGTTATCACTGTACAGTCGGGTTTTAAGGCTAGTCTGGTAAAATATTATTCAGACCCAGGTCAACCTTCAACTACTCTGATGACATTACCCAACCATAGCAGTGGCCATAACGGCATGTGACCGTAGTGCTCGGCTGATCGTTAGCTATAGTGATTGTCCTATCCAGTCCGAAGGGTTACCCTCTAACTTCCCCTATCATTAAATGTCCGGAGTGGTCCCCTAGTTTTCGAAACAAAAATAAATCGATATAGAGTTAATGAAAGTGCATCTAGGCCTTTTATATGAGTTTTAGATAATTGATGACAAGTGATCAAAGGACTAATAGAGTTTAATGAGTTTATGAACAGATATTAATCCTATGAAGAAATTAAAAGGCACTATAGTCACTCAAAAATGAAAAGAGAAGCAGCATGTGGCTATTTAATAGATTTAAATTCATTTTATTTTTCAAATTGAGTATAGATATTCCATACTATCAAGAGAGAAATGTACAGATTGACTTGAAAATATCTTAGTGCTCAAAGTACCTATTTAAACTAATTATGAGAGACACAAGTCACCCTATGTACATTAGAGTATGCTATCAAGTTCTGTGTATCCGGATGTTTCGGGTACAATCCGGAAGCTCCGGTTTGCCGGAACCTCTGGATGAGGCTCTGTGCAAGGGTGCTCAGTCTAGTTGTCTAGTTAACTCGGAAGTTCCGGGTAGGCTGGAACCTCCGAATTCTGGTGAGTTACACCAGACCCTCCAGATGGAGTTCTGAGTTGAGGTTCTCGGTTGCTAAGGTCTCGTACCAACTCGGAAGTTTCGGGTTGTACCCAGCAGTTATGGATTAGACCAGAATACACTGTAATGGTTAGTTTTTAGTGGTTAGGTATAAATAACCTCTCACCCCCTTCACTCATAAAGGGGCGACCAAACCTGAGACAAAAGCATTAAAAGCCCTCTAGAGCTCTCCCCACTCACTTAAACTTTAATTCTTGGAAGAATATGAGAGTAGAGTGAGGGATTTCAAGTGTGAGAGTTAGTGAGCTTCATCTCCAACCTTTGAACACTTGGTTCATCGTCAAACCATCGATTCCGCATTTGTTACTCTTGAAGTTTGGAGATCCTAGACGGTTAGGTGTCGATTGTGAGCTTCTAAGCTAGTGGTGTGCCACAAGAAAGTTTGTGAAGGCCCCTCCTTGCCTCCGTAAGGAAAGAGGACACTGAGTAAGCCCCGAGCTCAATTTTCGTGGTCGCTCGGTGAGAAAAATGGTTAAAAAAAGACCCGATTCTTTGTGACCTCCTTAACAAAGACATAGGATCCTTGCATCCAAACTTTGGGAAACAAATTAATTGTCTCCTTTGCTTACTTTTGTTGTTCTTGTGTTCGCTATTGTGCGTGTTGACTTTTGGGCGAATTGTCCCGATCTACTTGTTGGAAAGTTTGTGGCTGCAGGTGCTTTGTGAAAAAGGTTGAATACATCATTGGTGATATGTGGTAATACTTAGATTCAAGTAGAATTGCATAAGTTTAGTTTGATTGCAGATTCGAGCTCTGTGACTGGAAATCCGAGTTGAGCTTGGAACTTCCATATAAGGCTGAAAGTTCTAGATTGAAACCGGAGGTTTCATATTCTGTTTAATCTGCTGCGAAGTTTTAATTTCTAGAAATGCCTATTCACCCCCTCTAGGCAATATCTCGATCTTTCAGTTAAACTGTAGCAAATAAGTTCTAATAATTTAGACTCAATTTTTATTCCATAATACATTACAGTTCAAATATGTGCTCATACTACAAGAGCGATAACACATAAAGTACTAGTTATAAGAGGTTAACATGATATCTAGAAAGCATAAAGAGACACGTCACTTTCAAGGTGGCAACCTCTCCAAAAGTTAGAAAGCATCCCTACTAGCAAAGCAATTAAGCAGCTTTCCATGCTATCCATCATACTAATACTTAGGTACATCTAATACTTAGCAATTGTTTAAACACAATAGTGCAACAATTGCAAAATCAAAAGGGTACAACAAAAAAGAGTAAAAGACCCATCAACTACAGTTAGAAGCTTCGCTACTGTCTTCACCAACAAGATCACTAGGCATTAGGATCATCACCAGGTAAGTGCTTGTACACCCAACGCTCAAGGTACTCCTTACCCATAGTGACAAGAAAATTGTGATGCACTTTAAATTCTAGCTTGCAAAGGTGTAACCCAACTGTCATTCTATCATCAAGTGGTAGTGGAATTTTCTTGAGCATGTCCCGGAGAAGAGCATCTTGGTCTGGTGGGGTTGCAATTTGTATCGGTTTTGAAAGGATTTATTTGATCCCCAACAAAGTATCGATGATCATCACATCTTGATCACCATCATCTTGCAGTGCAGGAGTTGCCTTTTACCTTGACTTATTAGCCTTTATTGAAATCACAAAAGGAAAAAAATTGAACATGTAAACCAAGTTCAAGACAAAACAACACAACTCTACAGAGCTGGCTCAAGATGTATTATTGGTGCTAATCACATTCATGCATACTCTGTTTCAGATGCAACAAAACCAAGATAGAAAGAACAATACATACATGGGGTCTTGTTCTCACCTAGCTGCACTAGATCCGTGATTTGATGAAGTCAGATTTGCTCAACAAGTGGAGATGAGGAACTGTAGAGAAGAGGAGGATGAGGATGAACGAGCACAACCCCCACCAGATCTCAGCGAGGAAACAAGCAGTTGACCACCCGATCTGCACGCCAGAGTGAAATCTCGTTAGAATCCGTTGCCCCCATAGATCCTAGTCGAGGGATTTGCCTCCTCTCATGAGAGCCCTAAGCTGTAGAGGGGGAAGAGAAGGGAAGTGACAAGGGGAAAGTGATTGCTTTCTTTTACAGGAGGTGACTATACTCGGGAAGGTTGACGAGCGAGCTCAAGCCTTCGATTTCCTACGCTTGAGTCTGGCAGATGCAGCTCATGCAGGTAACATTAGGCATTTTGATTCAAGGTAGCAACCAAACACTGCTCCGGCAAGTCACATGCGTGGGCTCAGGTAAGGCATTTGAGTTGAGGAAAGCAACCAAACAGACCCCTCCTACATCTACATCTCCAGAGCTCAACTCAAACCATAAACTCATCACTCTAGCAGTCATAGTTCTTCTAAAAGTGAACTTCAAGTTCCCTCCATCTGAAGCATCAGCAATACAACACCTTTTTCATCAACAATATTATACAATTGCCAATATTGAATCTGGCGTGAAATAGGGCCTATTCCAGCCAAAAGTTTTGGGCTGAGATGACCAATATCTCTATATTGGTCCGCGTTTCTCATCCAAAAACTATATCACGCTACTTGTCGTGCTCCAAGGCGAGCGCACAGTTCCCCTCGCATCGTGGGGTGCGTCCGCTGCTGGGTCAAGCAAACCGGATTTTCTTGTCACAAAGGCCTCATCACGTGTAGAACTGAGATTGACGACTGGAGAAGGTGAATAGGTGTCTAAATAATTTCTTTCAAAATTGATAGTATTCTCATATTTTAAACCAAACGCACATCAAAGCCACATGTGGAAGCAAAAGAGACAAAAAAAGATCATAAGACTTTCAAAAAAAAGGCTCCTCTTCAATGGATGAGAACTCTAGGTTACATTTAAGGCCATATCAAGAGTTATAGTGCAAGAAAGCAATCAACTTGAAGAACTCCTAAACACAAGAGAACTAGCCACCAGAAGAAGAGATTCTTCAAATTAATGGATTCAATGGGTTGGGATGGTTCAAGACCAACTCATATAAGAAGATTAACTCTCTAGCAATAAGAAGAACATCTCTTACAAGATCGAAAAGGATTAGCTCAAGAGGAAAACAAAAATCAACAAGAAAACTCTAAAAACTTGCACCAAAACAAGGGAGCCAAAACACAGGAGACTAGAAGGAGATGAACTCAAGTATATGCAAAAATACTCTCTTAATTAATCTCAGACGAACACTCTCTTTTGGCA
The DNA here is from genome assembly GCF_958298935.1 of Phragmites australis. Taxonomy (NCBI): domain Eukaryota; kingdom Viridiplantae; phylum Streptophyta; class Magnoliopsida; order Poales; family Poaceae; genus Phragmites; species Phragmites australis. Next base: position 4,168,404 of record NC_084941.1, on the reverse strand, counting down.
GATTACAAAGAGTTTTTCTCACAAAAGCTTTCACCTAAACATAGGCTAAGCACTCATCTATCCCTCTTCACACAACACAAGTGGAAGGTTCTCAAAACTCTCAAAAAAACTCTCAAAGGTTCACTCCTTTCCACCAACCTTATCCCTTTGTTTATAGGCCTAGAGGGCTTGTTTAACTCATAAGCAATCCTATCCCTAAACTATCCTTCACTTACAATGCACTCCCACCTACTACCGGGGATAGTTTTGTTCGAATTTTCCTCCATCAATCGGATGGCCATGGTATCTTCATGATTTAGCCTCGTCACGACGCAAGCTTCACGATGATGCCACGTGCACTCCATCCTCCCGCGATTTTTGCGGCCAAACCAAGAAACCGCCTTGCACGCTTCTCAAAGCATAACTCACAGCCATTTGCTTACACTTTAAGCAAGTCTTCCGATGTCGACATGTATCCTCCATCTTGCGATCTTCACCACCGGCAAGTCTCTCCCGCTCCCAATCCCTAAGGCCGCTTTGTCACTTGCACCGGCATCCCTTTCGCTTGACTTTGTCAACACGTCGTCTTCATCCTCCATCTCATGCTTTGCTTGACCTCCATGTGTACATCTAGGATCACCCTTGACTCCACCTGGCTCCCTCGATCGATCGGCACCAAGCTTCCCTCTTAGCCCCGATCTTCTCGCCGTTAGTCGCCAAGTTGTAGTCATCACCTACACACCATAAGACAGTACATCCAACACCATTTAACTCAATCACAAGTTAGTCAAAATCAAAATCCTCATAGAAATAACACATCTCTGAAAAATCATAAACGCCGGATGATCCGGTGTTCACTCCTCCTGAGCGCTGGAGCATACGACGTGTTCAACTCAGTAGATTAGGTTATCTGAAATCCTCTCTATAAGAAATAGTTCAGCGTGTGTTCATGCCCATCTCCAGACTATCTGACGTGTACAAATCCGCCAAAGCCAGTTTGCACCCTCTCTGTAAGAAAAGCTTCGACGCTCACTGATGCCCAACGTCGGACCATCCGGCGTATACTTTAATTTTTGCTTCTTCGTTGAAATACTCTGGTGTGTACTGCATATGAATGCCGGATCATCCGGCGAGTTCATTTTCTTCAACGCCAAAATCATTCAGTGTGTACAATTTTTCTGGACTCAGTCACAAACACGCTAACTCTATTTTATTTGCAACTTTAATTAGTTATGATTATAATTATTGTACATAATCATACACATACAATCTCGAAATCATCAAACCAAATCAACATCATTGCCAATTACTCATCATATATAAATCAAGATATATTTCGACTTAGCTTCTCATCACGCGGAGCAAACAATTTTGGTGGGCGGATATGATGTTAGCATTCATGGTCCAAGTTTCTAGTCTGTCGTAGTCAATTTAAAATGTCATTACTATCTTGCCAAGTTGAGTACTTTAAACTAATATGATATTAATTTTATAGGAATTGATAATATATTGTAATATAAATTAAATGTCAAAATATACTTTTGAAGTCTTTTTCATTCTAAAATACGTCTTACGTAAATATACGGAGAGATTGGCAACTAATCTAGATTAGTCTAGATCAAGATGGGGAATGGAAAGAAGGGAATCTCCTCCACATGCCAATTGGATTTGGAAGACCAAATCAAAGTCAGTGCATGCATCTGGGAAATCAATGTACTCAAGTTGCATGGAACTTGTTAAAAGCAAGTTGCTCAAGTAAATTGAGCATGCTACTCCCTGGCAAATGGCTATCTTCTATTCTTAAGTTGTAGCTCCACCGGCCTTAATTTTGTCAAAAGTCAATGCTTCATTCAACAACTATATATCATTAAAATTCACAGTACCTCAATTCTTGCATTTAGTTCATCGTACTAAGTTAATGTCTCAAGCCATATATTCAAGCAATTAACAAGCCACTTTTCATTATCTTCAAGCTATTTTGAAAGTTCTAAATAGAAAACAAATCTATTTTACTCCTTCAAACTATGCCAGTGATCTGGATAACTCTGAACTTTCAAACAATTCATTTTACTCTCCAGCAATTTGACCCGAGGCTTCACACATCAATGCATGTTTTTTTTAACGAAAGTGCGTACTTCGCTTTGTTGCATACTCCTGAGATCAAATCGAGATCCATCCCAAATATTGGAAGTCCACATGCATGAATGTGGGGAATGGAGCCCGGTGAGGACTAATATCATATACTCGATACTCCTCTTCAAGTCAACTTGTAACACATGGAGTAATCTACAGGTTACAACACACTCCGTTTATATATTTTAGTTTACATCGATGCTCTCCCTGCATTGGAAGGGTATAAAAGCACCGCCCACTCTATCATATCGGCACCAACCTTGTTCACATCTTATCTTTGTGTTATTCTCTTGCTCTACATATCTTGCTCTCTAGCAAGGCTTGCCGCATCCATCCACGGCAATGGCTTCAGGTGCAGCTGCTCTTAATGCGGCCGCCGCCGTTGCGGTTTTCGCCGTGCTGGTCATGTCTTCCCAGGGGCATCCGAAGACGGGGCCATTATGCAGCGACTGCGTATCGCTGTGCAGTACGAACTGCACCGCCTACATTGCCTCATCCTGCCGGGAACAGTGCGACACCCCGAGCGGGTGCCAGGACTGCAAAAACCAGGTCCTCTGGGGGTGCCAGGACTGCTGCAGCAAGGGCACATGCAGCTGCGACTGCAACAGCACCATCGTAAATGCCTGCAGGCTTGCCTGCTCACCCCGCTATGCATCATGCCAGTCTTGCAGGTCCGGGATTACCCAGACGTGCTATTCCACCTGCAACAGCGACTGCAACAACAACTGCGTGAAGAAGGACCATGGATGTTGAGCATTGGTTAGTGTGTGTGCTTGTGCATCATCCATGTATGCATGAGTGTGTCGTTGTAGTATCCATGGGCGGATCCACCATGATGCATGGGTATTCAATTGAATACCCAACTTTTTTAAGAAAAATTGGATATATAGCACATATACTACGTATATATATCTTTGCTGCTTCAATCTATCAGACCACTCAGCAAATCGTAAACTAATTGTTTTAGTAAACTAATAAAAGTGATTTCACTAATTGTGGGGTGTTATGGATTAGTTATGAATTAATCTATCTGCAACACATTTACTCAATCCTGCACATTACAATAACTATTTCAAGATTTCATGTATTTTTACAAGATAGAGGATCATGTAAGAAGACTAAAAAATTTTGTTTCATAATTTTTGGATTATTAAATAATTAACTATGCATTTAACTCGAATTAATAAATAAGTGGTACGTTTTTCTTTTTTTTCAAACTTACTCTTCATGTAATATGATGCAAAGGATATTATTTTTGAAAACAAATTTCACAAAAGGTCTTATAATTGTCTCTAGTTTTTTTTAGATTTTTTGTGATTTTTTTAAATTTTTTAAATTTTTGGGCATGTTTTTACAACAAAATTAAACTTTTGGGGGTTTTTTTTTTGCAACAAAACAATTTTTGGAGGGGAAAGTTAAAATCCAAGTGACTTTGGGGGGTTTTGCATTTTTCCCTAACTGAAAAGAGCCCACATAGCAACAAACATCAGGTATTTATGATCTTTATGCTGTGACTGTCCAGTTCGGCAATCAGCAATTGAGTGTGAATTTTTTGTGTAAGTTAAGGATAGTGACATCATTAAACGCTTTCAAACCATAAAGGAACACAAAGTTAAATTATAATTTTCTTTAAATGCTTTGTAATTTCTTTTAATTAGTTGAAATTTCTCTACTATGAACAATTTATACTTTAAAATTTACGCTACTATGGACTTCTTGTATTTTGGATTGAACATTTTTTTTAATACTGAATACCCAATCGCTAAATCCTGGGTCCGCCACTGGTAGTATCCAATAATATGAAGAAGTTCCTCTGAATCTTTGATCCATGTATGCATGGGTATGTCTATCATAGATTATTTAGCAATGTACTGTTTCAGTATTTTATATCGAAAACAAGTCATTTTGATTTGGCCAGTGACCGGATTTTCATTCGTGAGATTTTTGTTCCGCTAAGAGTCGTGAATTGTTCCAGCATGTTAATATTGTTGTTCCACGATAAGTTACTAGTCTGATTGGCACGCTTACATCACACCTTTTTTTTCATAACATATGACAAAAGAAGACTAAAAAAATTGGTTCACCAATTTAAGATATCACAATATTTATTTATGAATTTATCAATATTTAACACATTCACTTAATTACAGGGAAAACAGTAGTATTTTCATGCATGTACATAATTTTAGTATGTAGACAACAGTAATACGAAACTAACAAAAGTTGTTTCATATTTTTTTGAGTTTTATATATTTTTCTTTGCATTTTAGATTATTTCAATCGATTTATCAATATAACTAATATTCCTTTCGATATTTTTTGGAATTTCTTGAAAATAAAATTATATTATATGAGTAAATATGTGTATATGTATACATATATATATATATGTATATATATCCGTATATCTATAAGTACATATATGTGGGACTCACTGCTACATTATAGATTACTCCCCTGTAGTGAGTGATCCGTGATGCCAGTGCAGGAAATCACCGGTCAGTGTTAAGGGCATCGAAATGATCTCTCATGCCAAATTCTGTATAGGTCTTTCGTTAAAAAAAATTGTATGGGTCAAATTTTTTTTTATGTATGTATTCTTATAAAATGAACAAGTTATGATAAATTCGAACGATCACCATCATACATTTTACACGATCAAACGATCCACGATTAAAGTTAGCCTCCTGTCGCATCCACTCTCTTATAATATGAAAAGTCGCAATCAATAAGCCGATTAACAATCAATCTACTCCTCACGCATCATCCTTAATCGCCTTTCTTAATTACACCGTATTCTCTTTTCTTCGGTCACACTATTTATATAAATTAAATTAAGATAAATGATCATGACATAATGAAATGCATGCCAAGACCAATCAATGGTGTATCATTTTTTCCTTCTCTTTCTAAACTACAATAAAATCTCTAACGATTGTACTATCTTTTCTTCCCTGAGTCTATTTTCAAAATCCGATCACAATCTTCGACCCCTACTACCACAAAAGGCTTTTTTGGCGAAAATATTCATCACAAAAGGCTTTTTTTTTGTTACAAAGCAGTGTTTGTGACGATATTTTCGTTCGCCACTAGTCGCCACAAATACTCAAGTCACAAATAATATAGTGATGATTTTTTGTTCCATACAAATGACTGTGTTCATTAGTGACGAATGAAACTCTCACTACTGGTCTACCCATTTGTGACGATATTCGTGGTAACAAAATCGTATATATTAGTGATGAAAGTTTCCGTCACTTGTGATGATTTTAGTGGCAAAACTTGTCATCACTTATATTTTTATTAGTAACGATATTTTTGGTAACAAAATCGTATAAATTAGTGATGAAAGTTGCCGTCACTTATGAAGATTTTAGTGGCAAAACTTGTCATCACTTATATTTTTATTAGTGATGATATTTGTGGTAACAAAATCATATAGATTAGTGCTGAAAGTTGCCGTCAGTTATGATAATTTTAGTGGCAAAATTTGTCATCACTTATATTTTTATTAGTGATGATAGCAGTTCTCACGGCATCACGTTATTTATGACAATTTAATCGTCACAATTATTATAGTAATAGTGATGACATATATGGTTACTACAAAGTAAATATTAACGACAACAATTTCTTCGCTATATGAGTTTATTGTGGCAATATTTCCTATCACACATAGTCAACTATTTGTGGCAATTAAAGAGATGTGACGTGAGGATAATTTCATCACAATAACACTAAGTTATTTGTGACAAAAAATAATTTTTGTTATGACAATTGTTGTCACAAGGTAAGAATTGCATTAGTGTGGAACATTTTATGAGACTGGAGATTTTATCACTAATATAGTTATTACCTACTTATGACAAATATTTTATCGTAATTATCCATATCACAGTGACAAAAATAGCAAAACAAAAATACTCTATGACAATATCATTCTTACAAATGTACACCATGTGCCGTAACACATTTTGCAATCAAGCTAAAGTTGAAGAAAAATAGACTTCTAATAAATAAGTCTCGTGCTGAGATAGACTAATCCATTTGAAAAATGGACTGTAACACTAACAACCCTCAAAATAACTCTGAAGACACGTATTTTAAAAGCTCGAAATGATGACTAAAACCATTGATGAAAATTCAATAAACTCTAAACTAAATGTGCACAACACGTCTCTTGGATATCGAATTGATGCATGGACTTCGTGAGTACTACCCTTGGCTATCCGCATTGCCCTGTAAAACAATACAATATACATTGTTCAGTATGCAATTATAGGAAGAAAAACTACATAACATTAGAAATTAAAGTCATGTACATAAATCATACTTGGCTGATTTGTCCATTCGATGAAGGCTGCGAAAATGAATTTATGCGTGTAAGAAAATCAGCCATTTGTTGATCAAGTTGCTGCCTTACTAGACGTGCAACCTCTCCACTTTGGATATCTCGCAAAGAATTCAGCTCATCACGCTGGGACTGCTGTTCTTCTTGTAATTGTGCATTTGATTGAACCGTTGTGCAGACTTGGGCTTCAATGGCCTGTGCATGTTGTTCAGTAGCCTGAGCACGTTGCTCAGCAGCCTCAGCACGCTCTTGAGCAGTAGCTGCACGCTAGTCCGAAGCCTCGATTTGCTCACGTAATTTGATCCTTTCTTCACCCACTCGGTTGACAACACGAATACTAACACCACGTGAATGGTTTGGTTTTCTGCCCAAGACTAGTGGGCAGAAGAAATTTGTTCTTCATGTGTCTGTGTAACTTCATGTAGTTTGGTCTGCAATTTATGATATAAACAAGGTAAGTATGTAGTCTGTGCTACAAAATATTAAAAGAATATTTGGAAATTCCATCTCCATTTCAGAACAATAGTTCTGACCACTGATTCAAAAAGCAAGGAAGCCCTGATATCCAAATTGATAGGCAGAAATCAATCATTTCAAAGAACAAAGAGCACATCCGAATTTTGGGATACTTTACACAACACAAAGATCACAAATACAGTAGCAGTAGCAACCAAATCAATAGCTAGTACTCCAATAAACAGTAGCAAAATAGGCATACCAATGTTTCTTCACCACTTGGAACATACCAAGTCCCATCGGCCTTTTGATATGTTGCCCTCCAAACCTGCATAGCAGTAGGCCATGCACCAGTTTCTGGGTCCCTCTACAGTTAGGTAACAAAAAAAATCAAGTCAAGATACAACAACATATTAGCACTACCCTGATTAAAAAGATATACTACTTACATAGAAGGCCACAGAATGGTTGAGCTTTACTTCACTCATCGAGGAAAAACTAAGAGGTTCTAACATTTCTATGTATATGCATCAGACATGTTCCATAAATTTATCAACAGAATACAGGATCAAGATGAGGTAATGAAGTTTACAAGGTAAATAATCTTTCTTGCTTGCTCATACCCTGAAAAGAAAAGACAGCACAATACTCTAGTAGAAGGTGAAAAATCGCTGCACCTTACATTTCAGCAAACATTCGCAACCATAATTTATTAAACTAAGTTCATGTCATATTGGCATTGTCACTAAGACATCTTTAGAAACTACTAAGGAAGATAAACTTCTAATTATGAGCTGCAGCAACTAAATAACCGTAGTAGATATTTATTTGACAAATATGATATTGCAGGAACTACTAAGTAACCATAGTAGATACTACAAGAACTTCTAATTATGATACTGTAGGAACTTCTAATTATGATACTGCAGGAACATCTAATTAGGATACTGCAGGAACTACTAAGTAACCGTAGTAGATATTTATTTGACAAATAAACCAGTCAAAAAGAAAATAACTTTTCTCACCAAATCATAAGCAATTTGAGCAATTGATTTTGTTCCTACTTTCGACCTCATCTCTTGTTTCCCTCCTGGTTTCTCCTTTTCTAGTTCACAAAATTGCAGAAACGTATAAGTTACAAACTCTGAAACATTATGTTATAGCAAATGAGTTTATGCACCTGAAAGTAAGGATCCGTCCATAAATTTGTTATCAGCCATCTCCACTCTTCTGGTGCGACATGTGTTGGCCTTTGTTTGTTTTGTTGGTAGGCTTGAAGTAGACGGTAACGCCTATTGTTGTATTGAGACTCTACTTGTCTCATGGCATAACCTTTATGTTCCTCTAAAAGCTCGGGAAATTTTCCCTGCACCGCAAAAGGCATGATATTAGCAGACATTCAATCCATTTGTAGCTATGCATATTGAATATTGAGTCATATAAAGAGTAACGAACCTTCAGTTTTCGCCAAACATCTTCAATGGTACCAGGATGGGATGTCTCCATCTTCCTCCACTTCTTCACTCGAAGAGGTATAGTTCTTACAATAACTGAAATCTCACTTTTAAATCAGGACATAAAAATCAAATTTATTAAGGCATAGAGTTGCTATCTATCTACAAGGATGAAACACGCAAGAAAATTGGGGGGGGGGGGATCCATTAATGGCTGGAAGTAGCGTGCGCATGCGTCGGGCCGGGGTAGTCGCAGCCTCCGATGAAGAGGATGGCTGGCAGCAACCAGGGCAGCCAGGTCGAGATCGGCGCGGCCGGGATAGGCCATCGCAGCCAGGTGGACATCGGCGCGGCCAGGACCGGCCATCACCGCCATGTCGAGATCGGCACGGACGAGACCGGCCATCGTAGCGAGGTCGAGATTGTCGCGGCCGGAACCGGCCATCGCCACCACGTCAAAATCGTCGCGGCAGGGACCGGCGGCTCCTAAACCTAATGACGGCCAGGGCTGGTGGCTGCTATGCTAATGAGATGGTTTGTGGGAATAAAATATTTGTTTTGCTTACCTTGCTGCAAGCGGCGGCGGTCAGGGGCCATCCCGTTCTGATCTTTCTGAGAAATGTTTCGTAAATGAATTGCTAGTAATTTCCTATATATAGGTTAGTGGTAATGCTACTTGGCGGGAATAAAAAAAAGATCACCAAATAGATGGAGGGAACCAGCAAATGTAATTTCGGATGGTGGTCAATGCTACTTGGCGGGAGTAAAAAAAAGGTCAACAAATATTTTGAGGGAACTAGCCCACGTAAACAAGGAAAGAATTCGCTAGTGAACCACTACTTCGACTCGAATTGTCAAGCTGTACATGTTTTAGTTCTGACTTGATCATGGCTAGCGCGGATGTTCATGTTGGATCGGGGCCTTTGGAAGATGTTCTGGCCACACTTGTCAATATGTACTCAGCACGTGTAACCTCTAGTGAACCACTACTCCATCTCGGCTCGTTAAGCCAAACACGCTTTATTTTCAGCTTGATCACGGGTAGCGCGGATGTTCATGTTGGATCGGGGCTTTTGGAAGTTGTACTGGCCACATTTGTCAATATGTACTCAGCTCGTGTAAACTCTAGTGAACCACTACTCTATCTCGGCTCGTTAAGCTAAACACATGACCAGTTTGATGAAACAGAACATATGAACGAATCTTAATTAGTGATGGATCAACTTTTAACGGGTCATCCTAAAGAGTAATTAGTAACGGGTCATCCTAGAGAGTCATTAGTTGCAGATCAAATTTTCACTCGTCACTAAATGACCAGTTTGAGGAAACAATGTATATTTCTTATATCCAACAGTAAAATTTGCATTTATTTGCAAACCATAAAATGTGTAGTAAAATGGTAAAAGCAAATATCATGTTTCTAAAGCAATTTGATCTATACTCAGCTCTCTTTCAATATAGTAGTGTATTCACAAAATTTTATATTTTTATTTTATTTGTCAACTGGTTTACGTGTCTATTGTACAATGAACATTAGCGACGCTTTAGTTTCGGCTTGATCACTAGTTAGCTCATGTAGACTCTAGTGTGCCACTACTCCAACTCAACTCGTTAAGCTGAACATGCTTTAGTTTCGTCTAAGAGTGCTTTGTTGGTTGAGTTCATAGACCATAGGTCCCACATGTAAGATGGTCAACTGCTCATTGACAAAAGCAAAAAACAAGTTAGGACAATGACAAATTGGTCAATTGTACCATCATCCTCTAAACCGAATCCAGCCAGCTACCAAACAATTTCTGAGATGATTATGATTTAAAAAAAAATGTTTCCAGAGAGAATCCGAAACCCAATCATGGGTAGCTAACATGCTTTAGTGGAGCTTGATCATGGCTAGCTCAGCTCATTAGGTAAACATTAATAAAAAAATCGAGTATAGTTGAGTTTGAATCAAATTAATCGAGCCTACCTGACCTAGTTTGATGTAGTTTGGTTTTGGACTCTGATTAATACTGCCGTGTTATCCAACCGACCCCTGTGGTCACTAATTCTCGCAAAGATATCTGCCGTGTTTATGCAACCAACCCCTGTGTGGTCACGAAGATTATTTGCCTAACCACCTTGCTGCCACGTATTAGAGCAAATACTCCAGATCACAACAGACATATACTTTTCGGTAAATAACAACAGATAAATACTTTTCAGATCACAACAGACAACAGCAGATTATAGAAAACTCATTTACATAAGGAAGGAGATATATACTTTTCGGTAAACAGCAGATTACACGTTTAGATCTGGGAGAAATAAATTGAAACTAGAAATCACGGTTACACTTTTCGGGAACTCTGAAGCCGCTCCTACCAGGAGAAAATTGTTGATCGTTCGCTGGCCGTCATCCATCGGTATATGTATTACACGATCATCCTGTGTGGCGGTAACAAATTATTTGTTGGCTTCATCAATTCTTATGCAAAACGGTATGCAGTATTAGCTAGATGTATGCTGACATGAGCACATGTCGTCAAAATCTTATGCCCATGATAAACTTAAGATAGAGAGAAGAGCAATGGTGGATCAGCGCCTTTTCTTTTATTTTTAACCTCAGTTTGGGCTTGTGCTGCGGCTATTTGGTTTGGGCTTGTGGCTGCGGCTATATTTGATTAAAGGAATCACTTGTGACAAACAAAATAAGAGACCACAGGTGAGAAAAACAATTCTACACTATTAATCAAATAAGTTGGACCTCTTCATCACTAATACGATATCATGTGGTAAAATAATATTTTGTCACTGATAAATCGTATAATAGTGAGAAAAAAATATTTAGTCACAATTATTTTGGTAAAAAACAGTAGCAAATCAACATTTTATCACTACATTTCGTCACTAATGATATATCCCGTAGCGATATATTTTTTGTCACTAACAAACTACATAATAGTGAGGAAAAATAATTTGATCACAATAAATATGGGAATCAACGAAACACAAAATTTCTCGCTACTTTTCGTCACATATAATGTGACGATATAGATTTTTGCCGCTAATAAACTACATAATAATGACAAAAAATATTTTGATCACAAATAACGTGGGAATCAGTGACAACACAAAACTTTGCCACTGCATTTTGTCACTAATGGTATATCCAGTGGTAATTTCAATTTTTTGTCAATAATAAACTATAGAATAGCGAGAAAAAAATATTTTAATCACAATTAACCTGGTAAACAGTGGCAAAATAATGTTTCACCACTACATTTAGTCACTAATGGTATATCCTGTGGCGATGTATAATTTTGCCACTAATAAACAACGTAATAGTGAGGAAAAATTATTTTAGTCATAATTACCCTGGTAAACGGTGGCAAAACAATGTTTCACCACTATATTTCGTCACTAATGGTATATTTTGTGGCGATATGAAATTTTATCACTAATAAACTACATAATAATGTTAGTTACAATTAACCTGGTAAACAGTGACAAAACAATGTTTCGCCACTATATTTTATCACTAATGGCATATCTTGTGGCGACGTAAAATTTTGTCACTAATAAACTACATAATAGTGACAAAAACTAGTTTAGTCACAATTAACATGAGAATCAGTGACAATACAATATTTCGACACAAAGCTTTTATCACTAATGCTCCGATCTCTTATAGTGACCCACCAGATCTCAGCAAGGAAACAAGCAGTTGACCACCTGATCTGCACGCTAGAGTGAAATCCCGCCAGAATCCGTTGCCCCTATAGATCCTAGTCGAGGGATTTGCCTCCTCTCATGAGAGCCCTAAGCTGTAGAGGGGGAAGCGAAGAGAAGTGAGAAGGGGAAAGAGATTGCTTTCTTTTACGGGAGGTGATTATACTCAGGATGGTTGGTGAGCGAGCTCAAGCCTTCGATTTCCTACGCCTGAGTCTGGCAGATGCAGCTCATGCAAGTAACATTAGGCATTTTGATTCAAGGTAGCAACCAAACACTGCTCCGGCAAGTCACATGCATGGGCTCAGGTAAGGCACTTGAGTTGAGGGAAGCAATCAAACAGACCCCTCCTACATCTACATCTCCAAAGCTCCAATGCATCCATCCAGATGGGACAAGTTTGTAGTTGTACACAACAACCCTCCGGCTTCTTACCATGCTCACCATTCTTCACTGGCAGCAGCTTCACATGCAACCAAACCAGTCCCTGAAAACACAGATGCACAATACATATTTGTAACTCCATGCTTCTTGTTACAAACCCACAACGAGCCATAGATTCAAAATCAACAGCTACAGGTACCTCACAAATCATAAATATATTCTTCCAAATCAGCTGAGTCACACGACACTCAAAAAACAAATGACTAATTATCTCATGCTTTGTTCAAAATAAGCAAGTTTATCTCTACACGTCTCACAAACAATAGATATATTCTTCCAAATCATCTACATGTCTCTCTTTAGCAACATTATCTCTAGTAAGCAATCCATTATTGCATAACAAAAAAAATGTGAATACGAGGGGGAACTATCAGCTTCCAAATAGTCAGCACACGAACTAGAGTAACACCTCTAAAACTTATAACATCGTAAAGGAATTGTACTGAATAAACACCACATGACTCAGAATTCCAAATGATGGCGTCATAGTCATGAGAAAAAGGAGATTGAATCTACTATAGAAACCAACTCAAACCATAAACTCATCACTCTAGCAGTCTAGTTCTTCTAAAAGTGAACTTCAAGTTCACTCCATTTGAAGCATCAGCAATACAACACCTTTTTCATCGACAATATTATATAATTGCCAATATTGAATCTGGCGTGAAATAGGGCCTATTCTAGCCAAAAGTGTTGGGCTGAGATGACCAATATCTCTATATTGGTCCGTGTTTCTCATCCAAAAACTATATCACGCTACTTGTCGTGCTCCAAGGCGAGCGCACGGTTCCCCTCGCGTCGTGGGGTGCGTCCGCTACTGGGTAAAGCAAACCGGATTTTTTTTGTCACAAAGGCCTCATCACGTGTAGGACTAAGATTGGCGACTAGAGAAGGTGAATAGGTGTCTAAACAATTTCTTTCAAAATTGATAGTCTTTTCATATTTTAAACCAAGCGCACCTCAAAACCACATGCGGAAGCAAAAGAGACAAAAAATATCATAAGACTTTCAAAACAAAGGCTCCTCTTCAATGAATGAGAACTCTAGTTCCATTTAAGGCCATATCAAGAGTCATAGTGCAAAAAAGCAATCAACTTGAAGAACTCCTAAGCACAAGAGAACTGGCCACCGGAAGAAGAGATTCTTCAAATTAATGGATTCAAAGGGTTGGGATGGTTCAAGACCAACTCATATAAGAAGATTAACCCTCTAGCGATAAGAAGAACACTTTTTACAAGATCGAAAAGGAGTAGCTCAAGAGGAAAACGAAAATCAACAAGAAAATTCTAAAAACTTGCACCAAAACATGGGAGCCAAAATACAAGAGACTAGAAGGAGATGAACTCAAGCATATGCAAAAATACTCTCTTAATTAATCTCAGACAAACACCCTCTTTTGGCAGATTAAAAAGAGTTTTTCTCACAAAAGCTTTCACCTAAATATAGGCTAAGCACTCATCTATCACTCTTCACATAACACAAGTGGAAGGCTCTCAAAACTCTCAAAAAACTCTCAAATGCTCACTCCTTGCCACCAACCTTATCCCTCTGTTTATAGGCCTAGGGGGCTTATTTAACTTGTAAGCAATCATGTCCCTAAACTATCCTTCACTTACAATACACTCACACCTACTACCAGGGGTAGTTTTGTCCGAATTTTTCTCCGTCCATCGGATGGCCATGGTGCCTTCATGATTTAGCATCGGCATGATGCAAGTTTCGTGATGATGCCACGTGCACTTCATCCTCCTACGATTGTTGCGGCCAAACTTAGAAACCGCCTTGCACACTTCTCAAAGCATAACTCGCAGCCACTTCCTTACACTTTAAGCAAGTCTTCCAATGTCGACATGTATCCTCTATCTTACGATATTCACCGCCGGCAAGTCTCTCCCGCTCCGAATCCCTAAGGCCGTTTTGTCACTTGCACCGGCATCTCTTTCGCTTGACTTTGTCAACATGTCGTCTTCATCCTCCATCTCATGCTTTGCTTGACCTCCACGTGTACATCTAGGATCACCCTTGACTCCACCTAGCTCCATCGATCAGCACCAAACTCCCCGCTTAGCCCTGATCTTCTCGCCGTTAGTCGCCAAGTTGTAGTCATCACCTACACACCATAAGACAAGCAAATATGTACATCTAACATCATTTAAATCAATCACAAGTTAGTCAAAATCAAAATCCTCATAGAAATGACACATCTCTGAAAAATCATAAACGCCGGATGATCCGGTGTTCACTCCTCCTGAGCGCCGGACCATCCGGCGTGTTCAACTCAGCAGACTAGGCTATTTGAAATCCTCTCTATAAGAAATAGTTCAGCGTGTGTTCATGCCCATCGCCAGACCATCCGATGTGTACAAGTCCGCCAGAGCCAGTTTGCACCCTCTCTGTAAGAAAAGCTTCGGCGTTCACTGATGCTCAATGTCAGACCATCCGACGTATACTTTAATTTTTGCTTCTTCGTTGAAATATTCTGATGTGTACTGCATATGAATACCGGATCATCCGACGAGTTCATTTTCTTCAGCGCCAAAATCATTCAGCGTGTACAATTTTTCTGAACTCAGTCACAAACACGCTAACTCTATTTTATTTGCAACTTTAATTAGTTATGATCATAATTGTTGTACAAAATCATACACATGCAATCTCTAATCATTAAACCAAATCAACATCATTGCCAATTATTTATTATATATAAATCAAGGTATATTTCAACTTAGTTTCTAATCACATGGAGCAGACAATTTTGGTGGGCGGATCTGATGTTAGCATTATGGTCCAAGTTTCTAGTCCGTCGTAGTCAATTTAAAATGTCATTACTATCTTGCCAAGTTGAGTACTTTAAAATAATATGATATTAATTTTATAGCAATTGATAATATATCGTAATATAAATTAAATGTCAAAATATATTTTTGAAGTTTTTTTTCATTCTAAAATACGCCTTACATAAATATACGGAGAGATTGGCAACTAATCTAGATTAGTCTAGATCAAGATGGGGAATGGAAAGAAGGGAATCTCCTCCACATGCCAATTGGCTTTGGAAGACCAAATCAAAGTCAGTGCATGCATCTGGGAAATCAATGTACTCAAGTTGCATGGAACTTGTTAAAAGCAAGTTGCTCAAGTAAATTGAGCATGTTACTCCATGGCAATTGGCTATCTTCCACCGGCCTTAATTTTGTCAAAAGTCAATGCTTCATTCAACAACTATATATCATTAAAATTCACAGTACCTCAATTCCTGCATTTAGTTCATCGTACTAAGTTAATGTCTCAAGCTATATATTCACGCAATTAACCAAGCCACATTTCATTATCTTCAAGCTATTTTGGTAGTTCTAAATAGAAAAAAATTATATTTTACTCATCCGAACTCATCCTAAATATTGGAAGTCCCACATGCATGAATGTGGGGAATGGAGCCCGGTGAGGATTAATATCATATACTCGATACTCCTCTTCAAGTCAACTTGTAACACATGGAGTAATCTACAGGTTACAACACACTCCGTCTATATATTTTAGTTTAGATCGATGCTCTCCCTGCATGGGAGCGTATAAAAGCACCGCCCAATCTATCATACCGGCACCAACCTTGTTCACATCTTATCTTTGAGTTATTCTCTTGCTCTACATCTCTTGCCCTCTAGCAAGGCTTGCCGCATCCATCCACGGCAATGGCTTCAGGTGCAGCTGCTCTTAATGCGGCCGCCGCCGTTGCGGTTTTCGCCGTGCTGGTCATGTCTTCCCAGGGGCATCCGAAGACGGGGCCATTATGCAGCGACTGCGGATCGCTGTGCGATACGAACTGCACCGCCTACATTGCCTCATCCTGCCGGCAATACTGCGACCCCCCGAGCGGGTGCCAGGACTGCAAAAACCAGGTCCTCCAGGGGTGCCAGGACTGCTGCAGCAAGGGCACATGCAGCTGCGACTGCAACGGCACCGTCGAAGATGCCTGCAGGCGTGCCTGCGAACCCCGCTATACATCATGCGAGGCTTGCAGGTTCGGGATTTCCCAGACGTGCTATCCCACCTGCAACAGCGACTGCAACAACAACTGCGTGAAGAAAGACCATGGATGTTGAGCTTTGGTTAGTGTGTGTGCTTGTGCATCATCCATGTATGCATGAGTGTGTCGTTGTAGTATCCAATAATATGAAGACGTTCCTCTGAATTTCTGATCCATCTGGGGTATATGTCTATCATAGATTGTTTAGCAATGTACTGTTTCAGTATTTTATATCGAAAACAAGTCATTTTGATTTGGCCAGTAACCGGATTTTCATTCGTGAGATTTTTGTTCCGCTAAGAGTCGTGAATTGTTCCAGCATGTTAATATTGTTGTTCCACGATAAGTTATTACTCCCCTGTATAGTGAGTGATCCGTGATGCCAGTGCAGGAAATCACCGGTCAGTGTTAAGGGCATCGAAATGATCTCGCATACCAAATTCTGTATAGGTCTTTCGTTAAAAAAAATTGTATGGGTCAAAAAAAAATTTATATCTATATTCTTATAAAATAAACCAGTTATGATAGATTCAAATGATCACCACCGTACATTTTACACGATCAAACGGTCCACGATTGAAGTTAGCCCCTTGTCTCATCCACTCTCTTATAATATGAAAAGTCACAATCAATAAGCCAATTAACAATCAACCTACTCCTCACGCGTTATCCTTAATCGCCTTTCTTGATTACACCGTATTCTCTTTTCTTCGATCACACTATTTATATAAATTAAATTAAGATAGATGATCATGACATAATGAAATGCATGCCAAGACCAATCAATGGTGTATCATTTTTTCCTTCTCTTTCAAAACTACAATAAAATCTCTAACGATTGTTCTATCTTTCTTCCCTTAGTCTATTTTTAAAATTCGATCACAATCTCTGGTCCCTACTACCACCTACACGGATCGACAGACAACGACTTCAACTCCAGTCATATGCCGATCACCTCCACGGATAGGCGTTGGCTACCTCCACTAATTGGCTTGCACTCACTATCAACAGTGGCCACCTCTATTGATCATGATAACCATCTCATCAACACCATTCATCTCCGCGTTATACGACCATCTGGATTCAATTATTATGTAAGAAAAAAATTCATACTATATTATTTTACTTCTTTAAATTGCTATATCTTATATTAATTCTATATGTATAAAAATACGTGTACAGTTGCTAGAATAAGGAGGAAAGGGAGTTGGAGTCAGTGGAAAAAAAGAAACAGCGAAGTCCACGTGTCTCCACTTTTCCACGTAGCTAGACAAAGTCTGTGCCATCACAGAGACATCAAAGGCCAATCCTCCGTTGCGACGCTGGCTCAAATTCTGTGCGTCGTGGCAAGCTGTGTCAAGGTCTCTTCTACATGCAAGTGGACGGTGCCGGGTCGCTAGCTACATGGCGACATCGGTTTGATGCATGCGTTCTTCACTGGATCGGTGGGGGGTTTCACGGCGCATATACCAGAGATTTGACACGATCTAACAAAGGGTCACCTACGAAACAGGCACATGCTCACTGAGCAGACGAGAGGCGACCGATTATCGGGGCATTCGGTTTTTATTTTCACTCTAAAAAAATGATAATTATTTATTTATCATTCTGTCCTATATGTATAGACTGCGAAGGATAGAATTTTGATTTGAATTTGCAGAATACTGTATGATGAGAACATCTGTAGTTTTTTTTAAATCCTAGTACTGTTTCAATGCCCACCCAAATTTCAAGAAAAGAAAAATGAAGATCTGAAGACACGAATATCTTGCACTCGACAAAAATCCAAATGAAGATTACACATCGAGAAAAAAAAAAGAGACACGACTATATTCATGGTACGATTTATCTCATTTCTCCAAGTGTGTTTAGAATTTTGATTTAATTTTTTGTGGACTATTAGATATATATCTGTGATGAAAACATCTCTAGACGTTTTTCTATGTGCACCAGATACATGGATAAAATTGGAAATATATTTTTTATGAACACATTTTCCATTGCTTTGACATAACACTTCCAGGAAAGAGAAGGGGATATTTTGGGGCGTTCACCAAATCATGATTCACGCGTCAAAAATAACCCCTACATAATTCCTAAATAATCATAGATTAAATTAGATAGAAGTTTTAGCGCCGAGGTATGGGATTGCTCGATTCACTTTACATACAACAACTTAAATCGAAATTGAGATTCAACTGGTGTTGAATTCGTCTATGAGTCTAGAACGAAATTCTTAGGTCTTGTCAATATTTTTGCAATAGTGTTAGTCTGGTTCGTTTTGGATTAGTGGATTATGAGTGATTGATAGATTTTTTGTTGTTGTCCGATATATTTTAGTTCGAGCAATTTTATGTTCTTCGTTATTTGGCCTACTTAGAAAAAGTTCTCCTAATGTCTTAGGAACAAAGTGGTAGATGTAGGCGGTTCTAGAGTCTTGCCATCATAGTGAGGGATAAGTCTTGTAAAAAAATGTAAATACTTAGGTGCAGGATAAGTTATTACTCCCTGTATAGTGAGTGATCGGTGATGCCAGTGCAGGAAAGCACCAGTGGGCATCGAAATAATCTGGCATACCAAATTCTGTATACGTCTTTCTTTTTAAAAAACAAATTCTGTATAGGTCGAAAAAAAGTACTGTGTCAGAAAAGGGAGCGGTCGGAGTCGGTGGGGAAAAAAAAAACGCGGCGAAGTCCTCGTGTTTCCACGTAGCTAGGCAAAGGCAGTGCCATCACAAATACATGAAAAAGCCAATCCTCCGTTGCCACGCTGGCTCAAATTCTGTCTGTGCTAAGGGTAAGTAAATTTTATAAAATCTTATAAAAATATTTTAATGAGATCCTATCTATAACATTTATTCCATAATTTAATAGCTAGGTTAAAGAGTAGAGAAAATATAGACACGTATCATCACAGAAAAGAAAGTCTTTTATAAAATTAGATTCTATAAAATTTGCTATAGTGACAATGACTCTTCTATTTGCAAGCGACGCGAGGTCGCTACATTGCGACATCGGTTTGCCATGCATTCTTCACTGGATCGGTGAGGGTTCACCGCGCATGTAACCAGAGATTTGACACGATCTAACAAAGGGTCACCTGGAATCAGGCAGATGCTCACCGAGTACAGGAGGCAGCTGAGCAATAGAATAACGAGGGCTCCAAGATTGGAAAATAGAAAGCAGGGAGAATCTCCGCCAAATGCCAATTGGCCTGTTCAATACCAAATCAAGGTCGTTGATCGCGGACAAGCGTGAGCGCAAAACAATTGACTTTTAGATCGGTTACTCAATGAATGACTGGAGACTACGGATGCATCGATATTATTAAGATGCTTCTGTTTTACTATCTAAACATCTCGCTTGGACACCCAATAAATTTATAGCAAACCAAATAAATATAGGACGTTGGATGTAAAAAAAGAAGGGTAAGTCAGGCTGGAATCCGTCACCACCCTAATCCAACTCATATATTCCCCCAAAGGCACACGTGCTGCTCGTCCCTAACCCTAACCACCGCCCAATGCCACCCTCGCTGCCAACAGCCATCGCGCTGCCGCCCATCGCTGTTTGCGCTATGCCACACCGTTGTCACTGGAGCACCAGTGGCCGGAGAAGACAGAGGAGCAGGGAGGAGGTGAGGTGCAAGGAAGAAGAAGAAAAGAAGAGAAATGAATAAGGAAATAGAAGGGGATAATTTGGGATGTTCACCAAATTCGTCGCTCAATCGTGATTCATGCGTAAGGGTAACACCTATGTAGTCCCTAGATGACCACAGATTAAATTAGATAGAAGTTATAGCGTTGAAGTTCAGGATTGGTCGATCCGCTTTGTGTGCAACAACTTTAATTAAAATTAATATTTAATTGGTGTCGAGTTCGTCTATGAGCTTAGAACGAAATTCATAGGCCATGTCGATATCTTTCCAATAGTGTTGGTCTAGTTTGTTTTGGATGATCGGATTAGGAGTAATTGGTAAAATATTATTTTTGTCTGATGTACTTTAGTCTGGGCAATTTTTTGTTCTTCGTTCTTCGACCTAGCTAGAGAAAGTTTTTGCCCAACATCGTGCAAGTAAAGTGGTAGATGTTTTCCATGGACTTCGGTAATGCCTTGTATGTGGGGTTTTTATGCATAGAAATGTGTGCTTTTTTTCTTTTGTTGTTATGGTGTTTTGGTGCTAATTCTGCACTCAGGTGGTACTGTTTCGGGACGTAGTTAGTTCCCACCTTTATCGTTGGTGAAGGCAAGTGAATATAGTGGATGTGCTACGTTTTAACTTATTATTTGATTATATCTGTCTTTTAATTACCACGTTTTCTAATAATCTATTAAATTTAACATGAGCATGTTACTTACTTTCTACCTTATGAAGATTTGATGATTTCTCGTATTATGAGGTAAAGGAAGCGGGTTATATCGCTCTGCAGTTGTTCATTGCTATCATATGTAATTCTTGAAGATATACATATGTTGAAAGTTTTATTTTTCATTTATGTATGTTATATGCATATCATGTATTAGAAGTTTTTGTTGCACAGCGTTCATTACCGTATCGGTATAGTGACGTATGTTACCCGAGAAAGGGTATAGTGCACACCCTTACATTACTCGAGAAGGAGTAAGAGTGAGGAAGACCATGTCATGTGTATACATATGCATTCATATGGTGTACTTTAATTTAATCGCATCAGTGTTGTTCTTTATATTGCAAGGAAGTCTTTTATGTTATCTTGGATGATATAGTTATGATGAAGCGAGCTAGTGGATGATAACATGTTGTTGTCGTATTGTCATGCTTAGTTTTTTTTCAGATGTTGTTTACATGTTCAGTTTCTTGTCTTTGTTAAAGATGAATACATAATCTACTATAGCTAAATAACTTGTTAAAATAATTCGCTTGCTGAGATTTTTGAATCTCCCCATTGCTATATTTATAGATGCGCCTTGAGGTGAATTCTAGCATGCGAAATGGGTATCAACACAAGCTTTGCACGATCATCTCCATCTTTTGTTTATCTATTGTAATGTTAGTTTGACGACTTTGAGTCATTTCGTTGTATGAGTGTTTTTCATGGTGTTCATGTATGTCCGAGGTATGTTCCTCTTTTTCTAGGAGGCTCGATATCTGTGTGTGTGTGAGAGAGAGTCTTCCGCTTTATATCCGTTTTCAAGGGATTTATTATCGAAATTTTCTTATTTGACGGGCCTGTAAAGTATCCGAATTATCCAATATTTGTATCCGTCAAAATATAAATATGGATATCCGTATTCATATTCATTTCTGAAATTGATATTAAAATGGATGTATCTGAATTCGTTTTCGAGATTCGGATTCAAATGTGGATATTTGAATTCGAGGGTGGAAATGGACAATATTCATATCCGCCAACCAGGGAACCAAATTTTGCTAAAGTTTTAGAAATTTCAGAGGTGAACGAAATTGATATATTATGGTCCAATCAAACTGGAACAAATTTCAATCAAATTTGATCACATTTTAGTCAAATTTACCAAATTGACCAAAAAAAATTAAATTTATGATATTTTGAATGAAATTTCTAAAATTTCAGTAATTATAGTAAATTCTAAATGTGAACGAATTTTTTGTGCGCCAAAATAAAAATACTTGTCATTAAAAGTGTAGGATATTTGCATACAACCCGGACTGATTAGATATCCGAATGCGGATTCGTATTCGAACTATCCGATTCATATTCGTATTGGAGGATAGTCGGATCCATATCCATATTTGAATTAAAATATGAATAATAATGTGAAAAGTGTACTATCTAATCCGTATTCGATCTTTTTTCCACCCTTACCCGTAGGTAGGTTTGTAACGTTCTGGGCTTGTGATGGTCAAAGTGTGTTGCATGAACAATATATTGACTTAAGCCTCTTATGATCAAAACATGCTCTGGTCTGCAATTCTAAATACCCCAGCAAGCTGCTGCAAGCCCCACCATATAGAATTGTTCACCACACAGCAAAAATCTATGCATCTAGACAAAGAATTATCACAGGGAATTTCTGCATTTTACTACTAAGTTATGAACCAAGCAACATTTCATTATCTTGCGAAACAAGTTTGTTAAGCCAATCGGTAATTCAGTTTTCTCCTCCGTGCTTGCTCGCCTATAAACATCTGTCTACACCCAAACTAATTAATCCGTGTGTTTGGATAAACACCGCCGCGAGGTAGCCGGATGGTATCGGCTACTAGGTAAGGGATTGTAGTATAAATTAGAGAGACTTAGAATTATAAGACATCAGAAAAGAAGACTAAGGACTAGATTGATTTCTTTTGCTTGATTACAATAGATATTGTGTCATCCTTTATATATAAGCCGGTCCTAACAATCTAGACTAACAAATCTATCTTATCTCTAACTAATCTAATATGATCCCTAACAAATAATCTTATCTCTAATTCACTGCGTGAAAAATAGACAAAAGAGACACTATATAAATAACGGGTCATCAGGACCCGTCACTTATGTAGCCTCAGGTCAGAACCGGACCAGAACCCATCACTTATAACAGGTCATCAGTGACGGGTCATAAAGTTACCCATCACTAATGACACAATTGATGAGTCAAGTTGAGATCCGTCACTTATGACCAACTCATCAGTGACGGGTCATTCTAGATCAGTTATTAGTGATGAGTCATAACTTGACTCATCACTAATGACTAACTCATCAGTAACGGACCATCCTAGGTCAATCATTAGTGACAAGTCAAGTTGTGAATTTGACATGTCACTAATAATGGTATTCACAATTTTTTGAACTGTTTAAATCATTCATCATTATGTATAAACATGCACAAGAGCCCAATGCTTTATGGAACAGTTTGAGTAGGAAAAGAAAAAAGAAATGTACATTGACTAAGCTATGGCAAAAAAGGTGCCTTTTCACGGTTGCTGAAAAGGAGCATCAAATTAAGCTTTAATTTGCCGATGTTTTAAACAACATACATTTATGGATAGAGAGAGTTGCTAGTTACATGTGTGCAGTATGTGAGTATGCATTTCCATTCTTTTGTTATAAGGATTTTCTTATCACTTCATCTTTCACAAATATTTTTTATTTTTTCTTATTTTCTCTCACCTCAGTAGCACTAGAATATGAATTATTGTACATTTCTGCTCAAGTTTGATATAAGGGGTGGCGGCTATGGACATAAACACGTGTTCCAAAATTAGTGTAGAAACTTCAGGGAGGGGGGGCGAGAACTCAATCTTCCAAGCCAAATTTGGCCTCAAAAAATTTGCTAAACCCGATGTAGTGAAGGAGAAATAGATGTAACTTTTTCTACAGATGTTCTGAAAGTAAAAAAACATCAAAATTAGAGTCAGTATGCAAAAGTTATACCCGTTTTATCGAAGACACTCTGGATCACCTATCGAATTGCGATCATTTGGATGAGATATTCAGAAATTCATATAATATTTGTATAAATTTGGATGAAGAAAAAATTTATATGTAAATTATAACCCTAAAAAAATTCATAAAATATTTGTACAAATTTGGATGAAGCAAAATCAGTCATTAGTGACGGGTCAATATTACGACTCATCACTAATGTTTAGTCATTAGTGATAGGTTATGATTGTAACCCGTCACCTATGACCTTCAGCAAAAAAGTTAAAATGATAAAATATCTAGTTTATATCACAACTACATAATAGGTGAGGTGGTAAGGGAAATACACACGTGAGGGGAGGTCGCGGGTCTGAGACCACGGAACACAGACTGAAAAATAGTTTGAAAAATGATGTGGCGTGTGGGGTATATATGATGGGCCCTGTGTTGGAATGACTCAGGTGAAAAAATATTTTTGACTTTTTTTGTTTCTAATAAACACGAAAAACGCTCATCAGTTATAAGTAATGAGTTACTGTTATGACCCGTCACTAATGACCTTCATTAGTGATAGGTCATGGTTACGACATATCACTAATGACCTTATAGTGACACGTTTGGGATAATGGGTGCGAGACTCATCACTAATGATAGTTATCACTCGTAACTGAGGGCCTTTTTTTCATGTAGTGATTGGTGCTACAGTAAGCGCATTGCTACAATACCGTTGATACTATAGTACCATGATTGCGGGTTATGAGCAATAATTCAAGCACATAACAAGCGAGTTCTCTCGCACCAATCATGGTAGGAGTCATGCCTGTCGTGGCCTCCATGGCTAGGATGGTGACTGGGTGCCTCATCGTCATCATCGGAGTCACAACAATGGTTGCGGTATTGGGTGTCATGGTGGTGGTCATCTTGTCACGCCCCGTGTCCACACGAGTGCCCGCTTTGCCCGCGATGGCCATCGTTGTCGTCTTCAGCAGAGGAGTCACAACCATCATTGTCTCATCGCGGGTTACCACCGCGTGGGTGGGGGGTGAACTGGGGGACCTATCGGGGTTCGGCTCCCCATCCACCATTCCTAGGAACCACAAGAAGGAGATGATTGTTGGGGCAAATGACAGCGCTGAGTTGTAGGAGTCACTATGGATGAAGCCGTAGTTAGCCGTGTAATCCTCGAGCCTGTCCAGGTGAACCAAGATGCAGTACTTCGT
Source organism: Phragmites australis (assembly GCF_958298935.1). Taxonomy (NCBI): domain Eukaryota; kingdom Viridiplantae; phylum Streptophyta; class Magnoliopsida; order Poales; family Poaceae; genus Phragmites; species Phragmites australis. The sequence goes on along the minus strand of NC_084941.1, from coordinate 4,143,263 downwards.
GCCATATTGCCAATGCGTTCGACACATCTGAGACCTACAAGGAAGACGAGGAAGCAACCGCCAGCTTATGGGTGAAGGCCAGCTGAAGGGTTTTCAGAATCATGCAAGGGTTAGGGGTCCACGCCCATAACTTGATGGAGCTGGTGTCCAAGGGATGTAGCATGTCAGTGAATATGTGTTCAAGGGCGCAAGACCGGTTGATGATGCGTTCGACAATCTCTAGAGACCACTCGTGGATTCGGACTCCCTCCAAGCATAGCTAAACACGATAGAATAGGGCCACTCCTAAGGCCTAGATAAGGCTCCTTCATGGACAGAGATGGACCTCAACCCTATTTCGCTTGATCTTCTTCTTCTTCTTGGTCATCGTGTTGTAATGCTTCTTGTTCTCAAACTTGATGAGAAAAGGCTCACATGAGTGCTTGGAGATGACCACCTCACCCCTATGTAGCCTGAACTCATCAAGGATATCGTCTTCAATTTGCCTCTCCCTTCCGCTCGGGGTCAGGCTGACAGCCCACAGCACAAGGGCTAGCCCCTCCCATTCCTTGATCTCATGCGCGCACTCAAAAGACGTGGGGATGAGGCAAGTGTCTCCATCCAGCCTAGTGCCCGGGGCGTCGAGGGAGGCCATTGTAGTGTAGGGAAGAGGACGCGAGTCTTGAGATCGTCAGAGGGGCTGTGTTAGAGAAGGGTGATGTGGCCTTTTGCGCAGCGTAGAGCCTAAAGCGGTGAAGCTGGAGTCCAGGTGGGGAGATGGAGCAGCCAACCTAGCCACAAAGGGGATTGGGCGGGGCGGGTGTACAGGAGGTTGGGTGTCTTGACGGCGAGGAAGGCGGGAGACTGGGTCAGGGCGATGCCTGTAGTTGCAAACCCGGTGCCTGGAGCATCGGCAGCTAAGACAACGAACTGGGTCACTGCACGAGGAAGCCCGTTGGTCATGAGCCAGGCAAACGGCGTAGCGGCTGCAGAGGAGCTCAGTGAGGATGGGCTTGGGAATAGTGGCTAGGCACCGGCTAGAGGTGCACCTTTTGTAGAAGTGGAGAGCCGCTTTGAATGTCCCCCATTATACCACCAAAATCTTTTGCGTAACGGCATCCACTCCAAATCCAGGTCGATCTCGAAGGGGCAAGCGGCAGCGAGGCGCCTAAAGAGGAGTCAATACGACGTGATGCATAGGCAAGGTGATAGGACACCGTGGTAGGGAGGGGTAGCACGAACTAGAGGCATGATGAGCACGCCGCTTGATGAGGAGGGTCTTGGAGTTAACTTGGGGCGCATGCGGAGTAAATACTACATGACGTTGTTGGGTTACAAGCTAGTCGTAATTGAAGACAATAGATTAGCCTTTGACGACAGCAGCGAAGGACTGTGAGGTGGTGGAGGCCAGTGAGGGAGTCTCTGGGACTATGAGGACTCTCCAGAGGCCGGATCTAGGGAGTGGAGGTGGAGGAAGGGGGTGACAGTGGAGTAGAAGTCTAGATCTAGGAGGGCTTGGTTGGGAGGAAGCATGGCACACAAAGGGGAAGCAGTTGGACAGATCTAGGGATGGTGTGACGATTTGGGGGGGGGGGTGCCATCGCTAGAAGGAAAGGCGCGAGGTCGGGAGGCTGGCCTGGGGGGGGGGGAGCAGGGGCACCGGAGGTGCGGGGGGAAGCTCAGGCTCTCTCATCTCCTTGTCCTTACCAGTGGTGTGATCGACCGCATGGCGAATGCATGGTGGCTTTCGAAATGGACTTTTACTAGAGTGCATGCTTTGCTTGGTGGCATACAAGTGAGATCCATCCCAAAATATTGCAGGTCAACATGTACATGTACTTGTGGAATGGAGCCAGGCTAAGATGAATATCATATAATCCTCTTCAAGTCAACTTGTGTAGCATGGTACAATTTACGTTAGATGCTCTCACTACATAATTTAGTTTAAATGTTCCCTATATCAATTTACCTTAGATGCATAGATGCTCCATCTATAGATGCTTCCTGCATTGTGAGCCTATAAATAGTATCGCCCACTACATTTTATGGGCACCGATTTTGTTCACATCTTATCCTTGTGTTCTTCTCTTGCTCTGCATATATCCTCTCTAGCAAAGCTTGCTGTATATTCACTATCCACAACAATGGCTTCAGGTGCGGCAGCTGCTTTCAAGGCGGCCGCCGTGGTTTCCGTTTTCGCCGTGCTGGCCCTGTCTTCCCATGGGCATCCGAAGACGGGGCCACTATGCAGCCAATGTGCATCGCAGTGCAATACAAATTGCACTGCCAGCGCTGCCGCGAACTGCAACAGTTACTGCAGCGCCCCATCCGGGTGCCAGAGCTGCATAGATCAGGTCCTCCAAGGGTGCCAGAACTGCTGCAACAATAGCACAAGCAGCTCTGACTGCTGCGGCAACGGCTGTGCCGGCGACTGCGTGACATGCGGCTGTGACTGCAACAGCATCGTCGGAATTCGTTGCGCGCCAGCCTGCAAACCCAACTATTTAGCATGCCAAGCTTGCAAGAACGCGGTTGGCCAACAGTGTCATACCTCTTGCAACAGCGCCTGCAACGATAACTGCGTGAAGAAAGACCATGGATGTTGAGCTTTGGTCAGTGTGTATGCTTGTGCAGTTGTGCATCCATGTATGGATGAGTCTGTCGTTGTAGTATCCAATAATATGAAGAGACGTACCTCTGAATCTCTCTCTGATCGATCTGGGGTATGTCTATCATAAAGTATTTAGCAATGTACTGTTTCAGTATTTTATATGGAAAACAAGTTTTCTCTTAATCCTTAAGGCATCGTGTTTATCAATTTACTTAACTCCATAAAATAGTTTTTATCCATTTGTTATTACTAGGCTCCTTTTATCCGGAGGGTTCTTTAAAACCTATTTAGGCTCACCACTCTCATAAGGATTTGCCAGTGGAATACCATGTCCTCCCTTTGTTTTTATCCACTTAACCTCATGAACTTTCAATACCGGTTTAATTTTCGGGTTTTCTGTTCAGCAACCGGTCATTTAGATTTGGCCAATGGCCGGATTTTCATTCGTCAGATTCTTGTTCCGCTAAGAGGCACGAATTGTTCCGGTAAGAGCCGTGAATTGTTCCAGCATGTTAACATTGTTGTTCCACTAGAAGGTTCAAAAATCTGTTTATTGGCCGAATGAAATGATATTTTTGTTCCGCTAAGAGTCGTGGATTATCCACATCTGATCTTTGTGTTCTGCATATATCCTCTCTAGCAAAGCTTGATGTATCCACTATCCATAACAATGGCTTCAGGTACGGTTGCTTTCAAGGCGACCGCCGTAGCCCTGTCTTCCCCGGGAGACCCCAAGACGGGGCTACTATGCAGCGTCTGTGCATCGCAGTGCAATATAAACTATACTGCCATCACTGCCACGAAGTGCAGCAGTTACTGCAACCCCAGCCGGGAAAGGCTAATCCTGCATGATCTGCGCACACATGATTAATCTCATCCGTTCATATTTCGTATCTAATATTTATTTATCTGTTGATTCTTTTATTTATTTTATATATATTTTTTTAATTTTTTTAACATAAATTTTAATATAAATAAACGATCTTGATAGCACATACATAAGTAAGGACTAGTGAAAATGACTTAGGTCCTCTAGCGTGCCAGAACCGTTGCAACAATGGCACAAGCAGCTCTGTATGATGTGGTAACGCGGTTGTGCCAACAACTACGTGACATGCGCTGTGACTGCAATATCGTTGAAGGAATCAGTGACGTTCTAAGAGAAGAGTGAATTAGGACACTTAGAATCTATTTGGCTCAAAAAACTACACAAGATAAACCTATATCAATTTCTATCTAAATATGCTCTAAGTTTATCTAGTGTGTTTACTCTACCGATTAAAACGCTTGTAACCTATCTAAGAAGGTAAATTACAAGCATGTAAATGCGAAAACGTAAATAAGATAGAGAGAACAAACTCGGTATAAGGATGTTTATCCTATGGTATCGATGGTATGAGTATCACCTCTAGTCCACGTTAGAACTCTACAAAGGATATGCTCCCGGTCAGCACCCGATCATAACTCTTATGCTACTAAGTCGCAAAGACAAGGCCTCTAGTCGGATGAGCCACCAAGGTAAGGTCTCACCACTAGCCTCTTTTCCGGTTCTTTACCGTCGTGATCACTTCGAAGCTTAAGCCATCAAGTTAAGGGTCTTCGTGTCCCCGTACAATTGCCTTGCCGCCACTCCACATCAAGTCGAAGGGTCAACAAGCTTGCCGGCGAGTCACTAAGACTCCAAGGTACCAGCATACCACTTGGTAAAAGATTGGATCATTCCTTGATCCACTCTCTAGGCAGCAATCACCTAGCAACACTCTCTCTAGGCCTATAAACACTGATCACTCACTAATGTTGTACTTAATTGCCTTGGATAATCACATTAAGTACTTTGGTGGCTTGGATGTCTTCTCAAGTGTGTATGAGCTTCCTCTAGACTCTAGCAGCATGCCACACCTTCAAATAACTGAGTGTATGAGTATTTATACCGCGCACTAGCCGTTAACCCAACGGCTTAGAAAAGTTGTTAACACCGGATCATCTGGTGAATACACTCTCACAAACTAGTCGTTGAAACCCTACTCAAGCCTCTGTGAACACCAGATACTCTGATGTATACTTCATCTTCATCACCAGACTATCCGGTGAGTTATCCTGAGCCATCCGAACCATTCCTTCTTCTCTGTGCAAATTACTCCGGTGTTAGCATCTGGTGCACATCACTTCATTACCTGACTATCCAGTAGGTTATTCCATTATGACTTCTGGATAGAAATACTCTGGTGTTGCCATGCTTCGATCACCGGACTATCCAGTGAGGCTTAGCCTTCATTCTTCAGCATAACACCCTTCTCTGGAATAATTACTCCGGTGAGCACACTTGCTAATCACCAGACCTTCTGGTGAGGTCTTCAGGCATCTCTCCCCTTTGTCAAATATGCTCCGGTGAGTTCAACATCTAGAGCATCAGACTATCCGGTGAGACAAGTCTTCCTGGGACATGTTCAATTTGACCAAACTTTATTCCGGCTGCGGTGGCTTCTTCATGTATTGCATCTAGATACAAGTCTACTTTCAATGATAATAATTTCTTATTGCATAAGTTTAAAAATGGCAAAGTTATAACTAAACTCATTGGAACTCAAGCTAAGGGCAAGCTTTCTAGGCAACTTTGGGTGCCGAAAGCTCTTGTAACTCATGTCAAATGTATCAACCTTGTTTGCGTACCTAAGCCACAAACTTGATCTCTTATGTGTAGGTGAACTACAAAGGGTGGCAAGCATTGATGCTTGATAGTAGATATACATAACATATGACTAACAATGTAAAAATATTTACCTTACTAGAAGATAAAGTAAGCGATTATGACAAAGTCATCTTTGGTGATAACTCTAAGGCAAATGTAGTAGGTTTGGGTAATGTGGCAATCTCCAATGATCTCTCTATCTCTAATATTCTTTTAGTTGAGTCTCTTAGTTTTAATTTGCTTTTCGTAGCTCAACTGTGTGACTTAGTCTTTACATGCTTATTTAGTGATGTTGATGTTATTATAACTAGAAAGAATCATGATGATCTAATCTATAAAGACTTTAGACATGGACATATCTATCTTATAGATTTTTCCTTTAATGAAGCTAGATTGACAACATGTCTCTTTACAAAGACACATATGGGTTAGCTTTGACATGTCGACTTGCACACATTGAAAGAGCCAACTCAAGGTGTTCAAAAATGGAATGGTGGTTGGTTTGAAGGAAGTGGTATTCGAGAAAGACAAGTTGTGTAGTGCTTGCCAAGTGAGGAAGCAAGTTGCAAGCTCTCATCCATACAAGTTCATCATGTCTACGTCAAGACCTTTAGAGCTACTACACATGGACCTCTTTGGACCACTACCTACAAAAGTCTTAGCGGTAATCTCTATTGCCTTTTCATTGTTGATGATTATACAAGGTACATTTGGACTTTCTTTTTAAATGACAAGAGCAATACCGTTGAGATCTTTAAAAAGTTCGTAAAGAGGACTCAAAATGAATTTGAGGCCACAATTATGAAGATCCGGAGTGATAACGGGACGGAGTTAAAGAACACTCAAGTTGAAGAATTTTGTGAGGATAGAGGCATCAAGCATGAATTCTCATCAACCTACACCCTTCAACAAAATAGCATGGTGAAGAGAAAGAACAAGACATTGATCACACTTGTAAGAGCTATGTTGGATAAGTATGGTACACTAGAGAAATTTTGGGCGGAAGCAACCAACACAGTGTGGCATGCATCCAATTGAGTGTATCTCCACTGACTATTGAATAAGACATCATTCGAGCTTCTCATTGCGAGGAAAAGAGAACGTATAGGAAAGTTTGAGCGTCGTTGTGATATTAGTTTTTTTGTTGGTTATGCATCTAACTCCAAAGTATATTGAGTATTCAATAATGCCACCAATTTTATTGAGGAAACATGTAATGTGGAGTTTGATGAATCTAATGGCTCTCAAGGAGAAGGTATTTCCTGTGATGATGTAGATAATAAACCCTTGAGAGACGCAATGAAGAAGATCCCAATTGGGGAGATCAATCCAAAGGAGAATGATGAAGATGTACCTTCTACTTCCACTCCACACACCTCCATGGTGCCCAAGTTGATCAAGATGATGAGAAAGATGATCAACCACTTTCATAACATGATGTATATATCTCTCAAGAAGAAGCTCAAGCTTAATATATTGGACCACCTCAAGATATATCTAAAGAACCACAAGTGAAACAAACACATATTTCCAAGGATCACCTCATTGACTTGATCATTGGGAGTCCATCTAGAAGAGTAAGAACACGCTCTCGTCAATATGCTTTATTTTTTGAACATCACTTGTTTGTCTCTTATTTAGAACCCACACATGTAGATGAGGCTCTTCAGGATCTGGATTGGGTGATGGTAATACAAGAAGAAATTAACAACTTCACCCGCAATGCAGTTTGGATTTTTGAAGAGAGACCTCAGGATAAGAATGTGATTGAAACCAAATAGGTGTTCCGCAATAAGCAAGATGAACATGGTGTGGTGGTATACAACAAGGCAAGGCTCGTCTTATAAGGTTTCACACAAGTTGAAGGTTTTGATTTTGGCGAAACATTTGCTCCCGTGGCAAGGCTTGAAGCCATCTCTATCCTTCTTGCATTTGCTTAACATCATAACATTAAACTTTATCAAATAAATGTGAAGAGTGTGTTCTTAAATGGCTTCATCAATAAACTTATTTGTGTTGAACAACCGTCTGTTTCGAAGATCTTAGATATTCTAATCATATTTATAGGTTGCACAAGGCGTCGTATGGACTCAAGCAAGCCCTAAAAGCTTGGTATGAACGTCTACATAACTTTCTCATCAACCAATGATTCAAGATCCGGTGGGTGGACACTACATTGTTCACAAATATCATCGATAATGAACTTTTCTTGTATTAAATTTATATTAATGATATTATCTTTGGTTCAACTAATAAAGAGTTTTACAAGGAATTTGATGACATGATGTCTAAGGAGTTCGAGATGTTAATGATTCACGAGCTCAACTAGTTCATTGAATTTAAAATCAAACAATTGAAGGAATGAACATTAATCCATCAAGAGAAATACACAAAAGACATTCTCAAGAAGTTCAAAATGGATGATAACAAGCCAATTAAAACCACAATGTCTATTAATAGACATCTCGACATGGATGAAATAGGTAAACCAATTGACCAAAGCTTTATCGTTCTATTATTGGGTCACTTCTTTATCTTACCGCATCTAGGCTCGATATTATGTTTAGTGTATGCATGTGCGCTTGTTTTCAAGCTAATCCTAAGGAGTAGCATCTTAGTGCAGCTAAGAGAATCATTAGATACCCAAAGCATACAGCTAACATAGGTTTGTGGTATCCCAAATGTGCTAGTTTCTTACTCTTGGGTTACTCAGATTCGGATTTTGCCGGATGCCATGTGGATCGCAAGAGTACTTTGGGTGGGTGTCACTTGCTAGGGCGATCCCTAGTTTCATGGTGTTCCAAGAAGCAAAATTATGTAGCCTTGTCCACCACGGAAGCCCAATATATAGCAGCCAGAGCATGTTGTGCTCAAATCTTTTATATGAAGCAAACCTTGTTAGACTTTGGTGTTCGTCTAGAAAAGGTTCTACTCCTTTGTGATGACGAGAGTGACGTAAAACTTGGAAACAATCCCGTTCAATACTCTTTCACAAAGCACATTGATATTCACCATCACTTTCTTAGAGATCATGTGGCTAAAAATAATATTTCTCTTAGTGGTGTAAGGTCGAAAGATCAATTGATGGATATCTTCACAAAACCTCTAGATGAAGCCACATTTTGTAGATTACGAAGTGAGTTGAACGTGATAGGTGCTTCAAACATCATGTGTTGCCTTGTCATATAGATGCATTCATGATAGGTGCTTCTCTAACCATTTTAAGATAGTGGTGAATATGGATTTTGCTTGAGATGGTAGTCTCCTTGTTTCTTTCAAGGCATGTTGTTGGGTTCACCATGAAGAAGTTTGAGAAGGGAAGTAATATGAGAGGATAGATTTATTTTATACTATATATTCATATGTCATATAATGTGCACTCATGTTTAAATTTATACACTTATTTTGCATTGCATGTGCATTGGTGGTAGAGATATTACAAAAGAGGATATCACTCTTTTAGATTGTTGTTTACTCTCAATGTGGACATACACCTCTATAGATGTTAGTGTTTAATACCTATTGAGTCATGTCCTAGTGAATTTAAAGCCTTAATCTTTGAATTTATAGGCAATATGGCTCAAATATTTTCTTGGAGTTTTCTCCCTATTTCTTTGATTTTTATTGTCTATTTTGAAATTATTATAAGATAGCTGTTTGGTAAATATTTGCAAATGAGTGTTTGAGAGAGTAAGGCTTCACTCAAACTGGTCCAAACATGTGTTTTTATTGTGTGATTTTTTAAAGTTTGGACTCATCGAGAGATTTTAGTTTAGCAAAATCTTTTTCAACACCGGATGATCTGTCACTCTCTGCTTTCTCCATAGTGGATCATCCGGTGCTCAGTGGTCTGTGTTGTATGAAGTCCCCCTGCAAAAAGTTCGGCGTCAATTCCAGGTCATCCACGGACTATTCGACGCACAGTCAGAGGCAGCAAATTCAGATATGTTCAAAAATAGTCCGACAAGTACAATTTTGTCAACACTGGACCTTCTGGCGTTCAGAAGTCAGTTTTTGCTTAGAAAAGGTCTGACGTTCAATGCTTCATTCAGCGGACATTCCAGTGTGTGAAAGTCAGTTTTTGGTTTAGTTTGCAAGCTCTCTGCAAATATTAGTCCCGCCTATTTCCAGCGTACATATGGTTTATCGCCGGATCTTCCGATGTTCTCATTTATCGCGGGTCCCACCTATCATATATTCTTTCAGGCTCGGCTGTCTCATCTCTGCTTGATCTGCACCGCCGCCTGAGCTCCTCTCGCCGACCCGCCGAGTCACCATTGCCACTCACCGCCGCCAGTCGTCACCCGCTATGCACCGTAGTAGCTTCACTCCGCCTAGTGCACCGCCCTCGCTAGTCTGCCGCCGCCATTGCATGCCTTCGCTCAGCACGTAGAGCGCCACTGCCACCAGCCACCTACGAGCTTATCGTTGGTCTCCCTGCTGTTCATCTCTTCGCGGTGAGCACTCATGTTCATGCGATTCTTTGAATTGCTATGCCTTAGATCCATATCGTCAAATTTGCTCAAAAATCTTGAATTTCAATCAAAATTTGAGCAATCCTTTGATCATGTGTTGCAATTAGAGCCTAATCCTATACATTGATCACCTATAGGGCATGTTGATCTAAATTGTGCATCAAATTGTTCAATTCTATCAAATTAGGTCAAATTTCTTGCAAAATTGTCTCAAATCCATGTGCCTTTTGATCCTTTTGTTCAAATTGAAGTCAATTTTTTTTTAAAATTGATCATTGCCTAGTGTCACAAACCTGAATCCGTAGCTTGTTCATCAAAGTTCTCCACAAATTCTTGCTTAGGATTAAAATTTAGGTAAAATTTGTTCAAAATTTTTAAACCCAAAGCGTTCGCTCATCTCTCTTTGTTGTTTGCATCCTCTAGATGGGTCATGAATGCCGCGACAAGGGCAAGGAAGTTGTAGAGCTAAAGAAGAAGAAGTCCAAAGCGCAGAAAGAATGGGATCGTGTAGTCACAGCAGCAGATGCAGTAGATGCACATTACATTTTTCAGATCAGGGGTGACTCATCCACACCTCATCGATCCTCCCACACCTGTTCTACTGCAGGGTTGAGCTCGATGACTTTCGGTCTATCAGGTAGCCATAAGAGGGCTCGCCGGGAGCCTGAGATTGAGAAGGAAGAGGAACCTCAGACAGAGCAGACTCAGTAAGAGCTAGAGCAGCAGCCTCCAACTCAGAGAGAGATACTGCTGCGTGACTTGACCTCTTTCAAGTCACCAGTGATCAAGAAGTTGAGATTCGTGCTAGTGGATGAGTGGTTCACCTCGAACAAAGATGAGGGTATCAGTCCTCAGTTTTGGACACTTCTTCAGAAGAGCTTCCATGCATCATACATGAAGAAGAAGGTTAGCTTGAGCAAGCACAAGACACTGAACTGGTATTACTTGCAGCAGGCATTAGGAGGAGTGGATGTGAAGGCTCAATTTGACACCTTTTCTGGACTCTCAGCTATTCTGCCAGACGTTAACAGATATATTGAGTACTGGGTCCGAGTCTTCTATCTATGCGACAGTGTGGATAGAGTCTGAACGGAACTTCATTCAGTTCATGTTTGAGGGAGAACAGATGAGGCTATACATGAGCAACATGCTAGAGGCCTTGAGGCTTCAGGCGAGTGAGAGGTTTTTGCATGAGGTCATTCATCCAAAAGCCAATCCCCCTCGTCGTGGTCTCGTTGGAGGAGTCTTCCCTACAAAAAACTAGATTAGGTCACTCTTTAGGTAGCCCTTTGTCCCAGGTTCACCTCGCCTACCATATATGCTTACACCTAAGGGGAAGGCGATTCACATGGCCATGAGATGCAGTTTGGTGCCATGAATTGGATACATAGAGTCGATCACTAGTTTGCAGCAGTGGCTACTCCTCTCCATTATCACTCACCAATGTTTTGATATTGTGGATCTAATTATGTGTGAGATTGAGGACGTGATAGCCGATAGAATGATGATGGTCAGACATCAGCCGTATGCACACTTCATCTCCCACATGCTTGCATATGCCATCAGATTCCCATAGTTCCTTCAGACCTATGAGCATTTGTTGAGTTACTTCAGGGAGTATATTCCTACAGCTCTTTCATACAAGCGTCATGGTCAGTGTGCTATGTTTCACGCTCAGGAGCAAGTCTCAATTGCCGAGAGAGAGAGAGAGAGAGAGAGAGAGAGAGAGAGAGAGAGAGAGAGAGAGTTGCAGTTGAGGACCAGGCCCTAGTTGAGGCCGAGGTAGAGTTACCTTAAGCATTCTTTGACCTGGACAGTGACAGCAACTCAGATGACGTGGAGTACTTCCCGCTAGGTCTCACGATGCCGATGCAAGAGGTTCCTCTCAGGCTGCACCACAGACTTCAGGTCCACTTTCTTCAGCACCTGAGATGACACCTCTTGTACGTCCTGTTGCTCAGTCTTCCGAGCTTGCTCTCATTCTTCAGCACATGCAGCAGTAGGCTATTCAGCTGCAAAGCTTCATGTTGACTATTTGCACCAGCAGGAGCAGCAGATGGTGCTTATGCAGTCGATCCAGCAGCAGCATGAGGCTATGTTAGCAGCACTTCGGTCGAATAGAGAGAACAACACTTGGATGTCCCTGTTCCTATTTCAGCATACATGTCTAAAGTTGCCAGCTGCACCTCGAGCACCTGCTCTAGCTCTGAGTCCTCTCCCAGGTCGTATCAGCAGTCTTTTGGATTCTCCAATGTCAGGCTTTCCACTGTTAGCACTCTTCTCCATCGGAATCTTCTCACAGCCTGTCGGGACTTCACAGAGGCCAATGTTTACTCTGTTGTCCCAGCTTAGCAGTAGTCAGTCGAGCCGCCTCCTCCAGCCGCTCAACCCATGCTTGATAAGGCAAATTCTCCCCTTCGGGCTATGCAGAGCCAGATCGTTCAGGAGATGGCAACTCAGGATTTATACCTCTAGCTCCGATCCCCGTCTCGACGCAGTGTCGTCAGAGGTTCCTGCTCTTTTAGCCTCTGGTCAAGTTTTTGCAGGATCCCTCTCACCTCTTGTCGATGTCATTGCCGCTGAGCTTGACTCTTCCGCATCCGACTCCGAGTCTGACGCTTCTTAGTTCGTGATGCGACCTTCTTCAGCAACGTTGACTTCTCTGTCTCCTCTGGCTCTTGATGTTTAGATGTGTTATGTTTTTGGTCTTAGATGCCAAAAAGGGAGAATCTAGTGTTATGGAGAGTTGGGAGAGATAGCTAGCTTGAGTGGCTTGAGTGGTCTAAGACCATCCCTAACCATATTCCCTTTATTTCGTTCCCTTCTCGATTCCTCTTCCTGTTCCCATTCTTGGCATTGGTGTGTTATTGTCGGCCAAATTCTGAGTTCCTACTCTTTTCTTTGCCTCGTAAGACCATCCACAACCATATTCCCTTCATTTCGTTTCCTTCCCAATTCTCCTACCCGTTCTCATTCTTTTTATTTTCTCTCATCTTCAACAGCTTCACTTCGAAGGTAAGGAGAGAGAATCCCTTCCTAAAAGGAATGATCTTGGGAATCCCTTTGTGACGAAAACCGTGAAGTAAAACCGTTAGATTGCTGAAGGGAACGAAAATCATTTCGTGAAAAAATTCTGGACCCTGATAAGAATCCGTTGAAGATAGTCTAATGAATATTCCATGCAGATATATACTAAACAATGGAAACTAAGAAATTTGAGATTTACTGCAGTAGGCATAGGACGAGCTGTATAAGGTTGTAATTATTCGAGCAGTGTCACAGTTAAGTCACAGCTGCTGACAGCGATATTTTGTCCTTGGCAGTCAACTTGCTCCACTTGTTGTGATGCTTCGTCCTTGGTTCAAACAACTGGTGATTTAAAACTACAAGTTGTGAAAAATTTAAGTCTGCTCTTGAGCTCTAATTTTGTTAATATGGATGCTTTAACCATCTGAGTTTGTTCGATTATTCTTTTCCTTCTCATTAATACAGTGCAAAAAGAAAACGATCTCCACATCGCTCCCTGTACATTCCATTCAAAAGCTTGACCCCGTCGTATTACAGTTGTCGTTTCGTGTTGATTATGTCGGTTATTACGCTGTTAGGGTCAGTTGACCTTGACAAGTTCCAAGTCGCTTACTGGTTTTTTCCATTAGTCTAGCATTTTCTTCAGTGTTATCCTATTTAAGAGGCCCCTGTGCGTGTGAAGCCATGTTCTCTTGTACTTGTGAGCATTCTTCCATACTGAGCATTATACCTCAAGGCACTCAATCCTCTCAATGGGTGAAGCTTTACTCTCAGCTTTTCTGCAAGTCCTTGTCCAGGCAATTGCAGATTTGGTGAAGAAGGAGCTGCAGTCTGGACATGGTCTTGAGAATGAGTGGAAAATTCTGCTTTCTAATGTGGAAATGATTCAAGCTGTTCTTAGAGAATCTGGCAATATACAGCTTTCTGGTGAACAGGAAGTATTGTTTGGTACGCTGAAAGATATCAGCTACGATGCAATGGAGGTTTTGGATGAGTACTCCTACGAAGTTCAACGACGTCAGGTGATCCATCTTGTCTCTCTGCGCAACAGCAAATTTATTTCTCCACTGAATCCTTGGCGTCAAAACTTCATGCGTGTTATGGCAAAGAAGATCAATGAAATAGCTGAAAGAACTCAAAGTATTGCAGGAATGCGTTCCTTACAAGTAGATGTCCATGGCCATATAGGCCAACACTACGAAGGCAGCAGGCTCCATCAGAGCAGCTCTCTTCCCCCAACTTCTGTTTATGGTAGACATAATGATCAGGAGAACATTGTAAATATGCTTCTTTGGTCTGATTTGAAGCCCAAGGATGCTGTCTTGCCAATTCAGGGGGAAGCTTATATCGGGAAGACAGCAGTTACTCAGCTAGTCTTCAACGACGAGCGTGTATCAATGTACTTTGAGCTGAAGCTGTGGGTTCATGTGTCACATGAGTTCAGTATAGAAAGGATAACTGCATCTATCATTGAATCCATAGAAGGCAGTCCGTTTCTTTCTGACAACCTGAACACCCTCCAGATGCACCTAGAAAAGCTGTTGCGAGGAAGAAGATACCTCCTTGTCCTAGATGACTATTGGAGAGAGAGCTGGCATGACTGGGAGAAGCTCAAACTTCCATTGCTCAATGGTGCTGTGGGAAGCAAGATCATAGTGACAACGAGGAGTGCGGTAGTTGCTCAAGATATTGGCACGTTAGATTCATATCACTTGAAAGGGCTGGAACAGGAGGACTGCTGGTTATTATTCTGCCAATATGCATATGATTCTGGGGATTTCGATGACAGGTACTTTTAGATTGTAGCTACAAGTTTTTATATTAACTTTTATTAGAAGTACTTAAAATAGGGCACCCAATTTCTTTGCTGAACTGCTTGTTGATTGTTGCAATAGTCCAGATGAAAATTTACTGTAGTAAATTGAAAAAAGTTCTGCTTCAGTATTCCTCTTTAAAATGTACAAATCTTAAAGCAAGTGATTATTAAGATTAAAGGGCGGATTTGTATTAATTGTAACTGGCTCTACTGCCTTGATCATTTTTTCATAAAAACAAGTTTTATTAACTCTTATCATTCATTGGGGATACAACCAAAAAAGAGTTTACTCTCTGCCTCTACTAGGAGCAAACCTAAGAAAGGTTATAGGTGTACGTATGTACACCCAAATTTTTAGGGGAAAAAATCATTCTATATCATATTGATCGAACTCGGCAACTCCTATCTCTATTAGCCTAACACGCAACACAGAGAATGTGGCCCAAGACGCTGCCTAGCCCAACTCCGAATCCATTGATCGAACTGTGGCTGGCCAACACACAAGCACGAACCAAGATGGAGATTGACGGTGCGAGCGCGGCGAGCGGTGCGACAGTGAGCGGCGTGGGCCTCGGCGCTGCGTGCTGCTGCCCCTCGTGAGCGGCGACGGTGGCGCAAGTGCGAGCGCAGCGGCGGGCGGCGCAAGTGCGACCGCGACGGTGGGCGGCGTGGGCCTCGGTGCCGCGGGCTGCGGCCCCTCATGCGTGATGACGGCGGGTGGCGCAGGCCACGGCCCTGCGTGCACGACGACGACGGGCGATGCGGCGACGGCTGGCGGCGTGAGCGTGGCGACGACGAGTGGCGCAATACTGTTTTCTTAAATGCTCTCGGCTTGTCTCGCTGAATATGCAATTTGTACAGAATATGCAATTCGACAGCGGATTGCTTGTTTTAATTTCGAAACTGATTTCTTGAATGCTGCGTTGTGGCCACCGGGGTCGCGGGGGCGGCAGAGCGTGGCCGTGGCGTCATAGGCGATGGCTCTAGCGCTACTGCCGCTCCAGGTTTGTTTATACTAGAAATAATGTGATTGTGTGTATCAATTGGACTAAGTTTGCAGGGGAGTTATCTTAGCTTTTCTGATTAGTTTGTGTGCATCGATTGGAATAAGTTTGCAATAAGTTATGTGACTACCAGACTGTGTGCATCAATGTGGCAAGAATGGATAGGATAGAGTTCATAGAGTATATCATAGCCTCGTTTATGGGATCAACGGTGTTGATAAAAACATCAAATCTTGGGAGATTAGAGTTACCTTAGATGTTTTCATTATTATGAACAGTCTAAACCTTGAATTTTGACATTGTTTGATATTTACGGTTATCGAAAAAATAGCTATATATAATATCATATGTACACCCAAATTCAAAACACTGGGCCCGTCACTGGCCTCTCCATAGCCAAGATACACACAGCAAGACTGTCTTGATCATGTGAGATCTAAAATCATTAATTTGCCCTTATCCCTGTTTGTTGAAACACCAATTCCTAGATCGAAACAAACCAGATCTATATCGTTGATCCCATGTAAACTCTCTTTTAAATTCTGTTCGTTTGTTCATATTTGGGCTTGGTCGAGGATGAATTTCTCTGCACCGCACCCATGCATGGGGGCAGCAACCGATCAGGCGTTCTCCTCCGCCTGAATTCAAGAAGACACCGAGCATGGATTTCTCTCATGGAAGCGCAACGTGGTTCACTGCATGTATGATTCATTGCTCGGGGCCAAGAGTATGGCGTTAATTTCATTTTTGAGATGAGTATAATTGGAAGATTTTGATCAGGGCAAGGCTAGGAAAATCCGAACCAAGTAATTAGTTTAGAGAGTACAGAAGCGAAACCCATTTGAAAATATTGTAGTACTATGATTTTATACTGCAACTTTCTGAATGAGTTAACACACAAAATGTCTGATGATCAAATCTTTAGTTTCATCTGCAGAAAAATGTAGACTCAACTTTTCATAACTTTATACTCGTTACTTATGCATATTATTGTTTACTATTAATGCTATACTTTTCAAGATGTTATACTTGTTTATTAATGTTTACTACTTTTGCCTCAAGCATTTTCTATATCCCGTGCAACATTAAACTTCATTCAAGTGCTGCAACAATGGTTGTTTTTGCAGATTGAAGGATGAAATTCTACAGAAGTGCAAAGGAGTACCGTTCATAGCAGCCAGTTTAGGTCATCGACTGCACCAAGAGAACGACAGAAGCAAGTGGGCAGCTATTCTGCGAGAGGAGAACTGGGATTCCAGTACTGGTGATTTCATTAGAGCACTTCGACTGAGCTATGCACAACTACACTCCCATCTCAAGCCTTGTTTCGTATACAGCTCCATTATACCACAGAAGTTCCAATTTGAGGAGGAATGGCTCATCAAGCTCTGGATGGCTCAGGGTCTCATTCAACCTAATCCTATGTCCAGGGATACAATTGAGGACACTGGTAGATCTTACTTCAGATCTTTAGTTGGCCAATCCTTTTTCCAGCGAGCACATGTTGACCCCACTGGAGAACGACACAGGTACAGCTTGTCTGAAATGATGCACGATCTTGCTCTACATGTCTCAGGTGCAGACTGTAAATGTTATATGATGGAAAGACCTTACGACCTTCCAGTGAAAGTCAGGCATCTAACAGTAGTCTTCAACAAGGTTGCCAGTCAAGACATGTTTGAGGTGATCTCCTGTGGCGAGTTCTTGCACACATTTATAGTTTTGGGTGGCTCTGAGGATATTGTACTAAGGATCCCTGATGACATTGGGGAGATATTTACAAGGCTACGAACCTTAGATTTAAGTAATTTTGGTGTAACTCATCTGCCTGAATCGATTGGAAAAATGAAACATCTTCGGTGTCTCCAGCTTCAAGGCACCAAGATAAGACAGTTACCCGAGTCAATCTGTCGTCTTTACAATCTTCAAACACTGGGCCTCAGAAATTGTTATGATCTTGAAGAGTTGCCACGTAAAATAAAGAATCTTTGCAAGCTAAGGCATATTGATCTGGTAATGACCCGTGATCCCAACCACAATGTCTGCAGCTTGAGGTGTATGCCCAAGGATATAGGGTTGTTGACTGATCTTCAAACCCTGTCAAAATTCTCTCTAAGTGTCCACCCTCATGGAGGCGGTATAGAAGAGTTGGCTGATTTGAACAATCTCCGAGGGGAACTTCTCATTTCAAATCTGCATCTTGTTAAGGATGTGCATGAAGCTGCACAAGCACAATTGGCTTCCAAGCAGTTCCTCCAAAAGCTGGAGCTTTCATGGAGCAACAACAGCGAACAAGATAAGAAGTTTGCTTTCACGAAGTTATTGCAAAAGCATGAGCTTCCATGTAGCAGCAGCAACAACGAACATGCTGAGCAAATATTAGAACACCTAAAGGCACCCACCACCATTAAGGAGCTTACCCTCTCAGGTTACACAGGCATGGTATGCCCTAGTTGGCTTGGTTCTGCAGACTACACGAATCTAGTCACTGTGAGCCTCCGTGATTTCAAGAGCTGCAGTGTTCTTCCTCCCCTTGGGCTGTTACTTCATTTGGAAAATCTCCACCTTAAAGGTTGGGATAGGTTGACCTCCATGAACTGCGGCGAATTTTGTGGTAGCAGTTTTGAGGAGAATAATGGACTACACAAAGCTAGTTTCCAATCTCTGAAGAGTCTGCATTTGGAGAGGCTGGACAGACTGCAGCGTTGGGATGGGGATGACAGATGTGCTTTTCCTAGTCTTCTTGAGCTTGTTCTCGAGAATTGCGGCATGCTGGAACAAGTGACCCACAGTCTCCCTTCACTGACAAAGATAACAGTGGAAGGGTCACGGGATTTTTGTGGCCTTCGGAAGTTCCCTTCTCTGAAGTACGTGAATGTAAATGCAAGTGGTGAGTGGATTTGGGGATCATGGGGATCCCTTTCTTCTCCTATATCCATCACCCTCTGCAAATTGCCGACAATTCTCTTCCCCGCAGGGTTAGGATGGTCCCATACATCTTTGCAACGCCTTGAGATCAGCCACTGCGAGCAACTGGTGTCCATACCTGAGGATTGGCCACCATGTAATCTGAGGCACTTCTCGTTAAGGCATTGCCCTCAGCTTCAGGAACTGCCAAGGGGCATTCAACACCTGCGAGCATTGGAAGACATGGAGATTATTGCTTGTGGGCAGCTTACTCATCTCCCGGAGATGAGTGGCCTTATTTCACTTGTCCGACTGGAGATTGCAGACTGTGGTTCGATTCAGTCATTGCCAAATACAGGCTTGCCTCGCTCAATGCAGTTCTTAAGCATTAACAAATGCCCTCAGCTTGCGCGGTCTTGCATGAACGCAGGAAGTGTAGATCAAGTCATGATCAGGAACATCTTTTCAGTGTGGATTAACGAACGTGAAGTGTCCACTTCTGCTGAATGCTGATGAGCCCGGTTTCGTTATCCTGGCAAAGCTCCAGAGATATAAAAAATGTACAATGCATTATGTTCTTTCTTTTCCTGCTGTACTTGCTTCATACATTCCAAACATACTGTTTTACTTGTTATCCTGGTGCTGCTACCTTCTGTTTTTTAGGTCGGCATTAGAAATTCGTGAAGCTAGAGCTGAAGATACATTAAAGATATTTATATGAGCCATTTTGTATTTATTTTAGACTAAAAACTGATACTTATATTTTAACATGCAACCTCAGAATCTGAGGTAGAGCTTGAGGCCCCTGCCAAACAAAACAGGGTGTTCATATTGTGACGGACTGCATCGTCCAGTCGGCCAGCGCGGGGCATTGCTAGGAGGTTTGGGTTGGATTGGACGGGTGTGGTGCCCACGGGTCGCGATTATTGCCCAACTGCTCGCCGCGCGCCGAGGCGGTCACGAGTCATGACCGCATCAGAAGAGCAGGTGCAAGGGCTCGAACCTGCTCTCAGGAGGGCCAGCGTCACGGGCGCGCGCGCATGCGGGACGGCGGGACTCGGCAGATCAGACGGATGCCTGTGGCGTCGCGCCCGTGCCGATTGCCAAAACCGCCGGCCCTGGCGCCGGGCGCACGCGCGACGCGAGGTAACGTCGCGCACGCGGCGGCAAAACCGTTGGCGCTTGCGCTCGGCGGAGGCAGGAGAGGCCCCACCAATACGCACGGGAGACTGCTCGTGAGACCGAGCGCCGAACCTTCCAATAGCGACGTGGCAGCGTGAACCAACTACGGCAAGGAGGTGGGGGGGACTCGCTAAGCGAAGATAAAGGGTGTCGCGCCGCGAAGAAACCCCCCGTGCACTCCCTACTCACCGAGCAGGCGAGCACACTGCACTGCACCGCACTTGCTTGAGGCTCGCGGGAGCCAACCGTCACGCCGCCACAAAAGCTACCGACGGTTGTGTCTCGTGTGGCACGACGACCAGGACGCACGCTCGACGGATGGCTCGAGAGCCCGTCGTAAACTGAACGAGAACTCTGAAGAAAACGAATCAAGGTCGACGAATCAAGGTCGCTTGTGAGACAGATAGAGGCCCCCAGTATATGTACTTTAAAAATTCGTCTTCTATAATATTATTATAGTATCTGTAACACTATTATATTATTTTTTATTTTTTTATCTGTCATCGCTACCATATTTTCTATTTTCTATTATTTTTTATCTCTTTAGACCTATAATCATTTTTTTTCACTCTGTCGCACAATGATACGACGTTCTCTCGTTTGCCACAAGTTTAGGGACGTCTCCCTCCTCACCGTTTCACTGTAGAATCGATATGGACTCCGCTATCGCTGTTTTGCAGGGTGATATCGAGCGGCATCCAATATAGATGCCTCTTCGGTGTTGGATGTCAACTCTGCTGAAGTTGGCCTAAGTAAAAATTCCACTAGCCTTGCCCTCACAGGCGTATGAGACCATTTATTTTGTATTGAGATTTGTGTTAAAAAGTTACGAGAAAAAAATTATACGAGAATTTGTATACATACCATCACTTTATATGTATTTTTCATCTATAATATCAGCTGTGTCAATGACATATGAGGTCTAGTCTTATATATCAGTAACATAAGCTAGTGATATAGATAAAAAAGTATATCTAAAGTGATGGTTTAAATTAAATTATTCTAAAATTATATAATAGGTAACAGAATTTAAAAAATAAATAAATATTATATAACAGATGGACAAAAGATAAAGCGTGTGTCGACGCCCGCACCCGGTTGCCTTTCCCGCACCCTCCGTTACGGAGACGGAGGCGCGCAGGAAAGACAGAGAAAAGAGGGGGGACGACGCTAAAAATCCCCTTAGTTTTCCCAATCTCTCCCAGTCGCCGAGCCTCCCACCACAGGCGGCGGCGGCGGCGAGGAATAGCCTGACCGAGTACCGCGGATAGGCAGGCAGCCATGGGCGGGCACGGCGGGCTGAACATCCTTCCGCAGAAGCGGTGGAACGTCTACAACTTCGACAACCGCGAGAAGGTCCGCAACGACGAGGCCGCCGCCGCCCGTGAGGAACAGCTCCAGCGCGAGTCTGACCGCCGACGCGAGTCCGACCTCCGTCTCGCTGCGCTCCGCCGCAACCGTGGCCTCCAGTCCGACTCGCCCTCTGCCGCTCCCCCGCCCCCTGACCCTCCCGCCAGCGCCGGGCCCGCTGCGGATCCGGCGGACGCCCCCTCGTCTGCTGCCGCCTCCGACGGCGACCACATCAACCTCTTCTCTGGCGAGTCCGACTTCGCCGCGCTTGCCTCGCTTAACGGGGGGAGGGGCGCGGCGCGGGAGCGGGAGCCTGAAGCGAACCCTAAGACCAACCCTAAGAAGCGGAAGAAGGAGGAGGAGGTCAGGGCGGTGGGGCCCGACGAGGAGAAGTACAGGCTGGGCTACGGGCTCGCCGGGAAGGGCGTGGCGGCGCCGTGGTACATGTCGAGCCCTGCCGCCGCGTCTGCGGCGGCAGCGGCGAAGGATGGGAGGGGCAGAGATGCAGGGGAAGGGAGCGGGGGGAAGAGGAGTGGGGGGAAGAAGAGCATCGAGGAGCTGAGAGAGGAGAGGAGGAAGAGGGAGGCCAAGGAAAAGGAGCGCGAGCGCGCCCTGCTTGCAACTGCGGGGAGGAATGAGAGGCAAGCGGATCGGAGCCGCCCGTCGAGGTAGTGTAATGGTGGAAGATTGGTTCCGTTGATTTTTCAGCTTTGCATTTTGGCTGCGGTTGTATGATCGCAGCTGTCTTTATGTTTCTTCGATGCAGGAGGGCACGATGATGCAAGAATTCTCATGGTGTAATGTGCAGGATTTGCAAAGAATGTTCGGTGAAGGTAAGAAATTGCAGTGAGCCAGTGCTCGACTAGTTTTGAAATGAAACTAGTTTTATTCAATGCATTTCACAATTTAAGGGACAATATGGCTGTCTGATTGGTATTGACTCTCAAGTTCTTCTCACTTATTGTATTTGAGCAGTGCGTGTATGACTGTATGCGAATAGATTTATGACATGCAATTACTCTGCATTGCTTATTTGCTTTGATCCTGTGGCATCAGAGCCCGTTTGGATCCCTGGTTTATTGGTATTGACTCTCAAGTTGTTCTCACTTATTGTTTTGCTGCTGCTCTTGACAGCTTGTAATCATGTTGGATGATGTTTCTAAAAAGTTGTTATTCCGTAAAGCTTTATATTTGCTTCCTCCTTTTATTTGTGGTATTGTGCGCCCGTTTGGTCTTTCGTTTTATGGAAGCTACCAGGTTTTTTTGTGTTATGGCAATTAACCAACGATATTCTAGAAGTGTTCAATTTAGGAAGAGGGTATGGGCTCCAAGGCCCAGATTCCAGAATATGTATTGGTTCATGATATTCCTGAAAACAAAGCATGTTGTTAGTGATGGCGGATTTTCAACAATATCTTCTAGTTCTTAGTTGAAAATTTACGCTTGGGTGGGGGTGATTTGGTTCTGTATTGTGGTTTGTAAAATATTAAACATCTTGTGCTTACAATGATATGCTCACATGTCATCCCTTGGTGGTTGGCGCTAAAACTTCACTGGGTTTTTCGGATGAAGGCTTCCTGCCACTTGAATTGTCAGCTGAACTATTTAACAATGTTTGCACATCTACTATAGTTCTTTTTCATAATTGGCTTGTTCGTGTGACTGATCTTTCTCTTTTCTCAGAAAAGGAGTCAGGGAACTGAAGATAGCCTTACTAGCTTATCCAAGGAGATTGCAGAGGATACATGTGACAGTTACGCTGTTCAGTCGCTAAGGACAGCTTAAGAGCAGTTCAAGAACATATGGATCAGTAACAATTAGTTTGTGTGATTTGTCAGAAATCGTTTTTCTTTGTGGGAATTTTTTTTTTCTGTAATTTGTAAAACACACTCTGCCTACTGCACTAAGAATCTTACATTGCACTTCTTCGTTTGCTTGTAAAGTTTATGTACATGTTTGTGGAATATTCTGAAATCTTATCGAATCAGATAACTTCAACTTGCACGCTACTGTACGTGGCATCCTAAAACTAATGTAAAACCTGTGTTGTATTCTACTGCCGTGATCGTTGTTATCTGCACTAGTTACTCGCTGCCATTGGCACGTAAAAGAGCCATGATGCAACCAGGAAACCAGCTTCAAGATTTTTTGTCAAAACTGAAGGGTACCATGGATCTAGCGCCAGTTAGCTGACCCGTCTTTTAGTAAGCTGCTTCCTTCTGATTCTAACATGCCAGCATATGCAGTTATTCGGACAGGATCGATCTCGTTTGTTCGCGAAATGGTCATACTTAAAGTTGACACAAGCAATCCACAGTTTATACGAAAATTTGAAAGGGATGGTTACAGCAATCATGCACCACACGAGCAATCGCTTTCCAGTGATCAGTTAAAATACATCATGGATCAAACTAGATGCCATTACACAAGACACTCTTTGTCAACTGGGCACTTGCACAGCTCTGTAGCATTGGCTGCTGGATAGCGAATCTAAGAATCACACGATGTCACCTTTTATTTACCGTAGGAATTACCCGAATAGACTATGAAATTCTCATTTCTTTACAAGATAACCTAGAATGATACTAAGCATTCCAACAACTAGTACGAGTACCAGTGAGAAGCCTTCTTGCCGTTTATTGACTTCACGCCTTACAAGCTCCTGCATGTCAGAGCGACAAACATAAACATCTTCCAGTGAGTTCAAAAAAATGAACATGGTAGTTAAAGATATAAGAATTCAGCTGATCATTTCTTCCGCAAAGAGACATTGACTAAATTTACAGCCTTTTAAGATTAACTATTTGCTTAATTGTTGAGATGAAACCTGACGTGAAATGCTGAAAAACATTTACCTCCTTTAGCATAGAATTTTTATTTCAGTTACAGAAAATCAGCTAAAATTATCCTTATATGCATTAGTTAAGATTGTTCATTACCTCGTGAACATTCACAGGTCCAATTCTAATTGTAGGAGTTATGAACTTAGGTTCAAGGATTTTTTAGATAGTAACTTACTCCCATTTTCAGCTACATTCTCGAAAAGTTAAATGCCCTTGGATATTTGCGTTGGAACTGTGAGACCCCAACAAGTGTTCAGTGCATATCAATAAGTGCAATGGTTAATCATCTAGACTGGTTCCTTGTTTGTGTTCAAGTCCAACTTTATGATACTTAAGCGAGTAAATCCTACATGTTGATATATACATGGTGCCCCTCAATGAATTCCTTACCAAGGAAAGTAATAGTTGAACAAATTACAGTAATTAATGGTTGTATAGAGCTGCCGACGTGCAACTTGAAGCCCCTTCAAAGGGACCCCCTAGGAGACTGGCTATGTATACATTGTATTTGTACAGGAACATGCATTGGTATGTTCATGTTAATGATATTTTAATCAAAAGGAGAGAATTGTAGTTAAGTACAACAGCTTGCTACTAAGGGCGCCAATGTTACCCATGAAAAAGCACATGATTTCAACCTAATACTCCCTTTGATCCAAAATATAAGTCGTTTAAAACAGGGACAGTCTTCAAGGTGACACTTTGACTAAAATTTTTTATGAATATATGGTATTTCAAATAAAAAGGACTATATTATGAAATATTTTTCTTGATGAATCCAATAACATCAATCTATGTAATTATTTATATATTGATGGTCAAAGTTGAAAAGTTTGACCAACAGGAATCCTGAAACGACTTATATTTTGGATCGGAGTGAGGATCGGAGTGAGTACTCACCAACTCTTCGCGAAGCTTTCTATTTTGCTCAAGTGCAGAATTCTTTTCCTCGGTCAGTTTTGCAACTAAAGCTGACAGCTGGAATGAGAAAAACAAGCAAGTGTATATTCAGCTCAGAAACAACAATTACACGAGAAATGCCAAATATACTAAATTTACATCAAACAAGTAACTGATTTCTGGAACAATCACTAGTAAAATACTCAAAAGTCAAAACACACTAAACTAAAAGAGCATCACGTTATCAATATCAGTTGTATGATTTGTATCCAATTACAAATATAGTGAGCATGAAATGACATTAAGCTCTCAACAAACAACCCCAATTATATTTAAGCAAATTAACTAGAGTAACAACAGAAACATTGGTAAGTGGCTACCTATACGCAATGAAAACTTGCATGTAGATAATTCCAATAGAAATCAACTAAATATCATTCATAAAGCATTGCCCGCAAGACTTACTATTCCAACACCCCCCCCCCTCCTGTTTGTAGGCACCAACAATTCAAAGAGAAAAGAAGAATGGATGAATAGAATCAGTAAGGACCATAATGGATTTCTCGTTTGTAACCTTCCCTTTTGTCAAATGAGCATTCTACCAAGCCATATGGAAAAGCTTCCAGTATTCCACAGTCCACACAGAACATGAACTCACCTGGTGGGATTGTTCAGCAGGTCCCGCATAAGTTTTTGTTTCCTACCATTTCACATGAGGTAGATCGAACCAACATTTTAAGAATCATTGCACAAAATATAAACTGCAAAACAAAGAATATACATATATTACGTACCACAGCATGTTCTGGTGCCTTCAGGAATTCCTCGCTCTTCACAATTCGACCAACAGGTGATCCCACCTCCTGGAAACGCATTAAACAAATTATCGATTCATTTCCTTAGAAACTCACGGCAACGTAAAATCCGATATCAAAAAACATTCAGCACGCTTACTGTCCCCAGCTCAGCTGATCTCAACGACACAGAGCCACTCGACAGCTCTGACGTACTCCTCCCATTATCCACAATCCGCTGCATAGGCACTAAAATTCGCTCCAAACCATCATGCTCCTCTGCAATCTCTGATGGTGGTTCAGGTGGCATCACATAAGTAACCTTCAACTTCACCTCCTCAACCACATTACCCCCTTCTTTCATGAACTAGGCAGCAGGCACCAATTCACATATTCAGTACCAACCCGATAGCCATAAATAAAACGAAACAATACACCCCAGTACTACCATTTGAGAGGTTATGTCCTTCGCTGAGTCACTGACAACCACGCTCTGCACCAAGAACTTGTCCTTGCACTGCAAATCCGGAGGAGCCACCGTCTGCGCTTGCATCGTGACTGCGGGAGAACAGAATGCATCGAAATCTTGAAAGTTCTCCATCAAAGCTAACAAAAGAAAATGCTTCTAAGTTGAGCCGTTTCTTGAACTCTGGCTGGTCCAGTAACAGCAACACGTTACCTACAACTGTGCAGCAGGATCGCGGCAGCACAACGCCACTGTTGGGACGCACGCAGTACTTCCTGGGGCTCGTCGTCTTGACCTACTACCCACACAAATCACGAGGGCGCCAAGAAAAGCATAAGAGAATAAAGAATTCCTCATGAAGCTACACCCAATTTCATAACGAAATCCCCTAGGGTTTTGCACCCCAATAAACAGGTGAACCACCTTAAAAGCGACGGTGCTGTCGGTCCTGTTGGTGAGCCGCAGGGGGCAGGAGATCTGCTTGTCGAGCACAACTGCGCGTGTCAAGAAATCGCGAAAGAATCAGCTGAAATTTTCAGGAAACCCCGGGGAAATTCTGAAATAAGAGTATGGTGGTGAGGGGAGCCGGGGCGAGGGGCCGGGTAGCTTACATGGGAACTGGAGCTCCGCGGGGTCGACGTCGAGGAGGTCGCAAGAGGCAGCCATGGCTGCCGCTGCTGCTGTCGCGGGAGGTGGGGGAGAAGCGGTGGGAAAAGGGGGCTTTTGGAGGCCAGGCGCTGGGGCCGTGCTTTGGCTGAAAAAAATATATATATATTTTTGGAGGTTTTATGTTTGGTTTGGCTTTTCTTTTGTGAAAACTGAAAAGATGGATTCATCTTGTGATAGGGATGTTTCTGATTTTTCGACGGAGGAATTGCCAAGTTAATTCAGGTTTTAATTGTTTAGTGATAACCAATTGAGTTCATGGTATGTATGCAAAGATTTTCCTACCAATAAGAACGACACTCGGAATTTGGGATAAGGAGCTGAATATTTTGGGGAGCACAATTATGTTTTATAAGACGAACAAATAATCTTAATAATAAGAATTTTCTCAAATAGAAAAAGGTACAATGCTAAATTTTCTTTCGTGAGGGGAAAGGCCTACTTACCTTATGTCCGTACTTAGGACTGGAAATATTTGTTTGTGCAAATAATGAGCCATTGTGAAATATCTGTCACTAAGGAGAAGCCGTCCAACTAAATATCTCCTTTTATAAGAATGTAAGATATTTTTTATTTTAAAAAATTATTAAAAATAAATTTTGACCGTTAATTTTTTATAATGTATTATAAGTTACTATAAAATCAACATCATATCAAAAGTACTTTAAAATATAAATCTATTAAAACAAATTTTGTATATTAAATATGTATATAATTTGACTAATTGTTGATCAAAACTTATAAAGTTTGATTTTTTGAAACAAAATATGCCTTACATTTATAAACGGAGGGAGTGGTATGCAAGTAAGTGAGGTACAAAGTTTTGCTATTTTTGACAAATCTTAGTAGTTTTTGTGTTTTGTAAGCTCTGATTCCGTATTTCCACTTTAGTTTTGTTGGATTTAGTTTCATATCAAAAGTTGATGATGGAGGATCACGACTTAAAAGGTGGAGGGACCTTCACCTATCAGGCTAATCTTTTAGGTTGAGTTAGCTCAAGACCTTAGTCGTGGCTCCGATTAGGCCCATGTGTTTAACATGCCCATTAAGATATGAGCTGGGGTGCTAACTCATGGGTATAACGAGCTAGGCTATGTTGTTGTGCATCCTAATAAGTGGTATTAGAGTCTAAGATCGATAAATTTATATCACCTCCAGGGTCGTATGGTTACGGGTGAGCCCGAAAAGTCTCCATATTGTTTGTAGGGCCGACCCTGTGGGGAGGTCCAGCAGGGCGACCGCCTCAGGCCCCTAAAACCCAGGGCCCCCAAATGTATCAGCAGTTTGTGTATATATTGATTTTATTTTTTGGTCCAGCCTAAAACAATTAAGGAATCCACCCTGTGCTGAACTCATCCAATCCAAAAGGCAAAAGGTAGCCAAGTTTGGCCGTCTGGGCGTCTTTTGGCAGGAGGCGCCGATCCCCATGTGACTCCACGACTCTTCGACTACTCAACGCCTCAGCAGCCTTCTTGGTGCGACGGTGCGTCAGTGCTCCCAGTGATGGCTAACCGTGCCATAGATTCGCTGTGACTCTTCGACAGTGCTCGACGCCTCGGCTGCTCCCACGCCTTTTGGTCCCACGCTTCGCCTGCTCCATGTGACAGCTCACGGCAGCTAGCCGCATCGTAGATTCACCGTTCGTGCCGTTTGCACCCGTCCGGTCCCTTTGGTCCCTCCTACGGTCCTACTATGCGCTCTCAGAGGTTAGAGCTTTGAAAGTCCCATGTTTTTGTTATTATTTATTTGTCTGTAGTTGTAGATCAGTAGATGCAATCATGCAACCGCTAATGCAATTTTTTAATTATAGATCAGTAGATGCAACCAGGTTTTTATTCTTTGTTTATTCTCCATGACGGCTAAGCTCTCTGTCTGTTGACTGCTGACTTAATCGGTGAGACGATAACTCACCTTAGTCGTCTAATTGGTGATCCTTTTAGTATTTCAACCGCTAATACAATTTTTTTTAATTTTCAGCACATTCTTGAAGCTTGTCTTCTAGAAAGCATGCATCTGGTAGGGGGGAAAGGGAAAAAAAGAAAACAAGTAGATGAGTTGATAGAATCAAAGAAATGAGCCATTGACAAATTTGTTATGAGCAATTCAAGAAACCCAAATGAGTTGACGATAGTTGCTATGAAGGAACAAACTAATGAGAATTTAGAAGACCAAGGCCCTACAAAAGAAAATATTGACAACAATGGGGATGATAACAACGTGAGTGATCATGAGCATATATTTAATTTATCTGCTAGTGTTGATGAACAACCGGTTTTTCCTATGGATATCTATGATCCTAGAAATTAGGGTAATCTTGATAACAAAGTAAGGGATGTATTAGTTGAGAAGGGGTCTATAAGAGAAGAAAATCTTAAATTCCCTTTAGATGGTAACTCAAGACATTTTTTTATACTTATTATTCCAGAATAATGAGCAATGGAGAGATACATGGCAGAAAATAGTTGGTTTATTCTAAGCATGTTGATAAAGTGTTTTGCTTTTGTTGTAAGATTTTCAAATCTAACATAGAAAGAGTTCATTCGGAGATAATGGATTTAGAGATTGGAAACATCTCAGCGAAAGGCTTAAAGAACATGAAACTAGTGTCGAGCATATTACCAGCATGAAGTCTTGGAATGAATTAAGAACTAGATTGAGCAAAAATAAAACAATTGACAAAGATTCCCAACAAGAAATCACAAAGGAAAGAATGGTTGAAGCAAGTTTTGTTAGGAATAGTTGCCATTGTGAAATATCTTGGTAAATAAAATTTGGCTTTTAGGGGTCCAGTGAGCAGCTTTACAATGATAATAATGATAATTTCTTAGCTTGTGTTGAGATGATTGTAGAATTTGATTTGGTAATGCAAGACCACCTTAGGTGTATTCAAAATAATGAAATTCATTATCATTATCTCAGTCATAAAATTCAGAATGAGTTGATTTCTCTTTTGACTTCCAATGTTACAAATACTATCTTAAAGATTGTCAAAGAGGCAAAATATTTCTCCATCATCCTTGATTGTACCCCAGATGTGAGTCATGAAGAACAAATAACTTTGATACTTTGATGTGTTAATATGTCTGAGAGAAAAACAAAAATTAAGAAGTACTTTCTGGGGTTCTTAAAGGTGGATGACACATCTGGTTTGAGACTTTTTAATGTATTGCTTGAGTCTATGAAGTTCTTTGGTCTTAATATTGATGATATAAGGGGTCAATGTTACGATAATGTTTCAAATATGAAAGGAAAACAGCAGCGGGTAAAAAAATGGTTGCTTGATATCAATCCAAGAGCTTTGTATATGCCATGTGCTTACCAGTCTTAATCTTACTCTTTGTGACATGGCAAAATTATGTGTTAAAGTTGTTTCATTTTTCGTTATTGCGCAGCGAATATATGTTTTATTTTTTAGTTCTACCAAAAGATGAAAAGTTTTGCTTGATCATGTGCCAAGTTTAACTGTGAAATTATTGAGCAATACCCATTAGGAGAGTCGAATCAACAATGTTAAAGCAATTAGATATCAAGCTTCTCATCTAAGGTTAGCTTTGTCTGAGTTACGTGAAGCTTGTGATACCGAACCCAAGGACAAGAGTGATGCAAAAAAAATTATTTGACGTTCTTGGTAGCTTTGAGTTTGTACTCAGTATGGTTATTTGGCATGATATTTAATTTCCTGTAAATATTGTGAGCAAGAAGTTGTAATCATCATCCATGTGCATCGGCTCTATCTTGCACCAAATTGAAGGTATGATTCAATACTTTGAGAAGTATAGAAATGAACGGTATGCTTCTAGTTTGAACATTATCAAAGACCTTGCATTTGAAATGGGTGTTGAGCCTTGTTTACCGTAAAATGTCGTGCTCTTAAGAAGAAACAATTTGATAAAATTGATTGCAATGAAGAAATATTGCAAGCTGAGAAGGTCTTTGAAGTTAATTACTTTTTGGTCATGATTGATATGGTAACAACTTCATTGAAAAATAGATTTGAAGAACTCTAAGTGTTTAAAGGTATATTCAGATTTTTACTGAGTTCAAACATGTTAAAGTCACTGAGTGATATTGAACTAACAGATTACTGCACTAAATTTGTAAAAAAAACTTTCTCTCTATATGATTCATCTGATGTGGAGTTAAATGGTCTAATATCTGAATTAAGGGTTATGCAATTGACTTTGCAGGATAGAACAATATCTTCTATGTAGATTTTTGAATTTGTTATAGAAGTGTACTGCTATCCTAATGTTTCTATTGCTTATCGAATCTTATTTACTGTGCCTGTGATTGTGTAATCGGTTGAAGCTTTTCAAAGTTGAAATTATTGAAGAACTATTTGAGGTCAGTAATGTCTCAAGAAAGGCTAAATAGTTTGACGACTTTATGTATTGAGAAGAATTTGTTGGATGAGATTGATATTGATACTATCATTAGTGACTTCGCTTCTGTAAATATTAGAAGAAATTGTTTTAGATGATCTCTACAGGTAAAGTTACATTCATATACTAATTTACTTTTGTAAGCTTAGCTACATTCATTGTCTCTCACGTGTCTAATCATATTCTTATATTTGTTTTAGATTTATGAGGAGCTGGCTTTTGTTTTCAAGTTGGATGATGAAGTCGTGATTGCTAACCTGGATGCTGACAAACACAGAGACTTGACTAAGAAGTATGTCTTTATTTTACCCTCTCATATAGCTATTTGTATAATATACAAAACATAACACTATTGTTTTAAGCCACTGTGCTATTGTTATTGCCTATATATTATAATTTTGATTTTTTAATGTATCACTGTTAGAGGTAATAATTTTTTAATACCTAGAATATTATCGTTGCAATTGATATATAAATTTTTTTGAAGTTTATGTTTAATGGGCCCCTATTTTAATTTCACCTTGGACCATTGAAATGTCAAAGCTGGCTCTGGTTGTTTGTGATGGGGAAGATTGTTGGAACCTAATGTGTGACAAAAGAGATTGTTGGATTTAGTAACATCAGACATTGATGATAAAGTAGCATGGCTTAAAAGGTGGAGCATCCCTGACTGATGACGTTTGCAGGTTTATTGAGACTAGGCTGATGACATTTGCTCGTGAATATAGCGAGCTATAATGTATTACTGTGCATTCTAACAAGTTTGACTTATGAGTGAAGTTGCTCTGTTTTATATATTTTTTAACATGTCAATGATCAAAGTTATTGTAGATGCTAAAAGGTAGCGAGTGCTTGGTTTTATGGTGCGATTATGAAAGATGCTTATGTGACTTTCAGAATTTCCGCATTGAGTGGCCTATCTTTGTCACCTACAGGAAACGTAATTTGGTATTTCGGCTGCTTTTTAACTTGGAATTTTTTAGCTATAAATTACTGAAAAAGTGTGACTGTTGTGGATTTATTTTTTATTATTTTACTTTCTTTGATAAATAATATTGTTCAAATATACTTGTGTTCTTATGCATACGATTTAATCGATTTTTTTTTGGAACTTGATCTAGTAAACTCACTTGAAACCTTGAACTTGTTTTAGGTAAACACCCCACGAAAGTTCTCCGTGAAGCTTCACGAAAAATAAAAGATAAAACTTGCTTGAAACTTGTTACGAGAGTACAATCATTAACTTATATAGAGTATGTATTTTCTCCGATCATAAATACATAGCTTTGATCAATATTTTTTATTAAAATATATTTATAAAATACATTGAATTTGTGATATTATGAAAGCATATTTTAAATAAAAAAGTCCAAATTACTCCCCTAAATAATTCCTAGTGTCCAAATAACTTCAAACTTTAAAACCATTTATTTAACCCTGAACTTTAAATATCGGATCACATAACTCTGGAGTATTTTTTTCTCGGTGGTTTTGCTGATGTGGTGGTGGTTTCACTGACATGACATTTTCGCTGATATCATTTTTGTTGACATGATAGCGCACATGTGGCAAACAGGTCTACATGTCATTTTTTTCTCGCTCACCCCTCTCATGTCAGCCTCTCTTTCCCTCCAGTCGGCCTCTCTCTGCCTCTCCTCCCTCCGGCCAGCCTCTCTCTGCCTTTCTCTCCCTCCCGCAGGACTCTCTCTTCCTTCCATCATCCTCTCTCTATGGCCAGACGACTCAGGCCATATGTGACGAGCTTCGTTAGTGCCCAAGCTAACTCGGTTCTAAAACAAGAGAGAGGGAATGTGGTAGCCACGTGACAAAAATAGGTGATGTGGCAGCCACATCATCAAAATTGTTGTTACAAACCACTCCTAGGGGTTATGTAATCTGGTATTTAAAGTTTGAAGGGTTAAATGAACGGTTTTAAAGTTCGGAGGTTATCCAGACACTAGGAATAGTTCAGGTGAGTAATTTGGACTTTTTTCTTTTAAAAAAAATGATATGTATTTATGATCGGAGGAAATATATAATATTCACCACAATATATTTGTAGCGAACATGTCCCTTTTATGACATGTATGTGATTTTGGTAATTAATGACAACATAGTCAATGTGACTGATTGTCAAGTATATGCTTTAGTATGTCTTATGGAAGCAATACATGAAGAAGCCACCGAAGCGAAACTCAAGAAAGTTTGAATTGGACGACTTTAGAGAAGATTGCACTCATCGGATGGTCCGGTGCTCAGCAAAGTGTACTCACTGGATAGCCTGGTGCTCAAAAAAGAATTCACACCAGAGTATTTTGACTCAGAAGAGGTTTTTCAGTTCTATACACCGGATGGTACAGTGTTAGAGTGATGTGCACACCGAAGTGTTTTCCAGAACTTGTGCAAATCTTCAGAGGAAAGATTTTGAACTCACCGAATGGTCTGGCGATCAGAGACTTGTACATGTCAGAACATTCTCAGATGAAGGTGAAAATGTAATACATGCCGGATGATCCAGCGATGAGGAGTTGGCTACATCGGAGCATTTTCTAGGAAATGTTGCAACTTCTTGTCTAGTGTGATTGTACACACCGGATAGTCCGGTGATAAAAAGATCTGCACACTGGATAAATGAATAGTGAGAAGTGGCTCGATTGACTCAAGTATACACATTGGATAGTTCGGTGGTGAAGTTCAAAGTTACACCGGAACATCCGGTGTTTATAATGAGCTTGAGTGGGGTTCCAATGGCTAGTTTCTACTGGTGTACATGCTGGATGGTCCAATATTTGTACTGTTATTAACGTAAAGGTGGCCAAGTGGGACAGGCCAAATGGGCTGGCACGAGGCATGGCCATTTCAGCGTGACCCAAGCGCGGTAGCTAACGGACCGAGCCCGCAATGGCACAATGGCCTGGGCCATGCCTGGGCCGGTACGGCATGACCCATTTGAGTTTTTCTATTTTTTTAATATCTTATATAATTTGTTTAGATCTAATATCATATAGGATATGTTGTGCAATGGTAGATCTAATATCATATAGGGTATTATTTAGATCTAATATCTAATACCATATAGGTCTTGGCTTGTTAGCTCAACCTACTTGAGGCATAAGTAGCTCAAGGGTCGTGACCGGGTGTCGTCTGGGAGCTATAACCTAGATAGCTGCTCTAAAGTGGATCAGGGGTAGTGTTTATGCTATCGATACCACGAGATTAAAATCTCTTATGCCGAATTTGCTCTCTCTACTATTTATATTTCCGCATTTACTTTCTTAAAATCTACCTTTGCATGTTTACCTTCCTAAAATAGTTTTCTAGGATTAGCTATAGGTTGCAAACCTTTTTGAATGGTAGAGTAGACACACTAGATGAACCTAGAACATATTTAGATAGAAATTGATATAAGTTTATCTTATAAAGTTTTTCGAGCCGATTAGTTTTAGGTGTCTTAATTCACCCCTCTCTTAGGACATCACCGATCCCTACAGTTTGTATCAGAGTTAGTTATCTCAACCCTGCATTTGGTAATTAGAACATCGTGCTCTTAATAGGCTTAACATCTTAGAGAATTGTGACGTCCGAGGTAGGGATGGATTTTTGTAGTGCTCCACGTTTTGACGACATTCATTTCCCTGTTGAAAAATTCTAATGACTTTATCATTTGCAAGTCAAAGTTTTAGATGTTTGGAAAGTCATCGAGGAGAGGATGAAGCAACGTCTCACAAACAAGGAGAGGCAGTTCAATGCTTTAGCGACAGTTATCATATCTAATCATTGATGCATTTAATTGAGTATATTCTCTCACCAATGCTTATGATATTTGGACTAACCTTATTGAAATACATGAAGGCATAAAAGATGTGCACAATGAGAAATATCATGAGCTAGTCTCTGAGCTCAATAGGATCAAACAACTTTCCCATAAAAGTGCTAATGATATGTAATCACGTTTGAATATTCTTGTCAATGAGATCAATGAGATAGGTTTGACGTCAATTAGAGACAATCAAGTGATGAGAAGAATATTTTAAGGGACAATTGCAAAGAAACCACTACTCCTGGTGTTATTGCAAGCTTGCCACTAAAAAATTACAAAAATACCATTAAAACTGTCATTCGAGTGGCATCCTTGCAAAAAAATAAAAAATCAGGGAGGTATTTGCAAATACCCCATATTTTAAACTTTTCTTCCAAAATACAAGTTGATTGTGCTCATCATCTAAAACAATAGCAACGTTAGCAAGATGACTCCAAGCCAAGTTCTTAGCAAGATCATCGTCCATGAGATGACCATGAACATGAAGTTTGAAGGTTCATCCTCATCGGCATCAAGAACCTTGCCCTCATAAGCAAGTAAGCTTCTTGTCCACACATGAAAGAAAAGATGAGAAGGTAAGAACAAGAGTCAAGCTCAAGCGAAGATGATAGTGAGGAAGATAAGCAAAGCACCTCAAGTGATGAAGAAATGAATCTCAAAATCACCAATCGCATCTCAATATTAGAGAAGGACCTCAAGAGGATCAATACCAAGATTAATCATCCAATCTTTATAAAAGACTTGGTCAACACGATTGATCATATCAAAAACTAGAAGAAGATCAAGAACAAGAGGGAGACAAGAGGAACAGGCAAAGCATTTGCAAACATAGGAAGATGGATGAGTGAAATTGAAGATTCAATCTCAAGTGATGAGAGCTTCACCATCCACTCTTCCAAGAAAAGCTCTTCCTCAAGGTTGTCATCATACAAGTCGTCATCGCACAAGTGTCTTATGACCAAATGTATGAAAAATGATATAAGTGATGATGAATCCGATGATGATTCACCCTCTCAAGAAGAACTTTTTGAATTGATCAATGAGCAACAAAGTGCCTTAAAGAAACAAGCTAAAGAACTTAAGAAATTCAATGCCCTTAATGACATTCATTCTTCCTTTGTTTCTAATAATAAACAATTATTAATTAAATTTGAATAGCTAAATAAGGAGCATGAAGAGCTTAAGGCAAAATTTGAGGACATTGAATCTCAACCTAAGGTCCGTTTGAAACAATCTATCTTTCTCTTTAATTTCAATCATAAGGTAGATGCATCCACTTCTTGTGATGATTTGAATGATCTATCTAGCTCATCCCGTTACAATGAGACATGTGTTGAGAATGTTGTTGTAGAATTATGTAATGATCTTATTGCACAAAGAGAATGATGATCTTAAAAAAGAAGTGGAGAAGCTTAAAAAGGACTTAGCGAGATTAAAGGGCAAGAATCATATCCAACATCCTCAAGATAACTGTGATAACATGGTGACCAAGCTTGTGGAGGGGTCCACCGTGACATGTTTCAAGTGTCATCAAGAAGGTCACAAGTCCTTCTGATGCAAGCAAGTCAAGAAGGAGACCAATGAGAAGAAGAAGAAGAAGAACTTCTCAAATAAGACCCCAAACTTCTACACAAGCCTAACTATAAGATTAAAACCAAGAGCAACCACTACAAACTCAACAAGAACGACAATGGCAAAGTGGTTGCAGACATAGTTGGGAGAAAATATCGGTGGTGGAACTAACCCATTTGGGTGCCTAAGGAAGTCATATCCAACATGAAGAGGCCCCAATCGATTTGGTTCCAAAGAAGACTAGAAGTCCACGGGTCGGCTTAGGGGATTTGGAGAATTGGCGCATAAGATGAAATGAAGGTTCAAGTAAATAAGCCAAGTGTACAAGATTGGGTGTGTTGATGAAAACCTTGATCATCATATACCCAAAATCCTTCATCCAAAGGTAAAAGAGATAATGGTAGCTAGAGTTTTGTCCATGCATTTTTGTTTTGCATCTAGTATTTTTACCTTATCTAGGATTGTATATGCATATTTTCTTTCTTTGCAATACCTAGTGTATGTTTTTATATGGTAGGTTACTTGTATTTTTCTCTAACCCATGAGCAACCTACATGATTTATTAGTTGTAGGTTCTTTACATATCATATTTCTTCAAATACTTTATGTGTCATGAGTTCAATCTATATGATAAATTTTTCACTGTTATAAATGACAAGTGCATGTCTCTCACAAGTATTCGACACTTGTATGCACACATTTAGAAGAAACATATCATATGGGTTGTGATTTTGAGACTAACATGTGTTTCAAGTGGTATCTTTTATAGTCTCATGGAGTAATCTACAAGTCCCCGGAGGTATGCAATGCTTATTTATCAATTGGTATTATTGTCAATTTATTTGTACATTTAAGCTACCTTTATGCATAATATGTCTTAAACTTTCTATCTTTACATATTGTCTAATTGTGTATATGTTTTACTCTCATCATATGCATGCACATATATAGGGGGGATTTTATCATGTGAGTTTCATGAATTGTGATTCATGGTTTTTTTTTTCAAATGTTATCTACATAACCCTTTCAATTGGATTCCTACAAGTGGTATCATCTTATTAGATCATAATTTATGAAGCTCTCTCCCAAGTGTTCTAATATTTTCCCTTGAGTTCAATATGTATTTGTAGCCTTTTTGAGATTGTTGACAAAGGGGGAGAATTTTGACGACCAAAGCAAGATACATGATGCAAGATTGTTCCTCGAATGGGAGAATTTTTCATGGGTCACAAGGGAGATAGTGGTGATGGAGAAAGGTGGAGAATTGTCTCCATGGTAGTCAAAATAAAGGGAGACAAAGTGAAGGTAAGAACAAGGTAGGACAAAAATGAGATCTTTTACTTACAATTGGTTCATATTCAATTGGTGTTTTTGGTGCACTTTCAATTGGTATCATTAGTTTTCTTAAAATTGGTACCATTGGTTGTTCTTAACATGCATCTAAGCAAAATGGTAAGGCTTTGTGCACTTTATAATTGTTACCATTTATTGTTTTGTACGCTTGTGCACTTTACATTTGATATTTTTTATGTTTTGCCACTTGCTTTTGTTATATTGTCATCAATCACCAAAATAGGGAGATTGTAGCAAACATGGTTCTTTTAGGGTATGTATTTGATTTTGGTGATTAATAAAAACATAGCTAATGAGACTAATATGATTGTCAAGTATATGTTTTAGTAGGTCTCATGGAAGCAGAATTCACACCGGAGTGTTTTGACTTAGAAAAGGCTCTTTAGTTCTATACACCAGATGGTCCGGTGTTGGAGTGATGTGCACACCAGAGTATTTTCTAGAATGTGTGCAAATCTTCAGAGGAAAGATTTTAAACTTACCGGATGGTCCGACGATCAGAGTCTTGTACACGCCGGAGCATTCTCAGATTAAAGCGAAAATTTAGTACACGCCGGATGATCCGATGATGAGGAGTTGGCTACACCGTAGCATTTTCTAGGAGATGTTGCAACGGCTTGTCTAGTGTGATTGTACACACCGGATGGTTTGGTGATCATAGGATGAACACGTCGAACAAATGAATAGTGAAAAGTGGCTCGATTGGCTCAAGTATACACACCGAATAGTCTAATGATGAAGTTCAAAGTTACACTGGAACATCCGGTGTTCACAATGAGTTTGAGTGGGGATCCAACGGCTAGTTTCTATTGTTGTACGCACCGAATGGTCCGGTGTTTGTATTGTTGCTAATGTCAGATCATCCAGTGTTCATAGTCTTTTTGAACCATTAGAGCAATGGCTAGTTCTTGAGTTTGAGGCTATAAATACCCCCTACTCGGTAATTGGGGGTACTAGAGTACAGGGAAGCTCATAGACACTTGAGAAGACATTCAAGTCGCCAAAATGCTAAAAGTGATCATACAAGACAATTAAGCACAAGATTAGGTAGTGATTAGTGCTAATAGGCCTATAAAGAGTTGTTGCTTGGTGTTGCTACCTAGAGAGAGGATCAACTAGTGATCCTACATTGTACCAAATGGTACGCTGGCACCTTAGAGTCTTGGTGACTCGCCGGTACCATGAACCTCGGTGGCTTAAGCTTGTTAACCCTCCGACTTGGTGTGGAGCGGAGGCAAAAGCTTGCCTAGAGAGAGGCTTATAGTGAGGCCTTGCCTTGATAGTTTCATGGCTCAATGGTCATGATCGGGTGCCGTCTGAGAGCTATAGCCTAGGTGGCTACTCTAACATGGACTATGGGTGACATTTATACCATCGATACAGGTAGAGTAAACACATTAGATGAACCTAAAGCATATTTAAATAGAAATTGATATAGGTTTATCTTTTGAAGTTTTTTAGGCCAATTAGTTTTATATGTCCTAATTCACTCTCCGCTCTTAGGACCTCACCAATCCCTATAATATTCCATTTTAAAAACTTCCTCATTGGGAGCTCTCCCAATAACATATCTGGCTACTCTTTGTAGGATTTTGTGATGATAGTATACTAGTGGAGACCAGCGCGCCCTTGCGTGCCGCTAGCAGAGAATGGTGCTGGTAAGAAGCAAGGTTTAGGATGGTGGTATATCAGGTAGTGTTATACTGCAAAAGCTCTGATTTGGGCTGGATGTGGTGTGGATGTAAAATATAGGATAAATATGAGCATGTTCCTTTTTGTTTCATTTGTGTAGATCGATAGGTTTACCATGGTACTGATCCGTATGGTATCATGGTTGTGTCCGGTGATATAAAAGAGTAGAGTACACAAATTCACTATTCACCAGTGTTATTCATGGGCATAGTGGTCTTTAGCTTCTCAAAAAATAAGTGGTATTCTGTTTCTCCAAAAATCCTAGAATGTTTTGTACATGTTCCATAATCTATGTGGAACCCATTTTAATTCAATTCACTCAAAAAGCCTGGGTAGAATTTAAACTAAAAATCTCTAAAAAAATGGATGCTTTTATAACCGTCCTTGTATTGAAGATTTACTTAATATTTGGTTTTTATAACACTCGAGAAGTTTCAAACCAAAAGGGATGTGAGGTGGAAGCACTTTTACCCTTCCGAAGGGCAATTGGGAGGTTCTGTAAACAGCTAGTAAAGCATAAGCGGCTATTCCCAGATTTACAACCAACCAACAACTAGTCTTATCTTAGTCGGGAGAAATGTTCTTTCCAATGAAGAAGGCCGCTAAGGTCAAAGAGAGAGATAGCTAACCTAGCCATTGGCGGAGAGAGGGAGGTTTCATTCATATGATAGAATATGGGTTTAAATAAATTGGATCCTTGCTGAGTCTTCAAGAGTTGACTCGTCGGGCATGCTTGGCCTTCTTGTAGTGTAGGGCTTGTCCTATATATAGTAGTTCATTGGATCTTCTAACAATTATTAGGGCCTCAAATAAAATTCCAACAAATAGGAAAAATTCACTAATATTCTTCTTATGTGATTTCTAAAATTATTTCTATGCCTAGGTTATATAGTGAAAAAGGTGAGTTCCTTTATAATACTCCATTTATATGCAATGATTAAAATGTATGATCATGTGGAGTGCTGTCCAAATGGGTTATGCCTATTGGGCCTACCCAAGGTCCGGCACTGTAGAAATGACCCAGGCAGAACACGGCACGAGGCTACGAGTCGTAACTGGGCTGAGCGTGTGGCACGGCACGACCCAGCTATTTCGGGCCGTCATGGGCACAGCTCAGCCCAGCACGCCTCGGCTCGGATAGGCATAACCTGCCCATGCAGGCACGGCATGGAAGCGGCCCGACTAGTCCTCATGGGCACACCACGGCACGGCTCGCCCAGCACGCCTAGGCCGGACAGAATCCATTGCACTTAGGGCCGACCCAGCTGGGCACGGGTGGCACGACCAGTATGGGAAAGCACGCGGGGGCGGGGCATGTCAAACAGTCCGTTTAATCCATTAATCCATTATTTTTGAATTTTCTAGTCATTTTGTGACTGTTTGGGCTCCAAAAAAATTCAAAAAAATGCAAAAATCACTATTTTCACCTACAAATAGAGGACCACCCTGCCCTTCTATTCCACACCAGCAACAACATTTGCTCTCTTGTTTCCTATTCTCATTCTTGCCTCAGAGCTCTTGATAATTTGCGATAATTTGACAAAATTAGTTTGAATTGTCACCAAAAATCCGAGAAATTTCAAAACTGTCATCTTGCTATCTTGAAGAAATCTTGGGGGTTTTTTGCATCATTGTTCTTTCTTGTTTTTTATTTGATTATTTCTAACTCGAAATACTTGAATTTTTTGTAGTGTTATTCGACATTGATCATGGACGCCAGTGATCATGATCATAAACATCCATCTATCATTATTTTTTCCGTCAAAGACTCACAGGGGACTACAACCCCTTTGATTGCAGTGCTACAGGTGATGATGGACTCGACGGTGAACCTCCAGTTGGTTCACATGTAGCAGCACCTTCATCGTCAGGCTCTACAAGTGCACATGAATCAGCAAGCACCGGCTCTAAAAGATCAAGAGCCGGTACTTCCGAAGTTTGGCAAGACTTTCAAAGGTTCTACAAAGAGGAAGATGGGGTAAGTAAAATTTGCAAACATGAATTATCTGCAAAGCCCTTAGGTGGAACGGAACACTTGAAGAGGCACGCCACAACTTGTAAGTGAAATATTAGAGTAGCCATGAAGCAGACGATGATGCAATACAACACCGATGGCTCTATTCATCATTGAGAGTATGACTCTGCTAATTTTTGAAAAGAGCTATTCTGTTTCATTGCAAAAGCGGATCTACCACTCAACATCGGTAAGTCTGTTGTATTTGGATATTACATTAAGCAAGCTCATAATCGTAGGTT
The DNA here is from genome assembly GCF_958298935.1 of Phragmites australis. NCBI lineage: Eukaryota > Viridiplantae > Streptophyta > Magnoliopsida > Poales > Poaceae > Phragmites > Phragmites australis. Next base: position 4,101,479 of record NC_084941.1, on the reverse strand, counting down.
CACGTATGTTTCTAAACAAACAACTGCTAGATATATGGTAAAATACTACCATACGTGTCTTAGCATGCTTAAAGAAATTTTGGAAGCATATATATTTTCAGTTGCTTTGACCACAGACATATGGGTAGGTCGGGCCAGAGAGGATTATCTTAGTGTGGTTGCTCTTTTTTTTAATAATGATTGGGAACTAGAAAAGAGAATAATAGTTTCTCGGTTAATTGACAATGTGCATACCGGTGAAAATATTGTTAAAAAATATCTCAAGTAGTTGAAGACTTTGGGCTCACAAATAAAATATTTTCTATTACTTTAGATAATGCCGGTGCAAACTCTAGAGCAATAGATATTCTTACTCTGTTGTTTAGTGTATATGTTCAATCTTTCTTGTTACATCAATATTTTGCTTGTCACATTATCAATCTTATAGTAAAATCTAGTTTAAAGAGGTTGGCGCAATACCTAGATGATTTTTGTACTGCAATAAATTTTGTGAACTCCTCTAACCAACGAATTACAACATATAAGCAGTATTGTGTTGCAATGGGTGTACGTCCATGTAAGTTTACTATGGACATGCCGGTAAGATGAAACTCTATTTTCTTGATGCTCTAAAATATTATACCGTATAAGAGCATATTTGGTGTGTTTATTCATGTACATTATCATCAGCATGGGGGTCAAATTTTACTCATAGAACGCATTGGTATGTTACCGAAAGGATACTAGAGTTTTTTGAATTTTTTTACGATTCAACTGTGAGTTTATCAGGTGTTTATTATCTAACATCTTGTTTAGTAGAACATAATATTGTTAAAATTGCAACTCATTTAAATAGCTATAAAAATGACAATCTTCTAAGAGATTGTGTAGTTCTTGTGAAATCTAAATTTTTTAAATATTGGAAAGAAATTCCTTTGTTGTATGCCTTTGCCTTTCTTTTAGATCCTAGAGCTAAAATTACATAGTTCTGTAGAGTTCTCACAATTCTAGATGATGCTCTTAACCATAATTATTCTAATTATTATACTAATATTTCATTCTAAGTTATTCGATATTTATAGTAAATATGAAACAAAGTATGTCGGAGTTCACTTGTAACGACCTCCACTAGCACCCATAACAAGTAAGAAGATGACTACGTAGGGAAAAATATCCGATGGAGGTTCTTCATCAAAAAGTTTAGCCTCTTCATCATGATAGTCTACGAGCATCGGAATTTCAGCATTTGGAAGGGAGCTAACAACCTTCATCGACAACGACGATGAATAAGAAAATTTCATCATACTGCAACGATGGCACGAGCAAAAGACAAATTATCCAATGCTTTCACTATTAGCATGAGATTTGTTAACTGTCCCTGTGTCTACAGTTTCTTTAGCGCTACCTTCAGTCTTACTGGAAGGATCATCGAAGAGAGAAGAACAAGTCTCACAAATAAGATGGTAGAAATACTCACTATAGTAAAAGACTAGGAACAAGCTGAAGCGCGAATGCAACACACTGGAGAGAACACTGAGCTTGAAGATTCATTCAAAATTTTGTATCTAGATGTTGATGATAATGTGTAATTTTCAATTTTCTGAGCTAGGTTGTACTCTTTTTTCTTTGCTACAAAGGTTTTTAACGAGACAACCTATCAATAAAGCTTATTTTTAGAATTAATTATGTGTTCCTATTATTTTTTATTTTCTATGATGTTCCTTTTTTTTAAAGCAACCCGTCACCCACCTCTCATTTTAGCCTATAAATAGCCACCATCCCAAACTCCTAGTGCTCCCATTGGCATCCATCTCTCTTTTTCTACTTGCCAGCCAGTAGCCACTTGCCCACTTCAATAAATCAATTCCATCTTTCCATTCATAGATCAAGACGCCAAGAACTCGTGTGTGTGGTCACCAGTATGGCAACATTTTGAAAAGATCTTAATAGAAATAAATGGTGAACAGGTAAAATTTGTTAAGTATAATATATACAGCCATAAATTATGTGTCTGGTCTACAAGTGGAATGGGGCACTGTAGCAAGCATGTTACATGTTGCAAGAAAAAACATGGAGTTCCTAATGAAACCATGTAATTTTTGAAGCATAGTTTGTACTCGTTTTTCCTTCTAGTAAAAAGGTTTTTAACGAGACAACCAATCAATAAAGCTCATTTGTATCTATTTTCTATAAAACAATTATAATTTTGTAGCTATTTTTTTATTTTTTCTATTTTCGGAGTGCTACCAGGCCGACCGTGCTTGTCAGGCCCCATCATGCCGTCAGGCTGACTATGCCGCCAAGCTGCGACCGTGCCCGAGCCAGCCCAGTGGTTGACATGTCATGCCGTGGGTCGAGGACACAGCACGCAGGTCGGCACAGTACGGCCCCTTACGGTTACTGGGCCTGTCAGGCCGTGTCGTAGCTGGGCCTGTGCCGGGTCGGCCTGACAGGCCCATTTGGACAGCACTAAGCATTTGCATGATCAGTATGTGTGAGTGATGAATAATTGGCTAGATATTGCTATGAACGATGATCTGTGATATAGTGTTTGTGGGTGAAGTGTAAAGGTAGTCTGGGAGCTACTCGAAAAGCTAGTGAACTGGTCTTGGCTGGTTGGAACTAGTCTAGACTGGTCAGAAGTGGTCTAACTGGTCTAGGCACTGGTCTAGCTAGTCTTGAAACTGCTCTAATTGGTTTAGGACCTAGTCTAAACCGATCTAGACTGGTCTAGTTTAGACTGGTTTAGGACCTGGTATAAACCAGTATGTAATTAGTGATGATTTGCGATATAGTATTTATGAGCGAAGTGTTATGGTAGTCTGGGAGCTACTTGGTAAGGTAGTGCACTGGTCTTGGAACAGATCTTGGCTGGTTGAAACTAGTCTAGACTGGTCAGAACTGTTCTAGAAATTGATTTAACCGATCTAACTGGTCCAGGACTTGGTCTAAACTAGTCTAGACTGGTCTAGGGCCTGGTCCAAACCAGTTTAGACTGATCTAGGATCTAGTCTAAACCAGTCTGCTATGAGTGATAATTTGTGATATAATGTGTGAGTGAAGTGTTAGGGTAGTTTGCTAGCTACTTGATAAGCTAGTGGTCTTGGAACAGGTCTAAGCTAATCGGAACTGGTCTAGACTGGTCGAAATTGGTCTATAAACTGTTCTAACTGGTCTAAATGGTCTTAGAACTGGTCTAACTGGTCTAAGCTCGGGTCTAAACTGGTCGAGGACATGGTCTAAACCAGTCTGGTATAGGATATGGTCGTAACTGGTCTAGAAACTACTCTAACTGGTCTAGGAGATTTGTCTAGGACATGTGGTATGCTCTAGCATGTTCGTTGATGGTGTTGTTCCAACTCTTACTGATCCTTTTGATCGCTTCGGCCTGTTTCTTTGTCCTCTTTAGCAAGTCCCTATTTTCATCAAGTACTTTCTCCTTTTCATTAAAGTTTAAATCACGCAATTGTACTGGAGATAATAAAGTAGAAGGAGTTTATCATGGCAGAGCTTAGAACACATCAATTTATCATACAGCTAAAGAGGTCCATTGAAATAGTTGATCAATGCACACTATAAGTCTACAGAAGTAGCATGAGGACGTACAACCACCAAGCAAATTATGTAGTCGTTATAGCAGCTATAGGAATTTCTAGCGGAGAAAGAGCAACGCTAATAGCTGGAGACCTAAATGCTAAGGTGAGCAGATACATATAAATAAAGGGAGGCAGCGATGTTTGCAGGCCCTATCTTCCGAATTGAGGTAATATAGACATAAAAAAGAAGGTCTCAGCATTAAGTTTAACGTCGCTGGTGTGCATGCTTTAGTACGAAGATATATTAACAACAAAAGGAACATAGCCTTCGGTAGGCCCCACCATTAAGTTCATATTTACAAGCATATGGGCAACAGGTAACGCCATTGGTGTGTATGGTCTAGGACGAAGTTATATTAACAACAAAAGGATCACAACTTCAGGCTAGCAAGCTGCAAAAAAGCATAAAAACAGTAAAGAAAAGGTTGGATCCAGAGAAAGCAAAGGAAATCTGGGAGAAGTACCAGTAAAATGATCAAAATATAAAAACTTAACATGTTATGGTTGCTAACATTGCGAGGCTAGTAAGGTTTGGTGGAGCCATAATTACCGTCACCGCTAGAAACAACCGAAGAGTTATCTCTGTATATTGCAAAGATAGTAAAACACAGAATATATTGAAGTAAGCCACCGCTAGAATGAACAGAATATGAAACACATATGCGGTATGCTAAACCAGCAACAACTTTATCCATGTCATCTTCCAGTTCATCATCGAGGGAATCATCATTTTTATCTAAATCTCATAAAAAAACAAGAGAGGAAAACATATAAGATGCGCACACAGAAAGAACAGACACACCTTACAACATATTTGATCACAAAAAATGCCGACACATGAAGAGTAGATATAGATAAACACTGGTGTAAGGATATAAGGGACCTGCTCATTTGGGCCTCCATTCTTAAACAAGCGCGTACGTACATTTTTCTTCTTTGTATCAACCTATTGTTGACCACTACATTTTACAAGGATAAATGCTTCGACGTTCAAGTGTAACACGTTGCTAATTGTGGTAAATATGAATGTAGGATAATAGCTATGATAAACAAAAGGAAGAAAACACAATTGACGTACGAGGAAGACCCTTTTGTCTTAGACAACGTAAGTCCTGGAGAGTCCTTTGGTGGTGGAGTATCTTTTATGTTCTAACATATAGGAAAATCCAATAGGGGTTAGATCTGGAAAAGAACTCGCTAGTAAATAGAACACAAAAAACATCAAAAAAAATATAGCTGAGGAAGAGTAGGCAACTGCACCTGGTGGGCTTCTTGTAATGATGCTTTAGTAGATGATGAACCCTCGGATGAAGCAGCTTTGCGTTTCACACCAGCAAATCTAGCAGTAGGCTTCCTAACTATCAAGATTGTAGGTTGTTTGTCGTATGCACAGTTGATGGTGTTCACTTGATATGATCAATGGGCTTTCTCAAAGCATTTGCTAGTCACATTAATTGTAAGTAAATATTTCTGGGATACTAAGGATGTTATTTGGCTTGGAATGTCATCAGCTATGCGACATGATCGCATCAACATCTTGACGTCTTTACGGACAAGGCGCTGCCTCATAGCTCCAAAGAATAAAAACTCTGCTTCATCGGTTCCATCAGTCCCAATCAAGAATATCTTGTACCTAAATACAAACAAAGTATTAGGTAATAGTATTAGAAACTTGGCCATCTAAGGTTGAACAAAAGAATTATAAAGTGTTTTCTTGCGTGAACAAAGCAATCATTACTTGAATGTACAGATAGTACAACCATAGTGCAGACACTTATAGTCATTTCCATCTAGAAGCGTGGTTTCATTGCATCAGTTGCATGAAGGAAACCACCCAGATATCAATGGATCAATCCTCGAGATAGTGACAACACTGCAAAAACCTTCAAGCTACAGATATGAGAAGATTAGTCAACTATCACACAAGCAATGCACGATATAAGCACAACTAAGGAAACAATGGCAAATATAATTGTGAGATGCACTTAACTGGAAAGTCATATGGGCTAATCTGAAGAAGCTCATGAACAGTCTTTTGCTGTGGTTCCACATTGATAGGGTGAGGAAGGTGTTGCTGTTCATCTGGTGCGACATGCTGTATAGGTTGGAAATCACCACCATGGCTATAGAGAAGTGGGGAAACCAACCGTGGAGTTACTGAATAGGTAGATAAAAGAAGCCAGAAGAAGGTATCACAAAGTATAAGAGCAATGAAGCTGCAGTCAGATAGAAGAGGAGCATTTATGGAATAAATCATCAACCTCGGGAACCTCAGGATTGATATACCACCAACACGCTGTGTTACCACTCAACAGAATGCTCACCTGCAAAACAAGCCAAAGGCTTATTACTGACGACAACCACGGAAAGAGCATAAGAAAAGATCAAACCAACTTAAAAAGAATTGGCTAGCATCATACCTTTCTAAAACTTCATAAGCATACCAACAAAGATAACAATGACTGGACGGTCCTGGCCAAGTGAACACACCTCGTCAGCATCAAACTCAGAAGCTCTATGACCCCATAAAAACAACTTCATCTCGTAGTTGCTGCAAACAAATGGAAAAGATCATCTTTAGGTACATGTGTATTTGAGCTAGAGGTATATCAACTTTTAAGGAAAAAATGGAGCAAAACCAAACAAGAAACAGATGGTGCAAAGCACCTTGACTAAATGTGAAGTTGAACATTGGTGAGCTCAGAGATTTCTGTGATTATCCCAATAACATCTAGCACATGGGTGGAATCAGGTAAGTACGTAGTGGTATAACTACATATCACAACACATATCAAGTCTATCATATTTAGAGACTTAAAGGAATGGAAGACACAAACCAATGAAATGCTTGGTTTCACCAACAAGCATGGGTAAATCAGCAAACTTCGTCAGGCTATAAGTATACAGCGGGAAATCAGCTGGAAACTCATGCTTTTCCTCGATCAAGGTATGACATGTGATGTCAATCATGAACTTTGATTCAATAGGCCTGTAGGTAGGCTTAGATTTCAGAACTCTAAACCTCTTAAGCGTGTACACATTTCCCTCTACAAGCAAAGGCTTTTTAGATTTGATATTGTCATGTCCAATTTTAGCATACATTGGAGTTCCTTGTAGTACACAGACAACAAGGAAACATCGGAACTTATATAGGAAACAACACAGGATGAAATATTTGTGGTTCAAGATACGATAGGCAAACTTTTGTTACCTCAGCATCAAGCAACATAAGATCAACATGACGTAATTGACCATCATCTGTACCTCCACGGTAATCCCACATCCTTGACACCCTTGGCAAATGACCCAATGCCTACCCCGTGGGTTTATATCTTTGAGCATGAAGGTTGACATCCTCTGCTACAAACAAAAGGAACAAGCATGATAGATATACAAGATGGATAAACTATCGCTTATATAATACAGGGCCAAACAGTTATCCAAAAGCAGAGAACTACTAATACACAGGAACATAGATCATCATAAATAAACTATATTTTGCAGCCAAAGTTATAGATATTTAGGTAAAAACTATATAGAGAAAGCTATGACAACGATGCAAAAAAGTTACAGAACTCAACATTAGTGTGAGCCTAGAACTTTTGAAGAAGGGCCATGTTATAAGGCACTACCCATCGTTTTATCTAAATCAACATTTCTTTCCCTAAAATATCTTCCACTTTGAGGATGTTTATACACAACGAAGCCTTGGTCATCGATTCTAGTTTCATCAGAGAATGGTTTCGAATAGCCTTTAGAGCAAACACCATTTTTCATGCAAGAACAATTTGGGTTATCTGCACCACAAGGGCCATGTATCATATGCTCTGCAACGAGAGCATAGCCGAGAGGGTTAACATCTGGATCTGGAATTTCAACACTGATGAAGGAATCTATGAGCTCAGGCGTAAGAGTAGGTACTATGAGGTAGAGCCATATTAGGATATGCGCATGTGGCAACCCACGCTTTTGAAACTCAACAGTTTGAAGCACTGGTAAACGGAAACAAGTTCAAGAAAATGTAAGACAAGGAAAACGAGAGAAACCTACATAAGATCGATGGAAGGAAGGCAAACATAGATAAGAACAATGGAAGGAAGGCAAACAGATAGGTGGGGAAAAGGGCAAAAACGTAAGACAACACAAAATGTAATACAACACATCTGCATTAATAGGCCCAAAGGGCGTACCATCCTTGATATTTCCTAGCATCTCCTCTAATGTCATGTGATACACCCTAACAACAATATCAGCCCTATCGGCGTGTTTTTCAACAAGATTGAATCTAAGAGCTTCAATAATTTTAGGCCACTTTGGATTACACGTGAAAGTTAAACATATATATGTAAGACCATAGACTCTAGTTATCGCAACCGTATCATGAAAATTCTGAATCATGTGCCGTCTACCCCCAATATGGCTCGCAGGAAGGTATGTTCGCTTACCAACAACATCACCATCTATACAACCACTCGCCATAGCATCAACTATTCCTTGGAATTGTTCTACTCTGATCTTAGCTTAATTGTCAATAATCCACTGCAATCTATTCTCATCAATGCAAGCTCAGGCATCAACCTTAGCCTGTGAAGACAACCTACCATAACACAGATAGGAATTTGGCTGGTTTCTTCTATATTGAAACCAATAACAATAGTAATCTTGCATTATCATTTTATTCCGAGCGTTTGGTCTTGTCAGATCAGCACCAACAAAGGACACTTACTTGGAAACTACTTCCATCGTATGGGAACAAGAGTGGATATTTTAAGGCCATAAGAGCATGATGAAGTGTTGATATCTGGCGAAGGTTGCCATCAAAACAATGAAACACTATATCACGCTTAAAAGTATCAAGTGAGAAATCCCCAACCACTAATAGAGCGAGCTCATCACACGTCGGCAGGTTATATTGCATAAGGTCACCTTCACGAGTGCCAATAATTCTGATGCCCACATTTTCCCCATCACACTATTTTAACCGATCCTTTTCCATTCTAATTTTTGTGACTAAAGGATTATACTCATCCAACATCTATAACAAGCCTTCGATAATCTCTCTATCTAATTCACCTTCTAGCCTTTAAGATTAATCTAACACATGAATTCTATTCGCCACCTCATTTTCAGTATCGTAAATATAAAGCTCAACAAATCGTGGGGCGTCACCATCTACTAGAAGTAAAGATCCAATACGATGATGAATCTGTCCATTAATACGGAACACATATGGACCTGGACCTCTGTTTATAGCATTATTTGTTCTAGCACCTATTGAGGTAAAAGCAAACAAATAATTGTATTGTTGAACCCGTCTCAGGAATTTATTACATCGAGAATCATCATAAAATTTTAAGAGGTGTCAAAGAAACAGCAGCAGTTCTTTAAATGGTGGGATCTGAACTTTCCCACCCTTACAACATAGGTTATAAACCGGGCCCTATCCCCTAGCAGTAGAGGATCCCCAAATAGTTTATGGATACCAGAACATTGCATGGCAATGTTCACACTCAAAATCAAGAGATCCAAAAAACGATCACCCACAATAAGACTTTGTGCAGCGAAAGCGACAAGGAAGCAAACAGTGTAAGACACAGTAATACATGATGAGATAAAGGAAGGCTCAGGGCAATCCTATACATGTACCTATACCTTTTAAGTAATTTATATACTCCTGCGTAAACCGCACATACAGATTAGTCACAACACAACCCTCAGTTGCACTTATGGGAAAAACAAGGGAACTCATCACATTAATCATCCCTAGTGTTTAATCATACCTAGGGGTGGAAACAGATCGAATACGCATGGAATCGAATTCGGATAGTACGATTTACCACATTTTAATCCGAATGCGAATACGGATCTGGATATACTCGGATGTGAATACAAAATGGATAGTCCGAATTCGAATTCACATTCGGATATCTACTCAATCTTCGAAATTCATGTCTGAAATTTAAATTTTTGATAAAATTTGAATGAAATTTGGTAAAATTGGACTAAAATTTGTTCTAATTTGATTGGGATAGAATTTTAGAAATTTGGTTCGAAATTCATGTTGAAAATTTAAACTTTTGGCCAAATTTGACTGGAATTTGATAAAATTTGATTGGAATTTGATCAAATTTGATTGAAATTTGATCAAATGTGATTGAAATTTGTTCCAATTTGATTGGGCCGGAATTTTGCTTACCTCTAAAATTTCTAAAACTTTAGAAAAATTTGGTTCCCTGGTTGGCGGATACGGATATAAATCGGATATATCTCGAATTCGGATATCCACATTTGAATCTAAATCTTGAAAACGAATTCGGATGTATCCATTTTAGTATCCATTTCAGAAACGAATATGGATACGGATATCCATATTCGTGTTTTAACGGATACGGATATCGGATAATTCGGATACATAGCTATCCATTTCCACCCCTAATCATACCAACCACAATGCCCGAAAATCTACACCAGGACTACCTAGCAGTTTCAATCGACGGTGATTATGCAACCTTCGATGCTTATGACAATTCTCTGTTGCCACATCAGAAAGGAAAGACGGGTGCACAACATCTCTTATTCGTACCCCCCCTCCCAACCCCAAAAAAGAGACATAAATAGAAGTTCAGGGAGAAAAAAAGAGGAGACACAAAACATAGACAACGAAATATGAGGTGGCACACATACTTGGCCTCATACGTGAAACTCGAGGTATCATGGCAACCACTATCAACTTGAAGACACCAAAAAACACTGAATAGACAATGATAAAACAGCTGGACAAGCAAACGACATTTACAACAACCAAAGGAACCTAAAAATGAACAAGCTGCAACAACAATAAGAAAGAACATATAAAAAACTGCACAACATACCATGCATACATAGTTATAGTACTTACCACAATAAAACGTAACAGAGAAAAGGAGAACGACAACAAGTAGAACAGTAATACTATTAATAATCATGGGAACAAGCAGAACAAATATTACATGACGAATAATTCTTCCACACTGACATAAACAAATATAAATAGAAGACATATCTTTAAAACCATAAACTATCGGAAGAAACCTCAGCATGGTAAAACTGGCAAGACTCATTGATCTCCTTAGGAAACATGGCCTGAAAATGGACAGACCGATCAACACCGCTAACCCAACGCACGCCACACGCCACAAGCCGAATCGTTGATTGTGCCACTCTCCTATAGTACAATAAGCCCTGGTAGCTGTAATCAAGCACTAAAAACCCATAGAGACCTTGGAGAAAACTATCAGCCTGAAACACTGCCTGCTCATAAGGAGTCATATAAGTAATATGAGGACTACTCCAAAACAACACACAACGAGAAGTGACATGTACATGCAAAGGGTAACACATGCAAGTCAAACAGGAAGTCGTGTTTTCAGTGGCGAACAGGTGAGTAACGTGTAAGAACCCGCCCTTGGGAGAGGAACAACAACCGGAAACGGTTGCTAATACCCCGTAAGCTGAGGAGCAAAAGGAGAAATCCGTCCAAGGAGGGGCTCGCATCTGATTAGCTAGTTGGTAAGGCAATAACTTACCAAGGCGATAATCAGTAGCTGGTCCAAGAGGATGATCAGCCACACTGAGACTGAGACACGGCCCAGACTCCTACGGGAGGCAGTAGTGGGGAATTTTTCGCAATGGGCAAAAGCCTGACGGAGCAATGCCGCGTGGAAGGCCTACGGGTCGTCAACTTCTTTTCTCGCAGAAGAAACAATGACAGTATATGAGGAATAAGCATTGGTAACTCTATCTCTACACCACCTAGCACAGCTCCATTATCAGCAACCTCACATAAATAATAAGCAGACACCGACTAACCACAACCTATAATAAAGAAATATAGGACGCACCCACCACAAACATCCTAGAATAGAACAAAAAAAGAAAAAAAGGAAAAGATAAATTGAATCATTAGTAACAATGAACCACAAAGGATCTGGACACAACATATAGCAATATAAAAATGTAATTAACAAATAAGTAACCATATTCATATAAATCCTAAAACCAGAAAACCAAAATTCCAGACAGCTTATAGACAAATAAAACTGATCATAAAGCAAAAGGTTGCAGGCCTGCAATACATATTAGCTAAAAAATAAGCAATCATACACGTACCAAGGATAAAAAATATAATAACAAACGAAAAAACAATGCAGGGAGGCTAAATGAAGTAATCACCAACTCATAAGTGACAGTATAAAAACAAATACCCTCCAATGCAGTAACCAAACCCCAAATCCCAGCGCATTAACCATGAGGACAAAAAAGGAACTCTGATAATGAACCTCAACAACCTACCTGATCTAATTTTGCTCATGTGCAAGGAATCAACAAGGACACACATATCCTATAGGGCCTAATTAACATGCTATCATCTTATAATTCCAATAGACATAAAAACAACACAAACTATTTAGCAATAAATCTATCTGTAAATCATTAACAATCAACTATTAATCCTGATACATGGTTGTAACATTCATCTAACAACCTTCATGCTACCGCTGCGGACGGAGCCAAAGGAGCCCTACATCATAGACCTACATCACAGGGAAAAAGCACAAAAATAAGCCACAGTCAGACAAAGAACCTTTTAAAAAATGGAAACATATGGCAAAAAAGGGAAAAAGACTAACTAATACTAACCTCACCCTACACCAACCATCTGGCACCCTTCCAAAAAACGTCCACAAAATAAGGCCAAAACCACGAACCCACCAGAGGAAAAGCGACAGCCAATACCACTGCACGTCAACACCGACCTTTTTCCAACAAAACCTAGGGCCCAAAACAAGAAACAAACAAAGTGTTAAATTAATTATCCACAGAGCCAATCCAACAACGGAAATCAAAAAAGACAAACACAAAAGGGACGTGAATGGAGTTTCCAAACCCTAGCAGACACCAAAATCAACAAGGTTGCCCCCCTCCCTGCCAAAAAAAGCACCCCAGAAGAGGCAACCAAGCCATCACACAAAGGAAAAGTGTAAAAAGAAAGAGATGACTCAGACATACCAAATGCCCACCCGCATAAACCTAAAGACCAGCCACACTGCGAAAGGAACTGGACCACACGAACAAAAATAAAAACCAAAAGGAGTGACTCCACCACATAACCACCCCCAGATTAAAACCCCAAAATATTTACAGCCAAACAACGCACATCAACTTATGACCCTAAATCCGAATCAAGGAAACCACCCATAAGAACCAAATTAGAGCACGAAGATCTAACCAGCCCCCAACCAAGCAAAGCAAAAAAAAAGTAGGGGAAATAAAAAACAAGGACACCAGATCTCACCAAACAAAGAAAGAGCATCAAGAGGAATTCATGAGAGAAACACAAAAAGACCGACGACCGGAGCCTCCAATGACCCCTCCACTTTTACCCACAGCCGGCCCAGCCACCACAAGGATGACCAACCAATGCTGCACAGTAGCCGAGAAACGAATTGCACGCCGATGCTTCCCGCACTAAAGGAGCCGGTTAGCCGGCGGGTGCCCACACCAGACAGCCGTGGCAAAAATCGACAGCTCCCAACCACTCAAGCCCCCAAAGCAACGAGAGCCGTTGGATGCATCCATTCAACGGTAAAAGAAAAACTACCGACGTGGACTGGCTGAGAGCATAGCTATTTGACGCCGAATAAAGTTTAAGATATAAAAAGAATACACCATAACTAAAATATGCAATACCCAGCACAGCTATTCGACGCAGAATAAAGCTTAAGATATAAAAAGAATACGCCACAAGTAAAATATGCAATACCTCACCGTACGGACAATAGCGTGTGTCTCAATCAGGAAAGGAAAGAAACGACGCTTCCATGCATGAAACGCGTGCTATCTGTACTGTGAAGAAGAAAAACACATAGGATGATCGTTTTCCATCTTGATAGTGTAACACACTGCTTTCTGCCCTTCTCTGTTTTCATGGTGATATATTCTAAGCATGACAATGCAGGTTTCTAAGATCCCTGTCGGATAAAGAACGCTAAAATATACTCATAAGTCATAAACATATACTTCCGTTGTTGCACGGTCATTATCATCCAAAGTTTGCATCACACTCACAATAATAAATACAAGGTGTTCATACGTCCTTTCAAGAGATGGAGAGAGAAAATAAGACGGTGTTCATACATGATGTACCTAGACCTAGGTGCAGATGGCTTTGTCAAAGGATATACAGTATATGTCAAGTGAGCACTTTCCAGTGCCTTGGACAATTTCCAAACCGTCTAATCCTTCACATGTTTTTCCATAATGCATTCCAGCCAGGTTTGGGTACTTACTGTCAATACCACCGATCCTACTCAGGTGAAGGTGCGTCTAGCTCTTAAATATGATTTTAATAATTAATAATAATATATATAGATTAATAATTATATTTAGAATTATTAGTAAGTTGTTTTATAGAAGATGCATAAGTGATAAAGTATAGACTCGTTGAGAAATGTCACGAGGTCAAAGAGATGTATCGAAGTCATTGAACCCTAGGTGATGCTCATGAGATGAAAGAGAAGCTCAAAGAAGATTGATGGTAAGCGTAAAGGTTAAGTCACTGGTAGATATTAAGTGACTAAATGTATAAGAGTGTCAATTAAGTTTTTATAGACTAACTAAATTATTATATGCTTAAGTGAATGTGATTAGATTTTATATGAAGGTAAGTATTAAATTAAGATATTTAATATACCGAATTAGAAGAGCAAAATCAAAATAAGTTTAGTGGACAACTTGTGTGCTTAATGTATTTGGCTCATGTCCTGGTGGTGAATCAGATGAGGATGATGTGGGAAAAAAAGTCTTTCATGCTTAGTACATGGGAAGCAAGGATGAATATCGTCATCAAGCTTAAGTGAACAGTTGATGACAAGTATAGAAAAGCTATGAGAAGTGTTGGGGTTTGGATAATGTGTTTGTCAAGTTTGACATGATAGCTCAAGGCAAAGGTATAGTAGGGCAATTTTCTTTTGCCGGTCATGAGGTGATTAGAGAAAAAAGACCGAATTACTACAATAGAATGATGTACTATTAAGAGAGGTCTAGATAGTTGCTTGAGTTTTATCATGTGTTGATAAGCTTAATCTTGTATGTGCATGCTCTCTTTTATTGGATGCTATAGTTTGCAAATGTGTTTTGCAATTTGTCATGGTGAATGCTTTAACCTTTAGTTGCATTGAACCATTAGCTTGCAAATTTGTTTTGCAGATGATTTAGGTTCATGCAGTTTTTCTTATGATGGATCTTTGGATTATATTTCTAGGTTTGACCAATTGTGTTTGAGATCAAACAATTAGTTGGGATATGTAGCCCTTTAAATAAGCTTTTTTAAGAGTTCAAGATCACCAAAATCGGATATCGAATTCAAAAGTTATCACTGTTTCTATGAGTGTCAGTTATGTTGATCTGGGAGTTACGGTCTGATCACCAAGATTGCTAGTCTGGCCACTGGAGTTGACAGAGAACCTTCATTTTCTTGGAGAGGTTGGCGGTATGACCACTAGAACTAACAAAGAACTTTCATTTATCTGGAACGATTGGCGGTCTGATCGCCAAGGTAGCCGATCTAACCGCCAGAGGCCTAAAAAGGCTGTAACAGCTAGTTTTATAGCCATTGGATTGAGTGACGGTCTGATCGAGTTGTGTATTGCAGTCTAACCACCAAATACAGAAGTTTAGGTCATCTCGGGTGTAATGGCTAGTTTTGGTAGTGTGTCCTATATACCACTTATCCAGCAACTTGGAGATATACACCTACCCCCGTTGAGCATATTTGAGCTAAGTAAAGTCTTTCTCACATATTTATGTATGTGTTGCATATAGAGAGGGTTGTGAGGCAAGAATCAAGTGCATTTGCATTCGAAATTGAACTTTAGGCACTTGGTGAGAGTCAAGCTCGTTTTGGCTTGTAACTCTTGATATTTGCCAACACTTAGATTGTGTGGTGGCATTGTGATGCAGTGATATTATCAAAGAAGCTGTGAGAAGGTCTGGTGTGATTATGAGAGACTTTGTGTACACATTGTCTAAGTGGTAAAGTACAACTCTAGTAGAATCGAGGTAGTGGTTTATTGGACTAATCTGGTTCAAAATCAAGTCTATCTTAGTGTGAGAATCGGTGACTTGATAGAGGAGCGGTTAGATGCTTGAACCCACCTCATCGTGGATTAGGGGAGACCAACAAGTCTCTGAGACTATGGTAAAAAATCTGGTGTCTTCTTTATGGTTTGTCTATTTAAGCTTATTTACTCTGTACAATTTATATTCCTAGAATTATAATTGCTTATATATCACCGTAGGTTACAAACATTGATATAGATATAGAATTGGTGTCTTTGTTGAGACATAGATTTTGAGAGTTTTATATATGTTGTGACCGATCTTTTTAATTTTGTATTAAAATCAGTTAAATCATGCTAGAAATTTTAGAACCTTCTATTCATTCCCCTCTAATCCGCCTTCTTGATCCTACGCTTAGTCCCATATATTATGGGTCCATTGAAAACCAAGTCTCACATCTCAACCAAAGAAACGTCCAACATTGACCCATCGGACTTGAAGCCTAGGCCCTGGCCTGTTTTTTTTCCCCCTCTATATTATCAATTTATTCCACTATATCTTTTAAGTGATAAATCATCAATTTATTCCGCTATATTATGATTGCAAGTGTGAGAGGCATAAAATCCCCACCGATCGAGTATCCTACCTCCGACTAATGCCATTGCGACCACGATTATAATCTGTTATGGCACGCTGCACTGGCCACGAGCAGATCCAAGGGGGACAGGAGCGCCGGTCGCCCCCTACCTTAGTGCGCACGTTGGGTATTCTCAGTCCCTCAATCTCCATTGATATCTTGTAATTTGAGGTAGAAAAAACAAGTATGAATGGACAGCTTGTTCGTAAATGAGTGTGTGCCTGTGTGGCCTCGTCTTAGTACTTATAAATAACCCCTTGATCTAATTCTTAGCTCCGCCACTTGCGCTGGCCCTTGCATTGAGCAGCTGCTTCAGGAGCGGTGCACCGGACCAAAGGCCGGGAAGACGCGTGCTTGCATGCCTCGGCCTAAAGATGGCCAAATGGGCCGTGCTTATTGGGCCGGCCCGAGGCACGGAACTGTAGGCACGGCCCAGGCACGGCCCGGCCCGAGCCGAGATGGGCCGGGCCGGCACGGCACGAGGCCACGGGCCGTGCCTGGGCCGAGCGCGCGGCACGGCGGGCCGGCACGGCACGGCCCGGCTGAGACGGGCCGGCACGGCACGGCCCGGCCCACGGGCGGCACGGGCACGGCACGGCCCGGCTCAGGCACGGTTGGCCCAGGAGGCACGGCCGGGCCGGGCCGGCACGGCACGCGGCGGCCCATCACGGCACGGCCGGCCCATCACGGCACGGCCCACCGTGCCGGCTCGGCACGCGGCGGCCCGGCACGGCCGGGCCGGCACGGCACGGCACGGCCCACCGCGGGGGGCACGGCCCGGCCGGCACGTGGGGCACGATGGGCCGGCGGGGGCACGCGGGTTAACGGGTTAAACGGGCCGGGAACGGCCCGTTTAACCCGTTAACCCGATATTTTTGAATTTTATAGCCGTTTTGTGACCGTTTGAGCTCCAAAAAATTCGAAAAAAATTGCAAAAATCACCATTTTTCACCTATAAATAGAGGAGCACCTTGCCCTTCCATTCCACACCAGCAACACCATTTTCTCTCTTGTTTCCTCCTCTCATTCTTGTCTCAAAGTTCGTGAGAATTAGCGATAATTTGGCAAAATTAGTTTGAATTATTGCAAAAAAATCCAAGCAATTCCAAAATCGTCATCCTGCTGATTTGCTATCTTGAAGTTGAAGAAATCTTGGTGATTTTTTTGCATCGTTGTTGAGTCTTATTTTATTATTAGTTTTATTATTTGATTATTTCTAACTCTGAATATTTGCAATTTTTGTAGTGTCATTCGACATTGATCATGGATGCCGGTGATCATGATACATCCATAGATCATGATTTTTTTCTCCAAGGACTCACAGGGGACTACGGCCCCTTTGATACTAGTGCTGCAGGTGATGATGGACCCGACGGTGAACCTCCGGTTGGTTCACATCCAGATCCAGGTGATGCAGCAGGAGTGCCATCGTCAGGCTCTACAAGTGCGCACACATTAGCAAGCAGCGGGTCTAAAAGATCAAGAGCCGGTACTTCCGATGTTTGGCAAGACTTTGAAAGGATCTACAAAGAGAAAGATGGGGTAAGTGTCAGGTATGCTAAGTGTTATATTTGTAAAAATGAATTATCTGCAAAGCCCTCGGGTGGAACGGGGCACTTGAAGAGGCACGCCATAAGTTGCAAGCGAAAGAGTGGAGCAGCCATGAAGCAGACGGTGTTGCAGTACAACCCCGACGGCTCTGTTCATCATTGGGAGTACGACTCTGCCAATGCTCGAAAAGAGCTATGTCGCTTCATTGCAAGAGCGGATCTAGCACTCAATATCGGTGAGTCTGCTGCATTTGAAGATTACATTAAGCAAGCTCATAATCCTAGGTTCACGCATGTTTCTAGACAGACAACTAGTAGGGATATGGTAAAATACTACAATACGTGTCGTAGCAAACTTAAAGAAATGTTGCAAACATGTACATTTTCAGTTGCTTTGACCTCGGACATATGGGCAGGTAGGGCTAGAGAGGATTATCTTAGTGTGGTTGCTCATTTTGTTAATAATGATTGGGAATTAGAAAAGAGAATAATAGGTTTTCGCTTGATTGACAACGCGCATACCGGTGAAAATATTGCTGAAAAAATATCTCAAGTAGTTGCAGACTTTGGCCTCACGAATAAAATATTTTCTATCACTTTAGATAATGCCGGTGCAAATTCTAGAGCAATGGATATTCTTACTCCGTTGTTTAGTACTTATGCTGAATCTTTCTTGTTACATCAACGTTGTGCTTGTCATATTATCAATCTTATAGTAAAATCCGGTTTGAAGAGGTTATCGCGATACTTAGAAGATTTTCGTACTGCAATATCTTTTGTGAACTCCTCTAAACAACGAATTGCAGCATATAAACAGTATTGTGTTGCAATGGGTGTGCGTCCACGTAAGTTTGCTCTGGACATGCCGGTGAGATGGAACTCTACTTTCTTGATGCTTAAAAATTTGATACCATATAAGAGCACATTTGGTGTGTTTATTCATACACATTACCATCAGCATGGGGGTCAAACTTTACTCACGGAAGCGCATTGGTATGTTGCTGAAAGGATACTGGAGTTTCTTGAATTTTTTTATGATTCAACTGTGAGTTTATCAGGAGTTTATTATCCAACATCTTGTTTAGTAGTGCATAATATTGTTGAAATTGCTACTCATTTAAACAACTATGAAAATGACAATCTTTTAAGAGATTGTGTAGTTCCTATGAAATCTAAATTCTTAAAGTATTGGAAAGAAATTCCTTTGTTATACGCTTTTGCCTTTATTTTAGATCCTAGAGCTAAAATTGCAGCTTTCTGTAGAGTTCTCGCAATTCTAGGTGATGCTCTTGGCCATGATTATTCTAATTATTATACTAATGTTCGTTCTAAGTTATTCGAAGTTTATAGTAAATATGAAACAAAGTATGGCGGAGTTCGCCTGCAACGACCTCCACTAGCACCCACAACAAGTAAGAAGACGACAACGTGGGGAAAAATATTTGGTGCAGGTTCTTCATCAAGAAGTTCAGACTCTTCGTCACGATCGTCTACGGGCACCGGAATTCCAACATCCGGAGGGGAGCTAACTACCTTCATCGACAGTGACGTTATCAGCCACGAACAAGAAAACTTCAACATACTGCAATGGTGGCATGAGCACAAGACGAATTATCCAGTTCTTTCACTGTTAGCGCGAGATTTGTTAACGGTTCCTGTATCTACAGTTTCTTCTGAGGCTGCCTTCAGTCTTACAGGAAGGATAATCGAAGAGAGAAGAACAAATCTGTCAAGTGAGATGGTTGAAATACTCACCATAGTAAAGGATTGGGAACAAGCTGAAGCACGAATGCAACACACTGCAGAAAATACTGAGCTTGAAGAATCATTCCAAAATTTGTATCTAGATGCTGATGAGAACGTGTAATTTTAAATTTTCTGAGCTAGGTTGTACTCTTTTTTCCTTTGCTAGAAAGGTTTTTAATGAGGCAACCTATCAATAAAGCTCATTTTTAGAATTAATCATGTGCCCCTATTATTTCTAAGTTTTTTTATTCATGTTTTTTGTTTATTTTTTTAAAATACCCCCCGCGGCCCCACCCCCACCTACCTCTCCTCTCATCCCTATAAATACCATCTACTCCATCTCAAACTCCACACTGCCCACCCATCTCTCTTTTCCTATTTGCTAGCCAAGTAGCCAGTATTCACTTCACATCAAGAAACTAATTCCATATTTCAATTCATGGATCAAGGCGCCGAGAACTCAGGTGTATGGTCTCAAGTGTGGCAACATTTTGAAAAGGTCTTCAAAGAAATTAACGGGGAACAGGTAAGATTTGCTAAGTGTAATATATGCAGTATAGAAATAGGTGCCAGATCTTCACATGGAACGGGACACTTGAGGAAGCATATGAAAAATTGCAAGCAAAATTCTGGGGTTTCTAATGAAACCATGTAATTTTCGGAGCATAATCATTGGTTGTACTCTTTTTTCCTTCTAGTAGAAAGGTTTTTAACGAGGCAACCAATCAATAAATATGTTATGTATTTATTTTCCATATTTTTTATTGTTTTTTTGATTTTTTAGCTATTATTTTTGATTTTTTTCCTATTTTTTTGAGTGCTGACGGGCCCAACGTGCCTCCACCGTGCCGGCCGGGCCCGTCGTGCCTTCCCGTGCCGGCCGGGCCCGTCGTGCCTCCACCGTGCCGATCGGGCCCGTCGTGCCAAACGGGCCTATCGTGCCTCCACCGTGCCGAACGGGCCCATCGTGCCGAACGGGCCCATCGTGCCGGCCGGGCCCATCGTGCCGACCGTGCCGTGGGCCGGCCCGGCACGGCACGGTGACAGTTGGGCCGTGCCGTGGGCCGACGGCTCGGCACGCGGGCCGGCACGGCACGGCCCGTAACAGTAAATGGGCCAATCGGGCCGTGCCGATTTCGGGCCGTGCCGAGATGGGCCCGTGCCGGGCCGGCCCGATTGGCCCATTTGGCCATCTTTACCTCGGTCTATGCACTGAACGGGGCGAGCATTGAACGAGCGGCTCCGTGTCCTCGGGAGCTGAAGATGCATGCATGTTCTGCCTCTGATTGGTGTTGTTGGGCCTGGCCTACGGAGCAGTGCTACTACTTAGAAGTCTAGAACACAGCGGTTGGTGTTGAGTAAAGACGTCTAAACAAGTCATGTCTATTGGGCCAGCTCGAACCACGGCACTGTAGGTACGGCACGACCTGAGTCGAGACGGGCCGGGCCGGCATGGCACGAGGTCACAGGTCGTGCCTGGGCCGAGCGCGCGGCACGACGGGCCGGCACGGCACGGCCTGGCTGAGTCGGGCCGGCACGGGCACAGCCCAGCCCAGGACGGCACGGCCCGGCACACAAATACCCGATTATTTTCTATTTTTATATATATTTTTAATTTTGTAGCTATTTTTTATCTATTTTTTATATTTTTATCTATTTTCTATATATTTTTTTATCTATTTCGGTCCATCGGGCCGACCGGGCCGCCGAGCCGAAATCGTGCCCGAGCCATAGACCGAGGGAGAGGCACGCGGGCCGGCACGGCACAGCTGCTACAGTAGATGGACCGTTCGGACCGTGCCGTAGCCGGGCCGGGCCGGCCCAAATGGCCCATTTGGCCATGTTTGGTGTCGAGCCCGGATGAATTGTCCTGCGCGGTCTGCTACGCTACAGTTGTTTAGGAGAGAGCACAACTGCTGGTCCAGCAATCCAGCTCTGCGACGGCAACAAAAATGATTGAGAATGGTTTGGTTAGAAAGATCAACTAGTTCCAGTTCTTTTGGTTGGTACCTATTGCAGTGTCCGTTCAGGAGTCAAGACAGTTGGGTGAAATATGGCCAAAACTCTCAATGGTTGCAGAGAGAAAAGTCGAACCAAGTTTGTATTACAGTAGAAATTAAGATGTACATCAAAAGATATCAATAGGAATGTGAAAGAATGGCCGCTGGCACAGCTCAGAAAAAAAATTGTACCTGATACTCTGATAGTGACGACTGATGGGTGATGATCCAACTGTGAACAACTCTTCATAGTACAGTCAGGAATATATATATATATATATATATATATATAGGAAAACTAGTATGTACTCCTGGGTGTATGTACTCCCACCTCTTATATACCACTTTTGCACATGAGTTATACTTCTTTATCACTTTAAATATACTTCATTAGTAATTATAAGATACTACAATACAAATCCCACGAAAATTTTTATGAAATTCCATGATTTTTATCTTAATTTGCGTATATACTTCTTTTATGTATAAAAAAGAGTATATAGCAAAAATGAAAGGCTAACATTGAATTTTTTTTCATACAACTCATATTGGAGTATCTTAGAATTAGTATTAGAGTATACTAAAAATGATAAAAGAGTATAAAGTGTTTGTTTAGGTGGTATATTGCATGTGGGAGTACATACTCCTAGGAGTATAGAATAGGTGTCCTATATATATATATATATATATATATATATATATATATATATATATATATATATATATATATCTAGATTAAATTTAGTTACTATTATATTACTTAGTTACAATTAAAAAAATAGTAGAGTTACTATCTGCAAGATAGAAAGTTATAACCAGATATAAATAAAAAAATTAAGTTATAATTATATTATGAATGAACGTAACTCTTAACGAATTTTTTACTTAAGATGTACTATATAAAGAACATGATTATAAAGTACAATTTAAATATAACTCGTTAGCTTCTCGTATTACACTTATATATTTCTGGATGTACGGTTGTAACTAGTCTACGTAATAGATTATAACTGATAGTTATTTGAGTTATAACCGAAGAGTGGTACAACAGTGAACTACAGTGTAACTATACGTAAAATAAACTTACCATGTGTATTTATATACTACCTTCGGTGTCATTTACTTTTCTAATAAAAAACTCAAAGTCAAATTGATACAATAAATCAACGGTGACAAATAAACGAGAACAGAGAAGTATATTTTTTGCAAACGTAGTACGGAATATGAATATCAAACATACAGATTGGTCTGGAGCAGGCAGATTTGGTTGAAGATTTAGCATCTTTTCCCTACGACTCACCTCTCAACAGACGACATGTACAGTACACGCCACAGAGTTAACTGACAAACCTAAAACAGCTAATACTATACCAAGTTATCAACCCTGATCTCATCTCCCATCTCATCTTCTTTACAAGTCTCTCTGAACTAGAAACAGAAACAAAAAGTTGTACTACAGCTAAGTTTAGAACCCTCCTAAGCCTTCCTGCTTCTCTCCCGGGCCGACACTGTTGTTGTTGTTGTTCCTGGTGACCCTGATGTAGCAGAAGATGACGACCATCACCGCGGCCGCGAACCCGGCGAGGATCACCTCCGCGCCGGCCTCCGACCGGTCGGGCCTCCCGCCTCCCCTGGGCTGCGCAGCAGCTCTCGGCCCGGCTGCGGGGGCGTGCAAAGGCGGCTCGGTGATGCCACCCAGCAGCGGCCTGGCGGCCACCGCGCCATCGCCGTGAAGAAGAACGACGCCAAGAACCACCAGGAGGAGCAGCCTCGGCAGCGACAAGTAGCTGCGGCAGCTCGGCATTGTAGCAGGCTAGCAGCAGAGCTCTCGGTCAAACTCAAGCTCTCTCCCTCCCTCTCTCTCTCGAGTAGTGTTGAGGGTGGTGGAGGGGTGGTGGTGTACATATACTGAAGGCAGTGAGCTGAGCTGAGGTGAGGAGTGGGGTGGTCGGGTGGAAGCAGGGGGACCGAGGTCTCGTGCCTGGCTGGCACACGCGAATCTGAGGAGAGAGATGGTGAGTTGGGTGTTGAAGGGATTCTATTGCTGCTGACTCCTTTGACGCTGGTTTGGTTGAAGAGAAGCGAGGAGGAGGAGGAGGAGGTCGGGATCGGGGGAGATTGTCTCGGGGGAGGGTGGTGGGCTGCTGTCCTGGCCTGGGTAGCGCATGGCTGTGTGATTTCTTTACTAGCCCCTGTCCTGTCCCGTGCCTCTCTTTACTTCGAGTGGTTGTGTTGTACTGGAGCTGAAGGAAGCTATGCTGGATTGCTGGTAGCTGATGTCTGATGAGCTTGGCGCGGTTACAGAAGTAGGCAAGTAGCACAGATCTTGGGCATTTGGCTTGTGATCTGCATGCACGGTTGCGTGAGATATGCCGAGGAGGATGCCTGTTTTTATTGCCATAATACGTGCCATATCAAAGTGCCCTAAACAAAAATGAGCATTGCTAATCTCCAACCCACTGGCAAAACAATAATCCAAACTAGCATGCATGTTGTATCCAGGCTCCAGAGAATGAAGATTGATATGGGGGAGAACTTTGGTGACACACTGGAATGGTCGTTACACTTGCACCTGCACCAAATAGGAGTACTAGTCTGCTGCCACCGCTACTGCTCCGGGAGCTGGGGTGTACTGCAGTGCAGCACCAGCACTGTTTCTCTGCCCCGAAATTGACAGGCGTCGGTGTCAGAGCGGCTGCGTGTTTGCTGGAACGAGGACGCCGCGCTGTGGCGTTGCTGGATCCCTACCGTTCGAGCGCACAACACGAACTGCTACGCACAGTCAGAATACGCGTTTTGGGCGTTTGGTACAGCACCTACCTTGCTCCGTTTGGATCATACGATTTAAAGAGCCTATCTCTTCGTCTACCTGCAACGTTCCATGGTCCTCGTTGTGCTTGAGTTTTTGACTCCTCTGGTTTCAGAAAGAAAAAAAGGTGCGTAATTGGAGCTCAAGTGGACCCCAGAAAAGTGTTGGTTGAAAGCAATCCTTTTGCTTGCAGGCACTTTACTTCGAGTGTCGAAATGGCAGGACAAAAGTGTTGGTTGAAAGCAATCCTTTTGCCTGCAGGAACTTTCCTTCGAGTGGTTGTGCTGTACACTTGTGCTGGAGGAACCTGTGCTATAAGCTTGGTCCGGTAGCAGTGGCAGCAGCGTTACGAGTACAGACCGTGGGTATAGGCTAACAATCTTGCCACTTGTGTGAGGAAATACCAGTTATACATTTGTCGTTGCGGTTACATGTTAAAAAAAGCTTCTTCTTTCTTTGAGGAAATAGGAAAGATATTCCATGTGTGCATAAAAAGATATTCCATATCTGCCACGGTAGAACAACGTTTCGCTATACATCATATGAAACGGATAGATAATCAGGGGTCCCTGGTATGAATCTGTTTGCCCGTCAGTCGAGTATGCTCGCAAGCATAGGATATTCGGCTTGCAGAAAGAGCGTACCTGAAAGGCTGCAGATCAATTGAACCCCCACCAAGCTCCATAGGATCTTCAGGGATCCGGATCCAACGCGATGTCAGAATGACAAAACAAATGGTGATGGTTAAAGGCAACCTTTTCGGGCCACTTTACCACTAAAAATACACCATGCATAAAACTAAGCTATCACACTCATGCTGCTACCACTAAATTTACCAACTTTTGTTGCCTCCATCACTAAGCTGCTGCTGGTACTTCAAGTCTTCAGTCATCCAGTCCAAAGCATTTAAAGAATCTAAGTAAATAAATAAACCACACGGTCGGATGGAGATCGAAGGCAACAGCCCCAAGGACATGGATGGATACCAAGCACATGCAACTCGCAGCACGGCCTCGGCCGTCGCCGAAATCATCTCGTTCGTCACACGAGCACGCACGGCAGTCGGCAGAGCGTTTCCACCGGTCTCAGGACAGGAGGGGACATCACAAACTGTGGCTGGGTTCTATGTGAAAAACTGCTGCTGGTAGCCGTCGAGCAGGAGGCAGGAGCACAACTCCAGCACAACAGATAGATGTGTTGAACCTCGCCTAAGTCAGCAGCTGCATGTTCAGCGATCGAGGCAACCACCGCTGTGCAGCGTCGTCTGGATTTACGATCGAGATTGACATCACACCATCCGCGCTGTAGTGAGCCGGAGCTGTCATTTGTCAACCCTGTCGACACGATGCTCTGCACCCCGTCGAGCCAAAGCCACCTTAATTTGCCCCCAAGCTTCTTCGGATGACGTGGGCCACCGCGACGTGGCCCGGCGAGAGAGTAATTGCACGCGGCAAAGCTAGCGACCGGACCGGAAGTCCGATATATCAGTTCCAACTGTCTATTGCAATATAAAAAAATACATAAAAAAGCACGTAGATCTAAAAAAAATTATTCATTTAAGTTAGTTCCTATATTCCGAGATACAACTAAAAAATAACTTCTGCAACAAAATCTATAACGCCTGAAATATTCAATTTGAACGTCTAAAACATTGGAGATGCAAAAATATAGAAATTAACTCGAATGGATAATTTTTTCGGGTCTAGATCTGTACACAAGAGATTTCAGGATGCAACATTTTTGAAGAACTTATGCAACAAATTTTCATAACATCTGAAACATTAAATTTGAACTTCTGAAATATTAAAGATATATAGGAATTAACTTAAATGGATAATTTTTTTGTCCGGATCTATACGCGAGAGATTCTTGAGATGTAACGTACGAAAATAACTACGGTAATAAATTTTTATAACATCTGAAATATTAGATATCTAAAAATATTTTTAAACTGATCTAATGATACTATAGACTGAACGGACCATCCGTCTGATGCATTAAAGTGTGAAGGGAGTATTTTCCGAATTGCACGCACACCTTATTAAGCGGCTCTCGTCGCGTGGTTTGCTCCGGTATGGTACTACGCTCTACGCGCGCGCGGGTGCTAAAGCCGGCCGCGAGGGAGACGCGCAGGCGGGCGGTCCCCGTGAGGCACACGACGAGGATTCGAAGACTCTTGGATCTGCCGTTTCTCTCTCTCGTGAGACAGAAGCCAAGCAGGGGCACACGGCTCCAGCAGAATAGATGTGCACCGGAGCCGGCACCTGCATGTTTTAGCGCAGGCGGTTGGCGATCCGCATCGGCAGAGCAGGGGCTGCGGCTCTGGACGATTCGCTCAGCTTCTAGTTGGGTCATGTGGCTGGTGATCCATCAAATGATAAACCGGTTAGAAAAAGAGATGAAGACGCCGGTCGAGGAATCAAACGCCGACCACCGGCTCGGTTGATTGAGGAGGCACTTCAAGGCATCACCAAGATCTCCTTTTCGTTTCCCATCTACAGATTATTTTTTCAAAGGACGAGGAGTGCATTACCGTTTTTTTCGTAGAAGAAGAAAAATAAATCAATTTATAAGAGAAATTATATTCGAAACCTCATAACTGTACGGTTTAAAAGAAAGCTGGCAAAAAGCTTATCTTCCGCTATAAATCGTGAAGCAACAGACCAATTGTCCGCTATATGAGCTATAAGCGCTATAGCCCTAAATATATACCATATGGAAAAAAAGGTTTATTTTAAAATCCAACTTTACTAAAAGGCCTAAAAACATTTCTTATAAGCTTCAACTATGAGAAAACCTAGTAAGACATATCTACCTTTTTTTCAATACACCAACAATTATATTTTCTACTGATTAAATAATTTTGTTAACAATATTATGACTTATAATCTTATTATATTATATTTAGTACCTTGTTATGTACGGTCTTAATTCTTTTTCTAAACATGAACTATATTACTTAAAAATTTAATATTTTATATTTGTAATATAAAACACGACTAAGAATAGCTCCCGAGATAGCTTCTTTTGCTTTTCTAGGACCACACAGCGAAGCCACTAAAATTGTTATGAATAGACACCCTTTGGCTGTTAGGCATCTGATCAATTAGAGAGTAACTGATTAGCAGCTACTAATTCTAACTGTCACAAAACATGATTGTTCATATACTATAAATATGTAAACTCTATCCATCATTGAAGACAAGATTTTAACTCTACTGTTTCTTCCTGTCTCTCGATACTTTCTATTCTTTACTTTCTGTTCATCAGCATATACTCGCAATACATTATCAGCACGCTCTACGCTAAGCGATTGAGAAGAACTCCAGAGGCACGAAGGCCTCTGCACAGAAGGGTCTACGCAAGCATATCAACACATAACGTCGACCAATGCAACCAAGGTGTCATCTTCTGTGTCGCCTTACATACTGTCATCAACATGACGGCGGCAGCAGGACTTCATCGCTGTCGTGGTCATCCTCCGCGTGCATCAACCGACGAACAAGAAAAAAGAAACAAGGCTACAACAGGAGATCCTCTGTATCCTCTACACCTTCTACTTGGTCGACGGTGCGTGTCCCTGCATCAAACATAGGAACAGAACTGAAACACCCAGAAGAAACAAGAACACAAGGTAAGCAATGGACGACGAGGACATATCTTCGATTTCCATGTCGTTTGCAACTGTTGTCTTCTTGGTGTTTCTCCTCACCCGGCCAACGACAACGGCTTCCCCAAATCATGCGCCAATGGCACACATCGCACGACGATGCTCTCCTCGAATCCAAAGCCAGAGCGACAGGATCCAACGGATTCGGTCCTGGTGCCCTCCATTGGCCAAAGCCCTCCTTCCGGTGGCACTTCATGCAGATCGACAACAGCCTGCCCACATCCAGTGCTCGAGTGGCTCCCAGATCCGGAGGGGGCGGTCGATGGCTTTCACCCTATGGTGACGTTCGCCCATCCGATGGCACCCGCACAATGCCCATATAGCGACCAGTGGTGCCCGACCATGT
Organism: Phragmites australis; assembly: GCF_958298935.1. Lineage (NCBI taxonomy): Eukaryota > Viridiplantae > Streptophyta > Magnoliopsida > Poales > Poaceae > Phragmites > Phragmites australis. The sequence continues at coordinate 4,073,047 of NC_084941.1, read as the reverse complement.
CGTCCTCATGGCGATGGTGATGAGCCGCAAAGCCTGTGCCACATGGCAACATTACCCCTTCGAACGCACTACTCTAGGCCACCGATGGCTGCAGGTCAGCCAACGGCGAGCTCCACCCGAGCCGGCCCCTACCCGACAACGGTGGCTTGGCCTCCCGATGGTGGCCCGTCTGTGCCATCTCATCGGCGGTTACAACTCCTCCAAGGACGGCAACACCCAGATCCGACCGGGCCACTGCCCGGTGGCGGCCTTGTCTGCAACGGTGGCATCTCCATCGTAGCGCACTCATTCAGGACCAACCGCAACGCACGGATCCAATAGATCTGGTGGCGCCGGCCCTGTCTCCATGTTGTCGTACACCTACGCGGTGACCAGCCGAAACCGGCAACCCATATGGCCACTCAGGGGCATCAGAGGCAGCTCGAGCAACGACGACGGCTTCCTGTCGATCCTCCTCCAGCGGGCCACCTGTCGGGCCTCCTTCGGTGGCCTTCCCTTCGACCTCGGCCTGGTCACGGCCTACCGATGGCGTGGAGGCCAGCCACGCACGATAGCAGTCAGCCGTCTAACATAGGCCAACAGTGGCGACGTGCTCGATCGCCCGACACATCGAACACCAACGGCGGCTACGCACAGTGAGAGGGTGGCATGCGAACCCTAACAGCCGTTTCCTTCCTCTGTTATATGGGGCGGGGCAAGGGGGAACCTTCCTGGGCCTTTGGCTGAAAGGCCGCTAAGTTGTGGCCCAAGTTTTCTTAGCCCGTGCGTGAGAGAAAAAGAAAAAATAATCCCTTCTCCTGCTAGCTTTGGGCTGAAAATTAAAGGGTTTGGGCCCAAATTCATTTTTGCCCATTACCGGTGGCTAGCTATTTCCATTCTGGCCGCCTAGGTCCCAATAAATAGTATTGTGTATTATTTCTGTTATAGCATATGTAATTATTTATAATTATACTAGTTTATGTACTTTTATGAATAAGCATTTCTAGACCCAATGAGTGCTAGATTTTCAACATGTTCTATGTATTTGCATCACTGTATTCACAACAACATGTCTTTACCTATCCATACTTTTAAATTCTTGCAATTTACTTTTATATTGCGATATTTTGATTTAAGCCCAAAATTGCTTCATAAAAGCACAAAGTGCTTAACTAAAAAGCGGACTCTAATGCAGAATTTTAGTGATTACCTCCATTTAATATTTATGGACTACAAGATAATAAAACAATGACATCTACTATATATTTACAGATTATCCACCATTACTATATATTTTGTCACTTGACTTAATGATTACATTTATCGTGTTCTTCCAAATATTACATTTAGTATAACACAAGGTAATAGAAACATATGTATCTACTGACAAATATCATATTATGTCTCCTAATACTACGAGCTCTACACCATATTTGGTGATTATCTTCTACGTATTAACTACATAATTTGATGTCTACACTATATAATTCAAGTCTCAACTTGACTTTATATATTTGGTATTATTATTACAACATTATCGTGATAATTTTTAATTTACCTGTAGTAAACTAATCAAATCTATGGTTAAATTCATATAGGATACAATGACCGAAAAAGAGTTCGATGAACTCGCACTCGATGGTCATAACTATCCAAACATGGGCTATGGACATCAAGGTCAGCCTTGCGTCTCATGGAATAGTAGCAGCACTCCAACTTCCCTAAGAGGGAGATCCACCACTACCAGATCAAGTAAAATATAGAGTTTTATACAAAATAAGACACAATATCCATCCGGATCTCAAATCTGAGTATTTGATGGTGAGAATCTGAGCACTTTATGGCTACCTTTCAAAATATGGACAACAGAAGGCAGTCATTATGCCTAATAAAAATTATGAATGGTCACATCTCCGACTCCATGATTTCAAATACATCGAAGATTACAACCATGTTGTTCATAAAATATGTTCAAAATTGCATTTTTTGCAAAAAAGAACCTACAGATACGAAAAAGATAGAAAACACTTTATCTATTATGCCTTCCGCAAATAGGATCTTACAGTAATAATAACGAGCAAGAGAATACCATGTTTATTCTAACTTAATTCATGTATTACTTCAAGCAAAAAGCATGATGAACTTCTTCTAAAGAATCATCATCAACGTCCAATCGGCACTGCTCCTTCACCTGAAGTACATGTTAATGTCTAGAATAACAACAAGTTCAATTGGCCTTTTTAGATGTCATCCAAAGAACTTCAATGGTAAATGCAAACGCAACAAAAAGCAAAAGCCTTATGCACCGAATCAGGGAAAATGCATTTCTAAACCTAAACTTGACAAATCTATTGTTTGTCGAAAGTATGGATGCTACAAGCACACTACTAAGAAATACCACACTCCTGAGATATTTAATTAATTTGTATTTATAATCTATGGGACGTAACCAGCCTACTCAATAAACAAGATTCAAAATACACTTCAATCTTCATACTGATTCCACCAAGAAGGCTAGTTATTGACAATAAGTTCTACAAGAACCAAGTAATAATCAGACTCTTCTGCTGCTAGAAGATCCAATAAGCACGAAAAACATGTTTGTCAAATTTGCTTCACACAACATATTTGGAGATCTTAACTAGTCTCACAATTCCTTAGATATCATGTTATCTAATTCTCATTAAGTGTTATAATACAATATTGTATCAACACATATAATACTAAATAAAGTTTGTATGTATTCTATATATTTGATAAAGAATTTCATATTAAATTATTCATTTATATATATACATACATACATATATATATATACATATATATATATACATATATATATATATATATATATATCTACGGGAGTCAATCTGATGGAATAGGAAATGACATCAAGAAGATGACTCCAAGTCAAGTGCTCGGCAAGATCACCGCCCATGAGATGATCATGAATATGGGGCTGGAAGTTTCTTCCTCATCCGACACTAAGAACCTTGCGCTTACAAGCAAACAAGCTCAATATCAATATATGAAGGCAAGGATGAGAGGGCAAGAGCAAGAGTCAAGCTCAAGCGAAGATGATGATGATAAAGATGAAGAAAGCAATGAAGAGAATTATCAAAGCACATCAAGTGATGAAAAAAATTGATCCCAAGATCATCAAGCTTCTCAAAATTAGAGAAGAATATGAAGAGGGTCAATACCAAGATTGATCATCCAATCTTCATTAAAGATTTGGTCAACACGATTAATCATATCAAGAAGGAGAAGAAGACTAAGAACAAGAGGGAGATAAAGGGAAGAGCTAAAACATTTGCAACCATAGGAATATGGGTGAGTGACGATGAAGAATCAAGTTAAAGTGATGAAAGCCTCACCATCCTCCTCTCCAAGAGAAGCAAGCTCTTCCTCAAGGTTATCATCATGTAAGTCGTCATCGTGGAAGTCATCTCACAAGTACATTATGACCAAAGATATGGATAATGATATAAATGATGACGAATCTGATGAGGATTCCCCCTCTCAAGAAGAACTCATTCATTTGATCAATGAGCAACAAATGGCCTTTAAGAAATAATCAAAAGATCTTAAAAAATTCAATACACTTAATGACATTCATGCTACCTTTATTTCTAATTATGAACAATTATTGAGAAAATTTAATTTGCTAAACAAGGAGCATGAAAAGCTTAAGGCTAAAGTTGAGTGCATTGAATATCAAACTAAGGTCCCTTTGAAGTAATCTATCTTTTTATTTAACTTTAATTTTAAGGTAGATGCTTCCACTTCTTGTGATTATTTGATTGATTTATCTAGCTTACCTATTTGCAATGAAATTTGTATTGAGAATGTTGTTGTAGAACCACCTAATAATCTCATTGTACAAGAGATTTATGAGCTCAAGCAAGAAGTGGAGAAGCTCAAGAAATACTTGGCAAGATTAAAGGGAAAAATACATGTTCAATCTTCTGAAGATAATCGTGATAGCATGGTGAAGAAGGTTGCGAAGGGGTCCACCGTGACATGCTTCAAGTGCCATCAAGAATGTCACAAGTCCTTTTAATGCAAGCAAGTCAAGAAGGAGACCAAAGAGAAGAACAAGATGACGAAACTCTTCAACAAGACCTCCAACATCTACACCAAGCCCAACTATAATAATAAGATCAAAAGCAACCACTACAAGCTCAAGAAGAAGGAAAATGTTAAGATGATTGAACATATAGTTGGGAGAAAGGACCGAGGTGGAACCAACCCATTTATGCTCAAGGAATTCATCACCAACATGAAGGGGTCCCAATCAGTTTGGGTTCCAAAGAAGACTTGAAGCTCGAGACGGCTATAGGAATTTGGAGACTTGGCTCATAAGATGAAGTAAAGATTCAAGCAAAGAAGCTAAGTGTACAAGATTGGGCACATTAATGAAGATCATAATTATCATATACCCAAATTCTCATCCAAAGTTAAATAAGGCAAATGTACTAGATGCTAAATCCTCTAAATTGATAAATTCACTTGTCTTGTCTAGAATTGTATGTGCATATTTTAATTTATTGCAATGTCTAGTATAGGTTTTTCATATGATAGGTTACTTGTGTTTTTTTTCTAAGACATAAGTAACCTACATGGTTTATTAGTTGTATGTTCCTTTCATAGCACTAGTTTTACTATTGGTATCTTTCATGTGCCATAATCTAATCTATAGGATAAATCTCCATTGTTATCAATAACAAGTATATATATCTCACAAGTATTCAATACTTGTATGCACACATTTAGGGCGAGTATATCCTATAGGTTGTGATTTTGAGACTAAGATATGCTTCAAGTGATATCTTTTGTAGTCTCATGGAGTGATCAATATATCTCCGGAGGTATGCAATGCTTAAACACTTCAATTGATATCATTGTTAATTCATTTGTTCATTTAAGTTACCTCCATATATATTATGGCTTAAACTTTCAACTTGACATAATTGTCTAGTTGTGCATATATCTCTTTTTATCATATGTATGCACATATATAGAGGAAGTTCAAATCATATTATGTGAATTTCATGAATTATGATCTTTGTTTGTCTTTTTCAATTGATGTTAATGCCTCCTACCTTTACAATTGGTATATCTTTTTAACTGGTATCATTTCAATGGATCATGATTTATGAAGCTCTCTCCTATATGCTCTAACATTTTTCCTTGAGTTCAACATGTGTTTGTAGTCCTTTTTTAGATTGTTGACAAAGGGGGAGAAGTTTGAAGACCAAAGCAAGAGGCATGCCTAATGGAGTATAAGCAAGATGTTAAGGTCTGACAAAGGAGGACTCATCTATATTTAGTATCAAAAGCATGCAATGGAGAAGCTCTTGCATGGGTCCATCAAGGGAGATAGTGGCAATGAAAAAAGGGGAAGCCACAATAAAAGGAGACTAAGTGGTAAGAATATGTATCCAAACAATGTAGTAAGGCTTTGTGATCTCTACAATTGGTATCAGTTATTATTCGTCACTTGCTTTGGTTGTGTTGTCATTAATTACCAAAAAAGAAGAGATTGTAGCGAAAATGGATCTATTAGATCATAATTGTGATTTTGGTGATTAATGACAACATAGTCATTGGGACTAATATATTTGTTAAGTACATACTTTAGTATGTCTCATGGATATAATACATGAAGAAGCCACCACAGTCGGGACAAAGATGGACTGAATTGGACAAGTCCTAGAGAAGATAAGCCACCAGATAGTCCAGTGCAGAAGAAATTGAACTCACCGGAGCATTTCTGACAAAGGGAGAGAATAAGCGAGAGGACTTCACCAGATAGTCTGGTGCTCAGCAAGGTGTACCACCGGAGCTTTATCTGCAGAGAAGAGCAGAACTGAAGAAGCCACGATAGTCCAGTGTTGATGAAGAAGCTGCACACCGGAGTATTTTGGCTTGGAACAAAAGAATTTGAACTCACCGGAAGGTCCGATGATCAGCGGAAGATATACACCGGAACAGATGTTGAAGATCAAAGAACAACTGACCGGAAGGTCCGATGATGGGAAGTGAGTGCACCGGAGGGTTTACCAGAGCATTTCTTGCAGAGGCGATTCCATGTGATGAAGAACGAAGATGAACTGACTGGATGGTCCGCTGTCAAGAGGAAGTGCACCAGAGGCTTTCACCGGAGTGTTTTTGCACAGAGAAGAAGTGGCGCGATCTGGCTCAGGATAACTCACCGGATTATTCGGTGATAGAGATGAAGTATACACCGGAGTATCCGGTGTTTAGGATAACTTTGAGTGGGAATCCAACATATATTTTCTGATGATGTACTCACCAAGTGATCCGGTGTTAGTACTATTGTTCTCACCGGATCATTTTATGTTAACTGCTTTTTTGAGCCATTAGAAAAACGGTTAGTTGGCGGGTTTAAGGCTATAAATACCTCTCTACTCGGTCATTTGAATGTGTGGTATGCTGCTAGAGTCCAAAGAAACACAAAGACACTTGAGAAGACATTCAAGCCACCAAAGTGTTTAATGTGATCGTAAGACAATTAAGCACATATTTAGTGAGTGATTAGTGTTTATAGGCTTAAAGAGAGTGTTGCTAGGTGATTGCTACCTAGAGAGTGAATCAAGGAGTGATCCTACTTGTACCGGGTGGTACGCTGGCGTCTTAGAGTCTAGGTGACTTGCTGATACCTTGAGCCGGAGTTGCTCAACCTTATTGACCCTCCGACTTAGTGTGGAGTGGCGGCAAGATATATGTACGGGACGCAGAGACCCTTATCTTGGTGACTCAAGCTCTGAAGTGAAGACGCGATAAGTGACCGGGAGAGAGGCTAGTGGTGAGACTTTGCCTTTGTGGCTTAGTGGCTCATCCAGTTTAAGGCATTGTCTTTGTGACCTAGTAACTCAAGAGCCATGACCGGAAGAGTATTGGCGATCAGGAGCATATCCTTGTTAGAGCTCCAATGTGGGTTAGGGGTGACATTCATGCCATCAATACCACGAGATAAAAATCCCTTATACCGAGTTTGTTTTCTCTACCATCTTTACGCTTCCGCATTTACATTCTTACAATCTACCTTTGTGCATTTACTTTTCTAGAGTAGTTTGCTATGATTGGCTATAGATTGTAAATCTTTTGAATGGTAGAATAGATACACTAGATAAACCTAGAGCACGTTTTGATAGAAATTGATATATGTTAATTTTGTGAAGTGTTTGGAGCCAATTTGATTTAGGCTTTTAAATGTCCTAATTCACCCCCTATTAAGACATCACCAATCCTTTACAGAGATCCTGCATCAATTACGATGCTACATACTCTATGCTTGTGTAGAAATTATGTTCTCATATTCAATATCATTGACAGATCAAATGAATTTAATAGATTTGGACATATAAGTCACTAATGGACTTCGTATTCTGAATCTAAATACAAATCACAATATATATTGTGTACAACTTAAGTCACTCTATGACTTCAAGCAGTTAAGTTGATTGTAGTACAACTGACAAAACGAGCTTCTTCCACATAAGGGTTACTCTAACCATGACAATTGCATATGTGTGTTCATAATGAAATCCCAATTGGATTTTGTAGCATCTCCAAACCACACACGACAAAATATGCAATCATCTTAAGACGGAATTTAAGTTTAATGATTTGGGTAAAACCAAAAAATTCACTTGAGTCTACAACTTAAACATATTCATTCAGGAATATTTATCCATCAGTTTACCAATATCCAAATGATATTGGTCAAAACACTTAATAGTCATTCAGTCCATAAATATGAATCAAGATCCATTCATACCTTAGGTTGACAATGAAAAGATATTGACCTAAAATTCTATATCTTAGTGTCATCAAAGCGCGTATGTATCTTGCAAATCGTAACATGACTGATATTGTATTTGCAGATAACTTGCTAGCTTAAATAACGTAGCTCCAACAACACCATTAGGTGGGAGTCAAAGATGATATCCGCAAATATCTTTATGGCATCAAAGATATATGTTTTTCTATAAGGAAAAATCAAGATATGACTATATTGTGATATTTAGACACTGGTTATACAACTGATCCCCATAACGCCAGATTAAAGACTGATTTCATAGTGATATAGCATTCTTATAGGAGTTATCAAAACATATTGCAGAGGCTACTTTCAAATATCATTCTGAAACATCACATACATGTGTACGGCTTCGCAGAATGATCACCATATAAAAGTTATGTGGTATTGGTTCTATTAAATCATCAACTATTATCTACAAAGATAATGCTACTTGTGTTGTTTAGATGCAAACGAGTTACATAAAGAGCAATATCACTAAGTATATTGCCCATAAATTGTTTTATCGTCATAGGTATAACAATGTGGAGAGATAAACATCTTACAAATTAAATCTTATAATAACCTCACATATTTATTTACAAAGTCCTTACCAAATTCAACATTCTAATATGTTCATAGTATTAGTATGCGATGACTTCGATATTTGCAAGATTTCTCCTGAATTTTAACATGTTCTTTTTTTCCTATATGAGTTTTACTTACTAGTTTTTCTCATAAAAAGTTTTAATGAGGTAATATCTACACAAGAATATATGTCATATTTCCTATTTTTCCTACCGGGATTTTTTAAGGAATATATCGAAGACATATTGATCCACATATCATAATTATTATTCTCTAAACTCGCTTATGAGTTTTTTCTTTTTAAAGTTTCCTCGTACGAGTTTACAATAACATAATAATCAATATATGTCATATCATTTTCTTCTTATTTTTTAACTAAACTTTAAAAGAGTTTTAATAACGTATCAATATCTTATTTTCTCCTTATATTTTTTCACAGGGTTTTAAAGTAGTTTTTCAATCAAAAATTTACATTATAGATAATGTATAAGGGAGGGTATTATAAATAGACACCCTTTAGATGTTAGACATGTGATTAATTAAAAAGTAACTGATTAGCAGTTACTAATCTCAACCGTCACCAAACATAACTGTTTATGTACTATAAATATGTAGACTCTACCCATCATTGAAGACAAAATTTTGAATCTACTGTTCTTCCTATCTCTCGATACTTTATATTCTCTACTTTCTGTTCATCACAAAAGATTGATATGCTGCTCCATGCAAAGAGATGGGTGTACGACGAAACAAAGCGACGCATCGTCGCACCCACGCAGACAAAGAGAAGTGTATGCATGTGCTTAATCTTTCTTTTATTGCGAGACCAGCTGGTGCTAGTGCTGAGAGAGATGGTCAAAATGCAGGTGACAAGGGCACAAGATCCAGCTGCACCTTCGCCAGTCAAATCATTCTGAAGCCATGTTTTGTCCAGTGAAGACTGCACTGAGGTCGTAAACTTTTGATTGACCGTAACTTATTAGCTGTTGGGGGTATGTATGGCCCTCAAATGAACTGTCTAGGTGGTACAAATCCAAGCTTGTATACTACATACGGCCGCATAAAGGAATCATATGGGGGAAAAAAACAGAGATATCTCATCAACACAAAAGAAAAATATGAGAAGAGAGCTATGGCGACTCAAAATCATTTTGATGCTGCTTTACATCAGTAACTGGTTAAAATTGATGAACGTCTTGCGGTATCAACAGTGCCTCATAGTCATCCCCCATGACCTGTCAAGAGAATTTGCGCGTAGACGACGGCATAAATAATAGTTGTGACAGGATATGGTATGCAATGGCGATGTTACAGTATTCTCTACCTTGTATTTCCGACCATGAAATGTATATTCAACAAGTAATAGCTTCGGATCTCCAGGACAAGGATCGTAGAAGCCCATTATACCAGACTTCTTTATCCCCTCGTGAAGCTGCAGGTGGCAGACAGAGAACATTCAGTGTCAGAAAACCAGACAAATGCTTCTATCAAATGGTTTAACTTACTTGATTTCAACGGAACGCAATGGAATATTACAACGAGCAACTGTACGGCAAAATTATATTGAAATTTTGCTTGGTATAGGAGTAAATGCAGGTCACGCAATTGATTCAAAATTACATCTTTTAATGTATTATGATTTGAAACCGACTTGTTCTGAGACCTATATCAAGCGAGCATCTGGTAGGTCATGCAATTGATTCGTTATCTTTTTTAATGAATTGAAACTAACTTGTTCTAACACCCCATACCAAGCCTGGGTACCTGAAAGATGATCAGTTTAACATATAGCATGCAGGCCGAATTTCAGCTACCTCATGTACGCAGATAAATTTAGCAGATCAAATCAGAAGTACAGAATAGAAGCCACAACCAAAGTTTTCCATATCAGAAGTGCTGAAGTAACAAGCCTAGTGCTGTAATAAACTCTGCCATAACTTTCCATAAACCCTCTTCCAGCAGCATCTATGACATCTGATACCATAGCTTGCACAGGCGTGACACAAAAAATTTGGGTTTCGAATGTGAAGAGTTTTGGGTTTCGAATATATATAAAAATTTGGATACATGATTGGAATATATGATGGTTATGTAACAAGCAGTTCCTATATGTTTGCAAGTTGCAACCCAGACCCACAAGTACCATACTAAAATATTGGTCTTCCGATGGAACCACTAACCAGGAAAGCACATATATCATGCAAAAAATCAACTATGATATATGACAGTACTTGCTAGATGGTCGGTTAATATTTCGGATAAAAAACTTATCAGCAATAAAACTAGAACGTACCTTGAGCTGACCTGCCTCAGTGACAAGGAAGTTCAGTGGGACCGTCACATCTAATACTTGTGAAGCCACATCATCATTTATCTCATTCAATTCACTGCTCTCTTTGATTTTTTTGCAACTACCATACAGAGCCTTTGTAATTACCAATCTGCCGTTCTCCAGCTGTCTATTCTTCTTACGATTGGAGACAGGTTCCAGCAATTTCTGTGCTTTTTTAGCTGCTTTTCTGGCTTCACTTAGCTATATGGGAAAAGAAATCTTTGGTTACTTGACAACCTTTTTGAATGAATATTAAACAGGCATATGCAATGCAGTTAGGGAAGGTATTGCAAAAATACATACTGCAAGAAAAAGAAACCAAGATATGATTGTTCCATTCTAAAAAGTGAAAGGCATCCTGCCTGTATATTTACGTATGTATACCAATTAAACTAGCTTGTGATAACCAAAGTTGGGCAATTGTTCCAAAATAAAGTTATACATGAAGGTTCAAACAGGAAAGTACCAGTCCCACCCGTTACGTACATCTGTGTAAGAAAGCATGTAGATATACACAACCACCTCAGTTTTACCTGTGTAGATAAGCCTTCCATATTTTCAAGTGTCTTCTGCGTTTCCCGCTTAAGGTAATAAGGCTTTACAACATATGTCTGTTAAACAATAAGAGGCCAGACCTAGGCTTTAGTTAATAGATAAAGCAAAGGTGGAGGAAGTTTGATAGGAGTCTTCTTATATATGTAAAACTATCACATCTCTCAGTCAGGATAATAATAGAACTAGGTCAGGAATTATGTAGAACCTGAAGTAGAAAATATAGTGTTGAAGGAATAGCAAATGCACTGGTAACAAATAACGCATTCAAATCAGTTGAAAGCAAGACCTGCAGAATTAAGCAGAAGTCAGTGAAATCTGGAAAGAGAATGACAAAGGAAAAACATGTTAGTAAAATTCCCCTATGTTGTCGCAGGGATCAATATGCAAGCAAATAAAATCGCCTTGTATTGCTGCCATCTTTATGCCATGGTTATATCTATACTATCAGATAAACAAAGCATATGAAACCCAAAAGAGAATCCAAAGTGGACCAGCTCGACTTACAGGGATAACTAATTTTTGACCAGCACGATGCAACTCAAATCTCCAAGAGACACCCTACATCAGATATGAAGGAATTCAGAGCGCAAAATGGATAAAAAAAATGTGACAAGCTGTCAAAACTACAAGAAAAGATCAGCTGCAGTGAAACACATGAAGCAATAAAAGTTGTCTACAAAGCATAATGTGAGAAGCAAAGCGGTTAAGATTGTCAAGATCACGATAACTGAGTCCGTCAATGGAAGAAAAAAAAAGCTATATTGACTGCGTCATTATTGCGCCTAAATAGTAGGCTAAGATCTATATGGTAACAGATAAACGATGAAGACTTAGCAATCTTGCAGAAACTGAATAGAAATTCAATAAGATAAATGAGAACACATTAAACTCAAGAGAACTTAGAAACAAGTAATTCACCTGGATTCCTATATTATACATCATCCTTACAGTACTAAATTCTGATATCTGCCTCCCTCCTCCAATTTCAAAATCAAGGGCCATGCTGCAAGAGAATAGTTCAAGAAAAAATTAATAGGAATTACCAACTCATATAAAAATGCATGTTATACAGCCAGACAGACATAAGTGATATCAAAATCGCAGGTACCTTCCAACTCTACCAGCAATGCGACCATGAGACTTGGAGGAGAGACGATGGGTATAATGAGCAGATGCACCAAAAGAATTAGTTCCAAACTGAGGAGAAAAAGAAAAGGTAGTTAAAACATTAAACATCCCTTGAAAGGCAAGCATCAGATGTTTGCCTGATGTAAGAGGTGAAAAAATTATAAACAGATAGCTCTTGAAAGCAGAAGGCGTTACAACCAAAGAACACAAAATCAATTGAAATGTGCAGAATATACTGCGTTATAAGAATTAAGATATATAAAGCCCAACCATACAGAAGTTTAAACATGCTCACCACAGTTTACGAGAAAAGGTCAGTGTATCAATATCTTTCTTGTTTAGTTGTTTTTTAAGGCCCTACACTAAATCAGGCAAGTCAGTGTTGAAGTTGAGTAGAAATATGCATATGCTTGTAAGTACAGTTCTTGGTCTTGAGACCTTTGTACGCCCTCAATCTTGTAGACCTTTGTACATCTTTACCCTATATTAATAATAACATAATTTTAGTAGGGCCCTCCCTTACCGTCTGCCTAAAAAATGAACTATATGTTGGTCATGATCACTTTTAGTTGCTCTTTAATCCTACTTCTATACTAACTATATATACTTAGACCAACCAGGTATCCTCAGAACACAACAGGTAGCTTTTGAAATAACTACAGCAAGTACAACTTCTTGAAGTGTTCCAAATAGAACTCGATAGGAAGCTATTCAAACGAAAAAAGACCATAGATTCTTCAGAACAAAACAATATGATCCCATGTGGCAAAATAGATGTTGTAAGACTTGGAACGTTAGTTCATAGAAATTTGAGTTGGCTTCTAAAGGAGAACTACCTTTACTTCTCCTGCTGCAGAACTTTTTTCATCCTTCTTTTGCCATCCAACAGAAATACTTGATTCAGTACCAAGGACTAGCTGGATCTGAAGGTTGGTGAAAAGAGAAAGTAACAGACACAAAGGGAAAAAATCATTAGCTTACCTGCGCAACAAATATCAAACCACACTTAGTAATGGAGCTGTAAGATCACATGCATACTATAAAAAGATAGCAGGTAACAAATAACTATGCTAAGACGCCTCACTGGAACACAAATCAATGAGAAATAAAGGAAAAGACATTTTGGACTCCTATTGCATTTGATAAATTCTAACATGAAATATGTGGAAGCCATTGCTGTAACGTATTCAGCAAGGGACAGTTGACACCTCATTCTGGCATGGATCACATACAGGATCTTATGAGGTCTACAATTATGCATTAACTGTAAAATTAACAGTTAGGTCTCATTCTGGAAATGAATCAAATATAAGGTCATTAAAGCCTAGAGTCATACTGTCTATAAACTTGCCTAGTTCTAGCAATCCTATTTAGCTGGAAGTTTTGCGTCTCAACTAGAAAACTACAACTTTTAAATTACAAAGATAATGTTTCAGCTTCTGTCATTGAAATCATAGGTCATTATCATGCACATATAATTATCATCGTATTAAAGAGCTAAGTTACTCATGTCATTATCATAGTGTTTGAAGTGCCAAGTTACTTGCCCATGTTAGTTACATAGATAACAGTGTATAGGGCACATGAAGAGAGCATTGAGCATAAGGGGCCATACATTCCCAACTCCATTTTCAGTTAGTTGGCGAGTCCAGGCATTTGACAGGTTGATAGATCCATCTCTCAAAGATATAGCAAGTCCAGAAGTTGCTGTAGAATGTGGTGAAATTTGACTGGAGCACATAACATCGACGAATTACGATTTGCAACATGCAAGCAATTAGCAATATAGGAAGAATAAGGGATAGCGAATTCTCACCGAAATGTCTGCATGCCAATAACAGAACGCAGTCCAGCTGTTGCCATAAACTCAATAGAGGAAACAGAAGACAACTGATGCTGGAGCACAGCGCTTGCTGCTCCAGTTCCCGCTGAACCATTGACAGCCAAATTCCCACCAATAACGACAGTATTTTGCTTGGACACTGGCAACTGCACTTCACTAGACATCCCCATTCTAGCCATTTCCAAATCAAATAATTAAATAATGGTACTGCCATCTAAAGAAGTACTTGAAGGACAAGTTATGTCAAGAGGTTCTAAATAAATTGCTAAAGTACCATCACAAGTTGTTGGAAGTTCAAAATTGTTGATAAGTGAAAGAAAAATGAGACAAAAAATAAAACATGAAAGGTACGCAGCCAGTAGCCATAACCAGTTCCCAGCTACCAAGCATGTGTCTTGTAATATTCCTGCATATGGCTTTCTAAACCCTGCTTCTAACTGTAACCTAGCTATCAAAGCACTCAGAATTGGCATGAGATCAAAAGGGGTGCAGATAGTAATTATGGACGTGAACTAGGAAAGTTCTCCTTATTTTTTAAAAAAAAAAAGTCTTGTGTGCCAGTGTGTGAAAGGCATACAGATAAAAGCTGGCCCATCATGAACACAAATGCTAAAGAATATGAAATAGCATGCAGCACCAACAAAATTACAATTAACATATGAGGCCTACAGGTACTAAATGACTAAGTAATTTGCAGCATAATCTAACCACAAACGAAACAAGAGAATGCTTTCCTGTGACGTGACAGCACAAAAAAGAGAACAAGCATATACTAAAACGACTCCGTACCCTCTCATGATGCCATCACCATCTAAATATTGTGGTATTGAAAAATTAGCAATGATTGAGCCAGTGGATCGAGCATGGGTGAAAAGTTTCTCCTCCTCTTTACGCCGTCGCAGCCGTTCCAGCTGTTCTTTGATTTCCTCTGGTTTATTTAGCTTGGGGCCAAGTTCCAGACCAGAAGTTAAACCTTCCATACCATAGATGTCGTAGATCTGTCTTTTGTTCTCATCTGATAGTATCTCATATGCATCACATATTCGTTGGAAGTTTTCAGTTGCTACATCCTTCATCTAGACAATTAGAGAAGAAAATTATGAAGATCCAAGTCAGTTCAGAAGGTTCACCAATGTAAATTGTAGAAGATAACTAGTTCAACAAAATACAGATTTCACAAGTGCAAGAATATAACTAATTGCAAATGAATTTTTATTGCTTGAAACGTAGGTGCAGAAAATCCAGTAGTGCACTAGAAACATTTGATAGCAGCTGCCATGTTACCAGCTAAAGATTATGGCAGCCTCAAAGTTACTAGCTGGAGCAATCTTAAAAATCTACATAAAATCGTATTGGGAAAAAGAAAAACAGAAAAAATCCTTTAGAATCAGCTAAGAATCAGTTCATTCTCTAACATCTATTATGTCGAGCAAAGGTCAGCAAATTGTTCCTCAGCAAATGCATATTAATGAACATGTTTGCACCAAATGGATATGTACGGGGTAAGTTTGAGATTAAAAAATAGCGTATGCATGGAACAGCAACATAGAAAGCCTAATACTCAAGATATTTGTCGAGGATTTGTTCCTAACAATGTGTTCGGAAAATAACGAGGTTACCTTCGTGGATCAAAGATCGAACATAAACCAAGGTACATGCGATGCATAAAGGTTCGGACCTCCGGTTAGAATAATACCCTACGTCTTGTGTGAATGATTATGTATATGTATTCACCGAGTACAGGCATTGTGGCTAACCTATTACAAGGAGTATATCGGATCTAATTTAACCTAGGACTAAACTCGTTGAGTTCCTCTTGCGTCAAGGTTCTGATGCTTGTTTCGAGTAGCCGAGAAAAGGAGCCTCCCTTAGGGGATCTAGGTCCCTGCCTTATATAGGGTTGATGTACCGCCTCATATCCATCCGTAATCAATAGAAAGCCCTTCTTGTCGTCCAAGTAGATAAATATGTTATGTATACTAGTCTTCTCGAGTTGGTTAAGCAATCGATGTCTTCTTAGTATACACCTTATAGATTCCGGGAATATCAAATACCGCAGATTCGGTTCTATAATATCCGGAGTTGTTAAATATGTACACGGTATACCCCATTCGTATATGGTATACTCCTTATACGTATATACACATAGTTAGATATTCGACAATATTTTCCAATTTTCCAAAGTAACACCAAGTACCAAACTGACAAAGCTTAATCTTGGCGCAAATAAGGAATTTCATTCACCCTGGCAAAAGTTTGCACAACTTGGCACCAAGCACTAGTGCAAATCCCACACATCGCCCTGTCTCTTCCTATCACCTTTCTGCCTCTCCTAAGTCCTAATAGCATCCTCAGAGGGCTCGAGGCAAGCAAATAGGTACATGAAGAAATGAAACCCTATTACCTTCGTGCACATATTGCCAAACCATTCCCCTTGATCTCTATTTCTCAATGTAAACTGGTAACTAGACTAGCTGGTGATACTACAAATAAGCATAGCAACACTGCCAGCATACATACCAACCAAAGCCCAGTTCGCAAGGAACAGAGTGTTTTTTTAGAGGAACTACGGCAGGTTTAACGCCGACCTGAACACGATTAAATATGCAAGCGTGGCATACAGGATTTGTGAAATGTGGGGTACAAAAGGAGCACAACACATGAGCTAGACTATTACATGAGCGAATCGCATACTCCATTGATGCCAAGGAACAGAGTATTGCGGATAAAACCCGTGAACACAAGCAGCTCAGCTCAAACCGATCGAATTCCGATGCCAATTGACGCACCGCTCCTGACCACTACAAGTTATCGCCCTAAGCTAAGCGGTTCGAACCGATCGAATCGCAGCGGAAAGGTGGGGGGGGGGCGTACCTGGGGGTCCTGATACTTGTCAGGGTGGTAGATTTGCGCGAACTGGCGGTACGCCCTGCGGATTTCCTCGTCCGAGGCGTCCGGCGAGAGGTGGAGCAGCGCGTAGAGCTCCCTCCCGTCCTCCGGTTCCGGAGCCGACGCCATCCCGTCGTACTGCTGCTGCGGCGGCGGGGGCGGCGCCAGGCTTGCTCGGCGCCGCGGTGGGGGTGGAAGGGAATGGGGTTTTTTGGAGGCGAGGGGTTACGTGTGAAATAATTTCTTTTCGTTATTTTGCAGATGGATTTGGACTTGCTTGTGTTGCTAATACTCTCCTTCTACGGTATAGCTTATTTGGTGGAGCTTCATTTATTTAAATTGTTTAAGGAGTAATTGAAAGTGATTATCTAATATTTTTTATAAATCTTATAGAGTAAGGGATTATAGGAGAAAAATGGCTTCGATAAATATGACTTTTTTATTCTCAATACCGAGTTTATTTTAGGGAATTACACTATGCTCATATGTGTAGTGCTAGAAGTTATTTCCTCTAGCCATCGATTCCCTTTTCAAAGTCTGTTATAGTAGGCGGAGCTTCTATAAAATTACTCTATAAGCTAAAAACTATAAATTATTATTTAATAGAACTTTAGAAACTGGTAAGGGAGTATGCCAAATAGAACCTAATTCCACAGCGAGGTTGGGTTTGTATGATTACAATTTCAGTTTCCCTCGCTAAGTGGCGTAAACTTCCAAAACGCCAAGCAGCCCATCGAACTTCCAAACCACCAAAGCTTCGATTTAGTTGAGTCGGTCCAACTAGAATCCGGTATAGCATGTAAGCCGCCATGGCCCATGCTCCATCTGGGCCATCCATCTTGGACGGTAGAACAAGAAAATGACCTTTCATCTGGGCCGCAGATCTCAAAGACCACACGACCGGGTCACATGGTGGTTAGGAAATGGAATAACGACCCGGTTCCCCCAAAAAGTAAAAATAACGACTGGGTCACCTGGGGGTCGGGGAATGGATCACCGACCGGATCATCGGGGGTTTGCGCACGCAGAGATAGCTCCTCCACCGCTCGCTGGAGCTCCACGTACGCCATCCCGTCTGCACACTCCTCCGAGAGGATGGAGCTGGATCGTCGGAGAAGAGACAGACGGCTAGGGATCCCTCGGTTCTTGTACTCCCGCAAAGGATCATGCGCACGTGCCAACGGCAGATGCAACAGTGAAAAAAGAATCCACCGTCCGACGGACGTCCGTCCCCGCGCTCCTAGCCCGGGGTAGTCATTTCGGCTGTCGGGCTCGGCAATAGGGCCCATGCACGTGCACCGCTAGCGTCAACAGCAAATTCCCGGGGCCCCTCGTGGACATCACCACCAACTGGAGCGTCGTCGTCAACGCGCTCAATGACCTCAACGAGGCCCCATCGCATGGTGCGTGCTCATGCAATTGCATCGAAGCACACATAATCTTGTGCTGCACCAAGTGAAAGTCGTGAGCTTGGTTTGGAATGCAGGAACGGGATCCAACACTGGAAGAATTGCTGGTAGGACGGGGTGCTGGACACCAACTGCCCATTCCGTCCGGGTGGATTGGACGTACGAGTTCCAGGTGAAGGACCAGATCGGCAACTTCTTCTACTTCCCCTCCACCGGCCTGCAGCGCGCCGTCGCCGGCTTCGGCCGTGTAATCGTCAGAGCCGGCCCTGAGGGGGTCGAGCGAGGTGGCCGCCCCGGGTCTCCAAAACTGAGGGACCACTTCTCATGTACCTGTGTATAGTATGCATGTCTAACAGTATGATAACAGATAGAAATAGGTCTAAAATAACAGGTAGGTCTAGCAGTCCGCACGGTAGGACGTAAGTGACATGATTCCTCCGGTCCATAAAAAATCAAGTAACCTGTCTGTCTAGCCTATTTGGTTGTTTGCCTATTTCGTGTTTTCTTCTGTCCATATAGTCCAATTTCCTGCATTTCGTGGGACCACGACTCCAAAGTGTCCCGCATGCCTGCAACTTCGATTGAGGACATGCGTCAGTCATTGCCATATGAGTTTTCGTTGCTGGTTTTTTCTCCTCTATAGTTTCTACTTCACATCAAATGAATCCGACCCTTACTGAGATCGCACGTTTGAAATATGGAAAGATCTTCGCTCACTCCGGCAATCAATGAGTCTAGCGTTTTTACTGTGGTGCTGACACCTGCGAGCAGATAGATCTAAAACTACTATTACTGGAAGCTACCTGCTGCATGTACCGATGAGTAACTAGAGCTGTACGGAGCAAGTTGTACATAGACATGTGAGTATCTCTATCTAGCTAGCATGCATTAACGTAAGCATACGTACTTGTACTATGATCTTTCATAATTTTATTTTCGCATGCATTTACGATAATTTTGTTCCAGCTTACCGTAACGGACGCATTCTATGTTGTTCAAATTTATCGTAAATGCTCGTGAACTTTACCTAGAATATTATCTTTGTAATTGATATATAAATATTTTAATATTTATATTGAATAGGTCCTATTTTTAATTTCATCTGGAACTACTAAAATCTCAAGACGGACGTTGCTCATCGCCAACAACCGGGACATCATCCCCGTGCCCTTCAACCGCCCCAACGGCGATATGGCCATCCTCATCTGCGACTGGTACGACAAGAACCACACGGTAATTAGTAACACCGAACCAGGCACTACCTCATCAAAATCAGTCGCGATGCCATTGGTTTTGATGAGTTTCGGATTGGAATGTAGGATCTGAGGAAGATGTTGGACAACGGGAAGCATCTCGGGATGCCGGACAGCGTGCTGATAAACGGCATGGGGCCGTACCGGTACAACGACAGCCTTGTGCCGGCCTGCATCGAGTACGAGACCTTCAATGTGCATCCGGGTAATTGATTAGTCCCCTCGTGTTAGTACTCAGTGGTACTATATTCTGCGTCAATCCGTAAAGCTGACGGGCTGGCAAGTGGAGGAGCAGGTTGCATGGATTTCAATTTTATTTTATAATTTTTTATTCATTAGCAAAAGACCAAAAATTTATCAAAATTTCGTCCTCTTTTATGTGGGTATCATATGTCAACAAAAGAAAATTTTAAATTAGATATTTTGTTCTTCTCTAAAATTTGTGAAATTTAACCGAAATTTCGGTAAAAAATTAATTCCTGTTGTGCATACCATTTGTTTTTCTCTTGGGGAAGTTTCATAGTACTAACTTTCCAAGGGTTGGTCCTTCACTTTCATAGTGTTAAGATATGTTAATGTAACAGCCCAAAACCAAGAGGATCAAAAACTTTTTCCAAAGAAGATAAAAGATTTTACGAGAACCAAATAAAATCCTAAGTGTGTGTATGTACCTTTATGCATATACACATATATGTGAGTATGTGTGCTATATGTATAAATACATATATACATTGAGGGTTATTTTCTCATAAAAGAATATATATATATATAAGTTGATTATTTTTTGATTGATTGTTTTGTGAGATAATATTTATATATATGCATGTGGTATATACACTGTATTTATAGATATACATGTGTACATATATAAGAGGAACCAGAATAGAACAGGAAAAGCTTTTAGATTAAAATAGGTTGAAACCCTCCCATATAGTTAGCTCAACCGGTCCTTTTCTTTCCCTCTCTTTTGTTCTAGCCCGAGCCGGCCTTTCTCCCTTCTAATTAGGCCGCGCCTCGGCCCAGCCGGTCGCACGTCATTCTCTTCCACCCGGGCCGTAAGTCAGTTGCCCACCTGCCGCTTTCTTGCCGAACGCACAATCCCGCCGACCCGCTTTCTCTCAGCAAAGCAGCCCAGTCAGCATGCCCAATCAGCATGCCCAATCAGCTTTTATTTTCTTTTTTTAATTGTTTTGCCGATGTCATAATGCTTAATTATTACGTAATAAATTTATTTCCTGAGCTTAACACATGAAAAAGATTGGTTTGTTCTTTAGATCACAGTTAACTACATAGTTTTTACTGACTTTTGTCATCTAGTGCTGCAGTACTTTCCTTGTTTATTCTCTGTCTTATTAGTTCGTCAAGCTGAACTGATCACTATACGTTTTAAATCATTTTAAATCACACCAATGCTGCACATTTTGCTGCTATTTGCTTGCTGTTCAGTCGTAACTGCCCAGTAATACATGCGGTCCAGAAAGAGGTCGTTAGGTTGCAGAGAACTGCCAGTGTTCCTGAATGCGTCGGTAGAGTTTACTCTGTTGTCACGACACCTGTGACTATTTCATTCTTAGACAGAGAGCAGGGCACTTGCTTCTCCTACTGTAAAAAAGGGCGATGCATTTTTCAATTGACTGAAAATAGGCAACAGCCCCGCCGCCTTGTCGCCCCGCTCCGCCCCAGGTCTGCTGGTGCCGCCGAGTCTGCCTCCCAGAGGCTCCCTCTTAGCCTGGCGACAGAGGAATCCATTGCTGGAAGCTCGCCGTCGGCGCATTCACACCATCCAATAATTTCAGTAGATTGAAGAATAAGAAGCGTGTAATAAAAATCGCTCATGAACTTCAACGTCTCTTGAGTCTGGACGAGTAAAAAAAAATTGTGTCGAGATCATATAGAGCTGCCTGATACTCACCATTTCCACACTGATGAATCTGTGCACCGATGGATGGATGGAGCAGGCAAGGACGTACCGCATCCGGGTGCACAACGTGGGCACGTCGACGAGCCTCAGCTTCCTGATCCAGGGCCACAACATGCACGGTACAGGTGAGGAAAGCTTGTCTTTGTCAGAAAAAGAAGTGATCGATGGCGGCACTATTTTTCAGATTTGACTCGAGCACATGAGCCCTGTTCTTGCGTCGTTCAGGTTTACCCGGGCGCGTGGACGGCGGTGTTGGTGTCCCTGGACAACGTCGGCATCTGGAGCGTGCGGTCCGAGAACCTGGACTCGTGGTACCTGAGGCAGGAGGTCTACGTCAGGGTCGTCAACCCTGAGGACACCGGCAACAAGACCGAGACGGCCATCCCCGACAACGCCCTCTACTGCGGCCAGCTCCACAAGTATCAGAAGTACGGCCGGCCTCCGGATCACAATCCGCAACCTGCATGGTTTTGCTGACTTGGTAATGTTGCTTCCGATTCCATGCAGGGAGCAAACTCCGCATCACAAGATGGGGGCATCGTCTGCGGCGGCGGCGGCGGCGGCGCTCTCGTCGTCCGTGGCGCGCCGGCTTGTCGCAGCTGCTGTGCTTCTGCTCGCAGCCGTCGTAGCTTGGTGCTGAGTGACTCCGTTATGTAGGATCAGAGGTGTAGGCTAAGTCGTTTTCGCTGTCGATACGCGTGAGCTGCTTTTTTGCGTGCCGGTGCTGGACTGCGCGTCTGCGCCCGATAGCCCATGGTTCATTTTTTCGCTCACTTTGGGTCGTTTTTAGGAAGGGTCGATTGTTCATTTCTGACTAGCGTTGTCGCAGCTTATGATTTCATTTGTTCATGCCTTTGTTCACCAGGATCAATCCTAATCTTAGCAACAATTTCTTCTGCCTGTCTAGCTTAACTTCCTTATCTTCATCTGAAACCGGAATCTGTTCTGTTCAGTGGTCGCAAGGCCGGCAACCAAGCAGGTTCAGAAAGCAATCTTACAGCATGATGGTTACATGCCTTCTGGTTACAGCTTGTGAGCCAAAAGCCACATCACTGTGACTGCGTCCATGGCACGGCCAAGAATTACAACCGTAGCATTTGCAGGCACGACGGTTCTGTGGAATTTGATGCCCAAGCGACAGTTCTTTCCTACCTTTTTCTTGGTGGCATGAGGACGCATCGATTATTAGAATCGTTTATTTATATTGAGATTCATATATATATATAATTTATTAAGAACGTTTATTTATATTGAGATTCGTATAAAAAATAGATAAAAAAATTATAAGATATAAAAAATCAATAAATAAATAAGTACGAGTAAAGATTATCAAATGGATCGTGAGGCGCAGCGGCTGGACCAGAGAGCAACCCAGAGCCGTAACCCGGCACGGCCTGGCGGCGGCTCGGTGACTTGCCTCTTCTGTTGTTTCCCTGTTTGGGTAGTTCTTCTGGAGTTCTGGTGGTAAACTGTGAATGAAATGCGTGATGAATGGGTGTGTAATCAGATTCAGCAGTTGAAGAACTTCGAAGCTTTGGAACCTAACGGATATAAATTCAACAGATTCAACAGATTCATCTTTTGAGGCGAATATAACTTCGAATATGAAACAAGTCCTGTACATGTAACTAATATGGATCAAGTATATATGTACCTGTATGAGACTGGAACTGGATATAGAAATGTTAGGCCCGCGAGCCTCGTCGACCCAACAGAAATTGTCCATTTGCAAGGCCCATTTGGTGCGTGCAGTCCATGAAGCCGTTGAGGCGAAGACGACCTTCGGCTGATCATCCGTTGGGTGCCCGTTGAAGGATTGGGAGTTTTTTTTTATATATTTTTCAAAAAGATTCCTACAAATCTTTTCATCTAGAGTATATTTTTGTAATTATTTTTTAGAAAATATAAAAACATAAAAGCATGTGTTTCATGCCCTTACGCAAATGCCCCATTCTATGTGTTTCATCCGCTTGACTGGAGGATTACATAGGGAAAAATAATATGGAATTACTAGTAAGTGTGCCCATGGAACTCTGCGTGTCTAACAAAATAAATTTGATAATGTCAGAGATTCTAGTGCGTTTCACAATATCTCTAATCCCTGCCCTGAATTATCTACTTGGAACTTTCATCTCAGGCACCGTTGAGCACTTGAGCCAATGCCATATTCCTGTCAACCCTACTTTGGTCTTCTTCAGCGTCATTGAAAAAAAAACACACTTTGCCTTGCGCTCTGCAGGCCTGCTTTAAACAAGACATCCCTAAGTCAAAGGGTTGCGTTTTATCCAGAGTCTCCCTGCATCTTTAACTATGGCCATCATTAGGATTACTAAACTAACTTAGCATAAAGTAGCCCACCAAGTACCAAAAGTCACAAGCAGAGACACAAAAAAGAAAGTGGCAGTGCATATCTGATCTTACCTCTACCGAACAATGATTGATTTCACAGGTATGGAGTGTGATGATGCCAACCACTCGCTGCTCCTGCATCCTTCATGCCTGTCGGTTTCAGGGTTATGCACTGACACAGTACGATTGGAGCAGCAGGAATGGAATTGGAAAGGGAGCTTTGCTCTGCATTTGCAGGCCAAGACAATTAGGCAGAGAATCTTCCCTGCAGCTGAGGAAGATGCATCACCTATATGTTGGTGTCATCTTGCGCAAACAAAATCTGTTAGAAATAATTGCACTTTTAAATTTAATTTAATTTAATTCCTATATAACATGAATATAAATAGATACATATAATTAATTATCGACTAGCTCAGACGAGCTCTAACCAACTACGAGTAGAATCAACTAAAATTTGATCAACCTCAATTAGCGTCGACTATATGCTCGAGAAGGATTTTATTGAGGCTCGCTTGAGCAAGTCAATAATTGATTATTTATATCTATTTATGTTTATATTATATCAGAAATTGAATTAAATTAAATTTAAAAGTACAATTATTTCACTTGAGAAATGTATCGACTAGAACACTTAAGAAGTATATCGACTAGTTCACTCGATTAAACACTTAAATAGGATTATAGTACACGTATCTGATGACGACATAAGATGCAGAAGATCCCGTGATATCGATGCAGTAGGCGATAATGAAGATGGAGTAGTCAAAGTTGATCTCGATGTAGCAGACGATGACGACGGTGGTAGTGTAGATGAAGTAGCACATAATGATGTAGAGGAAGTAGATCATGAGCAGTCGCAACGAGCGTTTACTAAAAACCTTATTCGTCCTCTCCCGGTGTAAGACCCCAAGATCGAGAGGTTCTGGAGACCTGCTCTCCCATTCGTCAGCGCATGCCGGCGTAACGGGATAGAGTAGTCTATGTGCGATGGCACAACAACGAGAAATTAGCAAAACCCTAATTGCGAATATGCAATTCCGTTACGCCACCACGATCGATAACCAACATAATTTTTATATATTTATCTGTTTGTCCACACGACAAAAAGAAATAAAACCGTAAAAAACATGCGTAAGTAACTGGACCCGATTTCGATAAACTATTTACACAGATATTGTGCACATGCGCTCTCCACCCCGTCCAATGAAGCGAACACGCGCGTACGTGTGTTCTCCATCCACATTTACTGGTAAGGTGGGTGCCCCCTCGCCGGCCAGTAAATGGTCGTGCAAATTGTACGGCTAGTATGGATTATTAACACCATAATATTTAAGGACAATGTTTTAGACTTTAAATTTCTTTCCGAAAATACAGGAGATTGAATCCATCAATATTTTCATATATAAAAAATGTTGATATCGAAACCAATGATTATTGTAAGCCATTCTCTTAACTTTGGATGGCCCCATACCAAGCGAATTTTCATTCGCAAGGGACTGGTACAAAGTACAGCTTGGCGTGACGGTCAATGTAATATAATACTCCCTCCAATTGCAAATATACGTCGTTTTAGTCTCCTTAACTATTCTCTAAATATAAGTCATTCTCGAACTTCTATGTATTTTTTCTCTTTTATTCCCGTCTTATCCTTTTTTAATAAATACTATCAACTCTCACAAATGAATAAGCTATCGTTTCTAATACAGAATAAATAAAGGGTAACAAGGTCATTTGATCTACTTTTTTAATTCTTGTGCACAAGTCTAAAACGATCTACATTTGCAATCAGAGGGAGTTATTGTATAGTAATTGACTGGTTTAAAATTGAGTATTTGTTGAATAAATACGTGTAGATTTAATTAAATTCCTAAATTCATGAACAACAACTAATATGCCATTATTATTATGCAGCAAGAGTATATGATAGGTATATACTGAACTACAAATATCTCATATACTCTATAACAGAAATGGCATAGTATTGTTCATAGTAAACATATCGATTAGTAGCGAGCGATGGGTTTTAGGGACCTCCTCTCTCGATCACCGGTGTATGCCGGCGCAGTGAAACGGAATAGTCTATCTGTGACGGCGTAATAGAGAGAGAGGAATTAAACCTGATTTCAGTAGATCACAGTGTCGTATGTTCGCGCCCTTCGCCCCGGCGAGGCGAGCAAACGTGCATGTGTTCTTCTAGACTTCTCATTCACACACGCTAAAATGGGTAGAGGAGATATTGTTTTTAAGTTGGTATCCTTCCAACTTCGCTAGTAATGTGGACTAAAAAACTATAACCTCCTATCACATGTTAGACATTTAAGATTTATTTGAAATTACACAAATATAACAGATGAATCTCATATATTCTAACAGTATTGGTGTTATATTATGGTCAAGATGGATTTTGTGATCACATACCGCACATCTGCGTGGCTAGCTCTGGAGCAATTCTATTCTTATTTGGAATAGCTACTATCTTTATCTATTCTTTTTTAAAACACTTGAAATGGCATTTGATGCAAATCAACATGTCACATTTTGTTGTTGTTACTCACGTTTAGCTATTCCTACATTTTGGTCATTATAAAGCTTTAAAGGACATTTCTTGCACATTGCACGGTATAGTTGTAAAACTTCGAAAACCACTGCCAAAGCTCTAAAGGGTACTAAATGTATATTCACTTCGTTACAAAGTTCGTCTCAAGTTACGAGAAAATTCAAAAGCTAAAATTCAGTAAAGAAGGCAACGCTTCTTTGTTTGCACGCGTGCATTGTTAGTGTTTGTATGCATGACCGCGCCCTCGTGACACTGAGTTAGTTTTTTTAACGAAACGGGTACAAGGTAGTAACTAGTTATATTAATAAAGAAAAAAAATACAAGCAGGACCTCCTGGAAGACCGCTTACAAAAAGACAATACTACAACAAGCTAAAATAACATCCACTACAAGCTAAAACAACATCTAAACAACCATAGCCATCTGGAGAGTGCACAACACACGTCGCATAGCAGCACCGGTGATAAACGCTAGCCACCGACACACCCCTGCAAGCAAACAATGGTCAATCCACACCCACACCAAATTGACCGTCGCCGTGCGAGACAAATTGCCACAGAGAGGAATCTGATTATCACCGTGTCACAGCAACCACCTCTGAGACCGTCTCATTGCCTTAGAGGCCACACCGATCTAACTACCGCTAAGCGGGACCGGCCATCGCAGGGTCAAGCTAGACCACCGCCTGTTGCCTTACCACCATGGTGACTTTGTCCGCTGAACTGAGCTAACCGGTATCATGCAGGGCTAGTCGTCGTGACCCGCCACTCACTGGTTTGCCACCACGCTGAACTAGCCGCTTCTAAGCGAGACTAGCCGCCACATTCATCACCCACCGTTTTGAAATCATGCCGTCCTTGCTGTCACATCAAACCAGTCACTGCCATACAGGACTAGCCGTCACCTGTTGTCAACAACACAACTCTCATATTATTATTACCCTTTTTATATACCGTGTGAGTTAAAAGATATATTTCCCATATTATTATTTTTTGAAAAATATATTTCTGATAGTATGTTTTATGCTACAATGAACTATGGTCATGCTATTAGAATATGTCCATTTATATATATTTCATCCATTTTTAGGGTCCTTAATGCCAAGTATGTGTAAGGACATCTCCAGCAAGACTAAAAAACTGTAACAGCAACATGTATCTCCTTTTGCTGATCCGACTGGCTGCAAACCTCTCTAGCAGGTACTCTTTTCTACTGCTACAAAGATAGGGGAGGAGAGAGGTATCTAAAATTTGAGTACCTCTCTCCTCAGAGATCGATACGTGAGTTTGAAGAGAGAACGAAAGTAATAGAAGTTAATGAATAAAGTAGCTGCTGAAGATGAAAAAAATTAGAGATACTATAATAGTATTAGAGGATACTTATAATATCATTATAAGAAATAAAATTTTAAAATATCTGTTAAAGATGATAAAATATTCGTTTACAAATTCGGCTTTGCTCGGCTCGAGCCTTAAAGCTCGATCCAAGCCTGAAATGTAGGCCCGAAGTACATTACCACACGGGTGGGGCAAAGGACAACAAGAATGAAACAAATAGGGTCTCGCTTGAACCTGGCCTAAACAATTGCTTTATTTATTTTTACACGTAAAATGACAGCACAAACTGAGTTTAGGCCCAACACAAACTGAGTTTATTTGCTGGTCCGGTCTGAGCCTGACCTAGCCTGCAAAATGCTCAGGTCTGGTATAGATGTCTTCTGACACCTGACTTAATACTGTCAACCCAACTTAACAGATTAGGGGCAAAGAGAGTGCTCATATTCAAAAAGTAGAGGCAATGGCG
This sequence comes from Phragmites australis, assembly GCF_958298935.1. Classification (NCBI taxonomy): domain Eukaryota; kingdom Viridiplantae; phylum Streptophyta; class Magnoliopsida; order Poales; family Poaceae; genus Phragmites; species Phragmites australis. Next base: position 4,044,610 of record NC_084941.1, on the reverse strand, counting down.
CAAAGATAAAAAAGAGAATAAACTATCAACTAGAAATCGAAGTTAGGACAAATATGCAATCACCCTATCATAATTGTGAGTTGTAGGCCTCTGTGTGAGTCGCTTTCATCGACTAACAACAACCCAAGCCCCTTCCCTAATCCCTGCCCGTGACAGTTGAATTCTTGCGAGCAAAACAGAACAAAACCATCCACTTCAAACCAGGCAAGCAAACCGGGCTAGAGGACGCCAAGTCTCCAAACGTTGATTTGGTAGAGCATGACACGTGGGGGCAGATAGGCAAGTTGGTGTGCTGCCCTGGCCACCCCGTGGTTTCTGCTTCTACAGCTCACTCCGACGCATCAACCAACTCCGACGCAGGATACAGCAACTCAACCTTGTTAATTAGAGCCGGTCAACGGACCCATTGGGAGCAGTGCTACCTACATCTATGAACAAAACTTGAACTTTACGAATGACTAATGTGCCAGTCACATGTTAATTCAGTAGCACATCTTTTGGTTCATGAAGTACGGAGTATTTTTTGGATAAGATAGTTTTTAAGGTATGTTTGATTAAGAGAAGTCAAAAGTTTAATTTTGATAAATAAATTGAGAGCTGAGAAGCTAGTTAAAAGTAATTTTTTAAAGTAACGTATTGAGAAGTTAAAAAATTATTATAAAATCTAACAGTTAAAATAAATACAGTTTAAAAAACATAATTTTTCAAAGAAACCAGAAAAAAAAACTAAACAAACAAACTTAGTAGTATTTTTTAATTTTTAAGTACTTAAAGTAGCCAAAGCATTAACGATTAGCTATACGTAACAGTGGGGCAGCAGTTCAAGTGTTTCGCAGAGGTTTGATATTGGAGTCTTAAGTTTCTTAAGAGGTGTTATACGAGAGTTCAAACTTTTGAGAAGATTTCATTCGAACCTCTAGAAGTTCGCATGATTGATGATGCAATAAAACAAAATAAGTTGTTGCCATGTCGACACGTTCCCTACAACCAAAAATAAGTTGTGTGGTACCACGCATACAGTGAGTCTAGTTTAACTTGGCTGATAATATTTTCCGTACTTAAATTCATAAGTGGAAATGTTTGGAGACATTTGGATCGAAAATGCTATCCTAACATTTTGATTTTTTTGGGATTGACAACTTTTCTAGTACAACGAGAAAATAGTGGTCGGCCGTGCACATATTCTTACTTAACGGGTAAGATTTAAAAAATGAGCAAAAACAAACTGCTCTCTTTCCGTTTAAAAGAGTAACGTCTTTAACAGTAAAATAGAGTTAGGGTTCGTTTGGTTCGGAGAATTAGCTCATGGCCAAACGGATATATGAGAATTGTTTGGGTCCAATACTTTTTCAAGGAACAACCTGGGAATGAGAAACAAACGGCGAAACCTTTATAAGGAGAAACGAGAGGTGATTCCTAACATGCCCCCGACACCACCTCCCTAGCTCCGCCGCCCACCACTCGAGGTCCACCTACGTCGCTCGATCTTCGAGCTTTGCCACCCCTCTCACCATTGGCAGTGGTAGCCAATGTCGCCCCTCTCACTCATCTTCTTTGTCTCACCCTCTCTCCGTCCAGAGCCCAGTTGAACCGACGTCTTACCCTCTCAGCTGATTGATAAGTGAGCCCAGCTCTCTATATCCATGAAATACTCACTTAACAAACAAAACAAAATCAAATCGAGACAAGGATAAATTAGTTAATTGCACCACTAAACTCTCCTTAAAAACATCAAATTCAATTAGGTACCAAACGATTTTCAGAGAAAATTATTAAGCAAAACGTCTACGAGCGATCTAATCCCTACCAAACGATCCCTTGCTTCCCATGCTCTTTGGCCATGTTCAAAATGTAGGAATTTTGCTGGGATCACCGTTCGATTTTCATAGTAGTTCAGAGAAGCCCGCATATTCTCATACGAGTCTTTCAAGCACTGGGAATGGATCAGTCCTTCCAAGCGTACTTTTCGAAAAGAACGGCAAGAGAGCTGTCAAATTCACGAACATTCCAAATTTCGGTTCTCAAATGTTTTTCAGTCAATCTACATCGCTAGTGTCCAATGCATAAATCTCTCTCTCTCTCTCTCTCTCTCTCTCTCTCTCTCTCTCTCTCTCTCTCTCTCTCTCTCCAGAAACCTTCACGAGCGTAGAAGCATCTTTTCTACCGAACACCTAACCTGCCTCCACGCAGAAATTCCTACTCTTCCACCCCACTTCTCCCGACGCAGACAGCCTCGCTGCTTTTGCTCTTGATCCCAGATCCCCCAACTCCTCGCTCGCTCGCGTCCTCCTCCACCTCCCTCCCTAACTCCGCACCACCCCACCGCCCCGCAGCCACCACTCCCCTCCCACTTCCGCGCTCCCGCAATTCGCATCGGCGACCCCCCGCCCCGCCCGGCGGCGGAGACAAGAGTGGACCGAGCAGCGCGGTGGTGGGCGCAGCCATGCTCCACAAGTTCGCGCTCGCGTTCAAGACCAAGACCATCGAGTTCTTCGCCGAGGAGGAGGAGGAGGACGAGGACGCCGACAGATTCGCGCCCTCTCCCGCGGCGGGGGCGGATGGCGTCCTGGCGGGGCAGCGGGTGGTCGTGCTGAAGCCCGACCCGATGAACCCTAGCCCTAGCGCGGACGGGGTGGGGGAATGGGAGGCGGCGGGTTCCGAGGTGGAGGCGGCCGTGGAGGCGGCGCTCGCGACGGCGTCCTCGTTCCAAGCGGCGTACCTGCACCTGCAGGCCGCGCACGCGCCGTTCCTGCCGGAGGCGGCGGCGGCCGCGGACGCCGCCGCGGTCTCGCACCTCCGGAGGCTGTCGGAGCTCAAACGGCTCGCGAGGGGCGAGCCGGCCCCACCCGGGCCGGAGGGTACCCTCACGGCGCACCTCGAGGCCCAGGTGCGCGAGAACCAGGCACTGCTACGGTCCTTCGACGCCGTGGTGAACCGCCTCCAGGCCGCGCTCGACGCCAAGGACGCCGCGGCCGCCTCGCTGCGGCGGGAGCACGAGGCGCTCGACGACGGCAACGCGCGGCTCGCGGCGCGCCTCGACCGCGCGCTGGCCCCGCCGCCGACGGGAGCAGGCTGCGGTGGCGGGGACGCCGTCGGCGCCATGCTGTCCGCGAGCGTATTCGACTCTGTCCTCCGCGACGCGCTCCGCGTCGCCCACCGCTTCGCCCGCGCGCTCGCGGAGGTCCTCCGTTGCGCGGGATGGGACCTGGCCGCGGCTGCAGCGGCTGCATACCCCGACGTCTGCTACTCCAAGCCCGGTCACTGCCGCTACGCCCTCCTCTCCCGCGTCTGCCTCTCCATGTTCGACAGCTTTGACTCCTACCAATTCGGCAGCACAGCTGACACTGCCACACTTCAAGGAATCGAGCTTGCTATCCGTCAGAACGAGTCATTGCAGCAATTCATCGAGCACTCAGATGCAGACCCCATGGAGCTCATGCATTCAAGCCCCGATTGCGAATTTGCCCAATTTTGTGACCGTAAGTACAAACAGCTGATCCATCCTGGCATCGAATCCTCACTCTTTGGGAATTCAGACTGTGGGACGTTGCCAGTGATGGGTGTGGCCGGCCCACTCTATGAGCTGTTCATTGCAATGGCAAGCTCAATTTGGACGCTCCACAGGTTAGCCTGGGCGTATGACCCGGCGGTCGGCATATTCCAGGTCGGCCAGGGCACAGAGTACTCGTCGGTGTACATGGAGAACATTGTCCGGTCGAAGGGTTTTTCAGGGAGCAGGGAGCTTGGGAAGCTGCTGCGACCGAAGGTCGGGTTCACAGTGGTGCCAGGCTTCCGGCTCGGCGGGACAGTGATCCAATGTAGGGTGTACCTAGATTGTCAGAAGAGGGAAGAAGGAATTATAGATTTGAAATGAAGGGAAACAATATAGTCAAAATAGAAACTGTACATTTGGAAAGAAAAGGAGGTTGTGTAAAGGCGATCAAGAACAGTGTGTCGAAATAACCTCGCAGGATCAAAGTCGCTGCTGGATGATCAGTATAAATAAAAGGCGATCAAGAACAGTGTATCGAAATAACCTCACAGGATCAAAGTCGCTGCTGGATGATCAGTATAAATAAAGCTATTTATCTTTTGTTTTAGTTTTTGTTCGGCTGATAGGGGATGTTTGTAGTGTTGTACAAAGGTCATCAGATTCAGAGAGCTTTGTGTTCTAACATTGTCGAAGATTTATCATCTAATCTTTGGTAACTTATTTGTGTGTAATTTGATTCAATCTGTAAGTGTATATTTATGATCCTGTGCTCGTCAATCTCTTGCATATTCAGTAAATCAGATACTGCATTCTGTCATTGTATTGCCATTGTTCCCAGGTCGTTCATCTGCCAGTTGCTTGCTTGATTCAGAGCAACGGCACAAGCTTGTTTGTCATTCAGTATTACTGCTCCGATATGTAACTGCCGTCTGCCGTTACATCAATGTCTTCTTTTTTTAGGGAATGCTAAATGTCTGATAAATTATTTCTGATTCAGTATTGAGTCAGGTGACATATTGGGGCGTGTCTAGTGTCTTCTCGAGAAATCTGGCGACTCACACTTTCCTTCCACCTGAACATAATTTCAGTCTCCTTTACTGAATCTTCTCGCTTTTTTCCGCTGAAAGTTTGTTCAATTGCATCGTCCAATATCAGCGCTCGAGTTCTCTTTTCGATTGAAAAGGTTTCGTACTCATGCAGCTACTTCGCATTGATTTCTAGTAGCACTAGCACCCATCCTTGACTCTGCTCAGCTGTCGGCCTGTCTGGGTTCTGATCACTGTGTCACCATAGAGCGAGCCCTGAGGGCCAGCAAAATAATTTCTCACGTTTAGGCTTACCAAACTAACTGCATCTTTTCACAGTGTCACCCAGTACAGTAGCAGTAGTAAACTTGCAAGTTGCAACTGCAATGTTCTTGCCTGATACATACGGTCCATTGTATTCTCGCGATATTCTGGTACCTCGCCGAACAGTGATCACCTTTAGTCCTTTACCTCATCTTCAGAGCTCGGAAATGATAGGTACAAGACTGTTCGGAGCGCTGGTAATTTTCAGCTTCCTACCTGAATCGAACTATTTAGTGCGAAATTCCTACGCACAACAAGGGGTGTATGCAGTCTTTGCCCGTGATTAAGAGGCAGAGCTGGCATGTTCGTTGCTTGCACTCTGGTCCAGCAGCCGGCCGGGGCAGGACTGCTACTCGGATGCTCTGTCCGTGTGCTAAACCTTTTGGGTTTTGACCTCGCAATAAGAAATGGCTTTGCCGGATTCGTGTCGTGCTCCCTTCGCGGTTCACAGCGCGGCCGTTGGCAGCGCGTGCCCGTTATTCTTTGAGTTCGCTTTACTCCCGTAAGTTCTTGCCGCCGAAGGCGAGCATATTTTGGTGGTCGCCTGCCACCTGCGGAGACCGGAGGCTGCAGCAGGGCTCTCCATCATGCATGCATGCTGCCGTTGGCAGGATTTGTACTCCCTCTATTTTCAAACACTTAATAATTTTAACTGAACACGTATACATAGATAATCATTAGTTAAATAAAACTTAACTAAAATATTTCTGATCAATATAGTGCACACATAACGAGGTAACAGGTCAAACATGGTAGGGGTATTTTAGGAAAATATGTATTAGGAAACGTGAATTGTCAAGTATTTGCAAATAAAATTTTAGTTAAAGATTATTAAAAAAACGAAGGGAGTAATATATGAGCCTCGGAAGCTGTGTCTAAAGGGAGGGGGAGGTTGATACAATGTGATGGTTTTTACTACTTGTTTGAGATAACGGCATGCGGTAGGGGTTTCAGCTCAAACTTTTCTTTTTCAAAGAAAATTTGTCTCCAACTGAATTCTTTTGTGGTTCTTGTTTTTTTTTTCACGAAAGGATTCTCGTTTAGTTTAACACTGTAATGGTTTTTTTTTTCACGTTTTCTGTCAGGAAGTGATTCTCACTTCTATTCCCTTCATCCTAAGATTCTATCTTCTTTAGTTTCATTAATCATTTCGAATTGAAGCTGTTGAAAATATAATCAAAATAAAGAAACTAGGAATAAAGAGGAAAATAAAAAGAGTATGAAATAAAGAAAATATAGTTAGAGATGATCTCAGAGGTAGACCACTGAAGAGTGAAGAGTGCGAGGCTTTTTAACTCGCCGAGATCGTCCTTCTTGGGATCTTGGCACGTTGTTTTCGTTGAGATCCTGAACGATGTTTTGTTTCGCCTCCGTTGCCACGTCTAAAATCTTGTGGTGCCATTGTCTGGACTATGGATCGGGAGTAAATGCTACCTGCCTACTCTAATTCTAACCTGTATTTCTGTAGTTGTGATCGTGTGTCGCGTGCCGTGAAACGGGCCGAACCCGCTGTTGACTCACAAGTAGATCGGCCTAGATCCTACGCTATCTAGTAGATCTGGATTGACTCACTGTTGTTTTTCAGCGTCTAGATCCAAGGGCCTTCTTAATTTTTATATTTTTTAAAAATTTTACAACGATCTTCTCAATTTTAAAATTTTACAACTCTATACTCCTGTCGTTAGTGTTTACTAATTGGTGTTAAAAGTAGAGGTGAATTGTTTATTTTTTCTATCAGCTTAGACTTTTAGTTAATTTGATTAGTGTACGCAGCTTAATATAATAATAGACTTAGAGGTCTTCAATTCAAATCTTGACAAATATAATTAAAAAAATTACAGCAAATTTCTATCTTCACATCTAAGCTCTGAGAGAGCCTTTGGGTGAGAAGGAATGTCGACACGGACGGCACGGCAGTTGGGCCACGACGGCCGTTTCAGCTATAAGCCCATCTCAGCATGCATGCTGATGTTAAAATGGATCTGGGGCGGCTCCCCGCGTTCGTCGGACCTCTGTTCGAGTAGAGACGGACCAAATATTGGCTGCGCAACTCCCTACCAGCCCGCAGCTGGGGCCGACCGCCGACCCGACAAACAGCCCCCGCTCGCCCTCGCGAGCATCGCAGGCCCGCGCCGTTGCTGGACCAAAGGGCCCCGCGCGCGGAGCAGCTGGTTGGCCGCGGCCGTAGCCTGGTTCGGCACGTCCGCGCGGCAGCCGTCGGGTTCGGAACGTGCAGCTACCTTGTGTACGTGCCATCAAAGCTGCGCGCGTACGCGCACCGGCGCACGCACGGCGAGTCGCCCGGCGGTGATCGCACGGTCGAGCTGCCGGCGGGCCGCGTGTGCTCGATGAGTTGTCCGGGCTGCTGCTGCACGCGCGCGCTGCGCCTCCGTACAATCCATTGGCGGTACGGGAATCACGTCGACGGTTCCGATACGGCTTACGGTACACTGTATACAGCTACGCGTGCGTATTCCTCAAAGAACGGTGAGTGCACAACGCGCGTCGTAAACTTGTGCGCCAAGACCATGTACTACAGGGTAGCCATGGCGGCTATGTACGGTCTCGAGCTAAATAATACGGTCCGTGGTCTTGAACTGCAGACACTACAAATAACAACTTATTCCGTATAGATTTTAAATTATATTATAGATGATTATAAGTTCTATCTCGGTTACAGGAACGGTTTTCGGAGATGGGTGGACCTATTTCCATATACGTTTCATCAATCGTATCTGATTGAAGGCACGTGTAAATAGATGATTTTCAAATGCGAAAAAAAGATTATTGATGAAAAACAATTATCATAGACGGTTCACTTAATCCGACCGTATGTGCTAATATATTACCACATAAGTGAATCACCTATGGTAATATATTAGCACATACGGTTCACTTAATACGATCGCTTGCAGAAATATGTTTACATATACGGTTCCTTAAGTCGACCGCTTATGCTAATATATTATCATAGACAGTTCACTTAAGCAACCATCTGCGCTAATATATTACCACATGTAGTTTTTTAAGTGCACCATTTGTGGTAATATGTTTTCACATGAGGTATACTTTAACATCCGTCTGTAGATAGATAGAATACCACGTGCACTTTATGCATTTATTTTATTTCCTTTAGAGTTCAACACAGATATTCGAGACAAACAACAACATTTGAACATATATTTACAACACAACAGATTTCAACATAATATTTACATCGCAAGATAATATTCATCCCAAGCCAATATTCAACATAAGTACAACAATAACTCAACTAATATTACTAAAAGTCATTCCTATCCCATTCACATAGCCTCTGATGACTAGCCAATTCACCTCCATAGTCAAATAATCTGCTATTCTTATGGATAACTTCATGCATAATGAACCGATGCCACGACACTAAGGTCGGCGGAGCACACCTCACCTCAACTGCGGCAAGCACATAGAAACTCACGCACGCCAGAACACAACCATCACCTCGACGGTCGTGGCACGAAGCCGACCGGAGCACCTGCCCCTCGCACTGCCGCGGCGCAAGCGCCGACTGGCATACACCTGCGCTTCAACGGCATGAACGTCGAAACAAAATCTATAACTCTAGTGGCCATGGCACAAGCGTCAGCCGGAGCACAACCTATAGCAGATTAAGAAAGAGGGGAAGCACACAGCACCAGAGCACCTCTCGACAGCCAAAAAACCGAATCCCATCAACTTGCTCGGCCAAAAGACCAGGCTCAATGGCCACCTGTTCACCTACTTGGCACAAGGCTTCACCGGAAAGGAGGAAGTGGTAAAGGAAGCTCAGATCAAGAACCCACCACATCGGGCATCAAAGGCGATGGCCATTGATGGCGGCGGCAAAGCTTGTGCAGTGGATCAACTCTCTCTCTCTCAAAAGGATCTCCTCTCTCTACCTCTCCTTCCTCTTCTCTCTTTCCTTCACCTCGCTCTGTGTGGCCTCCCCCTTCTGCAATCACCCCCTCCCCGCCTTTATAGCGGCGGCTAGGGTTCCCACGCGAAGAAAACAGATCGAGACCACTCTGATTTAGGGGAAGAGATAGGGATGGAGAGAGATAAGCACGGGAGAGCGCGGCGACGGCCCACCAGCCAGAGGAGAAGGGAAAAGGGGCGTGCGCGGCCAGGTGGCATGGGCCCAGGGAGCGTGACGCGGCGCGAGAGAGGCGCGTGAGCGTGAGGAGGGAGGGGGCAGCCGCTCGGGCGCACGGGATAAGCGGAGAGGATAAGGAGGTGGGGAAGAAAGAGGAACAAGGGGGCGGCATACCCCCAGGGTAGGTGCAGCATGCAGATAAGGAGGAAAGGTGGCCAAATCGGGCTAGCCAAAAGGAAAATGGGCCTGTCAGACCCTTGTTTTCTCTTTTTTTTTCTTTTCTTTTCTTTTTATGTATATGTATATGTACACTGGTGCAAATATACAACAAAACGATATCATACACACGTCATTCCACATGTGGTTTCTTATGTGAACCACCTGTGATAATAGAACTATTTCCGCAGGTGGCTCGAAACCGCATGGGGCTTCAACCTACTACTTAGGCGGTTTAGCATGTGAACTGCATGTGGAAAGGAACCTTAGGTGTCTCAAAAAATAGCTTTTATAGTAGTGGAAAAAGTGCATGTGGTATCAATCTTGTTACAAACGGTTTCAAAACCGTCTGCAATACACTTACACATATACAGATTTTTTTTAAAACCATTTGTGCGTAATAAGAATCATAGACGGTTTTTGTTGAAAACGTCTGTAAGTAATAAGAGTCATATATAGTATTTGTTAACCGTCTCCAATACACTTACACACATACAGATTTTTTTAAAAACTATTTGTGCGTAATAAGAATCATAGACGATTTTTGTTGAAAACGTCTGTAAGTAGTAAGAGTCGTAGATAGTATTTGTTAAAACTTGTTTATGAGTAATAAGATTCACATACTGTGTTTGTTTAAACTTGTTTGTGTTAATTGTCACAGACAGAGTTTTTTTAGAAAACCGTATGTATTACCCTTTCCCCATATAAACAAATTTGCTTATAGAGGGAATGATCACACAGATACACACTTCATGATTCATAAATTAAACACATTGACACCTAGTTCGAAATATCAATCACACATCGTCCAGATTACAAAATACATGCATTTACATATCACAAAGGTTAAAGAATATCACACAGATACACATCACATATTGTTCAGAACACATAACCTAGCTAGACATCATTGGCCGATTGATGTCGTCTTCCAAAAAGATGAAATTACTGATATCATGACATCATCGTCTTCCAAAAAGATGAAAAGTGATCGATAAACGTGGATCGATTGACACCGTATTTCAAAAAGAGATATGATAGACAACATCTCAGCATTCTACGTTTCAGAATCAACACAATGTCAACCTAAGTATCATCCTCAATGAGCAGCTCGCAGTCATCCGGATCTAGCTGCACCTTGACTATGTCACGCATCAGCCATAATCAAACTGCGCTGCTGCCAAACCGTTAGTCATAGTTCAGCAAGAAATGGATGTTTAAACATGTCTTGTAGTTGATGAAAATATCTCCATTGTGATGAACAACAAGGGAGAGATTTTCATCCGAAAAAACAGAATGGAGAACGCGGTTGACATAATACACAGGGTCGACTGAGGGGACCTTCATGGAAGCAAAGAAGATAAAGTTCACCTGGCCGAAGTCTACGCCAAGCATCCGCACCCTCGAAACCGCTATAAGGACAACCATATCCTACCACCTCCTGATTGTCGTGAACTGCGCCATTGCAGATCTACGACGAAAACAGGGCTCTGCTATCAATTACACAGATCAAAACAATGAAAATCGTACACAGAATCATATGATACTCACCTCGGTACAGTCAAAGGGATTTGGTCCCGACCGAGTTCTTGCTTCTCCGATGCCGATGGCGAGTGAGGATGACTCTTTTTTAGTGCAGTGGAACACATGATATGGTGAGTGGGAAAGAAAAACACTCATCGTCACTTTATATTGAGGAGAGATGAGTGGGTTGTTTGTATCGGAAGCCAAAAGAGCCTGGGAGACGAGCAGATGTGTGTATGGAGAGTCAAGAGCCAAGTAAGACGTGCGGCCAAATTTGAAAACGTTCGTAGGTTTTTAAATACAAATATGTGTTTATAAAATTCATTTGTTGGCCCTATTTGCAGCCTATAACTGAAAAGTTGTAATAATAGATGGTTAGGTGCATACCTTGTGCAGAGGCCGGAATAAAAACATTCCCTTATTAAAAAAATAGATAAATTTTATAAGAAATCATTTATGATAATATCATAAACGGATTTTTCTAAAAAACGTTTATATCTGTACGATAGAAAAAAATAGATTTATAAAAATCGTCTGTGAGTTTATTCATATCTAGACATCTATTTTATTAGATGCACGTATATTAAAAAACTGTAAAGATATTTTATGTATGACTAATCTTAAAAACCATCTATAGTATAGCATCTATATTCAATTATGATGTAGTAGTACCGTACCCAAAGTGCATCGGTGGATCCAGATACCAGCATGCCACCGGCTACAAACATAGTAATCCAGATACCACTTCCCCCTGCCCCCGGTCGGCACTTTCCGCTGTTCGCAAATTCCCTTGTCAAACCAAACAGCGCCTCTCGTGGCCCGGAACGGCGGCGTGCGCAGCCCCCGCGCCCAAAAGCGGCACGGACAACCGAAAACGCACTGTTAAAGCTCCGCGCCTCCGCGCCGACCTGCTGCCCGCCGCTTTGAGTGCCGGCCTGCTTTAACGGTCCAATCGCGCGAGTACACGCCCGCGTGACGGCCGGGCTCGCTCGCACACGGCGCCGATCCACCTGTAACACACCGGCCGGGCCGGCCGGCTACGTACGTACGTCGTTCGCCATTCATTCACATCAAATAGTGAACACAAACTACTCGCAAATCACGGGGAAGGAGACAATCTGAAAACGAGCAAAAGAGCTAGAGCAGTGACGCTAATACATCACGTTTGACAGAGCTTGCTTCGAGATCTCTACAGTATTTAGAGTTTGTTTGATAAATTAAGATAATATTTGGCTGGTTGAACAAAGTTAAATATGATGGATGGTCCTAGATACGATGGTTTTGGATAGAATGATACTGGATAAGTTGATACATATAAGTTGTTTGTTAGATGTATGTGATGATAAAAAAATATATTTGGTTGGATATATGAGATGGTACAAAAATATGTTCGGTTGGATGTATGAGATGGTATAAGAACATATTTACTTGTTAAAAGTCATATATTATATTCACGTGTAACTTAATTATTTTACAGAAATAATAATTTTTATTTGTTATTATCATGTGAAATGATAAAAAAATATAAATAGAGCATTATAAAGAACTTATTTTTTTAACATATAATTTAGGGTTAGAAATAGTTTTAAAAATTAGTCCATCACATTATGGAAAAATACAAAAAGTTTTAGGATTTTGAAGCAACAGAAGACCACTATTTTAATTTTTTAAATTTTCAGTACTGTTTATCAGTCTACTTTCGGTCCTGGACGATCTCATTCGATCGATTTTTTTGGTATCAATTCATTCAACGTCTATCAAGTATATTCTAGGAATCTGAATGAGCTCATTCCGTATGAGTTGGTCTAATTCAAACAACCAAACGTGTATGTCCTTCGAAGTTGTACGACTTCATCCTGGATGTGATTCTGTTCAAGTAACTAAACATAGCCTAAAGTGATTTAAATATTTATTTTTAATCTAAAATAAAAATAAAATATCTCAACCAAAGATCCCAAACTCTCCACGGCTCCAATTTCAAGAATTTCGTTCTAAAGCTGATCATCCTGGTCTCTAAAAATTTTAGAGCTGACATACCTATATACCACTACCGCTACCACATGTGGACACCACACTGCATATGCATGCTTGCACTGGCCATAGGGAATAGAGAGATAGGGAGGGAGCTGCAGGGCGTTTGAATTCCAACAGTAGCAGGCACAAGCAAACAAGAAAGCAGCGAAAACCGGCGGTCTAGCTTTGGAAAGGAGGTGAGGATTCCAGACGTGGCTGCCTGGCCTCCCTTTACTCGACAGGGAGTGAAGAAGAACAAAAAAAGAATAAAAGAAGCGAAAAAAATATAAAGAGCACTGGAGAAATTAAAGTAGCTGGTAACTAGCACAGTAGCAGCAGCTAGATAGAGGGGGTAAAAAAGAAAAGCAAAGGAGACTCGATGAACTAATACTGACGCAAAGCACAGAATTAGAGCAGGTTAATTAACCATGCGATAATGATCAGCCAGATCGTATTATATGTCATTAGGACAGAGGTTCGTAGTAGTAATTAACAAGGAAGGAAGCCCTAGCTTCATAGCTTGATAGGAGCCAGTAGTTAAGGAGACTCTCAGCAGGTGACACAGTACCATCGTGCTAACAAGGAAGGAAGCCCTAGCTAGCTTCATAGCTTGATAGGAGCCAGTAGTTAAGGAGACACTTAGCAGGTGATACAGTACCATCGTGCTAACAAGGAAGGAAGCCCTAGCTTCATAGCTTGATAGGAGCCAGTAGTTAAGGAGACTCTCAGCAGGTGACACAGTACCATCTTGCTAGCTAGTTAGGCTTGATCAGTATGGAGCAACCCCCATGTTGGCGGCCGCCGCCGCTGCGTAGAGCCCTTCCTTTAGAAGACTGTCCTTTCTCTCGTAATCCTGGCAAGCAAAAAGTATAGATCTAGTGAGTAAATTCACCCTGTTTCATTCATCCAGGGAAAATAATGCTTAATTAGTTCAAGTTAAGAACATCTGTATTTAATTTCTTACTAATTTAATATTTAAGCTCAGTGTTCTTTTGTGCCTCATACAAGAATAGATGACCCACCATATTTGAGGTTATACATGAAGAAATGTGTTTCATGCCTTAGTTTTGAACTATTGGGTCAATTAGAATCTTACAAATATTTTGAAGGCTAATCCAATTAATCGTGAAGAAATTCAACTGATACTTAACAGAAAAAAATACAACTTACAAAAAGAGAAGAATAAATAAATTTATCGGAGTTCTGTTCACCATTTGCTATAAATTTGTAGATTTTGCCAAATAATGGCGATTGAAGGCATGCGCCATGTAGCATTCAAAAACGGCCTTTGGCTGCATTGCCGGTTGGTTAAGAGGTCGTTGCCCCTCGCCCACCCGGCCGGTTTTAAGCTTGGTTAGTCTGATAAAATCAGGCAGCGATTTTGCATACTAGTACTAATATAGCGATGGATGGTTTAAGACCTCTACAAATTAAAGATATATTCTCTTTTTTTCATTTGACTTCCTAAATACGTTCCATTAAACTTTGAAAGTTTTACCATCAAGATGATTTAAACTATATTAATTGGCCAAATGAATATTATATTAATAGTTTTCTCGTCAAAAACAATTTCATAATAGTATACTTCCACTAATTACTAGGTATTGATATAAATTATAAAAAGCAATGATCCAAGTTACATCCCAAAAATGTGAAAAGTTAAAGTACCGAATAAAAAAGACCGGAGTTGTTTATAAAATTCAACCAGAGTATGGAGATCAACACTTCCATTTCTATTTTTTTTAAACACTGGTATCTAGATAGTACATTGGTTTTCAACTTTGAGACTTACAAAAAAGGGACATAATATTAGCAATTCATATGCATTTGTTTTTCTTAATTCAGTAATATGTTGGCAAGGTTTTATTGATTGGTCACCTGAGGTAGGAGGCTGGTCTTCTTGAGTCCCTGGTGATCCGGCATGAGGCCGAAGTGGATATGTGGAAAGTGAGCCCACTGCAGCAGCAACAACAAAATCACCACACCAAACAAGGATTCAAAAAGTGAATGTATGGACTCCTATCATGCGATTTTGAAAGATCGGGAAGCCCTAGGAACAGTAAAGGCATGAGCAAAATCCTAGGGAGATCAGACCAGAAATTAACGGGGAGAGAGAGAGAGAGGAAGAAACCACTGACGTTCTTGGCAGCCGCGCTGAAGGCCTCCCTGTGCGAGATGTCGGGATTGCCAGCCTTGATGCGTTGGATTTCGTCCCTGCAATTGCATTCCCCCCAAGGGAGCCAGAAAAGAAAAAGGAAAGGCAAACGTCAGCTCGATTCATGATCAGCTCAACGACACGACACTGCAATTATTCGTTATCACCGATGCATCATTTGCCATGTCTCGTTAACCTCGCTATCCACTACTCTTCGCTTCCCTTTCTCTCTATCGAGAGCAAGCAGCCCTCTCTCGGTTTTTTTTAGTCTTTTCAAAATTAATATTTTAAAAATAACATGTGAGACATTAAATTTTTAGAAATTAGCCATTTTTGTCACACTAAAATACTAATACATATGGTCCGATCAAAATGTGAGTCACGTCATGTATTTTGACGTGATAAAAAGATCATGTAGCAAAATATCATGACGGTATAACAGCGTGACCACCTTAATCACACTATATGCATTAGTATAACTAAGTTATAAGTTACATCATGAATTTTGACATGACAAAAAAGATTGGTTTTTACAAATTTAGTGTCACACGTGTTATTAGTTTAAAATTACTAAAATAAAAAAACTCGTCTCTCTGCCTCAGCAAAAGCTCTTGCTTCTGCACCCCGGCCCCGGCCCCGGCCCAGGCCGGCTGCCACCACCGAGGCGGCATTGCTGTGACCGAGAGAACCACCAGTCGTCACTTGCGCAATGTAACGCACAGCATGAAAAATGTAGCATTAGTACTACTCACTTGATGAAGCGGTTGTACGCCGACGGCACGCGCTGCCTCTTCTCCGGAGCTGCAGAGAGACAAGCAAAACTGTTAGCCACACAGTCATGCATGGAATAGAACACGACCAGTGCTTAGCAGCACACACGGCTGCTGGACCGTGACGCTGGAGCTCGGCATGCGCCATTGCTCGGTTCCAAGTAGCTAGAGAGAGAGAGAGAGAGACGCTAGATCAGTGCAGGACGCCGGAACCGGCTGCGGTTTCGGTGTTTCCCACAGCGAAAAGGGCTCTCGAGAACGAAACAAAGATGTGTGCCGTTCTCGCTTGGACAGTGGAAAGAGCGGTGTGGGCGACTGGGCGTCGCACTTATTGATGCGACATGTACAATACCCAGGCGCATGTGTCGTTGCCACCGGCCGGCCAGCCATCTGTGCGTTGCTCTCTCCTGGTCAGGTTAGAGAAGCACGGGGAAGACGACTTCAACGGCTTCGCTTCCTCCCAATCGATCTCAAGAAACCGAGCGAAGCTTGGTAAATCCGAAGGAGCGAAGCTTAGGTGGACTCACGTCTGTTGACGACAGGGTTGGCGCGCGGCGACGGCTCTTTGGCCCCTTTCCCCGCCGCGGGCGGTGGCGGCGCAGCCGCTTTCCTGCTGCCGGGGAACAGGCCGCCCAGGCCGTGCTGCTCCAGCAGCTGCAGGCTCGGGTTCGCGCTCGGTATCTCATCCTGCATGCACGCACACGGGCGCAAAATGAACCATGCAATATATGAGGTCATAGCTCCGGCGATTTTGAGTTTTTGACGCGTGCAAGGGCGTGTCGCCGCGTACCAGGATGGAGTGGTTGGGCGCGAGGTTGAGCGAGTGGGGGAAGTGGAACTGGCCGTGGTGCGCAGCGGCGGCCGGCGTCTGCGGCGTGGTGATGGAGGTGGCGGTAGTGGTAGTGGTAGTAGTAACAGAAGCCGGTGCGGCGGCGGCAGTGCTCGGCGGCGTGCCCGGGAAGAGGAGGCCCCTCATGTTGACGGTGAGCAGGCTGCTGCAGTGGCCGCACCGAACCGTCACTGTCTTGAACAGACTGCTCGTCGGCACGCTCACCTGCACCCACGCACAACTTAAGCTTGTAAAAAACTTTGAGAGTTAAAGAACATGGAAAATTGCAGGTACATGGAGAGATAAAAGAGCCGGGGTTCGATCACGGACGACGAGGACGGTGTCGCAGAAGTGGCAGTGCACGTAGCAGAGCTGCTCGCGATCGGAGGCGGGTGCCGCCGCCAACGGCGAGAGCTGGTGCGGCGGCGGCGGCGGCGGCGGCGTCTGCGGATGCGGGGTCGGCGGGAACACGGCGGCGGCGGAGGCCGCGGAAGAGGAGGAGGAGGACGACGACATGCCGACCAACAACCACCGGCCAATCGATTATCGCTGCTTCTTCTGGTAGTGGCAACAGCACAGCACGCGAAGCAACAAACTGGTTTCTTGGCTCGATTTGACGCGGCAACGAACGAACAGAGCCGAGCGTGGTTGTGTACGTGAGTGGAAAAGGCGGCACGCGATTGCTGGCGAGCTACCTGATGGATTGCTTTAGTATCTCTCTCCTCCTCTCTCCCTCTCTCCTATTTGCCTCTGTGATTTGATGGGCGTGTGATTTGATGGTTTGGGGTGACTGATGTGTGATGCAATGGAACCTAGTATAAATTGGATCTGTTGTTTCTGCTGCTGCGATTGGGGAACTAGAGAGAGAAAAGAAGAGAGCGGTTTGATTGGTGAGGAGAGGAAGGATATAAGCAGAGGGGAGACTGCCAAGGGTGGGGGCGTTTTGGTCAACAAGGAGGGAGAGACTGGCTGCCGCACCTGCGGCTAGCAAGCTAGCTAGGCGACGGGTTTCTCTCTCTCTCTCTCCATGCCATGCATGCCATGAGAAGTTGAGAACCAGGCTCTAGAGGAAGATGGCAAAGACAAAGAGGTGTTATATATTTTTGTGTACTATATGTCTCATGTGCATGTACTCTTTGCGATTTACTGTGAGTGCAATATGTGCTGTGAGAGGTTGTATTAGAATGTAACGTATGTATGTGTAAGTGTACATGTACGTGTACGTATGCAACATATTTGACCGGTTAAAGAGGATGGATGCAGACAGTACAGGAGCTGGCCGGCCGGTAAAATGCTTTTTACTTTTTTTTAATAATGGAAAAGAGTTTCTAGACTATACAGTGCATACGGCTTGGTTCATTATTATATCATTATTTTAAAAATCTGCCAAAATAACACAAACTACATGATAAAAAGAAAATCATCCCTCACATAGTTTTAGGGATGGCAACAGGGCGGGGCAGGGCCGGAGGTGACTTCGTCCCTGCCCCAACCCCCGAACTCCGATCCCTGCCTCGAAACATAGATCGGAGTAAAAAATTGTTCCCGTCCCCGCCCCATCGGACCCTCGTGGTGGACACGGTTGCAAGCTGGTGTTGGAGGTCGGAGGCGGGCTATCGGGTTACGCCGTTGTGGTCGTGCCCTACTGGAGGCGTCAGAGTTGGGTTGCCGAGCTGGAGGCCATATGCCCATGCCTTGGAGGTGTTGGAGGAGGGCTTCTACCTTCCTTGTGCCCTGCCACCCACTGTCCCATGCGGCTGAGAATTGAGGAGAGAGGAAGTGAGGACTGGGGAGTGGTCGAGTGGAGGATAGAGGAGCGGCGGGTCGCAGGTGGTGGTAGGAAGTGAGGCGTTAGGGTTAGAAAATGGAGTATATATGTGGGTATATGGTTTAGAAACTGGGCTATTGGGTTGCATATTCGTAGATAGATCACAAGGTATATTCATGAATTCAGGTTCCGGAGCCTCGAAGGGAAATTTCTATCCCCCAACCCCGCCCTGACCTGGACTCAGGGCCCCACCTCGTGGGGGAAAAAATGGCTCCATCCCTGCCCCATTCGGGGTGAATCCCCATGTACACAGGGAAAATTGCCATCCCTACATAGTTTCTTGTTAGACCACCGCCCACTCTTTGCGAATATTTCCATAGCACTGATGTCCAATCTTTGGCATGCCTTCCGTGCAACTTATCTGTCTTACTCTTTCTATAGCAAACTCTAACGGTGAAGTTAGTATGTTCCTATGAATAGCACCTGCATGAAAGAAGTGGTTGTCTTTCTGTCAAAAGTGATAATATCATTTCAGCATAATCATATAGCCCAACATAAAGCAGCTTTGATGACAATAATTTTATTCTTTTGCTTTTTCCCAACACCCCTAAACCAATAACCCATCATATGTGTAATATTTGTTGGTGTATTTATATTCAGAGCAATTTTGACAACTTGCCAAACTGTCTTAGCGATATGAAAATTGAAGAATATGTGTTGTATGCTTTCACTATGAGCGTAGAAACAACACTTTAGGTTTTTGTTCTAGTTGTGTTTTGTCAAATTGTCTTTGGTCAGAATTATACCCCTCATCACATACCAAAGAAATATCTTTATTTTTAGTGGTAGTTTCAAATGCCATAGAAATTTGTTGGAAAAAATGTACTTTTGTTGGTCATATTTAGGTACATGGATAGAACTAAAATTTGTCCACTCTCGTGTAGGTTCCATCTAAATACATCATTTTGTTGAGACAGATGTATGTTGAGTAGCTTAGTGATTAAGCTATGTCAAACTATTAATTTGTCTCTTATGATCAGCATGTCGAAAGATGATGAAGTAGTATGGTGCTCATCACCTCCACTACTGTGGTGTTTTTGTGTCTCACTATATTGAACAAAGATGGATATAGTTCACTAAATGGACTATTATCTATCCATTTGTCCACTAGGATTTTACTTGGATGCCATCCTGTATTTGGAATGTTTCCAAATTTAGAAATTGTTGTTTGACTTTCGTCAGTCCTAATAAAAAAATTGGAGTCTCCTGTTTTTCCAGCTACCTATGTGAGAGTCTTGCTTTCAAGGTATTTGTTTTTTAGCAAAGTCTACCAAACCTCATCCTCATTTAGTAGCTTAAAAAGCTATTTACTAAGGAGACATTTGTTTTGGGTTGCGAGCTCAATTATACCTAGCCCCCCTTGATCCTTCGGTTGGCAAAAAATATTCTACTTTGCAAGCCTATATTTGCGTTTGTGGTTGCCATATTGCCAGAAAAATCTAAATCATAAATAATCCAATCGTTTAAGTACTCCTCGAGGAATTTCAAAGAAGGACATTATTAATGCCAGTAAGCAGCTAAGGACAGAGTTAATTAATACTAGTTTGCCTCCAACTGACATATGTTTGCACTTCCAATTTCTTAGTCACTTTTCGAATCGTTCCTCTATTTTTCTCCAGTCACTATTCCGTAGTTTGTGATGGTGTATAGGGATGCCTAAATATTTGAATGGATATGAAGCTACAACACATTGTTCCTCAAACACCTTTGCCTCCTCATAGCATAAAATTTCGCTCTTATAAAAATTAATCTTAAGGCCAGAGAGTAATTTAAAGACACATAAAAAGAGCTTTATATTTTTTGCTTGCTTCATATTATGTTCCATAAAGATGATGACGACTTCTGCATATTGTAGAATGGACAAACCATATTCTACCAAATATGGTACTACCCCTTAGATCTGACCATCTTTTTTTCTCTGTCAATCAATATGGCCAACATATTTGCCACTATGTTAAATAAGATAGGGGATAGAGGGCCACCTTGTTATAAACCTTTATGAGTTTAAAAGTAGGGACCAACATCGTCATTTACTCTTATCCTAATGCTTCTGCCAGATACAAAAATCGTGTATCCATTGGCACCACTACCATGAGAATCCTTTCATTCTCAAGGATTATGAAATAAGATTTTACTTTATCGTAAGCCTTCTAAAGTCAATCTTAATAATTACCCCCATTAAGGTTTTTCTTATGCATTTAGCCAATTGGTAGGGAAGTTGAATGACGAAGTGATGTCTCCAGAACACCTTGAGCCTTGTCGGAGAGTCTGGCCGAGAAGCTGAACGACAGAGTGATGTCTCCAGAACACCTTGAGCTTGACCTTGATTTGGGCCTTCGAGTCAAGGATGCAACATCGCCGGTGAGATGGAGAAGTTGTGCGTGTCCCTATCGACATCTCTCCTCAAGGTCTTCAAAATAATTAATCTTCTGGCGATGTTGTAATCGCCGGTCGATGCCACCGGTCTATACGAATTACCATGGCCGACCGTCGCTTGCGTAGTGTCACCCTCATCGCCTCTTTGTTGGACTGGAGCATCGGTTTTCAAATAAACGAGTTCCTATGTGTCAACCTCATCGCCTCTTTGTTGGACTGGAGCATCGGTTTTCAAATAAACGAGTTCCTATGTTATACAATGGCGTACATATGGTACAAGAAATCTAGAAGGTGCACATGGAGAAGTCTAACACAGGATGATCATCAATCTCATATAGACACCTCTTGTCAATCCTAAAAGGATGCAATGGATTTCGATGAGGGGTTTGTACATGCAACGGTTTGTGGAACCTGTCCCAATGGTAAACAACGGTGAAAGAAGCGGTGGCCATTGAAATTATGCATGAGAAAAAAACCTATTTTTTAAAGACCAGCTGGCTAGATGAGTTGAGTTAGACTTGGCCCCGGTGTCGGTGAAATGGGATCGGGGGGTCACTGAGTCCCGAGGCCAGGACAACGCAGTGCCACGTGGCTCCATGCGGTGAGGTGTCAATCGGTGGGAGGCCCGATGTTGCATTCAACATGAGCATGGCATGTCACTTCCAACCACCCCCACGCCTATCGTCAGACCCGACCACCGCCCGGCTGTGTCAGACCCACTCTGGGCGAGCGGCGTGCGGGGCGGCTCGGAGGCTACCCGGCGGGCCCCCTCCCCTGCGCCTGCTAAAGCTGGGAAGTGAAGGCCGACGGGACAGCTCAGGGGATGTGTTTTCAACCCCTGTAACATTAAACTGTAGACCCATGATGGTTGTTCTCCATTTATGGTTTACGGGAACTTGTGCCCCAATGCTGGGCACGCCAAGCCTCCCCGGTTGTATAAGAGGGGGAGCACTTCATCAGGAAAAAAGGGGGCTGGAGAGGGTTGGTAGAAGAATCAAGCTAGGGGAAGTTCGTCAAGCTCAGAGAGTCCGGCACTTGAAGACCCGGGCTCAAGATAGATAGACAGAAATACCTTTGTAATACAGACCAGCTCTATAGAGTTGGAGATCCAGTGAAGAGCATTCCAAGCGCCCTGATAATACAATACACCACACAGGAGTAGGGTATTACGCCTCCGCGCGGCCCGAACCTGTATAAATCGCCTCTTATCCACCAACCCAATTGGTTCACATATACACGCACGCCTGCTCCGCGCAGCGAGGCGGGTTCAGAATCATCCCCCCGGCCAAATCTCAAAGGGGGTCCCTCCGGATCCCCGCTCGAGGAGTTCACCCTCCGACAGCTGGCGCGCTAGGTAGGGGGGCTGCATCCCTATTTCCGCCTATTTTTTTGCAAGAAAAGATGGCTGGTGGACATCATCTTCAACGCCCTGATTCGGGCTCCAACAAAGAAACAGAAAACGGGGCCCAAGGAGGGGCTCCAGCTCCAGCTCATCCTCAACAACAACAACAACAGTCGGCCCGCATGGCGATTCCCTACATCGGGGACAGCGGCGCTGGGCTTAGCAGGGCCGCCGCCGCTGCAGGCGGTCCACCAACACACAACAAGCGGCAATCGTCCCTACTGCAAGATCGACATCAGGACAACGCCAAGCGCCGTCACGGCGTAGATTCAGCTTCGGCAACGCCAGCCCTGGGAGTGCTTTGCTTGCAGCGCAAGCACTCCCTGGGCACCCGCCTAACCAGACGGTGGGGGAAACGCCAGGCACCGGCCGAATGCTCATAAGAACCCAGTGAGTTATCACCCGCTATTTAAATTCATCACATCAGTATAAATCATCCCCATACATCTATAGCACTCCTGTTCCGAGTTTTTTTTCCTCTGGAACCCATATGTTTAATCTGCTTGGTGAGTTGCTCGACTCGTGCGAGGAAAACACGCTCTCTCTCATTTTCCCGCTGATAAAAACGGATGCCGGTCGGTATGCTCACTGACAGTGATCGCTGACCTAAGTCTAGTATGGTGGGTTGTGGTGTCCGGCTGTCGTGGCAGTACCCCGAGCACTACTGAGCCTCTGGGGTTCTCGGGTAATCCTACCGCTTGAGCAAAGAGTGGTCGGGACCGCCTAGACCCCAGGGGCGAGCAGTCGGTGCTCGGTCTGGTCAGTCCTCCCCTGGGCACCACCGAACCGAGAGACCTCTTGGTCATGCCTGTCTGTCCACTTCGCCGGTCCGGTCATTCGAGAGGTCTCGGGTCAAAAACGAGAGCAGGCCATAGTGAGTACCGCACTAACAGAGCGTACCAAGCAAAGAGTCTTTGCCTGTCTTTAAGCTTGCAGAGAAACACTTGAGCCTCCGGGGTCCTCGGGTAATCCTACCGTAGAAGCATGAGTGGTCGGGACCGCCTAGCTCTTGGCTCCATCATCAGATTTGCAGTACTCGGGTGCTAGAAGAATGTCCCGAGGGCTTAAGCGCTCTGCACAGGGGAATCCGTGCTCCCGGGCGCCCCGGCCACCGACTCGGTGAGTCACTAAAGTTATGAATTTCCTTTCATACATTCGCAATAAAATAATATTGTTCCCGAGTTGCTCCACAAGACCCTCGTATTCTAATCTATTCGGTGAGGCAATCTCCTCGCGCGCAAAAACCCCGCCTTCGTATTCGCTTTTCTGGAACGATAAAAACAAACAGTAGTCGGTGTACCGCACAGGCGACGATCGCTTACCTAAGTCCTTTATGGTGGTCGTGGTGTCCGGCTGTCGTGGCAGTACCCCGAGTACTACCGAGCCTCTAGGGTTCTCGGGTAATCCTACCGCTTGAGCAAAGAGTGGTCGGGACCGCCTAGACCCCAGGGGTGGGCTGTCGGTGCTCGGCCTGGTCAGTCCTCCCCCGGACACCACCAGACCGTGGGGGGCTCATGGTTGCTTTTCCGCCTGCACGTGTCTCCAGTCTATTCGTTTGAGAGGTCGTAGGGTGAAAAGCGTTCACAAGTCATGGCGTGCACCGTGTCAGGCGGATTTGTTTCCCGAGCAAAGAAATTTGTGTCTGTCTGTGTCTTTTTGATTCAGCAGCATCATACCCGCGAACGCCCGGGGGCGCGCGCCCCCGCCACAGGATTCTCCGCGCGAGCTCGTAGGCTGTGGCAAGGCCCTAGGCGGGGCTGCAGTCGGAGCTCGCCGGACGCAACGACCGGCGTACCTCGTCGACGACAACCTCCAAGACGCTCTACATCATCAAACAGCAGAAGTGCACGTGGCACCCATGCTGTAGTCGGCCTTGAAGAAATAGGGGCCCCATCCGCAGTCTCTAGGCCATCGTCTGCAAATGGGCCCGGGGGCTGTTGTCAGTGAAATAGGATCGTGGGGTCCCCGAGTCCCGAGACCAGGACAGCGCAGTGCCACGTGGCTCCATGCCTTAGGGATCGTCTCCACGGGAGATCCCCGAGGGCCCAAGGAAGTCAAGTTCCGAGAGAGGGTGCTCGGGGCCATGAACAGTGATCCCCGAGTACCCGAGTTCCCCGAGGAGCCGAGAACCAGTTCCGGGAAGGAGTGCTCGGAGCCAGGCCCCGAGCACTCGGAGTCCCCCGAAGACCCGATATGAACAGTACCGGGAAGGAGTGCTCGGGGCTAGGATCAGTGACTCCCGAGTACTCGGAGTTCCCTGAGGACACGAAGTGAATAGTACCGGGAGAGGGTGCTCAGGGCCATGAACAGTGGTCCCCGAGTACCTGAGTTCCCCGAGGACACGAAGCCAACAGTACCGGGAGAGGGTGCTCGGGACCAGGAACAGTGACCCCCGAGTACCCGAGTTCCCCAAAGACCCAAGATGAACAGTTCCGGAAAGAGGGTGCTCGGGACCAGGAACAGTGACCCCCGAGTACCCGAATTCCCCAAAGACCCAAGATGAACAGTTCCGGAAAGAGGGTGCTCGGGCAGGGTCCCCGGGCACCCGCAGTTCCCCGACGATGTTAGAAGCCCCTTGCCGCTGGACCACACAAGGGCTCAGCGGTGAGGTGTCAATCGGTGGGAGACCCGATGCTGCATTCAACAGGAGCATGTCATGTCACTTCCAACCACCCCCACGCCTATCGTCAGACCCTACCACCGCCCGGCAAGAAGGTGTGGGGACATTTAATGCAACGAGGCTTATTGCCTGCCCCCCTGCTGTGTCAGACCCACTCTGGGCGAGCGGCGTGCGGGGCGGCTCGGAGGCTACCCGGCGGGCCCCCTCCCCTGCGCCTGCTAAAGCTGGGACGTGAAGGCCGATGGGACAGCTCAGGGGGTGTGTTTTCAACCCCTGTAATATCAAACTGTAGACCCATGATGGTTGTTCTCTATTTATGGTTTACGGGAACTTGTGCCCCAATGCTGGGCACGCCAAGCCTCCCCCGGTTGTATAAGAGGGGGAGCACTTCATTAGGAAAAAAGGGGGCTGGAGAGGGTTGGTAGAAGAATCAAGCTAGGGGAAGTTCGTCAAGCTCAGAGAGTCTGGCACTTGAAGACCCGGGCTCAAGATAGATAGACAGAAATACCTTTGTAATAAAGACCAGCTCTAAAGAGTTGGAGATCCAGTGAAGAGCATTCCAAGCGCCCTGATAATACAATACACCACACAGGAGTAGTGTATTACGCCTCCGCGCGGCCCGAACCTGTATAAATCGCCTCTTGTCCACTAGCCCGACTGGTTTCCATATACACACGCGCGCCTGCTCCACGCAGCGAGGCGGGTTCAGAATCATCCCCCGGCCAAATCTCAAAGGGGTACCTCCGGATCCCCGCTCGAGGAGTTCACCCTCCGACACCTGGCCACCAAGAATCCATCCCACGCGCCCGCAGGTAACCTTCATAAAAGCTGGGGCTAGTTAAGTGCCTTTTTTCTAAACAGGGGGGGGGGGGGGATGGCAGAATGAGGATGTAGCAAAGCCCTCAATGGCATAAGCTTGTGCTAGTACACCCTAATGATAAAGCCAAATGATCAAAGAAAGGGAAGCGATAAACAGAAGGTTAACTGTATGGTAAGAAAGCACGTGCTAGTTATGAAAAAGTGTCATTTTAGACATCAACATAATCACCAATGCACTACTTTAACCACTAGTTACTAATACAAAATGTATACAAAATATAATAGTTATAGTATTTTGAAACTATTTTTCAAGATAATCTAGTTATAACATTTTCAAAAGTTCAATTGAAATGTTCAAAAATATATCGAGGTTCAAAATTTAAATGTGTTGATTACACACTACCTAAAATGATACATTTTTGTGACGGGAAGGAGTAACGTGTAGGCCTACAGTTCCCTATGAACTAGTATGCCCCCCACCGAAGCGTAATGTTTCTATGGCCCGTACTCACCACTAGCCTCCAAAGGAAGAGCATGGATCTTAATTTCATGAACAATAAAAAGCATAGCAAACATATTTATGAAAATACTATACTATATAGTACTCCTACCTTCTTTTCTATGTGTGACCTAGGGTGGTATTTATGATGTTGTCGAATTTCACCACTAATGCCATTTTTTCTAACACAAATAAATATTTGGACTTCTGATATGTTCCATGGAGTCAGACAAAAGTAATAACCAAATGTATTAAAAACCATCTCGGCGTAAAGGGGCATATATTAATTTAGTGAACGTTCAAAAGATATTGTATAATGCCCACTCAACATTTCTGAAATCCAAGCAATAATTTATGGAAACTGCTCCAACAATTGTTGAGGGCTTGTCAACAATTTTTGAAAACCTCGTAACAATACCTGGAACCTGCCAGCAAAAATTTCTGAACATAGTGCCACAAATTTCAAAAACATCATAACAATTTCTTTTTAGTGACTGTTCATTAGATAAAATGTCACTAATAAGGATCTAGTGACGTTCACTGGTTAACCACCTCCATAATAAATAAGGACATTTGGTGGATGATATATTGCCTAAAAAATCCAAAACGCGGGCTCCATACTTCTTCACAGCCAATGATAGTCTCTTGTCCCCTTCCCCAAACATTTTTGTCAGGGTAAGGTAGAGGAAGAAGAAAAGGAGGAGAAGAAGAGGAAGATCTAATAAGAAAAAAAAGGGAGAGATATGGATAAACCTCCTAACTGTTTTCTCTGCATCTATCTCCCACTGAGAGGGGGTAGTAAAATAAATATTGAGAACTTATTACATCATATATT
Organism: Phragmites australis; assembly: GCF_958298935.1. Classification (NCBI taxonomy): domain Eukaryota; kingdom Viridiplantae; phylum Streptophyta; class Magnoliopsida; order Poales; family Poaceae; genus Phragmites; species Phragmites australis. The sequence continues at coordinate 4,017,771 of NC_084941.1, read as the reverse complement.
ATCCAACTAATCCAAATCCATCCATTTTCACAATCGTGCATGTAGCAATCAGATAATTAAGTCCATGCCTTGTACTCACGCCATTAATATTAACCAAAATATAGACGGATAAGTGGGCTTAACACATCACGGTCGTTGCTATCGTCTTTACACCCCACAAGGACCCATCACATATTCTTCTTCACCCATGAGATACCCCTATGGCATAGGCGTCCTGTAGCGCTATACATGCAAGCAGTACCTCACCGATGACTGACCATTCACACAACAGCGCACCTGCTTGCGAGCAGCAGTATGAAAACAAATTCTATAGGTTTTTCTTACGAAATATCTCAGTGAGATCCTTATCCAGCCATATATTTTCTAATCTAACGGCTAAATAAAAAATAGAGAAAGTAAAAAGACCTGTGTCATCACAGAGAAGAAAATCTTTTGTCCGATCCGATAAAATTTGCTTGCAGGAAACGAGCGGCCGGCAGCCTGTCGCGCAGCGCCGAGTGGCCAGCGCGCGATCCGGCTACGACGACGTCCACGCGATCCTCCGGCCACGGCTAGCTCGGCGATTACAATCAGCAGCTGGCTTCGTCGCCGCCGGACGTGTCACGAACTGTAGCTGAGAGGCGCCGCTTGACCGGCGCCGGCCGGCCGCTGCTTCTCTTTGCGCTCTGTCTGAAAAGGATGATGCGTTGTGTACGAGCCTGAGCTGCTGCACTTTTCCATGGCCATACTTGTGTCTACGTATATATATATATGGACATGAGAGGTAGCACAGGCAGCAGGCATGCGGGTAGGCAGTGGTCAGCTGGCCTGCTGCTGCTGCTAGGGCTGTGTCGAGGCGAGGTTGCCCAAAGGCGCAGGCAACCGGTCGACCAGGTTGCTGGTGAGAATGGCGCCATGGGAGCTGGGGCACCCCGTCGATCGAGTGCCAGGGTCCACCGGTCGATCGATTTGTGGGATGATGATAAGGACTATCTGACCCCATGTTCCTTTTTGCCGTCTCCTCTGTCAGAAGCAAATTTTATAAGATCAAATTATAAAAAAAACTCTTTACTATGATGATACGTGTTCTCTTCACTTCGCTTCTTCAGCTCAACCATTAAAATCAGAGTATGTATAACTGAATCAAAGTCTTATAAAAAAAATTCCTAAAAAAATTCTATAAAATTTGCTTTCTCTCCTCCCCGCCCACGGGCCCAGCGCGCACAGAAGAAGCCGGTCACGGCCAGTCACCAGATGTTGCGTGATGCCCACCAGTCCACCAGATGTTGCTGAAGGGAAAAATCTTGGCCTCCTAGTGTGCTAAGCTCCGTTTGGAACGTGAGAATTATATCAATTCTCTGCGACACGACTGAGGGTATTTTTTTTGTTCTGTAATTTCTAGCGGGTGGCTTTATTTCTCATGTAGGCAAGTGGTAGGACATAATTAAACACATGGGCGATGCTAGAGCGAAAAAAACACTGATGTATCACTACACAACGTATATAATTTTCAAGCAATATTCTATTGAATATAAATTAGTAACAAGTATTAATTCTTTTATAGCCTAGTGCACACAAGGTAGCTCCCACCTTGGCTTCGCCCCATTAAACGTGTGAGTTGCGTTTTGAGTTTGAAGCTTCATTCTCCTTCACTGACACCACCCTTCTGACCGATCATATATATATACATGAGGGCTTCTCTTTTTCTGAGGACCAGTCTCTGATGAGACCTGATGAGACCTTATGAAGCCCCTTTGGGCTTAGGCTAGCGCACAGTGTTCTCCACTGAGTCACCACTTCTGTGAATTATTGGTGCAGGCGCTCATTTTGGTGTTTTGGACACGTCTGTTTGATAAAGATGCCACATTGCACACTGCTTTGGTTCGTTGTGACGAAAAACAAAAACGTGCAGGAGCAGCCCAATAATACATGGGTAATAAAGCTGTACAAGATTTTTCGTCCTTCCTGGTTATTTTGCGAGCGTCGAGCGAGTATCAACCGACGACAATTATTATTATCCTTAAGAACTTTTCTCATATGACCGGCAATTAATATTTGTCTAGTGTAATTTGGAGTCCCAGGGTGAAATCAAACAAATCAATGACAAAAAAAGTTAGCGGCAAGTAGGTCCCGAAAAGAGTATAGCGCGTAAAAAATTGTATAACATATTAACATGTGTGATACACCGTCAACCATTTAGTAATATAACCATCGGGGAAATAGTGAATATTTTGAAGTGAAGATGGGTATATATGTGATTAAATTGAGCATCCTTGACAAAGTACTAAGGAAAATGCGAACTCATTTTGTGAAGAATAATATACTAGTACTGTGCGAGATGACCTAAATTGAGATTTCCAAACAAGCGCATGCGTGCATCTATAACATCAAAACGCACATCAAACTCAGACTTGTGTATTTTGGAGAAAAATTTTATTGGACCCGGCGGGGATAAACCCCCGCGAGACCCTCCCTCCACCTGCTACGCAACACGTCAGTACACCAGCCCCTGCATGCACTGTATATGACACATGTCAAACGTAGAGAGAGAGTCTCGCGGGAGATCCGGTCCCATAAAAATTTTCTCTGTGTATTTTTGCGTTGTGCACTTGGCCAGGTTTTATCGATGGACCCGTGAAAAGGACCTTGCCTTCCCCTCCTTCACACTCACTTTGGAGAACTTCAATTCAAAGCTTAAAGGCACAGATGAGATCAGAGAGAGAGGTAGGGGACCGAAAGTAGCTTTAGAGAGAGAACGGCCGATCGAGTGGGTTGCTAGGTAGTATGGGCGCCATGTCTCCCTGCTGCTGCTGCTGCTGCATACGTACGCAGCTGCATATACACGAGGGGACAAGATACATGCATGCGCGCGCCTTTGCTACATGCATGCACGATGCGGCACGCCGCAACAATTTAAACCAAGCAGCACTCGAGAATGTGTTGGCGCCGGGCGCGCGTGTACACGCTTGCATGAAGCCCCAAGCCCAGCGCAGGCAGGCATGCACCATGCGTCCAACAAAATCCCCTGTGCCGGATTAGTAAAGTAAAGCAGATCGAGCAAAAAGGGTGTGCCAGCGCTTAGATTTACAAATATAGTCTGCAAAATATGCACAAAAATCTGCAGGCAAACCATAGCTAGCAGAGGGATGCATGATAAGCTAAGCCGATTTGGCCAGCAGCTAGCTAGCTGGAGTACTAGCTAGGTACTCCATTTATTTTTCAATACTTATCATTTTAACTACTTAATTCATTTTTAAATACTTGTCACATTATGTTTTTATTTTGTAGTTTCTAATTTTATTTTTGTAAAACAGTATCTGTTATCACCTATTTAAAATGAGTTATAAAATTCGAATAGGTCCTACCTATGCATGCACGATCACCCCGGCCCCGGGCTCGATAGGCGGAGAGAGTAATAGCAGCTAGGTGCTGCTCTGTTCATCTGTGCTTACAGAGCACTGAAGTACGTGTCCGAGAATAATGCAGTGGACCCTCAGGAAGAATATTATTAAAAACAAGTGTAGAGAGAGAGAGAGGGGCATGAAAAAATGAAAAAAAAGCGTCATTCACTTTTGGTGATTTGACCTCACCATGCAGTCAGTAGTAACAGAAGGCTGCATGCAGCTACAGGGCTGTGGCAGAGGTCCACCATCTTCACACTGCCCACCCCTCTGCATGCTAGACCGTCACTACTCTACTTGCCACCAATTCAGTTAGTCATTCACATATCTACTCTAGGCATGGGCCACCCGGCCTAAGGAAATTCCGGTTTGTTTTGGGACAAAAATGGCTGTCTAGGTCTGATCCAATAATCTCATTAGATAGCAAAATCGGCATGTAGTCGGTCTAGGCTCAGAGCGCCTAGTAAATTTTATTTATAAATATAATTAAAATAATATTTTGGATGGGCTTAAGTCAGGCATGATTTTTTTCAGGGCACATAAATTGCTGGCTAGTCACGTCCACAACAGCCAACGAGTCAATATGAACGAGCTAAAATCGGGTCAGGCCTAGAGCAAGTTCAGTTTTTTGGCTAGGCTTTTTATGCTAAGATTTAATCTAGTCCCTATGTCCCACATGTTTAAGGGGTTAGAGAAAAGAATGTAGAATAATTGGCAATAGCAATTGCTAGATCTAATTTGGGATGTTTATCTATTTTTTATCTTACTACTACATAAGATCAATATACTATATCAAATTTGAAGATTTGTTAGTATGAGTTTTACGTCAAACAGTTATCATTTTATCCACACAGCTCGTGGTAATATCTTTTCTCTTACAAACCAAGAACGTTCATATAAGACATATAAAAGCTACTTAGTTTAATCATATGCAATAGATGTACTTAGCTTGAAGATGCTTATTTAGCATAAAAGTGAGTGGACATATTAGCCTCTACTTAACATAAACAATGTTGAAAGCTTAGCTATTGCATATTATTATTTGAAGATAAGAAAAAAACTTTTCACCATTATTAATACCACCTATCGGCTCTAATAACCTATGACCTGAAAAATGGAGAGGAGACGTCTCGCTATGCTGGGTGCACTTGGTAATTTCGATCCCCAGTCCAAGGTGGGCACCCCCTGCTTAGTAGCACTTACCGTAGCAGATTTGTCGTCACCCCGGTCTCTCTCTCCTCTGCTACCCAGCTATCTCTCTCTCATCACTCATGCATGCTGCACGCCCTCCCTCTCATTCTTCTCCTGCAATCACAGTGGGGTTAGATTACTTGAGGCCAGGCCTGGTCTCTGTACTCCTCCTGCCTGCATCCCAGAACTCTTGCCGTTGTCACTTCACTCCACACCGCCTTGCCTTAGATTCAAGGGCATGCAGCCATGCATGGCTCGGGCATGTGCAGCATTTTGATGGCCCCATGGTGTGGCCTTGCATTTTGTTGTTCGTGCCTTTTGTGTGGAAATAAAAACAGTGCTCCGGCCATCTCTCTCCCTAGCCCATCAGTAGCATCAATGCATCTACCAGTGTAGAATACTCTATTGCAAATTATTTTGTTTATCATTTGTTTAGCTCGTGGAAATTGAGCATCATGTCAGAACTGTGCTTGTAGGACGATCGATCCTCATACATGTTCCATGTCAGAGTTGTGCTTGTAGGACATATACAGTGGTTTGGAACGTTTGATATTGTATTATGAAGGAATGTAGGTTACTATACCATGTCCGATTTAATCACGATCTAGTTCTATTGGCAGTGAGTAGTCATTTAGGTTGAAAGAATCCCACTTGTTTGTCTATAAAAGCTTTAGGTTCTGTTTGGAATGCACGAATCTCTCAAGAACTTTTTAGGACTACTTATATCCTAACATGTGAATTTCATGTGAATATATGCACTGCATTCCAACATGCACTACACTTCAATCCGAACTCAAACAAAGAGAATAAGGGAATGAACAATACTAGATGTTTAAGGAAATAGAGTGTTAATTATATAGATAAAAAAATTGTAATTTTCAATGCAAATAAAGACTATATATACTTAAGCATGATTAATTATGTTGTTAGCACTAATATAAACAGTAATATTTAAGTACGTATATTATCCTCCCTCTAAGCAACTATACTATTGAGAAAAAGATCCAATTTTTTCTATAAACACCTTCTCAAGATACACGCTCTAATAGAAAGTGGAATGCTTTTTTTTTATTGAGATTTGTCTTCTGCAAGTCAATCCCGAAAACCGGTGATGAAAGGGAAGTTCATTTACACTCACCCACGTACGATGGGGACCAATCTCCCAATTTCTACTACTGCAAAAAGATTTTAGTTTCCTAGAAAAAATCAAAGCGTCACTGTCACAGTGTCACATTTGCCTGTGACTTCTCTCTCTCTTCTTGCTTGGCAGACGCATGATGTTACATCCGGTGATGTGACCAAGCCCCAGGTACGTACAGATTGAAATCAATGATTGATAGTGCTCCGTTGCAATCAGGCTCAACATTTTCTGAGCAAATCTTGGATCGGATCACGACCGATTATCATGAGGCGGGCTCGGTGTTTGGTTATAGTATTAATCACAAGGCATCTGCATGCAGGAATATAATGCAAGGGATTGACTGAGTAGCTGGAACAATGAAATTCGCGTGGACGAGGAAGGTTCTGCCGCGCAATTCTTGTGAAATGACAGTGTTTCAGGATTATGTCCGCTTGTTTTAGTTTTAGATGGTAAGAATATAGTTTAGTTTGTATAATTTATGGAAAAAATTCTTATTATGTTATAGATTATATAATTTTGTAGTAAAAATTGACTTGTAAATCGTGAGGATCATATTTTATATAGTAATTGTTTGTTTTTATTTTTGCTTTAGGACTAAAATCTAGAATCAAAATCAAAATCAAACAGGGCCTCGCAGGCGCCGGTGGCCGGAAGGGACGGCGGCAGGCGGGTGGTGGGTGATGGCCACGACCAGAGAAAGAGCACACGATGGTGACTCTGCACGCGATCCCGCGGCCGGGTGACGGGGGCGGGCGCGGCATTTAACTGGCTTTGCTCGGACCAAGAAAGGCTGGCAGCGGCAGCGGCAGGGGGGTTGGGAAGCCCACCCAAATCTACCAAGAGCCCACATGGAACCCGCCTGTTCCTCGGCCTCCCTTCCCAATTTTCTTTCTGCTCTCGCGCTCTCTCTCTCTCTCTCTCTGCGCGTCTGTCCCTCTCCATTGAATCCGTTCAAGAGCCCGAGGAGAGGCCTCTGCGGCGGCGGCAGGCACGGACTGGCATTCACGCCGCTTGCAGGCAGGCACGTACGTACGGCCGGTGCCGATGCCCGATACGCTCGTGCCCAACGCCGGACGTGATCCGTCTCCTGGGGCTGCGTGCTCCACCTCCTCGTGTGGGCGCTCATCGCTGCCGTCCCGTGCCCGAACCGTGCCAGCGCTGCAGGCGCATCGCTTGCCCGCGACGACGCTGCATTCGCATGGGAGCGTTTGAGTCTGTACAGAGGAAGGTGCATGGTCGGCCTACTGCTGGCTTTCAGAGTTCGTTGTGCACTAGTCGTCTCGTTTCATGGTGGAAAAGGTAGACGAAATGGAGCTCCGATGCTTCGCAGGGGCAGCCGCCAGCTAGGCGCAGAAGATCACTCTGCGTCGTTGACCACTCGGATCGGACGCTTTTCGTTTCTTTTTTTCTTCTTTTTGCAAAAGGAAGTCCAGGTTGCGGCTTTGGCTGGGGAGCGGCCGTGAGGACGTGGTGACGTGCGGAAGGTGCGAGCGGCTACGGGGTTGTGCGAATCAGGGCTTCGGGTGAAGCTTGGGCCGTCGAGTGGATTGGTGGGCCGTATGATTGCTTTGATGGGCTGTGTTGTTAGCTGGAGAAGGGGTGAGCGACCCAAGCGACATATAACGGCTCCTCCCCAGTTTGAGCCCCTCGGATCTGCAAAATCGCTCGGACGGGCGGGCCCAAGACCCGCCACTGACCTACGCCAGTCACGCCATCAACCTCACAGACCCGTACCGAAGGAAATTTTATGTTACCTGATTTTACACAAAGATCTTCTTTATATATATTACGTGTTCTTTTTTTTTCTCAATTATACGTATAAATCATTAGATAAGAAAATACAATATAAATTAGAATCTAATAAAAATCTTAAAAAAAAAGATCTCGTAAAATTACCTTCCCATATCATCCGTGCCCAGACCTCAAACAAAAAGACATGAGCGTGTTTGGTTGGTACCCTCAGGCGCCAGGCAGCAGCGTCAGTTATAGGCGTTCGAAATCGGACGTCTGAGCACGTTGCTTGGCCAGGCGCGTGGGCAGCAACCAAATTGACCGCATGAGCTTGTTGGTTCGCGTCTCTCGTAGTTAAATCTGATTTGTCATAAAAAATATTTTAATAAATGTTTAGTTATAAATATGATAAAATTAACAAAAAAATTAGTGCACGAGGACTAATAAAATACTGGTTCCTATAACTATAATATTAACCAAACATCTACTTAAAAATGTATGACCGGACTAATTCTACATATATGACAAATTTAACTGCGAACCAAACAACCCCTGTATCTCTCATCGCGACTGGAATACGTCGGCCGCACACTCTCCGTCTCCTTCGTCGTTTCCATTCCGGGTTGCGGCCAATAGCTCCTCCACTCGCCCCTTGCCACCATCGTGCTCATCCGCACTCCCCGTGCCTCTAAGCTCATGGACCACACTCCTCCCTCTCCCAGTAGCCACCGTTGTTGCCGCCTCCATGCCTCATGGGCACTTCCTCTCCAGATGTCACGCCACCGGCCTCGAATCCCATTCGGCTCCTCCCCGATTCTCTCGCACTCTTCATCCTTCCCGTGCCTCGAGGCCCTGAGGCTTCGCCGTCGTGTGGATCTCAACTCTAACAGGATGGAACAAATTCAATGTATTCCTAGAACATTTGTTCTTTGAAGCTGGAACTTTTTTCTTTATTAAGTGGAGCAATTTCGATTTTTATCTGGAACATTTATTAATTTGGCGGATTTCTCTGGAGTCTTCTCTGACTCCGGCGAGGAAAGGGGAGGCCACCGAGTGAGTGGGGTGACAGCTATGGAAGATCGGCCCGCCTCACTCGCGCGGCCCAGGCCAGGTCAACCCCACCGTCCCGGCTCGGATCCAGGTCCAGGTAAAACCACAAGTCCACAACACGTGCACGCCAAACGGCCTGACCGAGGTCAGCTCCGTCATTTTCCGCCGTCACGCCCCCTGAAAACCCCGCCCGTCTCCGCCCTTGACCGACTCGCCCCTCTTCGGCTCTTCCCCCCCCCCCCCCCCTCGCGTCCGTCGCACGCGCCGCCTGAACCCTGGCCACCGTCGCCGCCGCGCTCGCGACTCCGCAGGTGAGTGAGGCGGGCCTCCTCCCTTCTCGCGCTCTCCCCGTTTACCGATCCTGTCTGACCCAATGGAGAAGGCGGCCTCGGAGTCGTCGCTTGCCTGCGCTCGCTGCGGCGAGCCCGCGCTCCTCCAGTACGTCTTTTTTCCTTGCACATCTCCTGCCCTGTCGGCGCCAGTTTGTTATTTGCTATCGAGTTCTGGGAATGATCGTATCTTTCGGATCCCGCGCTGCACTTGCCAATCTAGTACTAATAGGAATTGACTCTTGAGGCGACAATATGACGCACTTTAGTAAGCTGTAAAAAATTGATCTTTACTTTTCACTTTTTAGTTAGTTTGGACTTTGAATGAGTACTTAGGACCCTTTTTTTTTGCTGTAATATGCGCCCAGAAGAGCAAAGTAATGGTTCGTACCATGGAAAGAAGTGCGTAGTAGGCATGTTACTTTGTTCAAATTCTCACTTACCCTTTGTTGTTTTCCATATTGCTTTGTTAAAATTCTCACTTACCCTTTGTTGTTTTTCAGATGCCCCAAGTGTGCGCAACTGAAGCTCCCGCGTGAGGGTGCTGCTTTCTGGTTAGTGGCAAGCCCCCCCCCCCCCCCCCTCTATTTTCTGTCAATTTTGCATCGCAACATCGTCATAGTAGGTCGCTGACAGGACACATGAATAACAAGTTAGGTTTTATCCTGCAGCCTGTGAATTCAGTATTTGTAACGTGAGTTGTGAGTGAACTTATAAAAGTAACACCTGACAGATGGAAGTGTTGATAAAACCTTCTGGACGTTTAAAGATTCTATATCATCTAGTTATGGCTGTATAATCAATGAATATGAAGTTATTCTGATAAAAATGCTTCCTTTAGGTACATTTATTAGTGAGAATAATGGATTTAGATCCTTGTTCTTTTAATTTTGAAGAAAACATGTCTTTTGATATTGGAGTATCCATTGGAGGTGCCAGCATACTTGCACAGGATAGAATTATGCTCTATATGTAGTAATATGGCCTTTGGCATTTGAACTAGGGAAAACATTTAATGCTTTTGTGTGCACAAATCATTTGCAGCACGCAGGATTGTTTTAGGGCAGTGTGGAGCTCTCACAAATCTATCCACACAAAGCTGGATAAATTGACATCAGGTCTGACAACCCAGCAATCTCTAGAAGGTTGGAAATATTGTTTGAAAAAAGGACGGGCTCGTACATCGCAGCTTCCTCGTTTTGATTGGACAGGGTAAAATATTAATACAATATATTTGCATTTATTTTATTGGATATCCAACCTTAATAAATATGTTTGACCATAGCGCATATGGAACATTTATAAGAATCTAGCGACTGCCATGTAAAAAGTTCAAAGCAACAAACAAGCTAGGTACTTCCTTTTTTCTAGTGTTTATGCATGAACCCAAAAACTAGCTATCAGTAGTAAGTCCCTATCTCTACGTGAAACCGATGTCTCTGGCATTGTTACAATAGGTTCATCTACTATCCATGCATGCATGAAGCACGTTCTTTAGCAATAAATGCTCAAGTGAGAGTTCCAATAGATTTCAGCAAAAACTTCGCTGCTTGCATGGCGTTAAAAATCATGCAACTTCATTTAGTTGAATAAATATCTCGCACCATCTAAGCTAACTACATTTCCTTCCAATCAGCCAAGAACACTAAGACACATCCTAATTATTTTGTTTCAAACCTTTTGAGTGGTTTAAATCCTGTTCCCGCAAGTAATTGATGGGGAGCCATTACTGTCTAGTCGATAAAAACTAGACCAAGAACAAGGTTCTGATCCCTGTAGCCGGCTACTTTTAATAACTAAATTCACATTTATTACTTACTTCATTAAGAACGAGAACACTCTTTATTTGATGAAAGCTGCTGCATTTAATGACATTGCTATTGAATAACTAAATTTTTTAGTTGAGATGTAACAGCCATGTGTGCAAATGAGGCTTGGTAAACCAGAATCAGGTGGATCTCTTTTTTGATGAGTAGTTCTGTGGCAAATATCTTTACTCATACTCCAGGGTGGGAGGACTGAAAGGACCAGTTTGATAGTACATTTCTCACATTCTATTGAATGATTATGTATTGCAGTCCATTGAGGCCATATCCAATATCAAAGACGCGTGAGGTGCCAGACGAAATTGAGAAGCCTGATTGGGCACTTGATGTAAGTCCTAACTGTGATTATTAAGTTTCCTTTCCTCCATTGTCTACATGGCGTGTTTTCATTACCACGTGACCTGATATACCTCTAAACCAAAAAAAGAAAAAAATAATCATCATGTTTGATCTGTGTATTGTTACCTGGTAATATGCTCTTTTACATCTCCCTTGACATTGTCATACATTTTTAGGGAATCCCGAAGATTGAGCCAGAGAGTGACTTGCAGAAAAGAGTAGAGGTAGAATTCTTCATAGATTTGTGAATATCACATATGTTTCACAAACAGGTATCTGATGATTACTACAATCTCTGTGACTCTGTAGATTAAGACCTCTGAGCAAATAGAAAGGATGAGAGAAACATGTCGAGTAAGTTCCCAGAACATACAAATCAGTGCTGAAATTTTATTATATCACTTTCCTAACCATTTCTGTTTTATTCCATACTGTCACTGTTAGATTGCAAGAGAGGTTTTAGATGCAGCTGCTCGTGTAATCAAACCAGGAATTACAACAGATGAAATTGATAGAGTCGTCCATGAGGAGACAATTGCTAGAGGTCAGATTAACGTTCTTTTAAAATTTAAAAGCAACAAAACATTCATCAGTTGATTGAAGTGTTGAATTTATGGAAATCCTATCTACATTTTATCTTGCTTATTTCATTCTTAATGATCGTAACTTCCATTCTTGATCCTCAGGTGGATATCCATCTCCATTGAATTACCATTTCTTCCCAAAGTCATGTTGCACGTAGGTTGTCTGGTTTAGTAATTAATTAGCGTCAAGACTAGAAGACTGTACAGTGATATTGCTCACATTTGTTTTCACGTCTATTCAGGTCCGTTAATGAAGTCATTTTACATGGAATTCCAGATGCCAGGTCCTCTTGAAGTTCACACATCAAGCTATTCTTTCATTTACCAATTTACGATGTGATATTTTCGACCTTCTATGATGCCTTGCTTGAACAAGATGTTGCTTTGGCTACTTTTGATTTACATGTATAAATATTATCTATATTTGTTTAGTTGATTTAGATTATCTATATTTGTTTAGTTGATTGGATGATTTAGGAAAACAGCTATACCCTGGCAGAACCAGATAGAATTCGCAAACAATATTTTATGATATATTGCATAGACTCTTTTAAATTTTAATTAAATTCTAGGGCAACAACTTTTGCAGTTTTGTGGTTTGCTCTTTCAGCTTTTTCTACTAGTGGGTTCCTGTCTTGGTTGGTAAAAAATGGATTTAGATATCAAAGGCCAGATTCAAACTATTTAATTTCATGTTGAGCACCACTGGAGCCTAGCTTCAGTTTGTTTAGATTTTACATCAGTATGAAAGTTTTGGTATCAGTAACTTTTGCATCCAAGTTTGTATATTTGATTACAATGATATACTATATGTTTTTTTCTAACAGGAAACTTGAGGATGGTGACATTGTAAACATTGACGTTACTGTATATTATAAAGGTGTTCATGGTAATGTCTTAAGGCTGATGTGGTGTTTAATTGTTGAAATATGTCATGTTTTGCTTTTGAATTAACATATAACTCGACTTCAGGTGATTTGAATGAGACATATTTTGTTGGAAATGTCGATGAAGCCTCCAAACAGCTTGTCCGTTGTACCTATGAATGCTTGGAGAAAGCTATTGCAATAGGTGATATTCTTTGTAATCTGACCTTGCTCTCATTCTCTTAGCACTTATTATGTCTAAAGTGTAAAATCAAAAGATGATTTTCTTTTGCTTGAAGTTTCCTACTGCATTTTTAAGAACATCAGCTTACATGGAAAGGAGATAACCCGTTATGTGCGAAATTATAGAAGAGACAACTTTGGGCTATGGTTAGCTGGCATTTGAACCTATCCTATTTATGCACAGTTAAACCTGGAGTTAGGTTCCGAGAGGTTGGAGAAATCATAAATAGACATGCGGCGATGTCAGGTTTATCTGTGGTCAGTATCAGATTGGCATTTAGTTAGTACTTTCATTACTATCTCCATTGTACCCCAGACCCTACTATTCCTGGTTATTATCTTTCTTTCAGGGGAAATCTTATTGTGGCCATGGCATAGGAGAATTGTTCCACTGTGCCCCAGACATCCCTCATTATTCAAGTATGTTTCTTGCATCTAGTTCTTCTTGCTTGCATTCCTTTCTTATATTAGCCCAGCAGGTGCTACAATACTGTACAAGTTATATGGGCACCGTGTTAATCAGGTTGAGGTATATTTGTGCTGTTTAATGTAGGAAACAAGGCTGTTGGTATCATGAAAGCAGGGCAGACATTCACGATTGAGCCAATGATTAACGCAGGCAAGTGTATATTATACAACACTGGCAAATTGCAAAGCTTATAATGTGCAGTTCAATAATATTTCTTTCTCTGACAACTTAAATCAACATACCTGGGCCTTCAGCATTATTGTAAAAAAAATCATTTTCTATAGGAGTTTGGCATGATCGTTTATGGCCTGACGAGTGGACTGCAGTGACTGCAGATGGTAAACGGAGTGCTCAATTTGAGCACACACTTTTGGTGAGTTTAATACGTTTTGGCTTTCTATCGTGTTTACAGGAATCAATACATTTATTTAAGTGGAAACTGTTTGTCATGCATAAATTTTTGTTCCCTAAAAAAGAACACGGTCTTGCCTCCAGTATAATTTTCTCCTACTTGACTACACTGACAAATTTAAACAAAGAGGGTTTTTACCCTTTCAGCTTGCTGTTGTTTGATTGTTGTTCTACTCTACTAGTTTTGTGTACACTTTGTTCTACAAGAAAGCTCTATTTGGTCTTAGTGCTGTTTAATGGTATGTGTTAAAAAAAAGTTGTGTGCTCGTCTATGCTCTTCAGGTGACGGAGACAGGATGTGAAGTTTTGACAGCACGACTACTCTCATCACCGGACGCCTTTCCATGGTTGAAGCCGTGATACTACTACTCTAGGCAGCAAGTGATAGTGAACATCGGGACTGTACAATTTTTTTGATCCACTCTATTAGCCAGTCTCGAGCGATGACATTTCACCTTTCCAGACCAGATATTCTCCGCGTGGTAAGCCTGCTGGTGCTGATGGGTCGCTCAGCTGTTCATCTGCCTGAGTTGTTTCTGGGAGTGTAAATGAGTTAATTATTTTTTTTCGAGTTGTATGATGTATAAGGTACTTAAGATGTGTTGCCAATATGTCTGTGCCAACGAAGTTCAAACAAAGGACATGCTCATAAATCATACCTGTTGACAAGTTTCTATTGCTATGCCTATGCGTCATTTTTTTTGTTCCATGGTACACCATTGATGGCTTGCCCCATATGATTTTAAAATCTTTTTTTAAAAAAAATCTAGGCATCAACCGGTATCTTTGATCTGTAACTGGTTCATGGTTTTTGGGGCCATGCCCAAAGCACACCTTGGAAGCAAAATTAGTTCCCGGCACGGTGAATGTTCTCTCCAGACTCACTGCTCCATGAGCGAGCCTTTCAGCTCGGAAGCAAAAATACATCTTACACCAGTACAACACTTTTCACAAAACGAAAAAGCTGATAGCAAACATAATTTAATCAAAGCAACCACTCTCGTTAAAACAGGGGGTGTAGTGATATACAGTAGTGTACATGTGTACAATTGCCGCCTTCCTCAAAATAAAATGGAAGGCAGAGCAACCTGTTCCGCCTCCTAGTATCTACTGAAATCGACCAGCGACGAGTAAGATTTGTTCTCTGTACGATGACATTTTGTCACGTATTTATACACATTCGTATACATATATACGTATCATATAGGTTAAAAAAAGAAGAAAAAAGAGTGGCCGGCCTAGCCTATGGCCGGCCCTCTCCTTCCTTTCGGCCTCTAAGGCTGGCCTGGTCTGAGATCGGCCTGCTTCTCTCACCCGAGCTGGCCCTAAGCACGCTGGCCTCTTCCTTTCTCCCCGGCCCAGCTGGCCCACACCAGCCTCTCTCCCATCTTCCTGCTGGGGCCGAGCCCCTTGCCTCCTCGATCTCCAGCCGAGTGCTGCCTTTCCTCCTGAGCCGAGCTCCTCTCCTTTCCAAGTCGGTGTTGGAAGTGCATCTAATTCTAAGTGTATTTTTATAATTAACAATAATAATATTTTTTTAACAATGAGACTCATTTTCACGGCTTTCTTTTGAAGGCGGGGTTGAGCGAGACCGCTCCGTGCGCGCTCGCTCCGTGCATGCCCGTGCGAGCGCTCAGGCTCGAACACAGGCTGACTCGAGCGCTCGTGCCGAGCGAGCGTCGTCCTTGCCAACCAAGCTAGCGCTCAGATGTTTAGTAACAATACTTATAAATTAATAATATTGTTAAGAATTATTAATAGGTTGCTCCATAAGTGATATATAATATCTATTGACTAATGCATAGCACCTGAGTTTGAGGGCGGCCCTCCGCTCCGCACGGCCGACGGCGCCGCCACTCCTTCGTGCGGCCCTTCGCGCCCTGGTCTGCTTGAGGGTGGACGCCTTCGTCCCCTTATTCTCTACCCCGCCACCTATGTCTCTGTCGGCGCTCCAAGCGCGCTCCTGTTCCCAGGCGGCCTCCTCGACTCCACGCTCTGCACCTTCCATATTTCGTAACGACCGCATGCCCTGACGGCCTGACGCGGTGACCCCTGCGCGCTGCACCCAGCCCCCAACCCGCACCCCACCGCCTGCAAGGCTGCACAACTCTGCGCAGTGCACACCGCCGCCATCCGCCGAGGCCGACCCAGCCATCGCCTAGGTCTTGATCTAGCCATCTAGGATTCACATTCACAATGTCACGGTGTCGCCAATCGCCCGTTGTCGGAGCTCCCCGTCGGTCCAGGAAGGAGATCGACTCCATCGGTGATGACATCAGTGTAAGTGCCTCCGATTCTTTGCCCCTCTATCTCTTGTGTGTTTCTTAGGGCTTAATTTCTAGGAAAAATGCAACCCCCCCAAGTCACTTGGATTTTGACTTCCCCTAGAAGTTATTTTGTTGCAAAAAACCCCCTAAAAGTTTGGCTTTATTGCAACCCCCCCTACAATTCAAAAAAAAAATCACAAACAAATTATAAAAAAAACTAGAGACAATTCTAAGGCCTTCTGTGATTTTTTTTTTCAAAAATAATATCCTTTGCGTCATATTTCATGGAGAGGAAGTTTAAAAAAAAAAGAAAAACATGCAACTCATTTATTAATTCATGTTATTTTAACTTTGTCATGTCTACCATTATTTTTCCTACACATATCATTGCTTAAGTAAACTAATAAAAGTGGTTTCACTAATTTTAGGGGTGTCATGGATTAGTTATGAATTAATCCATCTGCAACACATTTACTTTGACAAATGTTTGGTTCAGATATATGGTTTGGCACTAGACCACATATTTCTCTAGCATTTGTCGGTTCAGTTGTTGTGGAAATATCTTCAAAGACAAGAATTGGTAACTGAGTAAATTGAAGCAAGACGTGCAAGTGATAGGACACGCTATGCAAATATGACACTCGAGCAGAGGCAAGCAATACGTCACCGTCAAAAGGTGCGTTATGCAAATAAGACACCCGAGCAGAAGTAGTCAGAGATAGACCGCATAAACGCGCTACGTGCGTTGCGACGTAACAACCCAAGTAAACATTCCATCGCAATGGAGAACCCTTTGTACAACCTACCGATGCGCCCCTTACGATTAGTGCCTTCACCTCTGATGGTTGAGCAATCTCTAGCGACTGTCCCACACATCTTGGAGGTTCCCCTGTAGAGGTGGAAATTCGAGATATGAATGATTGTCAAAGATCACATAGACAACGTGTAATACTAGGAGAAAGACAAATCTTGCTTGCCCGTCATAATGCAACCTTCGTAGCTAGACAAGACGCGTGATCTTCTGCTGCATCCGAAGAAAATCCTATAGCAGAAACATAGGACACCAACTGTGTGGACCCTCCAACACAGCCCGGCATTGCGAACAATGGTAATTCCCTCAGTTGTGTATATTTTCTTCTTCTATTTCCAATGTGAAACCTACCCTCATGTGCGTGAACTCAGGTTCATTTGACAGAAGACCCCTTTTCAACCTCTCAACCTGTCAACATCACGACATCTCCAACACGCCTATTTGTTAATGGAGGTGGTAAAGTTCTTGGTTGTAGTTGTTTACTTTTGAAATACAATGCAAAAGGAACCACTATTTACCGTATTGTTCCACAGGTGATGATGAAACCATATTCGAAGAGGACACGGATGAGGAGGACTACATGTTCGCTGGTTAAGGTACTTTTTGCACCGGTCGCATCCCTGGTTAGTATCATATATACTAAGCCTCCTCTAACCCCTTGATGCTAAATCTCTTCAGATGAGGATAATGATGAGGACGTTGAATTTTATGAAGCTGACGATTCCACTGTCGCAGCCTCAAACGTCCTCGATCCATATGACCATGTGTATAGCAACATACCTCAAAACACGCACGTGCTTAAGCTCCAACCGAACTGTGAATTCTGTGACACAAAGAAGTTCGAGTGTAAGCCTAAGGGGTTCTACTGCTGTAACGGGAAGATTAGTTTGTCCAATCCAGATACTTCACCTGAACTTATGAGGTTATGGTCAAGCGTAGATTCGGATGCCAAGCATTTTTGGGACAACATTAGGTTCTTCAATGGCCATTTCTCATTTACTTCTCTTTACTGTCGTCTTGACATCGAGACCACCAACATGCAAGCGGTGGTATCTACACGTTTCGAGCCCACGACCAAATGTACCACAACATACATTCATTTGGATCTAATGGCTTGGACCCCTAGCATCTAGAGACGTACTTCTATGATGATGACCTAAGTTTAGAGCACCGGTATCGGCGATGTCGCGAGAAGCAATACTGGCAAGACCAAGAAGTCATCGTGAGGCTGGTTATACTTCATGACAACCCATACTCTTAGCATTTCAGGAGTATGGGACAAGTCGAAGACCTCGAGGATTACCGTGTGACATTAAATCTTGATAATAAGCTTGACCATAGGACATATAACATACAACTCACTTCAAAGGTGGCAGTCGTGTGGGTCGAGGGCAGCGAGCAACGAAAAACTTCGACTGTAGCATTATCCTTCATGGGAACAACAACGAGATGTATGACATCCGGCCATATTATGCGTGCTATGACCCCCTGTCATACCATCTCTTCTTCCCTAGAGGCGAAATTGGTTGGCATCCTGATATCCCAAAGGTTGGCGTATCCATGGATGCGGTTAGGGCGGCTCGTGCAGCTCAGGGTAACAATAACGAGGATCCAGGCTGATATTCTAGTACAATTAATATTTTTTAGCACGGGTTTTGCCTTTGCATTCATTTATATCTGGCACTAACATCTGTCGTCCTACGCTCCGCGCAGATTCAAATAGCAGGTTGTGCGTCTCTGTAAGGGACTACTACTGCTACAAATTCCAGATGAGGCTAGGGATATTCGACCTGATACTATTCGGCAAGCATCTTTTCCAATAGTTCGCGGTCGATACTTACATCAAGATCGAGAGTTCGCGGCTAGACTACATATGTAATCATCAGAAGGAGATAAGGGCGGACCTCTATCAAGGCTTGGTGGACAATTTTAATGTTGGAGAGAGCGGAGCCGATGCGGTCGGCAAACGGACCGTGTTGGCTACATTGTTTATCGGAGGACCTCGAGATAGGAGGCATCGGTTCATGGATGTTATGGCATTGGTGCGGAAGTACGGGAAGACGGACGTCTTCCTCATGATGACCTGCAACCCTAACTGGGAAGAGATCACGTGTGAGCTCGAGCATGGACAGATACCCCAGGATCGTCTAGATCTCGTCGTGCGTGTTTTCATGGCGAAGCTTGAGGAATTAAAAAAATAGTTGTTTGAGAAGCACATGCTCGTTAAGGTACATGCCTATGTCTATGTTATGGAGTTCTAGAAGAGGGGATCGCTGCACACCCACTTCCTGCTGATCATGCAGGGCAAGTACAAGCTCATGTGTTCGGAGCAGTATGATTGTATCATCTCTGTCAAGCTCTCAGACAAGCACAAGTATCTAGAGCTATACAAAATGGTCGTCAAGCACATGATGCATGGCTGTTGTGGTGTCTTGAACTCCCAGTTCCCATGCACAAAGGATCATGGGTCATGCAAGAACCATTATCCACATCCTTTCAATGCGGCTACCATGCAAGGCAAGAATTCCTACACGGTGTACAGGAGACGCGATGATGGTCACCATGCAATGGTTTGAAAATGCCAGGTAGACAACAGGTGGATCGTCCCTTACAACCCTTACCTCTTGCGACTGTTCAACTATCATATCAATGTTAAGGTCTGCTCGAGCATAAAGGTTGTCAAGTACTTGTTCAAGTACATATACAAGGGTCACGATCGTCCGTATCTGTGAACTAGGCTGACAATAATGACATCGACGAGATCAAGCAGTACAGGGAGGCAAGGTGGGTTACCCTCCGGAAGCCTTATGGAGGATATACGGCTTTGACCTAAGAAAGAACTCTCCACCCGTGATGCAACTACAACTTCATCTCCCGAACATGCACATGGTTTCGTATCATGGGGGGCAGGACATACATGAGGTGCTCGATTGTGATGATGCCGAGAAGTCAATGCTGACAGAGTACTTCAAGGCAAACAAAGTATACGAGTAAGCAAGAGGCGTCCTCTATCGTGACTTCCCCGAGTGGTTTACTTGGCAAATAGAGAAAAATAGAAAGTTTGGCAACCGAGGAAACATGGTGGACAAGTCGGTAGAACTGTGACGGCCCATCCGGCCATGGGGGAATGCTACTACCTCCAGGTTCTCCTGAACCACGTGACGGGCGCCACATCCTATGAGGACCTAAGGACAGTTGATGGTGAGATCCTACCATCCTTCCGTGATGCCGTGGAGAGAAAGGATCTGATTGAAGCGACAATACGCTAGACGAGTGCCTCACAGAGGCCGAGTTGTTCCAAATGCCATCGTCGCTCTGAAGGCTCTTTGCAATAATATTGGTATTTTGTGAGCCTAGCGACGTGAATGGCTTCTAGAACAGACACCTTGAGGCAATATCGGATGACTACTGCCGCACCGATCAATGCACACACACAGTTGAGTAGAAGGTTTTGATAGATGTTAGGAACATGCTGCAATCGATGGGGAAGGATATAAGATCGTTCCCTCTTCCTGATATCGATGAGGCACTTGACATGGCAAACGATGTGCCGAGAGAGATATTTGAGGAGTCTATGATCAGTGTGGACAATGAGCACACAACCTTATCTGACTCCCTCAACGTCGAGCAGAGGGTCGCCTACGATGAGATTCTAGCTACGGTTGACAACAACGAAAGAGGCATGTTCTTCGTTGATGGCTCGGGAGGCACAGGGAAGACTTTTCTTTACAAGGCACTACTTGCTATGGTCCGCGGCCAGGGGAAGATCGCCGTGGCAACGGCTGCATCTGGTGTTGCCGCTTCTCTAATGCCCGGAGGAAGAACCGCGCACTCGCGATTCAAGATACCTCTGACCATTGATGATGAGGGTTTCTGTAGTATCACAAAGCAGAGTGGGACGACTAAGCTTTTGCAGGTGGTGTCACTGATTATGTGGGATGAAGCCTCCATGACTAAGAGGCAGGCGATGGAGGCCTTGGACAACAGCATGTGCGATGTAATGGGCCGGTCAAATGTCCTGTTCGGCGAGAAGACGGTTGTGTTTGGTGGTGACTTTAGGCAGGTCCTCCCTATTGTCCGAAAGGGGTCAAGGTCTCAGATAGTTGATTCGATGCTGCGCAAGTCCTACCTGTGGGAGCGCATGCGACATCTACGGCTCATGCGTAATAGAGGGCTCAGAGTGACCCATGGTTTGCGGAATACCTGTTGTGCATCGGTAATGGCACCGAGGAGGCTGATGGTGATGAAAACATACGACTTCCTGATGATATATTTGTGTTGTATACATCACGTCGAGAGCCATCCTCCACACGAAATGAGTGTGTGGATACAATTAACATGAAGATGGTTGGTCGTTTCCGGGGGGATGAGATGGTGTACCATAGCTTTGATCGCGTTGAAGATGACCCCCACAACTACTACCCCTAAGAATTTCTTAACTCTCTGACCCCAAACGAGCTGCCTCCGCATGTGCTGAAGCTTAAGGTTATCTGTCCTGTCATACTGCTAAAAAAACATTGACCCCGTCAATGAACTTTGCAATGAGACAAGGCTTGTGGTTCGGGGGTTCCAAAGAAATGCTATTGACGCAAAGATCGTGCTCGGGCAGCATGTTGGGAAGAAATTTTTCCTGCCTCGTATCCTCCTATGTCCCTCTGATGATGAGATGTTCCCTTTCTGGTCCAAGCGGAAGCAGTTTTCTATCAGGCTCAGCTTCGCCATGACAATCAACAAGTCACAGGGACAGACCATCCCGAATTTCGACGTGTACCTTCCCCAGCTAGTGTTCTCTCATGGCCAGCTATACGTCGCGTTATCTAGAGCCACTACCAGAAGGAACATCAAGATCCTCGCCACCCTGGATGAAGGTAAGAAAAAGGAGAAGGGCTCAAAGCAGAGTGAGATATGCACTAAAAATATCATCTACAGAGAGGTCCTCACACTATAGTCAAGGTATTTTATTGCTTATTAATCGATTCGTAGTTGTTGGCTACACTTCACTTATCTTTAATATGATACGTCTAATATATATTTTTTCGTTTGCATAGGCTCAATGATAGGAGGTACCCAATTGATATGATGTAGAGGGTAGGGGCAAGGACAATAGTAACAACCCAATTGATACATCTAATAATTATTGTTTGAAAGATACTTCGACGATGATGGCTGGTTTTAGAGGAGTCAACAATATTATCATGTGCAAATTTATGACTCCCGTTGTAACGCACGGGTAAAACAATCCTTCATCCCATGGAGATACTAGAAATAAAAATAGTTGCAAATGAGCAACAAATGTGCCATGTGACAGCATAGGGAATCACTCCTTAGATCTATTAATATATGCAATATCTATACGTATGCTTGATATCATCTTGTGTAAATTTTATTTCTGTTGCAACACATGGGCACTTAACTAGTAAGGTAAATAATGTATCAGTTAAGGCCCCTTTGGTTCACAAGACTTTCAAAGGGAAAAATTAGGAATTCACAATCCTCTGGAATGGGTATTGTAGAGCCCTTTGGTTCATAGGAAACAATCGAGGGAAAAACATAAGAAACTTCATATCTTTCAACTTTCACAGGAAAACCACAAGAAACGAACAATCCACTCGGACCTCTTTTTTTTGCTGGCTCGTGTAGGATCGAGGCAAATCGCTCGTCATTAGGCACTGATGAAGAAGCAGTAACAGAAGCAGTACCAATAGGAGCTATATAGGCAGTCACCGATGACTCAGCGAGGGAGGACCGGAGAGTCTCAATGAAGCACAGAAATGGAATCCCATCTATGAGTGGAACATATTGGTGGTGTCGATTTGCCGAAGGAGTGAAAGTGCATCTAGGCCCTCTAAGTGGGTTTTAGCTTATTGATGACAAAACGATTAAGGAACTAATATGTTTATCGAAGCTATGAACATGTCTTAGTCTCAATTGTGAAGACTCATGACGATTGACGCCCCTCAAAAAGAAAAGAGAAGCAATGTGTAGTACTCAATAGGATTTAAATTATTCTATCTTTGAAATTGAGTCTAGGTTAGCCATAGTATTAAGAGGGTTGCATTTGTTAGCTTTCATGGTATCTCAATGCTCAAGATAACCTTTTTAGAACCAATAGTTGAGAGACACTTTCACCCACGGACACCGAAAAAATTGGCAATGTGTACTGAGTCCAGAGTCTCCGGTGTTCACCGGGTACTCCGGTCATCAGTGTTTAGGCCGGAGTCTCCGAGAAAGACTCCGCCAGAAGAGCCTCGGTTCCGAATATTTTTTATTTGTCTGGAGTCTCCGATGTTCACCGGACACTCCGGTAGTTGGTGTATTTTTGGCCGGAGTCTCCGAAGGAGACTCCGCCAGGGGTCGCTCGGTTAAGCTTTTACTTTTGATAGAAAAAGGCCGGAGTCTCCGGTGTTCACCGGATACTCCTGTAGGAAAATGTTTTTGGCCGGAGTCTCCGAGAGAGACTCCGCCAAGGGTCGCTCGGTTAGCATTTATTTTTAAAAGACCAGAGTCTCCGGTGTTCACCGGATACTCCGGTATCTGAAGAGGCCGGAGAGTCCGGCAAGTCTCCGGACTTTCTCTCTGTGGTAACTAAGTCTGAGCCGGAGACTCCGGTGTTCACCGAAGACTCCAGCAGTTCAACAGAACCGTAACGGCTAGTTCTGACACCGTTTTGACGCCGTTTTGGATTTCAGGCCGGAGACTCCGGTGTTCACCGGATACTCCGGGGTAGGTATATCAAAATAGTAACGGCTAGTTTTTGAGAGTGAGCTATATATACCCCCACACCCCCTAGCATTTATGGCTTGCTGTTGCTGCTGAGCTCCACTTTCACAAAGCTTCCCAAGAGCATTTAAAAGCCCTCTAAACATCTTTAGTGCCTAGTTTGGGCCAAATTTGAGAGATTGTGTTTAGAGTGAAGTTGAGTCAATTGAGCATTGAGTTCATCATCGAGCATATATTGTGATCATTTCTCTTGGAGTCTTATGCTCCTAGACGGCAAGGCGTTGCCCGTAGAGCATCCAATCATTGTTGAGTGTGACGGGAAGTTTGTAATTGACATCGACTTGAGTAAGAAAATTCTAGCTTGATCTTTGTGGTCACTAGAAGAGGATAGGGTTGGAAAAGATCCGGCTCTTTGTGAGCTCCTCAACGGAGACATAGGCACTTCTTTGTGAGGTGACCGAACTCTGGGATAATCTCTTGTTTCATCAATTGTGCAATTTTTACTAGTTGTGTAGTTTTGAAATTTTTCCTATATAATTAGTTTTTTATCATCTTGCTAATATCTCTTGTTGTTTAAGCATCGTACTGATATTATAACTAGTGTCACCTTTTAGACCTTAGTTGTACTTGCTTAATTTCAGTTGTTCTCGAGGTCCTATATAGACCGGATAATTCGAACTAGACCGGATACTCTGAACAGACCGGAGTATCCGATTTTCACTGGAGTATCCAACATCTGTTTAATCAGTTATTTAATTTTAATTTTAAAAAAACCTATTTATCTCCCCTCTAGATAACTTTAACTACATTCAAGGAGCACAATAGACCAGTGCTGCAGCAGCTCGAGTCGCACACACCGCAGCAGATCGAGCGCTCTGCGCCCGCACCTTGGCCGCCGCTCACCGAGAGCTCCACTGGGCCCGCCGCTCGCTGAGAGCTCACTGCTCGCCAGCCACTTGCCGAGAGCCCGCCAGCTCAAGCTGTGGTGCAGAGAGAGAAACGAGTGGATAGGAAGAGATAAAAACGATGAACACAGGAGGAAGGGATAAGAATGATGTAGGTCAATAGCCCAATAAATTCTTTTTTCTTCTTTTTGATCCATACCGTTTTCCTCAAAGAAAAATGGTATACCATAACAAAATATAATACTGGCAGAAGTTCATTAATGTAAGTACTCTATTATGCTTCATAAAATATAATCTCATATTTGCATTTCTTATTAGTTGGTTTCCTGTGCATTCAAAACAATACGTCTCCTACAATACATAAATTTCTCAATCCTCTGTTTTTCACCGTCATCCTATCATATTCCTGTGTTTTTTCTATTCCTACATTTTTTTTCAAGAGAAAATCTACGATTCATTATTGAATAACTACTGATTCTACAATCCGTCATCGAATAAATTCTGTTTACTTCTATACCATCGAATAAATATTTCAGTTCCTTATATGCCATCGACTTCCGATACTGCCCTCCGCTATACTGTTCATAAACAGTACCCGAGAATAAAAAAGTCACAAAAAAATATATCGATTTTTGTGCACGCTCTTTAATTCATAATCAACCCATTTTAACTGTATTCACCTAAAAATACTGTGTAAAATTCAAACTAAAATTTCTCAAAATAAGCTACTTTTGTAATACTGTGCATTACAAAGAACTAATTTTTTCACCGCGGGAGATAATTTTAGAAATTATTACATCACATTAGAGGAATATTAGTAAATTTTCTCAGATTTTTTGTAAATTTTTATGAGGCTTAAAAATTGCAAGAAGTTACAAAAGTAGTACATTTTGAAGAATTTTAGTTTGAATTCTATACAATATTTTTAGGTGAATACAGTTAAAACGGGTTGATTATGAATTATAGAGCGTGCACAAAAATCGACATATTTTTTGTGACTTTTTTTATTCACGGGTACTGTTCATACTGTTCATGAACAGTGTAGCAGAGGATAGTATCGGAAGCCGATGGCATATAAGTAACTGAAACATTTATTCGATGGTATAAAAGTAAACAGAATTTATTCGATGGTATAAAAGTAAACAGAATTTATTCGATGACGGATTGTAGAATCAGTAGTTATTCAATGGCAAATTATAGATTTTCTCTTTTTTCAATCCTACGTTCCAAAGGAGCTCTAAATGTCAACGAAAATAGCACCACCAAGTCAAATATTATACACAAATTGGGGATAGAATAACCAGTGCGCGAAACATTACTAAGGTAATATGGTCAAAACTATATTTGTTTGAAGAAAAGAACATAAACTATTCAAGAAAATAGATAGACTTATGGATCACATTCAATTACTGTATATCTAAACCTCTGATACTTCATTTCCAACATGACTATGATTTTTAGAGCAAGAAAAGTAATCTGGTGTGATACTGGGCATTAAAAGATCAGAGTTAAAGGCAGGACAGGTAATTCTCACAAGTCACAACAAAACACAATGCCAAAAGTAGATATGATTTTTTTTCAAGAGTTTTTTGCAAACAATAGAAGATAAATTGGTGAACAGTCACTTATTGCCCACTCCAAATCTGTGCTGCTGGGAATAATTTCTTCCAGCAGTTCCCTGTGAGGTATAAATGGTATGAACTGTTCCTGGTTGTACAGAATCCACTGCAGAGTCTAGACAGCTATTTCTTTCATCTTATCTATTTTCTCAACTGCCTGTTTTGCAATGCCTGCAACCAGATCCTGCACAATACCGGAATCAAATAGCTGATGTGCGTACTACTTTGAGTTAATTTCACAAACCTATTATTTTCTTAGTCTAATAGTCATAAAAATACCATTTTTTGGTTATTTCACAAACCCACCACTATTTTGTGTTCCTTCTCACAAAACTATCACTTCTACGATTCCGTCAGTCTACTGTTCGAAACTTACTGTTCATCGATAGTACGGTTTATGGACACAGCGATCTTCTGTTTCTAAAAAATCAGTGATCTTCTATTTTAAAAAAAATCCTAGAACTTTTTTTATATATTTGATAATCCATATGCAACTTATTTTAATTGGATTCAACTAAAAGTACTATGTAGAATTTAATTTAAAATTCTCAAAAAAGGTTACTTTTATAACTCCTAAAAAAATTTAGACCTTAAATAAAATCTCAAAAATCTGAAAAAAATTCACTAATATTCTTATTATATGACATAATAATTTCTAAAATTATTTTTAGCCCTAGGTTATATGGTAAAAAAGTAAGTTCTTTTATAATGCTTTATTTATATACAGCGTAATAGAATAGATGAAAATAGAGTATTACAAAAGAAATCAATTTTGCACCATATAATCTAGGGATGAAAATAATTTTAGAAATTATTCATCATATAATAAGAATATTAGTGAATTTTATTAGATTTTTAGGATTTTATTTAAGGTCCTAACAATTGTTAGATGTTATAAAAGTAGTTTTATTTAGAATTTTAATTTAAATTCTACACCGGTTTTTTTAATCTAATTAAAATAGATTGCATATATATTATAGAACACGTAAAAAAAATATATGATTTTTTTGAGAAACAGACCGTGTCCATAAACAGTACTATCGGTGAATAGTAAATTTCAAACGGGAAATCACAGAAATGGTAGTTTTTTTTAAAAAAAACTAAAATTATAGTAGGTTTGTTAAATAGGCATAAAAAATAGTAGTTTTGTGACTACTCTACTACTTTCATTTATTTCCATGTCACTCAGTTCAGACTCATGCCCAGAAATTGGTTCTGTTCTGGATGCAACTCTCTCTCTCTTTCTTAGGTAGTGTTTGGTTGAAGAGCGAGGTGGGATGGGATGATTCTATTCATGTATTTAAGATGAGATGGGATGGTCCGAAATCAGATGTTTATTTGGTGGGTAGGATGGAACGACTCCATTTTAGATTTCGGGCCCACCGTCAGTGACCTGTCCCAAGTGGGATGGCTGCGTTCAGTCTTTTTTCTGGAACGGATCCGTCCCGAATCTTTGAAGAATATTCTCTGATTTAGAACCATCTCATCCCACTAAACTCCAACCAAACAGCTTAAAACAAAATGGATCTGCTCCGTCCCACCTCATCCTATGAACCAAACACTACCTTAAAGGGGATGAATGTGCACCGTTCTAGCGCATCCATTGCTGCTTCACGTACCCAAAAACCCACATCTGCTCTGTTATGTACAGAAAAATCATCAAGTGCTCTAAATAAAGCTCGCATGACATAATCTTTTATGTATGGTCACAAGAATCTTTTATGTAGTATAGCTCACAAGAATCTCCACTATTTGAGCTCTGATCAAAAGATGTTAGTGTTTCGCAGACCGAAATTAGTCCCCTAGCATCAGGGTCATCAGGCTTATCCTACAAATCAGATCAAACCAGAGTTTTAATTCCAGTATCACAGAACTACAGCAACAGCTCAAGTAATTATTACATTCTTTATCACTTGTATCCCAGCTCAGCTCTCTTCAGTTTTTGCTCTCAATCTCTCACTATACTACATTAGCAATAGAATGTGCATTCACTGACTAGCCTAAATCAAACAGTTTAAATTGCATCCTAGACTACTCATCTAGTGTTTAGCAAACAATTAAAATAGGGGTTTGTGAGAAAGGTTGCTCGCGATCTCAAAGAATTTTGCTCGTGTGCGTTTAACAACAGACGCTGAAGCATATTAGTTCCTGTCCTAATCAATATTACGTTAGTAATTAACCAAACAAAAGCGAAGATTGCTGTCTGAGCTGCACGCTCTTCTCACAGAGATCTATGGTTTAGCGACGGGGAACATTCGGAGAATAGGGTGGGGGTGAGAGATTACGATGGAGAAGATTCTCCTGTGGACGTCGGCGGCGAAGATGCGGCGGAGGATTGCGGAGACGAGCTCCGACTCCTGGAGGAAGTACCTGCGCAGGACGACCTCCTTCGAGTCGTGCTCGTCGTCGCCGACGGCGGCAGGATCAATGGAGGCATCGCCGTCGACAGCGGCTCTAGAGGGCTCGGGTGTGGCGGCATTAGACGCCGGAACGGCGGCGGCGGCCGTTTCCTACATCACCGGACTCGGGGTGGTGGTCGAGTGGACGCGAGACGGCGCCGCTGTGTTCGTGTGCATCTCATTGGAATCTTTTTTTTAATAATATTATTTTATTAAAAAATTACAAAATAATATTTAAAATAGTAAAGTCGTAGAAATATGTGCTAGCACTTCAATTGTCAACTAACCACCTATCGATAATCGGAGTGCCAACTAGTCTATCATCAGCAATCGGATAGCCGATATGTAATTCCCCAGGATCTGTCGCCGATAAGCATGTGTCCTGCAAATTATATTAAAAATAAATTATAACTTTTTCATATAAGCTTAGATGAAGATGATTCTTTTACGAAAATTGTATCTATCGACGATATCTACAACTTTACAGTTAAATATTTTTCTATTTAAATATATTTAGATGCCTAAAAGGTGATTATAAATTTCAGATATGAAAAACTAGATTTGAAATTTTTAGCCACTTTTTGAACATCTAAATGGATTAAAATGAAAAAAATGTTCAACTGTAAAGTTGTAAATATCATTAATAGATACAATTTTCATATAAAGTATCATCTCCATCTAAAATCATATGAAAAAATTATGAATTTTTTAATATCGTATGTGAAATGTATGACTTGGAGTGCCGATAGGCCTAGGGATGGTAACAGAGCAGGATGGGGTTGAGGTGCCTCCCGTCCCCACCCTGTCCCCGTTATCGAAAGCCATATCGAGACAAATACTCGCGCCGTCCTCATCCCTATCGGATCCCCGAACTCCGGCGGACCCTCGCCGGGGTGGGCACGACGGGCGCGTTGGGGTGGGCGTGGCGGGCGTGATGAGCAGGCACAACGATGAGCGGGCGTGGTGGGCGGCGCACGGGTGCGGCAAGCGGCCGGATGAGCAACAGACTCAAGACACATGGAGCCCCGTGGAGAGAACTCTGTCCTCGCCTCCCGACTTGGACTCAGGGGTCCTACCTCGTTGCCCCATGGGGCAAAATCTGGCCCATCCCCGCCCCACTCGGGGTGGATCTCCGTCCTCAAAGGAAAAATTGCCACTCTTAAACATGCCTCTATATATGTGCCAAATAAGATATCAGTACTTTAATTATTGACTAGCCACCTATCCACAATTAGGATGCCAACTTAGACATACTTATACAAATTTCCTATTTTAAATAATATTTTTGCAATTCCAATAAAATAATATTATTTAAAAAGTCCATCTCACTGAGTCGCTGTCCTCGTGTTCTATGCGCCAGTACGATCCGTGAATACGCGTAACCAGCCGATAAGTGTACTCTCAATTTCCGCTTTTGCAATGAGGAAGCGTACTCCTTGGTCCTTGCTTACTGCTTACAAGAGGGGCTGATCGAAGGCGCCTTCTGCGAACTGATCCCTCACCTCTCTCTCTTTCCCTCTCCGACGAAGAAGCCCCGCCACCGTCAGTCCCGACGATGCAGCAGCGGCGCGTCGCCTCCGGCCGGCCGTCAGGAACGGACGGCTCCGACTTCTCCTACCGCATGGTCGTCGACTCCCGTAAGCACCCACCGCCCAAACCACCGAACCCTCGCTTCCAACGCCTCACCCACACCTCTCCCCTAACTTCTGCGATTCTTGCGAGCCTTTGCAGGGTACCAGAGGGTCGCTGAGGGTAGATCCCGCCTGGCCCGCCTCATCCTCGTGCAGGTCACGGCACAGCTCGAGCTCGAGTCACTCCTCCCTCTATTGCCGTCGTTGGCGATTCCTGATCTGATTAGTGCTCGTGGTTTTCTCCTGCAGGCGCTGCACCAGGTGGCCGGGGGCGCGCTTCTGTTGCTCTCGTTGTCCAAGGGGGTGGAGGCGAACAAGTTCGCAGTGCTGTCAGTAGCCGCGGGACTGCTGGCTATTGTGGTGGGGGAATTAGGTGATGTTCAACTTCCTGGGTTAATCTCAGTTCTGATTCCAGACATACTTACTAGATCAACCTCGCTTTGGAGTTTCAATCGAACTACTCATGGCACTGAGCAAAAAATGGAAGCATCACCTAGCAAGACATAGGCGATGAAAAAGGAAAATGTTTCATGATTGTTTATAGTCTATAGTCTAGACTCTATAATAGAGGAAACGTCACCTGCATTGGCTGTTGTCAATGCATTTGTTCATGTAGGCAGTTAAGGAGATAGGAGAGGATTGTTTGACTGTGCTTATCATCTATTGAGTGTTTAGGTATTTCATCTATGTTTTGCCAGAACCAGCAAACAAATCTGATTTCTTCTGATTTTAATCCACAACATGAAGCCCTGTCCACAGAAGTACATCCACTTGCATGCTTTGGACACAATCATGTTAGGATCAGCTGGAAGGCATTAAAGCACGCTATGAGCCTTCCTTGGCAAGCAGCAAATTGTATCAATGTCCACAAAAACAAGTCTGTTTCATTGAACATCCTCAACCACACCTTAAACATATGGAGGAGTTTTTGGGGTCACGAATCAGGACACCTGAAGAAATGGTCTTCTACTCTTTATTCATGTTTTTTCAATGGGCGTCCTTCTTCCAGTGTGTTGTATGAATTAAACTTTGTCAGATTATTGACTGTTCTTGGCCTGATGTTGTTGTTTGGTGCTCCACAGGGCGGAGGCGGACAATGGCAGTGCTGCTTCGGCTGTACACAAGCTTGTCATCAATTGCTGTTGCATTCTCTGTGACGTGCATTATTCGGTCAGAATTGTTCTTGAAGGTTCGGACTATGAAATTTAGAACCTAAATGTTTTATGCAAGTGATATGTGTGAAGTTATATCTGATGCAAGTCCTTTTGTATATCTTTTGTGTTTCTTGATGCTATCCAAGCAAAAGCATGAGCTGAACCTTCTTAAATTTTTGCACAAAGCAGCATGCCTCGTTAAGAGTGTTACTTCATTTAGTTGGCATTTGTAGAGGGTTGGTTTAAGTAGCAATTGTATATGTTGTTCTGGCCTTAGTCTTGTCAGCACAGTACATGACCTATCCCAGACACATGCTCAAGCTGGGTGATGGATTGTACAATTGTGTGCTGATCGAAACATGTAATTGGAATTTTGCAAAGACTACCTGTTTATAGAGACTTTAGAGGTGGATGTCCCACCTGGGGAGTACATTCACTAGAACGAGGCTAAAAAAAAGTTAACCAGGACCTGCACAAGTGGCGGAGCATGTGGTTCAATTTGATGCACAGTGCTTACATGGGCTTGGCATTCTGTGGATCCTCTTGAAAGAGAGGGGTGCCCTTGGGGCTATCTAGCATGCTTGTTTCAAGTTAGGTTCAAGAGCTGAAAACATGCATATGCACGCACCCTTTCACATCATATCGCAGTTCTTTCCTTAAATATTGCTGGAACCCATATGTTTGTTCATTCTGGTGTTGGATCATTTTGTCATGCCATAATAAACATATACATGTGTACATTGTATTCTTTTGACTTGAAGAAGTCTTTATTGCCAGCTCTGGTTAATATTCTGTCTACCTATCCAGATTTTCCTCAAAGAAATGTAGTACGATCATGATTTTGTAGGGCCAAACAAGAAATTAGGATTCAAGTTCATAGCAAATTATAATGTCCTGTACATGCAAACTTGAACCTGGCTTTACGGCACTGCTGTATAAACAGCTTGTGTATTAAGTGATGGATTCATTTTTGGCGGCATATCTAGTGCAAAAGAATGTTGGTGATATAGAGATGAGCAGAAATATAAGCCTGTCTTGCAAAAGAAAAATATCTGTAAGTAGGTCCCTCTATTGTCATGATCCTTTTGAAAGATGGCTGTCTTTCAGTGTCATGCCCGCATGGCTGAGCTAGTTGACAGGTATAACGATATAGTCTTATCTTAATCAGTTAATCTCAATAATTCCAGTAGCAATAACTCAGGTGTGCACATTTTATCCAGTAATCGGTTATCATGCCAGTAATCACCTGTTAGTTGATTGCTTAGTTAAACTTGAATTAATCTTCGATGTTAAACTTAAGTAAATCTTCGATGTTAGTCGATTCAAAGCAAGATTTCTGCTTCATTTCACTTCATTGCCTGCTGCTGATGTTGGGGTTTTGTGGTATCACCTATGCACTTTGCAGTTCCTTTTTCATGCTTTTGTGTGTGAATTTGTCTTTTGCTTTGTCATGTCACATTTGCCACACTGTTTTGAGATATGAATATCATTAGTTATGTGCATCTGGTTGTTGTGTAGGTTATGAAGCAGAACACAGCAGCCATAACAAGCTATGAACTGATCGATGCGGTTCGTGTTGCCCTCGGTATGTCCTAGATAAACTTATTTGAATTATAGTCAAGATATTTGTTGCTAACTTGTGTGGTCTAACATCCTTCATTATGTCAGGTGTCCTGCTGCAATTGGTGGTCATAGCTACAACTACCAGACTTCTGCAAAATATGTCTCCTCCCAAGAGAGCTTCATGAATGACATTGTAGATGTGCTCTGCATAGAACATACATGCTTTTCGGTTAAATATTGACCGAGTGCTATAGTCAATTAGACATGTAACGAAGCGGCAATTGGTGCAAAACCTTCTCGGCAATCATGAGTTACTTGTTTATTTCCTCTTTTGTTCTCCTTCCCTCTGTTGACCTGGTTTGGAAAATTGTGGTGCTCGGTGGCGCATTGAAGTTAAAAGGCTAATGAAACATTTCTATTGCTCATCTCAGCATGTGCTGTGTTGCTATCTGTTCGCTTGCGATGGCAGTTGCTACTACTCTGGCCAGTTTTTTGAGGTGCTGATTGCTGAAATCAGCTCTGCAATACTGGCACCTGTTCATTGCAGTAGCAGCTGAAGGCACAAGATAGCCGTCAAGTGCCGGCTACAGAGCTCAAACAATCGATTCGATCCTACCTACATAAGGATGCAAATAATCACCTACATAAGGATGCCAATAATCTCATTGACAACTTCGGTCATCATTTATACGATATGAATATGACTCTGAGTGTGACTTGTAATCATGTCCATTTGTTGATGTTGTGTTTCATGTCTTGTGAATTAGCAGTTGATAGATACTTTGCTTTTGTAGTCCTTCGGACGTTCTGACTTCCATTCACTCTACTAGTCCTGACCAGTGCTTGGGTAGTTGGGCACTTGACAGCGGCTTTATTCGAAAACTACTCCTGAACAGAGTAGGTTCTTGTTGATCTAAGTGGTTGATACCGATATTCTGGTTTCAATATAGCTGCTCATATCAGAAGTACTTGAATCCCTATTTTAATATTGGATCACATTTGATAGTCCTTTTTCTGTCGCATCCATCTTTTCGAAAACTTTGGAGCAATAACCAATCATGCATGTACTATATCATAAAAATACATGGACCAACATGCACGACACGACAATTAATCCGTGACTCTTCCATTGGCGGCTGTAACACATCATTCTGCTAATCAGATGCGACCATGCTAATATCACTATAATGATCTCATACTGCCACAGCATGCAAAAGACGTATGCGTATGCACAAGGCATCTACGTGGTGATGGTGTATACACAAGAAGCATGCACTTGAGTATCTTGTGTGTGTGACCTACGGCATCTGCTTGGCCATGGCGTTGACGATGCAGAGCGCGTTGGCCGTCAGGTGCGCGACGCCGACGACGTGCCCGCGCACGGCCTCCCTCGCGCCACCCCCGCCCGCGGCCTCCCCCTTGAACCCCTCCATGCACATGTCGTCGTCCGTCAGCGCCGCGCTCGCCCACGTCTTTACGCTGTCCACCTGGAACCTCACGTTCCTGCTGCTGCTGCTGCCGCCCCCCGCCGCCTTCCCTTTCTGCTCCTCCTCCCCGAGGCGCGCCATGGCCTCCACCGACTGCCGCAGCATGCCGACGGAGTCCCCGAGCATGCTCACGCAGTCCTGCGCCGCCTCCGCCGCCACGGGCGCCAGGTGGCCCGCGGCCGCCATCCCTTTCATCGCGGCCGTCGCGTTGCGCGCGCCGCCGAGAGTCACCGTCAGCGCGGCCCACGACAGGCGCACCGGGCTGGCCCCGACCTCCGCCGCGTACGAGGCCAGCGTCGCGTCGCACAGGGACGGGTACTCCGTCCCCGCGCACCACGACTTCACGAAGCCCGCCGCCGCGGCGTCAACGGAAGAAGGCCCCGGCCGCGCCGTGACGGCCCCGCACCAGCTGCACGAGAGCAGCACCGAAAGAAGCAGCAACGAGACGCTGCGTGCCATGGCTTCGGAACGCACGCACGCACGCACGAGAGCACGTAAAGCCACGACCGTCTGCTACGTGCTCGTAGTTCTCACTGGTCACTACCTCTGCTGCAGAGTGGCGTACGAGTTTGCGTGGAGAAGAGTGCGGGATGAAGGCGCGGGTCATATAAGGGCGAGAGGATAAGGGGTGCGCGCGGCGTGGAGTTCACGGGCGTTGTTATTGTTCAAGCGCCTAAAAATACCGTTTTGTTAGGTGGACGATTTCTAACCATCGGATCTGTATCTGCGGCGTCTGTCCTTTGTTCTTCCTAGGTCACACTTTGTTCCTGTCGTGCTCTCTCACCAGCTCACCCCGCCACCAGATCTATGTCTATAACCTGCTGCCGCACTAACCACTCTATTTTTCTCTTCCCACTGCCAACCCATCACCTGCAGCGCTAGTGCTGTCAACGTCGCCTCACCATACCGCCGGTTTGATCGTCACCCTATCCTCCCTTTAACCTCGTAGGGTCACCGAGGAACCCGAATCAACCCCCCCCCCCAACTCGTCTAAGCTGTCGTGTTCACACCGTAGAGTTTTCCGGTGACTGAACTAAAGGTCTGTCGCCAGCATGCACGGCTACATGCATGTAAGACCCCTTTTCCAGGATCTCATGTGCTTCTTGTATCAGTCTCTTAATCAAGTAGCTGATACACACAGTATAACAGTTGTAGTATCACAGTCAAACTTTAAATATACGTATTAAGGTTACAAAGTATAAGGGGTTACAAACCATAGCGTATATTACAAATCTGGCCGAACGGCCAACAAAAGTACAACGGGAACCAGAACCCAAGCCACAAGCAGCTAGGGTGCGAACACGACTCTAGAGACTACTCTTCAACCCCATCTTCACCTCCGACGTTGGCATGGTCTGTCTCTTCATCTGAATGACAGCAAGAGTGAGTACGGAAGTCACTCAGCAAGCCTTATACTATTTCAAAGTGTTGATAGATGCATAAATGGACAATTCAAGGTTAAGGCTTTACGGTTTAGTTTTATGCGTAAAGCAGTTTATGTAGGTATTCCATTGTATCATTTATTATTGACCTTAAGCCATTTTAAATATTCTAAAACCGAGTAACAAGCTTTATTTGGGGGTTTTTCGGTCCTGAGGGGGCTACACTTCACTCTGCAGTCCCTATTATCACATCTGGTGTACCTCTAGTACCACACAACTTCTAAAGGATTGAGCCAGGAACCTCATCCCATGGACATCTAGTCCACACACTCACTCATCAAGACACACGCATCCTGAGTCTAGTCATATGGGGTCATGCTTCGCATGTCCATGACCGTGGACACATCTATTCGAATAGATTTACACTCTGCAGAGGTTGCACAACTTTACCCATACGATATTCTCAGCCTCCAACCGTTGCAAGCGGAGGAGCAAATCATACCGAGACCCTCCAAACACCTTTCCTGCCAGACTTTTCTACGAGACACCCCAAGTACCAGAGATCATGTTCAGAATACCAGATTGGCTATGCCGTCTCTCGAAATATTCAACAGAGGGCCAGATAGACACTTGGCTTCTCGCTGCTCCCCAGCCGCCTAGTATGATGCCCAGCCCAGTTCGGTGAAAGAAAAGGCAAGTTCTGCCCATTCAGGACGCATGGTTGCACGGGGGGTGGCTAAGCATGTCGAGGCAATTGACTCGGTCCTTAAACGGCCAGGGCAGGTATCTTCTAACAATGAACACTATAGATGTGACTCAAGCCCTCAGGAGTATCCTCATCCGGAGTACTACTCCACCTGCCCCCGCCAAACAGTTTTCACCCATTTTTACACATCTCCCACCGTATCCCACACAACATAAAAGATTCCCCAACCATCACGGAATTCACAACCATTAAGAATTCATGATATATGAGTTACTATAGATAATAGTAAATCTTGTCTCCGAGGAGAGGTGTTTAAAAAGCGACATCTCCGAGGATACGTATTCCATTCTAAGCATACTAGATATCAAGACGTCGCCCATCGTTAATATATTTAACAACAGGTATTCCTAGGGTGATATGTATTCCGGATGATGACATGTAGGCATGGCAGTGTTGATAGGATTAACTACTACAAGTAGTTTGAAAGAAAACGTAATATATAGTACATGCGATAATAAGTCCAGTTTTAATTGATCATGTAAGTTATTTGAAAACATATGTTCAATATGATCAAGGAGATAGAACTTGCCTTCTCCGAAGTTCTCTTCAGAGTCTTGGTTGTAGTCATAATCCTCCCTGCTCCTGATGCTTCCTACGCAGTATTCGCAGAACTCTGGTTGCTCTACAGTTGCGACTGCAATCAATAATGGCTACACTAGAAAAGAATCAAATAATATCAAATAGAAAACCAAATGAACCCTAATGGACATCACAATATGACAGATGAGTAGATTTTGATTTTAGATGAATTTCGGCGAGAGAATCGCCGAAATCGGAGCCAGAATGGAGAAGTTACGGCTCCCGAAAGTTTTAATCTAAATTAAATCAGAAAAATACCAAATAACATTGTTCATGAGTGGGACCCACATGAACAGTAACTTGGGCCCACATGAACAGTAACCCATTGGGCCGGGTCAGGCTTGAACTGCACATTGTTAGCCCGCTCGGATTTGGGCTGGGTGTTTTAGCGGGCTGCGGGAGCTAGACCGGCCCACGGACTCCCGGCCTTTGGCAGCTGCTAGGCCGAGTCATGGCCCATTCAGCCAGGCTGAGCCACACCGGCTTGGCTAGGCCGCGGGCGCACGAGCAGCAGCCCGGTTACACGCGTGCGTAGGCGCGCAGACGCGCAAGGCGGCCAGGGGGGGGAATGGCTCGGCGGCGAGGAATAGCAGAGGAGCTACGCCGGAGTGCTCGCCGGCGACGCGTTCCGGCCAAGGATTCACAATGACGATCAGACGCCGAGATACTACGTGGCACGGTGGATTCAAAAGGGAGCTCGTCGATGGCGACCGGTGACGGAAACTCTACCAGACGACGGCCAGAGGAGAGCGCAGTGGCGCGAGACAATTGGACAGCACCTCCCTTGCACTGGGAGGTGCCAACCTGCAAGGGAAAGAGACCCAGCGCCTCTAGGCATCATGGCATGACGGCTGTGCCACACTACAGAGCAGAAACACACCGGCGGCGGTGGCAATCACACGACAGCGCGTGGCGATAAGCTAAGAGAAAGAGCGTGGGCGGCTACACGCTAGCTAGGCGGACGTGCGAGGGGACTATGAGGCTTACTGAGCGCAAGGACGACGAGAAGCGGGACGGCGACCGGTGATTCGTCGAAGAGGCGGCGGCGGCGCTGTTTGACTACTGGTGCAAGCGGGCTCCCGTCGAGCTTCTGGCGAATGGATGGCGACCCAGGGACGGCAGCAAGGTCCTGAAGCTCCCTAGCAGCACGTGGTCGGAGGATCGACGTCGGCGAGATGTGATGGCATGTAATGGCAACGGCGGCGGTGGAATGTGGAGAAAGAGGGAGAAGAGAGGCTGGGGCGGTGCTATTTATAGCGGGAGAGGGAGTAGAGAGGGGCGGTGCGCGCGTGACGTCGGGCGGACGTCGACGGGCAGCGCGACAGTGAGGTGGCAAAGCGGCGCCC
This sequence comes from Phragmites australis, assembly GCF_958298935.1. Lineage (NCBI taxonomy): Eukaryota > Viridiplantae > Streptophyta > Magnoliopsida > Poales > Poaceae > Phragmites > Phragmites australis. The sequence goes on along the minus strand of NC_084941.1, from coordinate 3,979,582 downwards.
ACCATTTTTCCCGCGGCGTGGGTGCTCTGCGCCGTCCATGCGCGGGTGAGGAGCGAAAGTTGCACGGCGCCAGGCCCTCAGGCTACGGGGGAGAGAGAGCAGAGAGGGAGAGAAAAAGCGGAGAGGATGGCAGTATGTGGGAGAGAGCAGGTGGCTCGTCGGTGTCGCGGTAGCGGGCGCCAGGGAGGCGCGGCGTCGTGCTGGAGGAGGAAGGAGAGGAGCGCGGCAGTATGCGGTCGGATGTGCGACACTTGGACGGCAGAGAATCGCGCGGCGCGGGAGCGCACGTGGGGGCAGGCCTGCGCGGGCGAGCTGGGCCGGTTGGCTGGCATGAGGGATTTGAATTTAAATTAACTTTGTATTAGGATCATTTCAAATAAATATATTTGAATTATTATATGGGCTTGGATCTTGAGTTTTTTAAGATGATTTGAATCAAAGGATTTGAATTCGAATTGGGTTGGAGCGGAATAGAATCTAAGAGTAGATTTGAAATTGAGAGACATTCAATTTTAAATCTCCACATAAGAACCATAAAATCTCAACCCAAATCATAAGAGCTAATTTAATGCAGGGACTATTTTTAATTGATTCTATTGCACCTTGGTATCCTATTTAATTTAGTATACTTAATATACATGATTGTATTCATACTGGTATATATACATTCGTATATTTATTTTCTCATCTTAGCTTGCCTAATTAATCTAAAACAAAGTTTTAATTCAAAATGAATTTTACAATTAAATAACATGTTTAAACTCAGGATGGTACAATGCAAATGTCGACGTGTTGGGAGATTGCGTGCAAAACCAAGGCACGTGGCAGCGCGGTTACCTTGCTGTTTCGTGCGGGGCTGGTCTGACTGCTACGGGGACTGTGTGCATGGGAGCGCGCTATGGGACAGATAACGGTAAGGGGATTGCTTCCAGGGCGGTGTGGGTGTGGGGGACCAAATCAATGGCGTTGGGCGTTTCTCTTTGAGGTCACCATCGCCGCCGATTGGACTCGAGGCGGGACAAATCGCTATGGCGACGACCGGCTTCGTTCCAACAACTGGGTTGCACACGTTTGCACTGCTCCTGGTCGACATGGAGAAGCAGGCACGTAATGCATTCTTCTTCTTCTTCTTTCGAGGAAGATACTTCCCCAGAAGAAGAGCGCAAACATCAGAAATCGGTGGAACAATTCTCCATTTCCAAGCAGACCAGATCATTAGATACTGCCAAAGATATTTGTGTATATATGATCTATGATGACCCATCACCAGAGTTTCCATTATTAGACATTTGATCGATCGACGTTACAATGATATGCGAAAATAGCTGTTTATGTAACTTGTTTCTCCTGTAGGATGCAGATCATGTATGCAGGGGCGCCCCAGCCCCTCTACTACTTGGCAGCTAATGGAAGTCCTTGAACAATTATTTTGTCATAGACAAAGGAGAGGAAGAAGAAAAATAGAAAGAGGAGGAAGAGAGAGGTGGATATTTCCTCAGTCTGGTTCCTCCACATCCGCCACTGCATGTATGAGTGGTGCTGACTCATCAATCATCCACTATGTCGTGGGGCCAACATGACGTACGCTGTCCCTTACGCACAACTTGCACCCTGAATTGCCCACGGAAATTATCGTATCAGCGAGTGTATCTTACAGGTGCAGACCGCAGGGGCAACCGCCATTTTTCAGGGACCAGATGGGTACACTAGCACTGGACCTATTCGACGGAAACAGAAATGCTTCAGCAATTTGCTTCCTCCCAGCTGTGCTAAGCTCGAATCCTTACCAGCGGGCAGCGACGGTTTCGTCCGTCGCGTTGGAAGAGAAATGCATTCAGACACCGAACCAAAATGACCACATGGAACACGAATGAATGGATAATGCAAAGAAAGAGAGAAAGAAACTGTGAAAGCTTGAGAGGGGCACACCACGAAGACAACCAGCTCAGAAATGAACTTTGGGGCCGCTGAACGAACTACTGAACGATTGTTGCATCCGTTCTCCCGCCTCATCACCGCGAACGCTTCCGCCGCTCCTTCGGTCGTCCTCGCACCCTACCCACGCCATCTCCTCCGTTGCGCCCACTTCTACTCCGGCTCTCCGCCTCCTCTTTGTTCTTGAAGACGCGGCCGTGGGGCGAAAGGGATCATCTGAGAGAAGTTATTACTGAAGAGGATAAACAGTGATTTACATTAGGATCTATTTCTAACCGTCGGATCGAAATCCAACGGTTCAGATCAGATGCTATAGCATTTGCTAAACAGTAGGAATCGTCGGTACCATAAACAAAGTATTGTTGCTACAGGAACCTGCATTGCTTTCACCACTATGGAGGATCCGGGTCCGTCGCGGGGAGGCGGCAACCTCAGGTGGAGGCCCATGTGCTTCCTGGTAACAATGCCGTAAAATGTACAGGTAAGGCACGGTATGTTTTCCGCATCCATCTTCATCTTAGTTTTTGGATCTCATTCGACGTTGTCTCTCTCGTCGCATAAAAAAAATGATGAGCAATACGTGATAACAGGGGCAGAACCAATTATAAGTCAAGACCCAGGCTGATCCATTCATATTTGGTTTGGATCTAAAGATTTCTATTATTTCTACAATAATTTTAATAAAAATTTAAACCCATGACTCAGACTAAAGCCTAGCTTACCATGAGCTTAGATCCGCCCCTGCGTGATAACCAATCACTAGACCTTTAGATCAGTGTCAAAACTACAGTTGAAAATTGGTTTTTTATGCAACTTACTCTTCTGCCGAATACAGAGCACGTATGACTAACGTTCACTCAATAATAATCTACTTCGTCGTGTGGGTACATGGCTGCTTCGGATCGAGCGAGTTGGGACCAACTGTCCACATATGATACTGTCCCTTATCCACAACTTGCACCCTTGAATTTGCCAACGGAAATTGGACAGGTCAGTGAGTGTATATTGATATCTTTTTTTATATAGAAAAACATGTATCTTGATATCTTCAGGTGCAGAACCCAGGGACCGCTTTCTTCCCGGGACCAGATGGAATTTTCTGAGATAGCACTGGACCTGTCACAGGCACCTCCTGTTTGGTTCGATGGAAACAGAAATGGTTCAGCGATTTGCTTCCTCCTCGTAGCTATGTTTGGCCGAATCCTTGCCAGTGGGCAGCGACAGCTTCGGCCGTCGCACTGATAAATGGCAGAGTGACTTGTTCTTACTGTTACCGGTCGACATGCGTGTACCGTGGCACGGAAGTAGAAAAAGCGCATCAGAGTTTCAGACACCAAAAATAAAATGTCGACATGGTTGCGAGCATCAGACTCTGTAGAATTTTCTGGAACGAACACGCCCGATCCCCTTCTTTGGTTTTCCTTTATCTTACCACCCTTTTACATTTCAGTCCCTACACTAAAGCATATTACATATACACACCAATACTTCTCCTCAAGATGGGAAATATATATCTATTATTCCCATCTTGCTACAAACTAACACACATTTTTAACTCCTAAGCCTTTTATTAGACAGTTTGCTACTTGATCACCTAAAGCTATGTAACTTAGTTTAAGTGTTTCATCATCTAATCGTTCCTTGATGAAGAAGCTCCACATGCTTGGTTCTATCACACTGAACTGGATTATTTGCAATATTGATCGTTGACTTATTATCACACTAAAGAGCCAAGATGCCTTTTGATAGCTTCAATTCTGATAATAAGTTTTTTATCCATAACATCTAACTTAAACACACAGACATGGCTCGATACTCTGCTTCTGTAGTTGACCGAGACACCACCAATTGTTTCTTGCTTCTCCTTGACACTAGATTTCCTCCAACAAAAGTACAATAAATAGAGGTTGACCTTCTATCATCAGGACAGCTAGTCCAGTCAGCATCACTATAACCTTCCACCTTTAGGTGGCCATTACTCTTAAACCATAGTCTTTTACCTGGATTACTCTTCAAATATCGCAAGATCCTGTAAACTGCATCCATGTGTTCATTCCTAGGATCATACATATATCAACTCACTACACTCATCGCATAGGTTATATCATGTCTTGTATGACACAAGTAAATTAATCGTCCCACAAGTTTTTGATGTCTATATTTATCTACCGAATCTCCGGACATGGCACTTAACTTGTGATTCTGTTCCATAGGTGTAGAAGCAGAGCGACATCCAAGCATACCTGTTTTATCCAATAAATCTAGGGCATACTTCCGTTGGGAAAGAATAATCCCCCTAGCCGATCTTGCTATCTCAATGCCTAGGAAGTAACAGAGTTGGCCTAAATCCTTAACATCGAATTCTTTGCTTAGATTCTCCTTTAGTCGAGTCATCTCCAAAGTATCATCACCAGTAATTATCATGTCATCTATATAAACCGCAAGAATAGTGACATGCTTACCAGAGTGACGATAAAACACGGTGTGATCCCCATTACACTGTCTATAATAAAATGATCAAAAACCACCAGGTATAGGATGTTTGGCTTCTCTCAGAAAAAAGTCAATTTTTTTTCTAAGTGTCATTTCATGATTGGGACACGTCTGAACCGATCAAACCACACTCTTGGCGATTGCTTTAGACCATACAACGACTTCTTCAATCTCATACTTTTCCCTTAGTTTGACCAGTAGCAAATCCAGTGAATTTTCCATATAAACTTCCTCATGATGATCTCTATGTAAGAATGTATTCTTAACATCTAATTAGTACAATGACCAATCAAAATTAGGTGCACAAGAGATTAGTGTTCTTATAGTGCTCATATTTGCAACTAGCACAAATGTCTTATCATAACCCATTCCATAAGTCTGGTTATACCCTTTTGCCACTAATCTTGCCTTATACCTCTGTATCTTACCCTCAGGGTTTTGTTTCACTGTATGAACTGTGGGAACTATCCAAATTTTATTCTAATTAATCATTAGATCAATTATTTACACAATCACGACTACAATGATTAACCAGAATTCAATTTCAGTAGTCTTGACAAGTGTTTTATACCCAACATCAGAATACAAGCCTATACAACATGCTTCATCATATCAAGGCATAATAAAGAGTGAGTAATGAAACTATATTATAAGTCTTTAAGTGATTACAATTTCACATTAATTTATATAAAGCGAACACTAGGAGGACAAAAAGACAGTTTCAACTCTTAGTTGGTTAGAGTCACTACGCAACGGAAATAAACACATGAACGACAAAAAAATGGGTGACGTCATGTGCCCATAAGCACCACCCCAAAACGACATCTCCCGAGTAGATATCACTACTCTTGCCCGCCGCCAATATCGACGGGCGTGAAGTAGCCAAACACTAGCTCTTCCTCACCTGAAAAATAAAGCGGCGTGAGTACGAATGTACTCGCAAGACTTAATCCATAATAGGTACTTATAATAACCGACTCTAAGAGAATGCATTTGAGGATACGTAGTAAGGAATCAGCCAAAAAGGTTAAATAAATTTATAGTACAAAGGCGATTTTGACTCAAGGGTGTGAGCATCTATAAACTAGCCAGAGGACCCTTCTATCCTGAGATCATCAACATAACATATATGTCATTGGAACCATCTCAACTCGCCTTCAGACATCACTAACTATTTCCCAACATACCATTACAACATTCCGATATCGAGACTCTACGATTGATACAAATGGACAGAAGCGTGCTCATGATCGAGAGCGCGGCAATTTGAATTATTCTTAAACCCTACAGGAGGCACATCTTTACCCACATAACTCGAGTCTATCCTCTTGGTCTCTGAGACAACATTTCTCATACCTGGAACTATCCACTTGCACATGCTCATATGGCATCGGGGTTACTACGAGCGTGTTCCGGACACCTCTGGCTCCCCGCCACCTTGCTTCTCCTTATTTTTTTTCTTACGCGTCATAGGGCCGCAAGGTAAGTGTCAACACAGCGTATGATAGTTGGCTCATTCGTCCATTATCTGAATATGTGGTAGTATGGAAAGTGATAAAACCAACTGCAACAATAGACAATGCTTAATCGACTGAGACGGGTCTATAGCATCCGAGACTCCGTTCTCGAGCCATCCCTACCGCACGCCCAAATCTCAACTCATTCTCAGAATCTCATACATCCCAACATCATTATTAATAGTGTGAAATATTGATATGCCCTAAGCTCACGAACGATAGTCGAACCACTATTCGACTTCTACTGAGAACCTATACAATTCTAAGTATCTCAGATCATTTTAAGTTGAAAATTAATATGATTAAACCCTGGTTATAAGGATATAAAACATCAATAATTCAAGGTAGGAATAATACAACAATTTAGATTCTATACATAACACCCAATGAGAGTCACTGACATGTATAACATACATAAAGCATAATTTATCTAATTCAATATCACATGATCTAAAGTAATAGGTAGAGTATACTTAGATGTTTACCTTGGTGCTTAGTTGCTTCACATACAAAATCACAACCAGTTTACACCTCAAGAATACTCCCGGCGCTGTCCGATTCGTCGATCGCTAAAAGAAAGAACGATGCATCATAATTAACGTGACGAAATGCTATGATGCATGCACCAAATGTCATGAAATTTAAAGGAAGAAGAGGTACTAAGTAAAGAACATGATATAGCAAGAATCATCTGAATTGAAGTGTGAAAGCTCATGGTATAATGATTTACTTATCGTCTATCTAAAAAGGACTTTAATAAGGCTAGCTATCAAGATTAAATGATTTTCAACAATTTAAACAGCACTTTCATACCAAGGTATATTTTTCCTAGATATCACTGATCATAACATGAATTTTCTAAGTGATTTCATAATTTTAGATCAAGGTATTAATTAATTGTGATTTAATTAAGCTGAAACACATTTAATTAATTAATTAATTATCAGAAAGTATTTATTGAGTTAAAAAAATTAAACTGTATTTCATACTCATACGAAGATAACACAACTAGTTTCATGAATTTTGGAGTTCGTATGAATTAACTACAAAATATACAAGCTATCAGCAAAGTTTAAAAAAATGAAAACGTCTAATGAACAGTAAATTCGGAACTTCCGGGTTGATGTCGGAACTTCCGGGTGGTTGGAACTTCTGGGTGTTTTTACGAATAGGGGTTCTTGGGTTATAAATTTTGATTGACTTGAAAGTTCCAAGTTAAGGTCGAAACTTCCGGGTTTGATTCTAAGCAAGAACTCTCAAGTAGTTTTAACTAGGATTACCCGGAACTTCCCGGTTGTAACCTGGAACTTCCAAGTTGTAGCAGAACATGAGTTTTGCAATGATTTTTTGACCGATTCAACTTGCATGTCTTTCTAATTCGAGGATAAGCGTGTTTGCACTAACCCAAAGGCTCTAGGCTCCATCTACCCACAAGAACAAACCTAAATCCCAGGTTCTACCTCATCCAAATTCCTCCTATTAGCTCCAAGTCATCAAGACCGAAGCGGTATTTTGCAAAAGCAAGAATGCCACTACAAAACCCATCCAAAGCAAAACTAAAATGTGCATTCCACCATGGGAACCTAGGAGACTTATCCCACACCCTTGTGGAGGTTGGTGCCTTCAGGTGGGGAAGAATCAGAGAGAAAAGGCTCAGAGAAGAGAGACCAAAGTGCTGAAATTTCAGAAAAGAGAGGGATGACGAAAATGATTTGCAAAACCTCCAAATCTTCATGCATGCACGGAAATCTTGGATGGATGGAGAGCTAGAGAGGTAGGAAATGCAAGGGTAACACATGCATACCTTGCTTTTGCCTCTTGAGGTGGGATTTTGGGTGGAGAGTGGAGGGGAGTGCTTGAGGGCGGATGAGAGCAGCCGCTCCCTTGTGCTGCTCGGCTTGGGGGTGAGAGGGAGAGAGTGAGCACGCGAGAGAGAGGAGAGGGAGTGGGGTGCTGCTGCTGCTGAAAGAAAAGGAGAGGGGTGAGGTGTGGGGCCAGGCAAGTGGGTCCCACACGTTAGAGAGACAATCGTTTTCAGCTGCGAAACATTTTAAGGAAACATGCGTAATGATTACAAACAAGATGAATCCATTTTAAATGGATTCACTTGCCATGCCTATGCGCGACTTAAACTAGACGAAAGCTCTAACGTCGGGCATTTTCAGAACAACTGAAGAGAGGTGCGGAGTGGAACAATGCTTGATGTATCTCTAAGCAAAATTGAATGTGAACTTGAATTTTTTTTTGTGTCTATAGAGTTTTGTCTGCTTCACTAAATTAGTTCGGATTGTGTAAGGTGAAGTCGTGTACATATTATATTTAGTAGCATTGCACATATTATGTTTATACTTATGAGACATGATAGCATGATTGTTCGATATCTAGCATCTTTATATGTCATGAGCTATTATGACATATAACTTAATATGAAAATCGAAAGCGTCCTTTTCTTTGGGATTGGGTTCTTCTTCCATCAAATTTTTCATCAATATCAATATGTAGGTAAATATAGCTACCTAGCTAGCTAGCACATGTCCATGAGCAAGACAATGACTTACTAACCATATGAACGTTTTACTTAGCCTTTTTCTAAATGTGAATCGATGCATATATTGTGACCATAATTTGATTATATATCTCATTAATTATAACTCTAAATTAAGTGATTTTTGTGTCTAAAATTTTTATGTAGGAATGGAACATACAAAATCCAATCGCCGTGCACGGCCTCGCCCTGTCCCCCCTTCGATACAAGGCCCCTTCTCAGATCCGGCTCCAGTCTCGGTACAAGATGAGCCTACAAACATGGACCTGGATCAGACAGGAGGCAGTAGCCCAAGTACGTACCTGAACATGGATCAGTTTGAGTTGGAGACAACCGCTATGGCTACGTAGGGCAGAGCCAAAGATGATGCTCCAGAGAGTCAGATTGATCCTGATGTTGATGCTCCGGAGGGTGACGAGATGATAGGAGAAGAGATGAGTGGACGAGGTCCCAGCAGGATGTCCGAGGGACGTTTCATCATCACAGAGGTTAATTCATTCGGGGAGCCCATGAGACCTAAAGTTGTTCTAGGGCTATTCAAAACAGCAATCAGGTGTCTAGTGAGGGACCATGTTGCAATCATATATAGAAGTTAGTGAGGCAGATGAGATGACATGTGGGTGGTTTCCGATAACATCAAGGATTTTATGTGAGGCAAGTTAGTGGAAAAGTTTTAATACCCTGAAGAATGCAACATGGCCTAAGCAAAGCGTCATGTCCTATCAACAATGGCCATCACGTTCAAGAATTTCGAGGGTAAGTTGTGGAGAAAATATTACTTGGTGGGCCGAACATTGAAATGGAATGATTATCCGATGGTGGAACCATTTTGGAATGATTTTATAAGTACATGCGGTTAGAGGAAGCACAATGACTAAGTGAGGTAAATAAGATCAACTCCCACAAGAATGTGTACCCACACAGAACTGGCTCGCGTGGGTACATGAGGAAATACGACGAATGAGAAGAGATGGAAGAACAAGTAACTCGCAGTGGTACCACACCTCATACGGTCGACTGGATTGAACGAGTGAAGCACTATCTGTATTCGAGAGGGGTGACTTTGTTGGTAGATGGCAGCCTAATCTTCAAAAGCGACAGAGAATAGGAAGTGATGCAAAGAATTACAGATGCCCACGCCCAGTCTTCTCAAGGCTCTTTCAGGCCAGAAAGGGAGAAAAACCAGCTAACCTTGGCACTGAGAACCAAGGAGCACCCAGGTGTGGTGCCTTGGAAAGAGGGATTCACAGAAGTCGTCGAAAGTTACAGGAGTCGAAAGAGAAAGAGAGAAGAACTGAAAGAGCTACTGGCTTTAGTACGACAAGAACTTGTACAAGAGTGTCAGATGATAGACGCCAAAATCAAAGAAGCACTTCAACAAGGAAACAAACAACAGCAAGGTAAAGAAAATGTTGTGAGCCCTGGTGGTCGTCGGAGCAGCTGCCGGTGTCCGTGGGGTTTGCAGAAGAAGAATCAGCCCGTTACCCCATGGACAACATCACGAAAAGTAAAGTGTGAAAGCTTGTCGTGCCCACCTTGAACATTACCACCACGATGGCTATGGGGCAAGTCGACCAATGTGTGGAAGGAGCTCTCTTCGACTATCTTCTGATACGGTAGGGATACGCCAAAGTTCACGTGGACTTCGTGCGAATGTCGTACTGTAAGATTGACATAGATTACCTCGGAGAGACGGGTTCCAAGAGGCTCGGATCAAATGTGGGTGGCTTCATTCTGTGGCCCAAGCACTACATAGTGTTTGAAGATAAGACAGACTAGTCGTCTGATGCAAAGTCGAACCCACCACACATAATTTCTCCGACTCCTCCACGGTCACCGCCACCACCACCGTCAAAAAGAAGAGAGTCAACTCCTCCAAGGTCCCCGCCACCACCACCGTCACCCAGAAGAAAGCCAACTCATCCTTACGCAAGTCGCCACAAAGGGAGCCAACTCCTCCCCCTCGGAAGTCAGCACCAGTGCCACCAAGAGAGACAACTCCTCCCCCTCCAAAGTTAGCACAACCACCACTAAGAGAGCAACTCCTCCCCCTCTGAAGTTGACAACAGCTACACAGTCTAAGAATTTAAGTTAATCTCAGAAGTCGGCTTCATCCCAGAAGCAAAGGGCACCTAAGAATGTGGCAGCACCTAAGAAGTTGCCTTATGAACAAATATCAGAGAAAACTAGAGCGATAGTGGACACCAGTGTCAAGAAATTCTTTAAAAAGCCAGAGCCTGAGAAGAAATACCAATTCATGTAAAAACATATAAGTTTTTCTTGAAGATGGCCAAACCTGTTGAGCGTAAGAGTAAATCAGACTACGCGCATCAAAAGCAAGAAATACTTGAAGGACTCTTCTATCGAACATATACAACAATAATAGAATTTAGAAAGATTTCTTGAAGACGCTAAAATGACAAAATAGCAATTTCTAAATGAGTCCTTGACACCAAAAGCAGCCGAGAGATGGCAATTTAAGTTGGGCGAACTCTTGATCGTGCCAAACATGTGGGACAAACTGATATATCAAGTTCAAAAATTCCATACGTGGTACATGAAGGAGTCGTAGGATGGTAGAGAAATGTTCGAGACCAGATACATGGATCGATATTTCCGCCACAAGGATGGCTCTATTTATATATTATTTGAGAAAATGTATCGACTGTACCAGTAAGATGGCCTCAACGTGTCTATCTTGAGTTGTTGTACTCTGTAAGTGTCGTATACATATAATTCATAGTATATATTCATGTATCATTGGATTGAATGTCTTAACTTATTTCTTATGTAGAATGGAGGTATAAAGATGAGGACGGAGGGCATCGACCATGTGGGATTCATCGACTCACATCATGTAAACCCGACAATGATGCAATTCGATCCAAAAGGAACCGATGACTATGCATTAAAGTGTATTTTGGAGCTACAATTGAAGAAATGCATACTTTTGCCCTACCACTTTGGGTATGTATTTCCCTCCATGAATGCTCTACTCTTTTTAGCAATACATAGTTAGAAATTAGAACCAACTAACCTATGGTGACCTATATGCAGTTATCATTGTATCCTTCTTGTCATCCAGCCAGATATTAGCAAGATCGTTATCTTCGACTCACAAAATAATTCAAAAGAAACCTACCAACCCGTCATTGACTTGTTACAAAGGTAAAACCCGACTATTTCGTTATTGCTCTTATAATATTTGATTTGATTGAATCTAAATTTACATACAGTAATAATCACACACATGCAGAGTGTACATACGATACATCAAGAAGAGTGTTAGACACCGACTATTCGTGAAAGAATATATTATCTGACATGACTTTCATTATAGAAAGCAGGGCTCGTTCAATAATTTATATGGTTTTTATGTAATGGAATTTATGCACAAATTCAACGGGATGTGTCATACCATGTTGTCGATGCTGAGGTATGCGACATACATCTTGATGACTAATTTTCAAGTCCGACACGTGTTCATAAGGATTGATTTTTTCAATTCTTGAAATTGCAGCTCCTCGTGTTGTCCAGAGATCGACTCATAGCATTGAAATCAATGCACTTCAAAAACAACTTGTCGGGTTCATCAATGACTAAGTCATCAGTCCAACCAGCGAGTTCCATGAATTTGGTTCCTCTCTCTTGTTACCTTCATCCAACTAAGAAAAAATAGAGTTCAGAACCTTCGATTAGCAAGAAACTTTAAACTCTTTTTCATTGTTGTAATGAAGCCTCACATGTATGCGGTGTATATATACGGTGACGAGACTTGATGTTTTAGAAATAAAATTTATATGTGCTTGTGTATATATGCTGTAATAAAATTTGACGTCTCGTAAATTAAATTTATATATGTGTCTATAAATATACCATATACTATTACCGACAACGGCCAAAATTTAAAAATATCACAGTATTGACGGCAACCACCACATTTTGAAAAGGGTGAGAAATATCTATCAATGTCGGTTGTTAAAAACAAACCGGTACTGATAGTGATTTTCAGTGTCGGTTTCATATTTGGCACTGATAATCTGTGACTATCAGTGTTGAGTAATCAATATCGGTTCTAAATCGTCATCAGTGACGGGTTTACCGACACTAAGTCATCAGTGGTGAGTTTTAAAACCCGTCACTGAAGATAATTTTGAACCGACGTTAATACGGATATCTGTAATAGTGTCTCAGCTGATGAACCGGACAAGTTGAGAAGAACTGCGTATGGATCAATGATGAGATTTAACACTACTACCAGAAGCGGAGCTAACTAAATACCCTGATGCATCTCTGATATGAGTTTTAAAATTAAAAGAAGATACTACATCGTTTTACTAGTGTAATCAAGGACAGTATCTCGAAAATCAACTGAGTGATAGTATATATTGTCGTGGGAGGTTTTGAAGCGTTAGTTACTCCTACGATCTTTTATTGGCACGTGAGATCAGACGCTGCATGTCGAATTGTCGATAGCAGAATGGCACTACGTGGATGCCGACGCTGTCTGCCGCCGGCTGCTACGTGGCTCTGCCGTGCGTGGCGTCGCCGCCGCCACGGCAGCGCGGCTTCCACCCGGGCCACGGGAAGCCCCGCTGCACTGGCACGCGCGGGCCGCAGCGAGCCTCGTGCTCGAGCCCCCACCTCGCCTCCGGGCTGAGCGCGGAAGCTGGGTGGTGCCGAGGCCTGAGCCTTTGCCTCCCCGGCGGCACCGCGATTCCATCAGCGACGTCTGCGGCGGCGGCGACATCGTCTTCTGTGCCTTCCAGTGTCACTGCCACCGCTGCCGGCATCTCGGCGGCCGAGTCCGCGGGCCATTTGTCGTCGCCGTCGGCAGGGCTGAGCAGCGCCGGCTCGGCTGACGCCGGCGAGATCAGGAGAGCCACGGCGTACAGGGAGAGGAGGGAGAGCATCGCACGGGTACGTGAGGCATGCATACTTGCGTTGTTGTGTCTAGCCAAGCTTTTCTTGCTGTGAAGGATAGAGGTGAGGCAGATGGTACTTATTACAGCGAAATTCTTGTAACTTATAAACGTTAATGCAGGGAGTTCTTTTTTTTCCCCCGAAAGCACGGCATTAATGCAGGGAGTTCTATTACATTGATTCAAGTTTGTAGTAGATCTTGAGATCTTATAAGTTGTAACAAATAGTCCACACTTAATGAGAAACGTTGCCTGAAGAATTCTCTTCCTTCTTAGATGTTCAGATGTTAACTGAGATGTGAGATTTCAGCAGCTGACGATAACATTTGTGACATCTGAACTTCAGAGAAGCTCCAGAAAAGCTTTTTTGGAGATAAAGAGGGCATAGGACCATGCACACGTGTAAGAAAAAGGGGACCCTGCCCTGAACTGAAAACAAATACAGCATTGTCCGTTCACACTATACATCAACCATTTGATGCTCTGGATTACACTAGACTGAACCTGAAATCTTACTGATCGGATTGATGTTTCTCACAAGACTGATTAATGCCAGAGCATGATGGGATTAAGGGAAGCCAGTAACTGATTAATTCTGCTACGATCTACATCCAAATCCACTAGTCTTTCCTGTTATTATTGATGCAACTTAACCATCTAAATATTTTTGTAGTTTTAGTGATAACTTCATCTCTTATCTTACTACTTATTGCTTTGTTCGTAATTTTTGATCTAGGATGTTCTTGTGTCATCTTGGTTTTTTCGTAACTCTAAGAACAACTTACGTTTGTTGTCTTGCTACTCATCATCGCTTTGTTACAATTCTTAACTAAGGGTATTCATTTGTTGTCATCATCATGATTCTACTCATGTGCTTCGCCATTTACTTATTCTGCTTGATTCAATATGATTACAAGATTTCACTCTACAACGGTTTTGAAAAAACAGTTTTTGGATATATTAGTCTAAGTTTATTACTTAATGTTATCTCTTTTAAATACAACGCTATTACATACGTCTTGTATTTAAAAAAAATATTAGGAATATAGAGTCCTTATTCATTATGTATATGTTAATTACTAGAGTTCTTATATTGTACTTATATACTCTATATATTGCCATCAAAAACTAGAATTAAATACAAGTTGTTATTTCTAACAACAGAAACCACCTCTGAAAACAATCGATTTCAGGAAATGGAGCGTACGTGAGGATTTTGTCGCCCCATGTTCGGTGTTCCTCGAAACAACCAGCTCCGTCCAACACAATTGCCACGGTCGGATGAACCAGGGCTCTCCTCTTCTCCAACAGCTCCATGGAAACCCCTCCTCACCTTGTCCAGCAGACCAGCAGGCCAGAGAAGACATGATTCCCTGAACATCTGCACCCCTGACCGGTGCAGAAAAGACGTCGCAAATTAAGCCCGTGTGACCTCTTGGCTCTAGTGAGGTCAGCATATTAACCAGACCCACCTCCACACTTCCTGTGGATTCCTGGTTTCACCATATATCAGAAACTCAACCATTAGAATGACATCTTATTCTTTTGACAGGAATAGTGGGGAAGAGCCCCACTGTAAATGTATCAATAGGAAAGGTAATTTCAAATAGTAGCAATGAGATGATCCACAGGATTAATCAGAAAATGGAAGCAGACTCTAGGAAAAACTGACAGTACTATTATACTAGTACTACGATAATGACTGATGGACTACAAATTCAAGACCTACAGGACTACAGCGATCAAACCTCTTACAGTAACTCAGTAAGACATAGATCACCTTTGGTTCTTGATAACGTGAGAATAAACCATCCAATTAGATGCATGTTCAGGTAACTGACTAGAGGCTCCGACCATTCTAGATCATCATTAGAGTGACATTTCTTCGTTTATCCATATTTAATTCAACCAATTCTAATTGGAACATCATAGTTACTGGATTCTCCTATTTCATTAAACGAAAATAAACCCTGAGATAATCATTTTACCCTAACTCTGAATGCAAAATTACCACGGGAAAATAAGAACTCCCGTTAAAAGATGGTGAGATAACATACATACAAAGCCAATAAAGACATTCATAGTTCACTTGCGAGAAAAGAAAAGAAGCATTAATAAAGTACCTGTCCAGGATGTCCAAATAGGACTCAATTGTTGATAAAGTGTTCTAGTCATTCAATCTTCCTTAAAACAATGATATTTCTCAGGAAGCAACCTTTTATGTTCCTCATGCTTCCCATCCGAGAAAAGAGACATCAGAGCATCAGTGGTGGAAGCATGCAGGGAGAAATTCTTCTCATCAATTTTTGAGAGGTAAGTTCCAGCCTTGCACACCTCCCCTTTCTGCAATAACATCCTAACAATATCATTTAGCATACGAGAGTCGGCAGCACAACCACTGTTCTCCATTGATAAGAACATGTCATCAGCCTCTTCTGATAACCCATCATCTATAAGATCCATTATCATTAACCTGTATATGTGAGCATTAGGTTCCAAACCATTGGTTGAGATTGCAGAAAAAATACTCTTGGCTTCTTTCCTTTTGCCAGCTTTAAGCAAGCCATCAATCACAATATAGTAAGTACGAATCTCAAGATGAAAATTCATGGAAAGTAGACTTTGAAATATGTCGAGTGCTTCATCAGCAAAATTATTCTTACAAAGTCCTCCAAGAATTATATTATACGTAGCGGTTTCCAACTTCACTCCAGTCTCGATCATCTTGCGATATTGCTCCATTGCAGCAGTAGTTCTACCAGCTTTAAACAAACCATCCAGTATAATGCTATATGAGACAATGGTCGGCCTAATTTCCTTGCTCAACATTTCTCTGAATAGAGTTAATGCATCGTCTATCCTCCCACTTTTACAGTAACCGTTAATTAGAACACCATATATGATAGTATTAGGTTTTAATCCACTGGAGAAAAAAGCATTAAATAGCTTCATTGCTTCATCCATTTTCCAAGCTACGCAATATCCGTCTATGAGTGTACCATACATAACGACATCTGGCTTCACACCTGCATTTACCAATATGTCAAAGAGATTTTCGGCTTCTTTAAGCCTCCCTTCACTGCATAGGTTTTGTATTACTAAAGTGAATTCCTTGGTTTCAGGGTGAATGCCTCTTCTTATCATATCAAAAACTAATTCCTCTGCTTTCTCCCAACTGCCACATGTGCAAAAACCCTGAACTAGGAAAGTATAGGCGATACAGTTAGGATGAACTCCTTCACGAATCATCTGATTGAATTGGGACATAGCATCCTCCATCCTGCCTACACTGCACAAAGCATTTATTACTGTTCCGTAGTGAACCACACCAAGGTTAACTCCTTGCTTCCGCATATCACTAACCACAAGCATTGCTTCATCAGCCATTCCATGAACAGCATATGCATGTAGTAAAATGCCAAAAACATAATGATTAGGTACGATACCATCCCCTACCATCATCTCAAAGACATTGTGCACATCAGCAAGAGATCCCTGAGAGGCATACCCATGAAGCAGAATGCTGTAGGTGGTAACATCAGGCTTCTCACCACTCTTGACCATATAATCGAAAATTTGCCTCGCTTCACTGCATTTTCTGTGCTTGCACAGAGCGCCCATCAATGAGGAGTAAGTGATGACAGTCGGTTTGATACCCTTCCCGCTCATCTCTTTGAACATCATAACGGCTTTTTCCCACTGTCCTGATGTTGCGCACCCATTGATCAGGCTACTATACACGGCATAACCCGGCGCAACACCTTCATCGACCATCCGTCGTAGGACCCCCTCGGCCTTGTCCACTGCCCCGACCTTGCACAGCATGTTGATGATCGAGCAGTACGTCACCGTGTTCGGCGGAACCCCATGGTCGCGCATTTCGTCGAACAGCTTGACGGCGTCCTCCACCTTACCCTCCTTGAAGAGGCCGTCGATGACGGCGGTGTACGACACCACGTTGGTTTCATCTCCATCCCCGGCCATCGTGCGGAGCAGCTCGAGCGCCTCGAGGCTCCGCCCGTCGTCGCACAGCCCCTTGAGGATGACGGAGTGGGAGAAGACGTTGGGCGGGCAACCCAGCTCGGGCATCATGCGGCGCGCGACGTTCACGGCCTCTCCCACCCGCCGCTCGCGGCACAGACCCCTGAGGAGCGGGGTGAAGGAGATGGCCTCCAGCCTCAGGCCCGCCTTGAGGGCGGCGCCGAGCGGGGAGAACGCGAGGTCCACCCGGCCCGCGCGGCAGCAGCAGGCGACGAGAACGCTGTAGGTGCAGGTGTCCGGGACCGCGACGCCCGCGCGGGCCATGCGGGAAAATAGGGAGACGGCGCGCGCGGGGCCGTCGTCGCGGCGGCGGGCGACGGCGGAGAGGAGGTGGTTGAAGGCGCGGACCGAGCCGGGCCTGGGTTGCGGCTGACGGAGAAGTTCGTCGAACAGGCCGAGCGCGTCGTCGGGGCCCAGGCTTCCCAGCCGCGCGCGGTCGCAGATGGTGCGCTCCAGGGAGGAGCCGCGGGACAGGTTCATGGTTTCGAGGACTAGGAACACAGACCTCCAGTGATTGGCTTCGAATGGTGGATGGCGTATTGTGAACTGTCCCTCGTCTTCTTCATCTCCGGCCGCCGGTTGCCGCCTCCCCCGTCCACGCCCGGCGTGCCCCCGTACAACCGCGGCACATCGCCGCCGATGACTCCGTGAACATGTCGAGGAGAATGAGGTCCCCTGACTTCACGGGTTAAAGTCACGGCGTGACTTCAGGGGCCAATCCACCGTCCATTACATCCAACGGCTGCAAATCCCTCCATCCCCACCCCACCCCACCCACAACGACCGGTCTTCTCTTCTCTCTTCCCACCATACTCTCCTCGCTCTCGCCGCGCGTCGCAGTCGCACCGCGCCGCTGCCGCTGCCGCCGCCGCGTTGCTCGCCATGGAGGTCGCAAAGCTTTCCAAGGAATGGCAAGGCAAGAGGAAAAAGGATACTAACTCCTCAGTCCTCACCAATCCAACCATGAATATCAAAACTCAGTCCCAATTCTGCTTCCTAGATGCAACAGGATCCAAGTCTTAGCTTTCAAGCAATCACACTATATTTGAACAAAAGCACAGAGCCGTCGCGGACCATCTTGACCTAAGTCTTAGTTTCACAAAATCGAATCATGGTCGAGTTTTAGCACAAATTCCTACCAACCAAAGTAGAAGAAACGTATGCCAACATCCTAAATCATCAAAGATACTAGTGATTTGCCGAAAAAGGATAAACGTTTCAGCAACTCCCAAATCCCCACCACTCCAGCACAATGACGCACCAAATTACCACAGCAACCAAAGTCAGGTATCCCTTGGCGGCAAGAACAAGACCACTCGGGTGCGCATCAAGAAGATTCAAGACAAGGCAGGGAGGGGTTGTTACGCACGTAGGTGTTGAGCTGCCGGATGAAGCTGGAGAAGTTCTGTGATTGAAGTAGGTGGGCAGAAGCCGCGCAGCGAACTCGGGCGAGTTCCAGACCACGAAGCTCGCGTCGGAGGCGTCGCTCCACGACACCACCGCGTTCGTCGACGGGTCATCCACCATCTCGTACATCTTCAGCAGGAACGGCGCCGGTCCGCCTCCTCCTCCTCCTGCGGCTCAATGGACCCCGGCACAGGCGACCTCCATGGCGAGCGACGCGACGGCGGGCAGCGGCGCGGTGCGACTGCGACGCGCGGCGAGGGCGAGGAGAGTTTGGTGGGAAGAGAGAAGAGAAGACCGGTCGTTGTGGGTGTGGGGTGGAGGGATTTGCAGCCGTTGGATGTAATGGACGGTGGATGGGCCCCTGAAGTCCCGCCGTGACTTCAACCGTGAAGTTAGGAGATCTCAATCCGTAAACAACTGGGTCAGCGGGCCTCAGTCTATTAGGAGAACATGAAAATTGCATACGGACGCATGTGTTATCACCACCGTTTATTTTGAGATTTGTGTTAGAGTTAGTATAAAAAAATTATAAAATAGATGAAAAAATAAATGGATGAATGAGTAATGATGAGAGAGATAAATAGTCGAGACATACTTTACGTGCGTAAGAACATGTGGGGTTATATTTTCCAGCCTTATGGTCTTTGATGTAAGTGAAAATTACAAAAATCCACTTGTATGACAGAGAGATTTTCATTTACTTATTCACAAAATCTTTTAGTTGAGTCGTATACTTACAAATTTAAAGTATTTTTATATATTCTTTAGGATTCATATATTATTTTGTGAAGCCTCCGTTGGCTCGTACAGTGTAACGGATGGGCGGATTGACTCATCTCCGTAGCTATCACGGCAATCAGCACGATCAACCCAAGATGACCTGATCAGCACGATCAGATCCTTTGCGTTGGGCAGATGATCGACGCCGGCCAGTTCAGCTCGCCCGCGACCTGCCGCTGCCCCACCCCGTACAGGCCACTGCACCGCGAGCCTTGCGCGGTTCGCCGGTGCTCGACGCCGGGGCAGCCGCCGCCCACGCGTCGACGCTGGAGCCGCCGGCCCCAATTCGACGCCGGGGCCGCCCGCATCCGGCGCCTTACTACGCCGCATCACAGCGAAGTGTACGGGATCGTTTGGACTTTGGATACCGCGTCCGATGCATTTGCTTGCAGTTTCTTTCTTTCTTTCTTGCTTGCGGGGACATTTGCTTGCAGTTGACCCTAAATTTTCAGTAGAGTGTTATTCGTGGAGTATGTAAGCAAGCAATGGTCTTGTTTTCAGTGGAGTTTCAGGTTCAGGTCTAGTACAGAAACCGTCTTGTTCAGTAGAATCTCAGGTTCAGGTTTAGTAGGGAAATTATCCTGTTCAACAGAGTTGAGCAGAGAAATTGCCTTGTTCAGTAGCCTGAGGGTTTCAGGTTCAGGTTTCGTAAAAGTGGTCTTGTTCAGTACAGTGCAATCGCCTGCATGTAGTTTTTGCCACTAGTCTAAGCTCAAAACAAGAGCAATTACGTGAATGAAAGCATATCAGTTTGCTTCTTGGCCAAATATGTGAACGAAAGCATCTATAAGTGGCTAAGTGTGTCATATCAGCCTCATATATGTTAGCATAATTGCTTGTTTCAGCATCGTATCTGCAACTATGGAAGTTTGTTTTCAGAGGCAGTGTCCTGTCCATGGTGTATGTGTGAATCAAACTGGCTTATTTCAGAACCATGTATGTTCCAGCAGAGTGCACGCCCCAGAATGTATGAACCTTTTTGCCCACTTTATAAAATTCAAAAGCAAAGGCAACTCCAGCCACAAATATGGGACAAAAAGGGCATGTATTCGGCAGCATGTATGCGGTGTATGTTCCAGTAGCATACAGGTGACAAAAAAATGTGAGATTCAGCATCAGAGATGAGTCTAAAAGTGAAGGATTCAACAAGATGAGCAGGGGATGCAAAATATTGCATATCCGGAATCGTAAGTTTAGGAAGTAAGTTGCATAGGTGCTTGATAACGTGACAAATGACAAGATTTACGCTCACAATACATCATTCAAGCCACAATCACTACATTCACATAACATCATTCAAGAAGTTGTATTTCCAAGAAGCTAAACCACAGAGGTTCATTTTTTTCAGGAAAAAAGAGGACAGATTCATCTATCAATTCCAGGTTGCTTTGCCAAGCATGAATTGAACATTAACTAACAAAATGCAGAAATGTAAACCTGACACATAGATCTCAGGCCACTATCCCTAAGGACTCAGCAAGGATAGAGACAACTAACTGACCATGAAGTATCACTCTTTTCTTATTTAAATTGCTGAATTGGAAACAAAACTTACTAAATCGACAAAGCACTTAAAGCATCAGGTCTGCTATAAGCCGACAGCAGAAGGTTCATCATGTTAATGGATGGATCCCGGAGTTCTCATCATCTCATGGCAGTGGTGATCAGCCCGTAGCATGATCTGAAAAGATACAATTGATAAACTTATAACCATGCCATAGCTCAAGATTCAAACCTATCAGTCATGATATTTCAAACATTCACATGATTGGGTTCGTTTGGGACGTGTGCTTCAGGTTGGCCAAAAAAATGAATCAACAAGTTCCTAGTTGTATCTAGCCAATTTCAAGAATTAACATTTTCTAGTTGAACCCAACAAATATTAGCTAGGGATTGACTTAGCGCATATCAGATTGCGATCCTCCAAATTAAAAAATACTTTCCTTGATCACAGGTATTAGCATCCACACTTCCATGTGACGGGACGAAATACTGCTTTCGGCCTGATTAAATACTGGAAAATCAGAGCTAAGCAAGTACATGAGAGCTGTACGGGGCTACTAAAGATTACCTGGAGTATAGAAGCTCATGTAAGGAATGACAGTACTGTTGGTTTCAGAACTTGACACCTGCTTGACACGGTCTGATTTGAGGTTAATTGTGAAGACGCCAGCATCTGTCTTGAGGAAAATGTCGCCGAGGCCCTCTGCGAAGCCAACCGCAGCAGGTTGGCACAAGCAGTGACGAGTGGGCAGTGTGAGCTCGATGACTCTGGATTGCGTCCATGCCGCCGTTCCGTCGGGACCAACCTCCCTCGACCACAGGTAGAGGCTGGAACTCTTCACGCTGACGAACCCTAGCCCACCGCCCACCGCCTGAATGAGGGCACCACTATAACCCCTGTGCCCGAACGGCGGCTCGATGAACTCGAGTTGCCGGCGGCCCAAGTCGTACGCCACGATTGTCTTGGTGAGTGCAGCGGTGAAGTAGATCGTGTTCCCCACAAGCCTGCTGGGATTCCGGTCCATGCTGGCGAGGTTATCGGGGTGCTCAGCGTGGGTCGCGTCGCTCCAGGAGGCGGCCTCCGACGAGTAGACGAAGGCGGATGTCAGCCCGTAGCTGTTGGTGCCCACGAATACCACGAGGAAGGGCCCGCCGTGGCAGGCGAGGTGGTCGCAGCCGCCGCCCACGGCGCAGAGCACCGCCACGTTCCAGAACGGGAACCGCACCAACGGCATGGGCAGCCCCCAGGGCCCCCACTGCTCAGCCGTGATGGGGTTCCAGACGACGAGTTCAGGGATACCAATCACGTACTTGGAGTTGAACTTGAAGAGGAGGACGCGGCCGTGGCGGGAGTCGCGCACGTGCATGTCCCCGTGGTCGAGGGTGCGAGGGCGGAAGGAGGTGGTGCAGACGAACCGTGCATGGTGGGGGCCGTACAGGTTGAAGATGAATCCCAGCATGGGAGGCACCCCGTGGAACGCGCGGTAGCGGCGGAGGAAGGCGGGGTCGGTGAGGAGGCGGCGCGAGTATCTGCAAACGGCCGAGCAGTGGAAGGCGGAAGGCGGAGGAGGATCCCCTGGATGAGGTCGTCGACCAGCTCCAGAGGCGAGCGGTGGCGGAGGCGTGGTCATGCTTGCTCTCGCCGCTCGGTGTCGCCGCGTCGTGTCACGGACCTCGTCGCAGCACGGATTCCGGGAATCGAGAGAAGAGGTGGTGAGGTGGTTGGGGCTAAAGACGTCTCAAGGGACGTGTTTATTGGGTCGGCCCGTGGCCTGGCACGGTATGCACGGTCCGGCTCGAGCGAGTTGGATTGGTAGGTACGGTACGAGGTCATCAGTCGTATCTAGATTGAGTATGAGGTATGATCTGTTTGAGATAGGTCGGTATGGGCATGGTCCAGTTCAAGTTGGTACGGACACGACACGGTTAGGCACGACTCGATTCGGCTAGGCACGGTACGCCTCGATCCGGCTAGACACGACCGGTTTGTCCAAGTACGACACGACACTGCCGGTTCGAGCCGGTCGGGAGCCGTTGTACGTGGTGCCGGTCTGGCTAGGCACATGCGGCACGAGAGGGCACGCCTGGGTTAATGGGTTAAACGGGTTGTGTCCAGCGCGTTTAACCCGTTAACCTGTTATTTTTGAATTTTCTAGCCATTTTATTATCATTTGGGCTCAAAAAATTCAAAAATATTACAAAAATCATCATTTTTCATCTATAAATAGAGAACCACCATGTCCTTCCATTCCACACCAGTAACAACATTTGCTATCTTGTTTTCTACTCTCATTCTTGTCTTAAAGTTCTATAGAATTTGCGATAATTTGGCAAAATTAGTTTGAATTATTGCAAAAAATCCGAGAAAATTCAAAAAGAAATCTTGGTGAATTTTTACATAGTTGTTCTATCTTGTTTTATTATTTGATTATTTCTAACCCGAATATTTGAATTTTGTAGTACCATTCGACATTAATCATGGACGCTGATGATAATGATAATATGTCCATCAATCATGATTTTTTTCTTCAAGGACTCACAGGGTACTACGGTCCCTTTGATATCATTATTGCAGGTGAAGGACCCGAAGGTGAACCTCCAGTTGGTTCACATGCAGCAACACCTCCATCGTCAGGCTCTACAAGTGCGCACACATTAGCAAGCACCGGCTCTAAAAGATCAAGAGCTGATACTTTCGAAATTTGGTAAGACTTTGAAAGATTCTACAAAGAGGAAGATGAGGTAAGTGTCAAGTATGCTAGGTGTTATATTTGTAAATATGAATTATCTGCAAAGCCCTCAGGTGGAACGGGGCACTTGAAGAGGCACGCCACAAGTTGCAAGCGATAGAGTGGAGCAGCCATGAAGCAGATGGTGTTGCAGTACAACCCTGACGGCTTTGTTCATCATTGGGAGTATGACTCCGCTAATACTCGAAAAGAGCTATGCCGCTTCATTGCAAGAGCGGATCTACCACTCAACATCGGTAAGTCTGCTGCATTTGAAGATTACATTAAGCAAGCTTGTAATCCTAGGTTCACATATATTTCTAGACATACAACTAGTAGAGATATGATAAAATACTACAATCCGTGTCGTAGCAAGCTTAAAGAAATATTGCAAACATATACATTTTCTGTTGCTTTGACCTCGGACATATGGACAGGTAGGGCTAGAGAGGATTATCTTAGTGTGGTTGTTCATTTTATTAATAATGATTGGGAATTAGAAAAGAGAATAATAGGTTTTCGATTGATTGATAACACGCATACCGGTGAAAATATTGTTGAAAAATATCTCAAGTAGTTGAAAACTTTGGTCTCACGAATAAAATATTTTCTATCACTTTAGATAATACCGTGCAAATTTTAGAGCAATGGATATTCTTACTCCATTGTTTAGTACCTATGCTGAATCTTTCTTGTTACATCAATATTGTGCTTGTCATATTATCAATCTTATGGTAAAATCCGGTTTGAAGAGGTTGTCGCAATACCTATACGATTTTCGTACTTTAATATCTTTTGTGAACTCTTCTAACCAACGGATTGCAGCATATAAACAGTACTATATTGCAATGGGCGTGCGTCCACGTAAGTTTGTTGTGGACATGCTGGTAAGATGGAACTCTGTTTTCTTTATGCTCAAAAATATTATATTATATAAGAGCACATTTTGTGTCTTTATTCATACACATTATCATCAGCATGGGGTGAAACTTTACTCACATGAGCACATTGATATGTTGCTGAAAGGATACTATAATTTTTTGAATTTTTTTATGATTCAACTGTGAGTTTATCAAGAGTTTATTATCCAATATCTTGTTTAGTAGTGCATAATATTGTTAAAATTGCTACTCATTTAAACAACTATGAAAATGATAATCTTCTAAGAGATTGTGCAGTTCCTATGAAACCTAAATTCTTAAAGTATTGGAAAAAAATTCTCTTGTTGTATGCATTTGCCTTTATTTTAGATCATAGAGCTAAAATTCCAGCTTTCTGTGGAGTTCTCGCGATTCTAGTTGATACTCTTGGCCACGATTATTCTAATTATTATATTAATATTCGTTCTAAGTTATTCGAAGTTTATAGTAAATATAAAAACAAAGTATGGTGGAGTTCACCTGCAACAACCTCCACTAGCATCCACAATAAGTAAGAAGACGACAACGTGGGGAAAAAATATTTGGTGCAGATTCTTCATCAAGAAGTTCATACTCTTCGTCATGATTGTCTATGAGTGGCGGAATTCTAACATCCGGAGGGGAGCTAACTACCTTCATCGACAGCGATGTTATTAGCCATGAACAAAAAAACTTCATCATACTGCAATGGTGGCATGAGCACAAGACGAATTATTCATTGCTTTCACTATTAGCACGAGATTTATTAACGGTTCCCGTATCTATAGTTTCTTCTTTCAATCTTACTGAAAGGATAATCGAAGAGAGAAGAACAAATCTGTTAAGTGAGATGGTTGAAATACTCACCATAGTAAAAGATTGAGAATAAGCTGAAACACGAATGCAACACACTGCAGATAACACTGAGCTTGAAGATTCATTCTAAAATTTGTATCTAGATGTTGATAAGAACGTATAATTTTTAATTTTTTAAGCTAGGTTGTACTTTTTTTTCTTTGCTAGAAAGGTTTTAACGTGGCAACCTATCAATAAAACTCATTTTTAAAATTAATTATGTGTCCCTATTATTTCTAAGGTTTTTTATTTTATTAATTATTTTTCTTTATTTTTTCGAAAATGATCCGCCAACCACCTCTCGTCTTTGCCTATAAATACCATCTCAAACTCACTTTGATCCCATTAGCCACCCTTCTCTTTTTTTCTACTTGCTAGCCAGTAGCCACTAGCCCACTTCAAGAAATCAAATTCTATATTTCCATTCATGGATCAAGATGCCGAGAACTCGCATGCATGGTCGTAGGTGTGCCAACATTTTAAAAAGGTCTTTAGAGAAATTAACGGAGAACATGTAAGACTTGCTAAGTGTAATATATGCAGCCATTAATTAGGTGCCAGATCTCCAAATAGAACAGGACACTTGAGGAAGCATATGAAATATTGCAAGCAAAATTCTGGTGTTTTTAATGAAATCATGTAATTTTCGGAGCATAGTCATAGGTTGTACTCTTTTTTCCTTCTATTAGAAAGTTTTTTACCGAGACAACCAATCAATAAAGCTTTCTTTATTTATTTTCATTTTTTGATTTTTTTGGAATTTTGTAGGTATTATTTTTTATTTTTTCTATTTTCGGAGTGCTACCGGACCGAGCGTGCCTCCAGCGTGTTGTCGTGTCACCGAGCCGCCGAGCTGCCACCATGCCGACCATGCCGCTGTGCCAAAATCGTGCTCGGGTCGTCCCGGCACGGCACGATGAAAGATGGGTCGTACCGTGGACCGATGGCATGACAAGCGGGTCGACACGGCACGGCCCGTTACAGTAACCGGACTGGCCCGAGTGACCTATTTGTCATCTCTAGTTGGGGCAGAGAGGAGCATAGTGACATCTCCTTATCGTTTGGTTGGGTCATCATATATGGGCCCGAGGCCTATTCCCTAGCACCCGATTGTCGAATATTTTATATTTTTATTTTTCAATATTTGCAAAAATACATGTCTATTTCAAAATATTACACATCTAGACTACCATCGTTCATTGGTAGAGGCAAGGTGTCGCCCTACGGATGGGCGTTACCTTTTAAAAAATAAATAAAGAATAAAAAATAATGTGTTTTATTCCTCTCAAAATTTAAAATAACATTGAAATAGTCATAAAAAATCCTGGAAATAAATATGTTGTAGAGGATAATATGATTAGCTCTAAAGAATTAAGAGAAAAATATGTTTTGGACAATGAAAAATAAAAAAGAATTTTATTGTACATAGTCTGGCTTGTTTGAGTTGATTTTTTTTTTGGAGAAATAGATTATAGCATCCGCTGTAATATATATTTTTAAAATTTTTCATGGCTATTTTAATAGTGTTTTGAATTTTGAGAGCAATAAAACACAATATTTTTTATATTTTTTTAATATGTCGCCCATTGGTAGCCTAGATATGCAATATTTTTAAATGAGCATGTATTTTTGTAAATATTAAAGAATAAAAAAAATCTCAGTTGTCAACTGAAGTCCAATGTCCCTTCGCCCCGTGTCGAGAAAGCTTTGTGCCCGCCGTCCACTGGACAAAGCGCACCCAAAGGTGAACATCGTCGGGATAGAGTGGGAAGCATATGAGCAGGGGATCTGCCACCGCGCGACAGTGTTGGAGTTGGACGTCACGGTCTCCAAGCATGTTGCCACGGGTCCTCGGCCTCCCCCACGTCATCGTCATCGTCCTTCGCTAAGACCAAGGTCATCTGTCGTGTGTAAGGATACGTTTGGTAGGGATCCAGATTCTCTCAGAAAGGTTTCAGTTTCAGATTCTCTCTGAAAATATTTAGCTAGCTGAAAGCAGTTTGGCTAGTTGTCTGGATTCAGTTTCTTAGAAGGGAGAATAGTGGTACAATTGACTATTTTGCCCTTGTGATATTATGGTGTTTGTTTATTTTATATGTAATAGCAGCATTAGAAATGAGTGGTGATAAAATGTACGGTCCCAATCATAATGTGCACATTATTGAAACCCATTTCGGGCCGATCTTAGTTTTTTTAGCCTGTTTCCCTTTCCACCTGGGCTGAGGCGCAACATGCTTTTGCTCTCTCCATTGGGTTGAATTCGATACCAAAGCCCACCTCAGTCTCCATTTCTCCTTTCTCTTTGTAGCATTATCTCCTACCTCCACCTGCCTCTCCCTCTCGTGTCCAGAGCAGAGCGGCCATCAGGACTTGGTGATAGCCCAAGTATGCATCAAGAAAGATCATCATCTCCGAGCCGGCAGTGGTATCGAACAACTGGTCTATCTGGGGTAATGAGAGATCATCCTTGGGACATGTTTTGTTCAATTATGTAAAGTCTACACATATCCGCCATTTTCCATTGTTCTTTTTCACTAGAACTAGATTCGCCAGCCATTCAGTGTGGATCACTTCTCTGATTACCTTCACATGTATTAGCTTGTTTACCTCCTCCTTAGTGGCTTGTTGCCAATCAAGTCACATTTTTTGGCTCTTCTATTTCTTAGGCTTTGCTGCTGGTAACACACTAAGCTTGTGCTCGATGAGCTTCCGACTTACCCCAGGTAAATCTTAGGGTGACCAAGCAAAGACATATTTGTTACTTCGCAATATCCTCATGAGATCCTCTTTGGCCTGCGGTAGAAGTTCCGCACTGATGTGTATGCACCTATTAGGATTCTCCGCGTTCAGTGGCACCTGTTTTATCCCTTCTTCGAGACTTGGTCTTGGAACATGGAAATCTCCTATTTTTCCTGTTCCAATCCAAAGAGCGCATGCACCTTTCATTGTCCCAGGATTAGTCCTAGCTCAATCCCTCGTGAAGCTACTTGATCCCCCAGACGGTTAGGACCCCATCGTGACATGGCATATTCATACCAAGGTATTTGTAGTGGACGACGGCCCTGAAGGCCGACAATACTCCCTATCCGAATATGGCATTGTATTGGTAGAGTACGTCGACAACGTCGAAGTTTATTTCCTTTGTCTTGACTTTCAACCTATCTTCAAAAGTGACTAGGAGAGTAACCCGACCCAAAGCTTCCATTGGTCGTCCATCGAAACCGAGTAGCGGGGTTTCGGTTGGGCGAAGACGACTTTGAGGGATTCTCATTTGGTCGAAAGCTTCTGGAAATAGCAGGTTTGTCGAATTCCCTCTGTCGATTAACACCCGATGAACTTTGGACCCGGAGATGTTGGCCAACACCACTGAAGCATTTGTGTGCGGCAAATCCATGAGCCCCATGTCATCCGGACTGAATATGATTTGGATATGGGACCACCTTGATTGTGTAAACGAGGGAGACAACCCCACATGGTTGACTCTCTTTGTTGTCTTTTTGATTGAAAAATCTAGGCCTGGTCCACCTGAGATGATCAGGATTATGTTTCTTCCTCCAATGCTATGCACTAATCGGTTGTCCTTCGCAAGGGAGGAGGGAGTTGTAGGATCAAAGAGACCGACTATAGGGGGTGAATAGGCAATTCTAAAACTATCTACCAATTTAACCGATAAAGATGTGGAATTAAAAAGATCGGTTACAACACATATAAAATCCCAAAATCTATGTCTCAACAAAGTGATCAATTCTATATTTATGTCAAGGTTTGCAACCTAGGGTGACATGTAAGCAATTATAATTCTAGTAATATAAATTGCCCAATGTAAATAAACTTAAGTAGATAAACCACAAAGGAGACACTGAATTTTTTATCGTGGTCTTGGAGACTTTTCGATCTCCCCTAATTCACGTCGAGGTGGGTTCAAGCCTTTAACCGCTCCTCTATCAAGTATGCAATTATCACCACGAGAAGAGGCTCACCACGAGTAACTTGATCTTGAGCCAGATTAATCCAATAAACCACTCACTACCTCGATTTCACTAGACTTTCACTTACCTCTCCGGTAAGACTTGTGCATAAAGCCTCTCACAATCACACCGGGCCTTCTCATAAGCTTCTTTGAGAAAATCATCGGATCACAATGTCACCGTGCCATCTATGTGTTGGCAAACACCAATAGTAACAATCCAAGACCAACTTGACTCTTATTAAGTGCTAAAGCTCAATCTCTAATGCAAATGCACTTGATTCTTGACTCACAACTCTCTCTATGTGCAACATGGAGGACTTTACTTAGCTCAAGAATACTCAATGAGGGCAGGAGAGTACCTCCAAGTCACAGGACAAGTAGTATATATAGGCCACAACCCAAAATGTAATCGTTGCCTCAAGTATGACTTCTTTGCGCATCTAACGGTCAGACCACCACCGAACCAACGGTTCTGAAACTAGTCGTTACAGCTTTTTCATGCCTTTGACGGTTAGATCGGGCATCTTAACAGTCAGATCGCCACCCGAGGCAGAGAGAAGAAAGTTCTCTGTAAGCTCCAGCGGTTAGACTACCACTCCCTGATCAGCACACCTATCGCTAAGAGAAACGGTGATAGCTTTTGAACCCGATGTCCGATTTAGGTGATCTTGGACTCTACGGAAATCTTATTCAGAGGGCTACACATCCCAACTAATTGATTAATCTTAAACACATTGGATCAAATCCAAAGCATAGTCTAAATATCTATTACAATAAAAACTGCATGAACCTTAATCTTTTGCAAAACAAATTTGCAAACTAAAGGTTCCATGCGACCAAGGATTAAAGCATTCACTGTATAACTTGCAAAACACCTTTGCAAACTTAGTGACACACCACACAAAGTAGGAACATGAACTTGAGCTATTTGCAAAAACTATTTGCAAAATATAGCATCCTACGAAAGAGAGTATACAAATGCAAGATTAAGCTTATTAACACATGGTAAAAAAAAATTCAAGCAATCATCTTGACCACTCTTAATAGTACGGTATTTATCCTATTAATTCAGTAATTTCTCTTCTCTAATCACTATTGACAGTAAAACAAAATGCCCTACATTTTATACTTTTGCCTTGAGCTAGTCATCCCGTTGGATTTGACGAACACATCATCCGAGTTCTGGTTCTTTTTCTAGGCTTATCATCAACTATTCACTTGAGCTTGATGAGGATGTTCATCTTCGCTTCCCATCTCGATCCTCTCTTGATCTTTTGGAAGCTTGATAAAGTTCACTTGATTGCTTCCCATGCACGAAGTATGGAAGACTTTTTTTTTTACATCATGTTCATCCAGTCCACCACTGAAATATGAACCGCAAGTATCAAGCACATAAGTTATCCATTAAATTTATCTTGATCTTGCTCTTATAACTCGGCACATTAAATATCTCAATTTAATATTTGCTTTCATATGGAACCTAACCCCAACTTACTCTCAAACACATATCATATGAGTTAGTCCATATTCAATTGAAAATTCCATACCTTTAGTAACTTGATTTCACAAGTAACTTTAGTCTTCACGCTTATTGTCCATATTCTTGAGATCATCCTCAAACTCCGATGTCTTTTACTCTCTAACTTCTTCTTCCTCACATGAGCATCATTTAGAGCTCAATGACCTCGATGCATATCTTTTGATCTCATGACATTCCTCAACGAAACCATGTTTTATCACTTATGCATCTCCTATGGAACAACCTACTAACTATTCTCAATATAATTGTTAGTCCATATGTATTGTCACTACTTACCTGAGTATTACCTAGAGCTCATTCATCTTGATGCATTTCTCAATGAATATATGCTCAATTCTCCATGCACCACCTATAAAATAACATACTAGCAATTCTTAACATAGTTGTTAGTCCATAGGTATTGTTATTAATTACCAAAACCACACTTAGTGGCTAGATGCACATTCAGGGGTAGCTCTACGGAGGGGGAACTTCGAGGATATCTCTCGATCCATTGCGATGGGTAGTATCCTTGGTGAGAATTCACTAGTTGTGTGTTAAAACTCCCCGGTGAGTGGGGGTCCCTAGCAGTGACTAGATGCTCTGCATGATATATAGTTGGAATTTTAGCTACGTGACCCGAGCTGGATGGCCCGACCATTTGCCTTCGCAATCCCTCTTTCAATGCAACCACATGGGGACACATCTTCGTGATGTGTCCTGCATCTTCACCATATACTGCACAATACATTGCTTGACTAGGACCTCCATGACCCTGGTCCCTTGCTCCTCCCCTTTCTCTTGGCTGCCCCCTCTCTCTTCCTCCAATGTTGGATACATTTCTCCTTTGTCCCTTCAGCTGAGGAAGACGATGCAACCATTGTCTTCCCGGGGAGCGATGTCGTTCCCTTAGCCGCGAACCAATTTCTTCATAGCGTTCACCTCCACTTCTGACCCTGTGAGGCCTTTCTTCCCTCGGTTTATCGTCCCAGGGTTCGAAGGACCTAGGACCAGGAGCTCGGGCTTTCGTGTGCCTTTGGGATTCATCCTCTTCTGTCATCGAGTATTCTTCCATCTTAGTAAACAATTCATCAACTATCTTGATTGGCTACTGGGCCAAATGAGTAGCCAATGTCCCCAAGCAGAGGCCTTGACATGCTGTGTCAATGACTGTGTTGTCACTAAGGCCTTTCGCTTGGCACTTTACTCGTACAAAGTGACACATGTATTCTTTGAGGCTCTCATTACTTCCTTGCCTAACAGTAAACAAATCCCCTACTGTGACCGGAGTTGCATAATTCCCCTAGAAGTGCGAGAAGAGTGCCTCACGAAGTTGTTCCCAAGAGTAAATCTTCTCGACCAGTAACGAAGTGTACAAAGAAAGGGCTATCTCCTTTATCGCCAACACAAAAGCCTTGGCCATTGTTGAGTCGTCTCCTCTGGCGGACTCTATACCAGCCTCGAAACTCAAGATGAATTCCCTGGGGCCCATCTTGCCTCTGTATAAGTGGAAGTGGGGCATCTTGAAACCCGACGGCCACAACCGCGCTTGTAAACTTAGGGACAACAGGGAGGAGGCATCGATTGCTCGAATCCAGTTGGGCTCGCCAGATCCCTGTCCAAAGATTCTTTCGTCCCTCAGCGCTTCCCCGAAACTCCCTGGCGTGAGGCCATCGATTGCCGTAGTGACCAAAGTTTCTCCATGATTTGCTGCATATGTCGGGTGGTCTCTTCTCCCGGATGCGAAGGCACTTCGACTTTGACTCCTATATCCCTAGCGTCTCGACTCTTCGAAGTCTCCTACTCCGTATTCTTTGAGAGTCTGGGGACCTAGCCCCCTAGAGGGTCAAAATCGGGGGATCCCCTTCATCCCCCTTGTGCGTGAGCATCTGCCCTAGCCCGAAAGGTCATCTTTGGGCTTCCCCAGTGTTTCCCCTAGATCTTGTCTGAGGTGGCATGACTGGCTACCTTCGGTCCTCACGAACGACGCCAATGTTGGAGATCGAAATTTCCAACTAATGTTTATGGGGATCGAATATCCTCTCCCTCTTTCCATCTTTTGAAGGGGTATTTATACCATCCCTCTTTATGTCGTGTTTTGCATGTGG
This sequence comes from Phragmites australis, assembly GCF_958298935.1. Lineage (NCBI taxonomy): Eukaryota > Viridiplantae > Streptophyta > Magnoliopsida > Poales > Poaceae > Phragmites > Phragmites australis. Next base: position 3,946,359 of record NC_084941.1, on the reverse strand, counting down.
TTGCGGCACACACCTCTTTCTATCCCTGACATGTGTGACTTTCTATCTCACATGTCTTTCTCTGGAGGCGTGCCCCAACCCTCTCTGTCACGGTACAAACTGGCATGATATGTACCTTTCTTGACACACGTCGTGCCCTCCCTTAGTGATGGCTTTACCCTGTTTTCGACTTGGTCGTGTGTCAGTCACTACTCTTCGGTTGTTGACCTTCGGCCAGTCCGCTTTCTGTGGAAGACCTTTGATCACCTACCTTCGTTAATGGTCTTCGACATGCCACCTTTGGCCGCTAGCCTCTAATCTAGCCATCTTATTCCTAACCTCCGTTCGTTCGCCTCTAGCTCGTGGCCTTACATAGCCAGTGGTCAACCTCCAGCCCTTAGCCTTCGGTTGCCAACCTCCAGCCCTAGCCTTTGGTTCTCTTTTTCTTTATCTCAATATTAAATTTGGGGTTGACTACTTAGGCTGAAGTTGATCAGAAGAATAAGGGATTAGCGGTACCATTCCCCCAACAGACATAAAGCAGTGGATTGTAGCTTCTAAAAAAAAGAGGGGATTGGGACAATAATGTGAAACCAAATATACCATAGGCTAATTCTTGTACATTTAGAGAGAGGGGTAATTTGTTTGGAGTTTTCTTTATGTCAAGCAATTTTCCTTCTAGCCTTTTGGTTTGTCTTTTTTGTTGGTTCCTTAGAGGTGGATGGCTAGGTCCGTTTTTAATGTGTAATTTCCGCATAAAGGGGCTGTGGAGGTAGAAGAATGTAAGATTCATACTTTGATTTCTTTTTGCAATGTTCAAGTTATACATAACTATACAAACACATGGGTGTGTACTTCTATAGAAGGGAAGGACCTATCTCCGAATCGTTGACACCAAGATACGTGGATAATTCTAACATCCACGTGATGTATTTTGGTTTTAACTATAGAGTATAAGTTGATCATAGTTATGGATTTTCTATGAAAACTAAGAACTTATTCAAGCGTGGACGTGTGGTGGAGTAATGCAGATAGCCAAAGATTTTTTACTATTAATCATGTGTTGTTTTCTTACAATCTTTTCTTTTCTTTTTGACCTAGTCATATGTTGTTAATGACCGATCTAGTTTTTACATTAAGGCTAACGAAGCGAGTTATATTAAACTATCGTATGAGTTCTAGTTGGTTTAGACCTTATGAGTTATGGGTGATTAATACAATATCTGTTAACGAAGTGAGTTTATTTAGTTAATATACAAGTTCATGATTGGTTAATACAATATCTGATATTTCCAATTCATCACTACTTTATAAGAAATAATACAACAACCACGCATTCAAAATTACATGCTTAATAAAATTGACCAAAATTAAAATTTGCATCCAAGAAAAATGGTAACACGCATTTAATTTTAGCCGTGCAAGAATTTGATTCGATCGACCTTGTCGGCCCAACGAAAAGATCAGCCGTTGAGCCAGCCGCACGAGAACGAACAAGCACCCGATTACGCCAGCCGGCAAGTCATGTCGCACCAGGTCCCCTTCCCTCCCCAACTCGGCACCGCCTTAACCCCCGCCCTAAAGCCCTAACCCGCCACCTCCCCATATATACACGCGAACCCGAAAACCCCATCTGTCTTTCCCCTCCGCTGCCGACCCGCGCCCCATGTCGCTCGACGGCAGCTTCTCCGTGGCCGCGGCCCTCGCGCGGCTGCTTGCCCGGTGCCCCGCGCTCCGCGCCGACCCGCGCCTCCTGGCGCTCGCCTCGGCGCCCGTCGCCGCGCCCCCTACCCGCGACGACGTCGCCGCCGCGCTCGCCGAGCCGCTGCTCCACACGCGCTACACCGTCCCCGTGCTCGGCTGCTTCCTCCCGCTTGCGCGCTCGCTCGTCGGCCGCGCCGTCGCGCTGCTCCGCTCTGCCGAGCACGCCCTCCATGCGGATGACGCTGCACGCCGGGAGGAGGAGGCTGGGGAGGGGGACATCCACGTCGTCGAATTCTACCTCTCCAGGGGCAGAGGCCTGCGGCTGCACGAGCTCGCGTGCCTCGCGTTCGCGCGCGCCCTCGACCTAGCCCCCTACTTGCTCAGGTAAAGTGATGACCTTCTGCTCGCCACTGTTCTGCTTTTCGTACTCACGACTCGACAAGTCGACAGTAAAAAAATCTCGACCTGTACAATCAACATTTTTCTTAGTTTGTACTTCGGCGCAAAATTAGACCCGCCTTTTAGTTTGGTGCTTAATTGACTACAGTAACTCGTTTTCTGTTAGGAACTAAGCACCGATCGTCTATTGGTATCAGTTAGTAAACACTGAATGTCACATGCTACTAGATGAAAAAGTTGAAAGGTCCAAAGCCCTGTAGCCAATTTGAATTGATTTGCTGTATTCTTGACATTGTAGGAAAACTGACCATTCTTTTTTATTACGAGTCTGTTCTGTTTCCAAGTTCATATCGTGACTTGTGTGATCGTATAGTCGTTGTGAACATTACATAAAAAAAGAGTCTTTGTGAACATATACAAACACAACATGCAAATTTGGCTCTAAGGTGCTGTAATTTCGTGGTATTTGCTGAAAGATACTCTAAGGGCACAATTTGGCTCTACGACCCTCCATTGTTGTGGTTGTTTACTGTAGGACACATCACCTGTTAAAAAATAATATATTCGGCTGAGAGGGAGAATGTTGGCAAATTGTCTGCTTTGCTCTTATGTTGGAACTGTTGCTGAGTCCCGGGGATGCATTTCATTGAGCATATGATAGGCAACACCCTATGCAAACAAGGATTCCCTTGAACACTGGCTTAGGCATGTGGTGGGTTAACTGGTTTAGGCCTTGCTGAGGTACTCGTGGCTGTCGTTGTAGATACTGCAGCCATAGCCGGTGATGAAAACAACGTAGTTGCGCTTATAGGTGCCAATGAGATACCTGGCCTCGTCGCACACTGCGCCCGGCTCGATGTCAAAAGTTCCCATTGCGCTGCGGGGCTGGCGGCAGCTCTTGGGCACCGCTGTGTGTGCTCCCGCATCAGCATGTGTTGAGCAGTGGACACCCCGTTCTGAGCATCCAAGCCTCTCAACCTCAGTTTAGGAAAAAAAAATGATTTTATAAAGTTTTTTTCATTGGAAATTATTGGGTGTGGTGTCTATATAAAACAACCATGTCATTTGAGTGTGTTGGAGCCGAGGCATGTTTTTGGAGTTTCTTTCAGCAAATGCCACAAGAGGGTTCTATGGCCAATTGGCCAACACAACAACAAGCCGCGTTCATAACTTAAAGTGTATTTAGTTAGTTCTAAAGTAGTACTAAAAGTTACAGGTGCCAAAACACTAGACATCACACAATTGCAGTGAGGAAGCAAGTGGAAGGCCATGCCCATGTGCTGAGATGATCCGTAACCCCTCGAAAGGCAACTGTCAAAAAGTGAAGGGACATGCAGCCTGTTTTAAAGTTTAGGTGTGTCTTGACAATTGTATCACTTGCACATATTGGGGAAAAGAATAGTCTCTCTGCCTGGTGTTTAATATCTTAGTGCATAAACCTTTGTATTGTCTAGCAAGCTTGCATTGTGAAGGGAAATCTTGCTTTGTATAGTTCTTGTCGGTCGACCTTAGTTCTCTCCTAGAAGTGTACAGTTTGTGTTCTCTTTCTCTTGTATTGTGCGGTTCTTACTACACTATACCCTTTTTTAATATAATTACCACAGTAGGGGCTTCCCTTACTGTATTCCCTCAAAAAAAGGGGGGAAATCTTGCTTGCTAGGAAAAATTGGCTCTCTTAAGCCTGCAAATCTTGCGTTCTGTGGAATCCAAACATAAAGCATTGCCAAGAACAGTTTTCTTCAATAGGATTATTGTTTCAGTCAGGTAATCTTTAGGGCGGGCAAGGAATCTGAACACACAGTAGAGTTTGATTGAGATGCTGCAGTTTTCATATATGCTGTAGTTTTCAGTTAGAACTTCATTCTCTGCTGACCTTGGCTATATGCTTGGAACCTGCACGTCATAAATTGCAGTATGCCAATTGTTGCAAGATTTGATACCATCCTCAGGATCAGTAATAAGATCATTTATACCAAAAGCTTTATGCTCTGGGTTTAGTTCTCAGGAAATACACATGTGCCCATGATACTCATGAATCACAGCACACATTTGGTTTAGAGTTTTAGATAGATTTTATGTTGGATTGTAACTTCCCACTTATAACCAAATTTACCCTTTACTTTTAAGTCGATGAGTCTTTGTGCAATCTTGGCACGCAAACGCAGACAATCTATTACCTTACCACTATTATTTGTGGCAGATTTGTACTGAGCTACTTCAAGTTTTCCCCACCACCATTCCAAAGGCTTCTATGCGAAGGTTTTCGTTCGCAAATTCCTTCCAAGGTATACATGGTTGAAATAAAATCCACCTCATGATCCCCCCCTCCTGGTCATCATTTGGCTATAATATTTTGACTTGCACCTTTTAGCAACCATCTCTAATATATTAAATTTGTTATGTTATCATTGTGGTATCGTTTGCTTTCAGGAACTACGTTTGTTGCTTGCTGCCACACAAGTATCATATCGGTTTCTAGGATTGGAACCCAGAGTATTTTGTGAACAATGGGACTGGTCTTGCTTTTTAGACCTTGTGTATAGTACTGCTGATTGTATTTTAGTTGACAATTCACTTTATAGTGTTGGATTGGACTTAAGATGGTGCACAATACAAATACTTATGGTGGTTTTGAAAGCAAGTGATATGGCTATTGAAAGTTTTGGTCTGGGAGCAGATGAAGCATTCACATGTTTTCTGAGGTTCCTTCTTGCTTTCTGTTTATTTTGGTATTGTTTCTTCTGTATGCAGAGCAGCACAACTTTATGATAACGACTTGTTATGCTTTTAGATGGAAAGAGTTTTGCATGGACACTTCCTTAGAGAAAGCCTCTTTATATCTTCAGAAGGAAGGTTGCGATTCTAGAAATAGTGTAGGTGGGCTCACTTCTTTGGCTGATTGTTTGTCAGATTGGGAGGTTGTAACGGGAAGAGAGCATAGCATTGGAAGTTATGCATGGTGTGTGCATTTCCCCACTGTTCCTTGTTTCTTCACTGTACTCGTGTTGCTTACACTTATTTTGGATTGTTTTCTCTGTCAGTCCGTTTGTGCTCACTGCTACTTTGAGGAAGAGTTACGAGGTAGCTTTGATGGCAGTTAGCCAGAAGTGGCCCATACTTCTCTATGGTCCTGTTGGTGCTGGAAAAACTGCACTTATCAGGAAGTTGGCACAGACAGGCGGAAATCGAGGTAATTATAATTCATGTTTATAAACTCTGTTGAGGATTTGTGCAAGTTAAATGGTAGTCTAAGGGTTCAGTACAATTGATAGGTTTAGAGGCTTATAGAGCCACATGCTTGGATGTACAAAAGGAGTATGCACAATATGGGCTGTTGCATATCGTACTATTCTTTTTAATTGTTCAGTTAAGTACACTGTTGCTTACTAGTTTCTGAATTGAAGCTTGTTTCATGCATGGACTTCATACTCCAGAGAAGAATGCTTAACCAGATTAAAGTTTTTGAATGTACAAAACAAACTCTGTTTTCTTTGTTCATGGGTTGCAGTTGTCAATGGAAAAAGATAGATAGGTTCATTCGATAATTAGATCATGACAGCAGTTTCAGTAGTCCCAGAGCAGAAGAAAAGGTTGGCAACTCTGATCTTACTATGAGTTCATGTCAAAATGTCATACATGGAAGTCTTCTGAGTTCGGTAGAGAATCAAACCTAAAAATGGTTGCTAGGTCAATCTCACAACATTTGTGCTCCTACGCAACACTATTCATTCATCTTCCTTTTATCCAATGTAAACTACACCTTATATGTGCTTTTTGGGGAAACACTTAGAGCATCTCCAAGAGTCTCCCTAAAACTCACACCCAATATCACCATATAGGAAGTCTTCCCAATAAAATTCACTTCCTAAATCTCCTTCCTCTCTGACAGACTCCCAATACCCTATTCTCTATATTTCAACAGACTAGAGTCTCTTCCCTCTCTTATGTCACCGACGGGTGGACCCTAGCTGTCATATCTCTCCTCTCTCCCTTTCTTTTTGTATCGCTATATGGGGACATCTTCCAGTGCAGCGCTGGCACGCGCACAAGCCACAACCCACCGGTGTTCGTCGGGCTCCACGTCTGATCTTAGCATCCGCCGGAACAACACGAGCGCCTCGTTAGGCCTCTCGTGCTGCGTGTACCTGTCAATCATGGCGTTCCAGCAGATGAAGTCCTTCCTGGGCAACCCGTCGAATAGCTCGCGCGCATTGTCCAGCGCGCCCATCTTGGCGTAGCAGGTGAGCATGGCCATGACAGACACGACGTGCGGGCTCGGCTGCATGTCGTCGAACAGCGTGCGCGCTGCGGCGGCGTCCCCTGCCCGCGCGTACATGCCGAGGAGCGCAGTGGCGACATAGGAGTCAGCGGAGAGCGCCAGCTTGAAGGCGTAGCCATGCAGGGCTCGGCTGAGCGCGATGCCGCTGCACGTGGGGAGGGAGGCGGAGAGGGTGTGTGCGGTTGGGAGGAGGCGGACTCCATGTTGGAGAGGAGCGCGAGGGTAGCGAGGTGGAGGCCGTGGGAGGAGTGCACGTGGATGGCAACGGTGTAGAAGACGACGGTCGGGTTGGGCCTCCCGCGGAGGAGGGCGACGAAGCAGCAGTCGGAGGAGGAGCTGGCGGGTGGGAGCACGTAGGTGGGCCCATATGGGATTGGGAGTCTGGCTGGTTGCCTACTTCCAGCTAGGATGGAGGGGGATATTGGGAACATCTAAATATTGTGAACCATATAGGGCATCTGTTGGAGAGGGTTTTTAAAGACAAAATCCCTAAATTTAATTATAGGGAGTTATATTGGGCTTCTCTTGGAGATGCTCTTATGTCATCCCTGATAACACTGTTAGTCTTCTATACATATTTGTAGTCATTCCTGATAACACTGTTAATCTGCTATGCTTATTTTGTACTGAGTGCTAATTACTAATTATACATGCAGTACTTTTTATCCACATGGATGAGCAAATGGATGGTAGGACCTTAATTGGGAGTTACATTTGCATGGAAAAACCTGGTGAATTCAAGTGGGCTCCTGGTTCCCTTACACAGGTCTGTATGGGAGGGAGTATTGTTCTCTGTATAATCCTGTGGCAACTCTTTTTTAAATATGCATTAATACTTTTCATCCTATGGCGAGTAGGCCATTGTCAAAGGGTTTTGGATTGTGTTTGAAGACATAGACAAGGCCCCCAGTGATGTGCAGTCAATCTTACTACCTTTATTGGAAGGTTCAATCTCCTTTTCAGTTGGTCATGCAGAAGTAAGATTTGCGTTTGCCCATTTGATTTTTGACATAATTATAAACACACAAAGTTGATTATTTATTTGCTTTTAGGTTCTATCTGTATGTTGAAAATGCTGAGATGCTTTATATAAATTTACATGAGTGTCACTTACCTGGAGGTTATTACTAGTCATGACATGTCTAATGCAGGCTGTGGAAGTTGCTGAGAGTTTCCGTTTATTTGCTACCATCACCACATCAAAGAATGATGTTTCTCATGGCCTAGAAGGTTTGTTCATTTGGTTTTAATTGTATGTGATTGTGTAATCTTGCTGTACCGCACACTACAAAAAATCCAAAAAAAAAAAAAGTTTATGTGCCTGTAGTTGTCTCAAGCATTGCATAAGCAACAATCATGACAAGAACTGTCCAATCAAATTTAATCATGACAAGAACTGTCCAATCAAATTTTGACCCCACAGTAACAGCTGTACACTTTCACAATTTCGCAGTTTCTCTTATTGTAAGGAGCAAAATAGTGGCATGCGCTAATTCATGCCCTTTGTTTTTCCCTTTTCTGACAGGGAGACTCACCTTCAGTGCTTTGTGGAGAAAAGTGATGGTGGGAGAACCTAATAGGAGAGACATGGTTAATATAATTAAAGAGTGCTACCCAAGCTTGGAGCCCATCTCCTCCAAACTCATAGGTAGATAAAATATGCTTGTATCATCTTTTTTGCTGTGTAGTTGTGTGATTAACCCATTGTCTGCCATGTAGATACCTTCGAAAAGGTCAACTATCTATTATCTAATCAGTTTGGCGGGCTTAACTTAGCTGGAGGTTTATCTGATGGTGTTCTGCACAGATTTTCATTAAGGTGCATACTTCATTACTTCTTGCAGAATATTGCCTATTTTATTTTTTCCATCTACGATAATGGATGCATCATTATCTTCCTTTGTAGGGACCTGCTCAAATGGTGCAAGAGAATATTAGGAGTCGATCTCAACATTGAGGGTCTGGGATTTGCATCTAGAGGTTGCAAATTAATTTATCATGAGGTTCTTTTTGGCTCTCTCTTCCTTCAAATAGAGTACCTTTTGAACTATGCATGTTAAATTGGTTACAATAAAATGTCGCACATATCGGCTACATTAAAATGGCGCTTGTAGTTTTTTCATACAAAATACTTTTATAACATTGCAACTCTAGAAATATCTCATTATATTGTGATATGATTTAGTGGTTAATGTTGCATCTTGCAGACCATGGTAAGTAAAAATGACGCACTTATGATGAAAGTATTTTAAAACCTGCTTTCATAACATTAGTTTATTCTGCTTTTGAAACATAGCACTTAGGGAAGTGGACCATTGTTACTGCTCTCCTTCTCAAGTACACACTACAAAGACACTATGATTGTTGGAATTAAATTTGAATTCCATGGTACTAGGGCCAACACTTAGAAGCTGTTTAAAATAATTTTGCATAATAATATTATTACATATTTAAAGTATGATTTAGTGTCACTGTCATTTAAAAATAGTACTGCCGTAATTGTAAAAGCACCTATATAAAAATACACTGTTCGGAGAACATGGGAGAAATGACATGTGTTAAGGTTGTCTGATTATTGTCATTCTGGTTCATGAGAAGTTTCCTGACACAATGATCATTTTAGTGAATAAACATGTAATAACACAAGGTTTTCCTGGTTTCTCAAGCACCTTTCTCTCGTTTTCATTTTTGTTTTTGAAAATACAGGCTGTTGACATTTTTGCTGCTTCCTTATCATCCCCGGACAAAAGGATCTATGTAGCAGGAGAAATTGCTAAAATATTAGGCGTCACTCATCGAGCTGAAACCGTGCAACCCACGGACAAGCCCATTATCCAGGCACGTGCTTATTCATTTTTTTAATCTAAAAAACTGTTTTATTTATTCAATTTTCACATGATTAACGATCCCTTATACGCAGGCTCGACATACTGAATTGCAAGTTGGTAGAGTTACATTGCAGTGCAGCGACAAACCAGTAAACAAACATTGCTTTATTTAATACATTTTCATCAAGCTTTCATTTGTTTGCTAACTCTTGGCTTTGAATGTGTAGGCGTTGATCCAGAAGGGGCCTTTTGCTGGTATTCGGTGCACATTAGAAGTTCTTGAGAGGGTTACATGTTCAATAAAGTTCAATGAGCCCATTCTTCTTGTTGGCGAAACTGGTACTGGGAAGACTACCACCGTGCAGAATCTTGCTGCCTGGCTTAAGCAGCCCCTTACTGTGGTGGTATGGTTGAATAGTAACATAAATAATCTTATTTTGGAACAATTGCATATTTACCACCTAAAAATTGATTATTGTCATTTGTTACTCTGAAATAGATTGTTCTTAGCATTCCGTTGCAAAACAAATACAATTGCATAAATGACATAATTTCCTACCCACTCCATCATCTAGTAATGCTGTCTTGCCCATCACTGCCTTCACCACCGCCGTTGGAATTTGGGCATAACATCTTTGATTCAATGCTTCACTGAAAAATGAAAATGCCTCGTGCCTTTTTTTTGGAAATATTGGGATGTTTATGAGGTTAGATGTGCATGGTTCTTGTTCGCATTCCTTTTTAACACTTATGTTGTGACTTGCTGGGACTTCTTTGAGAGTGGCAAATGTAGAAAGTGCAGAATATGCAGCTTACATTTTTTCTTCATCTCACAGTTTTTGCTATTTATAATGCTTTTATATTTTTCCTTATGTTTCAGAACTTAAGCCAGCAAAGTGATATTTCTGATCTCCTCGGCGGTTTTAAGCCTACAGATGCTCGGTCAATATGCTTTCCTCTTTATATAGAGTTCATGGATCTTTTTTGTCGAAGTTTTTCTGGAAAGGTGCACCTATTGCTTGGTTCTCATGTACTTGTCCTATACTAAAACTTGTTTGACATAGATTACCGTTGGCTTGGAAGCTAACTTATTGGTCTAATGCTCTATTAAATTAAAAATTTAACATGTTAGCTTATTAGAGAAACTTAGAATGCTACTAATTCAGCTTATTATAAGTCCCTACATTCCAAGCCTTCTGCCTCTGGAACAGTGGCGTAAGCTTGAGAGTGAAGCAGAAAGACAAGTTGGATCTTGGCCCTAGATTAACTTATTTTTCTGATTAGTGTAAGATTCAGCTACACTAGTTAAAACCTTTAAACCCTATTATCTTGATATTTATTGACTTTATTCACTTATTCAGGATAACGAAGCTATTCTACACCATTGTGATATATATGTAATGGAAAAGAAATGGAAAAAACTATTACGCGCTTTGGCAAAATGTGTTGAGAAGGCTCAGAAGCTAATTGAAGGGAGTTCAAAGTCTTGCAGTGGTTCAAAGAGAAAAAGGCCCTTGCCGGCCCAAGTTGTTTCTGACTGGGACACCTTTTCTTCCAGGCTAAATGCTGCTTGTAGTCAAATTGGTTCAGCAACTGGCATGTCATTTCGATTTGTGGAGGGTGCTTTTGTGTCAGCTTTAAGAAATGGCCACTGGATTTTGCTTGATGAGGTCAACCTTGCACCTCCAGAGACTCTTCAAAGAATTGGTGCTGTCCTGGATGGAGAGAGGGGCACACTTTGCCTGGCTGAAAGGGGTGACGTGGATTACGTTGAACGTCATCCTTGCTTCCGGTTGTTTGCCTGCATGAATCCAGCAACTGATGCTGGGAAAAGAGAACTGCCATACACTTTTAGGAGCCGCTTTACTGAATACTTTGTTGATGATCTTGTGGATGACGATGATCTACGTCTTTTTATCAGTAAATATCTGGATGGTCTGAATGTTGCGAACAGAGTTACAGATAGTATTGTTCGGTTTTATAAAGTGGCAAAAAAGGAATCTGAGAGGCTGCAGGATGGAGCTCATCAGAAGCCCCAATTTAGTTTGAGATCTCTTTCTCGTGCGTTAGGTTATCTTAAAAACGCAGAGAAAAAATTTGGCTTCGGGAAAGCTCTTTATGATGGCTTCTGTATGTTCTTTCTTACAATGTTGGATGCCCCTAGTGCAAAAATCATTAAGAACTTAATCGTGTCACTTCTGTTAGATGGAAGAGTGCCACCTAGCATTTCTTTTGTTGACTACTTCATGGAAAACTCTATGCAACTAGATGGTTGTGAATCTGATGAATTTTTGCGGAGCTATGTTTTAACTAACAGTGTTACTGAGCACATAGTTAACCTTGCCCGTGCTGTTTATATTAAAAGATATCCTGTTCTTCTACAAGGACCAACATCAAGTGGCAAAACTAGCCTTGTGAGGTATCTTGCCGCAAAAACTGGCCATGAGTTTGTCCGAATCAACAACCATGAGCATACTGATCTTCAAGAATATCTTGGTACTTATGTCACCGACAGTCATGGGAAGCTTCAGTTCCAGGAGGGTGCTTTGGTGAAGGCTGTGCGAGAGGGGCACTGGATTGTGTTGGATGAGCTAAACCTGGCACCATCTGATGTCCTGGAAGCTTTAAATCGGTTGTTAGATGACAATCGGGAGCTCTTTGTGCCAGAACTGCAAGAGACCATACCTGCTCATCCTAGTTTTATGCTTTTTGCTACACAAAATCCACCTATGCTTTATGGGGGACGTAAAATGTTGTCTCGGGCATTCCGCAACCGTTTTATTGAAGTTCATGTTGATGAAATCCCAGAAGATGAGCTAATCACTATTCTGGAGCAGCGGTGTAGAATTGCTCCCAGTTATGCCAGAAAAATGGTTGAAGTTATGAAAGATTTGCAAATGCATAGACAAAATAGTAGAGTTTTTGCCGGCAAACATGGTTTCATTACGCCACGGGATTTATTCCGTTGGGCCAATCGATACAGAACATTTGAAGGGAAGTCATATGAAGATCTCGCTAAAGATGGCTATTTTCTTCTCGCAGAGAGATTAAGGGATGACAATGAGAAAGCTGTTGTTCAAGAAGCTTTGGAGCACCACCTACGTGTTAAACTCAATGTCACGGATCTATATAACTCGGTAGTGATTTCATCTTTCTATGATATGTTGCTACATGCTAGTAATTTTATGAGGGATGAAAATTCATGTGCTGAAAATGTTTATTCATAAATCATCATTTTATTGCATTATATAATGCATGGTTCTGACACAATTTAGTTAGTGTAATCTGAGACACTAAATTTTCAGAAATGCTTGCATGCTACTTAATAGGTACTCAATGTAGAAGATACAGGCGAATCTGAATTTTTTTGATATATTGGAAGCTAGCTGCTAACATACTACTGTACATGTGTAATTGAATGGTTGCTATTGAGCTCAGTGCTAACATACCAATTGGTCCTAAACTTTGGGTATTGTTTGCTTGTGCAGTGACCTGACTGTGTTATTTTATCCTTGATACCTTAGAGCAGAGTTTCTTGCGTGATATGCATCACAGCACATTTGGAATCTTGATACATATATAATAATACCACATGACTTAATCTGTGGCTCAACATTTTGTGCTTTCTGTTAATGGAAATTGGTGAAAAATTGCTTGAAAAGAGAACTAGTTCTTAATCTGTCTCATTGAGTGATTCTTTACCTTTGCAGGAAGTCACTCATGAAGATAATTTATCTCTTGATGCTATCAGACTGAGAGTTCAAGAATGCTTTGGAAAGTGAGTTATTGTGCATTTTACATTTTAGAGTTCAATGTGCTTCTCCCGTTGTGATGCGAATATCTATTTAAAATTTCTTGCAGTATCACGTGGACGAAAAGTATGTGGAGGCTATACTTCCTTATTGAGCGTTGCTACAGATCACGTGAACCTGTCCTCCTTGTTGGTGAAACTGGTGGTGGGAAAACAACTGTTTGCCAGGTTTTAAGTGCTGTTCTTGGATTGAAGTTACACATTTTGAACTGCCATCAATATACCGAGACATCAGACTTCATTGGGGTGCCATCTCTGAATCTTGTCTATGAATCCTGTTTTACTAATTGCCATTGTCTGTGTTTTAAAAATGTAGCTCACTAGCACTATGATATGGCTGTTACTTTCAGGGATTTTGTCCTATACGTGACCGGTCAAGAATAGCACTCGAGTTCAAGCATCTTGTTGCAAGAATCAAACAGATGAAAATATTCGTTCATGTTGCAGGGGATGTGGTATGTTATTTGGTTTTGGCATGTGGTATCTCAACATATCTTATTGACTTTTCAAAGTGGCATAACTGATTTTCTATGATTTACAGCCACTTGAAACTGATATATCTGGAGCTGATAGCATCATGGGTCATTTGAATGAAATGGTTGAGAGATACAGAAAGGAAAAAGATCTCTTTCCGGAGGTGTCAACTCAAGATCTTGACGTCATGGAGCAAATTAAGTTGGATCTGATGCATCTCCACAAGAGGTGGCAGGCTATTTTCCTTTGGCAGGATGGGCCACTTGTGCAAGCAATGAAGAATGGTGATCTTTTCCTTATTGATGAAATTTCTTTAGCCGATGACAGTGTACTTGAACGGTTGAACAGTGTTTTAGAACCTGAAAGAAAATTGGTATGTTCTTTTTTAATTGGCCATTTTCTGTTTGAATAGCATGTTTTTTTCTTCTGAAGTAGCAGTAACACCGGAAGTTATCTTGTGCAAGAGTTGCCTACTCCATGCATTGTTTCTGTCTTAAGAGTACACTTTGCTTGATATTAGCTTCAAATTCTACACCTTGGAAATCGGTATCTCTATGAGACTGACAATCCTTTATCCATCTTAATGTCTTTAATGTTGTTGCATGGAAGTGGACAGCTATTACAATGTATTAAGACAAGACACCCCCTGATGGTATTCATTAGCATTAATGTATTTCGAGTTTTTATGTATAGGGTAGGGTTGATGTGTCCTAACGTGAAAATGTTGGAGGGAACCTCTATAGGGAGTTGGCTGTCTAGTCCACCTGAGGATCTTACTCTTGGCCAGCTGACTTGCCTATATTCCTGCAGATCAGATGGTTGGGACTAGATCCTCATGCAGGAAAAGCTCCCCCTTCAATATGAAAATGTTCGAACAAAAATTAACTATTTGCACTGAAACTGAGAAGAATTGCAATTTTGGGGCCTAATGGATGTAATCACAAGTTTTAGAGACCTAGATGATACAACTGTGTTGGAGACCAAATAGATAAAGTCGTATACTTGACCTAAGTGACAGCTTTTAGGCACCTGCAATATAGTTTACTTTATTTGATGTAATTTGCTGTGTGCACAGTTGATAGAATCGGGTTTAGGTTCATGACATAGGGGTTTTTGGGCCAGTTCAGCATTGCTGTGCTCTGCTGCATAATCTAGTAGCAGGAAATCCTTAGTAATCCTTGTAAAATACTTATGCTATAGCTCTAAAAAGGATGATTCCAGTTAGTTGCTCCTACTGTTTTGTAAATAAATGTCATTAGGAGCTAGGGCATTGTCACGGTCTCCATTGACCTTTGCCTTTTCTAGTAAGACCTTAGTAAAAGAATATATGGGAGTAGGTTTGATGATAAACCTACTAGAATCATTACTATGTTCTATCGCTGATGGTTTCCATTTAATAGGTCAGCCCTCTCTATACACCAGAGCTGTTGTAGGATTAGTAACCTAATTTATGTTAAAAGTATAAATATTATATATGTATATTAGCGCTTATGGTTTTTAAGGTTTTGAGTGCCCCAATTCTAAAGTGACATCTATTTAGGAGTGGAGGGAGTAACATAAACAAGTAGCTAGACAAAAATGCTTTAAAAAAGGAACCACATGCCATATGCACCCTTACTTACTGCATAAACAGGATAATCACAACTTCCAATAAGTGGAGTAACATTTCTTGCAAATACGTGACAGTGGCTCTTATTGATTGTAAATGATTCAGGCTTGTCAGATTCAATTTGCATTGTTCTAAAATTAGTATACCTTTTGTTCATCCCATCACGCTTGCATTCAATCATGCAATTCGTGTCTATTCATAAGGTTTTGTTGAATTGCTGTTTTTCTGTTTTTGAACTTCAGTTTTATCTATGTTTATATGTGCCTATTCTATTGTTGTAGTCACTTGCCGAGAAAGGTGGTTCTGTGCTAGAGAAGATTGTAGCGCATCCAAACTTCTTTATTCTTGCGACAATGAATCCAGGTGGTGACTATGGAAAGAAAGAACTTTCTCCTGCACTGCGAAATCGATTCACAGAATTATGGGTTCCTGCTGTTACTGATGTTGATGAACTCAAGAGCATAACTTTAGGAAGGTTCGCTAAAGCTGAGCTCACTTGCTATGGAGATTGCATTGTTACCTTCTGGAATTGGTTCAACCAATTGCACATCGGAAGAACACTCACGATACGGGACTTGCTGTCCTGGATTTCATTTATCAATGTGACCGAGCAAAATCTTGGGCCACAGCAAGCTTTGATACATGGCCTGTTCCTTATTTTACTTGATGGGCTTTCATTGGGAGTGAATGTTTCTAAAACTGAGGCTACCAAGTTGAGAAGTACTTGCTTGTCCTTCCTTCTAGAAGAGCTGCAGAAGGTTGAGGGGAAAGCAGTAGACTCTTACTTAAATGATCTAAGCTATTATGGCTGGGGTGACAATATAAGAAAGGCAGATATGAATCATGATTATTTGGAAGATCATTTCGGCATTGCACCGTTTTATATTGCTAAAGGTCATTTTGCTTGTAAGCAACAGGGCTTTGAAATAATGGCGCCCACCACCAATAAGAATGTTTTGCGAGTTTTGCGGGGTATGCAACTACCTAAACCTCTTCTTCTGGAAGGTAGTCCTGGAGTTGGAAAAACAAGCTTAATTGTCGCACTAGCTGGATTTTCTGGTCACGATGTTGTGCGGATAAACTTATCTGAACAGACAGACATGATGGATCTTTTAGGTTCAGACCTGCCAGCTGAAGGGGCTAATGGAATGGAATTTTCCTGGTCTGATGGTATTCTTCTTCAGGCTTTAAAGAATGGAAGCTGGGTCCTGTTGGATGAGCTCAATCTCGCCCCGCAATCTGTGCTGGAGGGTCTGAATGCCATTTTGGACCACCGAGCTGAGGTCTTTATACCAGAGCTTGGTCAAACTTACAAATGCCCACCATCCTTTCGTATCTTTGCATGCCAGAATCCTTCGTCACAAGGTGGTGGACGGAAAGGCCTTCCCAAATCGTTTCTGAATCGCTTCACCAAAGTTTATGTTGATGAGTTATCAGAGGAAGATTATTTGTTCATTTGTAAATCACGATATTATCCATTAATCTCTGAAAGTCTCCTCCGGAATCTTATTCGCTTTAATAACAGGCTGTACATGGATACCATGATACATAGGAAGTATGGCCAAGAAGGCTGCCCTTGGGAATTTAATCTACGTGACATTATCAGGTCTTGTGAGATGATAGCAGGTTCTCCAGATACTTCAAGTGATGACTGCTTTTTAAATACTGTCTACCTTCAACGAATGAGAACTGAGGTCGATCGCCATGAAGTTGTCAAGCTGTTTGAAGAAATCTTTCAGAAAAAACCGAGTATTCATCAATCGAAAAGGCTTTATGTCAATCCGCATTCCTTGGTTGCTGGAAGCGCGTCTATTAGAAGAAATAACCTCCAATCATATAAAGTGCAGAATAATCAACTCAACATATTTCCAGGTATCCTTCATAGCCTTGAAGCTGCGATGCACTGCATCCATCAAGGTTGGCTGTGCATTCTTGTTGGACACAATTCATCTGGGAAAACCTCATTAATCCGCTTGCTTGCTCAGCTGTCTGGAAATACATTAAATGAGTTGAATCTGTCTTCTGCAACTGATTTGTCAGAATTGCTTGGATGCTTTGAGCAGTATAACTTCTTTAGGCACTATAAAGCGGTCATATCACAAGTTGAGCATTATATTGATGTGTATTTTAGCCTGAGTATGGATATAAACTGGAAAAATCTAATTGTGGAAAGGAAGGGTTTGTTTGTGAAATGGTTTGAATTTGTGGCTGCAAAAAAGTACTCTTCAATCAAGACTTCGACATTTATTGAAATGAATAGGAATGCATCTTTGCCATCATTGTGTTTGGTTGCTGATATAGTTGAGCAGATGAAATGTGATCTGGAAATGTTTGACTTGCCTATATCATTGACAAAAGATGATCTGAGTAAAACACTGAAGTCCATCTACAACTTGCAGCAGAATGGAGCTGCACACCAACCAGTTAAATTTGAATGGGTCGCTGGAGATTTGATCAGGGCCATTGAATGTGGTGAATGGATTGTTTTGGACAACGCGAATTTTTGTAACCCTACTGTATGCTCTCTAATTCTCACATTGCCTTTGTCCTGCTATTTGCTTTTGCTAATTTTACTGTTTTGTTTACTCTATTAGGTGCTTGATAGGATAAACTCTTTGGTTGAGCAAGAAAGGTCCATTGTAGTCAATGAATGTGGTCTTATTGACGGGAATCCTGTAGTTATCAAGGCCCACCCTAAGTTCCGTATGTTTCTGACAGTCAATGCAAAGTATGGTGAAGTTTCAAGAGCCATGCGAAACAGAGGAGTGGAGGTCTTTCTGATGGACCAAGCCTGGAATTCAGAAGGACTCAGCAATGTGCCTGGGGATAGCGAGAGGAAGGATATGATCAGGTTTTTAATTTCTTCTGGGATACCAAGAATGGAACTGATCTCGTCAATGAGTGAAGCACACATGTATGCAAAAGCTGCTGGATTACGTCTTGGTATAAACATTACCCTTCTTGAAATCACACGATGGGTTCAACTGTTTCAACAACTTATTATTGAAGGAAATCAGTTCCTTTGGAGCCTGCATTTGAGTTGGGAACACACATACCTGCCATCTTTGGTTGAAGTAAATGGATCTGACATTGTGGAGACGGGAAAAATTAGGTTTTTGACTAATTTTGATGGATCTGACATTATGGACAAGAGAAAATTTAGGTTTTTGATTGATTTTGATGGTGGTTCAACTGGTTTGCATTCTGGATTTTCTTTATCCTTGCCTGGTGGTTGGCCAATAGAGCAAAAGCTGAGGGACTTCATTTGGTATTCAAAAGAAACTTGTGTCAAGAGAAATTGTATGTATCTACAGGCATTGGGTGCCCAGTACGCTGCTTTTCAGATAAGCAATTTGAAAGATAGTTTATCCTTGTTGGGTCCTATTAGTAACATCCACCCTTCTATTCTTCCTACCACAAGCTTACATGAACTACAGTTCCCGACGGTTTCTGGTCAGAGTGTCAAAAGTCGTGTAACTGTGGCATTTGATTCAGATTTAGCTGATCAGATGCTTTTCTTTGCTGCAAACTGGGTTATAGAGCAATCTACTGAGCATGATCTTGCATTGTATGCCATATGGTTTAAATGGTATAATTGCCTGGTCCGGCCTTATTGCAACTTCTTTGAGAGTTACGGGTATATTCTTAAGCAAGAAAGTGAGCATCCTATTTGGCATAGCATCCTCGAATGTTACAGGGAAATAGTTGCTTATCACAAGACCAATACCATTACTCAGCCTATTCCAATGCTTTCAAAGAAGTTGCTAGATATGGCTGGTTGTGACAACCTTAAAGCTTGCCAGAACCGGCTTTGTAATGCTCTTAATGGTTTGAACTTGCTGCGGCTTACGTTGCAGCAATGGCAGTTTGAGACAAATTTTCCTGATCTTGCTGCTCTGAAAGCTACTTTGTTGCCTGCATTGAAGTCCCTCAGATGCTTGGAGGGCGTGGTACTTAAGATGATTGTGAAATCTCGGAAGCTGCTGCACATATACTCCCACCTTATTGATTATCACAGATCGATATGGAAGATGATGATTTCATCTCAGTTTGAGGGGTTACCAGTTGTTTGGAGTCTTTTGAGGAAAGAAATACTAAAGTTGCAACCAAAGTTCCCGGCAGAAGTTGGTGTATTTTTGGTAAGTTATCATCCTTTTTGTTTTCTTTACTATGATACTACTGAGTGATTGCAAAATGACATCCCAGTCTTACAGATGGAATGTGTCAATCTCAACAATCTCCATGATTTCCATTTTCAATATGAAAAACCAACTTTGTGGGTTTATGGAGGTCATCCTCTTGTGCCACCTTCTAGCGGGATCTTCTACAAATTACAAGAAATTTTGGCCTTCTCTGCAGTTGTGTGGCCAAGGAAGAATATTTTGAATATACATCTCGATGGTATTCTTTAGCATATAATTCGGTTGCTCGATTAATAAATGGTCCATGCCCGACACGCCATCTAGAGTTCATTTGCCATCTATTGCTTGCAGATAAACAACAGTTACTTGATGCATTGCTGTCAGCCAATCAGGATCTTAGACACCTTGCAATGGAAGGTACTCATATATTTATCCAAAAGATCTATAGCACAGTTTTATTTAATTGTGCAGTGGTACTCTGCTTTCTTAATATCTTTTACCACTTCATCTGTTTAATAGATAATTTTTTTTCTTAAAATATTTTTGAAAACTTTGATGTTATCTTTCCTTCTTGATTCTGTTTTCTTTTTTGTGTCAAGGTGTCTCTATGGCTTCTCTTGTTGCAACTAAAACTGAGGAAGATGTTTCAACTATTGTCACCCAATTGGATGAAGTTCACAAGGTTTTTCTTTTACCCATGTGATATTTGCTGATGTGATTTCTCCTTCTTTGTGATTTTATTGTATTTTCTTCATGTAGAGGCTTGTTGGAAAAGTTGACTATGAGAGGAGCAATCTTGAATTATTGACCAAGACTTCAGTGGCGGAAATTAAATCCTGCTGCTCAGTATCATCGGATATTGTATGCAACATGTATGGTTTCAATGGTTGGTTGGCGAGTCTTCCTTTGCTCAACTTGAAGAGCTTATACTTGGATACTATTTTACTTCAACGACTATCCAAGTGCACACAAAAGGATTCTTCCGAAGCTCACGAGGTCTGTCTCTTAATACTTTGTTGGTTTCCAAATCCCAATTATCATTTCTTGTCCATGTTTTCCTGCAAGACCTGATGATTTTGAGTGCTAAACCATTACGAAGAAGTGACATGCATTGTTTTTTGTAATCTCCATTTTCTTATCTGGCCTTTTGGTCTAGCACGAGAGTTAAGGAGGTCATCAAACCTGAGAACAGTAGAGGGAAACGACTAGGATATCCATGGTGTTAATATCTTGGGAATAAGAGAATTTCTAGTGTGGGTGTTTACTCATAAATGTGAAATGAGAAGCATACGAGGTCTAAAGTGAAAAGTCATTAAATCTGCATGCATGCCTTATAATTTGAAACATGATCGTAAAAACTTAGAGGGCCCTATACTTCGGAATGGAGTAAAATTTTCTTTTACGGTACAGATCATTGCGAATTCCAAGTACCTGCTGAAGTATGCTATGGATTACTCATTAGAGTCATCTTCAAGATCTCCTCTTGAGTATACACAATATCAGATCATTTGCTGGATTCATCATGCCTGGGCCACAGTTGATAATGGTAAAAAAGGCGATTTTTGTATTTTGTGACAGCTAATCTCGATTTCTGTTGTGGTTTACAACTTGACAGTTGAATGTTGTGCAGTGCATGTAAAAGTTGCTAGTTCCATTCTTGAAATGTGGTACAATTATCACTCTTCCTTGTGGACTTATTGCTCTGGAAGCCCAAAGGTCTCTCTCGCTAAGCCATACGATACTGTTTGGTAATTATATTAAGACAACCATGGTTCCTTCCTTACTTGATTTGCTTCATTTTCAGAGTCTATTCTCGGTCACACATGATGAAGCCTGTGACCTGGCACACCTGACAAAAATGGACGCCATCAATACTATTATGTATGTCTAGATGTTATTATCATTTATTGATTTTTTTCGTTTCCCCCTTTTCCACTAGATACATTTGATGGTAATTTTCCTTTTAATGGCTATTGCATAGAGCTTGTGCTCTGCTTCTCATTTATGGGCTACTGCTGGAAAGTGATTAACCTGATGTTTGAACCTTTTGGGGAAGACAATTATATCTTTTCTTCCTGTCTCTTTCTCTGCAGCCAACAGGATTTACGTGCGGTGGATTATCATAAGAATTATCTAATGCTTAGAATTTCATCTAGAAACCTCTGGGAAGGTATCTCAGATGTGGGAAACTTTGTTGATAGTCTCCAATCTGCTGCTGATTCCCTCTTTAAGCAGGTAATGATCAATTTGTCTATATTTTGTATTGAAGTGCCCTCTTTTATTGTCTATTCTGATAATCTGTTGCAGATTATATTTGCCCACAAGAAACATTTCAAGAAAGAGGACTACAACCAGTTAGAGTCCGTCCTATTCCAACAACCGAAACATTATCTAGAGGTTTGTGCATCATCCTTTTGATTTGATCGAGAAAGTTTCATGTACATGTCATGTTTTTACTATGTACTATTGTTTAATTAGCTGACTTGTAAGGGCGCATTTTCTATGCCAGCGAAACTCTGACATATTTGGGGGATATTTTAGGTGTTAAAACTTTTAGCTGTTGTTGAAATGTATTAAGTATCCTTTGAAGCAATTCTTTGCAGACTAGTTTGTATTGAAGGATAATGAGGACCTCAAGTTCCTGCACATATCGGCTATTGCTTTTCCTGTGGTTTCCAGATCAAAACTGAACCATTACGCTGTTGTACCAGATGTCCCTTGAACAAATGTACCACAACCAATACAAATATAGATGATGGTTCAACAAGTTTGTTTCATTTTGATAGGGATTCCAGATTTGGGATCACCTACCAAAGGCGCAGAAAAGCATTAAGGGAAGAAAAGAATTAGTTTTCTATTAGGTTTCGGCATAATTAGTTTCCTTGTAAGATTCGGAATAATTGATTTCAGGACTACTAGAGTCCTATTCTATCTGTAAGCTAGTATAAATTGGAGTAGGTTTAGAGTTGGATTCAGAATAAGTTTAGAGTTGGTTTCGGTATAGGTTTAGATTCGGGTCTCTATATATAAACAGAGCCTTATGGTGTAATTGGCAATTAGAAATTAATCTAAAGTTTGGTCAGAGTCTGGAAGCCAGGGAGACCTAGTTCTCTAATATTTGGTATCTAGAGACCTCTTGTTCCTCGGCCAGTTTCTGCGTCGCCGCCACCTTTGCTGCCCTTGTTCTGTTTCTACGCCGCCGCCACTGTTGTTTTCCCGCGCCATACACCATTGCCGCTCCACCACCGCTGCCTCGCGCCGCCGCCGCTGCTCCACCTGTCGCCAATCTGCACCTACGTCATGGGGGATATCACCTCCAACATTGCAGAACTCACCAAGATGATGGAATCGATCTTACAGAAGGTGACCACTCTCGAAGCCTGACAGGATGATTGGGAGAAGGGCATCAATACTTCGGGTATGGCTACTTCAGCCGACCCCAAAGGCAAATCCTTGCCCACAGATGATGACCGCTGCACTCGCTTCTATAAGGTCACTTTTTCCACCTTAAATGGTGAGGATGATCCGCTACCATGGTTGAACCGTTGTACTCAATTCTTTCGCGGGCAACACACGCCAGAGAACGAGAAGGTTTGGCTTGCCTCCTATCACATGAATGGTGATGCTCAGTAGTGGTACATGCAGTTTGAAAGGGACCATGGCTCTGTCAATTGTTCGGTATTCGAGCATTACGTCAATATGCGATTTGGTCCTCCCATCCACAGCAATCCCTTGGGTGAATTGGCCACTCTCCAGAAGACCAGCTCTGTGGATGAATATCAGAAGAGATTTTTGGCCCTTCTCGCTTGGGTTACTCCACCTCTTGTTCCCAAACAGCAGGTCAGTTTGTTCACCGTCGGCCTTGAGAAACCTCTTAGTATAGATGTGGAGCTTTAGAGCCCTATGGATCTTGAGACAGCCATGGGTCTGTGCTTATGAGAAGCGTCTTGAGGAAGATGATGTTGGGAATCTTCCACCAGCCCCATGCAAATCGACCCCTCATCAATCAAGCAACTCTCGTTCCAGTACTGTTCGGCCCTATTCTGCTACAACATCGTCCTCCACCTCAGCCACTCCCTCTCAGGCTAAACTTAATTCTAGGTTTCGTCATCTTACGTCTGATGAGATGGCTAATCGGCGTGCTAAAGGCTTATGTTTCAATTGTTCAATTTTTTTCCCAAGGAGCACATGGGCCAGTGCTCTATGAAAAGCATCTACTTATTGGAACTTGAGGATCCTCAAGGTGATCTGGAGAGTGATGACAGAGTGATGGAGATTTCCCTTCATGCTCTTACAGGGATTCATGCCAACAATACCATGCATCTTCCTGTTTCAATTGGTGGTCATGTTCTTGCTGCCCTGGTGGACTCCGGATCAACTCACACCTTTATTTCTGGCCAAACAACAATAGCCATGGGCCTTCAACCTGTTGTGCCCTTCGAGAAACCCCTTTTAGAGTTGTTTATGGGCGTGATCCTCCTTCTGTTGTGCCCTATCAACTGGGTACTTCTCGTGTGGTGGCTATGGATAGGCAATTACAGCCGCGAGATGAATTTTTGAATGAAATAAGAGAGCGGCTTTTCCAGTCCCAGGAATATATGAAGAAGTACTATGATAAGTCCCACCGAGAGGTGATTTTTGAAGTAGGAGATTGGGTGTGGTTGCGTTTGCATCATCGTTTGACTGCCAATATTACTAATCAGGCACATTCAAAATTGTCTCCAAGATTTTATGGTCCTTTTGTGATCTTGGAACGCATTGGTGATGTGGCTTATCGATTTCATCTTCCTCCCAAGGCGCCTATACATAATGTGTTTCATGTGGCTTTGCTCAAGAAATATAATGGGGCGCCTCCAACTGATGCAGTTCAATTGCCACATGACCGGGTGGTTCCTTCTCCAGATAAAGTCCTTCGTTCTCGCATCGGGGGTACTCAAGAAATTTTGGTTCGTTGGCAAGGTTCTTCGGCAGCTGAAGTAACTTGGGAGCCATTGCAATCCTTCCGGTAGGCTTATCCATCTTATCAGCTCGAGGACGAGCTGCTTGTTGGGTAGGAGGGAAATGGTAGGGATTCCAGATTTGGGATCACCTACCAAAGGCGCTAAAAAGCATTAAGGGAAGAAAAGAATTAGTTTCCTAGTAAGATTCAAAATAATTGATTTCGAGTCCTATTCTATTTGTAAGCCAGTATAAATTGGAGTAGGTTTAGAGTTAGATTCGGTATAGTTTAGAGTTGGATTCGGAATAGGTTTAGATTTGGGTCTCTATACAAAGAGAGCCTTATGGTGTAATTGGCAAGCAAAAATTAATCTAAAGTTTGGTCAGAGCCTGGAAGCCAGGGAGACCTAGTTATCTAATACGTTTCCAGATATTTACTTTTTTTCCTGGAAATATTTTCCACCAGATACCTTATTAATTGCTTATTGGTAGCGGTGTTAAAGAGATTAGCACATAATTAACATGGGTAAACCATGTAAAAAACTGAAGTATTGATTCTTTCCATTGTCCTGGGTGTATGGGAGCTAAAACAGCAAGTATTTAGGACTGAAGGGATTAAAGCGCACTGCCACAGATGTGGTGTGTTCCCTAATGTGATAGTCTTTTGCAGGTGGGAGATTAGTCTGATCAATCAAGTACGAGAATAGTTTTGTATTTTTATATTGTGGCATGTGTATAATCAATCAAATCCCATTCAAAATGCCTAGTTTAATTGTATGAACTTAATGTATTGGCTCGGGATAATTAATAGACCTCATACACCTATTTCCTTTGTAAATTCTTGTTCGTGTGTGTGCAATTTTCACGAACAACTATAATATATCTTTGTGGACGGCACTCCCTTAACAAGATATCATTTTCTCTTGAGTTATTTTTCTGGTGCTTTGCATTTTCTTGACCGGTTGACCCACCATTCTCTGTTGCAGAAAGAAGATCTAGATGCCATTGGTGCACTGTTATCATCTTCAAGTCATGGAGTATTGGCTTCACTCTCAGGGTCAGAGAAACTCGTAGAGTTCTTGCTTATGGATTTGTATTCAGCCTACTCCCGTGGTATTCCCCTTTGTCTCTACACCACAAAGGATTGATTTGTCATTTCAAGTACCTAAAGTTGTTGGTATATTATATGATTAATACCTCTACTCCACAAAGGATTTACTTGTCATTTGAAGTACTAAAAGTTGTTGCCTTGTTGGTATAATATATGGTTATGTTAGATGGCTCAGTCATGTGCTACTTTGCTGATTTGATATTACTGGATGTAGATTTTACTTATTCATTTATAGTGAGACATAGCACCACCTATTACAAATCTTCGGCACTTGTGTTTCCTCACCATCAGAAGGGTCTATCTTATGATTTTTTTTTTTTTTTTTTGACTTTCGCTTTCCTTGTTGCTTCTGATAGTTCGCTCATTTCAGTAGATGATGTATACTTTTAACTTTTTTGTGTGTCATGCAGACTCTTTATCGCATACTGGGGCTGCCTGGGTGCATATAGGAGAGTTGCGCTTCCGGTTATTGTTGAGCTCATACAGTCCAGATCCTGCATTTGAATCTGCATACAAGCATTCTCATATTCTGGAAAAGATTTCACTTGTGGAGCTTGAGGGAAAGGTAAAACATCTCTTGTTACTTTGGTGCAAAGCTTGAAACGTGTCTTCTGAATAATGTAATGAGGTGCAAAGCAAGACCATAGATTCACCATGGACTGTATCATTAATTGAGCTATGTGATCCAATTTTATGTGTTTCTTTATTTGATCTTAGAAGATCCCAGTTGTAATTTTAGTGTTGAAATTATTAATTATAATATTTATCTGTTCTTTAATACATAGTGATAGTTTGCAAGATATACCTTTTTGTCAAGAAAAAAGGCTGGTTCGTCCGGATAAAAAAAGAAGGAAAAAGGCTGGCAAATTTATGGCAGCTTTTTTGTTACAGGTTCGTCATGATTGCGAGGAATTGGTTGGTTCTAGCTGCGCTGAAGATAGTCATGATCAGAAGTTGTTGCAAGAGCTGAAAACTGAAGAGAAAGACATCCGGGCAAAGGTCTTATTACAATTATATGGCATTAAGAATTTGAATAATAGAAAAAATATCCTTCGCCCATTTTCTCTTTATCCTCGTCGGTTCCGTCACTAAAACTCAAGGAGTAGCTGATGAGACGTTTTTTCAAAACAGCTTTAGCTTTTGATATCTGCTGTCAAAGATAGGGCAAGTAGTTGTAGAAACTCCTTGCTTTGACGTTGATAGACTTCTGCATGCTCTGCCGCTCGCAACCTTTTTTTTTTCTCCCATCGAATTGAGGAGGCCAAGTTTTGAGAGCAGAGCCTCTCACTTCTGAATATCAGTCATATATTTGTCGGTGTGGTACACATATCTGTCAATGTCAATTGAGTAAGAAAATTCATTCCCACTATCTTAGGAAAAGGTGAAGAGAGTTAATTATTGGGGACAGACAGAATGACAAAACAGCAGAGAATTGATTGCCACTCACTGCCTGCTAGCAGGCTTGGCCCATGAGACCTATTGTCTTATTGTCCTGGCTTACCATTTCTTCCTATTTTTTAGGTTCTAAATGTTTTAGATTTGCTTCTTTCCATTATGTGATATTCTGGAAGTTCATCATGATTCTACAAAAGTTTCTATTATTTTTGTTGTTAATTATTTCGGAACAGGTTACACTCTTCTAAACATGCATAATGTTGGTTTCTGAGCATAAGCAAAGAATAGAAAAAGTGACAAACCTTTAACAGTATATGTCCAATGCTCTTTTCATTAAACATCGATGCAACTTCTTAGTCAATGTCTTGTCTGTTAAGTTTTTAGCAATTTTCTGTCGTCGCTTTACAGTATCTCCCGACCTTTTATGTTGCATTTAGTTTCCATTCTAGGGCAGGGATACATTTGGTGAATGGTGATCGTGTTATGGGCCTTGGGCTAATAGGTTACTGTAATACGTGCTACTGTAGCGCATTGGTTCTATAGCGGCAGTAACTCTCTCTTTATCTATTAGATTAGATATTTAGTTTCCTTAAGTTAGATTAGTTTTTTAGGAATAGATAGATTAGTTTCCTTTGTCAGGGATTAGATTGATTTGGTGAGTTCTTGCGCTAATAGATAGTTATAGACATGAGCTTGCTCTGGCCATGGTGGTGATGCTATAAGTTTTTAGCTGGGTTATGGGAATTTATCTTCAGAAGATCAGATCTACTTGCCTACTGAGCCAAAATGGTGGCTCATCAGGCCTCGATATGATATAATTTTGCATTTACATATGCTTATTATTTGGCTGATGCAATCTGTTTATGCATGACTTGTAATGGAAATAAATTTGGCGTACATAACCTTGTGCCCAATTTGCAGGTTGTATTTCGACCTCAACAATCTAAGCATAAGAGTCTCGTTGCTGCATGCTTTGAGTTTGAGGACCGGCTGGCTGATTGCAAGGACTTGTTAGCTAACTTAAATTGCAAAGGAGTTGGGCAACTAGAGGTTGACAGAGTCTGCAATTGGCAGGTGTGATTTTTTTGCACTGATTTTGTTGTCTTCAGCTAGAGCCTATTTGTTATGGAGAGTGTCTTCGGCAGGAGGAGAGTCAAATTAGAGATAGAGTTGTTAGTTTAAGTTAAGAGTAAAATGCACTGGCGGTCCTCCAACTTGTCCGGGTGTGTCATCCAGATCCATGAACTTTGAAATTGCAGAATTAGCTCCCTAAACTTGTTAAGTTGTTCAACATAGGTCCAAACCGTCTCAGTCTGCATCTAGATGATTGCGTGGCATGCTGACCGTGTGCCAACGTGGCGTCTCTCATCTTCTCTCCCCCTCCCCCCTTGCTGATGCCATAGTGTTGTTCCTGTCCACCGAGCTCACTTGGGGCAGCTTGGTCCGCCGCGGTGGAGGAGAGCTCGACGGCGACGGGAGGTCAGGAAGAGCAACTAGCAGTGAGCCATGCATCCGCCATGACCTGGCTTCTCCACCCTCCTTTGCCTGGCGTCGCAGCCACACACTACCATCACCACCTTGACGTGCCTCCCAGTCATGGCGACTGCGCCGCGGCTCATGGCTACTACTCGCCACTCTGGTGCGAACCCGCCAGCCTCGTTGTTGCCACTGGGGCCAATGACGCCCTGGCCGTGCTAATTCAAAAGCTCGAAGAACGGCTTCGACAGTACGGAAACGGCAGTGGAAGTTGCGGTAATGGCATTGGTTGTCATAGAAGAAGCCAAGCATGAGCATGTGCAGCTCAGGGAGAGGGACCAGCAAGACTGGTTGAGTGACAAGCGGTTCCTCAGAAGCTCTAAGCACTTGCACACCATATGTTTGTAAAAACGCACACATCTACTTGGTGTTTGTGCCTGTCAAATTCACCATCTTTCTAGAGGTAGTCCCCAATTTGTGCAGGGCACGATGGAGGCAACTCGCTCTGGTGCCTGTGGCGCATGCGCTCATGCCGGGAGGGACAGAGGCTACACGCGCTCACGCCGGGAGGGACAGAGCCATGGCTCTGAGGCCGGACGCACCATTCCACCGAAGAAGCAGTCCCCGTCCTCTCGAACCCATCACCATGTCGCTCCCTGACGACATGGTGTCCTTCTACGGTGCCTGGGTCAGCCGTGTAGAGGAGATCATGGCAGACCTCATAGCCGCGCTGCCACCGCGACATGCTAGTGCCGTTCGGGCCTGGAGTTGCCGCTCTCCGACGGGCCTGGAGCCGTCCCGTCACACCCGTACGGCCGTATCAGTCATGGATGATCCTATGACCATAGCCGACCTCACATCCAAGCTGGATCGGATCTTGCTCGCCGTTGACCGCAACAAGGACATCGCACGCCTCCCAACACAGTTTTGCTCCCTCAATGTGGTTTTCAATCAGCTATTGAGCAAGCAGCTCGCGCTCGAGACTGGTGGCTATGGCATGAGTGATGCCGGAGGTTTTGTGCCACCACCGTCGAAGGCTGCTATGGTGTTGCGGCTGTTTGCCGTGGCAGAGGCATCTATGTCTGTTAACAAGGGTGCGAGCAGTGAGTGGAGACAGCTGAAGTCCATGACAAGGAGGAGCACCAAATCTAGCGATTGCACACGGATATCAGCGTCTGTGACAACCACCGAGAGATCCCACGTTGGCACCGACATTCACAGCTCACCGCCGAGGACTTGTGCGCGTTTGTCGGGACGACTTAGGTGTTCGCCTCGCCGGCGGCATACAACATGCCTTCAACGGTCACTCAATCTCCTGATGACAACTGCAGCCAACACCACCATCATCCTGGCCGTGACACTTCAATGCTTTCTTGCTAGCCTCGCGTTCATTCGGATGCAGCTCGAGGACGAGCTGCAAGTCGGGGGGGGGGGATGCAGTGTTATGGAGAGTATCTTCGGCATGTGGAGAATCAAATTAGATAGAGTTTGTTAGTTTAAGTTAGTTTGGTTGGATTCATTAGTTAGAGATAAGATTTGTTATTCAGTTTAGTTAGAGATAAGATTTGTTATTCAGTTTAGTTAGAGATAAGATTTGTTATTCAGTTTAGTTAGAGATAAGATTGCTAGATGAAATGTTAGGTGCCAGATCTATTTAAAGAGCTGAGGATAATCGACATTGTCAAGCAATGAATAAACAAGTTTAGTCCACATAAATTAGCTGCTCAGAGTCTCCTTGGGAGGACGAGTACGCTCTACCAGTTATCTCTACCGATTCAATCAACTAAGCCGTACCACTATTGGCCTAGGATCAATTATTCTTCTCTTTTTACCGCTCATTAACTGCAAATATATTGACTGGCCTTACAATCATATTGTGGCAGATAACATCCATGCACTTTATCATGAGGCTGACAGAAGAGTATGGGGAATATCTTGATTTGATCCAACCAGTTCAAGTTGCTGTATATGAAATGAAACTTGGCTTAGCAATTGCTCTATCTGGTTCTCTTCAGAGAGAGTATTTGAAGAAGATTAAAGAAGATGATATTGAACGAGTTCTGGTATGTATAGTTTTGCCGTTATAGTTGAATTATAACGGGCACACTTTACGATGCTGATGGTGCTACTCTTATCTTTTTTCTTTGCTGCAGGGCACAATTTGTGCTTTTATGCAGTTTCCCTCTGGATCTATTACAAAATATGGAATTGATGATCAACTAGGAACCCAATACAGTGTTTTTGGTTATGTAGATATGTTGAAGAAGCTTGCTGCTATTTCAAGTCAATTGAATGTTGGTAAAGTGACAGACAAAGTGGTTAGTGCATATAATTTCTCCTTATTCAGTTTCATGCAGCTTCATTGATCATAAGCATTTACTTTTCTGGATCTGGCTTTGAGTAATGTTTTGTGTGCTATTTGCAGAAGTCCAACTCTGAAATGCTAGTTTCGATACATCATATTTCTTTAGTAAGAACAACATATTGTGTGAGTTGTTCCCTTATTATGGATAAAGCATCTTATCTGGTATGTACTTTTATAGTCATGTTATCGTGAATTATTCTCCTTAAAGGGAAAGCTGTTGGTGTCTCTTACCAGTTTCTTTTTCCAGTCATTGAAGGATACCTTCGATCATTTTACAAGCATGTGGATCGACATGAAATCTCGTTTGAAGGCTAAAGAAAATGATGATTCTCAGTATTACAAGTTCAGATCGCGAATGATCGATGTACAAGACATTTTTAAAGAAGATGTGCCGTCACTTTCAGATGTGAACTCAGAAGGCAACGATGTACCAGACAATGAGGAACAATTAGAGCATGAATTTAATAAAATTATGGTATCCCCACATGTTCTTCTTATGGATGTCCATATTTCACTTTGCATATTGATGTAATAATCTTATTTGTTTCAGGAGAGAATCAATGAGGATGATGACGCTGTTGAAGACACTTGGGATCTCATACCAGAGTCTGCTCTGAAATCTATTGCAACCATACATGACCAATTGTTTGGTTCCCCAGATCTTTTTGAGAAGGTATGGTAAATTGATGCATTTTTTGGTTGTTCACAGGGATTGAGAATAGTTTATGCATTTATGCCTGCTGATATTTTTTTTTATTTCATAGAGCGATAATGAATAAGGAACTACTATGTAATCTGTTTGTGTTATCGTGTACAATTTTATAGCTAATCAACAATTTTCTTGTATTTTTTTCAGCCTAGCAAATGCCAAATTAGTGATGCGCAGAAAATTCAATCTTTCATAGAATCATATGAGCTGGGAACAAGAATACTGAAAGGTAATACTATGGCTTATTATTTCAAACAGTGCTGAGAACCGTCTCGTCCTAGAAAGGCAAACCTTCGCTCGGTTGGTAGAGCCTCCAATTGAGAGGCCGCCTAACTAGGCTTGAATCCGGGTGCTCGCAGGTTGTGTGTGAGTACCTCCCTAAAGGGTTCGGTACTCCCCTCTCATAAGACAAAGCTAGGGGAACGTCTTCTCCCTGTGGTCGAGTTTTTTATTTCACGGTGCTGTATGTAGAACTTGGCTTACATTTTGTTATTATTTTTCAGACCTGCCTGAATTAACATGTTCTATATTTGATGAGAAGCTCATGCCTGAGCATCTATTTCGTGTTTGTCTGGAATATCAACGAACTTGTGCAACTTCTCCAGACTGCAGTGGTTATAATGCTTACAAGGTATGACACTATCATTCAGATTATACCTTGATGTCCATTGGTTCCTTTTGATGTATTTAGAAGCTTTGCTTATTGCAGGACCCGAATCCTTCTATGTTGTTCAAAATGGTTGAGCCACTAACTACACTTCAAGAGAAAGTTAGATACTATTTGGATGAATGGCCTGAGCATCCGGGTCTTCTGAAAGTATTGGACATAATTGCTTCCCTTGTAGCAATGCCCCTGAGCACGCCACTCTCGAAGGTCCGTTATCCAATAAATGTTTGTGTAATAATAACACGCTGTTAACTACTAAGTAGTTCTGTTTTTCTGTTACATTTTTTATTCTTAAGGCCTTACTTGGATTGCAACTGCTGGCTGGGAAAGCTCAAACGTTGCAGGAAAATGACTCCAAGTTCTTTCTAAAAGGTAAGGCTGAATCTTCGCTAACCTTTGGCTGTGTACACTTTCAAATGTAAATGCTTATATTGCAGTTCGTAATGTAGTTGTCCTTTGCTCCTCGCGCTTTATCCAAAAAAAGGGCCTTGTACTGTCTATTTACTAATGCTTAATAGATTTCTCATCTACTCTCTGTTCGGGCATCATAATCGGCTTTTCATTTATGGTGGTGACTGGTGACATGCCCAACATCTCAAAAAGCCTCAGGCAAAACTTAAAACAGTTTTGTATCGTCTTAATCTCCTTCTCTTCGCAGATCATCTTGCACCTATATTCTTGCTTGTGTATTCGTGGCAAAGGCTTGAGTTAGATTGTTGGCCTATACTGCTTGAGGAGGTCCAGGGAAAGTACGAGACAAATGCTGTAAAAGTGAGTTTTTATAACTAATATACGTGTTTGTTTATTATTGCTTGATTGTTGGCTAACAGAATATTCTTGGATTTGCGCAGCTGTGGTTTCCGCTGCGAGCAGTACTTGCTCAGACTTGTGGGATTCCAACGGATAATGACTTATCTATTATCAAAAGGTATGCATATGCTTCTGCTCTCCCTTCCTAGCAGTGTATATGTTTTCTAATGTAAATGTGGTCCATAAATTCAGTGTCGAGGAATTTGTTCAAACATCAAATCTTGGAGAATTCAAGAGACGCTTGCATCTTCTCCTCGCGTTACATGGTGAGATTTCTGGTGGTGCTAGTGTGGGTGCTTATTCAAGGTGAGATCAAGACTTTGATCTGTATTGCTTCAATAAGCTATAAGTGTTTGCTTTGATTCATCTAATACTCCCTCCAGTCACAATTACTTGTTGTTTTGGACATCAATAGCTTTTAAAATAGTTAGTTTGGAAACATGAAAATCATATTTGTAGATTGTTCTTGAAGAATACTTTCATAATCTTGTAAATTTATTAGATTTTATAAATATATTTTAGTAGAAGATAGTGGTCAAAGTCACACATTGGAGACCGTGTCATGTTCAAAACGTCAAGTATTTTTGACTGAAGGGAGTAGTTGATTACAACTGTTTATATCATTTCGCTTCTCCCATTATAGTCATGTTTTGCTCATGATGAAAATTAGCTTTGTTAATGTACACTATTTCCTAACATTTTTCCACTCTTGGCAGTACTCCAGTGAAGAAAATTCAGAATATTCTGTACACTGTTTTTGGCTACTACATGCAATTCTTGTCACTGTAAGTCACTCTGTAATTTATGTGAAGTATTTCCCTGGTTCATTTTTCCATGGTTCGTTCTGATAGAATTTTTCACAACTCAAGTGTTCTTGGGCAAATTGGAGCTGTTAAAGGATCCATTGAGAAGGAGTTGAAAGTTCAGGTCAAGCTGTACAGCTGGGAGCAAGCGCCATATAGTACAGCTTCTATTGAAAATTTCAAGAGGACTAGGCGAAAGATCTTTAAGCTTCTGCAACGGTTCAATGTATGTACTGATTACTTGATGTATTCGTTATTTCATTTTACTATGAAAGCATTTATTTGTAAGATTGGCAAGTTCATTGGCAGCCAATGCCATTATTATTGCTGCACAAACATCAGCATTATTGAACTAGTTTGTGACTTTCTCTAGTTAGAATTATAATTGCATCTGTATGTCTCTAGAAACTAGGAAGCAACCTGTTAGGTCCTAGGGTTATTTTTTACTGTTCGAACATTTATGTTTATATTCACTAGCTATTTTGGATAACACCTTTGATGTGCTATTTCATGTTTTTTTATAGGATATTTTGCAAAAACCTGTCATCGTTCTACTAAATGAAGAAGCCACGGCAAGGAAAGTTCCATGTTGGCTTGATCCTCAGAGACCTGAATCACAGTTTCCTGTTGATACTGAAAAATTTAACAAAAGGTGGTCCCGTAACGTCGACCAGATTAGAAATTATTAATTC
The DNA here is from genome assembly GCF_958298935.1 of Phragmites australis. Lineage (NCBI taxonomy): Eukaryota > Viridiplantae > Streptophyta > Magnoliopsida > Poales > Poaceae > Phragmites > Phragmites australis. Next base: position 3,912,168 of record NC_084941.1, on the reverse strand, counting down.
TTAATTATCACACCTATTTATGTTGTTTTGCTCTGTCTGCCAGGTTTTCGTGGTACAGCAAGTGGGCTAGTCAGACATCTTTATCATTACAAACTTTGCAGCATACAAATGGTACTGCTATTGGAGTTCCTACTGTCAAAGGTCAACCCCAACCCACACACACACTCACTCACACACACACACACACACACACACGCACACACACACACATGTTTTCATCTTTCTTTTTCCTCTCAATGTGTGATTGTGGTTTGGTCCGAATTATTTTGTTGGCAGAATATGCGGATGTTATACACAATGTGAATCGCCGACAGGATGAAGCCGAACTTAATGACAGATTGAAATTCTATTGGGCTGCACTTGAGAGAATTTGTGGGGCAGCTAATTTTGCTAATACACTGAAGCATGGGAAAAAGAACCAGAAGAAAACTGCTCTATCCACTCTGTTCAAAACTCTCGAGGAATGCGGACTATCAAAGAACAAGCCGATGGGTCATGAGGTACTTTGATGCTATAAAACTAGATTCCCCCTTTCCCTGCTTTTATCTAGCTCTACTGTTACTGAAAGCATGTTTCCCTTGACATTTCTTGTACTCCTTTGCTGAAATAAAAGAGCTTTTACAAATTATAATTTTTATCTTACTTCCAGTGGGGAGATGATCTGGCTGCACCAAGTCCATTGTTCTTGGAGCATTCCTATGATGTGGCACACTTGCTCCAGCAAGCGAGCTCACAGATAGCGCCGGAAGATGTTAGTATCGTTCATTCTACAGTGTTGACCACAGATAACTGGAAGCATGCAAATCAGCAATACTTCAAATGTTTGGCAATGATGCAACAACTTCGACAAGTTTCCTTGAAATTTAACAAAGATCTAGGTTTAGAGGAGGTCAGTTCTTCTTTTGATATTTTGATACTCTAGATGAGCACACATCAATTTTGCATTTATGCTTTGAGCAACTTGCAGGTTAACAGGGCCACATCCTTTATGAATCATCTGATGACCATGTTGTCTGAACAAAGGCATCTTGCTTATAATCTATTTGATCAGCTGAACCAGTTTCGGCATGTTATTTTCATGTTAGGTTCTGGAGGTACTTCTTGACTTATGCAGCTTCTTTTTTGGGCTTCAAAATTAATTAGCAAAACTTACATGTTGTTTTTTATAGGAGAGAGTAAATCTCTATCATCACGCCAAAATGTGCTGCTAAATTCCATGTGGCAGCAAAAGGTACGGTTTCTGCCAGTTAAGTTTTTGAAGCTGTATGGATTTACAATTTTGGCTCGTCTTTTGCTATTTTTTCTGCACCTGGGTAATGCATCTTTTCGCTGTTTTTTATGCAGAAATTGTTTGACAGTGTACTGACAATAACCATGGACACCAACTTGTTGCTCAGAAGCTTCAAGGATTGCCATTATACCTCCTGTAACAACATCAATGGAGAGGTTGCAGCGATGTCAACTCTTCTTGAAGAGTTCATTCCAAGATTTTCTGAATCTAAGGTAAACTTGCCCGTTTCTGTTGTCTCATAGGGGTGGTGGCCTGTTTCACCTATCTTCAGCTTATGGGCTTATAGCAAATCCAAGATCGAACAGGGATCTTACTTTTGGGTCCATCCAATAATCTTAAACCCTGTTCCAATAGAAGCTCCAAATAAATTTAATCTGATGCGATGTGCCTTTGGGGTTATTAGCTTAAGCCACGTGCAAGCTTTCTTGTTTAAGTGGATACAACTAAGCCAAAGAATAAACATTCCTCAGTGATATGTGTCTAGTAACTCTCTCTTTTTTGCAGGATTTATTAGATAAATGCTTACTTGGATCCAATAATATATTGGCTGGTGCATGTAAGAATATGCCTCTTGTTACAAGAGAGATGGAGCAACTTGTTGCTGAGAATTGCCTGCTTATAGATAAGTTTAGACAAGACATGCTGGTTCAGTATGACAATGATATTTCAATGAGATCCGTTAAGAAAGTTCTTCTGTCCCGCTTGGAAGAATTGTTGAAGGTTTGTTCTGCTACGTACATGAATGCTTAATGCCAAAATGGCCATAGATGCATTATTGAAATTTTTCTTTTTTTTCTTTTTCTTTTTAATAACCGGATCCCCACCCCGGGGCCTTCATTGGAGGCCTTAAATGGGGCGTGTGCGAGACAGGGGCCTCAAGCCCCCGCCGGTTCGGCACCTCCCTTGATGCCTTACCACCGGACCCCTTGTCCGTTCGCTTATTGAAATTTTTCTTACTTTTAGTTTTCCTATTTTCTTGTTTTAGGAATGAGTATGCTGTATATGTTTAATTTCCTACTATTTCCGCGATCCACGATGCATTTTTTGTGTCTGTGTGTGGGAGGGGGGGGGGGGGGGAGGGATGTGCAGTGGTGACTGGGACAGCATATCTTTGGGCGGTGTGTCCAAGCGGCACGGGTTAGAACATGACTGGTGCTCGCACAAATGCGGTGGCACGAGTAGCGCTGGCTTGGTGATGCCTGTGCTTCGGCAGTGGTGACTGGGACCGGTGGACGGCATAATGCAATAGTGGGCGAGGCGATGGCATTGCAGATGAGGTAGATCACAGCCTATTTGAGGTTTGGTCACTGCAGTCGGACTACGACAGCCACCTGCGTTGCACCACTTTGACGAAAAGCCAATCGTGTGAGAGCAGCCCGGGCTCAAGGGTAAGAAGGCTCAATGTACCAATGCAGATTGTGCATCCAAGCTGTCTTGACTTGAGCGGTGCTGTCTTGGGCGGTACTACGCTCTGGCTTGAGTGGTGTCGCAAGCATCGATAGTTGTCAGTTTTTGCAGTGGTGGAGGGAGATGAAGAGCTCAACCTTGGGATGGATGAGGAGAGGAGAGATGGAAAAGATAATAAGAGATAGGGAGTGGTGAGGAAGAAGAAGGGTGCTCGAAGTGGCAAATAAACCCTAACCCCCCCCCCCCCCCTCCCTCATTTTTTGAGATCACCGCCTTTTTTCTTTTGTTTCATCACAGAATTTACTATTGTCCAAATACTGCATATTGATTTAACTGGGCATTTCCCTTTTATTATATGGATCATTCGTGCTTAAATAAGCTTTTAGTTCTTTTGTGCTTAAATATTCATTACTTTTGCAGGGTAAGATGACAATGGAGAACCCCAGAGAAGTTAATGATGACAATCATAGACTATGCTCTGATGTCCTTCAAAAGCCTGAAGCTTCATATGCAGAAATTTTGAAGGAAACTTTCATGCTAGCTGTTGGTGTTGTAGGAAAGCTCACTGAGCTTGCAATATCCAATAATGGTGCTGAAGATTCACCAGTGGGGTCTATTACATCATGGAAAGATATTTTGCAGTCATATTTCGTGAATCTTAAATTGGACCGTATCTGTGATGCTAGTGAAAAGCTTTGTATTATAGTGGTTTGTTCCTTCACCTTTTACTCCTTCTGTTTTCTTATCTTTATAATTTTGTGTTATACCATCTGATTTTTATTGTTTGCCAACAGAGGAGCCTGGTTGACTATAAACCTGAGATACGTTCTAGTATAGAGGTGCACTTAATGCATCTTCATGCTTGGTTGGGTGTGATCCTGTCATCAGCCGAAGGGATACTTTCTGAACTTTTAGAAGCACACATAACAGTAAGCACTTCATGTTTGGAGGAACTTCAGACTCGTCCTCAATTTTTTTTTGGTGTAAAATAATGTTTGATTTTGTTTTTCTAAAGACCTTTTTCTTTTGGTTTCAGACATCAGAAATGACTCGTGCACTTGGGGACTTTTTAATTTATCTATTCACGGAGGGCTTTGGTTCCACAGAAGATACATCTGAAGATGCTGATGATGAACGACAACAAGATGCATTAGGAACTGGAACTGGCATGGGTGAAGGGGAAGGTCAAGAGAGTGCTACCTCTAAAATAGATGATATATCACAAATTGAGGGGACTGAAAAAGTTAGTGTGCTCAAGTAAATACTTCTAATTGTAACAGTTTCTGTATGCTTCATTGAAGCTAACCTTTGGTGTTGAGCAGGATGCTATGTGTAAGCCAGATCAAGCTCCCAAGGATGATGATAACGCAGTTGAAATGCCAGAGGATTTTGCTGCAGAATTATCTGATGTTTCTGAGGATCCTGACGGCAATAACTCGGCTGATGAAGATGAAGATATGAACCTGGATAACCAGATGGGTGATACTGGTGATGCAAGCGAAGTGGTTGGCAAAAAATCTTGGGATAAGGATGAAGATGATGATCCCAAGACTTCTACTGAGAAATATGAGTCTGGTTCATCGGCCAAAGGGACAGAGCAGAATGATAGGGAACCGAGAGCTAAGGATGAAGATTGTGTTGAGGGGGAAGATCCTATGGAAATGGATTATGATGAGCAAGGCAAGAATAATAATTTGGAAGATGAACCTAGTACCTGTGAGGAAACTGATCTGGATGCTGATGATATCATGAACAAAGCTGATGCATATGATGACCGAACAGGACCTGAACTCCCTGAACCAGAGATTGATTCCGAGGATGTCGACACGGAGAGACAAGAACAAACTGACGAGAGAGATGCTGACAATGAAGAAATTGGTTCAGAAGAGGCGGAACAAGCAGAAGAGAAATCAGATGATATGGATGAAGGAGATACAGCACAACATGGTGACAGCGTGGTTGATAATGAAGGGGAGCATGTTGAAGATGCAAACATGGAGCCAAATAACATAGACAAACAACAATTGGACAAGATTGACTCACTTATGCATCCTTCACTAGGTATACAGCCTGACAATGTGCAACTAGACTCTAACAGAGAATCTGAATCAAATTTAGCCAACAGCAGTGATATGAACGGTGCAGCTGCTCCTTCAGTTCATTTTTCAGGAAATGAAGTGCCCAATCTGGAAGTATCTATGCCCAACACTGGTGACGATTCACGATTATTGTCCAACTCCAAGCCAGAGATGCAAAATGATGCTTCACAGTCGCACATCAAACAAACAAATCCTTTCAGGAGCATTGGGGATGCATTGGAGGATTGGAAAGAACGAGCCAGAGTCTCAGCAGATACCCAGGATCATCAACCAGAAACTGAACATCATAGTGATGAGAATGCTGCTGAATTTCGTTATGTGCCTGAGGGCGAGCAGAGCACCTCTCAGGCATTGGGTGCCGCAACAGCTGATCAAATCAATGATCACACACAAATCAAACAATCTTCCTTGGAAGATGAAAGCCATGTCAGAAAAGCAGAACAAACTGATGAGAAGGTACCTGGAGATGATAACCCTCAAGTGCCTCATCTTCAAGCTTCACAAGCTCGTACCAGCATGTCTGAAAATGCCAACGAATTTGAGGACAGAGAGATTCAAACTGATACGTCCATCCAAGATTTAGTTGAAGGCAGAAACGATAATACTTTTGGAGATCTTGTTTCCTTCAAACAACCCCCAGCAGATGACCAAATAGCTATACTTGATGGCCTAACCATTGACAAGGAATTGCCTACTCAGATGGATCTGGACATTGTTGATGCAGAAACGGAAAGGGCTATTGTGGACTGGAAAAATCTCGAACTGGCAACCATGAAATTGTCCCAAGAACTGGCTGAGCAGTTGCGGATGGTCATGGAAGCAACTCTTGCAAGTAAGCTTCAAGGGGACTACAGAACTGGAAAGAGAATAAACATGAAGAAGGTACTTTTATTTCCAATGAACTTATCACATGCTTGACATGTTTTCTTTTCCCCTTTAAAGGGATGTTCACTTGTATGGTGTGACACAACTATTAATTTTTTCAGGTTATTCCATATATTGCAAGTTATTTCCGCAGGGACAAGATATGGTTGCGCCGAACTAAACCCAATAAACGGAATTACCAAGTGGTTATTGCTGTTGATGACTCACGAAGTATGTCTGAGGGCAAGTGCGGAAAAGTTGCTATTGAGGCATTAGTTACAGTTTGCCGTGCTATGTCGCAGCTTGAGGTTGGACAGTTTGCAGTTGCAAGTTTTGGAAAAAAGGGAAATGTTAGAGAGTTACATGATTTTGATCAGATCTTCAATGGAGAAGCTGGAGTCAATGTAGGTTGATGGCCCGTATGTTTCCTTTGTCTTCGTTATTGTTTAGAACTTACATAACTGTTGCTCTTTCTTGCTCCCGTTACAGATGATCTCTAGTTTGTCCTTCGAGCAAGATAACAAAATTGAGGATCAACCGGTTGCTGATCTCTTGATGCATCTGAACACAATGCTTGATACTGCCGTGGCAAGGGCACGCGCACCATCAGGACAGAATCCACTTCAGCAACTCATACTGATAATATCTGATGGCAAGTTCCATGAAAAGGTAACAATTGTTCTGTCAGTTTCGCTTGTAGCTCCAATACTGCCTATCCCTTCGGTTCTGAAGTCGGCTCTCTAACAGGAAAATCTGAAGCGTCATGTCAGAGATGTTCTCAACAGAAAGAGAATGGTGGCTTATGTTCTCCTCGATAGCCCCGGGGATTCTATCATGAATCTGATGGAAGCACGCTTTGAACAGAACGGCGAGGGGGTAACTCTTGGAAGATACATGGATTCCTTTCCGTTCCCGTACTACGTTATGCTGAATAACATTGAAGCGCTTCCTTGCACACTGGCTGACTTGCTTAGACAGGTATGGTGTAGCACATTTTATGTCCTGTCATTCATTAGCAAAACGGATGCCCTACTCATCTCTGTTATTTTATTATGCCGTGCAGTGGTTTGAGCTCATGCAGAGCGCCAACGAGTGATCCTTTGGGGACGTGGGCTGACCAAATTTTCCAGAGGGGATGCCGTTGTGCTTTTCGCTGTACAGCAAACTGGGGAGTGGATTCATACACGTCAACGTGTTGTCTAGCTTCTTCTTTTTTTTTCTTTTTTTCTTTTTTCTTTTTTTGTGGCTTCGGCCTAACGGTTTGTAGCCTCAGGCCTGATTCTGTACAAAATGAACCACAGATCCTTGTAAATCGTTTCTGAAAAAAAAAATGGCGTAGAATTTTCTTGCTCACTTGCTATTTTCAACATTGGGCTTCGTCAACTACGTCTGTCAGCTACAAGTGAATGCACGGGACACATGAACACCGTCCATGCACACCAACGCATCCTTTAAGTGCAATAAAAAATTCTTTCCTTTAGCATGAGGAAGTCATGATGTACTATTTTTTTACATACGGTTATTTATTTCTGACCGCTTGTACTATTGTTTTTCAAACAATTCATTAAAACTTGTAAAATTTATAAATAATTCATACAAATTTCAAATGAGATAAACTTTTTATATAACTTTATAGTTTAATCTGTACTATCACATGATGTTAAGGTCGACAAGTGGAAATAAAAGTATAATAAATTTGATGAGTTACCTCTCAGACAGCAACACCCTCAATAAAGAACAGTTTTCGAGAGCAAAAACTTGTTTAGTCCCAAAATTTAATTTTAGGTTATAGTAACATGAATGAGACCAACAACATGTAATAGTACACATTATACTATAAATTTACATAAAAAGTTCATCTCATTTAGAGTTTATATGAATTATTTATGAATTTTGTAAGTTTAATAAATTGTCTAAAAAATCAATAGTACATACGGTCAGCAATATATAACCGTATGTACTAACTATCCGGATCTGAAAAATTAGTATACTGTTTGAAAAATCAATAGTATAGACGGGTCACTAGTATAAATAGTTTCAGCCCTTTCTCCTTCCAAACTTTTGCCGCCACTAAGTCTTTCCCTAACCACCTCCTCTCTACGACAACCGTTCTCCGGCGACTTCCCTAATGACTCCTCCCTAGCCTGTGCTCCTCCCCATCGATCCGCCCCCAGCGATGATGACCTCCCTCCACGGCCTTCTCGACGACCTAGCGACCACAGCGTTCTTGACAACCCCGGCCTCCCAATTCCTCCCTATCGTCCCTGTCGACCCCGACATACGTCGTCACCTGATGCCAAACAATGCCTCCAATCGTCGCCTGATGCCTCATGTCGACGCCCGTCGATGCCACTCGCCGCCCTCCTCGACGAACCAGCCATTGCTCCTCCCACCATGACTCCGGTAAGAACCTAGGCGCCTTCATGCACAGGACAGTGAGATCCCACTCAATACATTTTCTGCTCCGCCTTCGTGCAGCCTAGTTCTGGCCCGTGGCCGAGGGCACCATGGCGGTGAGAACCTTGGCATCCCTAACTCCCATGTGTAGGATTGCATGGATGGGAAACGTGTAGGCCGTAACCCTGCCAAAATTTGTTGGTGCATTTTATAAGATTGAACATGTTTCTTGGTGCATTTCTTGGTGCAGGGATTAGTAATGTGTAGGATTAGGAAATAAGTTAGCTTTTGCAGTAACCATACCGGTTAGCTTAAAATTTTGAAATCTGAAATACTGTACTTGTATATCAATGGTAAATACTGTACTTAGAAAATAAAAACCTCCTCTTTGCTTCGATGGTACAGTATTTCAGATTTCAGACATTTCAGATTTCAAATTTTAAAGCTAACCGGTATGGTCACCGTAAAAGCTAACTTATTTTCCAATCCTACACATTTCTAATCCCTGCACCAAGAAATGCAACAAGAAACATGTTCAATCTTATAAAATGGTAAAAATTGGTGATAGTTTCTTCCGTTATATACATCATCTCTCTTCATAAAAAAATTACCTAATGAAACATAAGAATGTCACATCTGCGTAGTGAAATATGTTGAATGAAAATGAGGTAGAAAACAATTCTTATTTAGATAAAAGCTCAAATGCGCCAAGCAATTAGCCAGCTATATCCTTCTATGGTACAATTTATCGGCTTTAATGTCATCCTGTCTTAACATAATACCTGCTCAGGATGCAAATTACATTCAAATTTACGAATTTTCATTAGCACTGCCTATAGAATCGACATCCGATTGCAAATTGTGGCACCGACCCCAACTCAGAAGCTGCAGAATTGTGAAACTGCCGCCTCAAGACTTCACCAGTTCCAATCGATAACTAATCTGTTGCACGCAACCTAAAGATTGACTTGAAGATAAGAACCAAACAGGCTACAAGCAGCCTGTTCTGCACCACTCAAGCTCTTGGCTAGCACCTGAACAGCAACAACCAAAGCCAGGTAAGCGCCTCACAGGAGTTAGAGTGAACATGCGGCGGGCATTGCAGCGGGGGCAAAAACACACGTACACGAAACGCAGCGGAGCGTCCTCCTGCCCGCAAGGAGGGAAGCTGCAGCACGAGACCGGTGGAGACACCGGCGCCGTCGCCATCACTTCTCATGGCGGTGCGGAGCGCAGCGCGGGGTGTGGCGACCGACGAGTTGTGGCGGCGGTTTGGATGGACTGGGTGAACACCAGGCAGTCCTCGCAGGTCACCGCCGAGTACGGTTCGCCATAGACCATTTTCCCATCATCCCCGAGCTACCGATCCCTATTATCTTATACTGGAGCTCCACTCTAGGCATGGATGTTATTCATGGGGTCCTCGAGTTTGGCTCCATGCATGTCGCACAAACCACCTAAAATGAACTCTCTTAACCTTATAGAGTATTTTGGTACCACTTACCGAGGTGCTGCTAGCCAGGCCCAGTAGTCTAACTTCCACCTAGGCCGGTCTGACCGCTGGGCTGTGACTTGACCGGTTAAACTCAAGTTTAGACTCTATAGTCAGGAGTCAGACTGCTATATGTATGTTATGCATGTTTAGTGAGTTGATGTCGGGAATCGGGTATAACCTATTTTATTGTATTTGTTCCTACCTTGATTATTGATGATCCACATCCTTTATAACCTGGGTATAACCATATTAATGTCTATTTAAAAGTTATCCAAAATTCTTAATAATGCATAGGTCATCGGTAGAAGTTGGACGGTGGAATGTCCCTCCTTCGCGGGCTATAGGGCTTAATCATTATTCACAATGAAAACAATGTTGGGATGAAGAGTTTGTGAGAATGAAACGAGATGTGGACGGTGTTAGGGGCAAGTCGGGAGAGGAACCCGGATGCCATAGCCCGCTTGCATCGATTAAGCACCGACTGTTTTGTCGTTGGCTTAAGTATTTTCCGTACTTTCACATATTCAATAATTGTACGAATGAGCCAATTATCATACGTCATGCTAACACTTGACTTATGGCCCTATGACGCGTAAGAGAAAAAAAAATAAGGAGAAGCAAGGTGGCGGGGAGCCGGAGGTGTCTGGGAGACACTCGCGGTAACTTTGGTGTCATAGGGGCAAGCGCAAGTGGTTAGTTTTGGGTATTAGAAAGGTTATCTCCGGGCAAGTGGATGGACCCGAATCGTGTGGATAAAGATATACCTACTAAACAGTGTAAGTTCGATTCGAATTCCGCGCTCTCAGTTATGAACATGCTTATGTCCATCCGTATCAATTGTAGAGTTCTGATGTTGGATTGTATATGGTATGTTGGGAAGTGGCTAGTGCCGGTTTATGTTGAGAAGGGTATGTTCATGTGACCATTACGTCATGTTTATGATCTAAGGATATGATTGTACAAGTTGTTAAGTCTTGTAGATGCCCACACTCTTAAGTTGATAAAATGCTCTTGCGTATAAATTCATTTAGCCTTGTGGCTGAATCCTTGCTACTCATTCCAAATGCATGATCCTTGGAGTCAGGTTATTATATGTACTCACTATGAGTAAGTCTTGCAAGTACCTTCATACTCACCTTGCTATCGTTGAGTTTTTACAGGTGAGGATGATCTAGTGTACGGTTGCTTCATGTCCGTCGATGTTGGTGATGGGCGAGAATAGTGGTGGGCTACTCATGGTGACACGATGGTGCCTTAGGGCAAACGACACCATATATTTTGCTATTTATAGATGTTATTCCACTGTGTAGTGATATCAACAAGTTAGGATATAAACTTGATGTATTTTGATCCTCCTAGCATTCATTGATGTTACGTTGAGACTTTAAATCGCTGAATTTGTAATGACTTAAAGGCTTGTATTTACAGTACTTGCTCTTTATTATGCCTTAATATATTGAAGCTTGTTGTAAAAGGTGTGTGTTCCGATCTTGGGTATAAAATACATACCGGAATTAGATTCGTTTTAATCATTGAGTGGCTGTGATTGTTGTAGTGAGATATGGGATAACACGTGGTATGTCAAGAGACGGATGTATGCTACCTCTCATTTTATTAAAAGATCGTCCAATTGATTAATTTGAATACAATTTAGACGGTTCCTCACACCTTGTCATGAGGAAGAGTACACTCTCATGTCCATGCCTATCCTTGTGATTAACCTCTTTGTTTTCAATTCAGTTAGTCTATTGTATGTGAGATATGAATATATATTCATAATCGTTGCTTGCCGAATATATCTCATCCCATTAATCCTTTTACATGTATTCCTATACAGTTTTGACGAGCATAATGGGCTGGGGACTAGAAGCTTGCACGCACCACAATGTTAATAACCCAGATCATGTTGCACAAATTTAGTTTGGTAATGCTGCGTTCTTGCTTGTTATAAGTTTGTTTAATAGAAGAATTATTTTCTGTTTAGGGTGTACAGAGTTGTATGATGAGATGGTGTTGTGAAGGGTTTTCGGTTGCTATTCATATCGTATTTAGAAGTTATATTGTCATGCCTATCTTGACTTGACAGTTAAGCATCAAAATACAAAAAGAAGTGCTGCCAATTTTTTGAATTTTTGGCTAAATCATGCTTTAGTTGTATAGTAGGGCGTTACATATACACCTGTGCACGCTGTGTATGAATATATGGACATAGATTGAAACCTCGGAAAATCATAATGAGAAATATTTACAAATATCTACTACTTATTATCTCTACTACTTAAAAAATACGTAGTGGTTCCCGTACCAGGCAGGACGTCCTGCTTTCTTGTCCTGTCCGGACTAAAGCAACTTGGGCTATGGCCTTTTTGGCCCATGACGATCGATCGGCAGCCACCGCAAGCACGTATCCCACCCATCTCCCTCGTTGGCTCCTGCGCCCTCCCCCACCCACCCAACCCTACCATCAATTCATCCACTCTATACCCTCCGCCATCAAGGCAGCAGCACCCAAGCCTCTTGCCTCCCCTCCCTCTCCCACTCACGATGGCGGTCACGTGCTTCGCCATGGTTGTAGCCACACCCTCCTCCCGCCACCGCCAGGTCGCCCTCCCATCCTCCCACAGCCCTCCCAAAGCGGCACCGCCCCCATAAGGTGATTCCTCCCCCGGCCTTGCCAATCTGGTACCGCCTGCTCTCGCTCCGAGCAGTCGCCTGCCATGGAAACAGCGACTGCGGTGGTCCCCAAGGTTGGTGGTGTTCCGAAGGCAACTGTTCTTCGTGGAGCTGCGGTCCAAAGATACCACCATCGTGTCATGGGAAGAAGCTCCTAAAGGAGGCCGGGTATATGCTATGAGGTGAAGGTGAAAAAGTTGGGGAGTTTCGTTTTTGCGCATCGCTTTGTGCTCGCGGAGGTGTTTGGATCTAGGTTTTGAGGCATTTGGTCGCTGCCATGGATGCCAGCGGCGACAGGGACGTCGTGGGGAACGCAGCGCTGGAGGTTGCTGCCCCCGCCTCCCACGGCCGCGGCAGCCCCAATCTCTACGTCCGGGGCAAGCGTAGGGACCTCGAGGTCTGGGGAGAAGCCAGTGAAGCGGATGATGAAGAGCCCCTACCACCTGGAGGTTCTCAAGCAGACATATGCTGGTTCGTGGATTTTGACAGATTTTGGTGTTTTTGTTTTTGAATTTTTGGTGATTTTTTATCAAGTGTTTTAGGGAGGTTTTGAGTTTGGTGTAGCAGAGCAGTATGTGTATGTCAACTGGCAAGGTATTCTTGTTTCATCATCTATTTACATGTCTCTTGTTTTGGTTCCAGATGACAGTGTTCAAATATGGCAGGCAGATCATTACTTGGGTGTAGCTTACAACAAAGATAAATGTCTGTCGTATGAGGCACTAGCTCCAATATTGAAGGTTGTTCGAACTGAGTGCCATCTCTTCTGAGATATCAATGATGACCATAATTTTTTTTAATTGAAGTGATTTGCATATGCTAATACTGGAGCTGGTGGAGGCTAATGTCATCAAGTTGGTGAAGGTATTCATAGGGTAATGTATTAGTTTTTAATTTTTTTAAGATATTACTGCCGATTTTCTTAGACATTCGCCTTTTATATTTTGATAGCAAGACTATGCATGGTATCCAAGACTATTGTGTAAATGTATCGACCAAACTTGTGAATTTCAATTTGTTTGCAGCTTTTGTCTTGTTTGAGCAATGGAGTCCTCAGAGTTGTGATGAACTGAGTTTTGAATATGCAACACTTAAGTTTAAATTTCACTTGTGATGAATATGTGTTATGACTTGATATGCTACTGGTCATTGTGGCTCCTTAATTTGTTGTATTCACACTGATGTTTCTTAATTCATCTTTTATATAGTGTTAATCAATATATGTTCTTTTTGACTTATTTCTATCCAAGATTGATTCGTAATTTTTTTTAAGTTCTACATCTAAGATTTTAGCTAGTTGGATCAAAATTTGATTTCGTTAGTGGTGTTATTTGGCTTGCTCGTCACCCGTTGCAATATTATTGATCTTATTTTATTATCAATATATCGATTCAAAGGGTTGATTTAGTAGGACCACCAGGTGTGCCCAGGCACACCCAAAGAAGTTATATTTAAACTTGTATATGTAGTTTGCTCAATTCTTTTGATAAAAATATTGTGGTATGAATAGCATTAAAATCAGCTATGCAATATTCTTGTGAAAAGTTTTTGGCTTATGTTGCAATATTATCAACTTTATTTTGTTAGACATGTGGATTCCACGTACACGCTTACTATCAATCTTAACCTTTGACTAACTGATTTTAGAATTTATGTAGCTTTCATCATTCTATTTTTATACATTTAAGGATGATTTATAACAATTAATACAACTATTGATCACGATTTTGTGATTTCCTGTCATGATAATTGAAACTGTTTTACTCTTATTCTCAGAGAGGAATAGGATGTGATTGAATTTCTACGAGGCAAGAACATTGTTCAGGAAATCACTCTTTAGATCAATCGATATAAGCAATATTTATGTATATACTTGATATCATCTTGTGTAAATTTTATTTTCATTACAACGAATAGACACTCAACTAATATATCACTCAATTTTAGTTGGTGGGAGTTGGACAGTGGTCTTCAACATAAAAACTGAAATACCACAGCCAATTATCCCAATCAAAGAATATCCGGCCAAGATGATCCATTCAACTACTATCACGTGTTAATCATAGTCTGAGAGTGGGTCCCGTCAGCCCGAGCCCGCGTGTGATTAGCACAAAATGACAAACAAGCTAGCTTGCTGATTACTTCAAGGAGACCGAGCTGACCGAGCCGCTGAGCCGAGCCAAGACGATCCGAGCCGCTGGTGCAGCGGCAGTGCACGAGCTACTGAGCTCCGTGTCGACGTCTCCCGGTCCCAGATGGGTGGGCATTTTGGTCATTTGGCAAATTCCACGATTCTATAAATTAGACCCCCTCCTCTTCCTCCGGCCCGTCGCTGCTGATTGCAAGGTTCGTACGGCAGGGGGGAGAGAGAGAGAGCGAAGTCGTCCTCCTCCGCGGCTTCCCCAGCTATTTCTCTCCATCCCTTTCGTGTCTCCCCTCCGACTTTACTGGTAAGTCCCCTTCACTTCCACTCGCTAGGTTTTTGCTCGATATTTTGGGGTGTTTATGAGGAACGAAGGGGGCTCTGTCTGGATTTGCCGTGGTTAAATCCGAGCACGTTGAGGTGGGGCTGCGATTGGTGTGGATTGTGACGTCGAGGCGCGGTCATGTGAGGATTTATTGTGATTTTGTAGTGGGTGGCTGGGGGCTTTACCGTCTAGATCTAGTAAAATTTGTAGAGTAAAAGAAAAGGGAGGGGGGGGGGGGCAGTTTTAGTTTCTGGTTTACCTACGCGATTGGAAGGGATGGATGTTGACTTGTGGAGGTCTTGTTGTTTTTTATTGTATCTGCGACATTTTATATTTCGGCTTGGGGAATTTAGCCCTTATAAATTCGCTCGAGGTTCGATGGCTCGTTGTCATGAAATTGTTCAGATTTGGCCAAAAAGCGTTGAAATTATAGATGGTGGGAATATCCAATATTTATGACGCAGAGAGTTGTGGGAAATCGTGTCTGATATTTTACCTGGTGGGCTAACCAATTGGTAGTTACGGCCTGTCAATTAGTTTGTTACTTTGTTCACATGACAATGCAAATTCCTCTCCTTTAATGGCAAATTTATTCATTGACTTGGCTCAGTAGTAGCAACAAGAAGCACAATGTGGTCATATGCAGTAGCTCCAAAACAAAATTCTGAAGCAAATTCTTGTTTTGGGTTGCAGAAACTTCCAGTCTCACATTCTGAGAAAAGGGTATGTGAAGAGGTTTCTAGCAGCAGTACAATGGAGGTATTTGGCAAATCTGTGATTGCTGAGCCCAGCAATGTGATTTTCTTGTCCACAATTCTTAACACAGAAGGGTCAAACCCTAGTCACAAGTGTGACAAGAGGTGCCAGAATGAGCACATATTTGGAAACATGTACCGTTGCAAACTGACTGGAACCACTCACATCTGCGACAAAAACTGTAACCAGAGGATCCTCTATGACAACCATAACTCGCTCTGCCGAGTGAGTGGGCAGTTGTTCCCGCTCTCTCCACTGGAGCAGCAGGCAGTGAGGGGGATCCGAAGGAAGCATGAAGTTGACAGCAATGAGGGGTGCTCCTTTAAGCGCAGGCGTGCACAGCTGCATCCTTCCCTTTTTGAGAGGTCCTACTCTTCTGTGTCTCCAATCCCAAGCCAGGTTGGAGATGGCATGGACCTGAGCTAGAGCTAATGAGACTTCCTTTTCTTCGCCAGCCCCCTCATTCCGTTCTTTCTACCCCTTTTTCCCTTGGATTGACAGGATGGAACTATAAGAGCTTCCTTCTTTGTAGACTTATGAAGGGATGTGAGACTTCTTAGATGCACTAAATAAATGTCTATGTAGTACCAGTTCAGTTTCATGGGACCTTGTTGTAACTCGTAAACTTTGGTTGAACCGCCTATTCTGAATTACGTAGTACTTTCAGATAATCGTTCGCTTCTGGTGCTTAAATTATTTTATTGTAGTGTAGTTATTTTGTTTGCTTTGACTTCCTTATTATGTTCTTTTAATATTGATTGCCTGATGCACTTCAATATAATTGAGCTGTGTAAATTTGTTTGACGTTGCAAATCTGTTACGGATTATTTGTTCCTGTATATTGTGGCCTCAGGGGGTGGACTTACTTTACTGTCTGAAATTCCTGCACAGTTGTTACTAGTATTTTGCCTGACAGGTTTCTGATCAAGCTTGAATTATTTTATGGTTTGAATTACTTACAGGTTATGTTTCTAACACTCTTTGTTTCCCTCCTTTTCTCTTTTGTTTTGTCTTTCCCCTTAACTTTTTTGTATGCAGGACCATCCAGGTGCTAATTATTTTGGGAAATATTTTGGTCTTTCATATAATTTTATATTGTTAACTTGATTTTGTTTGTTAGTTAACCTCTTTCTTTTGTTTTTGCAGGTGAACTGCCGATCTCTGTTTCTTTTCAATCATAGGAAGTGAGATTGGGAGACTCTTGGAGATGCTCTAATCAAGGAGACTTTTGTCAATACTACTTTGCAGTGGACTGTTTAGCTTCTGCTGAGCAGCATGCTTTCCAGGTAACTGATTAACTAATCTGTAGCAGTGTCAGAACATGATTATCCATGTCACCTCTTTGTGCTCGGCTAAAGCCTCAGAGGCAAGTAAACAATCAGCCTACAAGGTTTGCCATAACATTTTTGAGTAGTTTGACAAACGAACGCTTGACTTCCAGACCATAAAAACCTAATAGGTCTGAGTGAAAGATTGATTTTCATGAGTATCCATGTCACCTCTTTGTGCTCGGCTCAGTTGTTATCAATACATAAACCTCTTCCTGTTGCATAATATAGTTATCTGGGTACTGGTCTGAAATATAAAGTGAAATGAAAAGAACAGGTCGGCTAAGTGAAATGTTTCATATTAGATTGTTAGAATCAAACTCAGGTAAAACCTGATAACTATTGCCAACATTTTCTTGTCCATGTTGCGACAATTTGGTTTCTTTGCGTGCCATGCCATAGCTTTTATAACTGGAAATAACAAGCCATAAATCAAGGCAGTCCCTTTGCTCTACGTGATAACAAAGTGGTGTTATGTTGGTTAGGAAACGGATTGTGCTCTTGCTCTTCAGACAAGCCGAGCGAGGAGAGGTCATCCTCTTCTTTGCTGATCATGTTGTAGTATTCCAACATAAAGCTTTTGGATCATTTGCACCTTATTTTTTTGCACAACAATCTAGTTTTGGATGCTAATATCCTGGAGAAATAGAAGGCCCACATTTTTAAGTATGTCACTTATCCTGCCCATTTCATATGCATTTTTTCCCTCCTGAGCAGTGGATTTTCATGTCCCCTGGCTTGATCATTATACTTGTTTTGTATGTTTCACAGAGCATAAATCGTCGGAAGAGAAGTCTGATACTACCACTATTCGAGAAATATTGGGGGACACTGTAACTTTGGACGTTCAAGTTGAAGAAGATACTGCAGGGTTTACCGACTTTTAGTATCACCCGTTGCTGCATTAGGCGAAATCAGCAAGAGCAGCAACCATCTGCCTTTTGAAGCGACGTCTAAAGATCCCTGAGACTTCAGGAGTTTCCGTTCAACAAGCTTGCTTTCACTCCAAGCATACCTTGTTACGATTATACTTGACAAAAGTTATAGCCTAAGCAGTGGGTGCTTTTCTTTCGCATCAAGTTTTGTTGGGACGTCTTTGTCTGTATGAGCAAATGTTGTTGGCTAAAGAAATAAAACTAGTACCATTTGCTGTTATGCTTCCTGGGGAAATAATCAGAACAATGCGCTTTTGTAAGGTTAAGTGGTTAGACCTTTTCATTTTGGTTTGCTGTTGGTGGCAAGATTGAAATGGCAAGTAGATCCATAAGCATGTGTTGAGGTTTGCCCAGAGAAATATTAGGCTGGGGCGTTCCCATTTTTGCTTGCGAGTTGACCTCCAAAATACCCAAACAGTAATGTACATCTGTTCGTCACCGTCGGCCCGGCCCATATTAGCAACACAAGCTGCTCACGTTCAGTCACACTGCGGGCCTGCAGCTTTCTTGAAATTTTTTATTTTTCAATATTCGCAAAAGTACATATTTATTTTAAAATATTACACATATATGTCATCATCGTCCATTAAAATATGTCACCTTACAACGGACGATACATTTAAAAAAATAAAGATATCATCCTTCCAACGACAACAACTTAAAAAATCAAAAAACACTACATTTCATCACTCTCAAAATTCGAAATACTATGATATACATTTTTTAGAATTTTTTTTGACTATTTCTATAGTGTTTGAATTTTGAAAGCAATAGAACATATTTTTTTTATTTTTTAAATATATCACACCTTGCTATTACCTAACCAACTAACGATGCTACATGTCCAATATTTTAAAATAGACATGTATTTTTTACTAATATTGAAAAATAAAAATAAAAAAATTCCAGCTTTCTCACCGCTCTCCGCATCTGTATGGGTCGCGCGCACTTGAATTGGGCGCATGACAATCCAGGCGTGTCGGACGAGAACTTTTTTTATTTTAAAATAAATATATATACATATATATTTGTTTTGAAATATTATAAATTTATATTTGAAGGACACGTCGTCTTTTCAACCACCGACATGTTTAAAAATAAAAAGTTTTATTTTAATACTCTCAAAACTCATAATATTATAGAAATAGTCATAAAAATTCTATAGTGTGAAGGATTGCATCTAACACTTTTGTCGCATTTTTAACGGGGACAAAAGTCTAAATTTACAAAAAAAATATTTAAAAATAAAAAATAAAAAAGTCCGCCGGACGACGGGTGGTGGGTTCCCGGCCGTCGAACGTGAGGCGGGCGCTGATGGCGGCAGGTGAGAGGACACCAAATATCCCGTTGGCAAGGCAAAACCGACCCGCGGCTGTGCCCAGGCCGCGCCACAGTTCGTTCATCCCCTCGCAGGGAGTAGAGGCGCAACAAAAATGGCGCTCGCCGCTGCTCCCCTCCGCCGCTTCCCCACCACGCCGCCGCAGGCGCCGTCTCCGCCGCCGGCCTCTCGCCTCCGCCCGCCCCCTCGGCGCGGATCCCGTCTCCGCCCGCTCCTCGCCGCGGCCACGGTCGCCGCTTCCTCCCCGGTACTCTCTCCACACCTCCGCTCTTAAGAAGCCGCAACCGACCCCACCTCGCCACGCGCTCTCTGACGCTTTGGTTAGGCAGGCGGACGCGGAGCGGCGGAAGCACGAGCTGTTGCGCGCGGTGCAGGAGACGCGGCGTGGATTCGTGGCGGGCCCCGACCAGCGCGCCGCCATCGAGGAGGCCATCGTACGTACGAGGCCTGCTGCTCTAGAGATTAATCCCCTTCGTATTGCACTTACACAGCCGATGCGACGTTTGTGACGCGGCGGCGGGGTTCGATTGATTTGCTGCGTCTTGTGCCCATGTGCGCTGTGTAGGTGGGCGTGGAGGAGCTCAGCGCCGGGGAGGGGGCAGCGCTGGACCTCACAGCGCTCGATGGCACGTGGAGGCTGTGCTACACGTCGGCGTCGGACGTGCTCGTGCTGTTCGAGGCGGCCGAGAGGCTCCCACTTCTGCAGGTATCTGTGTGTTCAACTGTTCATCAATCTCGCCTAGCTCCTCGTTGCAATTGGATGTCTACTAAAAGCCATCACCTAACAATCAATTAGAGATGCCAGGACATTTAAGATCAACTGCAGATGTCAGTACCTTGGCAACCTCCCCTTTTTAAAATGTTTAATACTGGGGAATGCTTGCTGAAAAGTGCCATTTAAGTTCAGTTCTGTTTGCTTGAACTGTCTCTCGACAGGTTGAGCACTTGAGCTATTAGAGATGATGAGTTTTCAACTGCTCATACATCAACAAGATGCATTTGGCCTTTTACTATTTATTACTGGTGTGTTTAGGCAATCGTATTTGAGAAATTTAGGGGAAGGGTTGGGAGTCTTGTGATCAGGGTGATGTTTTTGGATATATGCAGGTGGGGCAAATATATCAGAAATTTGAGTGCAAAGATCAATCAGATGGTGGAATTGTGAGGAATGTTGTTCAGTGGAGCATCGAGAACTTGCTGGAGGTAAGCCTTTTATGGGTGCTGTCCACCTCTTGGGGAGTTTTTGTTTTAATCATCCTAACTTTCCGCTACATTGGCGATCTTAGTCATTATTACACCTGATTTCAGTCGATTGGAAATGAGATCAGGGCTGTAGCTGGAATTCCAACTATTGCAATTTTGTGTCGTATGAATGTTTACTCGCTGTGCACAGACAAAACACAAAACAGGTGGTTCCCTTGTTAACTGAGAGTTTCCACTGAACTGACCAACTTGATTTGTTGCTTTTTTATTTCAAGTACACCTTGAATATTAGTGTTTATCGTAACAATGGGAGGAAAGTGCCCTTCCGATACACGGAGCATGTCCTCGTATATCATTGTCCACATAGTTACTGATGTACTTAAATGAATGAAATACATAAAAATATGATAATTGCAGCTGTGCAGTGCCTTGCATTGATTGAGTAATGCTCACCGATTTCTTATTTTCAGAATTAGAGTTATTTGTTCTTTTCAGAATCTGGTTATTTTTCATGTTTTGCTGTAAAACTGTGTTTCACACCTAGAAGAAATTTACTTCTTTGTTTGACATATTTTGCATCTTCTGAGCAGTCAGCTTTCTATTCTTTGCATGTTATGATGAACCATCTTTATTTTTTAGTCTTTACTCTCATTTTTTTCAGTTCTCTCATGTTTGATTCTTTTAGCGATCTCTATAGGAGCAAGAAGGTGCAACACTGATGGTCTCTGCAAAATTCGTAGTCCTGTCTAAGCGCAACATCTTTCTTCAGTTTGAGGAGGTAATATTCCTTTTCAAAAATATCTAAATATGATTATCTGAACAAATATTCGCAATGGAAAAGGCTGGCATTTATGATGTGAAATCAGGACAGACATAACGAGACATTTAGTTTGCAATGGTAAATAACAGGCATGAGCCATGAGGTATTGGCTTGCTAAGTAGTATTATTGTGTTAATATTTGAGCTACATTAGCAGTCAGCATTCTCCATGATTCTATTCACATGGAAGATGGCGCTATATAACCAGACAACGTATCTCTGATGAGATGATGCTTACAAGTCATTTGCAACATTGGAATATTATTTTTTCTTTCTTTTTGCTATTTTCATCCATTGTCTTAAGCTAAGCCTTTTAGAGGGCTGTTCTTGCGTTATCATTTGCTTTATTTTCTAGTTTTCTTTGACCATTATGCCTTTCAGGGTTTTTGAGCCACGGCTGGTCTTAGATGTGGTTATTATTTTTCCTGTACTGTAAAGCCTTAACTTTTGGCGCCTGGCTCCTGACCCGGACTCATTGTTTTAACTCTTCTACCCTCTTGAGCAGCAGGACTCCTGCCCTCTTTTGTTCAAGGAAAAAATGTTTATCTTTTTTTTTCTGTGGGACCTTTGGTTTTTAGTGCTAGTCGCTAGTTTTAACTTGTGATCCATTGTTTAACAGGTTGCTGTTGAAAATATCAAGATTAGCGAGCAGCTGCAAGCACTAATAGCTCCTGCTATACTTCCTCGATCATTTTTTAGCCTTCAGGTATTTTAGCTTGCCAGGTTATGTCAAATAAGTGCATTTTTAACTTGCATATTATCCTTGATTTGATTAAATCTTGTTTTCTCTTTCTTGGTCATTGACAAATACGACATCGATCAATATTTCTTATGTTTTGTTCTCACTGTACAGTTCTGAATTCTGATAGTTTTGAGAGCTGCTAGTTACCATAATATGCAAGTCTGCTGCAAAAAGAAAATACAAAGTGAAAAATATTAATATTTAGGATCAGTTTTAGTGCTTTCGCCATGTTTGTTGTAGTTCTTTTTCATGTACCATAGTACAAGTGTTCCAAATTTCAATGTAGCAAATTTATTGGTGCAGATATTGCAGTTCCTTAAAACCTTTCGAGCTCAAGTCCCTGTTAGTGGTCCTGAAAGGTAATTTTTCCAAACTAATTCATTTCGATCAATTCATGTTTCCTGTGTTTTGTAATTACCAAACTGAATTGAATGTCAGACGATCACCTGGAGGACTATATTATCTTTCTTACCTTGACCGTGATATGCTCCTGGGTCGTTCGGTTGGTGGTGGGGGAGTTTTTATTTTTACAAGAGCACAACCTCTTTTATGAAGGTTTTCTGATTACCAAGAGTATATCATCTGAAGGCATGGCAGTTGTACTTGAGCTTGCCCGCTTACAAAAGGTATATATACCTTTCATGGCAACACTACGTGAGTCTTTCTTTTTGGACATGTGGTTATGTGATTATCACCTTATTCTAGTTTTTTTAAAAAGATTACCACGCTCTACTTTGATTTTTAAGAGATCACATGCAACATGCTTTCTTTTACACACCTATTGCAGTGAATACGTAGCTTGCTAGTGGATACAGATAGCTTCCTGAAATAGTTCTGTTTAATTCGAGTGTTGTATGATTACTGAAATTGTACCTATTGAACTCTGTAATTGTTAAATTAATTTAACATTTGGATCAATAAAACCAATGTTCTTAATGCTGATATACTCCACCTGCTCTATTCTACTTTATGACATTGACTTTTTTGTGGTTTCACCTTCACTTCCTACTTTTATAGTTTTATTATACTAGAAAACTATAAAATTATGATTTTAGTAGAGTACATTTAGTGATAAATCTAGTGATATGTTTTTCATAAGTCCAGTCTTCGTAGTTTCAAACATATTGGTGATCAAGGTTTAAAAAGTTTGACCGCACAGATGTTAAAGCATCAAATAATAAAGAACTGCTGGAAGTAGAGATGTTCAGTGTGTGGGACAGTGGGAGGGGGCTTTCCACGAATTCAGGGTTTGGCAAGAAATGCTGTTATGTAGCTTAACATGGACATCGAGTAATACTAACTTTCTTTTTAACGGAGTGTTGAGTAATCATAGGTTTGTGGAGCATGCAATTCCAAGAAGTAAGAGAAGATTTGGAGGAAACTAAGTGGTTCACACACATTGATGGCACATCTTATTTTGAAAGGCAATATTGAAACTTAAAAATTGATAGTTTAGAAGGGGCCAAAATATTAAATTTGTAACATTTAGTCTCAAACAAGTTGGGGTAGGCTAGAGATGAAACCCAACAAGAGCCACATGAATTAAAGAGAGAGAGAGAGAGAGAAAGAAAAAGATACAAATTTGTAACCTAACACGCAGTATAATTTTATTTGGTTTCCCCAATTTAGTTGACGGAGAGCACTACTGCCCCTGTTTGCAACCACTATTTGAAATAATTGTTTTTGCCATGCTGTCTCGAGAGACCATTGTTTACATTAAGATTGCATGGAGTCATGGACCATAACACTGAGCAGATCTTAGGCCAGCAGCAAGTTGATGTGCTGAAATTGTGGCAGTTTCTTAGACGAAATTGTGACAGCCGATTTGGTTCTAACGGAAAGTAGGATGTCGTGTTTCCTGGTTTGATTCATGACTGAAAATGGCCATAACTACATATCATTTCGCTATTTACTTGTTTTTTAAGGTAAATGGCAATAGAGCTGACATTTATACTATATTACTAAAAAAGGAACGGGCGAACCCGTAGGGAAAAGGAGAACAACGAGAAACAAAGGGAAAAAAAGGCCGAGGCTGTAACAAAAAAAAGAACCTGTTCGCTCCTTAATAGATGCCCTGGTGCCACGCTCCCGCGAACTCCCACGAAGCCCCGTCGTCCTTGATCTTTCGGGCAATGGAGAGTGTGGTTTGATGCACCTTGTTGAAGATCCTGGCATTGTACTCCTAGATTTCTCAGTAGATCAAGATGATGAGTGACCTCAACCCCTTTTCAGCGTGTTAGGAGCAGACGCCAAAAAAGATCACCATTGGTGGATGGAATAGGAATGTGGTCAAGATGATTAGTGACCTCAACCCCTTGTTAAAAGGGGCAAAGTTGCATTCAGTTGGTTTCATGTCATAATCATTCTAATTTCGGTGGCTCTCTTTAATGAAAGTAGATGGAAGCTGATGCCTTACTGTATGTTATTTTTACGGAGTAATCTGGAAGCAAGTGGCATCTTGCGCGAGTTTTCTCTAGAAAGAGTTTGCTTTCTTGCTTGATTTGTAAGTCGTCACAGCTAGAAGGATATTTTATTAGAAACAGAGGTGGCGTTTGGATGTAGCATGGGAAAGAAAAAAGGAAATGAAGTAGGATAAAATGAGCTGGGTATGGGATATGGTTATAAGATTTTATTCTCAGTCCTTTTGTTTGGTTTGGTGTGGGATAAGGATAGAAAAATTAGTTATACCAACTATAACACCCTTTCAAAACAAAGAGACGGTAATGAAGAGCAGCATAACGAAAGACAATTATGAAATCTCGCAAGTTTCTCACATCTATCTCACCTGAATCCCACCCCTGCCTTGGGTTTCAAAGGTGGGAAAGGGAGGCCTCATGTCCCATTCTTAAACCCCCTCTGATTTCCTAACCCTCCTTCCAAACAAAGGATTGATCCCACCTCAAATTTCTCTTTCCCAGCTCCCATTTCCCACTTGACAAACGCCACCAGAGGGTAAAGTCTAGAAGGACCAGTAGCAACTGATCTCTTTGATTCCCCGTATACATCTCAAGCTAATTACAATTCCACAATTTACACACAGACGCCACGCACAAATCAACGTAATTAAAAAAAAGTGCACGTACAAGTTTACACGATCTTAGCATAAGAGACCCATCGATCCCTCACAAGCAACCAAAGGAAGGAGCTTGCTGTGTGGTGATGCCATACTGGTTGATTATTGCTAGATCAATCCATGCCCGCGACGCCGGCGGCGACGCTCCGGATCCCGGACGCCCTGAGCACTCCGTCGGCGAACGCGAGCCGCTCGGAGAGCGCCCTGACGTGCTCCTGGTACTCGACGGCCTGCGCCAGGGCCTCAGCCTCCAGCTCGCCGAGATCCACGCACAGCCGCTCCTCGGCCTCCTCAGCCACGGCCAGCCGCGCCAGCGCCGCCTCCAGCTCCCGCCGCAGCCGGTCCTCCCTCGCCGTCGCCTCCGCCACCTCCCTCTCTAGCTCGGCGTTCCTCCTCGCCATCTCCTCCGCTTCCTTGGCGTCCATGGCCACCTTTCTCGTCATCATGGCTACTAGTACTATAGTGCAAAGCACTACTAAATGTTCGATGCTTTCTTGTGCAAGGTTTAGCTTTATATAGGCCGGAATGGCTGGAGTAGTGACCAGTGAATGACGAAATGGAGGTGTCCAGGTTCAGTGAACCAATCAGGGTGAAGAGGTGTCGGTGTAGGGGTACAGCTGACCGCATCTCCGACGAGACCTTGGCAATACGTCCTCCCTCTCTCGTTTTCCGTCCCCTAGATTCATTTCGAGAAGGGAATCGGTGAAGGTGACTGGAAAGTAAAACACTGGGCGATGGAGTTAAAAAGGTAGAAAACACTGGGCGATGGAGGTGAAATGGCCTCTGGATTGGCTTGCGTCTTTTTTCCTTGAAGCAATGGAATGAAATAAAAACACCAGGCAAGCAGTCGCATACATTATCTTCCTTAATTACGAAGATTTATAAAGTCAAACTAAAAAGAGAGAGAGAAAGAGAAAGAGATGACACATACTTCTAGTACAGTTGAAAAGGTAATTAAAGATTAATATCAATATCCGTTATAATTTGTAAACGATGGTGAAATGCATTCACGTTATGCATGAATCTGTTCTAGTAATACTTATATGGTATGGACGAGAAAAGATTTGGGTGACGATGGTCTGGTTCTGAGATTATTATCTGAAGAAACAGTTGGGAACGTATGGCCCGGTTGGGTCCTACTCAGATGACAGAACAATGATGTTTTGACATGGGCGTGAACCTGATGTGTGCAAGCGACTAAGCGAGCGAAGAGGGCATAACTACTATTATTGGTAGGGTGACAGGAAGAGAAAATCCACACATTTGATCGTCCTTTATGTGAGTTGCTCATCCAATATAGGAGGGGAAAGCTGCCTTTCTAGCCACTTATCTCTTGAATCAAGACTCTAAAGAGAAAGATAGTACAATGTTCATGCGTTGTAACTGTATATCTAAATATTTTGAACGCATATCCTACTATTATGATAACATATCACTCAAAAAAAAATGATATTCATATATACCTTAGTCAAAAATAACATAGCAATATTCTCAATTATTTCTCTATAAAAATAATTACAAACAAAATATAAAATTATTTTGTGTCGAATATAACATGAATAAATACTAACGACAAAGTGAGTAACACATTATTATAGAACGCATCTATGAGATGAGAACTTCTTTATAGACGATATTCTTAGTGTGCATGCCGAATTGATGCTCCTATTAGTTCCTAGCGTAGCAAGTATTTTGAGATTGCTTCAAACAATTGCTCGTGACAGGGTGATATAGAGCTGACCATGGGAGAAGACTGGATT
This sequence comes from Phragmites australis, assembly GCF_958298935.1. Taxonomy (NCBI): domain Eukaryota; kingdom Viridiplantae; phylum Streptophyta; class Magnoliopsida; order Poales; family Poaceae; genus Phragmites; species Phragmites australis. The sequence continues at coordinate 3,885,519 of NC_084941.1, read as the reverse complement.
AGGGAAGTAGATTCCAATATGTGAGACCATTTATCCATGTGCTTGTCTTATGCTGTGCAGGTGATGGATGTAACTTGGCAGTCGACGGCGGGATGATTGTGGCCAAGCGAAGTGCTTAGTGTCGGACAATCAAAGAGGCCAAACAGAGTCAATGGTGATCTTAGCTGAACACGTGGAGGCTAATTAAAGTATTGAACACGGATGGAGACGGTGTGTTGACAAAGTTAAACGAAAAGGATACCAATGCAAGTGACAAGGTCCGAGGGATCAGAAACGGGAGAGACTTACCGGCAATCAGGATCGTAAGACGGAGTACACACGTCGATATCAGAGCGCTTGTTTAAAGTGTAAGCAAGTGGGGAGTCATGCTTTGAAAAGTATGCTAGGGTTTTACGGTTTAGCCTCAAAATCATGGAATGACTAGAGGAGTACATGGCACCATCGCGAAACTTACGTCGAGACGAAGCTAAGTCGTGAAGGCGCCGCTGCCGTTCGATGAATGGAGAAAAAATAGACCAAAATACCCTCGTATACAGGTATTTGAAACCAATTCGGATACAGTTGAACCGGCCAAAAAGATAACAAGATCAAACTTGGACTATTTGTTTATAGATTTACCTTTCCCGTTACATATGCGTACAATCCAAATAGATAGCAAGATCGAACATTGAACTGCTAATTCGTTATGGACTCTATGAATAAATCTAGACCTTAATTGTTATTTGAAAAAAAATCACAATAAACTTTTGGTTAGATGTTCATAACAATAAGTGATTTAGATCTTTTTTTTCCGATTAACGTGATAATTTTATGATCTTAAGAGCAAATATGGAGGCTTCTTTTGCAACTTAAATATTAAGATAATATATGGCATGAACCCCTCCTATTTGTACAATTGCAAAATGTTTTCTTTTAGTTAAAGTTGTTGCTGTTTTTTTCAAGGATGACATGAAACCATTCATGTGTTCATCACTGGAGCAGGTTTCAAAGTTGTTATCATTTTCTGAAACATTAGTGATTGGACTAGAATTGAGAACATAAGATTTCTGAAAAAACCTATCTCCATACTCCAGTTAGCATTGCTAGGTGGTATATGCTTTTCTAGGTGGATCAAGTACTGCTTATTCTATCTCACTTTACTGCAGCTGTGTGATTCTATTTAGTATTTCTAGGAACATGTTCATAAATACACTTGCCAATTTTTGGATTAACATACTCATTCGACGCTTCCTAGTTGTCAAAACATTTCAAGAGTTTAGTCTATTTTTCAGTATTATTATGCTTCCTTGCATATCTTATTGTCCAGCATTCAAATACTGAATATTGAATACTTTATTTCATATTTAAACTATTTATATTACACTTTTTATAAATTTTAAACTTATTTGTTGAATTTACGATGTTGAGAACTTTTAATATATTTATATTGTATTTTTAACAAATTTCATAATTGTATATTGGATTTGAAAATTTTCACCGGGCACAAATAGCGATCAAATCTTGGCTCCGCCACTGCTTGAGACTCAGAGTAGGATACTGTCGGAGGGTAAACTCCTCAAGCGGAGATCCGGAGAGACCCCCTTTGAGATTAGGCCGGGGGATGATTCTGAACCCGCCTTGTACGTGAAATCAACGGGAGTAAATGAGATACAGGTGAGGTAGAATGATCGGATGCAGGAGAAAGTAAATGCTTAGAGGATTTTTAAACAGGTTCGGACCGCTCTGAGCGTAACACCCTACTCCTGTGTATATGCTATAAATGCTCTGAGAACGTCTCTCTGAGGATCTGCTGTGTTACAAGAATGTTTTTCTAAGTCTAGAGCTTCGTGCTTCCATCATCGTGGACCGGAGTTCGTCCGATGTGCTCTATCTGATCTTAGTTCGACCTCTAAAAAAACTCTCTAAGTCTCGGTCCTCTCTTCTCCGGGGAGCCCGCCCCGCTTATATACCCATCAGGGCGGTAGCGTGCCTAGAAAGGATGGCGCAAGGTCCAAGGTGTCATAAATGGAAAGCAACCATCATGGGCTGCTGCGCGAGGTGACGGGGAGGGTTGAAAACGCACCCCGTCTGGTCTTGTTCGTCATCATTCTGCTTTTCGGCGAGTGCTGCGGGGAGGGCCCACCGGGCAACCACCGAGTAGCACCGCGTGCCCGCCCGGTCAGAGCAGGCCTGACATAGCAGGGCGGCAGGCGGTGTGCCTCGAGTTCTGCGATGTTATCCCGAGCCACGCCGGATGACGTGCGATGGGACCCGCGCATTAAATGTCCCCACGCCTTCCTGCCAGACCGTGGCACGGACTGACAGCAGGCGTGGGAGGAGTGGTTGGAAGTGATAAGCCACGTGCCCTCTTAAATGCGGTATCGGGCCTCTCACCAATTGATACCTTACCGCTGAGCCCTTGTGGAGACCACCGGCGAAGGACTTCTTAGGCCCTCGGGGAACTGTGAGTGCTCAGGGGCCACTGTTCACAACCCCGAGCACTCTCTCCCGGATATACCCTCTCTTGGTCCTCAGGGAACCGGGTGCTCGGGGACCACTGTTCACGGCCCCGAGCACTCTCTCCCGGAACTTGACTGCTCGGGTCCTCAGGGAACTTGGGTGCTCGGGGGCCACTGTTCACGGCCCCAAGCGCTCTCTCCCGGAACTGACTTCTCTTGTCATCGGGGAACTCGGGTGCTCAGGGGCCACTGTTTATAGCCCCGAGTACCCTCTCCCGGAACTTAGTCTTCTCGGACCTCGGGGAGATAACCCCTGAGAAAGGGCGCCACGTGGCACCCTACTATTCTGACCTCAGGACTCGGAAACCCCTGATTCCCATGTCATCGACAGATACATATTCCTGACCTGACTATATAAGGAGGGGAGAGAGTACGTCGAGAAGAAGAGGGTGTGAGAACAAAAAGAGCCAAACATGAGCAATACGAAATCGGATAGAAGTAGAAACAACATATTGAAACTCACAACAAATTTAAGTTATGATCATATTAATTCAACAAAGAGCATCAAGATTTAATTAGAACACAAGAGAACTCGTCGGGATTTATGAGTAGATCTAGACACATTCTATTATAATTGCCTTATCTTGAGATTAACCGAGACAATATATGGCATAGGGTTGTTATTTAAAGTGAGCCCAAAATTATATAAAATCTTTTTTTTCTATTCAATACGTACAATTGATGACTATATTCCTACTTTAAATAAGTATTTATATAATTAACTTTATCAATCGTCGAATAGACCAGCCCCTCTCCCACCATCAACATCATACTCCCTGTCTTCAGTGGTTTCATTGTTGTTGGATTCTTTTTTGAAATCGGAATTATTAAAAGAAGTTTATAGACATATGGATTCTACCAATTTTGACCGATCTTCTTTTTGGTATTTTAGGATAAATTCTTTTATTCCTCGATACTCAATACGAATTTTGGTCTTTTCACCGGTGAATAAAAGAAATTGTGATGAAATTGAAATCCCTTATCACTGATATGGGCACAACTTTTGAACACCTTTATTGATGGCCTCATCTGATTGGGTGAGAAGAAAAATCGTTCAATCAAATGTGATTTTTATCTTTCCATTTGTTTAGTGGGCGATTTTTACTTTTCGCCCACTGAATGAGCCGGAGTAGGCTATTTCTATCAAATTTCAAAACGGCAGTATAGTTTTGTAAATTTTCTTTTTCATAAAATATAGAAAAAAATTGCCCTTCATTGTGACCGTGGCTGTGGGACGGCGACCCGGCCTACCAGGCTTCTGTTGGCTGCTGCACTGCAGGTGCTCCCATTGGTCAGAGCTCAAACCGACAAATATGTTCAGGGTTTACCACGGTAATTTCTAATTACTGTACATGGCATTTGTGTTATGCTGGGCTGAATTTAGCCTGAAAATTTTCAATTGGGCCTGTACTGGGCCGGAAAAAGGACATGCCCTAGGGCCTGTCGTTAGGCTGGGCCCAATTCAGCCATAAACTTTCAATTGGGCCTGTACTCGGCCAGCGGAGAACATGCCCCGACGCCCTGTTGTTTGGAACAGACTAAGATCCTGTTTGTTTCAGCTTCGGATTCTGCCTTTCAGCTTTTATAATCCGAAGTTGAAACAAACAGGCAGCTTTTGGTTATAGCTTTTTAAAATCTGTTGGTTGGATTGTGAAAATTTGAGAAGCTGATTTTCCTCAGCTTTTGATAGATTGTGAAAATCCATTTTACTAAACTGTCCATTAAATTTTTTTTTAATCTACAGTCTAAAAGCTTTTCACAATCCAGCTTTTTACAATCTAGCTTTTATAAGCTGCTTTTTAGAATATTTAGCTGAAACAAACAGATCCTAAGCTTCCTGATCAAAGAGCGCTTGTGTACTGCTAACCGTCAGATTGGGATCGGACAGCTCGTATCGTCACCCAACTATGGAGGGGGTATTCATGTAATTTCGCTCTGCGACCCAACGAGACCCCTAATTAGGGTTCCTCCCCTTATAAATCCGGGCGACACGGCGGCGTCCCCAGCACATCCACGAGCCGGGGCGACGCCGCAACGACCAAGATCGATCCGATGGGGGAGCACTCGTTCACGATCAGCTCATTTGTTCGCGTTTTTCTTTTTCTCTTGATTGATTCCATCTGTTGCAATCTTTCTTTTTTTTGGTTCTGCTTTCTTGGCCCCTGCGGCATCAAATCGATCTCTTTCTCGAAGAAGAGAGATGCGACGAGCAATGATTCAGGCAGCCCCTTTGTCCAATCTCAATGGCAATGGAGGTGTTGCGTTGCTCGGAGAGCAAATCTTCTGCTCTTCAGATCGGCTGAGGGGGGAGTTCGCCTTCCCTCGTTGAGGCTGGTCTAGTAGTCTTAAGAATATCTGTTTCATACTTTCTCCAAACTTTTTTGGTTAAAAGCTTTCTTTTTGTTACTTCCAACTGTTGGGAATGCATTTGCGCAAACTCTTCTCGAGATAATTTTCACAGATTGACCGCAGATAGAAAGAAAAACAAAGGGCAAACGCCAATTTCTTTGAACAACAGACCGGTGCACTGCATTGTTGCATTCTTGACTAATCAAAGAAATTGAAATATGAACCGTAGTACAACATAATGCTCCAAAGATCTGAGGACACAAGAGTAAAGACTAGTTGCTTTGGCACTGGATGAGCATCAGGATCTAATGGTGGCACGGCGGCGGCGGTGCTGCCTTCTGCGTACGATGGTGTTGGAGGGAGCAGTCTTTGCACGCTGCGATGAGGATACGGTGGTGGTGGTGCTGGTGTCGGCCGCCGCCTTGACCGCACGCCATGCCGATGATGATGTGGCGGCGGTAGACGTGGCGGATGCATGTGCTTGATCGGGGCCGGCGGTGCCCTCCCCAGAACGGCATCCGGCCATGTCATGGTGGCTATTGGCTAACAAGCCAAGAACGTTTGCGCTTGATGATCTGATTGCTAGGATTTGTTTGGGCAAATCTCAGGCAGAGCCCCCTCGAGATCTGAACGAACACATGGATGCAATCAATGAGTTCTTGGCGATGCATCCAGCGTTTGGTCCATGAATCCGAGGTTTTTGGCGTTGAAGTGCTCATCCACTGACAAAGATAAGAGTGGTTGTGCACTAGAAATTTCAGTACAACGCCATGGTTCCAGCATCCGTGGGCTGAGTAGAATCTTGGAAAAATAGTGGAATCGCACAGAAATGCTAAGGCCAACTCTAGCAGCATCGGTGGGCTGTATCACTGTACTGACGATTTTACTTCTCTTGCCATCCCGCATCCGACTCCAACAAAGAAGGCAAAGTTGCTTTTTTCAGTGCTACAGGGAAACAGATGGCAGCCGGAATTGACAAATTTGTTGATGCAAAAAGAAGTATGTATCACTGTTCATAGAGTATGCGTGTGGGTCTGAAAGCAGGAGGAAAATAATAGAAGTTAGTAAATATAGTAATTGCTGGAGATGAAATAATAGAGGATAGGAGTATTGTAATAGTGTTATGGTGATGTATTTTTAAATATCTATTGAAATTTGGCTTAAGAGGCAACAGGTAAGTCAGGTTGATCACTTTGCTGCCGAAACTGCTTCCTTGCACCGAGGCTGGTCTAGTAGCCTTAGGAACATCTGTTCTTTCTTTCTCTGAACTATTCTTGTTTTCTTTGAATTGAAAAAACTTTATTTTGTTCATATAAGCTGCTGGGAATATTTATTTGCTAATTTTCGCAGCTTGAGTACGCTACGGTCACAGAAAAAACCACTCGTTATAGGGAGCAACTTTCTTTCAACAACAGATCCAGAATAGTACACTGGGTTGATACATTATAGGTAATCGAAGGAATTATGAATCGTAATACAACAGCATAATGCTTAAATATTATTTTGAACCAAGACATTATGCTTAAAGAGTGAAGATTAGTTCGATGGACAATAATAAGATATAACGACTCGCTGTGGCGCTGTCGGCGACCGTTGTGTTGGAGGGTGTGAATGTGTGATGGCCACTGCAAGTCTCGCAGAGGACACAGTGATGGTGGCGGCGGATGCAGTGGCTGCGTGCTGTGCTGAGGACGATGTGACCGGGGCGGTGGTGATGACGGCTACGGTGGTGGAGAGCCCAATGGTTATATGTCGCCCTTCAATATATTTTTTCATCCTCTCTTTTCCTCTAAAACTAAGATATACCTAACACCTGACCTAACATATAATCATCTTCCTCGGTTGTCTCCAACCAAGCTTTACGGTTGCACAACCATTACAAATTTATAGTAAGTCATCAATTAGAGTTCTATTTTTATTTCGTCAAAATCTCAGGACCAATCCTGTTTGGACGGCAGCGTGTACCTAAGCGGGCCTGGCTTGGGTGGCAGCATGTACCTAAGTGGGCCTGGCTTGGGCGCCGGCGGTGCCTTCGCTGGCCTGCCCAGTACAACAACTGGCCACATCACATTTGCGGTGGATAGAGCGATCAGGGTGGCAAAGACCTTGAACGGTCTCATGGTGGCCAAGAACGGCTGCTGCTTTAGTGATGTGACGAGCTCATTTTATAATATTCTCTCTAGTCTGAAATAAGTGTTATTTTGAATTACGTGTAGTTAACTATTTTAAATTTTGATTATAAATTATTTTAAGTTTGAATACTTGAAAATAACATGGATAGATTTGTCTAAAAATAATTTTCATAATAATATATTTTTAGTATATTTTATTAATATAATACAACAAAAAGTATTAATTAAAATTGTATTTTAGGGATCGTATCGATGTTTAAAATGATATTTATTTCGTACTAGATGGACTAAAACTTGAACGGTTGACTTGGATTTGTTTGGAGAATCTCAGGCAAATGCAATGCATGCCCCCCTTGAGATTGGCACGCACACATGGATGCAATCAATGAATTTTTGGCCTGGCTTGCGCAAGTCATGCGTTTCGGTGATTCTTGGGGTCAGCACGTTCTTTGCTACAAAAGGATTTGATTCTTTTTGTTCCAAGCTTCACCAGAGTAACAAAAGTCAATCGTAGTGCGGAGTGCGGGTTTCATTCAATGGCGGACTATCCATGAACTAAAAAACCTTTGTTGTGTAAACGTACCTGCATCAAACTTCTCCCAACCAATCATTTCTTTCTATCAAAAACCATTGTTGCATTAACGTAGACTGTGGGGAAAATTTTTGCTGCTGATTTTGCGAGACAGAATTCAATTTAATCTTCACATGCAGACATGCAGTAACAAAACCAAAGCTGTGCGTGAATGAATTCTTTGAAAAACAGATCTGTACACTTCATGTTACGTTCTGGACTAACCAAAGAGATTGAACATTCCAAAAGAAGGGGGGAGGGGTGCAAAGAGGTTGAAATTATGTATCACGATAAGACAAATTATGCATAAGGATCATAAGCTAACTAAACTGGTTACAAGAGTGAGGACTAGTTGCCTGTGAACTGGATGAACAGCAAGATCTAATGGTGCCCAACAATTCGGGTTACAGTCGATTGAAAACTCCAAACTAAAGAACACTACCAAATTAAAGCCCGGGCTAACTACGATACAGGGAATGGAACGCCAACAATCCAGTCATTTGCTACACTGCTAGAGCTACAGCTACGAGCATGGAAGCGGTGGTGGCGGCGGCGGGGGTGGCGGATGATATGGCCTTATTCTGGACCGTGGAGTTCCGGGACGCGGCGGAGGCGGAGCAGCCACTGGTGTCCTCCAGCCAAGAGGCCTCAACGGCAGCACCGGAGCTTCTCCACGGTGATGATGGTGACCAGAACGTGAAGGCGGCGGCGTGGGGAATGCGTGGCGAGCCGGAGCCTGACCCTGATCATGAGCTGAGCCGCTTGCATTGGCAGCTTGGTGCCGCCCGCTCCCGGTGCTCCTTTGCTCGGCTCTCGAACAGACCAGAGCTACTGCCAGGATTAGGACGGCAACCAGGCGACATGAGAGTGTCATGTTGGTGTTGTTCTGCTTTCAACTTGTTCTATGGTGATGGCCTCTCTAGCTATATCTTTAGCTCTACTCACAAAAGGAAAAGTAGCTCAGACACACTGGCCTGCCTTGGAGGCGTGTTCTTGGGTGCTCTGGCTGTTATTTTCAATCGCCTGTCCCACCGTGGTACCAATGGATGTGCATGGCACATGACTGCGACTCATGCCCTCGGGGTGTGCAGAGCCCTGGTCGCGCTTGCTAGCTAGCAGCTCTGATCTGTGAAGTGAACGCATCCAGAGTTTTGCCGTGAACTGGGAACACCACGCTGGCAGTGTGTTCGCCTTGGCGGGTGAACTGCACGCGCGGTGCTGGTTCCGTTGGGCTCGGCACAACGGCTTGCATTCGAAGAGCGCAGAGTCGCTACGGTTTAAAAGGATGATCAGGTGATCTCCGGAAAGTAGGCGATGTTGGAACCTGATGTTCAGATTGTTGTGAACTTCTGCCGACCGGTTCCTGGTTGCAGACAGCCAAGAAATGCCAATTTGCATGAGAACACGGGCGCGCCGCTGTTAAAAGACGCCGCGAGACAAACAAACTGTGTAAAACTTGTGAATACATAACCACAGCCAGCTACATCTGCAAATGCATGCACGCATGTACAATGAGGGCTGTTTGGATTGGGCTCCGGCTCACCCCACCAAATCGTTGGCTAGCCAAAAAATTGACGGACGATTTGGCCACCGCCGTTCCGCCGGCGCGCGGTCACAAAAATAAACTAGCGTGTGGGTGCAGGGGCGTCGGCGGCCATCTAAACACACGTGTAGGCACACAATCAACACCAAAGAATTGCTCCGGTGAAGCAGGGCGTCGATCCAGACAGACTCATTTTGTAACTCCCATCCATTGGCTTCTCACCGGGGTACGCACGGTGGCCACGCCGCCTTGTGCTGCGCGGACGACGCCGGCGGTGGGGGCGGGAAGCTCCTGGTGTGAATATTCACGTGCCGCCACCGCCCAGACGTCGCGTCATCTTGTCCTCTTCCTAAATACGTGACATATAGGCATGTTCCAGCATGGTTGATTGGATCGGGGCTGGAATTCTTGCCGGGATAACACATCGGGCAGTAACCCGGCACTAGTTTAAAGCGTGACGAGACAACCGGTCTTTGTTTGCTACTCCATACAACGTTCAGGGGTTGCAAGAAACGCCAGGGCGCCAGGCGCCTCTGGTGTCTTGCTGTCGGTCGGCCGTAGCGCAGTTTTTCTTTGCAGCCACGTCCAGGCTCCAGGCTGGCCGTTCTTGCAGCCGGTGGGCGATGTGCCGTGCAAGATTTGCGTCAGAAACATAGGATAGGACTATAGGAGTAGCAAGCGACAGCGAGCGTGCCGCTCGAACTGGAACCGGCCCCTCTGACCTTGGCAAGGGAAGTCATGGATGCCCCAGTAGTTGGATCGAGAAGAGATGGACGAGATTTTCATCGGTATAGCACACTTCAGCATTGCTACAGTATACCTGCTACAGTAAAAACGGCACAATATTTTTTGACAGTGCCCGTGCTGCAATAAAATACTGCAAGTTACTGTTTATGCTCTCACAGAGTACCGTTCATCGCACTGTAGTTTTCAACATGTCACTGTCAGCACTCGCTTACTCGTGCCTGCTGGCACTATTAGGCACAAGACATCGCACAAATCTTTTAATGTGCGCAGTACAGATCGGAATCCTACGCAGTCAGTGGTAACTACAAGGATCTACAGTAACGTACGCTACAGTGATCTGCATCGACTCCTCTCTACTGCATAGGATCCGAATCCGCGCGTCACCCCTAATGGGCCCTTGGCCATCTTAGACGAACCCACGCGCATGCATGCGCTTTTTTTTAATATTTGCAAAAGTACATGTATATTTTAAAATACTGTATATCTAGATTATCGTCGTCCGTTGGTATAATCCTTTCAATGAACAGCACCTTTTAAAAAATAAAGATATCGCTCTTCCAATAGACGACAACTTAAAAAATAAAAAAAAATCGTGTTTCAATATTTTGAGAGCAACATACTGTCACGAACCTCAGATGATCTAATCACTCGAATTAACTCACAAACACCAAATTCCCTCAAGTTCGGTATTTATATTGCCATCACCAAATCCGAGCACAGAGAGATACAAATGGGAGAGAGATCAGTTCAGAGGAGAGGGGGGAGAAGACTAAGAATGGAAGCAGAGGGAGGAGGTCCAAAGCCAGGGAATAGAAGAAGGAGCCGAAGGTAGAAGAAGGACCGAGGTTGGGGAAGAATAGTAGAGGGAAAGAGAGCCGGTTCGTCTCATTTCTTCAATAGCTTCAGCTATTGGCCCTTGCTTCCCTTTTGTATATGCTTCCTAAGAGATGGGCCCCACCTATCAGTCAGGTCATGACATTCCTCCTCCTTGAAATTCGGCTTGTGCTCAATCCGATATTGCGATGGACTTGCGACGCTGGACAGCGCTGCTCGTGACATGCATCTCCTGAGCATAGCCTAACCTCGCACCATGCTGCTACTGCAGTAGTCTGCCTCTATCAAACACAAACGAACCCCTCAAGCAAATGGTGCTTGCCGACACCTTCTTTTTGTCGCACCATGCTCTGAGGTAGCCAGTTTCAAACCAGGTAGTGGCCTCAGCACCAGGTTCCAGCTTCTGCTGAGCCAAATTAATCCACGAGCGTCGACTACCGATGGAGCTGGATCGCGCAGTGTTAACAACCCACCAGAACACTCATAATATGTGTATGGATATATGCAGTGTTTAATCACAGATATACACCGGAGTTCATCACCGGCAACAGCCAGGATGCCGCCGCCGTCTATCAAGGTTCTTCTTCCTCTCCAAGTTCTCCTCTCTCTACCGTGCTCTCTGCCTTTTGTTGCCACGCTCCTCCTTGCACTCCTGTGTGGGCCTCTCACACTACCCAGTTCCCGCCCGTATACTTTGGTTTGGGCCTGCAAGCGCGCCGGCCACGGCCAAATGCTTACTGGTCGATGTCGCCACCATCCTTTTCAGGTTCGTCCAGTGCCTCATGCTGGGTTGCCCTCCTCTGCTCGTCGTTCTTCAGTACCTCAGTGCTGACATCCTCCCCTCCTTGTGAACCGGCTTGCCCCCAAGCCGGTGCATCCGGGTAGCAACGACACAGATGCTCCATGTTCTCCCACGTAGCCATGGGATGATGGCCACTCAGACCATTTGACCAGAACTTGGGGCACCACGCGACCCGCCACCGAACGCAGGCACTGATCAAGAATCATAGCAGGAACTTATAAGTTAAAAGAACTATCCGGTAGAGATGGACTAACCTGAGTTGTAGGAGCAATGGCTTTCTTCAACCGAGACACAAGAAAAATTGGATGAACTGAACTGAAAGGTAGTAATGCCAATTTGTAAGCCACTTTGTTCACTTGTTGAATGATCTGAAAGGGTCCAAAGTAAAGAAATGACAATTTGTAATTGGTACGGTGGGTGACCGAGGATTGAACATATGGTTGAAGCTTCAAATAAACATATTCACCAACTGCAAACTGGCTCTCAATTCTCTTTTGATCTGCTTGAGTTTTTGTTCTGTGTTAAGCACGCTACAGGTGTTGATGAACTACTTGAGTCATCAACTGTCTTTCAGAAAGCCATTCTTTCAAATCTGGGATTGCACAGGCCTCAGTGACATCATAGCCAAAGTGTTTTGGTGGATGACAATTAAGTACTTCAAAAGGAGATCGGCCAAGTGCAGTATGATAACTTGAATTGTACCAAAGTTCAGCTAATGATAACCACTTGCTCCATTTTGTTGGACAAGCATGGACAAAGCAACACAAATAAGTTTCTAAGCACTGATTAACACGCTCCGTTTGACCATCCGGTTGAGGGTGATAAGCACTACTTATACGTACCTGAGTTCCTGTCAATCTAAACAATTCTTGCAAAAATAGACTGGTGAACATTCTATCTCTATCTGAAACAATGGATTATGGCATGCCATGGAGTTTAAAGATGTTATGCATATAAGCTGATGCTACTATGAGAGCTGTGAGTGGGTGTGCAAGAGGAAGGAAATGAGCATATTTGGAGAATTTATCAACCACCACTAAAATACAATTGAACTGACCCGATTTTGGGAGGCTTTCGATGAAGTCCATAGACACCATTTACCAAGCACGGGCTAGAATAGGTAATGGTTGCAAACATCTTGGATATTTGCTTCTCTCAGGTTTAGCTTGTTGACATGTTTGAATGCCTTTTTAAGACGAGGCCAAGCAAATATCCCCTTTACTCATCTATAAGTAGCATGGAATCCAGAGTGACCCCTAATACTGCTAGCATGAAGAGCTTCTAAGACTTTGTTTTGCAATAAAGAGTTATTGCCCAACCATACTCTCTATTTGTATCTGATCAATCCATTATACAAACTGAAATGTTTCAATGTATGTCTGGAAGAAAGTGTAGTAATGATCTTTTGCCGAACGCAGCCCAACAACACATCTTCTAACCACATTGGTTTGATAGTTGAAAGAGCAAAACAATTGGCAACTTGATGGTCATCTGCAAAATTAGGTATCCTGGACAATGCATCAGTAGCTTGATTTTCTACCCCCTTTTTATACATGAGTTTGTATTGCAATCCCAGTAGCTTGATCAAAGCCTTTTGCTGCCAGGGTGTAGTGGCTCTTTGATCATCCAAATGAATGAGACTTCTTTGATCAATTTTGATTACAAATTCAACATGAGTCAGATATGACCTCCAATGTTTAATAGCAAACAAAATAGTCAAGCATTTCTTCTCATAGATGGATAACCCTCTTGTTGCAAAAGGCTTTACTGGGTCCTAAGGCTTTACTGATAAAAGTAATGGGATGACCCTCTTGTTGCAAATCTGTCCCATCCCCTTCTCACTAACATCTGTTTCTATGACAAAAGTCTTCTTAAAATCAGGTGCTAGTACATGTGCTGTTGTTAAGGCATGTTTCAAGGCCTGAAAAGCTTCTTCAGCTTGAGATGTCCAAGTGAACACAGTCCCTTTTTTTTTAACAGATTTGTCAATGGTTTGCTAATAATACCATAATATTTGATAAATTTTCTATAATACCCTGACATGCCAAAAACTTCTAACATCTTTAGGATTAGTAGGTGTGGGCCAATTCCGAACAGTAAGTACCTTGTTTGGATCTGTAGAGACACCTATCTTGCTGATCACATGGCCAAAAAATTCCAGTTGTTACTGAGCAAAAGAATGCTTAGACAGCTTCAAATGAAGTTGGTGCTGTTGTAAGAGTGAAAGTACTTGTTGCAAATGAGAGGTGTGTTCCTTCATGGTAGAACTATAGACCAATATTTTATCAATGAAAACAACTACGCATTTTCTCAACAAAGGAGCCAAAACAGAATTCATAATACTTTGGAAGGTGGTAGGGGCACCTGTTAGACCATAAGGCATCACTTTATACTCATAATGTCCATTATGGGTTTGAAATGCAGTCTTGTATTCTTCTCCCTCCTTAATTCTTATCTGATGGTAACCTGCTCTATGATCCAATTTGCTAAAGATAGTAGCCCCAGATAATTCATCAAGTAGTTCATCTATCACAGATAGAGGGTACTTATTCTTCACTGTATAAGCATTAAGTCGTCTATAATCCACACATAGATGCCAACTACTATCTTTCTTTCTCACAAGAAGAACAGGAGAAGCAAAAGGATTGGCACTATGTTGTATAACTCCATTTTTCAGCATCTCAGTCACTTGCGCCTCTATCTCATATTTCTGCTTTGGATTATATCGATAGGGACAAAGCCTAAATGGTTGAGCACTTGGCAACAGAGGAATGCTATGATCCAAGCTTCGTTTTGGAGGAAGACCTTGAGGTTCTGTGAACAAGTCAGCAAACTGTTGTAAGAGTGCTTGTACTACTGAAGGGATTGCCTGCTCTGAGTGAACTTCCTCTACTGCATATAATTCCAATATCTGCAAGAGAGAGTCCTGCTGGATACAAGCTTCTAATTATTTCATGGACATCAAGACACAACTAGTAACAATAGGGATAATTCCTTAGAGAGTGATAACTGACTGTTTAAACAGAATAACATAGTTTATGGGTCCAATCCACCCTCATGGGACTATGTTGCTCTAGCCAATTCATGCTAACACCACATCATAACACCCTAAGGGTAGTATTTTGAAATTTGAGAAAAAGGTATGTCCTTGACAAAACCAATTACAAATAGGTAATTATTGAGTACACAACAATATACCTCCATCAGCCACCCTTACTTTCACTGGTTGAGCTAAGGTGTGAACTGTTGGTACCTTGTGTAACAAATAAGAGCTCAAGAAAATAGAGGAGCTACCAGAATCAATGAGCATTAAAACTTGGATGTTGCCGAGATAACCATATAGTCTAATAATGTTACAGGATTCAGTACCTGTAACTGTTTGCTTTGAGATGGACATCAATTGTTCCCCTTGTTCTAAACATTTCTCCCATTTCTGACATTCACCAGGCATCCTTTTCATCAGACTTAGCTAGCAATACCCACATTTCTTCTACCACATGTAGTGGTACCGCAGATGAACATTTGTGGGTGTGACTCCATTTCTCCCTAGAAGTATAACATGACTCCTTTGATCTTATGTAGTTTCTTAAAGCAGACAAACGATCTTCAATCTTTTTGTTACGCCCACTGTTAGTTATGGGGCTTTTCTTGTCTTCAGAGATTGCACTGGTCCCAGATCACCTATTATTTGTTGATGGTGGTGATGACAATGGGAAGGAAGGTTTAATTGAAGTTGGAGCCACATAACCCGGAGTTGGTTTGGGCCAATGCTCAGTAGTATCACCCTTGCTTCCAGACCTCTTATTGGACTGGTTGAGAACCTCCTCCTGCAACAAAGCCAAAGAACTCGCAGTATCCAAATCCAAAGGTATTTGAATCACAACAACAGATCTAATGTTCTCCTTAAGACCATAAATAAATCTGGTAGTGAGAACAGTAGCATTCAAGGTTGCATCATAAGCCATCAACTAATGAACTAGATTATCAAATTGTTCAATACACTCTCCTACTGTGCCCACTTGATGGATATGGAAAAACTGGCAAATGAGTTGGTGATATTAATCCCTACCGAAGCAAGGACACAGAGATAAACACAATTCCTCCCAATACATATGACACACACGATGTTCTATTGATTGCAACCAAAAAGTAGTTGAGCCATCAAAGTGCATTATAGCCAATTTCACCCACATTTCCATAGGGATCCCATACAATTCAAAGAAGGTCTCATAACGTGTCTTCCACATTATTGGATTACTACCATTAAATTTGAGGAAATTGAGATGGGGAAAAGTTGCTCCCAATCACTGAGCCACACTGGACAGATTGCAAGTAGAAAAGCTAGAACCCATGGTGTTGTGGTCAAATGGTGACACACCTGTGACCGGAGGCAGGAATAGGGTGGTGAACACCACCCCTTCCCTAGTCCTCCGGTGAGCATGAAATTGGCGGTGGCCATCGGGCCTAGGCGCCTCCTCGAAGGAAGAATACCCCAGATGAGCAGGATCTAACGTCTCAAAGGTTCTCTTCTCTGATTTTGATAGCAATTCGTCGATCTTGACCCTCAACTCTGCTACTGATTGCTGTAGATCGGTGGCATTCGTCTCCATGCCCGGTCGCCAGGCATTTGCTACTGCTTGTGAGGTGGTGACTTATTGCATCACCCCCTGCATGTCGCCCACGACCCAACTCATCTGATTCATCCTCGAGCTCCACTTCTCGTCCAATGCCGTCATCATCGCGCTGCTAGAATCCTCTCCCCTCGGAGCCATGGCTTGCAAACGCGATTGAAGGCGAGTCCGATGATCGTGAGGTGGATCCCGGATTGGCTCTGATGCCCAAATGTTAATAACCCACCGGAACACTCAGAATATATGTATAGATATATGCAGTGTTTAATCATAGGTATACACCGGAGTTCATTACCGGCAACAACTGGGATGCCGTCGCCGCCTATCAAGGCTCTTCTTCCTCTCCAAGTTCACTTCTCTCTACTGTGCTTTCTGCCTTTTGTTGCCGCGCTCCTCCTCGCACCACCGTGTGGGCCTCTCACACTACCCCGTTCCCACCCATATACTTTGGATTGGACCTGCAAGCGCGCGGTAATGGCCCAGTGCTTCCTGGTCGATGTCACCACCATCCTCTTCAGGTTTGTCCAGCGCCTCCTGCCAGGCCGTCCTCCTCTGCTCGCCGTTCTTCAGTACCTCAGTGCTGACACGCGGGCTGGCGGAGTGCACGGCGCGGCGGCTGGGCTGGTGAAGCTGCCGCGGTGGAATCGGCTTGGCAGTTGGCACTCGTCGTGCTCCGCAGCCGCCATTCCGTTCGGAGCGGGACGTGAGTGGCCCGGGGAACGTCCGTTGCGTGGCGCGGGTGCACTGGGGTGGCGAGTCGCGTCGCGCAGTCGCACGCTAGTCACTCTACCATGTTCACGAGGCCCGTACCCCATAGCGGGGCATAACTCATAAAAGAAGGCAAGAACTAACACAGCCATTCGTGAGACCGGGCTAGGTGCAGTTCCAGGTTAATTTACTGACGGCTTACTCTGAAAATTAACGTCATACAAACTCATATGTAAATGAATTCACTGTCAATGCAGTGTTCTTTTCTCGCCTGGTTCTGAAAAAACAAGCGGAATGAATCACGGGAAGATGAAAAGTCGAGTGGCACCGAAGCAAGCAGCAGGTGCCGTAGAAAGACGGGGAGAAACGTTGGCACGGTGGAGGAGTTGCCGTAAAGCTACGAAAACGAAGCAAAAAAGCGGGCAGGAAAAGGTCGCCGTCCACCCGCTTTTGCCTGTTCCTTGCTGGCCCCGCGCCACCGTCCTCCCGCCGGCCGGCCGCCTCCGCTTTCATGGCATGTGCTCATTTTTCCCCCTTCTCTTCTAATCCTACCTAGTACCAACCAACTCAAAGAGCTGACAGCTCAAGGCATGCGACAAGGAAAAAAGATGCTAGAGTAGTACTAGTAGGATGTAGCAGCAGTCGATGGAGATGGCAACAATAACTTAAAAAAAATATATAGGTAATAATACTATAGCTTAAGTGGAGAAACAACAAGAGGATTTATAGTTCTGATCTGGATTAATAAATATCAAAGATATTTTTCTTAGCTATGAAAATTTTAAATTACAAAATGGTACTCAAATCCTTTTCTAAGAGGATATATGGTTGGGTTCATCCACTTTGAATGAGCAATATCCCATCTTATATAGTGTTGCTAATAGACAACATGCTACTATTTCGAAAGTTACTAGTTATGAACCGAACAATATTTATTTTTAAAGATATTTGATTGGGAACATATTAGAAGCTTAGAACAGTATCATAGCTAAGGTAGCTAACATCGGACTTATGGATGAACCGGATCGTTTTAGCTGATCTCTACACCAGAATGAACAATTTCTAGTTCATTCCATGTACAAAGCAATGCTCGATGATAACATTATACAAAGCAACAATTTCTTATGGTGTTTATATCTTTTACTAAAGATAAAGATTTTTTTTATACTTACTTAGAGAGGTGATACTTACAAAAGATAACTTAAAAAGACGAAATTGGCAAGGTAATGAAAGTTGCTGTCTTTGTAATTGTAATAAGACAATTCAACATATTTTTTTTATTGCCACTTTGCTAAATTCATTTGGAGATTGCCCAAATTTCTTTTGGTTTATGACAGCTAACAAATGTTGCTAATCTGTTCAGGTCATGGCTAAACGGAATTGGGAAAAATCTCAAGAAACAAATTATTGCTGGAGTATCTGTCATTTGTTGGGCAATTTGATTTTACCAGAATGATATTATTTTTGACAAAGCATCAAAACTTTCTTCTATGCAGGTTATCTATATAAGTACATACTGGATTAGCTTTTGATCATTACTCTAAAAGGAGGAGGACATAGATTCGATGAGAGCAGCATGTCGTCGTTTGGAGACCATTTGATGGATATTTTCGTCAAATTTGGATGCAGATTTAGCAATAAATTAAATGTTTAATGATGAACATGACTATTTGGTTAAATCTTCCCTTAGTTGTGTATGTGTTGGCCTTTGGGTAGATGGAGTTTACTCCGAAGCCACAACTTTTGTAACAAAGTTTGGTCATATATATCATCAGATATAGAGACCGGGATATCTTTATTAACTTAACAAAATAAACTCTCTTTATAAAAAAGCAGCAGTTGATGGAGTCCTTAACAACGGCTGCTGACTTTGTGGCTGTGCCTCGAAAGCAAAATTGCTATGGCCGTCGTATAAGGTTGCATCGATGTACGTGAGGTTTTCATATGGAGAGGAGTATTGGGTGCAAGCAGTACAATTATACTTTAATTTTCAAGCGACATAAAAGCACATCTTCTTGAAATCGGGAGATATAGCTAATGTCAGTATGACATATTTATAGAAAAAATATCTCTTGTAACATTATTGATATCGGTATTTACTGCAATAGTTTATTCTATTACTATGTGAGGGTTTGTTTTAGAGCACATGTGAAAAATCTAGGTTTTATATAGATACTTGTACAAACATTTTTTTTCGAGTGTGTCTTACGATTTGCTTTGTGGGATAATCCTTACACATGTTTAAACGAGACTACAGTGCCCTATGCTATCTTTGATTATATTTTTGTAATGATTTGATTTCATAACACTTTCGAAAACCGCCTATAGTAAATAATAGCATCACATAATATGGCATCACTAATAACCATCAAGGTGTGTTAGTTTCACCACAAAACAAGATCTTAAAATTATTCTACCTCAAATTATAAGGGTGTATTTAGTTGGAGTACAAGATTTGATAGGTTACAGCTATCACTGTTTTCAGAGATAAGGCTATCCAAATTATCTGTTTAGATGTGGATAGGATGAATCAATTTTATATTTGGTTGGATGAATGAGTACGGATATGATGAGAATAATTAACTAAATTATATCTCTTAATATCAAATAATAATAGTTTATTGTACATAAATAAGTCCGCACTAACACTTATCAACATTAATCTTACCATACTAATTACTAATTAACAACAAGCATGTTAATTATCACTAATTGTACTCTAACTGATATAATCATCCACTAATAAACACACTAATGAGTGCTAATCAGTACTAAGCAACACTTATCAGCCATATTTTTTATAATATTAAATACTAATTAGTAATACAATATGCTTAATCTATCACTAATTATTTTACTAATAATCAAAATTAGACAAGAATGAATAGCCTCATCCGGTCAAAAGAACCGGCTCAATATAGGAAATATTTCTCAATATGAATAGTCATATCAAGATAAATCAGTCATATCCCATCACCCTGTACTTCAAACCAAATACACGTTAAGATCCATGAGCCTTAACCCTTTTTTTAACCTCTTTGTTCACCATCTGTGCTTGGGTACATCCGGGCATGTGCACGTAAGATCATTCTCAATCATTTTTTTTATTTCGTTATCCTTTTATTCTTCTTTTGTTTGTATTTACTTTATTTTTCTTTATTTTTAATAAAAAAATTTCGAAAGGATTCGTAAAAGAAATGGAAGGAAATCCTATTTTAAAGAAAATGATATTAGTAATTATTTTAAAAAATAGTAAAAGAAAACTGTAAGAATCTTTTCGCGAATAAAGTGAATCCGTTCGGCATAGTTTAAGGGTGGATAAGCCGAAAGAAAAAATGTGGTTTCCTAGCGTGGGCCCCAGCGCCCAGGTGGGCGAATTATTCCCCGTTTGGCACGGCCGGACCGGAGAGACAGCAGCGCGCCTCCCCCCTCCAAACTTTCCAGTGCGGCACCGGCCTCTTTACACCTCATTGCCACCGCCAGCCACCGTCGCCACGCCCTATATCTCACCCTCCTCGCCTCTCCCTCGCTCGCCTCCCTCCCACGCTTCGTGCCGCCGCCGCCGCCTCCTCGTCCCCGCCGGGTGGTTTCTCGGGCTCAGGTGAGCGTTCCGCTCCCCTCTCTCTCTCGATCGAGGGTCCCTTGCAGTAGTTCTTTAATGCTGCCGTCTCTTGTTGCTGCCGAGGAAGATTGTTTAGATGTCAAGAGGTTGGGTGGTAGGGATGCAGCGCAGTGGCCTTTGCCTGTTGTCCTGGGTTCTGGTTGACTGCCAGGTGCTGGATCCGTAGCAGGAGTAAGGGTCCCAAGGTTGCTGAGATTTTCTTGGTGACCATTCCCTTGTGACGGTTGTGGATGCTTCGATCTTGTGTGTTAAGGTGACGAGTCGTATTACAGTAGATCTCTTGGAAATTTTGTGGCGTGGTACTAGTTTGTGTTAATGGATGTCTAGTCCTTCTGAATTGCAAGTGAACTATGCAGGGTTCCTTGTGCTTAGAAAGGGAATTTGTGATCTTACTATCTTAGTGTTCAGAGTCGGTTTGCTTGTAGTAACCACGAAACTGTATTGTTTTTTCGTCTGAAGCTTCAAACAGTATGGTGGAAAAAATATTCTTATTTTTGTTTCAATGCTTGGTTGATGCGACGAGCGAATTCGTTTCATGTGCCAATCCAATTTTTGGGCAATTTTTGTGCTTCTATAGAACATAGTTGGTTACAAACAAGTATGGCCAAATATTGCTTTATGACTTCTCGAAATTAAAAACAAACATGTCCTATAATTGAAAATTGCCAGTCCACAAATCATGGAGATGGAATTCTTTCCCCCAAAAGGGGAAAGGGTCATGAAGCTAGTGTATTGTAAATGGGTGCACTTGGGAAAATTCGTTGAGCTGCTCGATGCCTCGAGCTGATCAGAAAGTGCTGAATGCCTGAATTCTTCAGATCAACAGTTGTGGGAAGTCATGACTTCGGTTCCTGTAATTGACCATGTGTTTGATCTGGACTGAATCTTCATCGATTGGCGGCATGCCTTAAGCTATTGCACAAGAGTTTGCATGCATTGGAGTTTTGGTGCTGCAGACCAGCCTCAACTGATTATGAATTCAGTCGTGTGAAATTGGGGCTTCACAACTCGAGTCCTTGTTTGCATTGTCAAGTATGGTTAATGAAATGAGTTAGAACATATACTGTCAGAAATCACAGAGTTGATTTATTTGCATATTATTTACAACTGCAATTTAATTACTTAATCTAGCATATTTGTAAGATTAGCATATTTCTGTTTACACCTAATTCTCTTTCGTTTGAATAGCACCCCTCTCACAATTGGCATTACATGTGTTTGGCTTTTGTGTTGATACATAGTACTCAAGGTAATAGATATTAGCTTGTTAAGATGCAACTCATGTGTTCTGTTGGGAGTAGTAACAGCAACTTTTCTCTCTTACTGAAATCATTTTAATGCGTATTAGTCTACAGTGTTGGCTAGTGCTCTTTCAGATAAACTGTTTTCATTCATGCAGATTGCACATCATTTAACATAAATGGCCGACGCAGAGGACATTCAGCCCCTTGTCTGTGACAATGGAACTGGAATGGTCAAGGTAATTGTGACCACTTGGCATTGCATTCTCTAATGTAAATTTTTCCGGGCAGCTGTTATAATTGGAATTCAGAAGGAGTTAAGTAATTGCTTTCATCTCTTATAGGCTGGCTTTGCTGGAGATGATGCTCCACGTGCTGTTTTCCCAAGTATAGTTGGTCGTCCACGCCACACTGGAGTTATGGTTGGGATGGGACAAAAGGATGCTTATGTTGGTGATGAGGCCCAATCCAAGAGGGGTATTCTGACTTTGAAGTACCCCATTGAGCATGGAATTGTAAGCAACTGGGATGATATGGAAAAGATTTGGCACCACACCTTCTACAATGAGCTCCGTGTAGCACCAGAAGAGCATCCAGTTCTTCTTACAGAGGCTCCTCTTAACCCTAAGGCCAACAGGGAAAAGATGACACAGATCATGTTTGAGACCTTCAGTGTTCCTGCCATGTATGTTGCTATTCAAGCCGTCCTTTCCCTATATGCTAGTGGCCGTACCACTGGTAAGTGATAAAAGAATCAGCATTTTTAGTGCACATTCTCTTTGCTGCTCTGGAATCTTAATCTAGTAGGAACAAATTGATCAATGTGAAATGTGACATTTACAAAACCAAATTGGCAGTGCGTCTTCTGAAGTACAACTAAATCAAATTCACTAGATTCTTCTGCAAAATAATATCCGGAACTAATTCTTTTCATTGCTGCATAAATGTTATCGAGGAATAAATGTTTTTTTCCCGTTGCTCAATGCTCACTGTAATTTTGTTTTGGTTAAAAGGTATTGTCTTGGATTCCGGAGATGGTGTCAGCCACACCGTTCCAATCTATGAAGGTTATGCCCTCCCACATGCCATTCTCCGTCTTGATCTTGCTGGTAGGGATCTCACTGATTCCCTCATGAAGATCCTGACTGAGAGGGGCTACTCATTCACAACCACTGCTGAGCGGGAAATTGTCCGTGACATCAAGGAAAAGCTTGCATACGTCGCACTCGACTATGAGCAAGAACTCGAGACTGCCAAGAGCAGCTCGTCAGTTGAGAAGAGCTATGAGCTGCCTGATGGGCAAGTGATCACCATCGGCGCAGAGCGATTCAGATGCCCAGAGGTCCTCTTCCAGCCATCTTTCATTGGTATGGAAGCTCCTGGAATCCATGAGACGACCTACAACTCCATCATGAAGTGCGATGTTGATATCAGAAAGGATTTGTACGGCAACATTGTCCTCAGTGGTGGATCCACAATGTTCCCTGGCATCGCTGACCGCATGAGCAAGGAGATCACTGCACTTGCCCCAAGCAGCATGAAGATTAAGGTGGTTGCTCCACCAGAGAGGAAGTACAGTGTCTGGATCGGAGGATCAATCCTTGCATCTCTGAGCACATTCCAGCAGGTAACACAATGTTCTCCAGCGGTTGTTCTGTATCCATCATTTTAATGTGTTTGAGAAATTCTGACACAAGTTTTATTTTATCTGTGCAGATGTGGATCTCAAGGGCAGAGTACGAAGAATCCGGTCCAGCTATTGTCCACAGGAAGTGCTTCTAGCCGTCATATAGTCTTGTTTCCCATCTCTACCCTTATCTAGAAGCATTTTAGCTGGCTGTCTCCAGGAGAAATGTTGGTTTGATGTCTTGTCTATGGGTGTATGTACTCTACTTAGCTCGCGGTTTTTGTGTTGCTATATACACATATCCGGTAAGATTGTGGAGTCAGTCAACACTGTATTAAGTATGTAGTTTGGATCGATATTTGATTGGATTATTCGATTCTATTGTTGCTTGGGAGCCTGGAGTGTCTATAATTTTTTTATTTGACTTTGCTTTTTCGGTAGCAGGTTTCTCTTTTGCCTGAGCAATTCTGCTGTATATGCATGTTTCTCTGACTGACTTAGCAATTTGCTCCTGCTTGTCCAGCGTATGGTCACAATGTGCATGATCGAAGGTGGATGCTGGTTGAAGAAGTGAAGTAAGATAGCTCCTACCGCGCACCGCATATGGCGGAAAACAGAAAACCAGACGAAGTGACGAGACGCTCTGTGGTTTGTCCAGCGAATGGTCGTATGCTCGAACAACTTTACAGTGAGCTGCGTTTGTGGAGTCGTACCGTTTGCCGAGCGGCGGCTGGTAATTTCTCAGTTCCTCAGTTGCCACTGGATACCCAACGCCCACACCCAAACCCATACCCGCATTGTTTGGGTAGGGTATGGGTTACCCGTTCAAATGTGGTATGGATATGGATAGGATATATGAGGTATACCCGTTTTATCCATACCCATCCCAAGAGATAACCCTCCCATTTAGGGATGGCAACGGATCATGTGCGGGCGAAGCAGATCTGAGACCTGAATCAGGATCCTGACTCGTGCTCACGAAAGGTGACGGGTAGAATATTGTCCTGTGCTCCTGCCCACCGGGTACCTGAAACCCGTGGTTTGCTCGCGGGGATGGGGTTGGCTAGGGGCGGTGCTCGGGGACGGCGGTTGAGGAGCGGTGCTTTGGGATGGGGCCGGTGATGGGTGCCGAGGGCAGTGGGCAGGGATGGCGGTGGCCAAGGGTGTAGTCTCGGGGTCTAGGGTGGCAACTTGGGGTCGGGGCGGACTTGGGTCTAGGGTGAGGTGTGCGTACGGTGACTAGGGGTGGGTGTGGCGTGGAGTGTCTGCTATGTGTGCGCTGAGACGGGTTGAGTGAGGAGGTAGGGTTAGCATGAGATGGGTTGGGTTGGAAGTATTGAACTACAGCGTGCTTAACAGGTATACTCATGGATACTCGTGGGCGGATTAAAATATCTGTACCCAGTTTGTGACTTTTGTCGAGCATTTCTATTATTGAGCTGTATGCACCATCCAGTTCGCTTAAAGGCCTAAGCTGATGAGAAAAAAATAAAAAATTCACTTATACTTCAACACTTCTTCTCACAAGGAGGCTCCCTCAGCTCTCATATATGAAAATATGAGTCGGCTATAATTTTTTCATTACGTCTCTCAAGACTCGAACTCGATACCTCTAACCCTGATACCATATTGAGGTGTATGACCAATTCATCGAAAGCCTAAGTTAATAAAGAAAGATAAATAATTTACTTATACTTTAACACCTACCCTCCTCTGTCGATCTCATCTCTTCACCTCTTTTCTATACGGATCCCCTTACTTCTATCTCTTCTACATCTTCCGATGCAACAATCGACACCAAATTGAGTCACCCATAAGTGAATCGATCCCCCCTCTCTCTCACTCTTGTTGGTCGCGCTTGATGAGCGCTGAAGAAATTTGATGCTACAGCTGTAGGTGGCTGCTATTGTTTGTGCTTGCACGGGGTAGGGTGTATAGAGAACTATTGTTATGTTAGGTTAGATCTTTGAATTTTAGATGTAGTTTTTATTGATTTGTATGTTGTGGTAGCTATTATTTTTTAATTAAATTTGATTTAGTGTTTTTAATAATTTGCATGCACGTGCATGCAAATTATTAAAAACACTAAATCAAATTTAATTAAAAAATAATAGCTACCACAACATACAAATCAATAAAAACTACATCTAAAATTCAAAGATCTAACCTAACATAACAATAGTTCTCTATATGTATTAGTTTATTAAAAGTTTTATTGTAAAAAGATAATAAACTTCTTACTAAATCTACTAAACGTGCATATAACTTGCTCCCGTCTCGCCCTGACCGGTGCCCGTCCCGCCTTACCCTATTCTAACCAATGCATTATCCTGTCTTGTCTCAACCAGAGTAGGACAGATGGAGATCCATCGGATGGGGACTTAACCTCTATTTGCCAACTACATTCGCTCAGCTCGTAGCCAGCTGGTGGTTGACCCCCGGACGGGAACATGTTTCTGGCTTTAGAAAGCTGGTTTCGGTCCCAAAACAGAGGCCCAAGCCCCCAGCAAAACCGGAACCGGAAGACCACGAGCGCAGCCACCTCCGATGCTGAATGAAGCGCCTGCACCTTATCTCATCAGCGCTGCACCTACCAACCTTTGCATGTCAATAAGAATATCTCATCAGTCCATTGGCAAAGCTGCTCGCTACTGAACTCCTTGTCTCTTATCCAAAAAAAAAAAAAAACTCCTTGTCCTACGCACAGAGTCAACTCCAAGGTACTGCCACTACTAGTCGTGCCACTCCACTTGTTTTGCTTGCATAGTTGCATGCCGGGATGCCGAAAACAGCAGCGCTGGCCTGGCCGCGCCAGCTCCAACACACGGACGCTGTCTCTGAATCCGACGATTTCTTTGCTGCAACTTGCAACCACCGCCTCCGCGCCGGTCCTCCAATATAAGCTCCCGACCTTGCCACGCACTTCCACTCACGATTCACGAACACCAAGGAAGGAAGAAACCGCAGCAAGCCGAAGCATACATACTACAGGATGCACTTGACACTCAGCCCTGTGAGGACGACGAGGAAGGGGGCGGCCGCTGCGCACGGGCGGACGGCGAGCCAGCCGTGCCACCACGCGCACCCCGCGCTCGCACGCCTTGACGGCGGCGTCCGCGCGCTCAGGGCGTGGTCCGCCACGGGCTGCTGCGGCGCCGCCGAGGGCCTGGCGCTCGTCGACGCCGTCCTGGCCGCCCTCGGCGAGCTGCTCGCGACGCCGGGGGCCGGCGCGGCCCTCCGCGCCGCGGAACAGATCCTCGACAGCTTCCTCGCGCTCGCCGACGCGTACGGCACCTTCGGGTCCGCGCTGCTCGCGGCGAAGCAGAGCGTGGCGGAGGCGCGGGCCGGCGTCCGGCGCGGGGATGGCGCGACGGTGGCCGCGTCGGTGCGCGCGCACAGGTGGACTGAGAAGGACATGTGCCACCTCGCCGCCACAATGCGGCACGCGGCAGTGGCGTCGTCGAAGCTGGAAGGTGTCACCACGGAGACCGAGGTGGTCGATATGGTGGCGGAGGCGGCCGCGGCCACAGCGGAAGCGTCGGCGGTCGTCTTCTTGGGGTGCGCGACTATGTCGCCGGACGTGTCGGCCATGGTACATACGGTGTCCTCGCGCAAGTGGCTGGCGAGGCTGGGCGTCGTGTCGGCAGCCAGGAAAGTAGCGCCGGAGATGGCATTGGAGAGCCTGGAGGAGCTAGAGGAATGCATTTGCGCGGTCGAGAGCGGGAGCGAGAAGGTGTTCAGGAGGCTGCTGCAGGCTAGAGTTTTACTCCTGAACATCCATAATCCATTGTAATTTCAGAGGATCAAATAGGAAATGTGCAGAGTAGCTTCAGTTGGGCAGACTTCTCACTCCTTGCTTCTTGAATAGAATTGTTTCCTTCCCTTCACATGGTATATAAAATTTGATCAACGAACACAATTTGTTCTTGGAAATCAGTTAGTATACTGAATGGATCATAAACGGGCAAGAATGTACTGGTAAATCTATGGCCAACCTCTCCAAAATGAAAGATTTGAAGAGCACCCGGAGAATTGGAAGAACCTGAAGGGGAATTTCAAATTTCAACAATGGTGACAACCGACAACATGGAAAAAGTGCATGTTTCTTCGCTTATAACCGCATCTTGTTCCTGAAAGAACACAAAGCACTGGTTACAGGGTAGGAAAGAAACAACTGTAGTGTGGTGTAAACTTCAGAAAACAGCCGTGCTATGTGGTATGCACCAAGCAAGAAGGGGACTGTAACACATTTGCCGCCAATGAAATTGCTAGCTATGAAGAAACAGACAGCAATACCAACCTTGCATGTTGAACTGGGACTGTGCGGTTTTGAAACTGTATGAGCATTGTATTAGAAGGCGCTGAACTGTCTCTCTATAAGCATAACTGAATCTTAAGTAGCATCGGGTAATTCGACCATTAGGACATCATGCACTGGTTTTGCAATGCCAACCGGCAGAAAAATTGCACTTCAGAGGCACCCAGGGTTCCCAAATCAGGGTTGGCTTGGCATGAACTGATCCCCATAATAATCCATGGTAAGCTGAACTTGTAGTGTATGTGCCTGAAGCCGTCCATCACCAATTCCACACATCCTGGTGGCCCTGATGAAGCATAGAATGTTGCTGTAATGGCTAGAGTTGCACAAATTGCAGAAGCGCGCCTGGATCTTCCATTCAGGTAATGCCACCAACCAGACACTGTCATGGTGCACTTCAGCCAGTAGCTATAGCCAAAGGACTACCTCCAAAGGACCAGAGTGATGAACTAGAGCAAACGCATGAAACATATCATATAAAATTACCTGACATTAAGCAATACTTTGCAGATTGATTTACCAGGACAAACTCTTCTTACAGGGAACTAAGCGGAAGTAAACTTTAACAGTTCATCCTTGCCTACAACCACAGCCAGTCGAGAAACATCTGAGTTTCAAGCATCCACAGCCAGAGCTATATTGAATCCATCGCACAAGCATATTGACCATGGCATACAACCGACCAATGTTCCTTCAAAATCATCCATCTTCTCATCCGGTTATGGACTTATGGTCGGCACGCAAACCTCCTGCCTCTGAATTGCACCACCGACCCCATCAAAGGTGTGCCAAGCACCCTTGAACATGTTAAGCAAAACAGGATTCTCCATTATTTCGACAACATCCTTACTGCTCCTGCTTCTTTGATTCATCCAACAAGCAATCCTCGTGCTCACACAAACCACCACCGCTCTCTCTGGCGTCAGCAGTGGCACCTGAAGTCATGTTGGCACTCGAATTGGCGTTCCCAAGCCCATGGCGGCGCAGGAGCATCAGCTCAACGAGCTTGCTCCTTGCCTCAGACACTTCATTAGGCTCAACAAGCTTCCCACGACCATACGCCTCCCTCAAGAACACCGTGTGCCGCTTCCCCTTCGCCGAGAGGTAGAATATCCCGGGGTGATCCAAGAACACGTCCCGGACATTGACCTCGATTCCAAACCACTTCCTAAACTGGCTGAACTTCTCCACCTCCACCATCTTCTCCACTGTCAGGCTCAGGAACTCGTGCGCGATCCCCACCGCCCTCTTCTCCATCTTCCTCCTGGCCAGCTTCGACACCCTCTTGCTCCCCACAGCCCTCGGACTCACCACCTCATAAGGGCCGACGTACGGAAGCTGCTGCCACTCCTTCACCTTCTTGCGGTACTCCTTGGTCAGCCTGAACCCCGGCGGGAACTGCAGCTTGAAGGCGTACCTGTCCGGCCGGGTCTTCTCCACCGCCGGGGTAAAGTCCTCGGTGGCCGGATCCACGACGAGGTGTAGGATGTGCGTGTTGGGCTCGGCGGGGTTGGGGGCGAGGCGGAAGAGGTGAGGGTGCCCAGCGACGACGGAATCCTCGAAGTCGTCGGGGAGGGCGAGCTCGCGCCAGACGCGGAAGACGGCACGGAGGGGCAGGGAGCGGGAGACCGACATCGCGAGGAGGCGCTGGAGCGCCCGCGCCGCGTCAGTGGGGGAGGCGGCGACGTCGAGGAGGGCAGCGGCGGCGGGGGTCAGCGAGAGGGAGAGCGGGAGCGGGGCGCGGAGGTGGAACACGCGCGGGAAGATGCGGAGGAAGTGGAGTGCGCCGCGGCGGTGGAGGCGGAGCGGGAGGCGGCGCGCCAGGCCCGGGAGTGCGAGCGGCTCGGGGGACGCCCGCAGCGCGTCCAGCAGCGGCGAGGCCGCGACGAGCGGGAGGTGCGCCGTCGCGAGCCGCTCGAAGGCGTGGTCCAGGTGCCGCGCCGCCACGTGCCGCGCTGCGGTGATCTTGCCCCGCGCGTGCAGCAGCCGCGCCGGCAGCCGCGGTGGCATGGAGGATCGGGGTTCAGGGGTCGCGTCCGGCTCCGGCCGCGCCGGCGCGGTTCGTGCTCTTCTTGTGAGTTGTGACGAT
This sequence comes from Phragmites australis, assembly GCF_958298935.1. Classification (NCBI taxonomy): domain Eukaryota; kingdom Viridiplantae; phylum Streptophyta; class Magnoliopsida; order Poales; family Poaceae; genus Phragmites; species Phragmites australis. The sequence continues at coordinate 3,855,807 of NC_084941.1, read as the reverse complement.
GCCGCCTTCGTTTCGTGGGCCTGATGGGCTGAAACGCAGTTGGTGACTGGGAGGTTGAGTCGAATGGGCTGTAAAGGTGGAGACGCGGATTTTTTTATTTTTATATGTAAATTTTCAAATTTAGTAATTTTAGACGTATGTTTTAAAAAAATAGCACGAATAGGCTGTTGGAAGTGTGACATATTTATTTTTTAAAATATATTACTCTTCCAACGAGCGATAGACTTTCAAACGACCGCCTAAAATTGCTAAATTTGAAAAACTAGAAAGGTGGTCCGTGCAAATAGCGTGACTAGACTTATCATAATCCACTTGATAAAAATAGTAAGTGTAATTTGACTTTGCATGTGATATTATCCTTCATTTACAAAAGATATAAAATCAATACAAAATAAAATATATGATGCTCCAAACATAATAGTAGTGCTGCATTGTTATTTGAGGGTGAAAGATAATGCACGTAGATTTAGAAAAATAAATTAAGTGGAGGCAGCCTAAGTCAATCGAACAAAGTCTATATGTCTAGTCTAGGTAGTACGGACGAATGTGTATGGTTTATTTGTTTTTTCTACTTCAGTGGGATAATATCGTATTCTACACAAATTATATTGTCGGAGTCCAAACTTTATTTACATGAATTTTTTAGAAATTATACAAATTGATCTTCTACTATTGTATTTAGATATGGAGTTTTGACATAGTTGTATTTGTTGGAACATAGTAGTTAGTTTTTTAATTTCAAATTAGAATTTCTTATTAATTGCAAAATATATTTACAAAAGTTTGGTTCTTATCCAAATATTTTTGTTGCCAGGAAAATTTCTAATATCAAAATTACCGACATGAGCAAAGATTTCCTTTCCCGTGCAAGAGAGCCAAAATAGGATCTCTAATTACCCGTGATTACATAAAACATAAAACAAATAATATCTTCTTCAAAGCTGATCACGATAGCATCCACGATAGCATCCCCTTGCCCAGGTGTCTATATTTTCTTAATTGCCCGCGCAATTGTGCAATGTTTTTTCTTTTGCTGCTCCTATTAGTTGCTTATTGGTTATGGTACAGAGGTTATCTTATAACTCCTATTAATTGTTTGTGGTTTTACCAAAAAGATCATGCACTAAATATGGGGAAAATGTAAGCAAATACTCTAGATAAATTGTGTTCTAAATATGGAGTATCGCGTTAACCCTTATTCAATGTGTGTAAAGCTAACACAATGTATTAAGAAAGATAAGTTACAGAACTACCTCTCTTGCTCACGCTGATTCCTTACCTTCTCTCGAGCTTGTTGCTGCCCCCTCAACGACCATAGAGACAACCTTGCAACAGCGGAACACGGCATGATTGTAGCAAAATAGAAACTTTCTAGACAAATTGAAACTCCCTACTAGAACCACACGAATTGTAGACAAAATCAAAACCAAATGAGCTGGTTAAGCTTCGATAAACTTCTTGCTACTTGTGCAGCTCTGTTTCTTGCGTTGCTTTGGGAAGGAAAGGGGCAGCCTTCAAATTGGGCACCAGCACGTACGACCTCGATGAGCTCGACTGTAGTGGATGGATTGGCAAGCTCCGCAGCGTTGCAGTGTTACCATCCGTACTCACAACATTGATGTTGTTGCTTGTTTACTTGGTGACCATGGGTGCTTTCTTGCTCGGTGCCCACGATTGCTAGTTTCTTGTATACTGTAACATCATGAGTTTTATCATATTAATTAATAGTAAATTTTTCTTCAAATAATTTTTTTAATTAATCAAACCAAATAAAATCAAGAAAATATGTATATGAATATATATATACACACACTAGTATGTATATATTCATATATATTAAATTGACTGAGTATTTCAAAATGCACTACCTTAATTTCTAAACTTCTTCGTGCATTAATTGATTCATGTATATTTGGTTTATTATTTTTATGATTCTTTAAGTGGAGATTTGAAATTGAATATCTCTCAATTTCAAATCTATTCTTAGATTCTGTCACGTCCTGATATCCGTAATTGTGTGTTTTAATCCTAAAACATGCAATTTCAGCTTCATGTTCCAGTTTGGGTCACTGGAGCACCTCACTTTGAATCAATGAGGTGGGAGAAGGAAAAACTAAGAGAAATAAAAGAGCTAGAAACAAGTCTGGACTTTCCTCTAGGTAAATAGGGCCCACTTGGGTGGAAAATATCTCTCTATAGGTGGGCAACAACACTCTCTCTCCCCCTCAACCTTGCCCATACGTACTACTCACCCACTCCACCAGGCAAGGCTTTTTGAGGAAGCAAGTTGGAGTTGGCTGTCTCTCACTCTCTCTCTTAGGCTCCCTTTTTCCTCTTTGGATCCCTACCTCTGGGAGCAAGATCAAGGTACGTATGTGGTACTCACGTGACCACCAGCTCAAGGATTACTCGTCCATCCAATTCATTTTCAGTTTTCCCGAAGGAATTCGAGCTGGTTCTAAACTTGTTTGGTGTTCTTTGGGAGAAGCAAGGAAGCAGCAGTTTTTCCTCTCTTCTCCAAGCCATTTTCCGTCGTTTCCTCCTTCAACTGGTGGTCACCAACCTCAGCAAAGGACCTTGGGTGAGTCTGCTAGGCTCCCATGGCAAGTATGCTCATTTTTGGTTGGATAGATCTTGAATCTGGAACTAGGGTGGCAAAGTTCTTAAAGTTCTTCAGTCTGGGAACAAATGAGGATTTATGTGGATTTAAGTTAGGAATCATGTTGCTAGGCGGTTGAGCAAAGTCTAGACCCTGTACACCCTTCTAGGCATTTTTACCTTTGATTTAGAGAGACTCCCAGGTTAGTTTAGCCTAGTTTTTCCCTTCGTAATAGCTGCTATTCTGGAGATGTACTAGGCTGATTTACTGTAGCGACCAAGTACTGTTCACCCGAGCACCCCGGATACTGTTCACCCCGCGCACCGGGTACTGTTCACCCCGAGCACCCCCGGATGCTGTTCACCCGAGCACTCGGGTACAGTTCACCGAGCACCCACTGTTCACCCGAGCACCCGGGGTACTGTTCACCCCGAGCACTCCCGGGTACTGTTTATCCCGAGTACCCCGCGAGTACTGTTCATCCCGGACACCCCGAGCACGATTTATCAGGCTTTCCTGATAGCTGATAGCTTGTAAAATTCGTAGTTAATTCGTACGAACTCCAAACTTTATGAGACCACTTGGAAAATTCTGGGTTGGGTAGTGTGATCTGGGAAAAATATTGTCATGTTTTGTGGAGCATATTTTTCTTATATGGTCGCATTTCATACATGCTCATTACATTGCACGCGTTGCTCTCTATAGTGAACGCCGATCCGTCGATCCCGGAGGCCGTGGGCGATCGTGAGGCGTCCCACCTTTCTGATCCAGGGCAGCAAGGCAAGCATCGTTCATATTGTACCGTGTCTACTTGAAAATTTAATATGTTATCTACGCTTATGTATACATTGCATGTGTCGGGTACTGAGTTGGGTAGAACCTATGCCGATGCATTATCCCATTTCGGTCACGTGTCATGTGTTGTTCCTAGGAGCCTAGTGGTGTCATCGAGATCTAATTTTAGTTCGCTATGCTTAGTGGTACTTAGGTTTTCCGGTAGAAGTCGACGACGGCGTCCACCGTTGTCGCGAGCCTAGGACTTATTACTTGTTCACACTTATGGTTGTGTTGATGATGAGTCGGTTTGGTGAGTGGTGAGTTGAGACGAGGTGTGGGCGGTGTTAGGGGTGTCATCTGCTCACGAGGAGTCCTCAGTCAGTTCGGGGAGGGAACCCGGACACCGTAGACCGCTTGCACCGGTTAAGCACCGATCATCGGTGTAGTCGGCTTTAGCACATACCTTACTCACCACATGCTGATATAATGGTAGGCGAGCTGATTACCTTCGCAGACGTGGTCATGTGGGCCTCGTCATAGACGGTGTGAGTCCGGTTTGAGTCCGGGCTTTTAGCGGTATTAGTTTGCTCGGGGAGTAGTTCTAATACCGCCTCGCCGAGCTATGGTTGATCCACATGGTTGGGCCTGGTTGGGAAAGGTTGTCACGGGTACCCCCTTGTGTGCATCTTAGCGGGTGGCACAAGCCGTATGGTCCCTGTGTCGTGTGGGTCCAGGAGTATCCCCTGCAGGGTGTATAATCAGTTCGAACTGCCGCGCTCTCGGTCATGAGCATCGCTAACGCTTATCTCCACCGAGCGACCATGTTTTGGTCGTAGAGTTTCGATGTGGGTTGTGGCATGGTTGGTTTGGGGTGGTTTGGTTGGTATGTGGTTGGTGGTTTGGTGGGAATGGTTTGCTTTTATACACTTGTTGTTCATATATCTGTTCTGATCAGTTGGTTGGCAGGGTTTGAGTCGGTGGTTGGTTAAGTCAGTTGCTTACACTTAGAGTCTAGGTTGCTTACCGCTTAATGAACTTAAACATGTCTTAATCCTTGCTACAGCTTTAAATGCATGATCCTTGGAGTCGAGAATATATATACTCATACTGTGTAAGACTTGCTAGTACCTTCGTACTAAGGGGTGCTGCCCTTAAGTTGCTTTCAGGTTCGCAGGTTGGCGAGGAAGAGGCAGTGTTCGGCTACTTTGTGCCTGCCGATCAGGGTGGCGGGCAGGAGTAGCACCTTCTACTCCGAACTCCGGCGCTTGTGGTATGGAGCCTAAGGGCATACGGCTCCATATTCTTTTGTTGTATAGGTTTATCTTCCGCTGCGTAGTTATTGTTGTTCCTCTTTTGTTGTAAATTGTGGAAGCAGTTGCATGTTTAATAATGGTAATCCAGTTTAATTATTTGCTCTCTATTAAACTGTGTTGTGATATTTGAGTTGGAAGGCATGTGTTCCGATCCTGGGCACAAAACACGTGCCGGGACTACCAGAATGGTATTCTGGTTAATCGTCGAGGTTGTGATTATGAATAATGATCCTCCTGATGATTAATTAGAATACTATTTGGACGGTTCCTCACAGATTCCATTCAACTCAAATCCAATTTGAATTTAAATCTTTTTTATTCAAATCATCTTCCAAATCTTAGAGCTTTACTCCCATCTTAATTCAAATATCCCCAATTGAATTTATACCAATACCTAACTCAAATCCAAATTCAAATCCACTTTTGAATTTATCTCAAAACCCTTTTGTTTTTCTCCCCGGGCCTAATTTCCCTCCCTCTCTCTTTGTGTGACCCGACAAACCAACCCACCGGCCTAGCTTCCCTTCCCTATTTTCTTTCCGCGCTTGGCCCACTAGCACACTCCACTGACCTATCTCTCCCCGTGCGGGCCAGCCTGCTCGCGCTCGCCCGCGCCCGTGCCCACGTACGTGCAAGCCCAGTCATTCACGTGTCAGCCATCTGACACGTGCCCTCTCTGCTCGATCGCCCACGCCGTCTCCCTTGCCAGTACGCCGCAGCCGTGCTGTCCACCCTACCACTGCGATGACCAGCGCATTTAATGCTCCGGTGACTTTCTCGCCATCTCCGCTCTCTCTCTCTGCCCCCCTCTCTATGCTTTCTCTGTGCGCAGCCGAGCTGCCTGACACCCGCGAATTTGCCGCCCGTGCATGCGCTTGGACGGCGCAGTGCGACCATGCCACGTGAATTAAGGTGGGCGCCGCCCCGTCACCTCACTGTCGTGCTTCTCGCTCATCCCCCTCCCTCTATAAATAGAGCAGCCCGATCTCCCCTCGTCTGTTTCCCTCGCCTCGCCATTGTCACAGCAACGCCGTAGTCACCATTGCTCGCCGTTGTAGCTTTGTTGTCGCCATTTCTTCCAGACAAGAAACCGATGAGTACTAGGAGCTCCCTGTCATCCCGATGTCGCCCATGCCTCGCCCAGAAGTTGGACCAGAGCATGCGCACACCAAAGACATGCCGACGTCATCGTCACCAAAACTTCACCGCGATCGTCCTCACCCTCTCCCACCCCGACTCAGTGAGCTTCCCCTCGTCCTCCCCTTTCAATTGCGCGTGTCGTTTTTCCTTTGGCTTAATGCCGGCACTCCCCTCCACGGTCACTGAGCACCGCCGGTCAGACCATGGTCCAACCATCGACCCTTAGACCCCATGGCCGAATTCCCCTCATCGTGCCGACCCATAGGAACCTTTAATCGGCCAAACCTGCATCCCTTTCCTCTTCTCTGCTGCACTAGTTGAGCTCCATCGCCTAGCTTCACTTGGGCCGCCATCCGACGCTGCTCCAGCAGCCGTTAGCTGACGTTAAGCCCCCAAACGAAATCCCGTCACATGTAGATGTCTGGTGACCATTTCTCTTTGTAAGTCACTGGCAGGAGCGCGAGTCCAGTGAGCCCTCCAACGCGACTCCATCGTGATTGCTCTCCGTCGCTCCCCCTTCACCGCTTCGCTCTGCTGGCGCGCCCGCGTGCACACGCGCGTATGGCTTGGCACGCTCCCGCACCACGTAGCCCGACCAAGGTAGGCTGCGGCTCGGATCGCGTTCTGGCCTTCTAGGCTAGGCCAGCTGGCCGAGGGCGTGCCCTAGTGGGCTGACCCAGTTTCATAGGCCACAAACGCAATTGGCTAGGTGCACTAGGCCGGTCCCATCTATAAATAGTGCAATTTCGTATTTTCTCGGTTTAATTTTAGATTAGATATTCTAGGAGTTATAACTTCTCCGTTCTTGCTCCGATTTCGATGATTCTTTTGTCGAAATTTATCTAAATTTGAGATCTACCTTTCTATCACAGTGTGATATCCATTAGGGATCATTTGGCTTTCTATTTGGTGTTATTTGATTCTTCTATAGTATAGTTTGTTATTGATCGTAGTTGCATTTGCAGAACCAACAGAGTTTTGTGAGTGCTGTTCAGGAAGCATTAGGAGCGAGGAAGGTCCTGATTACGACCAAGGCTTCAAGGAGAACGTCAGAGAAGGCAAGTACTATCTCCTTGATCATATTAAACTTATGTTTTCAAATAATCTACACGATTAACAAAAAACTGAACTTATTATCGCATATACTATGTATTGTGCTTTTCAACTGCTTATACTAGTTAATCATATCAAACAATTTTCATGCCTTAATTTTTATCATCCCGAATACATATCACCCTAGGATTTATCTATCGTTATCTATATTAACATCGTACGACGCCTTGATATCTACTTATCTAGCATGCTTAGGATTGAATATGTTTCCCCGGAGACGTTGCTTTCAAAATATGTCTCTTCGGAGACATCACTTGATCATTATCAATGTTAACTCATATACCATGAATCCTTGGTAGTTGTGAATCCCGTGATGTTGGTGAGATCCTTAACGTCATGTGGGATATGACGGGTGGTGCGTAAAAATTGGTGAAAATTATTTTGGTGGGGGCAGGTAGAGTAGTACTTTGGACGAGAATACTCTTGAGGGTTTGAGTTACCTTTATGGTATTCATTACCAGAAAATGCTTGCTCTGGCTACTTAAGGACCGAGTCATTTCTCTACCATGCTTAAGCCACCCCAATGCAACCATGCGTCCTGTATGGATAGGACTTGATTTTTCTTTCACCAGACTAGGTTGTGCATCATATTAGGAGGCTGAGAGCAACGAGAAGTCAATTGATTATCTGTCCATCTATTTGAATATGCAAAGATCAACAAGTGCTTAAAAATAGAACTTGACATTTGGTACAAGGCCTCTAGTACTTGGGGTGTCTCATAGAAAAGCTCGATAGGAAAGGTGATTAAAGTATGTCGGTATGATTCGCTCCTCCGCTTGCAATATTTAGAGGCTGAGCATATCGCGTGGGTATAGTGTACAACCTCTGTAGAGTGTAAACATATTCGAATAGCCGTGTCTACATTCATGGACATACGAAGATAAAACCTTTTTGACTAGACTCCGGATGTGTGTGTCTTGATGAGTGAGTGTGTGGACTAGATGTCTATGAGATGAGGTAACTGGCTAAATTTGTCAGGATCTATGTGGTACTAGAGGTGCACCAGATGTGATGATAGGAACTGCGGAGTGAGGTGTAGCCCTTCCTAGGACCAAAAACCCTTAGATATGACTTGTTACCTGGTTTTGAACTACTACAAACTGTTTTAAGGTTAACAGTAGAGAATACAACTGAGTCCCTACATAAACTGTTTTGCGCTTAAAACTAAATCGTAAAGTCTTATCTTTGAATTACCTTTATGCATCTATGAAACTCTTGAAGTAGTATAGAGCTTGCTGAGTACCTTTTGTACTCACTCTTGCTGTCATTCAGATGAGAAAACTAAAGCCGACTTCGCTGGAGGAGAAGGCGAAGATGAAGAGTAGACTTAGAAGTCGCGTTCGCATCCTAGCTGCTTGTGGCTTTGAGTCGTTATCTTTCGCTGTTCTTTTGCTGGCCATTAGGCCAAGTTTATAATATATATATGATTTATAACCTTTTGTACTCTGTAACCTTAGTACTTTATGTACGAAGTTTGACTGTGATACTATAATTTTTATATTATACGTATCAACTACTTGATCGAAGGATTGATACAAAACGCATAGGAGATCTCGGGAAAGTGGGGTCTTACACATACGCCGGGGGAGGAAGGGGAAGAAGCAAGATTCAATTCTTGCAGAGCCTTGCCCTGGCAAAGAAACCACATCTCTTTTGTCACCTTCTCTTCCCCCTTCCTCATTCTCCCCTCCAGATCAAATCGACTGAGCAAAGGGTGATTCTTAAGCTCACCTCATCTAGGCTTGTGAAGATTATCCATCGGTGATGCGATCCGGGGCTGCCATAGTGCACGTTCATTGGGGCATGACTCTGAGGCCGACTAACTCCTTGTTCATCCATCAGCATGTAGTTCCTAGGTTGTCACAACCGCTCTCATCCATGAGCATGCGACTCCAGGATGACGTAGCTCCGTTTGCCCATGGGTGCTAGATTCAAGGCATGTGCTGCTCCTTTCGTCTGCCAGCTATTGGTTTCCAGGCCGTAATAGCCACTCTCATCCACGGGCGTGTGACTCCAGGCTGGCAAAGCTTCGTTCACACACGGACGCTCAATTCAAGGCATGTGCTGCTCCTTTTATCTACCGGCTATCCGTTCTAGGTCATCGCAACTGCGATTGACCATCGATCTTGTTGATGAAGATGTTTCAATGGCTCTCGAGGGTGCAGTGAGGATCGACATGATTTGTGTGCCTTGATTTGATATTGTTTGGTTGCAATTTGCGCCTTGAATTGGATTTGTTTGGTTGCAACTTCTACGATTTGGCTATGCTAAGGAAGCATGCGACCCAGGGCGGGGTCGAGTTTGCTGGGCGATGAAAGCTTTGCATGCCATATGCTCTGTGCCATTCTCTCGCCCTAGCCTAGTTTGAGACCATGACTTTGCGCTAATGTAACCGCCTATCCAACTCGCCACGATGTCGGGCTCATACGTCGACTGCCTTTGCCTCTCGCCAGATACTTGTCCCTAGAACTGCATTGTCTTGACACACAACAAGAGCTCTTGGTCGAGGAGACTTACATATCATGATCTAGGTTGCTTTAGGAGTCTGGGTGAAAAGACTGGACTTGTTTCTGAATCCTAATACGAATCTAGCTTTGTATTATACAATAGATTCTATCTCTACTACAGATTTCATGTAAGGTGTATTGATGCACGAATTAATCGAGCAAAGATGTGACCATTAGAACTTGGGCTCACTACAATCAACGGGGTGGATCTTTCTTTTTTCCAATGATTAAAGTGATATTTTTTCATAATTTTAATTCCAAATTTAGCTATTTATTAATTGTATTTGATATAGACTCTTTGATTTAATATAGACCGATAGATGATCATAACAATCATGGTGCATATCCTTTTCTTTTTATATTTACATGAACTCTTTATTTAGACATTTTGCTTTCCAATCCATATAGAAATTGAACTATTGATTTCATTATTTTTTATTCTAAATATTAACTATTGATTAATTGTATTTTACATGGGCTCTTTATTTATGTATCTTACTTCCTAATTTGCATGTAAATCAAACCACTAATTTTTCATATTTTTTAATTCCGAATTTAATTATTTATTATTCGTATTGACATGGAATCTTTTTTAATCTAGTACATTAGATTATCATAACAATAAGCGGTGTAGATTCTTTTCTTTTTACAGATTAATGTGGTAATTTCGTGACGTTAAGAGCTAAAGTTGTGACTCTTTTCCCCTTCAAATATTAAAATAATGGATTAAAATAAAAAAAAATTGAGATGCGGAGCTGCTGGGGCTAGGGTTTGGTTACCGAGTCCACACACATTGGCCTCGGGTTTTCATTTTTTCTCTTCCTTTTTTGAGACATCTTAGCCGTCAACAAGAATTCAAAGATCCCAGAACCAGGTTTTTCTATGCTCGCCCGACGCTAGAAAATCGCAACAAATTCAGAGATCGTAGTCTGTCTCCTGCCGGATTCGTTCAAAAAAGAGACTATCGTTCAAAAAAGAGATCGTAGTCTGGTATCTTTGCTACCGTTGCGTGGAGTCATTCCCTCCTCTTCGAGTTCCGCAGTCGAGGACCTGATCAGGTGAGTGGATGGATACATGGTTAATTTTCAGTTTCCCACTTCTCCTCTTTGCTTGTTTCGATCATCGCCTGAGAGACTTCGGTTCTTGGATCCGGTGAAAGAGGGGATATGTGGCGAAGCAACCTTCGTCAGGAAGGAACATCAATGCAGGTTTCAGTGGAAAGGAGGGATGTGCCATGGCGTGCGTCCACTTTTTTCTTTCTTTTTTCCCCGAGATTCCATCCATGGCATGCACTTCTTCTCTTTTCGTTTACTTTTCAGTGGTTTTTTATATCGTTGGATCCAAAATTAGGATGTGCTTTTACCATTTTAAAAAGGGGCAATTTGCTAAGTAACATCGCAAAAATCATAAAATTGAAAAATATTATCGGTGTGAGAATGATGCGTGGATTCTGAGCCTATATGTCATTCTCACAGCCGATGTTATTTTTCAATATGAACATTTTTACAATAATATTTATCTAATTTTGAATCAGGATATGACTTTAGTGTTCTACAGATCTCTAACTGTATTATCATCAAATATGAAACACCACGCCTATGAAATCCTATGCAAAATATTAGGCCAAATAAGTAGGGCACATACATGTAAAATATCAGTCTATGCATTTTATTGCACCAATTTTTTAATAGTAAGATCTATTTCCTCGGTTTTCTTTGGAAGCAGAGTCGAACGAGTCTGCTCCATGCACGCTCGCTCCGTGCATACCCGTGCGAGCTCTCGGACTTGAACACGGGCTTAATCGAGCGCTCGAGCTGTGCGAGCGCCGTACTTGCCAACCAGGCTAGCGCCTGGATATCATTTTATTGCACCGATACTAGCCAAAGCATGCCATCACAAAATTGCATCTTTTTTCCCACCCGGTTCTGAGGTTTACTATTTTCCAAGTCAAAAGGGAAAGCTGGAAATGCTGGGAGCAAATGGAGGACCGACAATCTCTCCCCATAACACTCTGTGGTGCCATTTCGTCCATCGACCAAATCCTGTCCACTCTCCATGCAGGAAAAAACAGGGAGGGTAAACATCACCGGCGGTAGTGTGCGGGGAGATAAAAACGGGAACAGCTCAAAAGGAGAGCCTTTTGGTTTTACCCTGCTTCTACGGCAAACAACCATCATGGCCGGGCAAAGCTGCCCAGATCAATGATAGAGTGAGCAATAGTCAGAGAAGGCAGAGCAAATTTGCTAAGGTGACAAGGGAATACCAGGATTTACATCGTAATTTCGTTGTGTTCATGGCACTGTATTTTTTTTTCTGCCAAAGTCGTCAGTATGTTCGCCAACAAGATTGTTCTTAACATTGTTTAAAAAATCTTTTTTTCTTGATGGTATTTTCCTGAACAAATTGTTTATTGTTGTGCTTCGGGAGCAAAACACCTAACATACCATCATCTTCATGCAAATGACAGCTGATTGGTTCTTGTTGCCTAATACCATCTCCAACCATATTCCCTTCATTTCGTTCCTTTCCCGATTCTCTTCTCTGTTTTCATTCCCTTTATTTCCTTTTATCTCCAACAGCTTTCCTTCGAGAGGAATCGCGAAGGGAAAGGAGAGAGAATCATATCCTGAAGGGAATGACCTTAGGAATTCCTTCGTGACGGGAACCGTGAAGGGAAACCATTGGAACGCTAAAAGGAACGAAAATTCCGTCATGAAGGAATTCTGGACCCTGAAGGAAAACCGTTGAAGATGATCCAAGAGCAAAACAACAGATGAAAGTAAACTCTTGAAATGTCAAAGATTGTTCAGAAACCAGTAGGCTAGAAATTTTGTTCAGAAACCAATAGGCCAGAAATTCAGAGCACATTTCTTGCCCCGGTCCACACACCATCATCTGTTTACAACCCGAAGGCAAGAAACGTCAATGCCAGACCACATTCATGCAAGAAGCCTAATTCCAAGGACCAGACAACATGGTTGTATCTGTTTATTCAGATTGAGTTAAATTTTTATTTGGTTGAGATGAGTAGATACAAGAGTTAAAATTATAATTAGTTACTCGTATAAAGATAATTTTATAATATCGATAAGTGAATTCATTGCATAAGCTAATACAGAAGTCTGCATTCGTCGGGTCAAGCTATAGAGTGAAACTCCCTCCGGAGTTAGACTAAAGACGTATATTTGTATCCGTTGGATTATACTAAAACAATAGATATAGGTAACCAAACAAATATGTTTCTTTGTAAAATTATAAGGGAATATCACAAAACTATATTCTTTTGATTTAACTATTACAAAATTATAATTTTTTTCCTCATATTTTACAAAATCACACTTATTTTGCATCACGTTATCACAAAACTAAACTTCTTTTGGTTTAACTATCACAAAACTACACTATTCCCTTTATATTTTACAAAACACACTTACTTTACATCACTTTATCATAAAACTACACTTTTGTTACTATAAACAGATCTGATAAGATGAATCCACGCGTCATACTTACAGGCTTCAACCCTCACCGTTTGCTGATGTGACTGACTACGTCATGTCACAATTGCTTGCAAGTTAGCAGATCCTATATGGTCTTTGAGCTCTTTCTCTTGAAAGCTACCGATCTAGCGTGAGTTGAATTTCTAGACGTGAAAAATTGATGTTGGTGGGGGTTGACGTGTCACCATTTAGCCATACAAATAGTGCCATACTAACCCCCACCAGCGCCAGTTGGGCGGCTAAATGGTGCCACGCCAACCCTCCCAACGCCAATTTTTCGCGTTCAAAAATTCAACTCGTATCAGATCGATAGCTTCCAAGAGAAAGAGCCCAAATGACACGTATGATCTGTTAACTTGACAAGTAATTGTGACATGATGTAGTTAGTAATGTCAGTAAATGGTGATAACTGAAACATATAAATATGACACGTGTACCTATCTTATCAGATCTATTCATATTAATAAAAGTGTAGTTTTCTGATAAAGTGGAGCAAAGTAAGTATGATTTTGTGAATAGTAGGAAAAATATATTTTTTATAGTTAAATTAAAAGAAATATAATTTTATGATAAAATAATGCAAATTAAGTATAATTTTGTGAAATAAGAGAAAAAAATAATTTTATGATAGTTAAATTAAAGAAGTGTAGTTTTATAATATTCAAGTTATACGCAATTCTGGCAAGCAGTGACCATCCATATGCTCGGCAGGGGTCTCGTCCTCGGTGCGCCGCCCCTGCTTTTTTTCTTTCCAATTCCACCCTATGTTATTCCCATGTCGGCCTGATCTTTTTGTGGTGGCCTCCGTTCACACCCCGCGTTCTTTATTTTGTTTATGAAGTGGGGCCGGGGTTATTGGAGCGCTGCTGATGTAAGTAAATATATAGGATTTGTTTTATAAAAAATTATCTGTTTTGTAATAATACGAGTTTATTTTCTCTTTCCTTTCTTTAGCCTAGACATTAAATTATAAAATAGATAGTATGGATAAAATTTAAAAAACCCTTTATCAGATTCATGTAAAATTTACTCCCACTGGTGACATGTGAGCGTGTTCGGCGTCACGCCACCACTTCACTCTCCCTCCCTCGCTTGCTCAGTGCCTTGCCTCACTCACCATTGCTGCAGAGCTCGCATAAATAGGCAGAACCGTGCTGCTATTCTCCTGTCTCCTTCGCCCTCTGAAGCTGGGGGGGGGGGGGGGGCTCTCTTCGTCTTGCCTTGCTCCACTGCTCCTCCTTCCTGAGCTGGCTTCTGCTTTACAGGTCTGGCAGCTCTGCTGATTTCGTTTCTTGCTCTTTGGTTCTTGGGGAGGATGGATCCATAAGGAAATGCAACGGCTTCCACTGAGGTGCATTGATGCGGTCTGCTTGCCGTTTTGCTAGATTTTGGATTCCTCCGGTCTGGTGCTTAGCTGCCACTGTCTTGTAGGTTCAGCTTTGGCTTTTGCTTGGAATCTTTACTGTTTAGCCTCCTTGCCCTTTATCCTAGTCCCATATCCTTGCCTTCAGCAAGAAGCATGAATCTTGCCGAAAGTGCTGATTTAGTTTGAAGCACTTCTATGCTTCGGTATAGTTCTCTCCTATTGTGTGGAGCATATCTTTTTTTGTTGAGATTTTTATCGTGATCTGAGGCCCTAATTGGTAATCTTCTACCCTGGCTGCTGCTTTAAAATGACCTGTTCGTTGTTTTTCACGGGTTATTTGATGGTGCAGCTTAAATTTAGGATAAACATAGATTTTGGTGTTGTTCAGAAATCAGATCAAGCAAATTTGCTATCTTGCTTTGCTTCCACTGTCTGAATTTCTATCTTCTGAATTCTGAAGTCTCAACTAACTATTTGGTAATCAGAAATTTATTGCTCATGTTCAAAATTATCTACTTTTGATCTCACCAAGCGGTCAAGTAATGGCGCCCAAAAACCTCAGTGAAGCATGATAAATTTCAAAGCTTGATAGTATCTTTGCTTTCATTCACTGCTTAGAGCAAAATTTGTTATTTAGTTTATTCAGCAGTGCAAGCCCTATTACTTCACCTTTCCTTTTCAGCTCAAATAAAAGATGTGTAGCATAATTTTGTCAGTTTAATAATCCCTCTACTCTTGAATTCTGTGAGCCGTTCCTAAATTTGGTGCCTTTCTGCATGAGATCGAGCTAAATGTAGTTAACACCTCACTGGTTCTTGGAATTTGCAGAATCCCTCTACTCTTGAATTTTGTGAGCCGCCCCTCTACTCTTGAATTTTGTGAGCCGTTCCTAAATTTGGTGCCTTTCTGCATGAGATCGAGCTAAATGTAGTTAACACCTCACTGGTTCTTGGAACTTGCAGGAGCCATGGCGAAAGACTACCCGGTCTCTCCCAAAGCCCAGCAGCTGCAGGAGTCCAAGAAGCAGCGCCTGACCTACATCCTCGTGGTGAGCGCGCTCTGCATCGCCTTCTACTTCCTTGGCGCATGGCAGAACACCACGCAGCCCACGCTGCCGAAGCCTGTGGGCAACTCCGCGGCGATCACCCGGGTTGGCTGCGACCCCGCTACGACGCAGTCCTCCTCCGGCTCGGTGCCGTCGTTCGGGTCGGCCTCCGGCGACGCGCTTGACTTCGACGCGCACCACCGGCTCACCATCAACGACACGGATGCCGGCGCCGCGCTGCAGCAGTTCCCGGCGTGCCCGCTCAACTTCAGCGAGTACACGCCGTGCGAGGACCGGACGCGCGGGCGGCGGTTCGACCGCGCCATGCTGGTGTACCGTGAGCGGCACTGCCCCGGCAAGGACGAGCAGGTCCGGTGCCTCATCCCGGCGCCGCCTGAGTACAAGACCCCCTTCAAGTGGCCGCAGAGCAGGGACTACGCCTGGTTTAACAACATCCCCCACAAGGAGCTCAGCATCGAGAAGGCTGTGCAGAACTGGATCCAGGTGGAGGGTGACAGGTTCAGGTTCCCTGGCGGCGGCACCATGTTCCCGCGCGGCGCCGACGCGTACATCGATGACATCAATAAGCTCATCTCGTTGTCGGACGGGAAGATCAGGACGGCGATCGACACAGGCTGCGGGGTAAGGGGAGGACCATCTCAGGTTTGGGTTCATGGATGTTGTGATGGGGCTCATGCTTTTGTTACTGTTGAAGGTTGCTAGTTGGGGGGCTTACTTGCTGAAGAGGAACATTGTTGCCATGTCGTTTGCGCCGAGGGACACGCACGAAGCTCAGGTGCAATTCGCACTGGAAAGAGGTGTCCCTGCCATCATCGGCGTGATGGGGAAGCACCGGTTGCCTTACCCATCGAGGGCTTTTGATATGGCACATTGCTCGCGCTGTCTGATTCCTTGGTATGCATATGGTGAGCACTTCGTACATCGGAAATTCGCTTCAATGTGTATCTATTTCAACTTTCAAGTTGTTCGTAGGTAGAAAAAGAACTGACTAATTGAGTGGATGTTTTCGAATTTCCCTTAGATGGACTATATCTTGCTGAAGTCGATAGAATTCTAAGGCCAGGAGGTTATTGGATTCACTCGGGTCCGCCAATCAATTGGAAGACACACTACAAGGGGTGGGAGAGGACCAAGGACGACCTCAAGCAAGAGCAAGACAAGATTGAGGATGTCGCGAGGAGCCTTTGCTGGAACAAGGTGGTTGAGAAGGGGGACCTCTCCATCTGGCAGAAGCCTAAGAACCACCTTGAGTGTGCCAACATCAAGAAGACCTATAAGATACCCCATATATGCAAGAGTGACAATACTGATGCTGCTTGGTATGGAATTGCTGAATAAAAAAAAAAAATCTCCGTTAAGTAATTACTAATTAGTTGTCTGCTACTGAGTTATCTTCTTTTCCCGTTCCATATACAGGTACAAGCAGATGGAAGCATGTGTTACTCCATTGCCTGAAGTAAGCAACCAAGGAGAAGTTGCCGGTGGAGCGGTGGAGAAATGGCCAGAAAGGGCATTTACAGTTCCCCCAAGGATTAAAAGGGGCATGATTCCAGGATTGGATGCTAAGAAATTTGATGAGGACAAGAAGTTGTGGGAGAAGAGGTTGGCATACTACAAGCGCACCATACCCATAGCAGAGAACAGGTACAGAAATGTGATGGACATGAACGCAAACATGGGCGGGTTTGCTGCTTCTTTAGTAAAGTACCCTGTATGGGTGATGAACGTCGTTCCGGTTAATTCTGATCGGGACACCCTTGGGGCAATATATGAACGAGGATTCATCGGCACATACCAGGACTGGTGTGAAGCTTTCTCCACATATCCAAGAACATATGACCTCTTGCATGCTGACAATTTGTTTAGCATCTACCAAGACAGGTATGGAAATTCTATACTTCAGTCTTTCTTTAGCAATGTTCAAGTCGTTACTGCTTCTTATCTTCTTCTTATTTCCTTGTTTTTGTTGTGCCATCATTTTTGTTAGCCTAAGAAATCCTAATCAATTGACAATTCAGCTTAGCATTATAAGGAATGCACCAGCTTACTATTTCAAAAGAAAGGTTTACATTTATTATTCTGAGAAGATATTTGAGAGGTAGGTCTGTACGTTGGATCATTTTTTAGAGGAAACCAAGTAGAGTGAAAATGATGTTAGACAGCTCACTGCAACATGTTCGCCACATATTAAATGGGATATTGTAGAAGAGGGAAAGAGAGGCACAAGCCCGTAGTGAATGATAGGTTAATGTCTTGATAGTCCTTCAGTCCTTGTTAGATCATTACCTTGCCCACTTGATGATTGCATGTCCTGTGCAGTACAATTTACTGTTGGTATTGCCTGTAACACAAGATTCTGGTTTAACTGCTATCCTTGTATACATTCCTGAAAGCGCATCTGTGATATTTCTACCGCTGCTCACACCCTTGCTGAAAACAGATCCTGCTTGTTGGCATGAGTTCCGGTGTCAGCAAGTGTGGGAGCAATGGTCCACACTGCAATATCCAGAACACACAATAAGGCAATTCACCATGGACAGGCTCTAATGATGTTTATTTCCTGAAATTTCCAGGTGTTATATTACCGACATCCTCTTGGAGATGGATAGGATACTGAGGCCCGAGGGCACAGCTATCATCCGTGATACAGTCGACGTCCTGACCAAAGTCCAGGCAATAACCAAACGAATGCGATGGGAGAGCCGCATCATGGACCACGAGGACGGCCCCTTCAACCCAGAGAAGGTCCTCATGGCGGTCAAGACATACTGGACCGCCGACACATCAGAGAAGCATTAGCACACAGGCGACATAGCTCACTGAAAGCCTGAACCAGGCTTGTTTTACCAGCTGTGATGATGGCATCTGGACTTTGCCATCTCGGTGTAGTATGAACTTTGAACGGAAAGTTAAGGGAGGTTTTTGGGTGTGGTTGGGCCTCTGGTGATTGGTATCAAGGGAAGAAGTGCAGATCGTGCATAGGTTCCTGGCCTAAGTTTCACACAAGGGGCAGAGCATAGATTTTAGTTTGTAATACGGTGGCACCGAAAAAACAGGCAGTGTTACTCTATATTGCGTTAAATAGGTATTAATTCAGTTTGCTTCTGAACTTTGAATTGCTTGAAATGGTCAGTTCAGTTGATGCAAGCTGTAAGTTTTTCTGTGTTCTTTAACACTCAGATGCAGACTGTGGCTGTTCCAGCATACAGACTGCAATCTATGGTTACTACTGTGGCTTTCATTTGCAGATTCAAGCTTGTTCATTCGGAGATTTCTAGTCTGAACCCACCGCAGAAGACAACCAATTTGCTAGTAGTTCGTTTCCCTGACTTGGCCCATGAAGCCGTCCAGCTCTTTCTTGCCCCTCCGCGCACCTTTAGCAACGAAACGACAGCTAGAAATAGACGCATGACTAACCTTTTTTTCGCATTCCCATCTGACAGGCACCGGGTAGAGGTAGTCAGGTAGGAGACGGGGAACGGTGCGAGGGCCCAGTTGCATACTATCCTATACGGAGAAAAAAGCGGATTCCTACAATCGTGAAAATCCTATGCCTACACAACCTTGCCTCCTATTCCCCTACGCCTACGCGCGCTAAAACGACTAGCCTTTTCCAGGCGCGATGGAACATAAAGCAGTACACTTGTCGCTATAATCGCATCGGATGTAGGGACGGTCAGATTCGATCCCGATCAATCAAACGGCTAGCATCGCTAGGTAGCTGTCACCCGTTGTAGAAAATCCGCACTCATACATACATACATACATACATACATACATACATACATATATATATGTATGTATATAGTGAACTATTATTCTCTTGCCGGTTGCAAAATAATGACGCGTGTTATCGTAATTTACAACAATCAACACATATACACATATACATACATACATACATACATACATATATACATATACATATATACATACATACGTGTCTATATGTATATAAAATATGCATATAAATATATATATATACATACATACATACATATCTATATGTATATAAACATATATATATGTGTATATATGTGTGTGTATATACATATTAATGGTGAGTCTATTCTGCGTCTATACGCCAATAGAGCTGCCGGCGAAACTGAGGCACCCGACCGAGCCCCGGACCTGCGCGCCTCTCCGATCGTGCCCCACCAATCCCGTGCAACTCCCACCTGAGTCCACCTTCCTCTCACGCCTGGAGCCAGCAACGGACTCCGATCCGGCTTCCTCCCCGCATCTCCCTACAAAAAGAACGGACCAGATGCCTCGGTCCCGATCCCTAAAACACCTGCTTGTGGTCATCGTCCGCCGTGATTCCACCCCAGCGACCGTAATTCCCCACCGTAATCCACTGAATTCAACGCCACCCTGTCACAACTATGGCGCTGTGGCCTCGAACCATGGCGGGTTTCACGACTTTGCTTGCGCCAACACCGTTGATTCCGCCGAATTTGATCGACACTACGTGAAAAAAAGCTTAAAAGTGATGGGTCATAATTACCACGCCGTCACCCCCGAATGCGTCACTGATGACTAGTCATGTCATTACAAAGTTTGTAGTCCTGCATCATCCCTTCTTTTGCTTCATCTTATCGGGATCAGGGATGAAGACACAATTGGACCCCGATTCCTTCGTGGAAGAACCATAAATCCTAAATCCATAGACCTCATGATTCCATGTGTCGAACAGAGTTTCCTTCTTGGAGTAGTCAGAGACATGCCTCCAAGTTTTCATCCCCGTCACAGCGCACACGACAATCACATAGGAGCATGGCTTCTGTAGTAGCATCGGCTTGTAGCAAGTGCAAACACATCTGTCATCGAAGATGGTGCACTCGTGGATAACTCTCTCACGCTTGCCCCCTCTCCTTCCTTTGTCCCTGCATAGAATTTCGTATCTGTGCTGTGCAGTTCCCACGATCTTCACCTGGGGCACATTTGTCTTCTCCGTCTTATCTTCCATGTACTTAGTCATTTTCGTCCTATAAATCAGACGAGCATCATTTAGCGTCGTTTGCACTATTGCATTGCAATCCCTAAAATATTTGCACGTCCCCTGAAGTATAAACTCTACTATCCCCACAAGCGGCAACCCCCTCACACCTTTCATCACTCAATTGTAAACCTTTGCTAAATTTGTTGTCATAATGCCGTACCTTGCCCCATTTGTGTAGTAGAGCAGAGCCCACTTCTCATTCGGCTAATTCTCAATCCACTCTCTAATTGACCTGGTAAATGACCCGGTCCTTCGCATTATGCTGCCATCATTGTTCGTTGGCAGGGACTCATAGGTATTGGTTCTTCAACCGTTCCCCTCACAGGCCTCCCTACACGCTCCTGTGTTTGCTTCTTTGTCAGATCATCCAGTGTCTTCCAAAGAACATCAAACTTACGCGGCTGATTCCGACCGCATAGCCTCTTGAACATGTTCATGAGGTTCTTGTTCTTGAATTGGCGGAAGAAGTTTGCACCCAAATGCCTCATGCACCACCTAATCTGCAGATCTGGCAACACAGGTACCATCACGCTATCGTCTGTTCCATTCTGCAGATCCTGAATTGCCGCAAGCATCTCAGCATGTCGGTCATGTATAAGGCACACGTTCCGCCGAGCACCAACAATTATCATTCTCACATGGTACAGGAACCAATACCAACTACTGGTGTTCTCACTCTCCACGAAAGCAAAGGCCAATGATAGCTCTTAGTTTTTCCCATCAACCCTGATAGCAGTCAGGATTTGTATCTTGTACATGCCGGTAAAAAGTGTCGTCGATGCAGATGATATACCGACAATGCTCGAAAGCTTTTATACATGGTCCTAATGCGAAGAAGCATCGTTTTAGGATATGCATGCTAGGTTTCGACAACAATGAGTACTTGTTAATGTTGTAATACGTCCCAGGGTTCCTTCGAGCAATGGTCCGCAGCAAGTGTGGAAGGTTGTCATATGACACTTCGTAGATCCCGAACCTTATCTCAATTGCCTTACTCTTCACCCTCCATGTCATTTTGTAGTTGATAATGTACTTGTACTCCTCCTCGATTTGGTTGGCTATAGACCCTGGTTCGTAGTTCAGGGTATTCGTAATCAGGGCTTACATAACATTGGTGACAAAGGCTGAGGTGATATTCCTGTGGCTAGGCTCAAGTTTGTCCATCATGCAAGTGTGGTTCAACACAATCGACACCTCCTAATACTCAACCCACTTCCCTTTGAAGCCGTGCACCCTCCACGGACAATCCTCCTTCACGCACTTCACATCATGTTCCTTCTTGCTTAACTTGATAACATAAAACTGTCGTTGAAGTGATATCGCCCATTGAGTCACAGCATCCGTCATGACCTGACTTGTAGGATACCTAGAACCCTGGGTCACTTCATTCTGTGTATACTCCCAGACCACATAATTCCCCATATTCACCACAAGGTTGTTTGAGTTGGGATTGTTTCAGTCTGTGGGAACTGGAGTATTGTCCTCATCATTCGACATGTCATACTTCAGGAATTCGTCAGCCTCAAGATCATCCCGCCCCATCTGTTCAATTAGAGAAATGATTCATTCCCCTCGTCTGCCTCACTGGTCGGTTCAGTCAGATAATCCGATGAATGTGCACCATCTAGATTGACATCTTCATCATACACTTCATCATCACCCTCCTCCTCCATGTAAACCCTACCCTGCATCTCCTCAACTGTCTCCTTATTCTTCTATTGCACAATCAACATAGGAGGCCAACGTCTGTGCACAACATCATGTAGGTACATCTTCTACAATTCATATTTCCGGAGTGGGTACACCTCCCAGTACACACCATCTCTCAGACGGTTGCCCACAATATTAATAGTCATCTCTTGAACATCGGGGTCTATTTTAAAACCCCGCATCAACCATACGTACAAGTGTCCGATACTTTTATACATAGATCTAGAGATACCCTTGTCTATTGACTGAAGTACAGACATTACTACCCCTTTCAGACCGTACAATATTTCGCTATCCCCATAAAAAATCATAAACTACCTGATCTAACATACCTGACAACCATAAATAAAAATCCTAATATTAATGCGACAGAACATAAATAATTTTGTAAAACTACATCTACAATAGAAATTTCATTACAAACATATCCCACTATACTGCAACATAATATTAGCAGGTCGCTACATCAAACACTTCCTAATCCTACATCTAATACCTCACTTATGCCTACTTTCTATCAAAATCCTACATCTAATATATAACATGTCTAGATACTATATCTAATTGCAAAAATATGTGTGCAAACATAATCTAGTTGCTAAACTATGTTTAACCCAAATTCTAAATATAGATCAACATTCTAACTTATGTCCGGTGGCTATCCTACTGGATTTGTAAAAAATTCCTAAATCTATCCTCTAACCTATGTCAAAATCTAGCACTAGTGACTATTTTATCGGGTTTGTAAAAAAGGAAAAAACATACCTCTTTACTCTGGCTAGGCTTCGCCGTAATATTTTTCCTCCCCTCTCATCTCCTCTATCTCTCCTCCCTCTTGCTTGGCTGAGTTCGAAGCAAATGGGGGTGCTGACGTCTGCACGGCCATGCCGGTGAATTATATACCAAAAGATCTTGCTTGTTTAATGGGCGAGATCTTTTGGTGGGCCCATGAACATCGTAGCGACGAAGAACTCACCTGTTCAACAGGCGAGATCAAGACCTTACAGACCGTTGGACCTCATAAGATCTCACCCGATGAATGTACGACACTAATCTATCTTTTCTATTTTTTCAAACGGGTGTGTAATCTTTTATACATATATTGAAATTTTGTTTATTAGGTGTAAATTAATATACCTACTGAACAAAATTTTAGTATTACCAAATAAAATTTTAGTAATAAAACGTGATTCATTAGTCGCTACTTAAATTTTGTTCAGTAAATAAAATTTTGTTCAGTATATATATATATATATATATATATATATATATATATATATAAATAAAATAGCGGTACCCGTTCGTCGTCCTCGGCCCGAAACCACCCACCCAACCAAAGGAGAGAGAAGAGAACCCTAATCTACCGATCCTCGTGATGGCCGCCGCCGCCCTCCCCAACTGGGTGATGGTGGATCGCTTCGTCTATCGTAGGGATGACGACAAGTCCTTCCGCGAGGACAAGAGGACCTCGGCGACCTCCACCACCTCCACCGGCGCCCCCTTCCGCGTCTCCTTCATCCTCGCCGAGCCCCCCACCCCGTCGCGCCTCTACGTCTGGTGGCCGGAAGGACCAAAGCGACGGCTGGTGTGCCACCTGGTGGCGGCCCACCGCGACCTCGTCCTCCTCAGGCTGGACTCCATCGCCCTCGAATCAACCGAGGAGCATCCGGAACCGTTCCAGGTGATGATCCTACATGACTACTTCGTCTACATACCCGATGCCCCCCCGTCACAGCCCAAGCTCAAGCGGCTGCCTGCTTGCACCGAGGAGGACAGCCTGTTCATGGGGAAGCCAGATCTGCGCCCGTTCGAGCCTCACTCTGTTGGTCTATTGCGCCGTGGTGAAGAAGAGTTCGCCGTGGCATATCTCACCGTAAGCAGGTCTAAGAGATCGGTTCAAGCTCAGCTATGGGTTCTCCGCTCCTCCGTATCAACAAGACCATCATCCAGTGATGATGATGTTGGTGACAAGTGGGAGATCAAGCGCCTACCCATCCAGCACCTACCCGATGAATACAACGATTTGTACTACTGGTTGTCGCATGAGGTGGTTCCCTTCAAGGATTCCTTGTGCTGGATTAACTACTACCGAGGCATCTTGTTCTGCGATGGTGTCTTTGGGGACAGTCCTAAGGTCTCCTACTCCCGTTTGCCTCTGGATAGCTTCCCCCGCCATCCTTCTCGCCACACACGCAAGGAGTTGTACCGCGGCTTGTGTGTCACTGAAGATGGTCATCGGTTGCAATTCGTCGATGTCGCCCGTGATGATGGAGCAGGCATAGGCCCAATGGCGCCCTCCTCTACTGGTTTCACCATAACCAGCTGGAATGCAAGGAGACTAGGGAATGGTGCTACGTGCTGGTCCACAGATGCCACTGTCAAAGCACTTGAACTGTGGGATCAAAACACCCCTGCATCTCTCCCAC
Source organism: Phragmites australis (assembly GCF_958298935.1). Taxonomy (NCBI): domain Eukaryota; kingdom Viridiplantae; phylum Streptophyta; class Magnoliopsida; order Poales; family Poaceae; genus Phragmites; species Phragmites australis. Next base: position 3,831,288 of record NC_084941.1, on the reverse strand, counting down.
GTCAGGTTATGATGCTCCCTTTGCTCACCATGGATAAGCCTGATGTTGCGCACCTCATATTGTACGAGTGGCAAGACGTGGTTGACAAGGCCTCACTAGTTACCATTGACTTGACTGCCAAGCGAGTGGTGGGCAAAGTTGTTCCATACATTAATGGGGAGGAAGATCTATCTACTGATGATGCTGACATGGTCAATTTAAAACCAAAAAACTTCGCGCCCTTCCTTCCAACAGAATTCTCAAAATTTCTGAATCCTGGCCGGTAATTGCTTGTGCACCTCTTTGTCATTATATGCTATCTATTGCTCTTTGTTGGCCTTAGAGATCTTATTCTTGACTATCGAGGAATCAACAGAATGTGCTGGTTACTGGCTGAAATTGACTGTCCAAGCTGAAGTGATTTTTTTTTTATATATAAAATCAGTAAGACCAATAGGATAAGAAAATTCAGACTAATGTGCTATGCTTAAAAATGAAGGTGGGGCGGGTTGCCATTGAATCCATAATAAATCAAACGTCTGCATCAAAGCACTCTAAATATTCATACAGTTAGATCTCGGCGCACTCAACAATCTTTAAGTCGTTTTGATGGATCAGTCCTTGTCAAAATATTTGTCAACCTAATGAGTTAGAAATTAACAAGAACAACATCTCAGCTAAAGTACATTAAAGAAAAAGACGCCTGGGCCATGAAATGGTTGTAGACTCATATGAAACAAAGAGAGGTTTCGTTTTAGACAGCCTAAGATGGTGACAAGCTGATGGTTTTTATCCTTCAGTGTTTGCAGTTTGTTGTGGTTCTATAAATTTTCTGCATAGAAATATTGCTGTCCTTCAATGCCATTGGTCGACGACAATGATATTTGCTGATAAGTATATCTTGTTTGAATTGGGGCACCTATAATTGAACAGTATGCCTGTACCACTTTACAACCAATAAATAGAAGTGCAAAACCATCAACCAACCTCTATCCAGACCAGGCCACAATAAAATACACCTTGTATCGATGAACGGAGGTAAAGTGGTTTTAATTTACTTGGATTTCTGGGAGCACATATATTTAATTATCAAACTGCTTCGTTTTGTAATGCTTTACGCCAGAGTGCACATCATTTTGAGAACAAACCTTAACTGGTAGCGAATGATGTTGTACCTAGAGCTTTGTCATTTTGATTATGCAAAACGAATGCATGCTTTGTTCTTAATCATGCTGTTATCTTTAGCTGTCTCGTATGAGTAGCCTCAATGCATGTCTACGTGTTGTCACTGCATGTGCAACTTTTTTTTTCTTTTTCGGTATGGCAACGTGTAAATCCCTAGGATTTTTATATAGTGCTTGGTATTACTGCCAAAATAACTTTAGAAACGTGTGAATCTAATTGGATGGGAAACCTAAATTTCATGTTGTACCGATTCATTATTTCTGCTGAAAACATCATTAAAATCATAAGCATCTGTGGCAACTGAATGATTATTTCCAGTTTGTATAACAAAGCTCACTCCACTGTATTGCGGAAGGGGGGGAGTCATGGATGAGTCTTGTCACTGCCTCGGCCAACTTCGTAATGATATCACCGAGTTGCGATTTCGTCACCTTTGTAGTTCCAGCTCTCAGATGACACTCTTTTGAATTCTGCTGTGTTTGTCAACAATATCGAGGGGTCTACTTTTGTGTGGTGAAAATACGCATGTTTGATGGGCTATCAATTTTTTTCCTTTCCAGAATAATTTTTAACATTTCACCAAGTCAATTGGCGGTGGTGGAATTATAGCGCCATGAAATGGGTGGTAGCACTGGATATGTCTGATTTTGCTAATGTGGGGGCACTAGGGGATGAAATACCTGTTTCTGGTTTCACATCCAGGAGGAATCGTGGTCTGAGGTTTAGGTGTGGGCTGAACTTTGAAGGCTCTAAAGTGTATGGTATCTCCATCATTATAGTTATATTTGGGAATCCGGTTTCACCGTGTTAAAACAATGGATCCTACCTTAAAACTGATTGCTAGAGCCTAGCCAGCAATAGAAAGTGTAGGACCGGATAGAAGACTAGAGAGTAAATAGAAGTCCTTTTCAATTTCTGAACGAAATTGAGTATCTTTCCCATAATTTCACCCAACGCATCTCTAAAATGGAATTTGGCCAAACCCTCACACAAACACTTATGTAGGGTTTAGGAACCTCCCATAAAAACAGGTTCATAAATCTCAAAGGTTGCACAACCGGAGTTTTGCACCCAACCTTCTCTTGCCAAAAGAACAACACACCCGAGCCCCAAAAACCTTGAAAAAGCATGCAAACGGACTCGGATTGCTACCAAACTTTGTGTACAGGTGTGTCTAGGTATACAGAATCTATCCCACACAAAAAGTTTAAAACTTGCTCAAAAAGTTTTTATCTTTTTGAATTTGGACGAATTTGAGGTGCAACCTCCAAATTCAAAACTTAGCCAATAAAATTCAGTGGGGATGATCCTTAGAGGATAGACTACCCATCTAGAGTATTGTGGAGAAAGTTGTAATACCGAATTTTTTGAGAGAAAAAAAAGAGATTTGACCAAAATTTGACTTTTTGATCCGTTGCTCGTATGGACGATCGGAGACCGTGGTTGCGTTTATCTCGTCGAGACGAACCCATTTTGCTATTCATATGTCCGTTCCGGGCACTTTATGACCCGTAGCAAGTCCAATAAATTTAGACCATTCGTTGTTTAAAATAAAAAATAAAAAAAAAGATAAGTACCGGATGGATCGGCTCTCAACCCGATCCAGACTCTTCTCGCGTGCGCCTGAGTTTTCTTTCTCTTTCTCTCTCTCTGTCGCCGCTGTCCACGTGCGCCGAGCTTCCGTGCCGCGCGCGCTGCGCCGGGCCGCTGCCGTCCGCCGGCCGCCGGCGCCACTGCCTGCTCCTACCGCCGGTTGCCGCGCCCCGCACGACGCCGTCGCGCTGCTGACGAGCGCCGTTGCCACTCGCCGCCGTGCGCCGCTGCGTTGTTGCGCGCGCTGTCGCCGTCCTACCGCCGGCGCCACCGCCTGCCTGCGCCGCCGTGCACGCCGACCGCCGCGCTCTCTCTCTCTCTCTCTCTCTCTCTGTGTGCTGACCGAGAGACAGAGAGAGCAAGCAGTAGCCAGCCAGGAAGAAAGAGAAAGGAAGAAGGAGAAAAGAAAAAGGAAAGAGAAGAGAAAAGAAAAAGAGAAAAGAAAAAGAGAAAAGGAAAAGAGGGGGGGGGGGGGGGGGGGGGAAAGAAGAAAAAAAGGAAAAGTTGGAAATTTCAGGATTTTGTCGGATTCATCGTCAACCTTTCGAAGGTGATTCCTCGGTAATCCCTAGACGTTTGTGGTTTGATTAAATCAAATCAATCAATTCCTGTCGTATCATTTCATGTGATCAATAGTCTGATTCGTTTCGATTCATTATTGATTCGAAGATACGACATCCGAGTCAAAGTATTCTTTTTGTTGATCGGAGCGAAGTCTAATTAGTGAGAACTTTGGTTCGACTCTGAATTGGAAATAGTGTATCATTTCATGTGATACAGTTTTCTGTTTAGTTTTTCGAAATATAGGTGTACCGATGGCGTGGGCGTTATTCTTTTTCGGTAATTGGTTTAGGTGCTTTTGGCTATTTGTAGTCGGTGTCCGCCGAGGTTTAGCCGTACGTTGTGGCTTATTCTTCGCTCTTTGTCTAAGCTAGAGGGGGGGGGGGTCTTACTCGGCGTCTAGCAAGCTAGTTGGTAAATGTCTTTGAAGCCTTCGATTGTCGAACGCTGGGTTTTGGCGTATTAGCGTGCATCCTCTTTTATTTCGTCGTTGCGGCGTTGTTGTGCTAATGGTGTGTTTGTTCAGGTGGTGTGACCTCACATCACGACTAGCGCCCGGCTTCATCGTCGGTAAAGGCAAGTGAATGTATTGTATGACTACGCTTTAACCTATTATTGGATTGCCTATATTCTTTAATTACAATGCATTCATCTGATCTGAATAACTGATTATGAGCTGGTTACTATGTTGTTTACTTTTCCAGAAGTTTACTCGATGATTGATTTATGAAGTGCAGTAAGTACGATATGCCATTCTGCAGTTGTTCATTATTGTTTTATGCAATGTTTTTTTAAGTCTCAAGTATTTTCCGGGAGTTATGTTGGTTATGCTTGAAGCACGTCATACATATACATCTCACGCATTGGAAGTTTGTCGTCGTCTTCTGGCCGCGACCGTACCGGTATAGTACCGTATGTCACCCGAGAAGGGGTACGGTGCACACCCTTACGTTACCCGAGGAGGGGTAAGGGTGAGGAGAGCATGTCATGTGCATGGTTATGTCTTCTTATGAAATTCAATGAATCATTCGCAGCAAATCTTATTTCCTTTAGTTAGCTTGTATATAGATATATATGCGGCTCTGAAGGCTTATACCAACCGAATGTTAAAATGTTTAATGTTATCGTTGGACTTGCTTAGTCATAATTGTTTCTTCTAGTGTTGGCGGTCTGTTTCATTACTAGTTTCTATTTAGAATTGTTAGCACATTCAACTGTGGCTAAATAGCTTTTTGTTAAAGTACCTTTCACTTGCTGAGATTTTCGAATCTCACCCGTGCTTTCTTTCCAGGTTCCTTTTGAGGTGTCAATCGCTTGCGGGATGGGTAGCTACACGTCGCCTGCGCGTTCACCTTTTTTTGGGGCTAATCTTGATGCCCTGTCAGATATTGTCTTTCGCCCTGTAATGTATATATAGTGAGTTTGATGGTGGTTCAGTGGTTTGGTCGAGGCTTGTACCTCGTTTGCTAGGATCTTATTTTTGCTAGTGTGATATTCTATATATATTCTGTCTAGTTTGTTGTTGCCTGTTATACCTCCACTTTCAGGGGAGGTACTGCCGAAATTTTCCCTTAGCTTTCGGCAAATTTGTAGGTTGGTTTAAGTGACCCTTCCGGGCTTGTTTTGGTCCTCGGGGTGTTACAAAAGTATTCAACCAGATTCGAAGAGTGACTTGCAAAACCATGAAATTGATGATTCCAACGAAAAACCAGGCAATCGGGCAAGAAACCAAGTGGCTGAGTGTTTGAGCTTGTGGGAAAGGGTAAGATTAACCCCAAATGAACATCTACATCATTGCTCAACACCCTTTTTCGTTCAGCACAAAAAACCCAAAAGAAACACCAAGATTCTAAGCCAAAACTCAAGGGAAGGATGATAAAGTTGTGCAAAATCAAGAGAAACGAAATAGGGAGGCACAAGAGCTTGAGGAACTCAACTTTCCATTGATTTGGAATTATTCTTACATAGGCACCTCCCTCCCTCCCTTCTTGATTACAAACATTTTGATTTAAAGCACTACATCTTGGTTAATCTCACAACCTACCCCTAGGCAAGGCTATTCTCTCTAAAACCCTATATACATGATAGTAAGGTGCTCATCCATATGACCTCTGAAGTGGCCAGCACATTATATGTTCTCTGATCCAACCTATGGTCAAGGCTCAATGTCACACAGTAGTCCTCGAGATCCTCAACCTGTCTCATACACCTGAGGTGTTCAGAGTATGGGTTACCACGAAGTATATCAACCAGCATTGCAATGACTTCCTTGTCTTGCTGGTACTGCTCTCAATGGCAGCGGCGATACCGGTGCTCTAGACTGGGATCGTCATCATAGAAGTAAAGTTCCAGATGCTTGGGTTCCAAACCTTCTCTACCAAATGATCGTATGTTGTGGTACATTTGGCCATGGGTACGAAACATATAAATACCACTTTTCTTCATATCAGTGGTCTCACTGTCAATGTGACAGTAAAGTGAGGTGAATGAGAAATGACCATTGAAAAATCTTATATTGTCATGAAAGTGCCTAGCATCAGCATATACACTCGCTGAGAGCCTCATGAGCTCGGGTGGTATATCTGGGGTGGACAGTCTAATCTTTCCATTCCGGCAGCAGAACCCATTCGTCTCATACTTCTTCGCACCACAATATTTGCAGTTTTCAGCAGGCTTCAGCATGTGAGTGGTTAGGGTATGTTGCTATACACGTGGTCGTACGGATCGGGTACGCTGGAGTTAGTGGTAGAGGTGTCATCAGCTTCATCAAATACGACATCCTCGCCGGTGTCCCTGTCTAAAGTGATTTTTAGCAAGGAGTTAGATAAGGCTCCACAATATATTGACACGAGAGGAAAAAATATCAAAATTACCTTGACTAGCGAACATGTAGCCCTCCTTCTCTTTGGAGTCCTCTTCGAATACGACGTTATCATCATCACCTATCGACTCATATAGATTCGTATACGTAAATGATGATCCTAAATGTATTTGTAATAAAAAATAAATACAATCAAGAAAATTACTTTCATATGTAACTGGTGACTGTGTTGGAGGTGCGACGTTTGAGGGGTTAGAGAGGTGTTTTCTGTCAATACAACACGAGTGTTGTACATCAGGTTCTATATTTTGTATTGGAATTTGAGGAAAGCTAAATATAGGTACGAACATTACCGTTATTAATGACGACTAGTTTGGCCAAAATTCAAAAATAGACAACATACGTACCGTATATTACAAAAATAGACAGCATGTTACCATATTTATAAATTTAGCATGTGTATTCAGCACCTCATTTACCGAAAATGTGATTTCGGCACCTCATATGGTGAATACGGTACTATTGCACCGTATTCGGCACATGAGGTGCTGAAAACAACTGTATTCGGTACCTTAGCTGCCAAATACAGCGCACAGTGCCGTATTCAGCACCTCAGAGGTGCCGAATACAGCCTCTGTCGTGCACCACGCTCCCGAGAAGAAGGAAGCTAGAAGCTAGAAGCCGCATGGAAGTTCAAATTTTTTATTTAACTCACGATTTTATTTGGGGGTATAAAAATAGTCTAAAAATTCTAAATGTTTTCATGAGAAAATTAGAGCTCACTAGCCACGCGTTTTAATTGGCTTGATGTAAAAAGTCTGAGCCAATATTTAATTAAAATTCTCCAAATAAGCCAACTTTTATAAATTCTAGCAATTTTTGACTCAAATAAATTCTCAAAAATCTAGAACAAATTACTAATATTCTTTTCATGTGATGTACTAATTTATAAAAATATTTCCAACACTAGGTCATTTGGTGAATAAAGTGAGTTCCTTTGTAATGCTCCATTTATATGCATTTTTATCATTTCATGTGATATTCTCTTTTTAATTCAATTTGAATAAAAATTCAACATGCACAAAACCTTGGTTCTTATATTAATATTAATCCTTTGTAATGCTCCATTTATATGCATTTTTATCATTTCTATGATATTCTCTTTTTAATTCAATTTGAATAAAAAAAATTCAAACATGCACAAAATATTGGTTCTCAGATTGATTCAAACATGCTCCATTTAATATGTTGTCGGTACTAAGCTGAAAACGTCGGGCAAGCTCTCATATTAATATTAAGCCTCTTCTTACTATTTTTTGTACTTTATTTCTTCTTTGGTTCTCTCTTCCTGCTTTGAGAGATAACATCTCTATCTTTATGCTTGTTATATGGTTGTTCAAATTTCAGATATATCATTTACCATATTTAATTGATAAACATTAAAACTTTTCGTATCACTACCTACTTTAAAAAGATGAATGTAAATATATATTCGCAATTCCTGGATTCTATGCTTCTTAAGTGTGTGACTTTACCATCTTACTAGTACTTGTTAATCTGTCATGCATCACATGAGAAGAATATTAGTGAATTTTTTATTTTTTGGGTTCTATATTTCAATATGAATGTATGCCTTTATTTTTATTCAAACTGAATTAAAAAAAAGAATATCACATGAAATGATAAAAATGTATATAAACGGAGTATTACAAAGTAACTCACTTTTTCACTAAATAACCTAGGGTTGGAAACATTTTTATAAATTAGTACATGACATGAGAAGTTAATTAGTGATTTTTTCTAGATTTTTTAGAATTTATTTGAGGTATTAAAAATTGCTATAATTTATAAAAGTTGGTTTACTCGGAGAATTTTAATTAAATATTGGCTTAGGCTTTTCAGATCAAACAAATTAAAATGGGTTGCTAGTGAGCTCTAGTTTCCTTATAAAAATGTTTAAAAATTTTGAATTATTTTTGTACTCCCAAATAAAATCGTGAGTTAAATAAAAACTTGAACTTTCATGCGGCTTCTAGCTTCCTTCTTCTCAGGAGCGCGGCACTCGGTAGAGGCCGTTTTCGAATACGGCGCACAATGCCAAATATAGTTGTTTTCGGCATCTCATGTGCCGAATACGGTGCAACAGTGCCATATTCGGCATATGAAGTGATGAAATCACATTTTCGGTAAATGAGGTGCCGAATACAAATGCTAAATTTGTAAATACGATAATATGTTGTCTATTTTTGTAATATATGGTGCGCATGTTGTATATTTTTGAATTTTAGCCCGACTAGTTGTGTTGGAGACTCTATACCATTGGTGGCTTGTGAATTTATGATTGGATTTTCTTCCTCCGAGACAGAGGCTTTTTTGTCCTTTCTATTTGCAAAGCTTTCGTTACGACAGGCTAGCGATGCTTGCCTTTCTTTGGGTGTTACACGTTGTCTACATGATCTTTGACTGGCATTTATCTCTCGGATCTCCACGTCCGGCATCTACTCTGAACAAGACTGTATGTGCATAGGGGAGCCTTTAACTGCAGGAATGACCCAATCACTAGTGATTATGGATCCAACCAGAGCAGATGCATCCACAGTAAGGGGCACGTCCGACAGGATATATATAGGGTTCTTCATGACGATGGAATCTTGGCTCAGAGTGTTGCCTCGCGCCTCACGACACGTTTTGGTTATCCTTCTTTGCCTTGTTCTCTTTGGGTGTCATATTTGCATAATGCACCCTATGATATAGGGTTCTTCATGACGATGGAATCTTGGCTCAGAGTGTTGCCTCGCGCCTCATGACACACGTTTTGGTTATCCTTCTTTGCCTTGTTCTCTTTGGGTGTCATATTTGCATAATGCACCCTATGATGCATGCACATTTTTTGAATTTTTTCTAGGATGTTGTGATGCAATGCATATCGAGCCTTATCACGATCATGTATTGCTTGTCTCTGCTCGGGTGTCATATTTGCATAACATGCCCTATCCCTTGCACAGCTTGCTTCGATTTGCTCTATTGTTAATTCTTGTCTACGAGCAACTTCACAAGTACACCGTGATTGCCTCGCATTAGAAGCACGCTTATTTCCTAGAATGGAATCACATGCCATTATAATAAATAGCTAAGTGTCCATGCGTTGCAATGGAACCCAAATTAGCCACACAACATGTTTTGAAACACAAATTTAATTGAATTTCAAAGTATGCGTGATGTAGAACTTAGGTCAAGTGTATTTGAAGAAATATTTGTTTTAAACAATATGTCAAGAGATGTCTACGTAGGCCGGCAAGGCCAACAAGGGTCTAGCCTTTAGAAGTATAACAACCCACGCCAACAAAGGAACAAAAAAGAAATAATAGTAGGACATTCAAGGTTTATACAGGATAACTTGAGGGATCATGTATGCTTTCCTCCTTTGCTTGAAGTATTATGTGGCCTTAAAAGCTGTAAGGAACCGTCTAAATAGTACTCTAATTAATCATTAAGTCGATCATTTACTTAATTGCAATGTTAACGATTAACCAGAATACTATTTCGGTAGTCCCGACACGTGTTTTGTGTCCAAGATTGAAACACATGCCTTTTTAACATTTAACATCACAACAAAACTTAATAAATAGTGAGTAATTAATATTAAATTACAAGTTCTTAAGCATTTACTAAGTTATTATAATTTATAGTAAAAGAGTGCTAAGAGGAGATAAAAACTGACTCAACTCCTAACCAACAAAAGAAACTACGCAACGAAAGGCTAAAGATTGTACAACAAAAGAAGGATGAAGCTAGATGCCCTTAGACTCCATCACAAAAGTACGACCTCCAAGAAGTTGCCTACTCATGCCTGCCACCACCCTCGATAAGCTTGAAGTAGCCAAAGACCAACTCCCTCTCACCAGTATCACCTGAAATAGCAGCATGAGTACAAAGTTACTTGCAAGACTTAATCCATAATTGGCACTTATAAATAGCCTGACTTCAAGGATTATACATTTGGATATTAGCAAGAAAATGCCACATGGTTAAGTAAATTTCATATACGAAAGCATATTTGACATACACATGTGTGAGCATCTATACTTGACCAAAGTAACATACTTGCCCATAATCATCAACTGAACATAATGTAAAAGGAACCATAAAAATAATATCTGTAAAGCACCATCTCAATCCATCAACCACCTCAATCCACATTCATAAATCTACGACTGCTGCAAATGGATAGAAGCATGCTCATGACTGAGAGCGCGACACTTTGAAATATTTTTACACCCTGCAGGGGGTACTCTTTTACCTACACAACTTGAGAACCAAACGGATTGCACGACCACACAGGTCCATACAAGGGGTACTCATGTCAACCTTCCAATAAGTCATGATCGTTTGATCATGTGCCGATAGGTGTGGGGGTCATCCAGAACCACTCCCGGAGAAAAATGGATACCCCACCGGCCTCATGCCCGACACTATCGACCCGCACACTAAAAAGCCACAACTACAAAGGTAATCAATTTATCGTTCCCATATGCGACATGTAGTAAGTACAAAAAGTGCTAAAGCTAACTTGTGCACGTGATTCCTACTTTTATAACTACACAATGGTAGGCTGGTGGACAGTTATGAAAGGAGACATTTATATGTCTCCTTTGTTGTTGATATGACAGTGCATATTAGTGTTAGCTGAGGGGAGAGCCAAACTATGCCGCAAATCACCCACAACGTAAACCATGATGAATGGATCAGTCAGTCAATTTGACCGTAAGTAATAGAGAAAACAGATTCCACAGTCTTGCTTTCAAAGAGATATTACAAAGAATTGCACGACCGGACCCAACAGTTCACCCAACACAAAACTTCCTGAGATGTGTCAGCATACCATCTCCAATTTAACAGCTAGTAGGCAGAGAAATCTAGTCTAGTTAGTTAATGGAAAATGACAGTTTGCTTATGCAAGAACCTATACATGAAATGACAGACAGAACGTGGACGGGACGCACGATGGAAGGAAAGTTATGAACTTTTTAAGCAGTGGAGATGCAAGAACCTAGATGATGGCATGTGTCAAAACAGGTAAGAGTATGGGTATGTGTTGAGCATGTGTTTCAAATTTCTATCATTACAAGACCCCACTTTTATCTTTTGAATGTGAATATGCAAATATAGAAGCAGATAACTGTTCAATGTACCGGAGACCCACTTGGAGTCTGAGTCAAGTCCATTATGCTGTCTAGGCCATGAATATCACCAGATGGTGGCGTGAAGTCACATGCACCATGTTCAACAAAACTTTAGACAACTTTACATGACTTCACATTGAAATTTAAATACAAACCTGCATGAGCTAGGGATTCCCAATTACTACTCTCGCCCGGAGGCATATTTTCCTTGTTGCATGCGGTGGGTTGCTCAAGCGTTGACTTTGTCGTACCACTTGTTGTTGTACATGACTCCGTAACAACATTGGGGATGCCTACAAACATAATTAACCAAAATTTGATGCACTACGTCGTTAAAACCAGTAGAGATTATGCTTGCAAGTAATTTGTATGGGTAGAACACCTCTTGCATTTGGTGTGCATCCTAGTTCGGGGAGCGCGGATTGCCCTAATCCCGTTTGATCGTTCTAAAAAGTAACTGATTGATGCTTATCGACATCTACAAAAGCGGCTTCAGCTTTCTTTCGCTGATATGCTTCACAACGCTTCTTTATTACTTCATCTTTTTTCTACGCATACCGGTCCCTATCTCTTTGCCTCTTACATTCTCTAGCATCTACGAGTGGTGGATGTGTATTGGATGTCATTGATCCACCAACATTGCTATTGTTGACGCCATCTAAAAAGGTACAATATGTAGTTAGTTATGGAGTATGAGACAGGACCTTTTCAAAGTAGTTGATCAACATTACCTATGTTTGGGGTGTTGGTTAGGTCCTTGAATGGCGCATGACCATCGTCTCGTTTCGAAGACGCCATCTGCGAGGAAGACAACAAATGATCAATATTCCATTACAAGGTATATATACTGCCAAGTGCAAAAGGAAACCATTAAACACCTAGGATGCTAGAATAACCAAAAGAGAGCATCGATAGGAGATGTGTTGCAACCAATAAGTATCAGTAAACACTAACGGCTAACTTAGGATCATCACTCAAATCAAAATGTCATAGGAAACCGTTTGTAGAGGAGAACGACAACTGATCCCTTCAGACACATTCAACTCATGTTGTATTTAGACTACAGCAGAGGCACACTGAACTCATGTTGCAAATAAACCCAAAAGAAAATGGTAAATCAAAAACATTGCATGTCAAGTGGACCTTTATTTAAATACTCCCAGCATATTTCAATATCCTTCCCATTATTAAAACAGAGAGCCATAATGCATCAAACTTTGGTCTTTAGAAGAACTTTTGAGAGACCAAAGAGAGAAAAAGTCCTGATTGGCTAAAGAGAGCAAATTCAGTCCTGATTAGCCTTTGGAGGGGCACACAAATTCAAACACATAAATTCAAACTACAGCACTATCACTAGGATTGATATCATATTAGTTTACCAAGCAGTACATTTTGAATAGTAAAAAACTAGGGATACATCGTATGACCAGCTTTATAGAGAAAAATATGCATATACTAGGTTCTATTTCCGATGGTCAGATTTATTTGATTGAGGTGGCAGTTCAGGCACATCGTAATACTGGATCATGCAGTTAGTGCGGCTGCGATATCAAGAATGTGATCCCTCATAGCCCTATCTGCAAGTTGGAGTGATCATTTATTGGAATTGTATATTATATTCAGTGGCAATAACAAGTATTTTTAAACCATTAAATAAAGTCAACTGAGAAACTTGTAGCTCTGTTTCTAGCTAGTAGCATCAAAGCTGTGTTTAGACTACAGCAGAGGCGCATTCAACTCATGCTGCAAATAAACTTGTAGTAACTCATTTAATCACATAAACAAAACAATAATCAAAGGCCAAAGCTGAATAGATTATCATCAACGCAAGACAATTAACAATTGAATAATAGGTAAGTGTGGATGTCATTGTAAAATATTTTCAGTGATATCATACCGTTATTTTCAATGATATTTTATAAAGCATTTTAAATTGAACATCGCCATTGTCACATAGCTAGGATTAGTAGCACTACTATGATGTCCTACGAACAAACAATGACTGGGATCTTGTGATATGCATAGGGTTCATTTACCATTAAATAAAGTCAACTAAGAAGTGGTACACTACCACAGTAACAACATGCTATGTACAAACTCTCCTATACTCAACCATACTAACATGGGCATGGATGTATAATAGGGAGTTGATTTTCAAAAGCAATTACTTCATGGGAACAGGGAGGAGATTAAAATGTTACGCTATAGTGAAAAATCTTGTAGGATTTGCCCTGATATTCTATCTACAATCAGGAACCTAATGTCATTTGTTTCTTTCCAACTGGCTGATCAAAAATGCCTTCACACAAAATTAATCAGCCAAAATAACAAGACGGGTTAAGAGAGCAAAGCCTAAACAGTGCACAAATATTAGACCAGAACGCACGAAAAATACAAGCAAGATCATGCAAATATCAGGATCATGTGTACACTATGTCATAATAACTTGAGTAAATTTTAAGGCTTTCATAAAGACAAATACAAGAGATCGTTGATAGTTAAAGAACAGTCACTCGAATTCACAAAATTTCATCAACAAAAAATCACAAAACTAGCATTCATGTAATGTGTACAGCACCACAGATTAAGCCACAACCAATATGCAGTAATTTTTTTAGGGGAATACAGTGGGGAACCCCCACTATGGTAATTAATTAAGGGGAAAAAAGAGATACAAAGCTGTGCAGGAAAAGAAAAGGAGTTTAAAGCTGCACAAAAGGGCACTAACTAGGAAAGATATAAGAGAGCAAAGAGCACTAAATAAAAGAACTAAGCCATGAGGAAACATTGAGGCTGATATTAGAGCTCATTCTATGTAGGTGTAGGTTTACAGTATCTGCAAAAGTTGTTTTCCACTGTTGAAAACTTGGTATTGTTTTCGAAATATGAGAGCATTTCTTTGCTTCCAAATCTTCCAGGTTGAGATTGTGAAGATTTTCATGAATAACTAATTTTGGAAGTCATCTTTTGCCTTCTGTAACATTGGGAAGAAGCTAATAGAGTGATCCCACACTATACCAAGTGAATCCCAACATCTGACACTGAATGGGCATTCAAAGAATAGGTAATAGGCAGTTTTTTTGACATTGTGGTTGAACATGACACAATTGTAATTGTCTCCCTCTATCTTGTAGTTCTTCCTTTTGAGCAGGTTTCTAGTGTTGAGTCTATCCATGAAGAGGAGCCACATGTGAACCTTGAGCTTCTTGCAACACTTAGATTTCCATATCCATAGGAATGGTCTCGGTGGTGTGATTGATCTGTAGGGGATAGCATAGAATTTGCTTGAAGAATACGTTCCCCAACAATATTGCCATGTGTCTGTCTGTCTGTTTGCTTGTTGAATTTCTTGAAGTTTGTTTGCAAAATGCGCAGTTCTGTGTAAGCCTGATGAGTTAGAAGTATGTGAAAATACGTTTCTGGAGAATTATCAGAAATGAATTGTGCCAATGATACATTTTCATTTTTTGCAAAGGAGAATAGTCTAGGAAGTTCATCCTTGAGATAACTTCCATTCCAAACATCCTTCCATAGCAAAATAGTGGAACCAACCCCTACAATGGCTAAAGCAACACCTCTAACATGATCACAAAAGATCATGATATCCTTCCACCAGAAGGATCCCTTATCTTGTGTTGCATGAGGGATTTGGCCATTTGCATAGTGAGTATTCCAGATTAGGTTTACCCATGGGATGTCCATCTTGTTGTGGAACTTGTGAAGATGCTTTAGAAGGAGCGCTTCATTTTGTATGAGCAGATTAATCACCCCGAGCCCACCTTTATGTTTTGGAATGCAAGCTTTCTTCCATGCAAAAAGAGACTTCCCTCTTGTATTGTCATCTGAACCTCTCCATAGGCAATGTTTTCTTGCTCAGTCAATACTTTCAATCATTGTGTCTGGTACCTTCAAGGTGCACATAGTGTAGGTAGGCAAAGATGAGATAGCAGAGTTGACAAGAGTAAGTCTGCCAACGATGGTTAGCATAGAGGATATTGTCGTTATTCTTCTTTCAACTTTATTCATGAGGGGGGCATGCTCCTCAACTCTTGGCTTTGTTGTGCCGAGAGGCAAACCGAGAGATTTGAATGGAAAGGAACCTACTTGACATCCAAAGACTCCAGCTAGTAGTTGTGCTTTGTCACTTGTAACATTGATAGGCAATAGACAAGATTTTGAATAATTAACTTTTAGGCAGAATAATTCTCTTTGAGAGGCTTTGACAATCAGAATTGTGTCATCCGCATACTGAACTATAGGGAAATCACTAGTGTGAGTACGTTCCAGAGGGGAAGTGAGCAAACCCATGGTATGGGCCCTATTGATGATGTACTGAAGGAGCTTAGTTGCAAAACAAATACAAGGGGGGATAGTGGATCTCCTTGCCTGGCCCCCCTTCTGCAGTGAAATGATTTACCAGGGACTCCATTGAGTAGGATGGAATACATGCCTGAGCTTAGAAATTTTTTTTCACCCATTCTATCCATTTGTCTGTGAAACCAAGCTGTTTTAGCCTATCGAGAGTGACTTAATGCTCAACAGTATCTAAAGCCTTTTCAAAATCAAGTTTAGAATAACTATCTCTTTTTTGGAGTGGTGACATTGATGGAGATACTCATATGCCCATGCCAAATAGTCTTGAATAGTTCTGCTCCTGCTAAAACCATACTAATTTTTGTGAATGATGGAAAGAATTACTAATTGCAGTATGTCAGTAAGCAATTTAGAGCTTGAGCACTGAGTTTAGGAGTGAAGTGGGTCTAAAGTCATTTATCCTCACAGGGTTGTTAATCTTTGAAATCAAAGTGATGAAGGAGCTATTAACTGATTGAAGGTCTAAGGTACCATTGTAGAAATCATTACAAAGCTCATAAAAAACATCTTTAATGATATGCTAGCATTTCTTTAAAAATAGCCCATTAAAACCATCAGGACCGGGTGACCTGTCTATTGGCATTTTTTTTGATAATGTTGTCAATCTTTTCCTTAGTAAATGGCTCAGATAACCCTTCCAGATTATCATGAAGTTGCACTAGATCCTCTAGGTTATAGAGCATAGTTGGTTGATCAGAAAGGCCCATCCTATTCCTGTAGGCTTCCCACAAGATCGCGGCTTTCTCATTGTGATCAGTGACCATTCTTCCATCAGATGTCTCTAGAATGGTAATTGTATTTATTCTATATCTCTCTGTTGCCGCTGCATGAAAGAATTTTGTATCCTCAACTCCAAATTTTACCCATCTAATGGTATACCTTTTCCTCCAGTATTCATTCTTGTATTTAAGAAGTAGCAGTATGTGCCTTTTAAGGATATTTCTAAAATTTCTATCTTGTGTGTATAAAGGTCTTTGCTCTTCTAGCTTATCCAATATTTTAAGGATGTCATTGCACTCCTTGATTAGTTTGCTCAACTGTGAGATTGATTTACTCCACCTTTTAAGAACTCTCCTAAGGATTATGAACTTGGCTACTATCTTGGCTGCAGTATTAGATGCTCTTATCTCAGTGTTCCAAGCTGCATGCACTATCTCATAGAAACCAGGATTCTCAATCCAGTAATTCTTAAATCGAAAAATCTAAGCTTTGGGTATCTTTGTGCCAATCTGAACCATGCAAGGGATATGATATGATAATGGTTTAGCCATGGGTAGAAGAAGAGTATTTGGATATGTTGAAATCCAATTTACTAAGGTGAAACACCAATCCAACTGCTCAAGCAATGGCTCTTCCTGCATGTTGCTCCAGGTAAACTTCCTTCCTTTTAGGGGGACCTCAAGAAGCCCCAAATTACTGATAATTTCATTGAAAATCAAAATATCATTCATGTTTCCTCCAAGCATGTTTCTATCCTTAGTAGATCTATAGAAGTTAAAGTCCCCAATGAACATCCAATTATAGGAATCACTTACTGTCAGATTATTAAGCCAGTGAACAAACTCGTCCCTTTCAATTCCTTGGTAGGGTCCATATATTGTTGTTAAGATCCATTGTTCTGCATTGTGCACTAAAGTGAAATGTATACTAATAGCATAGGATGAAATATGATAAACTTGGCCAATGAATAATGTGTTGTTCCATCCCACTAGAATTCCACCAGAGGCACCCACTGATGGAGCAAAGGCAAATTTGTTGAATCTTCTAGGGGTCAGGCTCCTCATGAAAGAGTTATCGATGATTTTCCTTTTAGTTTCCTGTATACAGAAGATAGCACAACAAATTTCTTCAATCTTTGCTTTGACTGCTCTACACTTATCATCAGAGTTTAGACCCCTGATATTCCAATTAAGGACATTCCAACTCCTATTTGTACTATTCATGGTCAAAAGCTTGGCTGACCTGTGAGTTGTTGGTTTCAGTTAATTGCTAATTCTCCTCCCTTTGCACCATTAACAGCTTCGATGACACCTCCTTAGGAGTTAGTCGGCATCATTGTACTGCCACTGCCTGAATAGCAGAGATAGTTATTTCTAGATAAGGTTCTACTGGGTTATTGAGGTCGGCTAAATTTGGGAATTTAACTGGGCCATGGAAAACATGAAGAGATGAAACATGGCCCACTAAGGCATCAAGGTCCTGCAAGCTTTTAGATGGTTGTCTACTTTTCTTCTTTCTACTGGTGGTGCAAAAGCAAACCACCTGCTTGCAGTGCTTGTTTTTGTTTCGCAACCTCAAACTTCTCCTCAGGTTGTCTTCTATTAGTGGTGTAGCACCCACATCATTGCATTTACCAACTGCTTCTGCTTGAGGTGAGACAAGTTCTAAACTTATAGTTGTCTCTGCATTGGTTTTTCTCTTCTTTCTTTTGACATATGTCTTTGTGATAGTGTAGTCTCTTAGTGGTTTGCTTCCTTTGGACTTTCTTCTTACATATGTTTTCTTGAAGACCATGTTTGACTTCAGGAAGGCATATTTTTCCCATGATTGTATTTCTTGTTTTCCCATTACACTTTCCTGGGGGTTGTTAAGTTCTGCAATCTGAACTCTGAACTGAGAGCAACCTGCGTTGGAGGAACTTACACAAGGGTTTTGGGACTGCAGCCATAAGAGAAATGGTACCATCAGTTGTTGCAGCATGATGGTGTGAGAGGTATGGGCTGGTAATTGAAAGGTGAACTGCATGGATGGCAATGTAGTAGGCACTTGTTGCATCCATATAGCAGACCATTGGTCAGTAAAATCAACTGTAATTATTTTCTTGTGAGCATTTGTCGCAAAGGACTGCCACTGAGCTTGTTGTTATACCATTGTAATTAGTATGACAACATGTGGTACTTGGTGGTCTTGCTGATGTTGTAACTACATATTGTGTTCTGGGGCATGTCCTTGCAGAAAGAAATGATGTACTGATGGCGAAAAAGATCCAACTGTTGCTTTACTAGCCTCTGGGAATTCTGATTGTTCATCCACTTGATGTTGGTGTGTTGGCACTGATGGGCATGTTGAACAACCGTTGTTTTGCTAAGGTTGCTGAGCTTCCATCACTGTATTGTTGCAATCTCCATCACCTTTGTGAAGTTGCAAGTGCTGATCAGGCAATATTTGTACGTGCTCTGACTCTCGAAGAGTGAAACCCTCAAATGGATGCAAATTACCATTATAAGATGGTGAGTCTCCGATGCAGTCCAAATTAATAACAGTTACTTTCTTTTTGCAATTTTGCCCCCTATCGCGTGCTGCTGCTTGTTGTGCATGGTTGACATGCAAGCCAGATCGAGCACCAAGAGGCTTGGTTCTTGGTCGGTTGTTCAAGAAGAAGAACACGAAGAAACTAGCAGAGACTGATGGTTAGAGGCAGGAAGAGAAGGGCCAGGGGTCAGAGCTGGAGATGGCGAGGCGGAAGACGGTGACGGAGGACTCGCGGACAGAGGTGGGCATGTTGGACATGGCCTACTCCACCTTGTCTTCTCGACTACGATTTGTTTTTGTTCCTCTAAGTTGGGCGAGCTACGACACCAAGCGAGGGAGGTGAGGAGGTGTCAGGCGCGGCTTTTATAGCCCCCGCGATGCTGCCAGGTGGGGTGGTTGGTGTGTTCCCCCCACCCCAGTCGCACCGGGTCACCGTGTTTCCCACCCGAGCTGAGCCAAGCCGGGCCTGTGGAGACGTGCGTACTTGTGTCATGTGTGCTCAAGTCACGCGCGCGGCCGCGGTTGGGCCTAGCTGTCTGTGCGTGTGCGTGGGGCGGGGTGGTGCTGTGTGCGTGTGTGTGTGTGTGCGTGTGCACGTGCGCGTGTTGCGTTGCATTGCTTTGGGGATAAGGAAAGGAAGGGCGTGTGACACGACGGGGATAAGGGAACCGACCCTCCAGCCGCGTCCGGCAGTTGCGGGACTTTAGGTTGCAGGACGCGGCTGGGAAGTAAATTTTATGAGACCTGGTCTCACAAAAAGATCTCTTTTGTGTATGTCACGTGTCCTCTTCTTTTCTCTCAGTTGCATGTGACAGCCATTAGATCAGGAAATGACAATATGGATCAGGATCTCATAGGGATCTTCTAGTGAAAGGTCTCATAGAATTTTCTTCATGTGACTAGGGTGCGTTGGGTTCAGATGGTGGTGGTTAGACTTTGCTTGGGACGGCCTTGACTCTTGACAATCTCTTGGTATTGGATGGGGTGTTCGTCTTGGCTTTGGGATGTTTAATCCTCTGATTGGGGTTGACCGGAGAGAATACTACAGGGTAATGGGCATGGGTTCTTGCCGGTTAGAAGTTGGAACGAGACGGGTTTCTTGGTTGGAAAGGTATAGCGGAAAGGAGGAGCTATGGCTACATGGGGTTGATGATAATTGGTGTTCTATGTACTGTTGAATCGTTCATTGGGAAGTTTGGAAAAAAAAATTCGAAACAGACGGTAAGAGGATTGCCGATCTTATATTAGAAGGAATAAAAGAGAGAATAAACGAAAAAAAGGTTCAGTTTGTGGCCAGCACTACTGTACCCAAACTGGGATCAACACTACCTGCCAGCACCCACTGCCAACAACTGGGATAGCAGAAAAACACAGCAGCTACACCCGGCCAAAACAAACTCAGATCAAAATACTAAAACAGAGAAACACAGTTTGACTAAACAGATGGCCTAACTAATGGACAAAGAAGCTAAGCGACATTGATCAAACTCCTCCTTGAGCCGGAACGCCAAATGTGTCGCTGAAAGTTGCGTGTTCTTTAAGGTTCTTCGATTCCTTTCTTTCCAAATATTTCAACAAAAGTAAATGACTATACCGTCAAAAATTTGTCGTTGATGTCGCTCAACCTTCTTTCTTGCGTGGTGCCACCAGCTCTTAACTGTCCTTTGCTCTCCCAAGTCCGGTAGGTTTTGGAGGTTGAACCATGTGGTGATTTCTTTCTATACCTCCTTTGTAAAAGAGTATTTTTTGCATAGATGGAGCAGTGTCTCATTTTCTACACGGCAAAGCTTGCATATTGGATCATGTGGCCATCCCCTTCTCGCAAGAGGTTGAGCCATGTGGTGATCTAAAGTTTGGAACTTGATCGAAAAGTTTCTTTGTTGAGGCCGCCTAACCAAATTCATGCAAAACCTGACGGTAACAAAAGTATAACTCGATTTGAATTGTGCACAAATGTACACGTTAGTTTCATATTGCTTGTATACTAGTAATCTGCAACTACTCAATCGCTTAATGTTTGTGAAGGACTTGTCCAAGGTACACCAGCTACAGGCGCACGGCTTTGCAGAAAGATCACGTGCGCGCGTAGGCCAGGCAGCAGCGTCAAGCGGTCAAGCCGTCTCCTCGCGGAGCACTACGCTGAGGTTTTCGTCTCGTTCCGCGGCACATCACCTGACGTTTCGTCGGACCTGGGCACCTGGCCGAGAGCTCGATCCACACGCGCGTGTTCATATGAGCTCGGGTGTCAGCAAGTGTGGGAGCAATGGTCCAGCACTGAAATATGCAGAATACACTATACGACAATTCACGTCATACAGGCTCTAATAATGTGTTTTTCCTGAACTTTTCAGGTGCGATATAACTGACATCCTCTTGGATATGGATAGGATACTGAGGCCCGAGGGCACAGCTATCATCCGTGACACGGTTGACGTCCTCACCAAAGTCCAGGCAATAACCAAACGAATGCGATGGGAGAGCCGTATCATGGACCACGAGGACGGCCCCTTCAACCCAGAGAAGGTCCCCATGGCGGTCAAGACATACTGGACCGCCGACGCATCAGAGCAGCATTAGCACACAGGCGACACAGCACACTGAAAGCCTGAACCGGGCTTGTTTTACCAGTTGTGATGGTGGCATCAGAATTTCGCCATCTCAGTGTAGTATGAGACCACTTGGTCACTTGTTTCTTTCTCAAATTCTTTGTAGTTCCAATCAAATGGAAAGTTAAGGGTTTGGGGTTGTGGTTGGACCTCTGGTGACACAAGAACATAGGTCCTGGCCCAGTTTCGCACAAGGGGCAGAGCAAAGAGAGAGAGTTTTTTAAAAAAGGAAAGTTTTCTGGAGGCTCTGAAGTGAATCAATCACCCACAAGCAAAAGAAGTTCTTCAAGCTTTGAAATCTCTGAGCAAGCCAAGCAGCGAAGAGAGGAGAAGATCGAGAGCACCCAGAGCAAGTAGACACACGCAGACCGAAGAATAAGGAGCCTCAGGCTCTAAGATAGACAAACATTCTTGTAACCAGCAACATCCTTGAGGGACATTCTCAAGGCATTCATAGTATCCATACAGGAGTAGGGTGTTACGCCTCCGTGCGGCCTGAACCTGTCTAAACACCAGCGCATTTACTCCGTTCCGCACTAGATCATTCCACCCCACTGGCCATCGCATTCATACCCATTTATTTCCCCGGCGAACATATTCAGGATCATCCCCCCGGCCGAATCTCTAAAAAGGGGTCCCTCAGGATCCCTGCGACAGGAGTTAACCCTCCGACAGCTGGCGCGCCAGGTAGGGGGGAAGCATCCCTGAATTTGTTTGTTTGTTTTCTTCTGCAGAAAAAATAGCCGGCGGTCATCGCCTCCAGCGCTCCGGCTCCAGCTCCAGCGGGGAAATGGAGCCCCTCGCTCAGGAGGCCCCAGTCGCTGTTACGTCCCAGCAGCAGCCGCGATCTGCACGCACGGTGTTCCCCTCTCAAGGGGACCAGGGCGCTGGGCCCAGCAGGGCCGCCGCCGCCGTCGCCGGTGCACCACCCAACCCCCAGCAGGTGACCGAAACTCCTGCCGCCAGGTCTTCGTCTGGACAGCGCCGGGCGCCGCTCCGGCGTAGGCTCGCCTTCGGCGAGGCCAGTCCCGGGAGTGCGCTGCTTGCGGCGCACGCTCTCCTCAGGCATCCGCCAGTCCAGGCGGCGGGCAAAACCCCGAAGGGCCGCTGGCTCCAGGAAGTCGCCGCCCTAGTCGGCACGGCCCACCGCCAGGTGCTGGCCGAAAGTTCCCGCGCCACCTCCCAACGTGGCGCTGCTAGGACGGGCCCAACGTCAGGTGGCGGTCACGCTGGCCGGGGGGCCTCCAGGCGGAGCGCCGCCCCCTGGCCACTTCCGGAACCCAGGACCTCCGCTTACACCTCAACGAGCGGAGGGGCATCGAACTCGCGCGCGTCACTCTCGAGCGCCAGCGGGAGACCCAGCAGGAGGCTGAAGCCGAGGACCAGGCCTCCTCTTTGCCGGCCCATGATCGCCAGGGCTCCCCGGCTCGCCGGCGTTCACCGCCCAAGGGCGCTGCCCGCGCCGCAGGGTACGGTACCGGTTGCCGTGCCTTCACCAGTGAGCTCCGCCGGGTCAAATGGCCCACCAAGTTCCGCCCCGAGCTGCAAGAGAAGTACGACGGGTCCATCGACCCCGTCGAGTTCCTCCAAATATACACCACCGCTGTCCAGGCAGCTGGTGGCAGCGAAAAGGTGATGGCTAACTACTTTCATGTTGCCTTGAGGGGCTCTGCCCGCTCTTGGCTTATGAACTTACCCCCAGGGTCTATCAGTTTCTGGGATGATCTTTGCCACCAGTTCGTGGCTAATTTTCAGGGCACATTTACGCACCCCGGCCTGGAGTGCGACCTCCACGCCGTCAAGCAGCAGGAGGGGGAGACGCTGCGGCATTTTATTCAGCGCTTCAGCCAAGTTCGCAACACCATCCCGCGGATAGCCCCCCACGCCGTCATTGTCGCATTCCGGCAGGGCGTCCGCGACGAGCGGATGCTCGAGAAGCTAGGCACGCACGAGGTTGAAACCACCGCGGAACTTTTTGCGCTGGCCGACAAGTGCGCCAAGGCGGCGGAAGCTCGGGCGTGGCACGTTCCGCGCCCTGAGCACCCCGCCGCCGATCAACCAGGTCCTTCCCGCTCCGACAGGCGGGAAAAGAAAACGAGAAGGAGGCGCGAGGCTGTCCCCGTCAAGCCAGCCCAGGGCCCCGCCCGTGGGCCGGCCCAGGAGCCTGACCGCAGGCAAGCACACCGGGCGACCGCCGACAGACGGCCCGCGCTTGCGAGGGCTCCGACCCGAGCCCCTCCTAAAGCTCCGGCTCCCGCAAGGGCTCCGGCTCCCCCAAGGGTTCCCGCTCCGGCAAGGGCCCCCGCTCCTACGGGGCCCGAGCCAGGGAAGTGGTGCCCGATTCACCAGACCAGGTGGCATGACCTCACGGAGTGCCGCACGGTCAAGGGCCTCATCGAGCAACGCCAAAGGGACCGCGAGGAGCCTCGCAGGGGTGGCGATGACGAAGCCGCCCCCAACAACCCAGAGCTTGGCTTCCAAGAGCCTGAGCACACCGTTGCCTTCATCGATGGAGGCGCGTACACGCCCTCCTCTCGCCGCAGTGTCAAGACCATGCGGCGCGAGGTGTGCTCGGCGACCCCGAGCGAAGAGGCCGTAAGGCCCCTGAAGTGGTCGGACGCCCCGATCACATTCAGCTTGGCCGACCACCCCGCCAGTACTGCAGGCGTGGGGCGACTACCCTTGGTAGTGTCCCCCACCATCTGCAATGTGAAGGTCAGCAGAGTGCTGATCGATGGGGGCGCAGGCCTTAACCTCCTCTCCAAGGAGGCTTTCGAGAAGCTGCAGGTGCCCTCCAGGCGCCTAAAGCCGTCGCTCCTGTTTTACGGGGTGACACCCGGGCACTCCCTGCCCCTCGGGCAGGTCGAGTTGCCCGTGACATTCGGGAGCCGGGATAACTTCCGGACGGAGAACGTCATCTTCGACGTCGTGGAGCTCCCCCTCCCCTACAACGCCATCCTCGGGCGGCTGGCGCTCGCCCGGTTCATGGTGGTCACGCACTATGCGTACCTCACGGTTAAGATGCCGGGCCCAGCGGGCCCCATCTCCGTGTCCGCCGAGACCAGCAGCGCCGTCTCCTGCGCCGAGCAGTTATATTCGGCCTTGGTCTCAGCTCGAGCCGAGGTCGAAGGTCGTCCAGGGGGCCCGGGACCCTCTTCATCCAAACCCCGACTCGCTGCAGACGCCTCCGTTCCTACGAAGGAGGTCGTGGTGGGCGAAGACGCCTCCCAGGTCATCCGAATCGGTGGTGACCTGGGCGGAAGCGCGCTCGTCACCTTCCTCCGGGCTAACGTCGACGTGTTTACATGGCAGCCGTCCGATATGCCCGGGATCCCTAGGGAGGTGATCGAGCACCACCTGGCTGTGCGCCCGGACGCACGCCCGGTGAAGCAGAAGGTCCGGCGGTAGGCGCCCGAGCGCCAGGAGTTCATCTGGGAACAAGTCAGCAAGCTCCTTGACGCCGGATTCATCCAAGAGGTCCTCCACCCCGAGTGGCTGGCAAACCCAGTTATCGTCCCGAAGGCCAACGGCAAGCTCCGCATGTGCGTGGACTACACCGATCTAAACAAGGCTTGCCCCAAAGATCCTTTTCCTTTGCCCCGCATAGATCAGATTGTAAATGCAACCGCGGGATGTGATCTTTTGTGTTTTTTAGATGCAAACTCTGGTTATCACCAGATTCGCAGGGCCATAGAGGACGAAAAAAAAACTGCTTTTACCACTCCGGTGGAGACTTATTGCTATGTGTCGATGCCTTTTGGTTTGCGCAACGCTGGGTCTTCTTTCCAGCGCGCTATCCGTATCACCCTTGATTCGCAGGTTGGCCGCAACGTCGAGGCCTACATCGACGATCTCGTGGTCAAATCCCGAGACCGCACCACCCTGCTCAAAGATCTTGCCGAGACTTTCAACAGTCTCCGCACTACCCGCCTGAAGCTCAACCCCGAGAAGTGCGTCTTCGGGGTGCCTGCGGGCAAGCTCCTCGGTTTCTTGGTCTCCAGCCGAGGGATCGAGGCCAATCCAGAGAAGATCCGGGCCATCGAGCAGATGCGACCCCCGGCTCGACTCAAGGAGGTTCAGCGTCTCGCCGGTTGCACGGCGGCCCTCGGGCGCTTCATCTCCAAACTCGGGGAGCGAGGACTGCCCCTTTTCAAGCTTCTGAAGAAGACCGGTCGTTTCGACTGGACGCCGGAGGCCGAGCAGGCCTTCCGCGATCTGAAGAAGTATCTCACCTCGCCACCCGTACTGGTGACCCCATCCGAGGGCGAGCCACTACTGCTCTACGTCTCGGCCACTCCTCAGGTCGTGAGCATGGTACTGGTGGTGGAGCGTGATGAGTGCATGGGGTTAGGTGCTGGGTCCCAGCTCCCGACCACCCCCGAGCACTCCCCTGTCCTCGTGGCTCCCCCCGAGCAGGGGGTCGAGCCCGAGCACTTGGCTCCCCCCGACCAGGAGGTCGAGCCTGAGCTCTTGGCTCCCCCCGACCAGGGAGTCGAGCCCGAGCACCCGGTCAGCCCCGACCATGTCGCCGAGCTCGGGGGCTATAGCAGGCCCTCGGGTGAAGCCGCAGCCCAGGCTCACCGGGTACAACGACCGGTGTACTTCGTCAGTGAAGTCCTTCGGGAGGCCAAGACAAGGTACCCCCAGGCTCAGAAGCTGCTCTACGCCGTGCTCATCGCTTCCCGGAAGCTGCGCCACTACTTCCAGGCGCACAAGGTCTCGGTGGTTACCACGTACCCACTGGGGCCCATCCTCTGGAACCGAGAAGGCACCGGGTGCGTCGTCAAGTGGGCGGTGGAGCTGGCGGAGTTCGACCTGCACTTTGTCAGCCGCCAGGCGATCAAAAGCCAGGCGCTCTCTGACTTCCTGGCAGAGTGGACACCCGTCCCTGAGGTCGTCCGAGAAGAAATCTCCACATATCCCGGGCATGATGCGCCCGGGTACTGGATTATGCATTTCGACGGTTCCCTCAAGCTGAAAGGCTCGGGGGCCGGAGTGATTCTCACCTCCCCAACAGGTGAAGAACTCCTGTACATCGTGCAGCTGCAGTTCCGCGCATCCAACAACATGGCGGAATATGAGGGCCTCATCGCCGGCCTCCAAGCCGTGGTGGGCCTCGGGATTCGTCGCCTCCTGGTCAAGGGAGACTCCCAGCTGGTGATCAACCAGGTATCAAAAGAATACCAGTGCACGGATCCTCAAATGGCGGCGTACGTGGCGGCAGTCAGGAAGCTAGAGAAGCGCTTCAATGGCCTGGAGCTGCGGTACATCTCTCGCCGCGACAACACTCTGGCCGATGACCTCTCTCGCCTGGCCTCCTCCCGTGCGCGCGTCCCTACCAGAGTCTTTGAAGAAAGACTCACACGGCCTTCCGTCCTGCCTGCCGAACAGGACGAAGGGGAAACCTCGAGCTCAATTCAGGGGACCCCGGCGGCGCCCTCAGTGTGAAGCCCCGACAGGGTGCCGCCGTCCGGCGAGTGCGCTGCGCTTGCTGTCAGTTCTCAAGATGCCTTGTGGATGGATGAGATCTGAGGGTACTTGAAGGAAAAGTTCCTCCCCGGGGATGAGACCTCTGCTGAAAGTGTTGCTCGGCAGTCCAAACGCTATACCATAGTAGATGTGGATCTCTACCAGCGTAGCGCAGGCGGCATCCTCCTGAAATGCATCACCCGGGCAGAAGGCGGCGAGCTTCTCGCTGAGGTCCACGAAGGTGAGTGCGGTGGCCATGCATCGTTCCGCACGTTGGTCGGGAAGGCCTTCCGGCAAGGTTTCTACTGGCCTACAGCCCTCCAGGATGCTTCCGAGCTGGTTCGGCGCTGCAGGGCGTGCCAGTTCCACGCAAAGCAGATTCACCAGCCAGCTCAGGCTCTTCAAACCATCCCCCTGTCATGGCCTTTCGCGGTCTGGGGGATGGACATTCTGGGTCCATTCCCCCGAGCAATCGGGGGCTATGAGTACCTCTACGTCGCCATCGACAAATTCACCAAGTGGCTGGAGGCGGTTCCAGTCATCAAGGTGACCAAGAACACGGCGCTCCAGTTTATCCGTGGTATCACCAGTCGCTTCGGTGTCCCGAACTGGATCATCACCGACAATGGCACTTAGTTCACAAGTGCCCTGTTCGGGGACTACTGCGAGGACCTCAGCATCAAGCTCTGCTTCGCCTCCGTCGCTCACCCTCGGAGCAATGGGCAGGTTGAGCGCGCCAACGCGGAGATACTGAAGGGGCTCAAAACCCGGACTTACAACGTGCTCGCAAGGCACGAGAAAGGGTGGGTCGACAAGCTGTCTGCCGTGCTATGGGCCAATCGGACCACGCCGAGTCACGCTACAGGGGAGACTCCTTTCTTCCTTGTGTACGGCGCTAAGGCGGTCCTCCCCTCTGAGCTCACCCTAGGCTCCCCTCGGGTGCATGCCTACTCTGAAGGCGAACAGGAGCAGCAAAGGCGCGACGACGTCGACTATTTGGAAGAGCGCCGGCGGCGTGCCGCCGTCCGAGCAGCCCGCTACCAGCAAAGCCTGCGGCGCTACCATCAGCGTCACATCCGGGCCCGGTCTCTCGAGGTGGGGGATCTAGTTCTCCGACGCGTCCAATCGCGCGAAGGAAGGAATAAACTGTCCCCTATGTGGGAAGGCCCCTTTACCGTGATCGGTGTCCCGCGAGAAGGCTCCTTCCGGTTGGCTGCAGAGGATGGGTAGCTGCTCCCCAACGCGTGGAACATCGAGCACCTGCGCAAGTTCTTCCCGTAGATGGCCATGTATGCAGGCTCAGGTCAACCAGGCCAGGGGCTCCCCCCCCCCCCGCCCAAGTTGACCGGGGGCTACCACTATCTGGGTAAGTCACCCAACCTTGTAAAAATTGTCAATACAATACATATATCAATGTGCCATTCTTATGTCAAAATTTCATTTTTTTTTCTGGATTCCATATGTTTAATCTGTCTGGTGAGATGCTCGATTGTGCGAGAAAAGTTCTCTCTCTCATTTTCCCCGTTGATAAAAGAATCCCGATCGGTATGCACGCGGGCAGTTGCCACTGACTTACGTCTGTCGTGGTAGGCTGTGGTGTTCGGTGTCGTGGCAGTCTCCCGGGCACTACCGAGTCCTTGGGGTTCTCGGGTAATCCTATCGCTCGAGCTGCTCGAGTAGTCCGGAGCCTAGGCCCCAGGGGCGGGTTGTCGGTGCTCGGTCTGGTCTGTCATACCCGGGCGCCACCGAACCATAGGACCTCTGGGTTATGCCTCTGCCTGTTTTTGTCCGCCGGTCTGGGTATTCGAGAGGTCTCGGGTCAAAAATGAGAGCAATCTATAATGAGTACCGCACTAACAGAGCGCACCAAGCAAAGAATTTCTCTATTTTTCTCAAGTCACAGATCGACAATCAAAAGAGAAAGTAGCTCGACCGCGAGGGCCTCAGTGCCCAGGTCGCTGCTCGGCCCTAAGGGTCCTCGGGTGGTCCTACTGCTCAGGCGTGAGTGGTCGGGATCGCCTGACCCCAGGCTCTCCATGCGCCCCTCGGTGCTCGGGCCCCCAGTCGCGGGAACCAAGTCCCCGGGCACCCCTAGCTCAGAGCGCATGCCTCTCCTGGATCGGTTGGCCGAAAAGCTGACAACTGTCCGGTGAGTAGTTAAATTCACATGAATTTACATTCAGTAATATATTATTCCCGAGTTGTCCTCGGGGGCCCTCGTACTCTAATTCGTTCGGCGAGATGGTCTCCTCGCGCATAAAACCCTGCCACGTGTCCGCTTTTCCCGGAACGACAGAACGGACAGTAGAAAGGTGTACCGTACGTACGGCAATGTCTGACCGAAGTCTTTCATGATGGTCGTGGTGTTCGGTCCGCTTAAAAGGCACCGGGCACTACCGAGCCTCTAGGGTTCTCGGGTTATCTCACGGCTCGAGCTGCTCGAGCGGTCGGGAGCCTAGACCCTGGGGGCGGGCTGTCGGTGCTCGGTCCGGTCCATCCTAGCCCGGGCGCCACCAAACCGTGGGGACTCTTGGTCGCATTCCCGCTCGCACGTGTCTCCAGTCTACCTGTTTGAGTGGTCGCAGAGTGGGAAAGTGTTCACTGGTCTTGGCTGCTCCGTGCTGGATCGATCTATCTCCCGAGCAAGGAAGTTCGTGTCTTTGTCTTTTGACTTAGCCGTTGCGGACTCGCGAGGGCTCGGGGGTTGAAAGCGCAGAGAAGGCCTCACTGCTCGGGCGACGAGTGGTCGGGGCGACTTCGTTCTCGGGGAGGGAAAGGTCAGGCTCGGTCCGACTGAGTACTCCTCGGGGCATCAAGTGAAAAGAACAAAAACTTCATCAAGCACTCAGAAGAACACTGGAGTTGCGACCCAAAAGAAAGGCTTCCATTATATTCACAAAAAAGGACAGCTATTCTGAGGGATCACTCCCATATTTACATCAAGTCAAAGAAAAAGAAAAACTAAAAAAGCCTAATCTAAGTCGGAGCCCTCGCCGCTGCTCCCCGGGTCCGGAGTCGGCGGTGCCTCTCGCGTGAAGCAGGCCGCCACCTCGGCGGCGGCGCCCCGAACTGTCTCCCGGGCGGCCTCCTCCCCGGCTTCGACCACCCCTTCCCGAGCTGGTTCCAGCGGGAAGTTCGGGTCCCGGCTTCGGTAGCAGGCCAGGACATGCTCGGCCACCGCTTGGGCCAAGCCTCGCCCTTCCCGGGCGGCTAGCTCCTGGATGGCCTGGGGGAGCACCTCGAGGCGCTGGCTGATTCTCTGGAAGCCAAGGGCGATGTGGCCGATGCCCGTCCCCTTCGCCTCCACGTGAACTCGCCCGAGCCCGGCCACCCTCACGGACCTCTACGCTTGCCGAAGGATGTCTTCCATCATCAACTTTACGTTGGCCCGTTCGGTCTTGGCGGTCTCGAGCTCCTCCTTCACGCTCTGCAGCCGCTCCTCGAGCCCCTGTCCCCCGGCCGCGCCGGCCGAGGCGCCGCTGGATGCCTGGGCTTCAGCCTGCTTCACCCGCTCTGCAAGGGCAGAGAGGGCCTGCTAGCGGGCAGTCAGCTCCGACTCCCACTTGGCGGCCCGCTCCTCGCGAACGGCTGAGGCAGCACCGCCTCGGCAACCTCCGTCTCCCAGAGGATCAGCAGTTCCTCCTGGGCTTCCAGATCCGCCGTTGTGATGCCGACGTCGGTCTCTCGGATCGCGACGTCCTCCTCCCGGCGCTGGAGCTCCTCCTCTCGGTGCTGGAGTTCGGCGCGGATATGGTCAGCCTCGCCTTTCTGGCGAGCCAAGTCGGCCTGAGAGGCCTCCGCCATCCTCTCGCGGGCCAGGACCGCCTCTTCCCGCGCATGCACCTGCCTCTCCCTGGCGAGCACCTCGGCAGCCTGCTGCTACGATGCCTCGGCCAGACGGGCGGCTTCTTTCTGCTCCCGCACGGCCTCCGTGCGAATGCCCTCCAGGGCCTCCAGCTCCTCCTCCAGCGCGCGCCGCTCGTTCTCGTTGACGGCGCGCGCCGCGGCGACGCGGGCCTCAAAAAGGCGCCTGCCCTCAGCAAGCCGCTCCCTCTCCGCGGCTTCCCGGTGGGCCCTCTCCACGGCGCCCGTTGTCAGTGCATTTATGGTGACGGATGACCGGGCGTGGGGCGTATTTTCCACCCCCGGTCACTTCGCACAGAGGCTATGATGACGCCCTTTCCATTTATGGTATCTTGGAACTCGTGCCCCCCTCCCGTTCGGGGCACGCTACTGCCGGCGGGTATTTAAAGCCGCCGGCAGCACGGGCAAAGAGAGAGAGTTTTTTAAAAAAAGAAAGTTTTCTGGAGGCTCTGAAGTGAATCAATCACCCACGAGCAAAAGAAGTTCTTGAAGCTTTGAAATCTCTGAGCAAGCCAAGCAGCGAAGAGAGGAGAAGATCGAGAGCACCCAGAGCCAGTAGACACACGCAGACCGAAGAACAAGGAGCCTCAGGCTCTAAGATAGACAAACATTCTTGTAACCAGCAACATCCTTGAGGGACATTCGCAAGGCATTCATAGTATCCATACAGGAGTAGGGTGTTACGCCTCCGTGCGGCTCGAACCTGTCTAAACACCAGCGCATTTACTCCGTTCCGCACTAGATCATTCCACCACACTAGCCATCGCATTCATACCCATTTATTTTCCCGGCGAACATATTCAGGATCATCCCCCCGGCCGAATCTCTAAAAAGGGGTCCCTCAGGATCCCTGCGACAGGAGTTAACCCTCCGACAGCGCCGAACAGGTAGTGTCACTCTATATTGCGTTAACTGAAATAGGTATTTATTCAGTTTGCTTCTGAACTTTGAATTGCTTGAAATGGTCAGTTTAGTTCATGCTAGTGTACGCCAGTTCCCATTTGCTGCTCTAATGAGGATCTCAACGCAATCAGTGATAACCTTCCTTGTGGGTTACCCTCCTTCCCCATTCAGTATCTTGGGGTGCCTCTCACGACCGTCCAGCTGCGCAGACAACATTTGCAGCCTCTCATTGATTGGGTTGCTGCTAAGCTTCCAACCTGGCAGGCAAAGCTGATCTCCAAACCAGGCCGACCATCTTAGTGAAGGCAGTGTTGTCATCCACTCCTTTGCACACGATCATATCTATTGCGGTTCCACCGTGGACTATCAAACAAATTGACAAGCTCCAGAAGGTATTTCTTTGGGTTGGAGACAAGGAAACCTATGGTGATCGTTGTACTATTTCTTGGCAGAGAGTGTGTCGGCCGTTGCAGTTCAGTGACCTCAGTATTCATGACTTGTGTTTGGCCGACATTGCCCTACGACTCAGGTGGCTTTGGTGGCAGCGTACCGATCTCTGTAGACCATGGTCAGCGCTCCCTCTTGCTCACGAGCGTGAGGTTATTGCCCTCTTCGATGCGTCTACCACGTTTCAAGTCGGCAACGGGGAATTGACGTTTTTCTAGACCGATGCTTGGTTAGAGGGCAGCTCTTCCTGCTCGTTTGTGCCGGACCTCTTCGCCTGTGTTGCTCGACCGTGTCTCGGGACAAGAACGGTAAAAGACGCTTTGCATAACCGCAGTTGGGTGCGGGACATCTCTGGGCCTCTATCCGTTGCCACGATCACTTAGTTCATTCGACTTTGGTCGCAGCTGAGCTTCGTTGTCCTGGTTAATGAACCTGATCATGTTCTTTGGAGATGGAATGCTTCTGGACAATACTCGGCGAAATCAACCTATGAAGTCATGTTCCAAGGGTCCATTAGGTTACGGGGTGCCCAATTGATCTGGAAAACGTGGGCGCCTACGAAAGTGCAGTTCTTTGCTTGGCTCGGGCTCCATGGTCACCTCTGGATCGCGGCTCAAAGGAAAGGACATGGACTTCAGTCGGATGACTCCTGTAGCCATTGTTCACATCTCCCGGAAACAACCGATCATCTATTTTTGCATTGCTCCTTTGCTCGTGAAGTATGGTGGCGCGTCTTGGGTGTCCACGCCCCGATGGAGGATGCAGCTCTTCTCGACTGGTGGACTGACCTTCGTCAGCGCATGATCGGGGATCTTCGCAATGGCATGGATTCCCTCTTCCTCCTAACATGTTGGCGCATCTAGTTGTCGCGGAATGACATCGTCTTCAATTGTCAGTGCATCTCCACTAAGTCCTTAGTGGTGCATATTTGGGAGGGGGGTGCCGAACGATGGTGTGCCGCTGGGGCGAGCAGCCTGCTTATCCTTTTACAACAGTTGCGTCGCTGGGTCCTTCCGGTAATCGGGAGACCGGGTTCTGTTCTTATGTTGATTCTAGTTCGTATATTAGTGCATATGCGAAGCCAGTTTCCTAGTGTGCTTAGCACCTAGACCTTTTGGAGGTCGTTGTGTAAGACTTTATATTTATTTCTTTCTTCTTAATCAAAGATATGCAGCTCTCCTTCGTATTTAAGAAAAAGTTCATGCTAGTGTAAGTTTTGTGTGTTCCTTTACACTCAGTTGCAGATTCTGGTTGTTGCAGCATATAGATAGCAATTCTGATATCTTCAGTCTGAAGTTTGAACCCACTGGAAGAAGACAACAATATGATGGGCTTGTTTCCTGACTTGTCCCATCAATAAATTTTTGTTTTAGGGAGTGGCCCATGACTTAACAAATTTTTGTTTCCCCTTTGCAAAATTTTGGCCCGTACTGTACAATCCCAACAAATACACTTTAGCATCTGCTCCTACATCTCACGAAGGGATTTTAGCAATTAAGTAGTTCAATGAAATGCTACACCATTAGCAGTGTTTCAGTGTATGTTATGATGTCATTCCAGTATAAGTTAGTGGTGAACTGGTGATAGATAGAAAAATAAATAAACCCCACAAAACCACTTTGCTCACCTCCAGCGTCCAGGCTTTCGGCGCACTTATGCGCATCGTTTCAAAAATTAATTTAGAGCTTAATGGCTCCTTGCCCATTTCTTTTCTTTTGGCGTGGATGGTTGCATGTTTATCCTTTCTTTTCATTATGGAATCTCTTATGTGAAAGTTAAAAGTTTATGTTTGTCATTATGCCTTGACGCCGTCCGTCCTTGAAAGATACGGCTAACCGAACCAACTTGTTTGTAGCTCAATTTCCTGCCGTAAGGCACGACTTTGACTGTAGTTATCCAGATATACTATCTTTGTAGCCATTTGTGAAAAGGGAAACGCAGTAGCTAGCTAAGCTAGTCCAACTCTCAAGTCATCTTAATTTGTAAAGGTGTCGGTCATAGAGAATGATGAAGTGTCTTCAGCAATCGAGAGGTGCAATTTGTAAAACTATTCTAAATTAAGGTATATATACTATCCAAAAAATACATGGTTATTTGAATATATATATATATATATACATTAAGTCTTTGGGATTTTGTATATATATATATATATATATATATGTATATATATGTATATATATATATAATATGTATATCTATTATGTGTCTAAGCGCACTGTAGTTCACTGATGCGTCACTCCGTAGTTACAATCTAAAAAACAGTATAGTTGCGACTCACAAGATATGTCAGTTACTACAAATATATATGGTCATAACTGGGTACCTTATCTATCGTAATAACTATGCACTTTTTTGTCATGTGATCGCAACTAGGTCATCTCTGCGCACACCCCCCAGTTACGATAAAAAAATAGTATAGTTGTTATCGTAACTAACTTTTTGTCATATGACCATAACTCAACTATATGTGCTATCGTAACTGACTATTTTTATAGTCGTAACTGTGATCGCAATTGGATCACCTCTGCGCACACTCTAGTTACGATCTAAAAAGCAGTATAGTTGCTATCATAATCGATTTTTTTGTCATATGATGGTAACTCAATTATCTATGTTATCGTAACTGACTATTTTTTTTAGTCGTAATTGAGGGTAACACAACAGTGAACTATAATGCTTCTCGTAATTATACATTTTTTATCATATGATCGTAACTCACTTATATGCCGTCGTAACTGACTAGTTTCTTAGTCGTAACTGGAGTAACGCGAAGTT
The DNA here is from genome assembly GCF_958298935.1 of Phragmites australis. Classification (NCBI taxonomy): domain Eukaryota; kingdom Viridiplantae; phylum Streptophyta; class Magnoliopsida; order Poales; family Poaceae; genus Phragmites; species Phragmites australis. Next base: position 3,796,273 of record NC_084941.1, on the reverse strand, counting down.
GGCTGCAGCAACTGAGGGTGCCGTAACACTCATCGTGTGTGTGTATATATATGTCAGGATTAGCGAGGTCTTATTCCTTTGGATCGAAAAGAAACAAAGTGTTTAATCATTAAGATAACTTTTTTTTATTATGAGCAAAAGTTTCTTAAAAATCTAGTAGCAAGATATTTTTTGAACAAATACGAGAGGGTCTACGGTTATTTTTAGATAATAAAAGTACAACTTTTGATATTTGCATCAACAAGACGTCGATGCATAATTTTTAAAAATAAGAACTCAAATTCGTGTGAAGAAGACAAACTATGTGTGTGTGTGATGGCCTCTCGATGGCTCATGGTTATTCACCCATTGCGTGCTGCTGATGGCACTTTAGTTGTATCCGTTGAAGCGAGAATTCCGGAAATTTCTCCTAACACCTAGCTGGCTTTGGACTTTTGACTCAAGCACACGCCAGCTTCACTTGATTCAGCTTGAAGTTGGTAGGCGTGTGAAATTGAACCTCAATTAACCACCGTAATTTGTTCAATTCCAAGCTTCCAACCGCACGCGTGCGTCAAACATCAACTACCGCAACCATCGATCAAACGTGCGAGGACTTCCAAAATAAATGGATGGCATAGTTATTCAATTAGGAAGTTTCTTCTGTGCACACCTGGTGGTTTCTTGCTTGGTTGTAGAGGTTAATTAGGAAGGGGAGGAACATTTGTAGATCCGTCCTTCAGTAGGCCCTTGAATTATGGAGTAATTTTTGCATACTTATCCAGTCCAAGATCAACATATATCAAAGTCAGTTGAATCATTACTATATTGGGTCATGCAGTGTCTGGACATAGGAAGGATGATCATGGATTGTCTTGTGGTACTAGATCTTATGACAAAAATTTAGGACTCAATCTTAGTATTCTTATATTTCATGATTGTGCTTGAGCATACTGATCATGTAGTGTCAGGACATAGGAAGGATGATAATGCATTCTGATTTTGTTTGTGCATTCTTATCATGTAACTATTAAACTGTGTTGATCATCAGAAGAAAAAAATATTGTCCAAGTTCCAGAAAACAAAGATCAAAGTTCTTCCATTATTTTAAGTGTCTCTACCTATTTTAAGCAATTTGCCAGTTTGATATTAACACAAGAATATGTATATGCCCCGGATATTACAGTGGAATATGCTCAACGAGAAGGTGGAGAAGGGAATAAAAGGGATGCATATCAATTTGAGCTATGCCGTCCGCTCTGCATTTGCAATGGATGTAAACTACTTGCAGATCCCTTGCTAACTTTGCCTTAATCAATCATCTGCAAGATGGAATCTTGACAGCTTATTTTTTCTCATATTTTCCCATCAAAGGCTTGAGGAGAAAGCGACTCAGCACAACGAATCGATTGCCCTAACATTAACGCGTTTGTGATGTCAATAGTGTAAAAAACAATTCAGAGTTTCAGACAATCATTCTATACCCAAAAAAAAAAAAGAAATACTAATTTACACAGACAAACCACTTTTGCAGAGCATATTAGCAAAGTATATTGACGTATAAAAAGAAAAAAAAAGGAAACTAGAGCTAAAAGTTTAACAGCATCCTCTCTAGATCTTTACACTTGAGATCATCTCAATTTTCGTCGTCATCAACGTCTAGATGAATCGTCCTCCATTTCTCTCGCCACAAGCTTCAAACCAATCGCATCATGCAGCCCTCACAAACCAAGGCGAGAGAGAACGGAAGGACGAGACAGATCACAAAAGACCAACACAAGAAACCACCTCGATATACGAAAGTGAGAGGTGATGAGTCAGGCGCGGAAGCAGCCGACGAAGCGCGGCAGGTGGAGGTGGTGCGGGGCGCCGGCACCGCCGCGGCCGTCGAGGTCGACGAGGTGGTGCGCGCAGCTGCCGTGGAGGTCCTGGTCGATGAGGTGCTCGACCTGGACGAAGCGGTCGACGCGGCAGGGGATGGCGATGGCGCCCTGGTGCCTGAATCCGTACTCGCGCTCGGCCTCCTCCAGCAGCGCGCCGAAGAGCGGGTGCTTGAGGTGGCCCAGCGGCACGGCGAACCGCCGCTGCTCCTCCCCCTCCGCGCCCACCCGCACCGTCACGCACCCCTTGGGCGCCACCGCCATCCCCTGCTGCTGCTGCTGCTGCTGCTGCTTGCTGTGCATGGTCGGCAGGCAAGCCAGATCGAGACCCAGAGAATCGGAGCAAGGAGGAGCCTGGTTCTTGGTTGATTGTTCAAGAACAAGAAGTCAAGAAGAAAAGACTGATGGCTAGAGGGAGGAAGAAAAGGGCCAGGGGTCGGAGCTGGAGATGGCGAGGCGGAAGACGGTGAGGGAGGAGTCGCGGAGGGAGGTGGGCACGTTGGACATGGCCTACTCCACTTTGTCTTCTCGACGACGATTTCTTTCTGTTCTTGAGCTCCGAGCTGCGATGCCAAGCGAGGGAGGTGGGGAGGCGACGGGCGCGCGCCTTTTATAGCCGCCAGGTGGGGTTGGTTGCTGTCCTCCCCCGCCCCCGGTCGGTTCCCACCGGCTCGCGTGCTTCCTCTCCCACCCGAGCCGAACCGTGTGTTGTGTGCGCAGCAGTGTTACATGATATTCGTGTCATTTTTTTTTCTAATCGTACATCTGAATTCGACTTGGAATTTGATACCCGTGTCAAATTCTAAGTTATATTTTATATATAAAAATTTTATTTACCAAATTAAATATCTAAATTCGAGTTAAATTCTAACACCCGTATATGTGTCTAGTAATACTGTTGCACGGCCGCGACCTGCGGCTAGGTTGTCTGGCAACACTGTTGTAGGTTAGGGTGGTGCTGTACTATTGTGTGTGTGCACGTCGTGTATGTTGTATTACGTTTTTTTAAGATAAAGTCACTCTTAATACTTTATTTTTTATGTAATGTCTGAGAAGAGAGAGTAAGAAATTGATATTAAGAAATAAGTGTTCAATATATGAATATGTTTGGCTTGTTTTTTAAGTTATCTTCTTTTTAAATGACTTGTCACGTCATCTTTTTATTTAAACGGATGGCTAATTAATATATAAGAAATTAATATTAGGAGTGGCCTAAAGCTCAGATGACAGCAGTTCGTCAGGCTTTGCTTGGGATGCTCGTTGTGGTGGATGATGGGGGTGCTCGTTTTGGCTCTGTATTTTTTTTCTCTGGATCGGATCGGAGTTGACCGGGTGAGGATGTAATGAATGAATTAATAATCAGGGTAATGCGCGTGCATGGGTGCTTGGCGTGTGGAATGAGTTGGCTGCTTGGGGTTGACCAGTTACGATTGACGATCATTGCTGTTTTATATGTTGTTGATTCATTCCTTGTCTATGCCACCGAATCAAATTCATGAAAAAAACTGACTGTAACTTTTCCAACTTTTGTAACTGATGTGGTTGCCGATGATCTTATCGTGCATCGTGGTTAAATGAATACATGAGTTTCGGTTAAAAAAGCTGACTAACAATGCAGAAGTGTCACGCCTCATCACGGAATTCCTCCAGATTCTGGTGCTGACAGCTTGCGAGATTTTTTCCTGAAGGATTCGGAGAGAGAGAGAGAGAGCGCCGCCGCACCACATGCTCGTGTGGCCAGCGTCGCGGCCGCGTACGTTCCACAATAAAGACGATGCGTATCTTTTCCATGCCGAGAGCGCTACCCGTTAATCTGGATCCTCATCCTGTCTCGTCAGTCGTCGCAGTGCGTGGTGACGGTTTTTCCATCGTATTTTCTCGTCGCTGCTCGGTTCAGTGGTGAGTATGAACAGCGCGATTATGCCAAACTTATCTGGCGAGTCCAATCGAGCCATCAACGTTCACGAGCTTGGAAGGCACCCGAGTTGTGGCAGCTGCTGGCTGAGAGGTTGGTTGATGGCGCCACCGCCTTCCATGGCCATTCGGGTGGATTTGGCATCGGTCGTCGGACGGCGCGCGACAGCACGGCAGAGCTCAACCGAGCTTGGCATCTTGCAACTGGCAGCAGTAGCAAGGCTTTGTGCTCTCACCTTCACCAAAACAGCTACACGCCTACACTGGCTTAACTAGTCTGACCTCAACCTGAGACTGACGCTGGCAAGCTGACTCTAGGAGTTTGGTAGGAGCAGACCTGGCATAAGCACAATAAAGAAACCTATGCCTCTTCCTAAAAAACAAACAGACAAACAAAAAACCTATGCTTCTTGGATCAGGAAACTGCTTATAAGTTCGCTGTCCACAAATCTGAAGAGAAAGGATTATGTGCTTCGCCTGACAACTGAAGAAATCCAGATCCTCTATAAAAGACCATTTCTACCGTAATGTAAGAACTGAACTATACGGTGTTCAGATGCATTAATTTGGTTTTTTTTTTTTTTCTTCTGGAGAGCATGGAAGCGCTACTGAAAAATAGCGAGATAGGCTCAAGAACTACCTCAGGTTTGACAAATCCGTGCGCTGGACTCCGTGTTACAATTTTAACATGGAGTCTGGTCTGACAATTCCTGGCTACCGTTATGCAGGGCCATGCCCGTCACGCTAATCACGTACCGAACCCGGTTAGTGTCACAGAATAAAGGCCGGAACCTGGACTTGACCCGTTGACGGCATCGGTCCCGCTGGACCACGCCACGCTCGCCACATCCACGCTCGTCCAACCGGACGTACGCCCCCATCGATCAATCAGCTCCACATGAAACACGGCGGGCCATCTGGAATAACCATCGTCCACGCCCGCACTAGAAACGGCAACGGCTCAAAGAACGGCCCTGCCGCGCGTTGACATGCGCGCACAACGCCACGCGCGGCCCGCCCAGGCGAGTGCGCCACGACGTGGTTGGGGTGGCGCACAGCGCGGCCTGCGCGCGTGGAAATTCTTCGCTTCAAGTGGGAAGCGCACCTGCGCCAGGCGGCGCCCGGGCGAGTGGGGGGACTGACTCGATGGTTGGGTTGGGTGTCACCACCGCGGGCAGGCGGGCGCGCGCTGGGTTGCGGGGCGCGGAAGGACCGACCGATTCCATTCCCCGCGTTTCGAGGAGGGGGTGACGCCACGCGCCATACGCCGACCCCATACGCCGACCTATGCTGCCTTTTAGGCCGCTCTATGCGTCATCCACCGTTTTTACAAAGCAAATTCTATAAAATTCGATTCTGTAAAAAATTATTGTTTCTACAATATTACGTATCTACTTACTTTTCAGTTTAATTATTAAATCACAAGATAAATAATATAAACAAGATTAAAAAAAATCTTTCTAAACAGTATCTATAGAATCTAACAGAATCTATCTATACGACTCCATCCACCACCGCCCAACCACCCTGGAGTCCTGGAGGCCGCCGGGCTGGACCCAACTCAGGCCGCACGCGCCTAAAAGCTTCGTCCCGCGATTCTTGGACCCCGCGGGGTCAGAACTCAGAAGTCGCTAGTCATAGAAGGCAGGTTCAGCGGTAAATCTCTTGTGGGATTTGGAAATCGATTGCATGCTTGCAGCTGATCCTGACCTACTTCGTCAGGACTCGTGCGATGCACGAAGGCATGGCCCGCTGTCCTCATCCGACTCACCCGATGCTTTGGAATTCAGTTCTACCCTCGCGGCCTACGATTTCATCCCGTGCCGTACCTCGTACGCCTGGCAGGACCGCGGCAGGGCACCTGACGTACGTGACGTCTGCCGCCCTGGCCTTGGCACTGGGATCGTGCGGCGTCGGCAGCTCGGTCGGCATTGGTTTTGGGTGGGGCGCGAGGGAGGCCGGATCGGGTGGAGGCAGGCACGGCCGCAGGCAGAACCGGCGCTTGCGTGCCGGCGCCGTGCCGCTTGGGGCGGGTCTACACCAGCTGCGCGTGGCGTCTCGCGACGCGCAATGCCATGTGCTTCGGACGGTTCTCCAGAACGCCTCGAGAACGCGTATCTTTGCACAGGCAGGCAGGCAGGCAGGCAGGAGCCCTGCCGCTGTAGTAGTACTAGTCAAAAGCACAGCAATTCTCTACGGCCCGTTGCTCTGCTTGCTTTCCCTAAAAGAAAACTGCTCTCCTTGTGACGCGAGATGGTTGGAGGCAAGCTTTGCGCTGGCACATGCATGCGACCCGATCGCACCGTTGTTTTTATTAGTTAGAGTGCCGCTTGTTGCCTGGCTTGCAGAGAAGCGTTGACACTTGAGATCGAAACTTGCGGGCTGTGCATTATATTAATGGCAAAATTATCTGTATACCACTAGTAGCTCAAGTAAAAAAAAATGTTGCTTTGTATACCTAACATGGTCATCAATACACTACTTTAACTACTAATTACTAATATAAAATGTATGCAACATATAACAGCAATGTAATATTTTGAAACTACTCTTCAAGACAAATATAATTATAGTATTTTTAAAAGGTCAATCAAAATATTCAAAACGATATTGATGATCAAAGTTTAAATGTGTTGATTGCACGTAACACAAAACGACACTCTTTCGTAATTCAAAAAGACAGTCTGATGGCATCAAGGAAGGGTGCCTCGGTGGCGTGTTGGTTGGCATTGGCCACCTCCTCATGTCTAGCTTAGGGTCGCATGGCACAAGAGGGAGGCAATATTGGGGATAGATAGTGGTGAAGGCGACGGAGAAGATAAAGGAGGGGATTGGGAAGGGGATGCTGGAAGGGCTCAAGGCCGCAATGACAGAGTGGTAGACGGCATCAAAATAAGGAATTAATTAGTGCTAAAGTAGTAATTCGTGTTTTGGGAGTGACATTCATCCAATCAAAAATACTTATGTTTTGGATATGATATAATCTTCGATATATATTTTTGATCACTAGAGAGAGTATATTTGCATACCGGCTTCAAAATAGTGGTATACAAGCAATTTTGCCTATATTAATCTACCAAACGCAGCCAAGCAATTGCAGTTTAGGCTATGACGATGCAACTGCAATGGTATAGGTCTGGCGTATGTTCCGATCAATCAGCAACAGATCGCTGTTGCTGCAGCGTCAACGGCAGCTGGCGCCGAACGACTCAAAGAAAGAAAGATGCATGCATGGCTTCATCCAACTGTACAAGGCGGAGGTGGTTTTGGCATTCTGAAGCCCCTGAGGCCACACGGACGCTTTCAGTTAGCTAGGCTCTCAAACATGCAAGCCACGCTGCCTTTTGTAGTAGTTATAAGCTGCAGATACCATGCATCCGTCCGTTGTGGTTGTTGAAGTAATTTAAAGATCTCTTAAAAAAATAATTACATAAAAGAGACACAAAATAGGAAAAAAAATTATTCATTTATATTTACAATGAGTGGTTCTGTTCTGTATATATAGTGCAAAAAATTCTAAGAGATATAATCGAATCTTTCAAGATATCGAGACGAGCCCATATTTGATTGTAAAACTCTATGTTTCTTAACACTCTCTCTTAAGTACCTCTCACAAAATACATATGTCTTATCAAAACTCTCCAAAAACCTAGCAAAAAAACTAGAAGAAAGAGTATATAACTCACAACATAGTCACACGAATTGCCTCATTAAAAACATTATCATGAGAAACTTCAGAAAAAACTCATTTAAGCGAAAAGAGTACAATCCCTCCGAACACTTCACATAATAATCATGATTAACTTTGGGTATTTAATCTTCTTGACTAAAGTTTAATTCTTCATATCGGTAATATGTAAAAATTCTTTCTCTAAAATATGCAACTCTCTAAGACTCATCATCCTAATGCCACGAACACATCTTTCAAAATTAGATGCAGAAAGAGGTTTCGTGAATAAATCTACAAGATTTTCACTTGATTTGGTATGCATTACCTTTATTTCATCTATTTTATGCAATTCATAAGCATAAAATAACTTGGGGCTAATATGCTTCATTAAGTTGCTTTTCACATATCCCGATTGCACTTGTGCAACACATGCAGCATTATCTTCGTAGATAATGGTGGGGGTGTTAATAGTGTTCAAACCATATGACTGTTGGATATGATTGTTCACTCTTCTAAGTCATACGTATTCCCATGCGGCTTCATATGAAGCTATTATTTTCGAGTGGTTTGTCGAAGTAGATACAAGATTTTGCTTCGATGATTTATAGTATATTGCGGTTCCACCACATAGGAAAACATAGCTAGTATGTGATATCGTTGTATGCGGGTCTGACAGGTACGCAGCATCAGCGTATCCAATCAGACTTAAGTCCTGATTTTTTTCTATAGAATAGACCCAGATCTTTGTTACCTTGCAAATAACGCAGAATATCCTTCACGTCCTTCCAATGCCTTTTAGTGGGCTCTACGCTGTATCATGCAATTAGATTTTCTGCAAACACTATGGCTGGCCTATTGCAATTAGCCAGATACATCAATGCACCTATTGCATTTAAGTATGGGAATTTTGGTCCTAACACTTCCTTCCCCTCTTCTCTAGGTTATCTTGATTTGCTTGCAATGACCTTCCGACCATTGAGGTTTTAGCGGGAAATGATTTTTCAACATTAAACTGCTCAGTACGCATCACTAATGCACTATTAGTGACGGGTCCAGTGCCGACCCGTCACTAATGTGTGGTCCGGGCTATGACCGGGCAAAACCTGTCATTAATGAGGGTTCATTAGTGACGACGAGGGAATGACCCATCATTAAAGATATTAGTGACATGTCATATTAAAGTCCATCACTAATAATTCAGTCATTAGTGATGGATATATGGGGCACACGCCACTAAATGTAGCCCACTCATTAGGAGTCATTATGAGACCCGTCACTAATATTAAAGTAATTAGTGACGGGTCGTAGTTGTTACCGTCACTAATGACTGACTCATTAGTGATGATATCCTTATCACCCGTCACTAACTTCTGCCACTCTTATCTGCTCGATCATTCTTATCCGCCCATTTCTCTCTCTCGACCATTCTTATCTCCGCTCATGTCCGCTCGCCTCCTCCTCCCGCCACCGCCGCTAACGCTGTTGCCATCCTCCCTCCTCCACCACAGCCCGACGTATGCCACTGCCCCCTCTACCCGCTGAGGTTAGGACGATGGATCAAGGTAGTGACGGGAGCTGTTGTCGTCGCTGTGGCGGACTTGGATGGATCCCGACAACTCCTCTATCAGCTCACGCACCAAGCATACACTACTCTCCAGACGTTCACCCACCAGTGTTCCCCCTCCGACCATGATCGAGACCGATCATAGTAACATCTTTTCTTTTTCTCCCTCATTATTAGGCTTAGTAACATTCATTAAGACACAATAATTTAATTGAGTTTATAGTACATTAGGCTCAATTCATATCATCCTATCATGTAGGTGTTGAAACCGATCTTATAGCTTAAAGAGGTAATTTCTGCGATAGGTAGGATTGCACCTTTGGTGCAATCCACTCTAGATGGAAGGAATTTTGTGAAGCTATGTATCTCTTTTGACATACTTTCAAGGGGAGAAAGTAGTGGGGATATCATTATTAGGTCATGTGACAAGGCATCACCGATTTCGTTGCATTCCGAAAAAAATCGCCGTTGAACGGTGCCTAAAAGTGCTTGAGGAGCATAGATTTTTTTTCCTGACCAACTATTTTCGAATAAAAGTGCTTGAGGAGGGTGAAGAGGATTTGGCTTAGATCAGTGAGAGGCTTGCTCAGTTCCATGAATATGGTATGGTACATTAATATATAATCTGGTTGTTTTGATATACATGACTGTTAGCATGTATTATTTTGATAATTGTATTTTCTTTGCTTATAGGATATTTTCGATGATACCTTTACAGCAATTAGCTTTCATGCTATCTTAGATCAAGCCATGGAGCATCTTGGGATAAGCTTTTATGGCCTCGGAGAGGATTTCATTACTGAAGGCAATTTTCAGACTAATATAAGGTTTCATTTAAGTAGAAATGAACCAGCTAATAAGATATTATTTATTGTCTATGGTAAAGCATTAGGTCATCCATGTCAAGCGAAAGAGAGTGTACTAATTCATGTGCTAATGTATATCGATGAAGTATTAGGATACAATATTGTAGATTTCAACTATGTTAAATATCAGATGTTACGTGCTCCGGCAAATGCTCAAGTGTAATGATGTATGGATATTTGCATAAGTACGTAATGTATGCACGACTATATTGTATGACTGACTTGAGTTAAATTCAAATTTCTAGATGTATATCTGTGTTCTTGAATGTGAAGACAGTTGCCAAATCCTGACATTGCTTTAGGATGTCATCCATCGAAGTTTAGTTCAGTTCTGTTGAATGAGATATCGAAGTACTCTCTATTTGCATATCCACGGTTGCAACCATGCAACCACATATGTGGCTGCCACAAACAGGCACACCGTGTGCACCCTCCAGCCTCGCAGCCATGTGGGACAGCGTTCTTTCGGCCTCTGCCAACCCAAAATCTTGGGTCGGTACGGAGGCTCAAGACGACACGGAGGCCTTCCAACATCTGCATGGTGCAGACCTTGCCGTGCCAGGAAAGGTCGTGGCCGAGTCCGCGGCCAAGCAGGCCGCCTTCCAGTGGTTCTTGGCGGTCGAACCCAGGGGTATTCCCACCCAAGCTTGGTCCCGAAGTCTTCCAAAACCCCACAAAATAGGGTTGTCTTCCAAAAATCTGCCTAGCTGTGGTAGCCCCGCATGTGGTTGCATGGTTGCACCATGGATATGGCAGCCATGCTTTGGTGGTTTTCCTGGTGGTGTCCTAACCTCTCTTAGCACTTCTGTATTCGAGTTCCCACGAACAGTGTGTTGTTGACGCAAGAGATCATCTTGCGCTAATAAGTATGGCGAGAGTTTCTTCTAAAGAGGAGACTCAAGCTTGGAGACAAAGTTTGAGAGGAAGAAACACCGAAAATGTATTGATCATCCAAAAGATTGGTCCAGGGGGAGTATCACTATGTGTGTTTGTGTGTATCTGTCCTCCCCTAGATGACCATGGCCCCTCATTTATAGGGTTGTACTTAGCTTGGTGTACAATCACTATGTACAAATATCTCAGAAATGGTCGAATTACATGGTCTTATCCTGGATAACTACTTTTAATCCTACATAGAAGATAAATATCTATTGTATTAACTAGTGCGACACAAGTAACCCTGAGGGGTGAGCCAGTTGCTAACTGCAGCCTGGTGCCACACTGTTAGGGATATCAGGATGATATTCATTGCATTGGAGTATCAGGATAAGCACTACTTGCACCAATATTAATCGCCTGTCATTTCGTTAGGTCGGTTATATGGGGTGTTCTTTCTTCTCCAATATTATCTCCAGAGATCTGCTATATCTTCAAGTTTCGAGAAGGCTACGTAGGCATCAGAGGGATGAGTTCGCAGGGATTTACAGCCTCCGAAAACCAGACCTCCTGTTGCGAATCTGAAGACCAAAGGTTCCGGAGAGATCTTTGATAACAATTCTTAACTATTGTCCGTAGACTGAACATGTATCAAAATACAATAGCACAATCACAGAAACTAGGAGCAAATGACATAAAGTCCCAAAGATCCGATAACAACCAGCAAGACAACAGTAAACCGGAGTGGCCCAGCAGAGAGCACCAGTACTAATGAGCGTTCTCGTCATCTTTCTGAGCCCTTGGATCAGCTCCAGCAAGTCCATCACCAGGGAGCAGCAACCGCCGACCGCCAGCTTGAGAACCAGAAGAGTGCTGACAACAGCATGGGTTGCTTGAGCTCCCCGAGTGGTGGCTCGGAGGAATCGATCTCGTTTATTCTATGAAGCGACCTCACCCGGGACCCGTCAATAGGGGCCAGGTCTTTCTTGTTCACAGGCACACAAATTTCGTGAAGTCGCCACATGTTGACATCATGACATGTTGTCATGTGACTTTATGATAGTGCCGATTAGTTAACCAATTTCTCTGCTGAAATACAACTACATGGACACCACGAAACAGAAAGAAATGCGGTTTGAGAACTACTCGTAATTAAGACTTCGAAATAGCTAACAGTGGCAAATAACCAACTAGATGATTGGAAGGGTGACAGCATGAGTTTTGCGTGGATGACGATTGCTCCCCTACACAGCACGAGTTCAATGACCAACGAGCGTAACATTCGGTGAAACGAACAATTTCTTTCCCTTTCTGAATTAACAAACAAATGGGGCAGCATCCTGCATCCCATCACACCGAAGCCGTTAGCAAGATGGCAAGATGGGATCAAAAGGTTCTGACTTAACATCCCAAGCTAGATTCAGACACCAGATATGTTCTGTATCTAAAACATCGACCCAGTCCCATCAAAAGCTATGTACACATGAAGAAGGCAGGAAAAATTGCTTAGCATCCAACCATTTGTACACATGACAATGAATATAAGGACAATGAGACTTGGAATTAAAAAACAATCCATGACCACCCTTTATGTTTTTGGTGCATGCTTCTTCAAGTAACAAAGAAATGAACATAAATTGTTCAGCAGGCCTCTAGCCCACAAGACAAAGTAAAAAGTGTCCTCTTGTCGAGGAAACATTTTATTCAAAGGCCAGATCGAAGTTGCAGAAATCAGGAAACCGTCAGCAACGCAACCGCCGCATTCTGATGTTTTTATCCAAATGCCAGTTAAAATTCGATGGGTTGCCTCAAGAACAGCTCCATTTGCTTCGCCCTAGTCTTGATCGACATATCAAACACCTTCTGCCCAAATTCAATCACTAGTCCTCCCATGATGCTGTAGTCAATCTGCAGAGAAAGCACAATTGAGGAATAGTCCTTAAAATAATACTTTCGAGGATATACATGAAGCTCGTGGATCAAGTAGTTACCTTCTGTTCAACCAAAATAGTTTTGTTTTTCCCTAGGATATCTTGCAAGGTCTCCTTGAGTTCTTTCTCCTCCTTCTCAGGAAGTGGCTAAAAGGAGAGAGCAAAAATATATCAGTTAGCAAAATCTATTGTTTTCAATACATAATCAAGGAACTATAAAAAAAAGCTGCACTAAGTATGCATCCACCTATCAATAAACTGAGGTAAACAAGCTTAAAAAATTCCAGAAGTTTAGTTCTCCACAGCTTGTAGACATGGAGGACATACATGGAAACTGTTTGAGAGATTATCAATGCAATAGTTACTAGTAACCAAATGCTGCATCATAATTTCAAGATATGCCTCTCGAGTTGATTGACACCATTGGAGAATGTGAATTTAAAAAAGCATGCACTACAAGTGATGATATGCAGTACTCAAGACCATTCAGACCTATCCGCTAGAACACAACCACTGCCAATCATAAGTGATTTCTGATACTTTATAGTTCAGTGTGCAACTTCAAAGGACATGAATTTGAGACAATGTCTGGTAACTTTCCATACACTATCTGCAGACACCATACACTTTCAACAAACAAAAAGCTTATTTTCGTCACTGTGATCAATGGATACCTACTTTTAGCTAGGAAAATAAAATATGGCAAAAAAGTAACAGTACGAAAAAAGATAAACTACAGAACAAAATAAAACTTAACACACGAAACTACAAAAGACTTCGAGAAATTCACACACAGCAAAAGTCAACCACCAACGAGTCATTTCATATTGTCATTCAATGAACAAAAGAAAACTATGCATCATCACACATTCTTTTGACATGTGAAGGGAATTGAGCTATTCAACCAGACACTATATTCCTGATAGCAAGAGGACAGAGAGCACAGAATATCAACTTACAAGAACTGTCCTGACAACAACCGTCACCTCCCCCTTATGTGCCATGGTCAAATCAACAAACCTCTCCGCAATGCGTTCAATATATTTCAGCCTGCCATTGACCGCCAGGACAGCTTGATAGAACAACAAAAAATTAGGCACTGCAAGATACCTAATATGTATGAAATAATATATGCATTTCTTGATGATACTGGGTACATGAAAAAGTGAAACAACATCCAAAGAGGAATCCTTCAATTTACAGGTTTTGCTAACAAGCAAATAATTGACTATATAACTACCTTTCTAATAGTATTACTGTCCATGTCAAATTATCATAGCAGATCAAGACCCAAAAAGATTTTGTTGCATTGAAATTATCACGACATAAGGTAAAAAACTCTTGATATGGAAGAAACTATTGGAACCAAAATCACTGAAAATGGCTAGACACATTTGGGATGGTACATCAGTAGCACCAACTGCATAACAGCTACCTCCCTTACAAACTGAATTCTCTCGACTCTTTTGAGTTCGTCAAAGAGATCAACTGATCGTAAGTACTATAACAAACTCAGGCGCATGAAGATGAGTGGGCAAAAAGCATACCCAAGAAATTCTTTGTGACATCCGAAAAACCAGCTTCAGTGAAGATTTCTGTTATAGCCTTCACCCTGGTCTCTTTTGGCACTGACAAGTCCTTTATAAATTGAGAAAACATTGGGCTCTTCTTGGATGCCTCTACAACAGTTTTAATCTCAGATTCAACATTGACCAACACGTTTGCTTTGGCAGCTGCAAGGAAAAGTGCACTAGCATAATTGCCTGTGCCACCATATAGAGCTTCTGGAACCTATTGACACAATGAAGATACATGAAAAGATTATTGGCCACATAAGGACTAAGGGCAAAAGGAGCATGTCTAAAGCTGCCAAGAATGAATAAACTTAAATCAAGGACAATCGATGCCTCAATTCATATAAACTACACATATAATAAGGAACAAGAAAATATACTCCCTCCAATCACAAATAAGTGACGTTATGGACATTGACTCAGTCTCCAAAATGTACATTTGACCACTAATGTCTATTCTAATATATTTAAAAAAGTATAGCAAAACTATAACATACTATACCATTAAAACTAGTATTTGATGTGAATCTAGTCATATCAGTTTCAAATGTTCAATATTAATACATAAAGAGGTATTGAGAGTCAAAGTTTAGAGACTTTGACTGCACGCAACACAAAACATCACTTATTTGTGACTGCAGGGAGTACATCAAACAACAGAGTCCTTACTGAGCAATACGGTTAAGTACATTGTGAGCAAACTTTCCTTCACTGAAGCAGCGAATAAATAAGTTATAGATTGTAATCCACTGATCTATCCATTGTGTATGACTAAAATAAGTGATGGGCGTACGCACAATAACATTCAATAGAAGATCAAATTGTATCCAACCCTAATACAGCACTAAGGTTTCCCAATAGGCAGGATAACGGAGAAACAGTTGCATCACTTCAATGTTCCCAATAATATATTCTCATCCACTCTGTAACTACATTCGCAAATCATGAAAAATGCAGTACCTTGATCTGCTTCCCGGTGGGCTTGGCCACCTCCGACGCGAAGCCCCTCGAACCCTACATCAGAACGAACATGTTAGTCTCCCTAAAAAAAGCACAAAAACTCATAAGGATGACGCTAGAACCACCCGCAAAATGCCCAAAAACTGTCTGATCTACTCGAATCCAAGGCCCCGGGAGAAGCTACTCTCTACCAAATAATAATATGACGCCATTCAAGAGACTATGGACGCTGTTGAGGTCCGCTTTTCTCGTCACCTCGCCATTTCCCAATTTCGCGGGCATGGATGGAACACGAGTTCGATATTTATACGGCAACCCAACCCAGCCCGTGCAAAACTAAAAAAATTGTTTGGTCCAGATTGGTCTGGTGGGTTCAGCGGATTGGTACGGATCGCAAAAACTTGCTCTGGTCAATTTTATTTTGCAGCAAATGGTCAGTCTGTGAAGTTCGCGAGTACAAGAAAAGCAGGCGGCCGCTCATACGGGAAATGATAGATCTGCAGCTGGGGCAATTGACCTAGTATAACCAACTGCGCAGGCACGTTTCGACGAGAAGAATTAGTCGACGGATCAATCGATCCAGAGCGGAAGACACGGAGCGCACCTGAGAGGAATGGGAGGCGAGAGGTCCAGAGCCCGCCGACGACGACACACAGGGCCCCGAAGCCCGCCGAAGAGCGGGGATGGCGACCCTCCTGGCCACATAGCGCAGCGCCATGGCTCCGATCGGCCGGATCTGGGGGAGGACGGCGCAGGGTAGGAGACGGTCAGTTTCGTTGGCTCCTCTAGCTTCTTTGTTGGCGAGGGAGGGGGGGGGGGGGTTCCTGTATGGATGGAACGGCAGGGGGACTAGGCATGACATGGCAAATGGCAATGGTCACATTTTAGCAGTGGCAATGACAGTGTGTCCGTGAGTAAAAATTCCAACGGGTACATGTTTATAATATAATTTTTACTGTAGATATGAGTGTATATTTAAAGTTAAATTCAGCTGATATAGGGATGAATATGTAATAATTTTATTCTTACCTGTTTTACCTATATACCTCATTTATACTTGTTGTTTTGTTATGCAGTTAAATTGTGAAACAATCTTTACTATCAAAAGTTGACATACTTGGTCTTTTTTCATCCGTAGGAAATTTTATAAGATCCGAATTTTTAAAAGATCTACTTTTCTCAGGCGCGATATATATCTTCTACTTTCTCTTCTACACATATCAACAGTTAAATCAAGGAAAAAACGATGTAATTAAAATCTCACATTTTCGCAAGTGTTTCTTATAAAATTTCCTTATCTCCCCACCCGTCTAATAAAAAACCGCACCGACTCTCTGAAAACCCAAAAAATCCGAGAAAACTGCCCACGTCACTCCGAGCGAGGTTTTCGTGGGCCGCTGGCAGGAGATTTTCGTGGGGATCTTCAAGGCGGCAGCCCACCCGTGCGTGAATCCCCCTCCCGTCCACCGCGAATCACTCAATCAGCAAGCTGAGCGCGACGAGTTGGGTGAGGTTGGACAACGCGCCGGAGAGGCTCCCGTCGAAGCCGTTGAAGGAGAGGTCGAGCACCTGTAGGCTCCGCAGCCGCACGAGCCCCGGCGGCAGTGCGCCGGAGAAGGCATTGCGCTGGAGGTGGAGCCCCGTGAGCGCGACGAGGTCAAAGAGATCGTCGGGGAAGGGGCCCGAGAGGTTGTTGGTGCGGGGGATGAGCACCTGCAGCGCGGCGAGTCGTCCGAGCGTGCGCGGCGGCACGGAGCCCGAGGCCCGGGAGGCGCAGCGCGACGACGCGGGAGCTGTCGGCGCTGCAGGTGACCTCCGTCCAGCTACCGCAGGAGCGCGGGGTGCCGCAGCGGCCCACCCCCGCCAGGAAGTCGAGCAGCGCGGCCTTGTCCACGTCCGGCTCGGAGGACGCGAGCGAGAGGAATCAAAGCAGGAGGGCCGCCACGCAGAGTGGCAGCCGGGGCGGCGTGGCGGCGCTGGGGCTCACGTGAAACTCGGAGGGACGCATCCATGGGAGCTCCGACGTCTCCGTGCTCACGCCCAATGGCGAGTCCCAAGCCGAGACCTCCCGCCAAATGCTCCTCTTCGACTCCTTCGATGCCTGCTTCACCAGCCCACTCTCCCGCTCCTGCCGCACCGCCGAGATGATCTGGGAAGGACGCGATGAGAACCTCATCCCGGACTCCGATCTCCAGGAGATCGATCTCTACTCTTTCCAGGTTGGACTTTTATATGCATATTGGGTAATTTGTGCAATGCTTGCAGGGTGTTTTGGGGAATGTCTGACCAGTTTTGTCATCAGTTTGTTGGTTCCTTGATGGATGCTTGGAAGATGCTTGTGGAAATGCCTTAGTGTAACGAGCAAGATTTGTGGAAGGTGCTCGTGATATAGTCTTTGTTTTATCATAATCAGGTATATGCGCTGCTTTTAGTATAGGTATGTTTGCCTTCTTGCATTCCATTTTTGCCATTTGGCTATCCTGAGTTTGTCTTCCTATATTTGCAGAGACAAATCAGAGAATATGCCTTCTGAATGGGAGTCCTTATGAGTTATCCGTAGTTTATTTTACAACAAGAATAATGAATCACTCATTATCGTGCCAGTATATGGTTCTGAAAATTTCAGTGATCTACGATGCAGGATAACTCAAGTAGAGTAAGATTTTGGTTCCATATGTTTTGTTAATGCAGTGATTTTTTTTATCATGTCATCTTCCTTAAAGACTTTGTCCAACTATTTCAAGGTACATTCGACGAGAACAACTAGATGCTGGTTTCCCTGTTTTTGAGACAGTCCTTGAAATGGCATGGATTTGTGGCATTTGATGATGTCAATGGATGAAATTGTTCTGCCATATTCCACAAACAGCACATACAATATGTTCGATTTGAAAAACTACACCCTACTATATTTGATATTTGATAAGAATGTTCAAGAAATAAATATCAAGTAGGTCAATATTTTCTTCTTCCTGTGTTCCATTTTTCTGCGAATTATATCATACGCTCTTGATGCTCCTTTCTACAATGATGCCGAGTACGATTGGCTGTCATTTCAATGTCACCTTCCATAATAACGATGAGTTAACACTTAAACATACTTTGAATAGACTGAAACATTCAAATCTAGGATGGAGTGTGACTTCAGGATTTCCCTTGGTCCACCTTCATTTATTGTTAGCAAAACAGCTAGCAACGTCGCGTAGCTTCTCATTTCGTTCACTTTTCGATTCTCTTTCTTGTTTCCATTTCCTTTATTTTTTTTATCCTCAAAAACTTCCCTTCGAGGTAAATTGCGAAAGGAAAGTAGAGAGAATCCCGTCCTGAAGTGAATGATCCTGGAAATCTCTTCGTGAAGGGAAACTGTTGGAGCGCTGAAGGGAACGAAAATCCCTTCACGACGAAATTTTCGTCCGCGACAGAAATCCCTTGGGCATGGTCTTACTAATGATTATTGATTAGCTGGAGGCAACATAATTTGTCAGCATTCTTGTTCAACGGATCGGATTGGATCATCCATTCCAATTCTAACTACAGATATGAGATCTGTTTTACTAATATAAATAAATAAATAAATTAGGAGGAAAATTAGTAGATAATCATCTTATAATTTTTTAGATCTCATTTGAAATTAAACTATGTATCACTCCTGACATATTTGTTTAACAACACTCTCATAGTTCATCAACATCTTCATACCTTAAATTTATGTTTAATATTATCATGTTCAATATTTATATTTTTATTGTAACAAACGAGCATATAGCTAGAGCTGAAAACACTCAGCTATGATCTCCCCTGCTAAACATACTATTAAGCTATTTAGTTGAAAACAGTGCCTTTTCATTGATGTGTTGTGATATAAACCTTAATTGTATGAAATGAAATGACATGTACAGTGAAGCTATTCTAACCATTGATATTACCGTCGCTTCTTTCCTCGTGTGTAAATTCCTCTATTTGAAATGCCTCTGCCTCTTCTGATAACAAGTCTATGTCTCTACTGCTTTTCCAAGTTTATATGTATGTACTACTAAGCTGCAAAATATAATTATTTCATGTAGAATATGAATTTCTGTTTTAACATATGGGCATTTAACTAGTAAGTTGTATGCCTATATGATAATGTATTAATGTGATATGCATGTTAAGTATCTGTGAGATGCTGGTTTATTATCTTAGTTGAGACACGTGTTAAATAATGATATTAATATTATATACTTGCTCTTATGTTCGGTGCATTTTACTATAATGGGCATACAGGCGTGTACACCGGTATGTGATGCCCATGGATGATGGACACGGGCGTCAGTTTTCACCCATGACAGGTAATGGGTGCGGACGCGAGTTTGAGAATTAGCTCATGAGTATATGTTTGTATAGTTTTTTCCCGTGGGTATTGTACATGTTGCCATCCATAAGGGAGACATTAGCTAGGGGTGTGTTGGGTTGTTAGAATCTCCCTTAGCCTGGTCTGGTGGATGCGTATAATCTCAGATAGAAACATGTTTAGTTGTTCGCATCCACTATTCGAATCAGGTTCAGTGGATATAAATATACGGTCACATCGTGGTCTAGGAGCTTCACTCCGTAGCCTGATCCGATGGATACAGACTCTGCATCCGTTTACTTAACAATGTAATAAAATTATTTTCATAATCAATCATAATTTTAACTTTTGTATACCACTCATATAGTCTTAGATTCAATCAACCAAATAAAAATTTAGCTCAATTTATCCAGATAAATACAATCATTCAAACTCTCTTTTTTACAATAAATATGATATAGCTCAACACCATTCCCTTTAACCTACTTATGCGATACAGTTCTACGAAATATAGTTTACAAACCAAACACCAAACCAAACACACTTAGAGGAAATTGGTGTATGGATGGAACGATAGGGAGGTGCAAGCCCAAGGAGCCTTTTTTATTTTTATATTGCAAAAATTAAAAAATTGCAAAACTAGACGTCCATTTGAAAAGTTACAAAAATAAACTATTGTCGCTCGTTGGAAGAGCAACATCAATGTGTCACCTTACAATGGGCGACACTTTAAAAAAAATAAAGATGTCGCCCTTCCGATGAACAACAAGTTAAAAAAACAATGTGTTTCGTTACTCTTAAAATTCAAAACACTATTAAAATAGTCATAAAAAATTCTTAAAAAATGTTATAGAAGATACTATAATCTATCTCTTAAAAAATTCAACACAAACAATTATTTTACGGATAGACTCTCTACAATAAAAATTGTGTTTTTTGTTTTTATTGTACATATCATATTTTTGTCTAAATTTTTTTATGGTTAGATCATATTATTCTTTATAATATATATTTTAAAAAAATCATGACTATTTTGATAGTGTTTTGAATTTTGAGATGAATATAATGTAGTGTTTTTTTGAATATTTTAACCTATCGCATGTTGGTATGGTAATATCTTTATTTTTTTTAAAGATGACATCTGTTGGAAGAATGACTTTTAACGGGCAACAATATCATATTTTTACAATTTTTTCAAATAGATATTTAGTTTTGTGATTTTTTTATTTTCAAAATATAAAAATAAAAAAATTCCAAGCCGAAGTCCTAAAGTCTTGTTGCGGCTCAAGTCTCGGAAAGCCTTCATCTGGGCTGGGCTAAAAACAAAGGCAGGTTCGGCTTTGGGCAAACGAACTCATCCTGCTCAACATTTGGGCTTCTTTTCAAAGAGCAGCAGTTTCGATGGCTCCCAAGAAATCAAGCAACGAAAGCCTGCGGATCTTCTCCAGTAAGATGCTCCTGCTTCTGACAGCCCCTCTTTCCTGTTTAGAGAGAGAGAGAGAGAGAGAGAGAAGCCATCTTCTGTGCTTCATGAGTTCATGTTGAACCCTGTTGTCGCTTGCTGCCAATATATTTATTTGAAGCGGAGAAATTTTAAAGAAATTTCACATGAAATAGTTCACACCCAGCAGATATCTGGAAAAAAAAAATTTGTGTTCCAGACGTAGCCAAACTGTGCCTATGGGCACCTGACTCATGTGTTGATCATAACGAATTGTTCAGATGGAAGAGGGTTTATGTCTAGTCTATTTGAATTGGGAGGAAAAATGAACTAATTTCTCTGCTAATCAACGAACTCGGGTCAAATTCCTACCAAAGTGCCAAATCAAACAAACTCTAAAGTGGGCTCCCAAGGATAAGAACCTTTACTCCCCGGTGGCTGGCTTTAGCGCGTTTCCTAAGCACCTTTTGTACTTGCACGCATTTGTTAATTGCCCTGAAGACCATAAAAGTGCACCGTACAAGTGCCCGGAAAAAGGAAGGCATAAAATTTTCTGCTGCCCTTTTTGCATTAAGATAGCTGTGCTTTGGCATATGATAAGATCATGCTGCCAAACCGCAATATCTTCCCAGGCATTAAGATGATCACATGACCATAGTTCACCTTAACAAATTCACCAAAATTGCTGCTGCCTGCAACCCAAGTTCCCCATCGCACCAGGTTGAGTCATGTAGCATGAGCTAATTGTACAACGCCCATTCATAGCCAAAAACGAAAAATGTATCATAACCAAGAGGTTAAAAAAAGGTAAAACGACCTTTCCTCTAGAACTCCATTTTGAGCTATCACTTTCGGTTTCTTTTTCTTTCTTTTTTTTCCTCTACAAGCATTCTCTACAAGAAGCTAAGCCACAAAAAGATGAGAGATAAAACACCAACATCCAATGGAACCAAGGCAAAACAATATCAATGGTGCCGCCTCCCATTGCTGCTTCGCATCGTCAATCCATGCAAAAACTTGGTATAGCCTAAAAAGCTAAGCCTGCCATCCAACGGTCTAATCCAATCACGGACAATAGAATACGCTGCTGAGGAAAGATTCATCTCCTGTGTGCAAGAGGGGAGGCAACTAGATTAGCATCCTTGCGAGATCAAAGGTTTATTTCATCGCTTAATATATTTCTGTTGTATACCTGAGCTAACTCCTCAATTGTGACAGCACGGTTGCCTTCCTGCTCAAAGTACTCGAACGCGGTACTGGCGATTTCTTCCCACCGTGTCAAGGCCTCAAGCTGGTAAGGGCTGATTGTAGCTGCACGGAACTCCTCAAAGTCCATTCTCCTATACGCTAGTGGCTCCAGCTGAAAAGTGATTACATCATTACACAGGTAAAATGAAACACTGAACCATATATGGCATATACGTCCAAAATGGAGAGGACTTAAGATTAGCTATAGAGTGGTATTTCATACTGCATTTAAGATTTCAAGGGTTCTTGATTCTTTCATAGCATCAGTAGAGTTTTGTAGAAGAGCCTGCATAATTGAAGGTATGAAAGGAAGAATTGAGTTCAGTATCCCACATATGGAAAGCGCTTTCAAATGTCATAAATATACACGTTCAAATTTAGAATCTGAACAAGCCAATTGCAAGTTGTTGTTTTAAAGCACTTACCATCCTGAAGTTATCGATACATATTCGACCATCTCTACTGCTTGGTTCTAACAAATTGTATTGTGCTCTGATGTAGATAATCTCATCTTCTGTTATTGCTCTCGACAAAGCCTGTCAAAGGAAAGAGGGAAATAAGATTAACACGACTGCAAATTGGGCAACATGATAACAGCAGGACCAATGCAACGAGAAAAGATATCAATAATGCATTTAACTGTATTTTTTCAGATCCTCAGCTCCCTTCATCGAATCTATTAAACCTAAGCAGCTATTTTTGCAAGGTAGAAGCATAGATGGTGTCGTTCAAATGCATGCCATGTAAAACACTAGTTACACTAACTGTAAGCCTCTAAATGCAATGCTTTACATTCAAGAAAAAAAAAATTATTTTCATTGAGCCATCAATGAATGAGGTATAGTTAAATGCCCAAAGGAACTATAATATGAAAAGTAAAACCTTCAATGCTGCCTGTTTGAGAGGAGTCGAACGAAAATATGCCTTAACTAACTTGAATACTAGCATATCCAGAGGTATCTGCCGGTGCTCATCTCGCAACCAGGGGTGAGCTGCAACATGCAAACACACATAAGTAAATTACTGTCATTCTTTGGAAATTTTAAAAAGAAATGTTGAATACAGTTGGTATGCAGACGCTACAAATTGAAAAATCGTCAGTGATAGTACTTACAGAGTGCCTGGGCAGCAGTCATTCTTTTTCTGTAGTCCTTGTTAAGAAGTCTTTTGACAAAATCTTTAGCTTCAGGAGATGCTGATTGCCATGGCACGTCATCAAAATTTGGATCAGCTCTCAGCACTGAACGGAAAATCCCTGATTCAGTTCGTGCCCAGAATGGTCTGCTACCACACAGCAATATATAAGTGATAACACCAATACTCCACATGTCAGCTTCTGTGCTATATGACCTATACAAGACTTCCGGAGCTACATAGTATGCACTGCCAACAATGTCATTAAGCCTTTCATCTGTAGAAGAAAAAAAACATCAGGCACTAGAACACATTTCCGAAAAAGGTCTTAACGTATTTCATTAATGTCAACGGGCTTTAACATATTTGTCGGATCAGAAGCCATTTTTTATTGGCATAATCCTCGTGTGGAATACCTGGTCTTATAAAATCTGAGAGGCCAAAATCAATTAACTTCATAGGAGAATGTTCATCCTTAGTGCTGAATAGGAAATTCTGTTAAAAAAATACAAGGGTCAAATTATTAGAAGGAACAGACCACAGTTTTCTAACAAGACAAATCATATTCCATTTATATACTAACACAGAAGACCAACACAAAGCCCACAGACCTCTGGCTTAAGATCACGGTGAACAACACCCTGAAGATGGCAAAAAGCAACGACGTTTAATATCTGTTCAACAATAATTTTTGCATCCCCCTCGGTGTATCTTCCGCCCCTGAAAAAAAAAGTAGACAACCAGTACTGTAACAAAGCTATGCTTGTATTGGTATTCATGAAATGTTTCTCAAGAAAATGTAATACCGGGACAAGATTTTGTCCAATAACTCTCCACCTTCACAAAGCCTGATCAATAACAGGTTAAGAAAACATCAATTATCATGTAATTTTGGATTAATCTTGCAACAAATATAAGACCTATTGTAACAGGTAGGAAGTCCTTTACCATATGTTATGTGGTGCAAGAGAACATCAACCCTAAGGTGGACAATTTGACTTTTGAGCATAATAATACATTCTGTACTAAGATAAATGGCACATGCAATATTCGCAATTTTACATTTACTAGATCAATGGTATGTAAAGGTAAGGGAGAAAAACATACTCCATGATAATGTAGACATTAAGGGCATCCTCACAAGCATCATAAAATTTGACAAGATTAGAATGCCCAGATAAAGCCTTCAAAATCTTCACCTCTCTGCGCACATCTTCAATAGATATTGCTGTTGTCATCTGCTAAAGAAGAGCAAAAGGCTGAGATCACTTATACAAAATAAAATGTGAAAAAAAATTCATAGTTTATATGAGGTAGCAGGGAACAAAATTGCATGCGTGAATATAAAAGGTATGTATTAGACTCAAATAAATACGTCTAGTGCTCAAATAATTTATGTAAGTAGGCTTCTGCAGTAGCGAAAATTATATCAGTCCGGAATCCAATAACCAAGATAAGTCGCAACGCTCACAAAAAAATGGTGATATATGTACATGACAACATCAATGCTGTCATGCACGTATATGCACCTAGAGTTTTTTTTTCATGCCTATTGTATAGGTTTTCTCGACAACTTGCTGCACAAACATTGTAGATGTCAAGGGAAACAGCAATCAAAACTAAACACTTGTCGAATTCAACAATCTGAGTCTCGGCAAGGACAATATCAGCAGGAAGTTGTTCCCAGTGTCAACATGTTCTCAGCTTTGGCACCCAAAATCTAAAAGATATTTCTTTGTCTTCTAACCCTTTTTTCTGTCTTTTCTTCTACTTCTGATTTTATCATCAAAATGCTGCAAAATGGATCGAGGGATTCCTGAACTCATAACAGTCAACTGTGATATCTTGGAAATACTCTATCTACAATGCTAGTATTTCAAAAGCTATCTGAAGTCTCATTAAGAACTCAGTTACTTCCAAGCTAGTGATCTAACACTGCATAAACAAATACCCCACTATATCTTAAAGAAAGAACAACAAAACAAGAAACAGGTGGCAGATGGATAAACACTCAGATCACAAAACAGACAGTATTAAATGCGACATTGCTGAAACAAGATCTCCACAATGTACTTCTAACCCTCCAGGAAATACCAATGCCAGTGCGATTGCAAATACCCTGCTCACTGCGCAAGGGAGTGGCGAAACAAATGATGAACTTATCATTACAACGCCTGTGCTAGTGGCATTGCTGGGTTACTGAATTCTTGTTGCAAAACTAACAATCCATCCTTAATCTACTAAATGAAACTCAAAAGGATCACGGCAGGATGACAATTCTATCTCCCAAGTTCTCGGTTCATGATTTTCTGTAGGAGCCAAGCCGATTGAAACTCGAAATAGTGTGCATTTTAGTAAAAGAGGAGTGTGAGATCACGAATTGCGAGACCTTGGCTTTGGAGATGACCTTGACAGCGAAGGCCTGGCCTCTCATGTCGCCCTTGCGGGCGCGCGCGAGGCACGTGTGGCCGAAGTGCCCGCGCCCCACCTCTTTCCCCAGCTCGTACTTGGCGGCGAAGTGGCGGTCGTAGCCGAAACTCTTGTCGAGCTCCCGCTCCACCACCCCGCCGCCACCGCCGCCCCCGTGCTCCGGGATCGGGACCTCGACCGGCGGCTTCGGCGCCTGCGCCACGGAGGCCGGCGACCGCTGCCCGAGCCGGCGCGCCAGGGACGCCTTGATGTGCTTGGCCGGGGACGGCGGCGGGAACGGGCGCCGGAAGAACTGCCGCGGCGTGGACGCCGACGTCGCCGGCGACGGCGCGATGCCCTCGGGAAGCGGGCTCCCCGCCCAGGGGCTCCCGGCCGCCGACGACCTTGCCGGCGTCGCCCCCGCCCTCCCCCCGCGCGGCGTCCCCGCCGGCGACGACCGCCCGCTCCGCCTCCCTCCCCCTCCCCCTCCCCCTCCCCCTGCTGCCACATCCTCCGCCCCACCCGCAGCCGAGACCGTGATGGTCGTCGCCCCCACGCCGCCGCCGTCCGCGTCGGCGTGGACGTTCCTCGCGTAGCACTGCCCCATGGCCGGTCTCCTCCTCCTCCTCCACCTCCCCCCGGCGGCGATCGCCGGACCTCGCGCACAGAAATGCGGGTTTTGGGAGGAGAGGGACCGAGATTTATAGCTCCGGAAGCGAGGAGAGAGGAACGGCGCCGGGGAGGAGGGAGTGGCAAGTATTAATGCAGCGGAGGAGGAAGAGAGAAATGGAAGGGAGCCGAGGGTGGTGTGACGAAACGAAACGAGACGGGAAGAAGAAAAAATGCAGCAGTGGCAGTAGGCCAGTAGTAACGTAGCGTGCGCCGTGCGGACGGCGTGGTGTACTGCTGTGCGCCTGTGCGAAGGGAGGGAGCGGTGGGAATTTGGAGCCGAGGGAGGGAGGTGAATGACGGGTGGGACCCAGTGCGGTGTTGGAAGGGGGACCCGGATGGCGGTAGCGGAGGGGCAGAACGTTTCCATGAGGGGAGTATTTTTGCCAGGTTTTATACGGTCGCATTTGAATTTGGCCCGTTTCTAGAGGTGCTTCGTTTCTAGAGGGACTATGGGGAAAAAGATATTACACTAAGCTTTTTTTTTCTATATCCTCCAACGTAAATAGCGATGGTGGTTTGATCAGAACATTCTATATGGATATATGGATGCTGGATGCTTTTATTTTCCTCGCTTTTGTCATAAACCTTGATAAATCAACAAGCAATCCAACTCAGTGACGCTCGATCATCACAACTCAGATGAATACATGGTCCTAAATCAGGTTCAGTACACCAAACGACTCGATACGAGATAGAGAGAAGCACAGAGGTATTAGCAAGCCGGAATAAGGGAAGAGAAGCTATGAGGAGGGAGGAGCCAGAGGTAGAAGATAGTGCCCAGGAAGAAGAAGCCGATTTGATTCGATTTTGTTATGTTCTGTCTTCTGTTCTGTTTGTTCCATCCATTCCCTCTATTCCTTCTTTTGTACCTTTTTGCTTGCCTTCTTCAAAGGAGCGCCAGGCCAGCCTAGAGGGGTGCCAGCATACTAGGCAAGGGCAGAACTAGCCTTGGTCAAGCCCCGGGTTGGCCTAGTTAAATTTAATCTAAGCTTTAAAAAATCTATTGTTTCTACAGTAAAATAATGGAAATTAATGTTTATAGTCCGGGTTGAAGCTTAGCATGTCATGGTCCTAAGTCTACCCTTGACAGTAGGGATAGTGTATGGCATTCTCCTCCCATTGAAGCATGACTTGTCATTAAACTGTTGTCGTTGCTAATAAAATTTTAGCTATACATTTTATTTTTCACTATGTGTCCACATATTGAGCCTCTCATATTAATATTAGTTACATCTCATCTAGGCCATGCAAGTACATACTTTAAAACGCTATAAGTCCACACTATATTGGCAGTTGCCAGCTACTCCATCAATCTAGGAGTACTAAGTGTATAAACAATAATAATTGTTTATAGCTACATGCTTAAGAAAAGAAAGTGTAAAGTACTACAAATTATTTAATACTAATAAAGATATAATTAATTATCTTGTTAGCACTAATATAAATCGTGCTGCTTAAATAACCACATGTGTTAGTGCAGTTGAGAAAACCATTTTTTTATAAACACATTCTCTAAACACTCCATTGTATATGCTCTAACGCCACTATGTTTATGAATATTGAAATAATCCAACTATACTATGTGCCACACTTTGAACTAAGATTGCGTATAAGTACAACTATTTGATTTTTTTTGTCCAATGGCCAATTAGGTAGCCCATTTTGCAAAGGTTGCCTTAGTTTCTATAATTTCCGTGCCTTAGTTTCTACCTGTATCGTAATTGTCACCGCTCGAAAATCAAATTGGCTTGTCTATGGATCCGGTGCCGGTGGTTGAACCCTTTGCATCTTTGTGGTGCGATTCACTGGATCAATGAGAGTGATCATAGTGCATTCATCATGGATTGATCACGCTGCTCCTTACACCTGACACCGTAATGTGGGCCACATCGTCCCGTGGGACCCAGTTGTCACTGCCCTACAGGGCTAGGAGTGTAGTCCAGCACTCTAGCTTGCGCTTCCTGTCCAACTATCCCCAACCATTTTCCCTTCATTTCGTTCCCTTTCCGATTTCCTTTCCTGTTCCCATTCCCTTTATTTTCTCTCATCTCCAACAGCTTCCCTTCGAGGGGAATCGCGAAGGGAACGGAGAGAGAATCTCGTCCTGAAGGGAATGACCCTGTGAATCCCGTCGTGAAGGGAATCGTGAAGGGAAACCGTTAGGAGCGCTGAAGGGAACGGGAATCCCTTCACGACGAGAATCTGCCCGTGAAGAAACTCCCTTGGGCTTGATCTTACAATGCGTCCCGACGCGGAATGCCATGTGACCATTTCCGCTCCAAATACCCCCGATTTTTTTCTGAATTTTTAGAAATGCTTGCAAATATGTGAGCCCGTAGTAATTAATTATCCCATTTATTGATATTGATATACGGCTAGATACGTATCGAGCAAGTGATTCGCAAAATAAAAAAGATATCGAGTAAGTGAATCCGTGATATTCAGTTGAGATTTTTCGTTCGTTCCCATTTATTTTCCAGGTCTTTGATTTTGGATGGGGATTTGATTCCGCGCATTGATGCTTGCTTGAAACTGCCCTGTTCATTCGCAGACAGGTGCATGGTGGTGGTCATCGCTGCAGTAGCGTCTCTTGCAAGTCTTTCCATGCTTGCATCATTGAGAAGAAATGACTGCTCGATTAACTGTTCTTAACCGGTAACCCCACCGGCCAAATCCTGATTAATCAAACCCTAATGACCGGTGACGAGCTAGGTTCGAAACTCATCTAGCTCTCTCCCTCCTCTTCTTTATCTTCATCCTCTATTTTCTTCTTTCTCTCTCATCAATGACAAAAAAAACTTATTGAAAGGAGGGGGAGGGGAGGGCTCAAGGGGCGTTCATTGGTGCTGATTGATTCAGTTCAGAATGGTGTGGTTGTCGGAGGATGAACTCCTGTCGTAAGGATCCTGAGGGATCCCTTTTTAGAGATTCGGCAGGGGATGATCCTGAATATGTTCGCTGGAGAAATAAATGGGTATGAATGCGATGGCCGGTGGGGTGGAATGATCTAATACGGAAAGAAGTAAATGTGCTGGTGTTTAGACAGGTTCGAGCCGCACGGGGGCGTAACACCCTACTCCTGTATGGATATTATAAATGACTTGAGAATGTCCCTCAAGGATGTTGCTAGTTACAAGGATATTTGTCTATTTTAGGGTCTGAGGCTCCTTGTTCTTCGGTCTGTGTGTAGCCGCCGGTTTTGGATGCTCTCGATCTACTCTTCTCTGCTTGTGAGCAATTGTTTCGTCCTCTAAGGCATGTCTTTCTTTCTCACTTTAACTCTGTGTCGCCGACTGCTTTAAATACCTGCCGGCAGCAGCGTGCCCCGAACAGGAGGGGGGCACAAGTTCCGAGATACTATAAATGGAAAGGGCGTCATCATTACCCCTGGGCGAAGTGACCGGGGGTGGAAAATGCGTCCCACGCCCGGTCATCCGTCACCACAAATGCACTGGCAACAGGCGCCGTGGGGAGGGCCCACCGGGCAGCCGTAGAGCGGCCCGGCGTGCCCGCCCTATCTTGTTCCCCTGCCACAGCAGCGCGGCAGACGGAATGCCTCGGCCCTTACGACGTTATCCCGAGACGGGTCGGATGGCACGGGATGGGTCCCGTGCATTCAATGACCCCACGCCCTTCTGCCAGAACGTGGCAAGGACTGACACCAAGCGCGTCGGGAGCAGTTGGAGGTGACAGGCCACACGCGCTCTTTAAATGCGGCCTTGGGCCTTTGACTGGCTGACACCTCATCAGTGGGTCCCTCGGGGGCCACTGTCAGGGGGCTCTCTGGGTCGTCGGGGAACCGAGTGCTCGGGGGTCACTGTTCACCTCCCCGAGCACTCTCTCCGAGTATGCCCTTTCTTGTCCTCGGGGAACCGAGTGCTCGGGGGTACTGTTCACCTCCCCGAGCACTCTCTCCCGGGCACACTTGTACGGCTCCTCGGGGGATCGAGTGCTCAGGGGCTGCTGCACGCAGCCCCGAGCACTCTCTCCCGAAACTTTCTTCAGCGGATCCTCGGGATATTTGGGTGCCCAGGGGGCCACCGCTCGCGGCCCCGGGCGCGTTTCTCCCGGTACTTAGCTTTCTTGATCGTCGGAGGACTCGGGTGCTCGGGGGCCACCGTATACCTTCCCGAGCAATTTCTTCCCGGCACTTAGACTTCGTAGATCATCGGAAAACTTGGGTATTCGGGGACCACCGACCGTGACCCCGAGCGTCCTCTCCCGGGATTTAATCTTTTTTACTGGCCTGGCCTCGAGATTCGGGGACCCTCAGTTCCTGATACACCGACAGTGATGTTGTGGAAAGTTTAGATTTTGGTTTGTGTTATTTGCATGCTAGTCTGATCATCATGTCTAGACTTATTACTGCACTGCTATTTGATCGCACAAATAGGAGTAACATGGCACTGTAGTTAAGAAAAGAGAACCAAGTGATTGTCTATTTTCAAGGTGATCTTCTTTTAAGCATATGTTAATTTATTTTATTAAATCAATAATCAGCTAAACAACTCTCTGATCTCCCTGCAAATCCACTGTAAAAAAAAAGAGACAAAAATATAGCAAACTGCATTACACGATGCTATAATTCCACAAAAGAAATGACGAAGAACGCATCCGTAGTTAACCAACCACCACTTGCTCCTTTGACCTACTGCATGCGTGATGCATCTCCCTTGTCTGAAACACTCCTCTAGCTAACTTGTGAAAAGAAAATGCCCTCAGATGCTGACCATATTCTGGACCAATATAAAACTCGCAAAAAATACACACCTCGCAATCTCAGAGAGCTTCTGGCGAGCACAGAGTAACACTCAGATTCTTCTACGGATTAACTACTCGTGCTCACCAGTCGCCGCACCGCCAGCCCAAAACGAAGAAGCAGCGGCCATTTGACAAGACCACAGGACCCAAACCCAGAATCTACGCGGCCAAACTTGCCGCGCTGCCGGCCAAAGTTGCCACGTCGCTGGGGCACAGGAGCTCGTAGCTAGTACCTACCGGTTGTTTGTCCACAGGCGACACAAGAGTCAGAGACGGCACGGCCGGGCTCCGGACTCGCTTCAAGTGACACAGTTCGCGGGAGCACCAAAGGGGTCCGTGTGGATTGGGCTGTGCCGCCGTGCCGCCGTACAAGCTGGATGTGGATACACTGAGCTTGTTCCGAAATTTATTAAGTTAAATGGGTTTTAATTAGTTATATAAGAGGTCGAACCAATAAATTATAAAAAATTGAACTTAAAATATACTATAAAATGTAAAAAAATATACTGTAAAATAAAAAAAAAATTGTTAGGCTAGGTTGGGGGATGGTAGGAAAAATTCACAACAGTATGTACTTGTGTACGATTTATCTCAGTCGTCTATCTCTTCTACTTAATATTTATTCACATAATTATTTTATCTATATTATATTTTTTACCTACTTTTTTAATATAAATCTCAATGTAAATAAAATATTCCAATTTTAATATGTGAAAATTTCCCTTCGTTATCATATGGTATAGCGACCGCGCGCCGCAGCGAGACGACGCTCGCTCTATGCTCGAGGTGCCTGCTGCTTGATCCAATCCTCCCTTCCGAGAGGAAGGAAAGCTCCAAGGCTTTCAACGACATGGTCCCTATTCATTATTCACTAGCAGCTACGACGTAGACTAACAAGAAAATGCGAGTATCAGCAACACGGTCGGTGTCAGCAAATTAAAAACCGCGCAATGCGTGCATACAAACAACAATAACCACCTCAATCAGGTCAAAGTCAGGCACTCCAACCTGACCAGCCGACGCAGGGTGCAGTGCAGCCACTGTCCTCATAGAGCCAGTTTGTGTGGTTATGCGGTTGCAGACTTAACAGTAGTAACCAAGAAGAATTCAGCCCTCTTCGGTTCGAAAAAACAGAGAAGAATTCAGCCCTCGGTACCGTCGAGACGGCAGGAAATCGTGAGGCACGCTACAATTGCATGACTTTGGGGATGGTCCTGCTGGTTAATCTTAGCCACGAGACAAATCAACATTTTCTTGAAGCAGTCGTGGCCGTAAAACTACTATCTCTTGTGAAGTAATTTGCAATCCAAAGTTCTCATCTAATTTCCTAAACACACAAAAAGAAAACTCCTATGTTCAAACATGTACATACAGACGTTGCAACTACGAGATTCAGAAGTAGTTTGGAACGCGTTAAATTTCACAGGAACTTCGAAGGAATCAGCTCTATTCTCGCAGGAATCGGAAAAGGCCCCACATTCCAAAACGAGACCTCATTGGGTAGCTTCATAAACATCCAAAATGAGTGCACACAATGGTTTTATGGTGTGGTGCAGTGCTCCTTCGTAGGTTACCTTGTTTAGTCATAATCTAGCGTCAGAAAGGTATCTTCCAATGAGCAAGTTAATGCTGCTTCGTCTAACGAGAACCATAGATGTCTACGCATGTGACTGCCTAACCGGCCTGAGCGTTTATTCTACTCAGTTGTTGAGCTGAGCACACGGCCGAGTGGTCGATTTGAAATTAGCAGCCATTCTGGTTAGACAACACATCACATCTTCGGTTAGTGTCCTTTCGTTATTGATTTACTAGCGAGCTCCTCGTAGTTTCCATTCTTCAAAAGTTGGTAATAATCTCTTGTACCACCATGACATGATCGCCGCACTAATGGACTTGACTTGGTTTGTGTAATGCTCACGATGCCATGCATAATCATGTGAAAACATCATGCTCAATGTGCTAATAGCATTTCTTTCTGGTACGTGAGGCTAGCATATTTTTTATAGATTCCGGGAAAACAGTTTCAGCCTCTGCAGCAAGGCTAACATCTTCTCCAATTAGGGGTGCAAGTGATACCCAATTGGTAGTCTGTATCATCACTTAATTCATTTTTTAATTTAATTAGGTAGAAGTAAATATTTAGTTACTTTTCTTTAGTTATGAGTCAATTCAATGACAAAAAGCATAAAACTTGCATTCATATCTCTGATCAGATCAGCATCATTGTAAAGAACCTCTTGTTCGACACTCAACAACATGGAAGTATATGTAGCAGATCGAAACCCTTCGGGGACCAACCGCAGATCGAAACCCCTCGGGGACCAACCCCAGTCCCCAGAGTTTCAGCCACATGAACACCGGAAGATCCATTCAGCAACGGCGCTGCTCCTTTTAAGCTAAGCAACAAGCTCACCTCACAAACCGAGGAATCTCGACCGCTCTTGTCTCCATCTCCCCGGTACTTAGCAGCGAGTGATGCAGTGGTAAGCATGCACCATGCACCACGGCCTATGCTGCTGCACAGATGGTAGTGTCACACAGTCCACACGGCCGGGCGGTCCCTGCTCCAGTGCTCTCCCTACCTGCTCTTGTTTTCTTTTGATGCGCCGCTGCGAAAGAAGGGGCCGGGGCAGGGAGGGAAGGGGACAGGGGCCTCCTGGGAATAGGCAGGCAGGCAGGCAGGCAGGCAGGCAGGCGCGCGGTGGCCGGTAGCACCGCGTCTCAGCGCCTGCGCACGCAGCAGGAGAGGCAGGAGGCGACGGTTCCGCGTCGGGGTGGGCCGGGGGGAGGAGCAACACCTCGAAGCGTCCCGCTCTCGTGAATAAGCCAAGCTTGCCAATCTGTGCAGTGTAATACTCCTGACCAGCTAGTCGGGCGGCGCCGTCCGGCCGGCCGTCTGCGCGCATGCTCGTCCGCTGTGGTCGTGCGGTACATTCCAAGCTGCGTTGCTGAAAGACGCAGGGTTTTGCTCGTATGGTTCAGGGCTCAGGTGCATCAGTGTGTGCGCGGAGTCGTGAGTTTTCATGTTTTGCATGCAGTCTGCGCGCGCAGTAGACTCGTCGACAGTCGCCAGATCGATGAGTGTGGCTTTTGTTTTTGCCATGCGCTGTAAACCGGTTCAGAGTTTCTGGCACGCATGGCAGCCTGAAAAGGACCCATCGGCAAATGCTTTTTAGATGCAGTAGAGAACAAAGTTACACAGATGGTCAAGAACCCTGCTGCTATGACAAAACTGTAGAGATCCCATGTACTATGCTACTACTGCATCGGTGACACTACTAGCCTTCTAATGGGTTGGGTTGATGTAGGTTTTTTTTTTTGGTTGCGTTGACGGTTTGGATGGTGAGAGCGGGCTTGTTTTGCTATTGGGTTGGGTTGGGTTGGGTATACCGAGTAAGTGGGTTGAGTGGGATTAGAATGGGTTATATGTTTGCGGGTTCGAATGGGTTCAACCCATGAGGTCCTATTTGAGTCGTTGTTCATTCTCTCCATTACTCGTTCCCTACTAACACAAAGCGAAGATATTGACGGCGGCAAAACGGCGTTGCGAGGGCTAAGGGAAACGGCCAAGTCTGCTCTGCAACCTCCGATGGCAAACACGAGTCGCGGGTCTCCTCCAGCTCCCTCCTCCATCCTCGGGCTCTCTATTGCCGCAGGCTCCCTCCTCCCGTCCTCTGGCTATCTGCAGGTGACAGCGGCTCCCTCCTCTCGTCCTCCAGCTATCAGCAGGCAGTGACAGAGGCTTCCTCTTGTCCTCTGCGAAATCTCTATCATGAGCCCCGCTCCTCCCTGAACCTCGTGGTAAGTTTTTCCTTTTCTGATGAACCGAGTTCTTGACTTGCTTGCCATGGATCTAGATCCAAAGCTTGTATGCATCCTCAATTAGTGCATGCCTTGATTTGTCTGATCATATCCCTCTTTATTAAAAGATGAAATCTTCACTACTTACGCTTCACTGACAAAGCAGCTCTGATATGAAATAGCTCTGGGCGGATAGCCATGTGTTCTTGCTATCGTTGTATGCATCATTGAACATCATATCACCTTTTGTGAAGACCTTTTCTGTTTAGTTGTTAGCTTGAAACTTCGATTGGGTCCTGGTGCCATGGTCCTGACTCCTAATATTCACTAGCATTGTTATTTATCTAGGAATCTCACCTTTATGTCCTTGTTTAGGAGCTGCTATCCAGCACTTTTTTGTTCAGTGTAGAATCAGATTCAATTACTTTTTTTCTGTTCGTTGATTATTGTGTTCTTGCATAAAAATATTTTCTCCTACCTATAATCATTTATCTACGTTCTGTCCCATAATAAATTTATTCATTTACTTCATCACTATTTATGTTACTGTAGAGTACTGCCACGCATGCACTATATATAAGGTAACTAATTTATCAAAGCTCATCTTGTTGCCCCTAATTTCTTTTCTTCTGAACAGACAAATGTCAGCTTCAAATGTTCTTTCCCTACTTGTGGGCTTTTCCAGACAATGCTCGGTAAATGGCATGTTTCACGACTAAACTTTGGTAGATCAGTTGTACTATATTTTGTTCATCTAGGTATCTAGGTTCAGTTGTACTCCATGGAGAGTCCGTTCGAAGTGCATATTGAGTGTTGTTTTTTTTTCGTCTGTTCGAAGTGCATGCTGAGTGTTGTTTTTTTTCATTTTAGCATCGTTGAAGATCATATTGGGACACTTCAATCATTTTTTGTCAGATTTTTCTTCGAGGCACTTTAAGAAATAGAGGCCTTGTAATAAATATTAGGTTCTATTTTTAAGCACTTGCCAATCTCTGCACATTCAAACAGAGAGATAGACAATCACTTGACTTCACGTTGTTCTTAGCCTCTTAGTATGATGCACAATCTAGTCCAGTGATAGAAAAGTCAAATACTGCCCATACAGGACGTACGGTTGCACTGAGATGGCTTAAGCATAACGGCGAAATGACTCGATCCTTAAGCGGTCAGGACAAACATCTTCTAGCAATGAATACAACAAAGGTAACTCAAGCCCCTAAGAGCATTCTCGTCCAGAGTACTACTCTACCTGCCTCTGCTAAAATAGTTTTCACCTATTTTTACACATCCCACATGACATCAAGGATCTCACCACCATCACGAAATTCACAACCATAAATGATTCATGGTATATGAGTTAACATTGATAACGATCAATGTCTCTAAAGAGACGTATTTTGAAAGTGACGTCTCCAGGGAGACGTATTCAATCCTACGTATGCTAGATATCAAGGCATCATCCGACATTAATATAGATAACAACAAGTAAATCCTAAGGTGATATATATTCTCGACGATAACATTTAAGGCATAGCAATTGTGTGATAAGATTAACTACTATAAGCAGTTGTAAGTATAATGCATAGTACATGTGATAGTAAGTTCAATTTTTTAGTTGATCATGTAGATTATTTGAAAGTATAGGTTCAATATGATCAAGGAGATATGGCTTGACTTCTCTGACGTTCTCCTCTAAGCCCTAGTCGTAATCAGGATCTTTCTCGCTCCTAATGCTTCTTGCGCAGTACTCATAAAACTCTGTTGGTTCTATGAATGTGGCTACTATCAATAATGAACTATACTACAAAAGAATCAAATAACACCAAATAGAAATCCAATGAGCTCTAATGGATATCACACTATGATAGATAGGTATATCTCGAATTTAGATGAATTTCGGCGATCAAAGCTAGAACGGAGAAGTTATGACTTTCAAAATATTTAATCCAAAATTAAATAGGGAAAATATGAAATTTCACTATTTATAGGCAGGACCCACTAAACATTAACCTAGGGCCCACTGAACAGTAACCCGATGGGACCCATTGCGTAGTGCCGGATTTAGGTCGAAATGGGCTCGAATTGGGCTAGGCTTGGGCCTAGGCCGCACAGTGGTCGGGCCAACTGGTGTTGTGGGCTGTGGAGCTAGGTTGGCCCACTTGGGCATGCCCCTCTGGTGGCTGGGCTGGCCTAGCAGGTCGGTTGCTACCGGGTCGAGCCACGACCTGCTTTGGCCGACCGCGCTAGCAGGCCAGGGTGGCCTCACGCGCGCGACCGCGATGGGCGAGCGGAGTGGGGAAGGGGGGAAACAGTGGTGAGCAATCGCGGCGGAGCCGCGTCGGTGAGCTCGCCGTAATCACATTCCCGTCGGAGTTCCACAACCAGATGCTAACGCTAGTCACCTACGTGCGACCGGGAACTCGACTAGGGGTTCGCTAACGGCAAGCCGTGACTGGAGCAACTCCAGACGGTGGCTGAAGAAGGCGAAGGCGGCAAAGAAAACTTGGGCAACACCTTCACTATTCTATGCACGATCTACCTGCAAGGAAAAGGATCCTAGAGCTCCTGGGCTACATGGCACGATGGCCGGACCACACCCAGATAGCATACGCACGCAGGCGGCGACCATGGAACGGTGGTGGAGGGAAAAAACGTTGTTGTACGTGGCCGCGCGAAGAGAGAGCACTAGGACGGCGACATGCTAGATAGGAGGTTGCACGAGGGGACGGGGATGCTCATCGAGCTCTAAAACAATGAGAAGTTGGACGGCGACTGGTGATGCGATGGAGCAGTGGCGGCGGAGCGGCTCGGCTTCCAGCACGGGCGTACTCCTGTCGGGCTTCTAGGCGATGGAGGGTGGCACAGGGTCGGTGGTGATCTCCTGGTGCTCCTCGGTAGCTCGCGGGAAGGAATGGCGGCTCGGCGGTGATGTGGTGGAGTCTAGGTGGGGAAACAGTGAAATGGAGGTAGGGCTGCTCTATTTATAGAGGGGGAGGGATGAGCAAAGAGGCGATGCGACTTGTTGTGCTGTCCACGGTGAACTGAACTACAGTAGTGATCTTTTTCACGGCATGGTGGCTCTGTGTCGACCACGCGCGTGCGCGGCGGTGGAAGTCGCACGACCTCATGTGCTCGGGTGGCGTGCTGTGAGGACAGAGAGAGGGGAGAGAGAGCACGCATTCAATGCGAGGAGGCGGGCGATATTTTCCAGGGGGATGATGGCTGTCACGGTGGCAGACAGCGCGATGGCAGTGCGCTGGAGGAGGGAGATGGCTCTGGCGGGCGAGCGGGCGAGCGGGCGGATGGGCGACGCATGGATGGCGACGCGCATGTGGGCGCGCGCATCGGCTGGGCTGCGCAACGCGGTTGCTGGGCCGAGCGCAGGGAGAGAGTGCGGGGAGAGAACAATGAAGGGAAGCCGGACCGGTGGGCTAGTTTGCCGGGCCGCGCAAGGAGAGAGGGAGGGAAAATTAGGTCCAAGGAGAAAAAGGGAAAAAAGAAAAGGATTTTGAGATAAATTCAAAAGAGAGATTTGAATTTGGATTTGAGTTAGGTCTTGGTATAAATTCAAATGAGGATATTTGAATTATGAGATGGGAGTAAAGCTCTAAGATTTGGAAGATGATTTGAATAAAAAAGATTTGAATTCAAATTGAATGGAATCTAAGAATAGATTTGAAATTGAGATACATTCAATTTCAAATCTTCACTTAAAGAACCATAAAAATAATAAACAAAATATACATGAATCAATTAATGCACGAGGAAGTTTAAAAATTAAGTAGTGCATTTTAGAATACTTAGCCAATTTAATATATATGAATATATACATAATAATGTATATATATATATTCATATACATATTTTCTTAATTTTATTTGGTTTAATTAATTATATATTTTTTTAATTTAAAGTAAAATTTACTATTAGTTAATATACTAAAACTCAGAATGTTATAACAGCCGACAACAAGCAGCAGTAGTACGTAGCATGGCAGCAGGCATGCTCACATTGCCCATGGGTTGAACCCATGGCAAACCTATAGGTTGAACCTATTGGTAGGTTAGTGTGGGTATAATTAAGCTGTTGGGTTGGATTGGGTGGGGTTTAGACATATTTTTTATGAGCTGGGTTGGGCTAGAAAAAGTAGTTGTTTTGTTATGG
Source organism: Phragmites australis (assembly GCF_958298935.1). NCBI lineage: Eukaryota > Viridiplantae > Streptophyta > Magnoliopsida > Poales > Poaceae > Phragmites > Phragmites australis. Next base: position 3,757,099 of record NC_084941.1, on the reverse strand, counting down.
ATTGAGTTGGATGTGGGTTGGGTTCTAACCATTAGCAGGTCTAGTGACAGAGCGAGCGTATTTTGTTGAGGGATCATGAGAGCACAGTCTTAAGTTCACCGTGTTAAGTAGTTTATCCTCACAAGTCACACTCTCATGTCTCTTAAGTACACGGTGCCCTCTTTGGATAATCAATATATTTCTTGTCAGGGATATGTTTCCTGGCGTCAATCCTTGATCTGTCAAATCAAAGATGAAGTTAGGCACGACTAGTATAGTGAATCACCTAGGCTCCCACCGGCGTACCATTTCTTGTTCGAAAATTGACCAATCGCACAGCAAAAAACAACAACAATCCGGTCAAATTACTAGATAAGCTCGTTGAACACACGACCCTCACCGCTCTCACTGCCACGCCCTGACTGTCCACCAAGCTACACCTACTACCACTGCCATGTCCAGACGCCTCCGACGCAGGGATTCGTTTGTCACCCTGCAGCAGAACAATGCCAGGACGCCGATGAGTTAGGCAAGGCAAGCGTACGTACGTACGTAGTAGATAGACAGAAACTGCCGCAACCATTTCTGTATCTGGAGCGACCAACCAGGCGACAAGGCGAGCGCGGCCGGGTCACCGGCTCCCTGGCCGTCTTCTCGTACGGCGCGCGCTTCCGAGATGCTGGCAGTGGCAGGCGAGCCGTAGGGTCGGGAAAGATGGGAATATCGCGGTATCACACGTCTGCCTGCCGGCCGGCCCCGGGACACAGGTCACCTACTACCGCTTCTCTCGTCTGCTGGCCGTTCTGGCCCCCTCGTTGGCGCGCGCCGTTGTCCGTTTCGCTGCTCGGGACTGCGCGCACGTACGCGCTTGGCAGCAGCACCGCCGCTGCAGTGGCGGTCTCTCGACGGCCTCGTCCTCGGCCCCGTGCCTTTTTATAAATTTGACCGCGAGTGTTTAGCACCGTGTGGATGCGTCTTGCCATGTCGTGGCGTCTTGGAAGTGTTGGTTCAGTTTTCTAAGGGCGTGCTAGCACTTCTTGTTCTTCTCTTTCTCAATCTCACGTGTATGCGCCGGGATGGAAGGAAGTAGACTGGGGTCAGTGGGGTGGGAGTAGGGCGAGGCGGGTAGGGTCAATGTGGGTTTTACACCTCGCAGATGTGGGGGGGGGGGGGGGGGGAGCAGAGCTGATTTTCGCCTATGACTCTCGACGGGTGTTCGACAGTCTGACTCTTAGCTGTCGCCGTCCTCGTCTGCTTTCCTCCCGCTCACCCTGCATTTGCCATCGTCCGTCTCGAGCTCCCAGTCACCGCCGCACCCTCAGGTCATCATGTGGGTTTTGGATTTCCGCTGGGTTCAAGATTGGGGGCATATTTCCATCCGTTAGGTGAATCGGATCCGGATCAGATTAGGTATCTAGTTTTCGATTCGGGTTTCGAGTCAAATGCGTTCTTGCTGTATCGGTTTTGACCTGACCTATTTTTTTTTTTTTTTTGAGGATCAAGAGCACTTCTCTTCATTAAACATAGGAACTACAATCAAACTGCAAACACTGCAGCAAGAAAGAAGGGGGCTGGGAGGCCCACGATGAAGCTGTCCTATGCTGCGCTGCATGCTGAGCACAAAGATGAGCAGCCCAGTTAGCAGAACGCTTTACAAACATTAACGAAAATGAGGAGAAGATCAAGCTAAGCTCTTGGATATCTGCAAGGATCGGCGCGATCTCAGAACGGTGATAAAGGCAGGCCTAGCTGGGAGAAGGTGCTCTGGTCACTGGGTTGATGGCAGTTTCTGCGTACCTGAAATGCCTGGATTTGTATGGGTTGAACTTTGAAGGCAATTCAAACCATCATGCATGCCAGATATGCAACTGCGATGCTTTAGAGCTTGTTTGGGACGCATGAACTTTACAAGTATGTCACGTGTAATAGTTCGATTCCCACATAAATCGGATGTTCCAAACGGGGCCGCAGGTACTGTAAACAAGTTTTCATGGAAAAATACATGGAATGCATGCATGTAACCACCTGTTAATATATATCAGTAATTAACTTCCGAACAAGATACATAAGTAAAGTTACAATTTGTTTTGACAGAGTTCAAAGTTCACTTACAGATTTTTTTTTGAAATAAAAGTTCGCTTACAGATGACGCTCAAATTCAGAAACCACCACAAAAAAAAGGAGAAAAAGACGACGGAACAGACCGACAAACTTCTCCAGCCCAGCAAGGCAGCAAGGAACGGCCCCATGCCGACCGATGCGAACCATCCATCTGTCAAAGCCGCAGGCCGCAGGCCGCAGCCCACACGGATCTCCCCGCACGACTGCACGAACAGCTCGGCCCAGGTGGACGGCGGCTAAAACGCGCGACCCAGTAGATCCGCACCTGCGTTACGAACGACGCGGTTACAAAATCTCGCACACAGATATGTGTAGTCGTTTCCCTAATTTTTTTTAGATATACATCATTATAAATATCACGATTTTTAAATATACTATTATAAATCTAATATTTGAAAACATGTCATTTCATATACGACTAGAGATTTGTAATAGTATAAATCTAATTTCAAAAGATTTGTAATAGTATGTATCCAATTTCAGGGATTTGTAACAGTATGTATCTAATTTCAGGAGATTTGTAATAGTATCATCTAATTTTAGTATATTTATAATAGTATGTCTAATTTCAGGATATTTATAATGTTATGTTTTTAAATACTGAATTTGCAATAATATATTTTAAAACCGTGATATTTATAATAGCATATATCTAATTTTTAAAAAAAAAGAAAAGAAAAGATACGTGTAGTCGTGTACGCTTCGCTCTCTTGCTCGCAGCCTCGCCGCATTTGCTCTTCTCCAAAAGTCCAAACGCACTCCGCTACCAACCGCAGCAGCGAAACGGAAGCGGCGATGGAGTTCGGCTCCGCCCGCGCCACCGCCACCGCGCACCTCGTCTCCGTCGCCGCCCTCCTCCTCCTGCTCGCGCACGGCGGCGAGCCCGTGGGGCTCTGGCGGCCGCCGCCTGGCGGGGGGCTCCTCGTCGGCGGCGCCGACAGGTACCTGACGCGGGACGAGCGCTGGATGAGCCAAACCCTCGACCACTTCAACCCCACGGTGAAGTCTCCCGCCATCCCACCCATCTCTCTGTGTCTCCTTCGGATTGATATTGTTCTCTTCGAATTTCTAGTGAGTCGTTGGGACTGGGTACCCTGTGTGGGGGGCTGTAGGTGACGTCTCGAAATGCATCCTTTAAACAGTAGGTGAGCGTTGAGGCCAGATACCTAATAGTAGTACCTGTTTCACTCTTTCTGCTGTAGTTTTAAGCATGATGTGGTTTTCTCCGGTCTGTCAACAATTTTTAGCCGAGACAGACTTGCTACACGCAATAAATCTGACTATCTGATCCTCTCTTTCACACCTTCATTGCATTTCCATACGATGGGAACTTCAATTACAGGGAGATTCTAATGTACTGCAACGCATGGGGTTGTTTTGTAATTCCCTGTTTTTCAGCTTACTCAATTTTCATTCAAAGTGTTGCATTGTGTGAAATGTTGATTATAACCTGCTATTGTTATTTCGGTGGTATTTTACCCAAAAGAAAACTCAGAAGTAGTTTGTTTCATGCATGGCCTGGACCTGAAATTTATATGCTATTTCACTGTGCAGGATCATCGGCAATTCAAGCAGCGTTATTACGAGTTTCTTGACTACTACCGTGCTCCAAATGGGCCGATCTTCCTAAAAATCTGCGGAGAAGCTTCGTGCAATGGGATTACAAATGATTACTTAGCTGTGAGTTTGATGTGTACACAATCACATTTTGAGTTTAATAATTGGACATTCTTTATTGCATACTCTATTCATGATTTGTGGTTTACACATTGGTTTGTATAATTCTATTTTGTATGCAACAACTCCAGCTGTTAGATAACATGCATGTGGGATGGATTATGTAATTAGGTGATAGCGAAGAAGTTTGGTGCTGCATTGGTTTCTCCAGAGCATCGATACTATGGAAAGAGTTCTCCTTTTGAGAGTTTGACGACAGAAAATCTAAGGTTCTTGTCCTCAAAGCAGGCTTTAGTTGATCTTGCTGTTTTCCGCCAATATTATCAGGTGTGCATATGTGGTCATTTTTTCCTGTCAGTGTCCAAATGAGTGCACCCTCTTATCTGAGTTTGCCATTCTGTCATTGGAAGGAAACCTTAAATGCCAAGTATAACGGCTCAGGAGCAGACAGTTCTTGGTTTGTTTTTGGAGGGTCATATGCTGGAGCACTCAGTGCTTGGTTCAGATTGAAGTTTCCTCACTTGACATGTGGAAGTCTTGCAAGCTCAGGAGTTGTTCTTGCAGTTTACAACTTTACAGACTTCGACAAACAGGTTAGCGCAGGTGCATATTCTGATTCATGTGATATAAATTAGCCTGCATCTAAAATTCTACCTTTGTGTATGATTTACATCTCTGAAGATCGGGGAATCTGCTGGTCCTGAATGCAAAGAAGCACTTCAAGAAATAACGAGACTTGTTGATGGACAACTCCAGTCCGGCCGCAACTCAGTTAAACAGTTGTTTGGAGCAACAAAGGTAATCCATTATTTGACATTACGTGTGTTTCTTTTGCTTTGATAACTTTCTGATTCCATCTCATTCACGACTAATTCATACTTTTTATTTTGAGTTTTGTTACCATCTTACCGAGTTATCCTGCAAATTGTATTAATAGTTTTGGTATACAAAAAAACTGAAAGGAAAAAATTGCATGAGGAGGACAATGCTGATTTGAAGTGGCATAAACTGATGTTGCTAACAGCAATACACTTTCTTTTTAATATAGATAGTAATATCTCCCTGGCTTGCTACTTCTTTAGAGATCAGAACATATTGGAATCTGGGCATTTTTACACATTTGGTGTAGGTAGCCAGTAACATTTCGTCGGAGAATATTGCAGAACATGCAAGTCTATGACTGCACTTTTGTTTCTGATGTCTCCAACTTATCTATCATTATATCCTTGCAATGCTCTTCTTTCTTCTACTTTAATATGCATGAATTTCTTTTCGATACCTGCAGTTAGAGAATGATGGTGACTTCCTCTACTTACTGGCAGATGCTGCTGCTATTGCGGTATGCTCAGTGTACCTTTTTTTTTTTTTTACTTCATCTGCTGAAAACAATTTCTGTACTGAAAACCTACACCATTTGCAGTTCCAATATGGCAATCCTGATGTCCTGTGCTCGCCACTAGTTGAAGCAAAGAAGAACGGTACAGACTTGGTGGTAAGTAGTACCATCATTTGAAAGTACAATGTATGTTCCTGTTAAGAATTGAGGGAAACTACATACATGTTACTTTTCTTTTCAAGAATTAAAATATGGTGACCTAGCGGCCACAAGTTTCTATTTTTGTGTGTTTATGTTATTAGTTAGCACAGAAATCTGGCGTGTTCTAACTATTAGTGTGCAGGAAACATTTGCTCATTACATTAAAGATTATTACATTGGAAAATTTGGGGCATCAGTAGCATCATACGATCAACAGTATTTGAAGAACACAACTCCTGCTGAATCCTGTAAATGCCTAACCCTGATATTCTGTTTTAGCAAATATCATGCTTTGAGAGTTCCAAATGGAACACTATGCACGTTATCCAAACACTCTATAACTGACTATTCTTCAAACTGTTGATTTTATTTAGCATACAGACTCTGGTGGTACCAAGTTTGCAGCGAGGTCGCGTATTTCCAAGTGGCACCAAAAAATGACAGTGTCCGTTCTACAAAGATTGACATAAAGTTAGTTGATATGCTTTGCTCAAGTCACATTTTTCTGTCTCCTACCAAGTAGCCTTTTTTTATCCTTCTACTCCGTACTTGTTTTTACAACAAGTAGCACTTACCAGTTACCACACTAGGAAGATCATTACACAACTATAGTATGTTGAAAGTTGTCTAAGTTTATTGATGTTTGATGTTGACCCGCCATTTATGGTCTTCTCTTTCTTGTGTGATTATGTTTCTAGATTTCATATTCATTTTTGTGTCCTTGTGGTTTTCTTTCTAGGTACCATTTGGACTTGTGCCGAAATGTTTTCGGGGAAGGAGTTTATCCTGATGTCTTCATGACGAACCTATACTATGGAGGCACAAGAATTGCAGGTGTCCTTTTAGCTATCAGCTTCAGTCCTTTTACCCACTATGTTTCTTACTTTTTGTCCTTTTGCCTATCCAATTCATCTGATAAAGGCATGGCTCATGCCAAAAAGGAAAAAAAATTGAGTCAATCACTTGTTCTACAAAAAGGGAAAAAATAATTAGAGGATGGCTCCTTGGATGGTTCTGATCGGTAGTTTCGATACGAAAGAAGAATAAGAACTGCCATGGAATATGAAAATTTACCATAACTCCTTTTTGTGAGGTTTTCACTACCTTTTTCTTTTGTTACAATATTTTACTACCATTTTTTCATTAACACAACACTATTGTGAGGTCTGGGTGCTGGAGATGCACAAAGCAGGCAAGTATGTGTGGTCGGGATCAGTGAATGTTTTTTTGAAAGGAAAGGATCAGTGAATGTTGGTAAATGAAAGACCAAAGAGTGAAGTGGGCTCATATCTGCCATGCTTATAGCCCCTATTTTACCACTAGGAAGCTTTCTGATAGTGTGGCCTTTGAATTGATAGTGTAGTCTTGTGGATATCAAATTATGTGCAGTGGCCTGGGCATAATTCTTCAGATTTACAGTATGACTTCCATAGTAGTGTGTTTTCGCTAGTCAGAGATTCCTTCATTTTTTTTTTGAAGTTAATATATCACACGCTTGCAGGTTCTAAAATCGTTTTTGCAAATGGCTCTCAAGACCCATGGCGCCATGCTTCTAAGCAGAAATCATCAGAAGAATGTGAGCCTTTTTTTGTCGTCCTTATCATTTTGTACGCATTTGCTTGTTTCATTGAGCACTATCTTTGTTTCAACTACGAGCAACAGTTATGAGTTTGTATGTCCATTTATTTCCAATGCCATTAGTATACTTTTGAAAGTTTTGCAATGCCTGCAGTGCCATCATACTTAATTGAATGCAAGAACTGCGGACATTGCAGTGATCTCTCTGGATGCCCTCAAGCTCCTTCAAATATTGAAGGTAGATCCACCATTCCAATGTTTGCTGAAGCTACTCTTAAGCATAGGGGAAGCTTGAATTTGTATGCTATAACTTCTGATTTCTTTGTGTCATCTAGGATTGGATGACTTTAGCTTTCTAATTTGTAAACGAACCCACATATGAGTTGTTTTTATTCTATATCCATCAGGTGATTCATCCAAGTGCTCATCTCCAGAAGCTTTGAACAAAGTAAGAAAGCAGATTGTTGATCACATTGACCTGTGGCTATCAGAATGTCAAGACCAAGGTCAGTTTGAGCTCTCTAGCTGTTCCACCATTGAACATTTGTGATCGTGAACTATCATTAACATTAATGAAGGCCTCTATAATATTTACTTTTGAGCTTCAAATATTGTCGATTGCTACGCCTACCTGCAATTCACTTCCCATTCATTTTTGGCCTATGACATCGTCTGCGTTTTCTGCATTTCAGGACATGATAAGGAGACATCGCCAGGAAACAGATGGAGCATAGCTACTATTTAATTTACCTGTGCAATCTACCGAGCATATGAGACAAATATGGCTGCTATTTACAGTACTGCAGTGTATCAACTCACACAAATAATACGGGCATGAGTATTCCACTCGGTCTCGGGCGATTGCATGTCAAGCAGTCGAATAACACTACAGGTTCTCCTAAAAGAAAAACCATGCAGGTAGATCTCAGCATAGATTTTGGAATACTTGCAGAGTGAGCCCATGCACACCTTATGGTCTCGGACTTTAATCAGTAGACAATATCATGGTATGTAAATGCAATCATATCGTGTGCTAAACAAGCTGGTTAGTACAAGAGCACATGCTGCATCTCGCGCATGCTCTTTTAACATGAGCATGTGTCATGTGTGTATTGTTTTTTGTTCCAGGAGATTAATGGACTGATTGGCATCCCTTATCCACCAGACTCACGATTATTTTGTTAATGGATAATTGCTTATTAAGTCATTCTTGACGCTCTAGCTCAAAGACAAGCTAACCAGAGTATTATTGTTGCATGAGACTTCACATTTTTGCCTCCTCTCCAGCCTGGTGGCCATAAAATTTGAACCCATTTTGCTATGTATTTACACCTAACTAGGAGGGTTGTTCATAGTTGAAAAACTAAGTTAAAATATGCTTTATTTTATATGTGATGAGTGATTGACAATGTTATTATTTTGGTTTGTTAATTTATAGACTACACATGAGCATGTATATGTGTTGCAATTATAATCATAACTAATCAAAGTTGCAGAGAGAAATAGAGTTGATATGTTTGTTTTTTAGTCTAGAAAAATTATACTCGCCGGATGATCTGGCGCTTAGGATTTTGTGCACACTGGAAGGTTCGACGTTTAGGTGAGTTTCATGTCGGAGTATTTCAACTCAGAAGCAGAAGATGAAGTACACACCAGACGGTCCGGCGATAGGCAACAATATATATCGGAGTATTCTTGCAAAGAGGTTGCAAATCAGCTTTGGTGGATTTGTACTCGCCGGATGGTCTAGTGCTTAAAGGGATGAACGTCGGATGTTTCATCGGAGCAATTCTTGCAGAGAGATTGAAGATGGTTGGTCCGAAGAAGATTTATATGTCGGATGGTCTGACGATGAGATGATGGAGATGCTAGAGCTTTTCTTACAGAGAGGTTGCAAGTGATCGGTTTGATGGTTTGAACTCGTCGGATGGTCTGACGTCTAGGAGGTATACGCACGGGAACATCCGACGTTCACATTTTCTGTACGATGTCTTTTTCAAAAGAGATTTTGATTTCTGCTAACTGAGATGGAGTTAGGGATATGGGTTTGCTTATCTTGTGTTGTGTGGGTGATGGATGCGACTTGACGGTCAACGATGGGATGATCGGGGTCAAGCGGGATGCTTGATGCCGGACGATCAAGTAGGTCAGGCAGAGTAAAGGGTGATTCTAGCTATGCACATGGATGTCAAGCAAAGCATAAGAAGATGGATGAAAATAACATGTTGATAAAGTCAAACGAATGGGATGTCGGTGCAAGTGACAAGATGGCTTGAGGGATCGGGAGTGGGAGATACTTGCCATCGGTCAAGATCATAAGATGGAGTACATATGTTGAAATCGGAATGCTTGCTTGAGGTGAAAGCAAGTGGTAACGAGTCACACTTTGAGAAGCGTGCGAGACGGTTTCACGGTTTGGCCTCAAAACCTTGGAAGGATGGAGTGCACATAGCATCATTGTGAAATTTGCGTCGAGACAAAACTAAGTTGTGAAGACGTCATGGGCGTTCGATGAAAATAGAGCGAAAAATGGACCAAAATATTCCAGTGATATATAGGAGGCTATTGGAAGGGAGGAGTATTTTGAGAATAAGTAAATTTAAGAGCTAACTTATCTCTATTGGCCTATAAATAGGGGGTAGGCCTGTGTGGGGAGGTTGAGCTAACCATTTGAGTCTTGAGAGATAGGTTTTAGAGAAGAGAAGATGAGAGCTTAGTGTTTGTAATATGTGTTGAGCTTTTTGAGAGTAAATACACTTTGTAATCTGTCAAAATAGGGTATTCCTCTTTGAGTAATGAAACTTGTGATTTCACTCATACTTGTGCTAATATCATTTTAGTCTCTTTCTATTTGCTCCATTGCTTTGGTGGTAAGTTTTTTGGTTTTCGTTGTAATTTTTATTTTGGGGTTTGAGCTGATTTTTTTTCCACATTGTGAGATTGTTCTTCTTGTTGATAGAGACATAAATTCACATACAAAGTTGGTCTTGAATTTTCTTGCCTCTAGATTATCAACTTTAAGAATTTCTTCTACCGATGATCTTTTCTTTGATTCAAAGGATTCTTTCCTCAAGTTGCTAGCATTTGTGGCGATAACCCGTATGATTAGTTTTAATGGAACCTAGTATTCATATATATCCATGAGAGCTATGAGTTTTTTTTGGAGATTTTCATAGCAATTTGATTCTCTCCAATTTTACTTCTACTATTGATTTTTGAGGTGTGTTGAGTGACAAAAAGGAAAAGATCATCTATTTTGAAAGAAATTGATAAGACGTCTATTTACCCATTTAGTCATTATTCTCGATCCTACAATAGTATTCACCCCATTTTCTTTCACAACTCTTTAAGCACTGATTTCCTCTATAGGATAGCCAAAATGCTCCCATGATCTTGTTTGGGAGTTCTCTATCTCTTTGCTCTTGTAAATTCATCTTATGAGATTAAAAAAGCGGTTGTTTGACGGCAACCTTTTTATACTTCTAACTTTGTGTGTGGTTGTGTAGATTGAAAACTTAGAGTATAGTTAGGAAAATACTTGTTCCAGGTCATTGCATCGCCAATAGTTAGCCTCAAAATCGACGGGTTGCATTGTTACCTTGGCTACTTGCAATTAATTATCATTATCGTATGGATCCTACTTCGCGAAGATCGGGTAACCCGTATCATCTTTTCTTTGACGCATGACGTGGTGAGAACGACTTGCGCTTGTTTTGTTCAGAAGGAACAAATGGAGGGTGGAGATTTGCTGCTTCCATATATCATGGAGTAAAACATCGTGTTGGGCATGTACAGCCACTTCAGAAAAAAAAAGTATGAGCAGATCAGAGAATCATTTACATTAACCACGCCAATCGTCGAAGTGCAGTACGCAGGTCCGTTTGAACCATCACGATGGAGTTGTAACTGTACTGACTAGAGTTAAACAGGAGGATCATGGCCTTTCTTTCTCCTACCGCCCTGCGTTTGTTGGTGCCTGAATTCTGCCTTGCGTGCCCAATCGTTGCAGGTAGCAAATCTAGAGAAAAAAAAGGAGGCGGAGGGATTTGAGGATGGATTCCTTAGGTTGTTTTGATCTGTGTTTTATAAAAAAGAAACCAATATATTTTACCAAAGTCAGGATATTTTACTGCACCAATAATTATAATTTAGTAGCAGATGCTCTAGCAAAATATAGTGCTAGCCTAGATGGAGATGTTAAGTAAACTTGTGCTCTGGGTTTAGCTAGAGTCTAGCGTCTCATTTTGATAAGAGCACGATCAATATATTGCCTTATCATGCGCGCCGTTGTGGATCGAGGCATGCCCGTTCATGCCGAGACTTCCACCGCGCTCCCGGCGGCCCTGTCTTCCTGCGCATCTGCGGCGAGTCCGCCTGCGACGGCATCCCCAACGACTACTTGGCCGTGAGTCGCACTGCACTCGGACAAGCTCCTCCGCATGCCGTCTCGCGCTGAACGAGCGGACTGCCTGTTGCATGTCTCTGCTCAGGTGCTCGCCAAGAAGTTTGGCGCCGCGGTGGTGACGCCGGAGCACCGGTACTACGGCAAGAGCCCTCCCTTCGAGCTGCTCAGCACCGAGAACCTGAGGTTCCTGTCGTCCAAGCAGGCTCTGTTCGACCTTGCCGTCTTCCGCCAGCACTATCAGTTTTGGCTGACATTTTGTTGTCTGATTCAGTACGCACTGTTTCTTGACCTGCAATGATATCTTTTTTCTCTCTCGCCGTTTCCTTGTAGGAATCCTTGCATGCTCGGTATAACCGCTGTGGATTCGGCAATTCTTGGTTCGTCTTCGGAGTCTCGTACTCCGGCGCTCTCAGTGCCTGGTTCAGGCTGAAATCCCCCCATTTGACATGTGGGAGCCTTGCGAGCTCAGGGGTGGTTCTTGCTGTGTACAACTTCACTGACTTTGACAAACAGGTTGGCAGTACTGCTGTTCCAGCATGAGTGGAGATGACACATCCGGATTCTGCCTACTGTACTTTAGTCCCATTTCGGGTTTATTTGTGATTATCTTTTCTGTAGGTTGGAGAGTCGGCTGGCCCTGAGTGCAAAGCTGCCCTCCAGGAGACAACTAAACTAGTCGAGGAACAGCTTCGGTCGGACAGCCGCTCGGTGAAGTCTTTATTTGGAGCACAGACGGTAATCCCTTGTGTTTGAGGACTTAGGAGTGATGAGTTCAACAGCTTCATGTACTTCAATTTGTTGTTATTTATTTTCTTTATGTCGAAGATTAGTTTCTGATAATGTGTCTGTAAATTGACTGGATAACTTTGAGTGCAGGGATTAATTACGATACGAGACAATCAATATATACAGGTTCGGGCCTCCGATTAGAATAATATCATACGTCCTATGAGGGTGTTGCTGCAGTATATTAGATCTAATCTAATCTAAAGCCAAAGTTACCGAATATCTTCTCTGTTAGAGTCTAGATGCTTGCCTCGAGTTCTCTCTTTTTCCCTCCTCCCTCAAGCCTTTTCGCCTTATATAGGGGTGAGGTACCGACTCTTATCCAGCCGTGATCGATAGAGAGTTGTCTTCCTTAATGTCCAAGTAGATAAATTTGTTTTGAATACTAATCGTATCGAGTCAGGTAACTAATCAAAATCTTTCTTATATTTACTTTCTTGATTCCGGGTGTATCAAGTACTGCTGATTCGATTCTGTGATATCTAAAGCTTCTTAATATGTGTTGTGCATATCCTATTTATATATATGATATATTTTTTATACGTATATATCACATAGTTAGATATTTGATATTTATTCTGATGTGTTCATGACAAACTTGTATTATGGAGGCACAAGACGACAAACTTGTATTATGGAGGCACAAAAATTGCTGGTTTGTCTCTCTAACTAGCTTTAATTGTCTTTGTACTTAATATTTACAATTTCAATCTGAGAAAATAGGTGCTGTGCAATCATTAGTCTATCTGTCCCTGTAAAATGGCACACACCTTCGCCTATTGGCCATGCGTATATTTGTGCAGTTGGAGCAGCAGCCTCACAATTGCCTTTGTCTTCATTATGTTGATGGTTTCCTTGGTGTTAGTGCAAAGTAACCTCCTTGTGAGGCCAACCATGGTTGCATCGGTTGCCTCATTCAACCTTTCAATCTCCTTGTTTTTTCTCTGATGCTTCAGTAAATATGTGCAGCTTCTAAAATTGTGTTTACAAAGATCCATGGCGTCATGCCTCCAAACAGAAATCATCGGAAGATAGTGAGTCCTTCAAAATTCTTCCTGTTGCATTGTCGCTTTATCCATGTTTCAATACCCTTGTTCTGTATCTTTTGGCCTTACAACTCTTAGATGATTTCCTTGCTTTTTGTACTAATAGAAGTCTAACAACACATGCAGTGCCATCATACTTGATCAAATGCAGAAACTGCGGACATGGCACTGATTTGAGAGGTTGTCCTCAGAGTCCTTTCAGGATTGAAGGTAGGCCAAAACATTTAGCGCTCCATAAAGCTTGATATGATTGTAGTACAGTATACTGATCTTGCTATTTCTTTTGATGGCTCATTTTTACTTTGCGGACCAGGAAAATATAATCTACTTTCTTTGTCTGTTACACTACAATGTTCACATAGTAGTTTATATGGATTTTATATTTACTCCCTTGATTTATCACCTAATCCAGATGAGAATTCTCGCATGTTTCACACTGACCAGGGGACTCTTCAAACTGCTCATCCCAGCAGCTGTGGATACAGTAAGAGAGCAGATCGCCAAGCACATGGACCTGTGGCTATCGCAATGCCAAGAACCGTCAATGTCAGGGTATGGATCTCTAGCTACATTGTGATGGATGCAGTCCAGTTCAATCCGACTTCTGATCCCGCACCGCTCTTTTTCTCTTTATGCAGGATGTGGTAACGGCGACTTACAGTCGTTCAGTTCTGGAGGAGTGAATGGAGATTTGCAGATCCTGGAGTAATATGGTGTTGGACATATACAACTACTTCAGACACAAATGGGCAGATCAGAGAATCAGCCACATTAACCGCGCCGATCCCCGAAATGAAGGATGCAGGTCTGTTTGGTCATCACAGTGGAGTTGCAACTGTACCGTATGACTCTGACTCGAGTTAAACAGGAGACACCGGATGCATTGCGCGATACTTCTATTACTCTGATGGTACTTCGACGTCTTCACGTCGTGTAAATGTGTGGATCTAAGTGTGTACAGTTCTGTGCAGCGCGAGAAGCTCCGGTATCATGGGTCTGTATGTGCTCCTCCTGCATTTGTTCGCGTCTCTGAACTTTTGTCTGGGCACCCAATCTAGTGGTCTGGCAAGCCGAAACATTGTACGCAGCAGCATGTTGAACGGAACGGGCGCGTTCTCGCGTGCTTGGTGCAGCGTCCTCCTCGTTCTCAGGCGCTGCTACTGCTTGGCCGCTTGTCCCTGTATGTCGCATGGGGACAATCGTCTCGTACGAAACAACTTACAAGTGATTGACGCGTCTCGACGTGTTTGGGCGTGCATTTGACGTTGCATGGTTTTAGATACGGTTTACATACCATGATATGTGCGTGCCGTGCATTTCTTCGGCTCTGTCTTGAGTCATGTAAAACAGCAACACTAAAACACATGGCCTTAGCGAACGGGCTCTTAGCCTAGTGGTAAGGTACGGGAAACTTCGTCAGCTGCCGTGGATTTAAACCCCCGTATTTGCATCCCGTTAAAAGATCTTTAATGAAGATCCCGAAGAGAGGGGATCCGATGCTTAAAAAAAATATAAAAAAAACACATGGCCTTAAGAGAAGAAACAACTTTTTTTTTTTTTAGAATTCAAGGGCCAAGCCCTAGTCACCCAATGCATTAAGAGACAAAACTGTTTACATCATTTGTGTCCAACAATCACAATTCAAAGCTAGCACCAGCTCAATAGAAAACTAAACTATTCTATTTGTTCACTGTCACCCTCTTGCTAAGAGCCAGGAACATGAACCAACATCTGGTACTAACTGCTCGACCTTGCTTTTACCGATGCATTTCTTCAGACTTGGGGGCACTCGGCTCAGCAGAGTGATGCTGGCAAGCAACAAGAGCAGAGACAGCTACTCCCAAATCTTTGCCCATCACAAAGCACCCTTTCCAGTCTCGAAAGCACCGCCTCCATCTTGCAAAGCACACGCTCGAAATGTGAAAGGCATCTCGTAGGATACAGGATCTTCCAACCTTTGAGCATCAAGACAATTCTCCTCCACATATCTTTCATATTGCAGCAAACTCCATTTTGAAAATATAAACTATTTCTTAGCTTCCAGGTAGCCCATAATGCCGCAGCATTAATCATATTGACAACAGAGAACTTCTTATTATCTAACCACATAATAGCAACATACTCAAAACTAGAACCTAACTGTAAATCCACTGTCTCAGAGATAAAAAGCAACAGACTCAAAACTAGAAGAAACAACTTTGTCGGATTGAGTGATCTTTTCTTCTTTCTCGGCACACTAAAAACAAAGCGGCTTTCGCTATCCACGCTACGCTAACTAAAGGCCATAACCCCTCTAATTAAAAGTTGGTGCACGTCATATTGATTAAGCTAACTTGTCACTCAACTAACAGTCGCAAATCATAGCAGATAAGAGTACCGCCCTTAGCTGGGTTTCTTAACGAGACCAAGTGTTTGATAAATGCACCACAGCATAGCGGTTGGGACGTGGGATGAGTCGAGCCGTACAGCGAGCAAAACCAACATGTGCAGAAAAGGTTGGCTGGGTGAGACGGTGACAAGATCGTGAGGTGTGTCGTGTCTGCAAAGAAGAATCCGCAAAGATCGCGAGCAAGGTGAAGCTTCTTTCTGCTCATCTTATGCAAAAGCAAGATCCACAATTCCGCATCGCTCGGCGTGCTCGGTGAGCACGGACAGCCTCACGGGCGATCTGCACTTGTTACACGTGATGCACCTGAGCACGTGTAATTCGAGCAACGGGCACGAGCACCAATCTCCAAACCTGCTCGGTCATGGTAGCTCTGTTAGCGAAAATAGCCTTAGGCTCAAGACATGCGCGGTAGGGATGTGCTTAGATCGATCAAGAATATCTATAGATTTACTATAATGTAACTAAATTAAGGATATGTTTGATAAAGCTCTTCTAATCTAAATTTTTTCAGTTATTTTTTAGAAAGTAATTATGTGACTAAAAGTGATTTTTTAGGTAAATTTTATTGATGAAATTATTCCGTGTGAGAAGTAAATTGACAAAAACTAATTTTTTTAACTCACATCATCTAATTTATTTAAGAGAATTACTTCTATAAAACAACTCTATAAGTAAAAAAAAAAAATGAAAACTGTTATTTTATAGGGTTTCTCCTAATTCCGTTCTAAAAATATTTTGAAAATTCTATAAAACAAGCCATAAATAACTAGTTAATTTGACTGACTCCACGTCCATACCTATGGCGCGGCACTTGCATCATCTGTCGTGGCCCGATTATGGCCAATGCCGCACG
Source organism: Phragmites australis (assembly GCF_958298935.1). Classification (NCBI taxonomy): domain Eukaryota; kingdom Viridiplantae; phylum Streptophyta; class Magnoliopsida; order Poales; family Poaceae; genus Phragmites; species Phragmites australis. The sequence continues at coordinate 3,740,728 of NC_084941.1, read as the reverse complement.
CGCACGACGCGTGGCAAGCACAGGCGCACTCTCACCACGAGCCGTCGCCCACGGCATCATGCGAGGCGAGCGCCGTCGCACCGCCCAAGTCCCCGCAGATAAACCCGGGAACGGCCGCAAGAACACGGCCGAATCCCCGGGCGGAGGCCGAACAACTGCCCAACTCCAGCAGCCCGCACAGGCCAGAGGCGCGCACCCACGATGCCACGCACGGCACGACGGCCAGTCGGCCACCACCTCACGTTCTCACAACCCCGCGGCGTGAACCCAATAACTGCACCCGTCTCCTCTTCTCTCCTCCCGTCGCCTCCTCGCTCGCCGAGCCGAGTGGGTAAAGGCTCCGGGCCCGGCGACCCCGCGCCCCCGCTTTCCCTCTCCCGTGCGCCTGCCGTGACGCGCCGCGGTGCCGGTGGTACCCTCCTGTTGTGACACCTCGCTGGTCGCTGGCGCTGGCACGCACCGTCCCGGAACCAAAAAGAAGTCCCAAAACCACCCAATACTCTGTGGCTTTTACCGGAAAGCCCCCCCGTTTTACTCCAACTCGCCAGTCCCCCACCCGCCTTTCCATTTCTCTCTCTGTCTCTCCACGTGCTCGCAGTCGTACACCGACCCGACGGCCCCTCGCGGTGAGGGCGCGGCGACGGCGACGGCGAAGGCGCGCGCGTGAGGGTGGAGGCCGAGTTAGGGTTAGGGTTTTTGGTCTAGCCCGAGGGCCTGATCTATGGACGGGGGGACGGGCCCGGGCGCCGAGATGCTCTCCCCCGGTGAGGCCGAGTGGCCCCCGGAGCTCCGGCTCCCGCCGCCGCCGCCGCCGCCTTCCCTGCCGAAGCACCCCGGGCCGCCTCGGCTCGCTCCTCCGTCGCTGTGTAACGAGCCGCCTCCCACTCCCCATCTCCCGCCTCCGCGGCTGCAGTCGAAGAAGGAGCCGTCTCCACCTCGTCACACGGAGGGGTTTGATGACCAGCAGTTCCTCGGATCGATCATGGGAGCCGCAGCCCAGCCCCAGCCCCAGCCCCAGCCCCAGCAGCAGCCTGCGGCTACGGCAGCGGGGGCGCCGGTGCCGTTGAAGAGGAAGAGAGGGAGGCCGCCGAAGAACAGGGACGGTGCGGCAGCGGTGGCTGCGCCGGCGAAGCCCGTGAAGCAGAAGGAGGAGGAGGTGGTGTGCTTCATTTGCTTCGATGGTGGCAACCTCGTGGTTTGCGACCGGAGGTGCGTGTGATGATTACTAGCAATTGTATTCCGGAAGAGTGATGCAGGTTGAACTTGATTGGTCATGCTGATAAGCGTCATTTGTGTCTTTAGGGGTTGCCCGAAGGTGTACCATCCTGCGTGCATCAAACGTGACGAGTCCTTCTTCCGGTCTCGGGGCAAGTGGGATTGTGGTGAGTTATTCTTATGGACTGTGGCTTCTCCGTGTGTCGACTCAATTCAGTTTCCACGGCAATCAATGTCTCTCTCATACCTTTTTTTCCCTTCTCGGGATATTTAAACCTCCTCACGTGATGTGAAGTTCAGAGTTGCATTATGAGGACCGATGACGTCAATCACCACTCCTTAGGCAGACTACGTCTACCCGGGGTTCAAGTGGTGTGACCAGACCAGACCACGGTCACGAGGAAGTTTGGAGACTACTGTCGGTGTATTGAGTAAAGGGGTATCTTAGCAAACAGGCCACGCGAGGGATATAACAGGCAGAGACGTATATTTCCTAAAACAGGCCGTTTCTGCGACCAGGGTATGGTTCCCGCGACCAGTACAAGACATACATGACTAGTCTCCCTGCGTCATCGCATAATCCCGCGACCGGTCTCACTGGTCGCATGGCTTGATCTGACACAACCCGTCCAATCGTATTTATTGACATCCACTCAAGTGTTCTCCTTCCCCAGGCGCCAACTTCAGTGAACGAAGTTAAAGGGGTATTGTTTCGTCTCATAGTATTAAATGCTACGAAGTGAGACTTTTGTAGGTCGTTGTGGCGCCACACGACGGATGAAACATTGTCAACAAGCAGATCAAGCAAGTGGTCGGAGACGGTATAAAGGGGTATTGACCAATCCTGTAGCATTAAATGTTGCGGAGTGAGACTTCGCAGACCAACACAATGTCTGGTCCTCTGTAATGATGGCGTGCGTTAGATATTAGGATGAACAGAGTCTTATGGACCCATATGTAAGTTCTCCTCATTCCTACTATATAAAGGGATAAGGAACCCGTTTATAGAGGAAGGCAGATCAAGTCTGGCAACCAGCTAGAACTACCTCTGTAACCAATTGAGATCCTCAATAATACAACACATAGGACGCAAGGCTCTTATCCTTCGGGAGGTTTGAACCTGTATAACTCCCTGAGTACATCGTACGCGCATACATCAATTTTTGAAACGCCATTCACGTACCTGTTGTCCAGCATACCCCGAAACCATTATCAGGGACTAATCCTCGACATATATATACTCTCATATTAAATAAGTTGGTCAGTTATGCTAATCTTTCCATCTAAGTCACCTCCAGCATGCAAATGGGCGCTGATTCTATGTTACTTTGTAGATATGGAGTTTGTAAAAAAGGGAAAAAAATTAGTTGTCGGGTTTTTTTTTAATCCGTTTAAAGACTGACGCCAAAAGGGATTTGTTGTACTGGGATTGACGGAGGAGAAAAGGATGTGTTCCTTTGGCATTATATCATATTTGGGTAGGAGTTCGACAACAAAATTTATCTTGTTTTAACGATTTATATGAGTACATTGATGAAGATGTGCACATACGGATCATTACAATTCAAAAGCGATCGTTTCATATGCATTGTCTTATTTCTTGATGTCACACATATCAGGTTGGCACATATGCAGCAGCTGCGAAAAGGCAGTACAGTACATGTGCTATACCTGTACGTACTCCGTCTGCAAAGGATGCATCAAACAAGGCAAATTCTTTGGTGTTAGAGGGAACAAGGGCTTCTGTGATACATGCTATGGTACTATATTGTTAATAGAATCCAAAGACGATGGTGCAAAGGTACCCTACTTTTTAGCCCTGGTATATGCTTTCCATTTCTTCAATTACAGAAGTACTTTGTACACAAAGATATGTATAGAAAGAAAGGTAGATCCTCAGTCCTTTGGAAAAAGTAATAAATTTTAAGTAAATATCACCATTGGTCCCAAGCATTACTCTAATCTTCAGTAATGTTCCTATACTTTTAATTTTTCCAGTTGAGTCTTCAAACTTCAGTGTATGATTAAATTAGATACTTTCAGCCATCAAGTTGATGTGGCATTGAAAAGTCACAAATTGGCACCACAAGCTGTTGGAACCCAAATCATGTTATTGTTTTTTGCATACGCTACAATTTATTCCCTCGAATCCAAAATATAAGTCCATTAGGACATCAATACGACCATGACACTTTGGCTAGCAATATCTATGGAAATGTATTATTTCAAATATAAAGAGTTGTATATTATGAAAGTATTTTTCATGATGAATCTAATAACATCAGTCTTATGTTAATGTATATGATATTTTAGATACTGATGGTCAAAGCTAAAAAGGTTTGACCAACAGCAAACCTAAATGGACTTATATTTGGGATCAGAGGGGGTATTTTCTTATTGATCTGTGTTAGTGATACATACTTTTTTGTTAAGACCCTGTATTATGCTACATATTTTACACTATTGTGCTATCTAACGTTAGGTCTTTTCCTCAGAGGTTTTAACATTTCAGTGTTTCAGGATCTGCTATGGACTTTTGTGCATACAATGTTTGTAGCTTTTTCCGAGTCAATTTATCCAGCGTATTAGCTTTAAGTTGTAGGTATGGGTAGCCTTATTTGGCTTTAATTTACTGTAAAAAAATGCAGCTTTAGTTTGAAGGAACGCAGGAAATATGTGGAATAAAAAATATTGATATCACCTTCAAAAGACTCAATATGCAATAATATTTCGAAAGTATTTCCACCTTCGTTCACCTGGATGAACTAGATACTAAGTAATTTGTAGGCACTCATGGCTAAACTAAATAGGCGCTGATCCGGTAAATTAATGAATGTGTTGGCTGGTCAATTTGGGAAGTATCTTTTATTTTGGCAGAAACCTGCCTGAAACAAGCAGTACTACCTTATTGAAGTATAAAGTCTAAACGCCTTGAACAAGAAATACTTCCATCCTAGGTTTAGTTGCATACATCTTGAAATGATCTGCTGGTCTCTCTCTCTCTCTCTCTCTCTCTCTCTCTCTCTCTCTCTCTCTCTCTTTGTGATAAGGTACTTGGAAGTTGGGACTATTTATAATACTTGACATCCCATTGCGCCCTTTGCAGGTTAGTGTTGATTTTGATGATAAAAATAGCTGGGAGTATCTTTTCAAGTTATATTGGTTGGATCTGAAAGGGAAACATTTACTAACATTGGAAGAGCTAATCAGTGCCAAGAGCCGTTGGGTTGTTCCTACTACCGCTGGTAGGAGAGAGAAAGAGGTGTCATCTGATGAACTATATGACACAAACAATGACCAAGATGCTAGTTTTGGCATCTCTTCGAGAAAACGAAGACAGAATAATTCTTTGGGAAAAAGAGGACGGAAACATCAAAAAGACAGTGGTATTACTGCAGCAAAGTGTGAAATTTCTGTTAAAGGTGCTGGAAGCTTACCAAACATATTACCATGTGAGAAGATGGCCTTGCCGGGTGACACTAAATGGGCCTCATCAGAGCTGTTGGAATTCATTGGGCACATGAGAAATGGTGATAGTTCTTATATTTCCCAGTTTGATGTCCAGGTTCTTTTGCTCGAATATATAAAGCAAAATAACCTCCGTGATCCTCGGAGAAAAAGTCAAATTATTTGTGATGCAAGGCTTAGCAATCTATTTAGAAAACCTCGTGTTGGTCATTTTGAGATGTTAAAGCTTTTGGAGATGCATTTTCTTGTGAAAGAGACTCCAGCAACAAATGTTGATAGCCAAAGAGCAATTGATCCAGATTCAGCTCAAGTAGGTAATGAAGGATATGATGGGTTGACGGCCAAATTAGGTTCTGATAAGAGGAGGAAGGCTCACAAGAAGATTGAAAGAGAACTAACAGCTAATCCAGAGGATTATGCAGCCATTGACATGCATAATATCAATTTAATTTACTTGCGTCGTAGCTTGATGGAGGATCTTATTGATGATGATGCTGCTGCATTCTCTGACAAGATTGCTGGTGCTTTTGTGAGGATAAGAATTTCTGGTCTTGGCCAAAAGGAAGATATGTACCGTCTAGTGAAAGTTCTTGGTAAGATTATCACTACTATAAACTTGAGCTGCTAAATTCTAATATAACCAGGGTTTAATTCTGTATGCAGGTACACATATGGTTGCAGAGCGATACAGTGTTGGTAAAAAGACAACAGATTATGCGCTCGAGATATCAAATTTAGATAAAAAGGAGGTTATCACAATGGATACGATATCAAATCAGGATTTCACAGAGGTAAAAAAGAAAATCTGTGCTAATGCATGCAAGGACACGCAGCTTGGACATTTATTTTTTCAATACCTACTACTGTAGAATGAACATTACTAATTTGGATGTTGTTATATATTGGAACCTTTTTCTAGGCTAATTAACTCAGTATATACTTTTAGCCACAAAACAGTATTATTGCCAAAAGTACTATAGATGGCTTTGCAATTTGTAATGATTTTCTGTTTTTGGATACCAAAAATATCTTAAATGGCTTTGTAATTGGTAACGATTCTTAACTTTTAGACCACTAATCAATACACTTAAAGTCCACTTCAGCTACGGAAACCATTACTCCAACTTTAGGAAATATACTGACTTGTTTATGCTAGAATTACTGCTAAAGCTGATCTGAACCTTAATACACTTAATGGTACGACTGCACAAGAATATCCAAGCCTGGTGTTGAGTATCTTCACCAACACTAACTTCATATGTTGTTTTCAAACATAGTTGTACAAAATCTGATTGCAGTTATTCCATTTCAATCTGATAAAGTGCAGTATGTTGCTAATTTCTTTGGCCATTTAGCTTGTTGTTTTTGGCCTTATGCCTTTGTGGTATCCTGTTTGCATACCATAGAAGTTGCTGACAATTTAGAATCACCCCATAACGTATCTATTATATACATGGTGAACTATTTTCTCGCTATTTTAATTTCACTAGCTATTAAAATGCAATATTTGTAGCTCTCATTATTACTGTAGTAGTAGAATAGTTTGTTGCGCTTTCTTACCTCTAAATAGTTGGTTTACATGTACTTGTGTAGGAGGAATGCAAGCGATTACGCCAGAGTATGAAGTTTGGTCTAATCACCCAACTAAAAGTGGTAATGCTTAGATTCAATATATGACGGCCCATCTGATCCCCAAGTCTACCAAAATACATAGTCTGATATATCATTTTTCCTTTTTTTTTATCAATCCAGGGAGACATCTATGAGAAAGCTAAAATCTTCCATTCTCTGCGAGTTAAAGATGTAAGCAAAACCTATTTAAGGAAAATTGGCTGCATGCTGAACCTTGATTTATTTCAGCATACCTCTACCTTTACCTATAACGTGATATGCTTTGTTAAATTCTTTTCCAGTGGTTGGAAAATGAGAAGCAAAGGCTGAGCCATCTTCGTGATCGTGCTAGTGAAACTGGACGTCGAAAGGAATATCCTTTTAATGTAGTATGATGTGCTACCGTTACATTTTTTCACTTCTTGCTGTTCTTTTATTACCTTTTGTTTTGGATATATTATCTAGCGATTCTCAATGTTCGATTGCCGCATTGCATGCCTAGTTGCTAATTTGCCTATGCCTCAACAGAGACAACCTTTTAAAATTTGGCGTGGAAACTATTATTTGGCGAAGTATTGATTCCAAGTACATATTGTTCAAGCAAATGTTACATAGAAATTTTACAATTTTTTTGGTTGAAGTTTCAGCCAAACCTGTGTGAGAGCAGTGGCGAACGCAGCCTCCAAATGTAGGCGGCTTTCTTCTTCCTCCTCCCCCACCCCCTCTGGCCCTCATCTTCATCTTCTCCCTCTCCTCCACCCCTACTTTCCAATGGAGGTGCAGCCAATAGCCCCCCCCCCCCCGGTGCGGATCCGTCGCTGTGCGAGTATGCTTTTATGGGTTCACTGGGTACCTTGGGTTTCATACGAGTTTGCAAATTTCAGCATTCATTTTTCAGAAAAGCTTTTCAGCTTTTGCTTTCCATTATTTTGCCTTCCATTAGAATCTATCCAATTTTGTTCTGTTCTGTCACTCTTGCACTTTAGGATCGGCCTTATTGACTGCTAGCTTTGTGAAGAGCAACAATCTTCCATCATCTGCATTGAATTCTGACTTCTGAGAAATGAGTTTTTGCACCATTCTCAAACTACCTTGAATTTGTCCAGAAGATTTGATGTCAAAGCAGCTTTTGACAAATATGGTTTACCATTCATTGCATTCGAGATGACGCAACTCATAAAATCTGGAAGAGCTCTGTACCGTCACAAAGATAACTTGTGTTGGAAAATACCATCAGTGTCTCAATGACATGTGGCTCCTGCCCACTTGTCATCCCCACATCCGATGGTATTTTCCAATATAGGTGTATTCGCGTTGGTACCCAGCTGCTATGGCTTTCTTTTCACTGTTGTAGTTCTTTTGCCATCAGAATCTTGGTAGAAAGAATTATTATCATAAGGGTTTCCTCTCATTGTTTTTGTTCAAACTTATTTCATGGCCTCAAGTGTCTTAAGGCTACATTTTTGCTACGCCAATGACAACTGGAATCAACACCTGCTCTTATTGATCATTTATAATCCTTAACTGTATCATACACTGAGGGAGTGTGTAGAAAATTTGCAGCTTCTGAACACTCCTGAAGAAATAGCACGCAGGATTAATGAAGTTCCAGAAGTACATGTTGATCCCCATATGGCTGCAGATTATGAATGCGCTGAAGAACAGGATTATAAGAAAGCTGGTACTAATCTATTTGAACTGTTCCTATTCTACAATGCTGTGCCGTACACTTGTAGTTCTATATATCGAACTTTACGAATTTGCTTCTTGATTTTGCATGCAGTTGATTGGACCATAAATAGGAATGGACCAGATCTATTATTTCCAGGAAGAAAAGGGACAAAATTGAATTCTGTGGAGAATCATACGCAAAAGTGTCTGAATGCAAGTGGTCACACGAGTAGTCCACCTACAGAGGGCACATCCCATAGATCAGGAGCAGGAAGTGACATTAATTTAAACAACACGGCAGTTGAGGGTGCATCACTTTCGCCACCTGGAGTTGTATCAAGTGACGCGGAGCCAGAAAAAGTATGGCACTACAAGGACCCTTCTGGAAATGTTCATGGCCCATTTACTCTTTTGCAGCTATCCAAGTGGGCAAGTTATTTCCCACGTGACCTGAGAATATGGCTTACATTTGAGAGTGAGGAGAATTCACTTCTGTTGACCGAAGTGCTCCCAAAACAGCAGAAAGATTTGGTTCAGCCTACAGCAGTTACTACCAGTGGGCAAGATAGAATCAACTCAAATTTTGTTGCAAATAACTCTTCCTCCCCTATTGGTTATAATGTGGTCTATCCTTCTGAATTATCTAGCCAGTCTGCTGAAAGTTCTGATCCAACAAAAGAAGGTCCAAAGCTTCTGGGTGGAACTTTGCCATCGAAACCTCTGAAGGATGCTCGCAGTTTGCATGGCCAGGTCCAGCATCAGGTTAACTATTCATGCACCATTCCATCTTCAGCAGGTTCATATGGACCACCCGGCTCTCATGATGAGGGGGTCCCAAGAAAACAGGTTGGTGAATGGAACAGTTGTCAGGACAATGGCGGTATGTGGAGTCCAACCATATTGCCCATGAATCATAGTCGTAAGTGTAATGCGGAGCAGCATCCCGACGGGTGTACTATGAAGGACCAATTGCAAAATGACTCTAAAAGTAATTTGCTAGCGGGATCTGTAGGAAATTTGAATTCCCGAATGGATTCTGGTTCGCAGAAAGCCTCAGTTCTTACTCCACAACAATCTGCGAGAGATCCTGCCCCTTCTCGTAGTACTACAAGCCTGTCAGAGTTCAAAACCGTGTGCCATCAGGAAGACTCTTGCTGGAGTTCAGGAAAAAATGCAGGCCCTCATGATGACCTTCAGCTATCTATTGCTTTAGTGAAACCGGAGAGCTGTTTGCTGGCAAATCCTGTTGAAGACAGAGATTCCAGTTCTGCTTCTGGTGTGCCTAGTAAGTCAGGAGCTCCTGCCTGCCTTCCCCAACCAGTTCTATCTATATCTAACTCTAATTCAAGCAAGACTGAGGTGACCATGAATCAGCACAAAACATGCCACCCTGATGCATCAAATGAACCATTTGATCAGCATCCTGAACTTAAAAGTGAGCCAGTGTTTTCCTCTAAAACTGAAGATCTTGAGTGTGAGTACCCTAGTCCAACCCCAAAACTGGAGAGGAAGGAGACTTCCATGAACCCCCCTGAAGATTCAGCTACAAAGACATGTGTCCACTCTTCAATATCTTTGGTATCAGAAACATCTGGCACACCTGTTGGTAAAATTGATAGCTTGCAACCCCTTGAGGAAACATCCTGTCTAGAAGAAAGACATTTGAGAGATAGGGACACTCAAGCGGAGCAACTAAATGAAGAGAGTACAGCACTTAAGAGAAATAGCATAGTGGTTAATCCTGTATCTGATGCTGAAGGGATAGCTGTGTCTGATGTGTTGGAATCGTTAACAGAACAAGATTGTGAAAAATATAGTATACATGGAGCAGCGCCTTTAGAAAAATTTGTGCCAGCTTCAGCTGAGGAAGAACAACCACAATGCTCTAGCCCTATTGCATTGTCTCCTTGGGGTGAACCATGTTACTATCAGGGTGAAGCTGTTGATTCTGCTCTCTGGGGTGTCCAAGATGACCCTAGTAATGACATGTGGTCAATGCCTTCACCAACACCTGCTCTCCAACCTTCCTCAGGTAAATCAAAATGCCTATTTTTTTTTGTTGTCATTTTCTGTTTTTGCTTAACAATTTCTAATCTTATATAATCTTCTTCAGGTCTTGGAGCTGATGGAAAAGACGCTTCATGTATCATACAAGAGGTGATAGCAACCCGAGGAAATAGTGCTTTTGTTGAAACATTACCAACACAAGGCGAGAAAAAGATGGAACAGGGAAACCCAACTGCTTCCACCGGTTCTGGAGTTCCGGAACAGGTAATGCTATTCAAATATCTAAGTAGAATAAACTTCCAACTTCATTCATCTTTTGACTAGAGAATAATCTTAGTAAAACAGTGTTCTAACATGGCACTTCTGACTGTTGTAGGTAAAACCAAAACCAAGTGCTGCCTCAGGTCCATCTCTAGATGGGAGCACAAAAGCTTCGGGTTGGCAAACATCAGACTCATCTCTAGAGGGGAGTGCAAAACCTTCAGGTTGGAAACCACCAAGCTTATCGCTAGAGGGGATTACTGAAGATTCAGGTTGGCAACCGTCAGGTTCATCTGTAGAGGGAGGTGTGAAAGGTTCAGGTTGTCAACCGTCAGGTTCTACTGAGGGGAGCACAAAAGGTTCAGGTTGGCAGCAATCAAGTTCATCTCCAAATGGGAGCAGAAAAGCTTCAGGTTGGCAGCGATCAAGTTCATCTCCAGATGGGAGCAGAAAAGCCTCAGGTTGGCAACGATCAAGTACATCTCCAGAGGGCAGCAGAAAAGCTTCGGGTTGGCAGCAGTCTGGTTCTTCTACCCAGGGGATTGAAAAAGTTTCAGGCCGGCAACTAACAAGTTCATCTCCGGAGGGAAGCAGAAAAACTTCAGGTTGGCATTCGTCAGTCCGTGAGAGCTCAAAGGTTAATTCCACATCTGGTGCCAACGAAAACCGTAAATCGTCTTCTAATCACCAAGCAACAACACCAACAGCGAAGCACTCTTCGGAGGCACCAAAGAGACATGGAAACAGCGACAAGAATATTACTGCTGGCTGGGGAGAAGCTCTCGGAAGCAACAAGGGCTGCTATCCATCCGCTGGTAATGCTAGTCGGGGAAGCCAGGGGAGTCACCACCATGACAGGAACCACTCCCGGAGGCCTGATCATCGTCATGATCACGGCACTGGCGGATCATCAAGATCGTCAAGAGGACAGTCCCAAAGGGGGGTATGTAAATTCTACGAGAATGGCCACTGCAGGAAGGGCTCAACCTGCCAGTACCTGCACCGTTGATCTCCACGGTAGCGAAACGTCGTGCAATTGCCTCGCCGCCTAACATTTTTGTATAGTCACATATGATTACCTCGTAGTCGGTATAGGAGCATGATTAAAGTAGCATTTAAAGTTTAGAGCCACTGATGTATGGCCATGGAAGTAGATTCCCCACTTTTGGAGCATGAATGCATGATTTACTCCATTCTATTCAGTTAAATGGAAAATGGGCATTGAAAGTTGAAATTGCTTGGCCAGGTATGCCAGATGTATCGAAACGTCATCCAATGCCTAGATGTCTGTTGTCATGACGGTACCGCAGCCGCACTTGCTGAGTTCTGAACAGGCGAAGGTGACAGTAGACGGGATGATGTGCCATAGACTGGCCCGGCTAAGAACCATAAAGTTGGGGTTCTTCTTCCTCTTCCATGTTCATGGGATGCGGTGGGGTTGGATTAGGTATGTCAACGGAGGATTTTTCGTTGGGGAATGGTTCTCCATTCCCGTTCTTGAATGAAAGAAAATTCTCTGTCCCTGTACCCGCTCATGGAGAATATTTTCTTCTCATCCCCGTCCCCGCACGGGGAATGAGGACCCGACGGGGTTCCCGTCCCCGCTACTGCTCCCATGTAGCAGCAAGCCGTGCTCTGGGCCGCCTATGCCCCGCAACCCATGCGTCTGGGCCAACTCCCGTGTTAGGCTGCACCACCAGTCTCAGCCTGCTTCCATTCCTGCATGGGCCTCGCGCCAAAACCAGCTGCTCGACCGTCAGCTGAATGTCCACCAGGCCACCCGGCCTGCTCCGCTTCCGTGCCTGGGCTGGCAGCCTCAACTGCAGTTGGGCCGCGGCCCTGCGGGGAAACGGGGACAAGGGATGAGGAACTGTTCCCGTCCCTGCCATACCTGACGGGGGGAATTTTTCTTCCATTAAATCCCCGTGAGGGGAAAATTGGTCCCATCCCTATTTCTTAATAGGGGAATTCCCCGTCGGGGAACAGGGATCCCATTGACCACCGCTGGCAACGAGAAGCACTGTACAGCCGAGAGCAAAACCGAGTAGCCATCGCGCCAATGCTAACCTCCACCCAACCGAGCGTGCGAGCACGATCCAGCGGGCGCGGTGCCGGCCAGCCACCCACCCACCACCGTGATCTCCATCCCCGCGACCAACCGGACTAGCCTGGCACTGCCGCACTGGCACATAGGAGTTGTCATTGAAGCGTCCATTCTGTAGCCAACACTAAGGCGGGGACAGAGCACTGTCCTGCAAGTTTTCATCAAGAACAAGCGAATAAAAAGCTGTTTCTACGAGTTGTCAAAACACATTAGGACAACAACCTACACGTACTTCTCCACAACAACATTCCTTTATTTACTACAGTCTAACGCTAACTTCAGCTGCCGGCTGTGCAAACCACGAACCGATCGAGCAGGGATCCCATGATGGTGTGCGGTTATTTTGACCTAGGCGTGCAGGGGTAGAACACTGGGTAGTAGCCCAGTAGGTGTTCAGCTCAAGCTGGTCCAGAATTTGCTGGACAACCGACAGGTAGGAAGAGTGCCCGACGACGAGCTCGGTAACATCAAACCTGTAGGTTTACCAGTGCAGCCAAGTGAAGAGCTACGTAGATACACGAGCTTACTGATCAGTTTTTTTAAGCCAAGAGCACTTACATTTTCAACTCCAGGGACGTGGACGGCCTGGATACCGGCCAAGCCTTGCGTGAGCAGGCTGAGTCAGCGTAGAGCATTTTGTCAGTCATACACTCATAGTAGGCAGAAACTGTCTCATCTTCCGACTGTTAGTTGGAGGCTTGGAGCTCTGAAAGACTGAAAGTATGAATGAGATTTACCTCGCGCGAAAAGTGACACCGAGAATCCAGTCGTTTGTGGAGTAGACGTTCACGAATCTACCGGCAACCATCTGCAATGAGGCAAGGCCGTGCAAACAACTGAGATGGTCATCTGGAGCAATGTAACATTAGCAGAAATGGTGGTTTCTTCAGGGATTAAGCATGCATCACCGTCTAGTTTGGAGCACATAGTGTGTCGAATTTACATAAGTGCTGTTTTAAACAAGGGAGTTTCTTGCAGCTGGTTTGGGAATAAAGCTCAGATTCCTCGTACCTTCCTGGCAGGCTCCTACATCTCCCCTTTAACTGAAACTGGTGCACCCATGAGCACAGCTCTCTCAACGACCCCTCTGTTCATTACAAACATGAGCTCCTAGCGAAAACCCGACCAAAGTGACAGGCCTAGAAGAGATCGTATTAGTCCCGTGGAGAAAGGAAATGTACTGAATAAAGTAGATTGTAGGCAGAAGTACCTGCTTCCTTGCAATCCCTTGAGCAAAACATCAGCAAGCATTTTCCCTGCTTTACAGGTACCATTGTTTCCCGATTGCGCTAACTCATGCAAGCACTTGAACACAACATGAACTCCTAGCGAAAAGCCGAAAACCCGACCAGAGTGACAGGCCTAGAAGAGATCGTATTAGTCCCGTGGAGAAAGGAAATGTACTGAATAAAATAGATTGTAGGCAGAAGTACTTGCTTCCTTGCAATCCCTTGAGCAAAACATCAGCAAGCCTTTTCCCTGCTTTATCTGACCTGGAAGCACTACTGGATTTATCAAGTTGAATCATGTACCGGATCTATCAATTTTACAGAACCCTATTCTTTTTTGAGGTTAAGAAAGAAACAGTGACAGCATTATGCATACTACATACAGTACAATAGAGTTCTTAAGTTTCATAATAGTAGCATTGAGATTCCTAAGACTCAAAACAATCTGCGTGGAATATAGAAGAGAAAAAACACCAAAACAACAACCAGGAAATGCAAGGTAATGAGAGTTCATAGTGGCACCTGTCAATAGCAACCGACCATTTACTGTCAATAAAGTCTGCAGCAAATTGAAAGAATACGAGAGTTAGCTTAATGTGGTCGATGTATTGTATTTAGCCTCGAGGATGAAATATATAGAGTACATATGGCTTGATATCAAACAACCTTGGAGATAAGATAAAAACTAATTCTATCATACCATAACAACTGGATCCTTATGTATACTATACCATATACTCTAACATCCCCCGTAGTCACAACGGAAGTATCGCAGACGATGAGACTAGAGAGGAAGACTAATGACATCCCTCCATAGTCTAAATAGTGTGATGCAGATGTTGTGACTGGAGAAACCGACGAGTTGCTAAGTAAATGGTAGTCCTTTGTGTCTGGTGTTGAGGTAGCCAAGAGCGAGGCGAGTAGCTGTGGTCGAGGATACTGTGTGTGAGATAACCATAGTCGACGTAGCCATAGTCGGGGTTGCCGTGGTCGAGGGAGCCGCACTTGAAGCCATAGGCGTAAGATGGCGCCATGGTGACTGGCACAGGGAGGCCTGAGGGAAGAAGATGGTGACACGAATGAGGCGATTGTTGAGAAGAGGTCGATGCTGAAGTTTACGTAGTCGAAGCCGTCGAGGACGAGCGTGCACCTGGTTTACCAAGTCCAGGAACATATCGGGGATGAAGGCACACACCGGTGTTACCAGTACCATGTGCGCAAAGGTAGGGAGTCCAACCATACGCCAGTGTCTGAGGGACTAGTAGAGAAGACCTCGATGGTCGTGATGCGCAGAGCGGCGAGGGGGAGAGTGTTGATGATGCATCCCACGGTTCCCGAGGTGGGTAGGGAGGAGACTGTGACATTGGTGATGAGGTTGTACTGGACGAAGTCGATAGAGGGAGGCGGAACTAGTGGCCTGGAGCGGCGATGTTGGTGTCCGAGAGAGTGTGGTGGCGGTGCTCGAAGAAGCTGGCGAAGAACACCCAAACAACATGACGAAGACCAATAGCATTGACGACTAAGGCGATGACACATTGAGAGAGCACGCGTCGATCAGCTGAAGTAGCATGGCGCGCATGACAACGATGAAGGGTGACGGTGGGATCCTCCGTTCGACCAGACCGCGCTAGCAAGGGCACGACGACGTTGCAGAAGCATGGACCATGGGTGGTAGCACTACGGCCTGAAGGTGATGCAACAACAACCTTGGTGCTCAGGAAGAGGGTACGCGCGTACTCGAGGAGGACAGGAGCCGTTGTCGATCGACCGAGATGACCTGCGTGCGATCAACTAATCAGATCGAGGGCGCACGATGCGGTCGTGGTGGAGGCGTCTTGATTGGTGGAGGTGATGATGGACTGGCGTGGAGCACCGTGCAGATAGGGCAGCCAGGCGCCACGCGCCTAGTTGTGCTGCATGGGTGGAGACGGGGACCGACGTGGTCAGACCGGTGGTCAGACGTGGTCGATGTAGTGAACCAGTGGGACACGTGGAGACGGGGACTGACATGGTCAGACTGGTGGTCAGACATGGTCGACGTGGTGAACCAGCGGGACACGCAGAGACGGGGATCGATAGGACGCTTGGAGACGAGGAAACTCGTGCGTGACCCGTGGAGAGGGGGCACGTGAAGGCTGGCGAGAGACTGGGTAGGCGAGCACGTGGCTAGTTCGCTGGTGCCAAGTGAGGACCAAGTCGATGGAGGTGTGGACGACCGACGCGAGGTGCGACATGTCGATGCAAGACGAGTCATGGTTGAGACGTGCGGGAGACATGCGCCATGGTTGAGGATGTGCGGGAGACAAGCGCGACATGGTCAGAGGAGGCAGCCGGGAGCACGCGCGAGGTGGACATGCCGCATGGGTGGATGTGTCGTACGGGAGGCATGGTGGCATGTCCAGACGCGTGGATGAACGGATGGGTGGATTCAGGCGCAGAGATCAGTAGTCGGTCATGCCGCACGTGGGTGGAGGAGCCGGTGTTGTCTTGTCGAGGTCGGAGTAGAGGCGTGCGAAGATCGGCGAGTGGCGAGCAACGCAAACCGATCTTGAATTGAAAAAACCACTGGCGAGAGAGAAAAAACCCGATCAATAGATCGAAAAAGACTCTTTTGGGCGGCCGATCAACATGATCGTCGATGCAAACCCTAGGTACGGGTGGCGCTGTCCCCGGCGAAGATCATGGAGATCGATCTGCTCTGACAATTAGGATTGAAATCTTAACATGGTTGATGTATTGCATTGAACCTCGATGACAAAATATATAGAGTATATATGACTTAGATATCAAATGACTTTGAAGATAAGATGGAAACTAACTCTATCCTACCGTAACAATCGGATCATTATATATGCTATACCATATACTCTAACACAAATGCTGAAATAATGCCACTTAACAGAGTCTGCACTGCGCCTTCCCTCATCAACTCCATTGCAAATCCTGACAGCAATAAAAAGATTGTTTAATATAATTGGTTAATGCAGTGCAAATTATGTGTGAGTGTGGAAATTACTTGATGATAGCCAATCCTGTATTGCCGTGCTCACGGCAATCATATGCTTAGACTCCCACTGAAGAATGCACCTGCCAGTTATCAGTGAGAATTACTACTACGCTCTAGATATGTAAAGCAAGCAAAAGAGTTATGAAACGCAAACTGTTTTTCACACATAATAACCTTAAGATACTTTTTTTTTTAGAAAATAGGGAACCTTAAGAGACCCACCTCTATTCATGTTATCTGAACTTCTTTTAACATTTCCGATTCTTATGGCCATTTTGGTCCCTGTCAATCCAGCTCCAGCAGCTGATTTCCCATTAAGGGAAATGAAAATTTTAAAACTAATTAGTTAATGTGTCCTTATCACCAACTAGTTGGTGGAGTTGGGGAGATCTAGTACTCGAAATTGTGATAGATTTGCCCTGATTTTATCCGAAGCCAACCGAGCTTTGAACGGGATGCGCAAATTAAAAGTACAATCCATTCCTATGCTCTTGGATGTTGACGATTGATTTTTGACGAAATGATCGCCTCAAGTACCGTAATCCTTGCAATTTGCACCAAGCGCTGGACAAAACGCCCTTATTGTTAATTCTACCAATCAAGTTCAGGAAGGTCATGATGTTGCTGACCATCAATTGCTTCCATCCCCTCAGCACCCACTTTTTGGGAATCTTTGAGGGGTATGCATGAACATTGCCTTTCGTCAGGATTGGATCACAATTATGATCTCAAGCTTACTCCATGTAACGATCATGCCGACAACTTCAGCATTTCCATTTATTTGCATTATTATATGCTAAATAGGGGCAATCATGAGTTATGCTGGTCAAAAGTTACGTACTTACATAGTAGCAAACACTAGCTAAGCTATTTTTAGCAAAATAACCCCCTATCTAGTTAAATAACTCAACAAAAGAATCTGAAAGTTAATTTGGTGCGCTCCCTTTTTCAAGTCTTCTACATCGCTTAAGAGATCGAGTTATACATTGTTATGGCACCAGCGTTTTTGACATGTACTCAGGACTTGATCAATGGTTTTGTTGCCCATAATTTGGAAAAAAATAGTGATGATTTTATTTTTTAAGAGCTAAGCTTCATGCTTGAAATGAATGGTATAGAAAGGGCTGAACAGCCACTGGAATGGACTGAACTCTCAAGGACCCCCAATACAAGGAGCTGATCTACCTCTGCAGGGGCCATATCTGAATTTGGTATTTTCTTGTTTGAGAGTACAATGAAATTTAGGTGCGTGTACTATATATATATATATATATATATGAAGCATGTTTGTTACTCCCAGGAGTATGTACTTTTATATACGTATCTCATAACATAGGGAGTATCTCATGTGATAAATGGTATGTACATGGAGCATGTGAGTATATAAGATTATTCAAGTAGTATGTATATTTTTTTAGGTGTTTTGCATATATTTTTGTGAGTATATTACATTTTATGTATAAATATAAAGGTTTATCAAAATATATTAAAATTGATAGACTTCTTTTCAATTTTTTCATGTAGTTTACATCGAAGTATCTTAGAATGAGTGTATAAGTATACTCATAGTGATAAATGAATATATGTGGTATATTATAGTAGATAGTATGTACTCTAGAAGTACAGACTAGTTTTTATGTATGTATGTATGTATGTATGTATGTATGTATGTATGTATGTATATGTATGTATGTATATGTATGTATGTATATATATGTATGTATGTATATATATGTATGTATGTATATATATGTATGTATGTATATATATATGTATGTATATATATATGTATGTATATATATATGTATGTATATATATATATATATATATATATATATATATATATATATAACAAAGTCTTAAAAAAAGGTTTTTTTTTGGGTGAGTTGGGGGAAAGCATATGCTGGACAAATTTCAAGTCATAGTCTATAAATAGAGACCCACATCCAAAAGGTGAGCTAACCATTACCAAAGATTTCCATCTTTCTCGCATCTTTGTGTTTGTATACTTGTGCGATTGACATCGGCACCGCTACAACACGGATTTCTCAACAGACATGAACATTTAGTAGTCATATGTAGTTAAAGAAAGATATTTTTTCATTAATTAAGAAAAAGCAAAGCATCCAAATTTTATTTGCAGATGATTCAAATTCCTTTGGTGGTCATCAGACTTCCCACTGACTGAGCTGTCTTGTGTTAGAATTACTATGTTTTGTGTTAGAAGAAACAGGAATTGATGGAAAGAATTCACCATATACATGCACGTAAACAATTAAAATGGAAAAAATGGGGACACAATTTCGATGTGTACGAGGGGCCCTAAAAGAAATTAAAGATGCATTTATTTTACATGGAAATTAATCCACAGAAGCTGTGACCAGCATTGTTTTTACAGTTCCTGATCTTGTGTCACAGTTTGATCCTTACCCTAATTAAGCTTTCATGCAGCTAACCATGAGAGTTCCATTATTGTCCTATAGTATCAGACATGATTTTTAACGAAGGAAAAATAAGCACAAAAGGCCAGACAAAACAACCAAACTCCTCAAATGGCGCAACCCCTGAAACACCACCATACGCATGAATAATAGCCGTCGTGCGCGTCGTCAGTACAAGGGGCGGTTGAGCCGGGGCGTGGGCACGGCGTAGAGCCGTGTGGAGCGCGGCGCGGTGAGGCCGAAGATGTCGCCCATGTCGAGCTCCGACGGCTTTATGCCGTCGGGGAGCGCCCAGTTGAAGCCGTGCGCGAGCTGCGCGACGGCGAGCTCCAGCGCGTACAGGCCCAGCGCCATCCCGGGGCACGACCGGCGGCCGGACCCGAAGGGCAGGAACTCGAAGCAGCCGCCCTTGAAGTCGAGCCCGGCGACCTCCCCCTCCGGCGTGAACCGCGACGGCCGGAACACGTCGGCGTCCTTCCAAGAGCCGCGGTCGCGGCCGATGGCCCAGACGTTGATCATGACGCGGGAGCCCTTGGGCACGGAGTAGCCCCCGACGACGCAGTCCTCGGCAGTCTCGTGGAGGAGCAGCGGGATCGGCGGGTGCAGGCGGAGCGTCTCCTTGACGACGCACTTGAGGAAGGGGAGCTTGTCGAGGTCCGACTCGTTCACGTTCCGGTCGAGCCCCACCACGTCGGCGAGCTCCTGCTGCAGCCGCCGGAGGTCGTCGGGGCTGTGCATCATCTCTGCCATCGCCCACTCGATCGCCGACGCCACCGTCTCCGTCCCGCCAAACATCACGTCCTGCACCCATCATCCATGCACGCAACAGCCACGTCACATTATTAGTTTATTAGTACTCGCCAGCAAGAGAAAAACATTCATATGACACGGCAGGTCGTGCTTATACATAATCCAGATGATCGAATCAAGATGTATAGTAAAGTAGCATGTCCTCCATCGAGTCTGATTTGCTTGTCGTTTCGTACCGATACGTTCTTCAACACGCAACTTTGCTTATTACTTTTTTTCTCTAAATTATACGCCATACAAAAATAATGAAATTGTAGAATACGGTTCAGGTCATATACCATTAATTTTTCATGTGATGGAACTACAGAAGCTTGACTAAATGCATTCTAGTACGACTCTATTTTAAACCAGGAATAACATTACGCAAGTGCTTACGGTTCAGAAGTTACAAAGTCGTGATGGTTTTTACTTTCATAATCATAGGGTGGTATGTTACACTTGCAACACTAATATTTTGCCTTGGTACGTGAGAAAACAAAGCGGTTGGTGAAAGACAGGGGAGCAGTTGTAGTCAGGAATAGTGATGCTTTTACTTTGGAAGGTGACACGCACCAGATGGCTGGAGCTTATCATCAGCTGGGACATCGGGTAAACTAGAAAAAAAAAAATTAAAGATGCATTGAAAAGTGACATGCATAGAGATAGTCTAGTCTCAAATGGTTGGGTTGGGTCAATATTGGAGGCATTCATGTTAAGTTTCAACACCTGAAAAACAAATCGCTCCATTGCCAGCCCCTTCTACCGCCTCCGTAGACACAGCCCCGGCCCTAACATTTCGGTGACCCAGGGTGAGATTAAAAATAGAATTTTATTATTAAATATAAATCGTACGGATCTAATTTTTTCAGTTTTTTTAATCAATATACACAGTATATATATACATATGAGGTCTCTGAGTTTTGGAGGCCCGGGGTGGCCACCCCGCTCGACCCCTAGGGCCGGCCCTGCGTAGACATGGTGAGTATATACACGGTGAATTAACATGTGTGACTAGCTAGGATCTACCTTCTGTCATGTACGTGTATGTGATTGAATTTTGTGTGTTGTTTCTTTAGGTCTTAGGATGAGGGACGGAGTGATGGTATTTTCACCTGTCTACCTTGCGAGCTTAGAGCCAGTTTTTTTCTTCTTCTCATTTTCTTAACGAGCAACTGAGCCAACTCGTTATATATGTTAACGGTTGAACCTAGATGGCTGGACATCCAGGGCTCCAGGCCTAGATACAACCCATCAAACAAAGAAAAAAAATCCAAAGCATCGTACCTACCGCTCCAAACTTTTGGCTACGTGTAGTCACGAAGTCTCTAGACATAACCAGTAGAAAAGGACGCATGCGACATTGCATGCATACACCTGGGCATGCAGATACCCGGCGGCCGGCCGTCACAGTTGAAGTTGGACGCTAGCTAGTGTGTAAGATCGAGCGAGAAATACGAACCAGTCAAAAACGTCAAATACCACTAGGTAGGTAAGCAGCGGGTGAGTACAAATATTGACGTACCTATAAAATTTACTGGCTGCTGATATCCATGTATAGAAACCTTTGCTGAATTTTGAAGGAAAAATGCTTTTTTTAGAAACCACTAACTCGAATGATGTATACATAGACACTCCTAAACATGTGAAATACTCTAAAAGTGTTACGTAGAGGTGTGGTTTGTCTATGGTTTGGTGTGCTAGATCTTGGTGCAAAGTGAGTATGAAAAATACAAACGAGTTGACAGTGGAGTGCATATGCATTATTCTAGTTTCTCTGCAGGTGAGGATAAGCAAACGTTTATATCTCAATTAATTAGTAATAGTTAATAACTTTCCTATGCATGGTAGCTAGGTAGATCTTTGCTGTCATTTTGCATGCATGATCTGGTGATCGATCAATGCCTACTATATATTGATTATTGAGAGTGGTTCACTGCCAAAATATAGCCCTGGATGCATGTATGGACGCTATATAAATACACGCTATATAAATACACCTACTACGTACGTCCGACACATGCCATTTATAGAGATTTCACGTTCAAATCTATGTTTCTAGATATCTTGTCCTAAAAAAATCAAAAAAATGGCATCATGTCTTGAAAAATTCCAAAAAAGGCATCCTTGATTTTTTAAAACAAAAATAATCTTGTACTAGACCACGAGTGCTAGTACACGACAACCTGTACTAGCAAAAAGGAACATCTCTTTGTATGATAGTGGAGGTATGAAGTATAATTTCACTTAACAGAGTTTAAATCCTAATACCTACGATTTACACATACACTAGTTTCAGCAAAATTATCTTTAGACGTATGATAGAGAGTCACATCCACGTGTATATGAGTGTGGTATACATGCCTATGTGTCATGAACAGGTTGTCTTTGTCGTGTACTAGCATTTCCGCGTGATTCGCGTGACAGGTATATACGTACCATGATGATGGCTTTGATGTTGTCGCGGGTGAGGCGGAGGGTGTTCTGCAGGTCGTCCTCGGCGTCGCCGGCGGCGGCCTTGCTGGCAGGCTTCGCCTCGGCGAGGAAGGCGAGCATGTCGTCGACCATGTCGGCGTCGGCGTCGTCGGGGCTCTTGCCCCGCTTCATGTGCTCGTCGATGATCTTGTCGATGAACCTGTCGAGGGCGGCGCGCGCGGCGCGGAGGCGCCGGTTGATGCCCTGCGGGTCCATCCAGCTCAGCCAGGGGATGAAGTCGCCGATGTTGAACGCGCCGAAGAGCTTGGAGAACTCCTGGAGGATGGCGATGAACTCGTCCTGGCCCTCACCGTCGCGGGTGCCGAAGGCGGCGCGGAAGATGACGTTCTTGGTCAGGGTGAAGATGAGCTCGCCCAGGTTCACGGCCTCCCCGCTGGAACGCGCCACGGCGCGGACGAGCGCGGCGGACTCGTCGCGCACGGCCAGCCACGTCTCGGCGCGGCGCCGGCTGAAGAGCTTCATCACGCACAGCTTGCGCATCTGGCGCCAGAATGGCCCGTAGTGCGCGAACGCCATGTCGGCCCGGTCGTAGGTGAGGAACGCGATGGCGATGGTCGCCGGCCGGTTCGAGAACGCGCCGTCCTGCGCCTGCAGTACCTCGCGCGCGTACTCGGGCGTCGACACCGCGAACGCGTGCAGCCGCCCCAGGCGGAGGTGCAGCAGCCCGCCGTACTGCTCGGCCAGCGCCGCCAGGCCGCGGTGGGTCAGCTGGTCCATCATCGTCATGTTGCCTATGATCGGCAGCGGCTTCGGGCCCGGCGGCAGCAGTGCCTTGCCCCGCCGCCGCAGCTGCAGGAGTACGAAGGCCAGCGTGGCCAGGATCACCCAGCTCAGAGGGTCTTGGAGCCACTCCATGGCGATCTTGGCCACGGCCACCATTATCGGCAACACCTTCTTTTTTGGGTTCCCGTTTGTGATTATTGGTTGAGGTGTGGTATAACGCTCTTGGAGTAGAGCTGAGGAGAAATGGGGGAGGGTGCAGGGTTATATATAGTTGGGGTAGTAGGTGAGGAGGAAGGCTTCAGACTTGGGACCACTATTTGGGGATATGATCTCATTTTATACATAGATTTCCTCCATTAATTTTGCTTGTGAAAATAAAAGGGGCTATGATATGGCTTTCCTGCTCAACTAGAGCATTTCGCTTGAAATTTTTTCTTTAAGAAGCCACAATTCACCGTTTTTTCTTTCAAATTACCATTTCTGATTAAACTTTGATATACAGCTTTACGCCTAGCTTAGGGGCAATTAATCATTTATAAAAAAGAAAGCTAGAAGTCATTCTCACCATTGGATT
This sequence comes from Phragmites australis, assembly GCF_958298935.1. Classification (NCBI taxonomy): domain Eukaryota; kingdom Viridiplantae; phylum Streptophyta; class Magnoliopsida; order Poales; family Poaceae; genus Phragmites; species Phragmites australis. The sequence continues at coordinate 3,717,135 of NC_084941.1, read as the reverse complement.
CATAACGTGTAGATTGGATGGAATCCACTAGGTACATATAGAAAGGCTCTATTTAAGAAATTTGATTGCAAATCCTAATATATGGCATCTCCCATTGCTCCAGCGTGGATAATTTATTAAGCATTAATTAGCTATCTAGCTAGGCAAAAAACTATTGTGACAAGTAATTTAAAGAGGAGAGAACAAACTTATTTCTTACGAAAGAAACTAGTGTTTTGAACAATCTTAGACGGAAGACATCGCCTTGTGAGACAATTAATTGCCTTGGGAGATATACAAAACTAGCAGCACACATATAGCATTGAAAGCTTATTTCATACTCCCTCGGTTTTATATTAAATATAGTTGGAGAGTTTTGGGTGGAGTGTTTGAAAAACTATCATTTAAGAATTTTAGAAAGGTTGAATGAAGTTAATTGTGCATACAAGACCAAACCCTTATGTACCTTTGTTGTTGTATTGAATAACTCCTATGTACTTAAGTTATGATGGGTAAAATGGTAAAAAAAACAACCTTATTTAAGCTGTCTTGATATCCTAAATCCTATATAAGATGATATTAATATGAAACTGGAGGGAGTAATATGAATTTCTTACTCTCTCTCCCCACTTCGACATCACTTAAGAAATATAGTAACTAGACAAATTTAGTTTATCTTGATTTTTCCTTGCTATTTATACCCACGAAATTCATGTTATATTATCTTCTTAGATATTTATGCAATATTGTTGCACTCTCTGGTTGGACTTGTACAAGTAAACTAAAAGTTCAGTTGGTAGACCGTAGATGTCACATCATGTTACAAATCTTGATGGTTATTATCGTAGATCTCTAAACGACTGTCGAAATATTTATAGATAAAATAGGGATACTTGTTGGTCACAGAAGATTATCGTAAAAAGAGACATAGGTTTTTATACAGGTTTGGACCTCCTGGAGTATAATAACCCTACGTCATATCTTGTTTTGATTTATCTCATGAGCGTATATTACAAAGGGGGTGGGGGATGTGTATCTAGTCCTAAGGATCTATGCGATTCTTAGTTCTAAAGCTCTAGTTAGATGATGATGGATTTTACCATGGATCTTCAATGGGTGTGTATAGATTCTACTCAACTAGGCTTCATCTAGAGTTTCGTGACTTTGAAGATCATGAAGGTGCGAGTTACTCTGATATGTTGAATGGCTCCGTGTTCTTGTAGAAAAGCTTGTAGGAAATTGCACTGAGATTATGTGCTTTGATGACTAGATCAAACGTTTAAAGAAGGGAACTAAGTAAAACTACACAGAATGAGTCATCTGTGCCCCTTTTTTATCGTCAGTTCAAAAATAACCAGCAATGATAAGGTATCACTGCCAGTTTAAAAGCTCCAACGATCGATCAATCTGAGAGTCGTTAAGAACCGGTAGTGATGCCCACTATCATTGCTGGTTTGTAACATGAACTGGCAATGATACAACATTTCCAATTGGTGTCATGGATTGATAGTGATATGTCGATTCATAAGGTCAATCGACATATCAATGATTGAGTCGTTATGAACCAGCGGTACTAAGGTGTCATTCTATAAATATCTTGGCTACTACACTACACATCTCACTATCTCAGCCACTCCACTCCCCATCTCACTCCAAAATATTGTTCCCGATGGGTAGTGGCGGTCGAACTGGTGCGATGGTCACCGTCACCACTTCAACAGTCACTACCCCTTATGTCTGTCTTCTCCCATCGCCGACCTCACCATTGTCACCACACCCAAGGCCACGTTGCATCGACCCGCTCCCCTCGAGCCCGTCGCCAACCTCACCACCATCTCCATTCAAGATTGTGGAAATAATATATCTAAATGAGTGGTAGAAAATACATTCATTTTAAGATGATTGTGTTTTTGGCATCCATTTAGATTTTCTATTGTCACTCGAGTTCAATAGCTTCGGATAGCAAGAGATGTAAAACTGTTATGCAAAACTGTTCTTCCAAGAGCTCTTCAGCATGGGGAACTGTCGGTGAATCAGGAACCAGTGGTCCCCGAATCCCAAGGCCAGGCCAGCAATCCGCCACGTGGCGCCTACCCGCGGGGTTCACCTCCGTGAGGTACGAAAAGACTAAGTCCCGGGAGAGGGCGCTCGGGGCCATGAACAGTGGTCCCCGAGTACCCGTGTTCCCCGATGATGTGCGAAGACCAAGTGACCGGGAAGATAGTGCTCGGGGTCATGAACAGTGGCCCCCGAGCACCCAAGTCCCCCGACGACCAGAGAAGCTGAGTACCGGGAAGGGTGTGCTCGGGGCTGCGAGCAGTGGCCCCCGAGCACCCGAGTCTCCCGAGGACCCAAGGAAGGTAGATCCGGGAGAGAGTGCTCGGGGAGGTAAACAGTGGCCCCCGAGCACTCGGTTCCCCGAAGACCCGAACAGTCAAGCCCGAGAGAGAGTGCTTGGGGCCGTGAACAGTGGCCCCCGAGCACTCGGTTCCCCGAGGACCAAGAGATGGCGTTCCCGGGAGAGAGTGCTCGGGGAGGTGAACAGTGACCCCCGAGCACTCGGTTCCCCGACGGCCCAAGGAGTCTTCCGTCGGTGGCCCCCACAGGGGTCTAACGATGAGGTGTCAGCCTGTGAAAGGCCCGAGCGTGCGTGGCCTGTCACCTCCAACTGCTCCATCCACACTCGGTGTCAGTCCCTGCCATATTCTGGCAGAAGGGCGTGGGGACATTTAATGCACGGGTCCCATCCCGCGTCATCCGGCTGGCCTCGGGATAGCTTCGCAAGGCCCGAGGCGCCCCGTCTGCCGCCCTGCTGTGGCAGGCGTACAAGATAGAACGGGCACGCCAGGCCACTCTGCGGCTGCCTGGTGGGCCCTCTCCACGGCGCCCGTTGCCATCGCCATTATGGCGACCGAAGACCGGGCGGGGGGGGGGGGGGGGGGGCGTTTTCAACCCCCGTCACTTCGCGCAGAGGCCATGATGACGCCCTTTTCATTTATGGCGCCTTGGAACTCGCGCCCTCCCTTTCGGGGCACGCTACCGCCGGCGGGTATTTAAGGGAGCCGGCGGGCGCAGACAAAGACAAGTAAAAAAAAAGGTGAAAAATAAAGACAAGGTGAATCTCAGAGAACCAAGAACAGAGAAGAACATCTTCGTACAAGCATAGAAGCTGAGACCACCAAGAACAAGGAGCCCGTGGCTCTAGGATAGACAGACATTCTTGTAACCAGCACATTCCTAAGAGACATTCTCAGGGCATTTATAGCATCCACACAGGAGTAGGGTATTACGCTTAGTGCGGCCTGAACCTGTCTAAAAATCCCTCCGGTGCATTTGTTGCGTTCTGCATTAGATCATTCCACACCACCTGCCATTGCATTTACATCTATTTATTTCCCTATCAAACATATTCAGAATCATCCCCACGGCCGAATCTCAAAAAGGGGTCCCTCAGGATCCCTGCGATAGGAGTTAACCCTCCGACAGGAACTCTTAAGCGTATGGGGATTTGAGATAGATCCCCATGCATGTGATCTTGAAAGTGCATCTAGGCCCTCTATATGAGTTTTGGATAATTGATGACAAACGATTAAGGGACTAATGAATTTATTGAGTTTATGAGCATGATTTAGTCCCATTGGAGAAGTTAAACGATGTTGACGTCCCTCAAAAAGAAAAGAGAAGTGGCTTGTAGTTACTCAATAGGTTTAATTGATTTTATTTTTTTAAAATTAAGTTTCGGTATGACATACTATCAAGAGGGATGTGTGTATATGGTCTTGATGGTGTCTCAATGCTCAAAGTACCTTTGATAACCTAAAAGTTAAGAGACATGATCACCCACGAACACTGGAGAGGTTCAAGTGTTGTCTGAACCCGGAGTCTCCGGGTTGACCCAGATACTCTGGATTCTGGTGTTTAGGCCGGAGTCTCTGAGTTAGGCTCCATGTCAGGCTCTCGGTTAAGGGTTATGTGTTTTAGCCCGAAGTCTCCGGGTTGACCCGGATACTTCGGACTCTGGTGTGCCATCCGGAGCCTCCGAGTTGGGCTCCGAGCCAAGTGCTCGGTTAAGGCCTTTTTGTTTTACCCGGAGTCTCCAGGTTGACCCAGATACTCTGGGATCTGTTGACCATCTGAATCCTCTGGGTTGAGTTCCGGACAGCGCTCTCGGCTGAGCGTTAAGTACTAGCTCAGAGTCTTTGGGTTGATCCAGAATCTCTAGGTCAGTACAAAAAGTACTGTAACAGCTAGTTTTTTGGAGGAAGGGTATAAATACCCCATCCCCCTCCCTTCTTCATTTGTTGCTGAACCAACTCGAGATAAAAGCATTCATAGCCTCTTTAAAGCCCTCCCACTCCTTTAATGCATTAAATCTTGCAAGGTTTTGAGAGTTGGTCCGGGATTGAGTGCTTGTGAGCATAAATCCATCTTTTGAGCACTTGAGTTTGTCATCATGCTGTCGATTCACGTTCTTTACTCTTGGAGCTTCGAGCTCCTAGACGGTTAGGCATCATCCGGAGAGCACCCAAGCTTGTGGAGTACCCCAGGAAGTTTATGAAGGTCATCCTCTTATCCGCAAGGAAAGAGGAGAGTTGAGTAAGCGCCGTGCTTGATCTTCGTAGTCGCTCGGTTAGGATAAGGTTTGAGAGAGACCCGACTCTTTGTGAGCGTCTCAACGGAGACGTAGGATCATTGGATACGAACTTCGGAAAACAAATTTGTGTCTCTTTTGCTTTTATTGTTGTTTTAGTTGATTTTGGGTGATTTGCCCCGATCTACATGATTGTATGTTTTTAGCTACAGGTGAAGTGTCAAAAGACTTCCATACAACCTTAGGAACCTGTAGTAACACTTGGAATCTATTAGAAGTGCTTAGAAGTTCATAGCTTTCAATTTCCTGTTTTACCTGGACTATTCGGGTGGGCCCGAACCTCCAAACCCCGGAGTATCTAGTTTGACCCAGAGTATCCGGACTGTTTTAATCCTCTGTAAAGTTTTAATTTTCAAAAATCACCTATTCACCCCCTCTAGACGACATCACATACATTCAATTGATATCAGAGCCTAACCTCCTACAAGGTTTCACCGCTTGGAGGATTTGAAGATGTCGGTGTCCGAGGAGAAGAGTCCGAAGAGCCAGACGAGTCCAAATGGTGATATTTCGACATCGGGTAATGGTAAAGGCAAGGGAGTCGCAATCGAGTTCAATTATGATAAATTGAATGCTTCCAGTTCTTATATTTCCGTGCCATCTAAGCGTGCGCCATATTTTGATGGCACGCACTATGCTGCTTGGAGGCACACAGTGACATTGCATTTAATATCTCTTCATCCAAGTATTTATAAGATTGTTTGCATAGGTTTTACATTTCCGGATGAAGACAAAGAGCTTACTCTCGATCAAGAGCAAAATCTACACCGCAATGCACAAGCCGCAAGTGTGTTGCTTGGTGACTTGAGCCCTGAGGAGTTTAATAAGGTGGTTGGGCTTGAAGAAGCCAAAATGATATGAGACACACTTCAAGTCACACATGAAGACACCATAGGTGTGAGAGAATCCAAGATAGAGTTGTTTGAAGGAAAATTAGGAAGATTTGTTATGGAGGATGATGAAACCCCTCAAGCCATGTATGACCGTATGATGGTGCTGGTAAATAAGATAAGAGGGTTTGGAAGTGAAGAGCTAGATGACCACAAGGTGGCGCGAAGATTACTAAGAGTCTTTGCACCAAGAAACCCCACCTTGGTCACTCTCATCCGAGAAATAAGAGATTACAAGAAGCTCACACCAAGTGATGTGCTTGGTAGAATATTTTCTCATGAGCTCATGAAGAAGGAAGAAAATGCAGTCAAGAATCTTGCCAAGCAAAGCTCAACCTCAAAAAAAAATAAAAAGGTAGCATTCAAGGCAAGCAAAAGCAAGCAAGTTGAACAATCGAGCACAAGTGAAGATGAGAGCTCGGATGATGAAGAAATAACTTTTTTTTTAATAAAGTTCAAGAAATTTATGAAGAAGGGTGGCTATAGCAAGTACAAGAAAGACATGCTCAAGAGAAGAACATCTAAGAGGGCATGCTACGAGTGCGGCAAAATTGGGCACTTCATCACCGAGTGTCCTAACAAGAAAAGTAAGAACAAAAAAGAAAAAGAAGAACAAGCCTTTAAAGAAGGACAAATACAAGACCTATAAGAAGAAATATTCAGGTCAAGCCCATATTGATGAGGAGTGGAACTCCAACTCCGACTCCGACTCCGACTCCGATGATGAAGGGGTCACCACCATCGCCATCCACTCCTCTACACCGACAAAGTCACTCTTTGGCGAGATGAGCGACAATGACAACACTCCTAAGTGTCTCGTGGCAAAAGGGTGCAAGGTAAAATAAAAAACCAAACTCCTAGATAGTGATAGTGATAGTGGTTGTGAAAGTATGCTTAAAGATCTTAGTAAAAATGCCATATCTAAGATAAAAGAGTTAATGGAAATAATAGAGAGTCAAGAGAAGATTCTCGAGAAGCAAGAGAACTTGCTCATCCTTGAAAATGAGAGAAAGTTGAGAAATTGACCAAAAATCTTGATTTGACCGATGTCTCAGTTGCTAGTCTTGAGGATAGAAATATCACACTTCAAGAGAATTTTAAATGTTGGAATGAATCTCATAAAGCTCATGAAGTGCAATTTGATGTCCTCAAGAATAACACTCCCACATCTAATAATACAACCTCACTCTCTATTGCTTCTACTAGTAATGGTTGTTGTCGTTGATACAATATTGATATAAATATTTGTGCTACTAATGTTCAATCTTTGCAAGCATTACAAAAGGAAAATGAGAGGATAAATATCTTGGTTAAGTATGGATGCATCAAGACATACAAATCCAAGGATGCACTATACAAGACTATTGAGGCCAAGGACAATAAGAAAAAGAGTGGCCTTGGGTTTGATATGCATACAAGCAAGTAAAGTGAGTGTGTGGTGATAAACAACAAAGAGTGCCTAAAGTTTATCAAGGAGAATGGAAAACAACATGCTCACACAACACAAGCCAAGCAACCCAAGGGTTATGCACCTCAATCTACATTTTACGCCTCTTATGTTTTGAAGAGAAACCACCATGGTAAAGTGGTTGCTTTATATGTTGGTGCCCGTACAAAGGACCAGGTTGTGAAAAGAAATGTGTGGGTACCAAAAGTGCTTGTGACTAACATGAAAGGACCCAAACACATTTGGGTACCTAAATCAAAAGCTTAACTTATTTTATAGGCATACTCCTCTGGTGGATTAAGTTGGGTGCTTGATAGTGGATGCACCAATCATATGACCGAAGAGAAGAGTATGTTCTCCTTATTTAAAGAAAATAGAGGACAACATGAAAATATTATATTTGGAGATGATGGAAAAGGAGAGGTAATTGACTTAGGTAAAATTGATATTTCTAATGATGATTCTATCTCAAATGTCTTGTTAGTAAAATCTCTTAGCTAAAATTTGTTGTTTGTATCACAACTTTGTGAAATAGACTACAACTGTCTTTTTTACTAATGAGGACGTGACTGTCTCTAGAAGAGAAGACTACTCAATAGATTTCACTGGTCATTTAAAGGGTAAGCTTTATCTTGTTAATTTTTCAATGTATGAAGTGAGATCTAAGACTTGTTTAATTGTTAAGTCTAGCATAAGTTGGCTATGACATCGCCGACTAGCTCATGTTGGTATGAGAAACTTGTCTAAACTTCTAAAGGGGAGCATATCATAGGACTAACAAATGTGACTTTTGAGAAAGATAGAATTTGTAGTGCATGTCAGGCGGGTAAGCAAGTTGGAGCTCCTTACCCCGCCAAGAATACAATGATGACCACAAGGCCATTGGATGTTATTCACATGGATTTATTTGGACCAATCGCCTACATAAGAATTGACGGTAACAAATATGGTTTGGTTATTGTTGATGATTATTATCGTCTCACTTGGGTATTCTTTTTGCATGATAAGAGTGAAACATAAGCTATATTCAAGAAGTTTGCGAGAAGAACTCAAAATAAATTTGATGTGAATATCAAGAGGGTGAGAAGCGACAACGAAAGCAAATTCAAGAACACATAAGTTGAAGAATTTCTTGATGAAGAAGAGATCAAGCATGAATTCTTGACACCCTACTCCCCTCAACAAAGTGGGGTTATCGAGAGGAAGAATGTAACTCTCATAGAGTCGGCAATAACTATACTTGATGAGTACAAGGTCTCAGATTAATTTTGGGCGGAGGCCGTCAACACTGCATGCTATGCAATCAACCGCTTGTATCTCCACAAGATCTTGAAGAAGACCACTTATGAGCTTCTAACCGGTAGCAATCATAATGTTTCATACTTTAGAGTTTTTGGTAGCAAATGCTTTATTTTAAAGAAAGTAAAAAGTTCAAAGTTTGCTCATAAAGTAGATGAATATTTCTTGCTTGATTATGGATCAAATGTCTACGCCTATTGTGTTTTCAACGAAACCACCGATTGTGTTGAAATTGCACGTGACGTGATATTTTATGAATCTAACGGCTCTCAAGTGGAACAAGTTGATACTATTGTTGTAGGTGATGAAGAAATTCTAAGCGAGACAATCAAGAAAATGGCAATAGGTGAAATTAAGCCTCAAGAGTCCCAAGAGCAACAAGTGACCAATAATGATCAAGTATATCCATCTTCATCAACTCAAGTGGATACACCTTCATCAAGTCAAGATCAAGATCAAACTCATGATGACTCCAACAAATTACTTGATGATGATGAAGTAGAGGACATTCAACCCCAATCCTAAGTGACACATCTAAGAGTTCATCAAAGCATCCAAAGAGATCACCCGGTTGACAATATTCTTGGTGATATACAAAAGAGGGTAACAACTTGTTCTAGAATTGCAAATTACTATTTGTTTCCTCGTTGGAACCATTGAAGGTGGAAGATGCACTTGGTGATCCGGATTAGGTGATGACTATGCAAGAAGAGCGCAGCAAGCAAGATGAGAATGGGATTGTGACTAGAAACAAGGTACGGTTGGTTGCTCAAGGCTTCACACAAATAGAAGATTTGAATTTTTATGAGACTTATTCTCCCGTAGCTAGGCTTGAGTCAATTTGTATATTACTTGTCTATACTACTCACCATGATTTCATGTTATATCAAATGGACGCGAAGAGCGCTTTTCTTAATGCACCAATCTCTAAATTGGTATTTATGAAGTAACCTCCCGGATTTGAAGATCCCAAGCATCCTCATCATGTGTACAAACTCCATAAGGCGCTCTATGGGCTTAAACAAGCATCTAAAGTATGGTATGAATGTCTTAGGGATTTTTTTTATCAAGAAAAGCTTTGAAATAGCCAAAGTCGATTTTACTCTTTTCACAAAAAATGTTGATGAAGATTTATTTGTTTGCCAAATATATATTGATGACCTTATATTTGGTTCTACTAATAAAATATTTTGTGAGGAGTTTAGTAGGATCATGACAAAGAGGTTTGAAATATCAATGATGTGCGAGTTGAAGTTCTTTCTAGGATTTTAAATCAAGCAACTCAAAGAAAGAATGTTCATATGTCCCAAGTATATCAAAGACATGCTTAAGAAGTTTGATATGGAGAATGCCTAGCCCATCAAGACCTCAATGCAATCTAATGGATATCTTGACCTAAATGAAGATGGAAAGGCTATGGATCAAAAGGTATATTGTTCCATGATTGATTCTTACTTGACCTTTGTGCATTTAGGTCTAATATTGTGCTTAGTGTGTGCATGTGTGCAAGATTTTAAGCCGCTCCAAAAGAGTGCCATTTAGTGGCCGTTAAGAGAATTCTTAGATATTTGGTTCATACTTCTTACCTTGGTTTATGGTATCTAAAGGTTCATCCTTTGACCTTATCGGCTATTCGGACTTCGATTATACCGGTTACAAAGTGGATAGGAAGAGTACCTCTGAGGCTTGTCAATTCTTGGGTAGGTCCTTGGTGTCTTGATCCTCAAAGAAACAAAATTCCATAGCTCTATCTATCGCCAGAGCTGAGTATGTTGTCACGAGCACTTGTTGTGCTCAACTACTTTGGATGAGGCAAGCCTTGAGAGACTATGGCAATAATATGACCAAATTGTCACTTTTGTGTGACAATGAGAGTACCATCAAGATAGCCAATAATCCCGTGCAACACTTAATAATGAAATATATAGACATCCGACACCATTTCTTGAGAGACCACTCAACCAAAGGGGATATCGATATTCATCATGTGAGAACCGAAAAATAACTAGCCGATATCCTCACCAAGCCACTAGACGAGCAAGTTTTGCGAGTTGAGAAGTGAGCTAAATATCCTAGATTCTCGCAACGTGGTTTGATATGTTGCATATAATTGATTGTTCTAGTCTTATAGCTTTGGTAGCTAGATGTTTGCGAAAATCTTTTTTTAGTGTTATTTTCCAAGATATTTGATTCTTTGATCTTATGATCATATTTTGCTACTTGTGATCATTGTTATGTATTGTTGTTTGTTAGCTGATCACAAGTGGTAAAAATATCTTATATGTCCAGCTCCAATCTCTCAAAAATCCGCATCAAATCTTAGCTCAAAATCATTTTTTTTGTCATATCTAGAACCCAGAGAGTCCGACCTAGCCCGAAGTATCTGGATTCTAGAAGTCCTCTATACTCTACGGCTCTGTCGAGTTGACAGAACCTGGAGTCTCCGGGTCCACCCAAAGTATCCAGATTCTGTCACTGAACTCGGAGAGCCCGAGTTAGCCTCCAAGCGACCCCTTCGGTTTGGTTTTATATCTCAACCCGGATAGTCCGGGTTCATATGGAGTCTCAGGGTCTTTAATCCTAACCAGAGGATTTATCCTTTCACTCTATCTCTTTCATCTCCTTTCTCTTGCTCTCACTGTGGTGATCTCCCCTCCGGCGATTTCAAGATTCCACTGTGGGATTTTCAAGTTTTTCATCAAGTGACCTCATCACTTGGTCGGATTCTCTGATCCTCCTTCCAGATTGACTTTGGGTGCTTCATTTAACCTAAAGGTACATCTCAAGATTGATTCACCCGATCTCTCAATGCCTTGCTCTAGAGTCGAATCTCTTTGGTGAAGATGGTCCTTGCCCTTCCTAGTATCTTATATCTTAAGGGTTGCAATTTCCTTTAGTTAATATATCAAACCCTTAACTTTTGCACTGGGGTCGGGCAACCCGGAGTATCCGGGTTGGCCCGAATAGTCCAGGCTGTCCATAAGATGTCTTTCCAAGTTTTTGTTCTTACTCTCTTGTGCAAGCTCTCTCATATCTCAAGCATGTATTCCATGTGTTCATCAAGCCTTCTTGAGATTGAGTGAGATAAGGGTCATGCTTATCAGAGGAGAATCAAAGCTAAATTTGATCCTCAAGCTCAAGCACAAAGTAAAGTTCCATCACAACAGACATCTTTAGAAGGTAGTGGCAATGGCAGTGGCAACTGTGGTGATCATGGTCGTGCAAGCACAGTTGTCTAAAAGGTACCAGCTTCATAGGCTGGCTGCATTAGGATTGGTGAGGCAGCACATACCACAAATGTGCCTCGTGGCACTACCTTGCCACAAAGGAGAACAAAGATGGCAGCATGCAGGGGGAGAGGCAAGGGAAAGGCTGCGATCTCAGGCTCTAGAACTCAAGCGCAAGAGGAGATAGAAGAAGAAGAAGAGGAAAGTGCTATATTGGCTCCATTAAACTTCACCGACCTCACAGGACTTATAATCCAATATCTTATATGCGAAAAGCCGTGGTTGATTACATGAAGAGGTTCGGCAAGGTGAAAAAGGAAAGATATGATGATCTATTTGTTTATGAGAAGAATGTGATGAATTATCGGTTTTGGAATGATTTCCAAGCAGACTTTTATGAAACCGTGATCCTTTCAAAGAAGCCCATCACTCTATACAATGGATTGATTAGGACTACATGGCAAACAAGTATGATTCTACCTTCAATGAAGTGATTGTAGCTTGTGAGGGTAAAAAGATCAAGAACATCATGGGGTTAAAATGTGATTGGAGTGATGAGGTCATAGCGCAGTTTTATGCCACTCTTTACTATGACCATGAAGAAAATCAATCAATGTTTTGGATGATCGAAGGAGAGAAGTACAAGATTACATATCGATCTTTTGCTCACGTGTTTGGATTCGATATTCGAGACACTAGCAAGACAAAGATTCATATTGAGCAACAACTCTCCTCCGAAGAGATGGACTTCATGTATGAAAATCGTGGTGAGGTGACTTTTGGCACAACCAAAGGCTTGAGGCCGTTCTACAAGTGTCTAAACTCCTTGTTCCGTCTCACTTTGGCTCCAAAAAGTGGTTATGCCATTAATGTTCAAGGGAACACAAGGAATTTACTTGCTCCGATGTCCAATGAGGGTGATCCCTTTAGTATGGTGGAATTTCTTTGGAAGGAAATTCACACTACTTCTCACACACCTAGCAGAAGTTGTGCCTACGTGTCATATACCATGTACATGATTGAGAAAGTCACCAAGAAAAATTTCTTCAAGGAAGTGAAGCATTATGCTTATAGGATAAGGGTGATTAGCTCAAAATCATCTTCATATTTGCCACCTTCTCTTACAAGGATAGTACCTAGCGCAACTCAAAGGACTACACCGAAGCGTGCACCTTCCTCTTATAGCTCATCATCCTTTATCAAGAGTTCCCTCAAGTCTATTTTTAATGTTTGCATCCATAATGCTATGAAGATAAAGGAACACAAAGACAAAACAAATTCGAGGTTGTGAAAGATTGAGGAACGGCAAAAAGCTATTCATGCACATTTGAGGATTGAGCCTCCTTGTTCTCCAGTTGCCTCCGAAGAAGAAGCAAGTGAGCCCAAAGCTTTTGAAAATCCATGGGCATGGTATGATCAAGCACAAGCTACTACAAAGGGTGCGGAAACATCACATGCTCAAGATGATGACGAGAAAGAGACCGAGGAAGAGGACTTGGGAGGTGCCGAGGAAAGCTCGCAAGATGATGATGATGATGGCAACGGCGATGGAAGTGGTGGAGATAAGGACTATGTCCAGGGAAGCGATTAGATCTTTATCTTCGCTTCTGTTTCTTTTTTGGTGCTTGATGCCAAAGAGGGAGAAAATGTATTGGTTCCTTTCAAGCTGTCGTTTCTACCTCAATTCAGAGTATCCGAGTTCCGGCAAAGTCATCCTATCTCTTTGTTCACTTCAAACTCTTTATCTTTCATTGTTAGACATGTAAGACCTATTTTAATATGTGAAGAACTATGTGTGGTGTGCTAGTTGTCGAATTTTAAATTTGTAAGAGCTTAAATTGTTACTGTGATGCTATGTTATGCGATGGTGTAAATGTTTGTTTTTCTCTTTCTTTTATTATATGATATACCATGCCATATGCATCACGATGTTTATGTATACTCACACTCTTTACACCCCACATATGCTAATATATAGTGGGAGCTCTTGCAAAATTCTTTTGAATATATGCATTTGATCTCAAAATCATCTTTTAATCAATGCACACATTTAGAGGGAGCTTACCATATATCTTCAGAATTCAAAATCTTTAATTTAATTATCTTTATGTAAATTTAATCATTTTGTCATCAATCACCAAAAAGGGAGAGATTGAAAGTGCATCTAGACCCCCTATGTGGGTTTTGGATAATTCATGACAAACGATTAAGGAACTAATGAATTTATTGAGTTTATGAACATGATTTGGTCCCATTGGAGAAGTTAAACGACGTTGGCGTCCCTCAAAAAGAAAAGAGAAGCGGTATGTAGTTACTCAATAAGTTTTAATTGATTTGATTTTTTTAAATTGAGTTTAAGTATGTCATACTATCAAGAGGGATGCATGTAGATGGTCTTGCTGGTGTCTCAGTGCTAAAAGTACGTTTGTTAACATAAAAGTTAAGAGACATGATCACCCATGAACACTGAGGAGGTTCAAGTGTTGTCTTAACCCGGAGTCTCCGAGTTGACCCCGGATACTCCGGATTCTGGTGTTTAGGCCGGAGTCTTTGAGTTAGGCTCCATGCCAGGCTCTCCATTATGGGTCATGTGTTTTAGCCCGGAGTTTCCGGGTTGACCCGGATACTCCGGACTCTGGTGTGCTATCCGGAGCCTCCGAATTAGACTCCGAGCCAAGTGCTCAGTTACAACCTTTTTTGTTTTACCTGGAGTCTCTGGGTTGACCATCCTGACCCTCCGGGTCGGGTTCCGGACATGGCTCTCGCCTGAGCGTTAAGTACTAACCCAGAGTCTCTGGGTTGACCAGGATACTCCGGGTAAGTACAAAAAGTACTGTAACGGCTAGTTTTTTAGGGGAAGGGTATAAATACCCCCCATCCCCCCTTTTTCATTTGGTTCTGAACCAACTCGAAACAAAAGCATTAATAGCCTCTTTAAAGCCCTCCCACTCCTCTAGTGCATTAAATCTTGCGAGATTTTTAGAGTTGGGTTGGGAAAGTAAGATTGAGTGATTGTGAGCATAAATCCATCTTTTGAGCACTTGAGTTTGTCATCAAGCCATCAATTCGCGTTCTTTACTCTTGGAGCTCCGAGCTCCTAGACGGCTAGGCGTCATTTGGAAAGCACTCAAGCTTGTGGAGTGCCCCGGAAAGTTTGTGATGGTCATTCTCACCTCAGGGTTGAGAGAGACCCGGCTCTTTGTTAGCACATCAACGGAGACATAGGATCACTAGATCTGAACTTCGAGAAATAAATTCGTGTATGCTTTGCTTTCATTGTTGTTTTAGTTGATTTTGGTTGATTTGCCCTGATCTACATGATTGTGTGTTTCTAGCTATAGGTGAAGTGTCAAAAGGCTTTCATACAACCTTAGGAACATGTGGTAACACTTGGAATCTATTAGAAGTGCTTAGAAGTTCATAGCTTTCGATTTCCTGTTTTACCCGGGCTATCCGGGTGGGTCTGGAACCTTCGGATCTCGGAGTATCCGATTTGACCCAGAGTATCCGGACTGTTTTAATCCGCTGCAAAGTCTTAATTTTTAGGAATCGCATATTCACCCCTTTCTAGGCGACATCACGTACATGTAGATCTAACGACAGGCGGAAAGAACTCAACATCATCAGAGTCAGAGTGATTGTCACTGCCGATATTGAAGATGGCATGGGCCATGGGGTAACTCTGCCTTTGCCTCAACGAAAGCAAGGTCCTCAACAGATATCCTCTCTCTCTCCTCAATAGGTATCTGCTCCTGAGCATATAACATGGCTCTCTGACCATGGCGTCTATCAGAAGGTGCGGTCGGAGAGTACTCTTGAAATAAGTCGGAGAGTACTGCCTGAAATAAGTCAGAGATTGCTTGTAGGTCTGGAGGAAATCAGGATACCTGATCGAATGGGCTAGAATATGAGATATGAAATGAGCATATGACTGTTGTCTTGCCATGGTCATCCAGTCTGCAATCACATTGTCAATCTTACAGAGAATCAAGTTAATGATGTCAAACTGGGTGTGAGTGAGGAGCGATAGGACAAGCCATTGTTGAATACTCATGATAGCCTTGGCATTGCCTATCCTTGTCAACAGACTCCGTCTCATAACCATGTGAATCACCTTCGCCTCAGGTGTGAGCATATCAGGCAAACGAGGATAGCCTGGAGCAAAGGGGTGCCCAAAAAGAACTCAAACCTCATCATCTAAAGGGAGGATACCACCAACAAGAGCATGACGAGGGGGTGTGGTGTCTAGGTGAACAACCTCATGTAAGCATCTGGCACTCGCCTGAGCCCCCAACGCCTCCAAGATAGTGTTCTTGTAGAGTCTGACATGCTCGCCTTGGAACATGAACTGAATGTAGTCCCTCTCTGGAGCTATCCACACCGTGACATAGAAATCTCTAACCCAATCCTCGATATATCAGTTCACATCAGTGAGCAGGACTGACAGTCCCGAAAAGAAGACAAAATAAAACTGAACATCCAAACCTCCCAAGGCCAACTGCATATAGTGTCATTCGAGCGTCTTGTGCACGCTCAAACTAACTCGTCTCCTCAAGAATGAGTCGTGAAAGCTCTCCTGCAGCACTATCCAAAACCGAGGATTTACCCCCTCATCCCTCTGTGGTGGAAACCACTCACTGATCGGAATGAAACATAGCTTCTTGATTTTGGGAGACTTGAGAGAAGTCGAATTTCACAGTATAATCTTTGCATGTGCCTGTGGCTGTTGCTGCTCTAGCTGCTCCCCCTGAAACTGCTCCTCCTCCTTTGTTCCAGACTCAAGACGAGCCCTCTTTGAACTGCCTGACTGGCTAGAAGGTGTCGTGTCCAACCCAGTGGAAGGGCGAGTGCGGTTGGACCGACGAGGTGCTGAGTCGGGGATGCTATCACCTCGAATACGAATTCCTCAACCTCTTTGAGTGATCGGCGCATCTGAGGCTGCCAAATCTCTGTCTCATTCCTTGTGCTCCTTACTTTTCTTCTTCTTAGGAGCTGCAACCTACTTGCCCTTTCCTTTGCTAGGTTCATGACCCATTTGGGAGAACCGGAAGAAGTAGATAAAGCTATAGGTGAGAGCTAGCACATATATATGTGGAATAGTAATTAGGGGTAAGCATATGAGTCCTTAAGCAAAGCCAAAGATCGATTTGTGAAAATGGATTAAGGCATGAAAAGGAATGATATCAGATCAAATTTGCTTGCAATTTAAATGTATTTGGGCATATATTATCCAAGAATATGGACCCTATGCCTGGTAGAGTAGTTTACCTTGGTAATGTACATATGTGCCTAAAGTATAGATGAAGAGCTCCTGGTTGAGTAGTTTTGCACTATATGTGCCTATTGATCACTGCCGGTTTAAGACATAAAATTGGTAGTGATAGTTGGGTTATCACTGTCGATTTTAGAGTTGACAATGATAATTTATAATTATCACTGCCGCTTAATCACTGTCAATTTAAAAATCTGTTGTAAAACAGTTTTTGAACTGACAGTGATAAGAGGTTCTGTAGTAGTGTAAGTGAATGCAACTAGCCAGCAAAATGACAGTGTGAAATTGTTTGGCGACCAACACTACAAGGTCCCCAATTATTCAAAGTAATACGCTGCAGATGGACTAAACACTCATTCATGTTCAGTTTATCTAATCAAAGATAGTGTGACAATGTGAAATTGTTCGATGACCAACACTACATGGTCCCCAATTATTCAAAGTAATACGCTGCAGTTGGACTAAACACTCATTCATGTTCAGTTTATCTAATCCAAGATAGTGAAAAGATACCTGTTGAACTGGACCTAGAACACCAACACACTAATATATATGCTCTGTTGGCGAGAGCATGCATGCTTGAAGAACGAATCAAGAAAAAAACATGCAGCATGATCACTTGGTCCATGGAGTCTAGTCCAGGGTGTTTGGCGAGTCGACATCTAGTCCATTGGAAAATTTTAATCAGCCGGGCATTATTGCATCAACTATTTGCAAGCAGGTGCACTGTAAGTGTTTGGAAATTTTGCATTGTCTACTTGAAACTAGAGCACATAAACCCTGGAGTACTTGAAATGGTGCCATTGAGCGATCTCCCCTCAATCCATGTTCTATCTTAATGGCAGTATGCCACAGACAGGTGGGGACAGTTTTCACGAACAAGATGGGTCCACGTGTAAGACAATAAGAGAAGGTACACTGCTATGTGAAAAGAAAAAATGAGACCACGAAGGGAAACACAGCCACAGTGTTTCCAACCAACAGTAGTAGTATGGTCTCCTGCCACACATGAATGCTCCTCATGTTAAAGTGCCTTCATCAAGCAGCGTAGCATTCATGACAACTACATTATTGTACGCAATACAACACGTAAGCTTCAAAAAACAAGATACCCGTTTTGCTTATCAAACTGGACATTATCAAAGCCTTTGACTCTGTTTGTTGGGAATACCTTCTCTCCCTCTTGTAGCAGATGGGCTTCCCTCCACACCGGCGTAACTAGGTTTCTGCCCTCCTCACCACATGTTATTCTAGTATAGTGGTGAATGGCACCCCCAACCCTCCAATTAAGCATGGGCGTGGTCTAAGGCAGGGCGACCTGCTCTCACCGCTCCTTTCCGTCCTGGCCATCTGCATCAAAACTTCAAAGTCGCGGTGCCCCAAAATCTGATTAGCCAGCTAAAACACTACCCATACTAGCTACGTATTTCAATGTACGTAGATGATGCAGCACTCTTTATCGTGCCAGTCAAAGAGGAGGCTACATCTTTGGCAAAAATCTTAGAGCTCTTCGGTGAAGCAACAGGGCTTCGCACAAACATCAATAAATCAACGATGGTAGGGATTAGCTGCAACCATCTCAATTTGGATGCCCTTCTCGCCGGTATGCCAGCCGAATGTGCAAACTTTCCTATAAAATACCTGGGCCTTCCATTCTCCACTCATCACCTCAAAAGGAATGATTTTCAGTTTATTATTGACAAAGCGGCCAAAAAGCTTGCGCCATGGAAAGGAAAATTGATTGCCAAACTCTTGTTAAGTCGGCGCTTACTTCTCAACTAATTTACTACCTTACAGCAATCAAAGCACCTAAATGCATTCTAAAGGCGGTGGACCACATGCGGTGGCAGTTCCATTGGGTTGGATCAGAACCCATTTCTGGGGGGAATGCAAAGTTAACTGGAGTAGGACCTATCGACCAACCAACAAAGGGGGCCTGCGAATCCTCAACCTCGATAGTCGATAACCTCTCTAGAGCATTTTGGTTACGCTGGTTGTGTTATGAGTGGAAAGCGTCACAGAAGTTGTGGGTGGGGACAGAGGTGCCTTATGATAACTTTGATAGGCTGCTTTTTGTAGCCTCGATCAACATATGCATTGGTAGCAGCGAAAGAATTTCCTTCCAGAACTCCGCATGGCACCAAGGTTAGTGGCCTTGAGATTTTGCACTGAACATATACCGAGCCCCACTAGCAAAAAAACAATCACTAAAGGATGCTATTGCGGATACTTCATGGGTACGGAGTGCCTCAGGGGCCATGCGTGGGCATCTTGCTGAGTCTGTGCATATGTGGATTGCAGCTCAACAAGTGGAGCTACATGACAACGTCCAGGATGATATAATCTAAAAATTCTCCAATAAGGGGGATACTCTGCGGGTTTGGCTTATAGGGCATAGTTCCTAGGCTCAACATAACACAATTTCCACACACTATTTTGGCAGGCGCGGGTGCCACCCAAATGCAAATTTTTCGCTTGGCTTGCGAATCTGAATAGGCTGTGGACCGCAGATAGGCTGGCACGTAGATGCTGGCCATGTAACTGATGTGTGTTCTGCAGGTGCAATAGCAAGACCGGGCACCACCTCTTCGCCGAATGTAGATTGACTAGGCACATCTGGTTTGACCTGGTACAATGGATTGGCCAACCGGCAACTCATCCCAATTCTTGGCCAGTAACTTCTTTGGTCCACCAATGATGGTGCACTATAGCTTCTAGGTTGAACACTCAAATTGCTCATAATCCTGGTGTGCTGGGAAATCTGGAAACAACGTAATGCCATAACGTTTCATCATGTTGAGCAACAACAAGTGGGATTGCCCAGAAAATCAAAGAGGAGGCAGCCCTTTGAGCTTTCGCTGCTGCGCCGTTCCTTAGCCACCTTATTATGAGAGAATAGTCCATGTTTCTCCGGCCTTTGTTCCCTTCCTCTCCCTTAGGCCTTTGACGGTCTTTCTCGGACCTTTTTCGGGTTTATTTGTAACTTTTGCTCATCAGACTCTCTATTTAATCCAACAAGCAATTCTTCTACCGGTTCGTTAAAAAAACAGAATAGTATGGCCTGTGTGCTTGGAGAACAACTGTGGTGTGCCATGCATGTTTTTTCTCCTCAAACTAACTCGAGATACATGAATACTTTCTACTCCCAGAAAAGGTAACACTTTCTACAGCCATCATGGTGCTTTAGTCGACCAAATGTATGCATGCCAGCGAGTGATAAAGCAATCTGCACCTTCAAGTATATATCCACGACTGTGAATCACACCAAACCTGAAATTCACTGATCACCGGCCAGCCATGCCTTTCAAGCCTGTGAGGTGCCCAGTTAGTTACGAGATGCTGACGTCGCGACAGGACAGAGAAATCTCACTCGATTACCAAGAATCGACATGACGTTTAGCTAGACCTGCGAAAATTATTCCTTGCTTCAGGTTTTGGCCTGGACGACTCTGGTTTCTGGATGCTAAGCATCACTGTCGTCCCGTCGGAGTAATCAAAAACTAATTTTAAGAAGCGTCGGAGAAAATGTTAACCATTTCGTTTTGCTCTTTATGTCTTCTGTATTTGCTTTCTGATTTTGTGTGTCGTTTAATTGTTCCTTATTTCCCCATGAGTGTCGTTAGATAATATGTTTATAATACTATAGTAGACTACCGCCGATACAATACAAACCCATGATAGCTACAATCTACAGTAACCTTACCAGCTACCTCTTCTTCAGTAACCTTAGTCAAAGCACGCACTGCCGGTGTGAGAAAATTTCGAGCAGTCCTACAAGTTCGTTATACTCCACATGGCAAGCTTGCAAAGTTGACAAGTGATATACATCTATATTTTGTTGGGCAAGCACGCACTTTTAGATTTAATTTAATTTCTAAATAAATTATCACTATAAGAGAACTGGTCATGCACGTCGAGTCATTAGTGTCGGTTAGATCAAAACTGGTACTGATAAAGTATCAGTGTCAGTTCATAACATCCCACTCGATCAATAATTGAGTTGAGGTGAACCGACACTGATAGTGTCGGCTCTTTGCACAAATTGATATTGATACTTCAGTGTTGACTGATAATCATGAACTGGAACAGATACTTTATAAGGATTTCGATTAACCTCAAAGAGTCTCGACTAGATACTCGATAAGGATTTTGACTAGGTATGCAACACAAATGCAATGTATATACCCGATGGCAACGTGAGATATAGAGGTATCCGTGATGTTGATGCAGTAGGCGATAATGAAGATGAAGTAGTCGAAGTGACCACGCAACAAAAATAATAAAACCGCAAAAGGAGACCACATATGCGCAAGCAACTGAACCCATTTTCGATGAACCATTCACACAAATGCCGCGTACCCATACCCACCGCCCCCGCCTCAGCCACGGCCCGACCTAGCCTCGGCGCGTATGTTCTTCTAGTCATCTCATATACACATTCTAAGTGGATGGAGGAGATAAACCCTTTTAAGTTGATCTTTCTTCATCTGAACTAATAAGGTAGGATTAAGGATGCATTTGTTTAGAGAGCGAGGTTGGATGTGATATGATCATTCTTGTTTTTCATGATAGGATGATCCAATTTTCTGTTTGGTTGGATGGATGTGATGAATAAGTTTTCTGTTTGGTTGGTGGGATAAGAGTGGATATGATGAGTCAGTTTTCTGTTTAGTTGGATGAATTGGATTAGCTGAGTTAGTTATAAATTAGTACATCACATGAGAAGGATATTAGAGATTTTTTTTATATTTTTGGGATTTATTTGGGGAAATAAAAATTGTTAGAAGTTAAAAATAGATTTATTTACATAAATTTAATTAAATATTGGGTTTTTAATCAAACTAATTAAAATAGTTTGCTAATAAGATCTACTTTGCTCATAAAAATATTTAAATTTTTTGAAGCACTTTTATATTCTAAATAAAATCGAGAGTTAAATAAAAAATATAAAATCACATGTACCCACATTTGGGCAGACGAACGTGGACGAGTCCGTCCGGATTTTTTTACGGGATCAACTGATCCATGATCTTCAACTAATATTCTCTCCACATGGAAGGCCCTGTATGCTTCTAACCTTGAACCAAACAACCGCTAATTATACACATCCACCTCCGTATGGTTAGATATTTGAGATTTATTTAGAATTACACAGATATAACAGATCAAGTCCATATATTCTAACAATGTCCTACAAGATCTTAAAGTCCTATGATGATTTGCATTTTTCTCAATACTATTTGAGCATCGACCTAGAACATCAAACTCATCAAGCCGATCCATATAGATTTCCTCATCTAACTCTTCATTAAGAAAAGTTGTCTTAAACATCCATCTGATGAACGAGAAAACCATATGAGACAGCCAAGAAAAGTAATACTCTTATCATGGTCAGTCTAGTGATAGGTGAATAAGTATCAAAGAAATCTTCACCTTCTTTTTGGTATAACTCTTGGCCACAAGTCGAGCCTTCTACTTTTCGATAGTACCATCAGGCCTAAGTTTGTTTTTAACACCCACTTGCAACCCACAGATTTACAACCATAACATCGATCTGTGACTTCCCAAGTCCTGTTGGCAAGAATGGAATCTATCTCGCTACGAACAGCTTCCTTCCAGTATTCTGCATCTAGAGATGCATATGCTTCTCAAATAGACTTGTGAGTACCATTCATAAGATACATAGTAAAATCATCACCAAAAGATTCCTTTGTCTCTTACTCCTTGGAGCTTCACTATCCTCCTCCTCAGCAATTAGCTCATCTGTATATTCAGAATACTCAAGTGGTATGGTAGGTTCATAAATTATCTCAATAGTTTGACTAGAAGTGTTATGTATATTCTTCGTGGGAAAAAAAGTTCTCAAAAAAAGTAGCATCTCTGGACTCATAATTGTATCGACAAACATGTTAGATACCTCAGATTTAACTATTAAAAATTTATAGGTAATATTTCGATGAACATATCCAAAAAGATACAATCTACTATTTTAGGTCATAGCTTGCATATTTTAGTTATTAGTATATTGATTTTCGTTAAGCATCCCCATATACGCAAATAAGAAAGTGATAGTTTTCTCACTTCCTATTATTCATATGGTGTTTTCTCCTTATTCTTGATAGAAACTCTATTTAGAGCATGACATGAAGTCAACAAAATCTCCCTTACCATACCTTAGATAAATTCATAGATAAAACTATGAAAAAAAATCATTAAAACACTGAAAGAATAAAAATACCTTTACGATAAAATTTTCATCCCAAAGAAAAAACCTTAGAGATGGCCTTAGAGCTCACTGCATGCGCGACAAGCGCAGGGCGGCGCACCGGATCACAAACAGGGATCCTCTAATACAGTCATTGATTAAGACCGAAGTCCACGTATCAACGTACATACAGTAACCATACAGTACTTCAGACCATCTCGCCCCCGGTCACCGAGAGATCTCTGTCGCAGCTTCTCCAAGAGCAGATCAAAGCTGACGGCGCCGCCGGCCATGGTGTCAACAGCGGAACAGTACTATTTTTAATGATGGTTGGTGGAGCTCCTGCAGTTAAGCTAAGCGTAGTGTACGACTCCCGTCCTGCTGGATGGGCGGCGCGAGCCCACGTACAGTGGGGGAAGTGATGATGACATCTACAGCATCTGGCATCGTCCCTAATTGAAAAGATTACGAAAACAAAGACTTACTGTGGGAAGTGATGTTGACATCTACAGCATCCGGCATCGTCATTACCACGTAATCGTGGCATCAAGTATCAAACACAAAAAGACTTGAAGTTTTCCGTGTGAAAACAGTTAACACACAGAGTCATTGGCACGCTTACCCCATTTACCCCTTCACTCATAACAAAGTAACTTAGCACACCGGTGTATTAAACTATGAACTCCGTACATCTCAGTCTCACCGTCTGCCACTCTACCAAACCAACCATTAAGGGACGGACATGCTTGTTAAGGGTATTCAAAGGTTAAAGCTTACGTAAACAAGATTACCAGAATATTACGATGCTACATCAAGAACAGTTGAAACATCTACTTACGTTAAAAAAAAACATAATTTAGTGACGAGTTATTATACGACCCATCACTTATACGGTCTCAGGTCAGGATCAGATATAAAACTATCACAGATAATAAGTAATAGATGACATATTATGACATTACATGTCACCTATGACATAAATGATGAATAATTACTAAACCCGTCACCTATAACTTGATCATAAGTGACGAGTCTTCCTGCACCAGTCATAAGTGGTGGGTAATCTTATAATCCATTACTTATTATTTAGATCTGTTATAAGAGCTGATCAGCCATTGTGTGCGCCCAATAGTTAATGAACAGTACTACGCGCACAGTAGCTGGTGATTTTCTCCGGTTCCGCTAGAGACTCTCTAATATCTTGTTGATTTCAAGTTTAAACTAATACTAGGTCTTTAAAGGTTTGCATCTCTCTCTTTCCCCTCCTTCTCTAAACCCTAATTGGTAGATTTTTTATGCTTTGAGTTGTAATAGACCGTTTTGCATATTTATGCAAAATGAGTTGTATTTATGTTATATTTAATACTAAGTTTGCCCGATCTACCATGAGATGCAATAAATCTAGTATAATTGTATAGAATTTTTAATTGCATACTTAATCACACAATTAAGGTAATTGTTAATGAAGAATGAATATTTTTATATTAATTGTAGATGGTAGACAGAAGTTGAATATATCTTGAGACTCGGACTTGTACGGAGTACCAAAGTGGGGTGAAGCATTTCATGAGTGCTGCTTTGGTGGATATGAAAGATCATGGTAAAACGACAATGTATTATCCATATCACGATTGCAAGAACGATAAGAAATTCTCAAAATCAGACAATGTCCATGCACACTTGATCATGCATGGATTTAAAGAGAATTATACATGTTGGAACAAACATGGTGGGGAAAGTTTTAACGAGGGAGAGATGGATCAGAGCCTCCATACCCATAGTGTAGATCAAGGACTTCCACCCGATGAAATGGATCATTATCTTAGGGATGATGACATATTAGATTTCAATGATAATGATCTTGAGGATTTTGTGGAGAATATGGATCAGATGGTGTGGGATGTCGAGCAGCACGATGAGTATAACAATGGTGAGTTTGCTAAATTCTAGGAATTTATGCGGGATTCCAAGACGCCTCTTTATCCTAACTATAAGGAGAACTACACGTGGATATTTGAGAACCTAAAGCTTCTACAACTGAAGGTAACCCATGGTTGGACTGACAAGAGTTTCGAAGCATTATTGGATCTGTTAAGAGACATGCTACCGGAGGGAAACTTGGTGCCCAAGGACGTTTACGATGCGAAGAAGATAATTTATCCTTTAGGACTGAAAATAGAAAAATACATGCGTAAGTAGGATTGTATCTTGTTTTGTGGAGAGTATATAGAGCTAGATCAATGCCCTATTTGTAGAACCCATCGATATAAGCGTAGAAATGACATTCTTTACCCATCACCTATTATAAGTCATAGGTGACGGATTAATATTATAGGTGATGAGTGACAATCCTCATCCATCACCTATAACATATAATAGGTGACAGATCAATATTATAGGTGACGGGTGACAATCTTCACCCCTCACCTATGACCATATATGTATATAGCAAGTCCGCGCGTGCCCTCCTCCATCTTAATTTGCCTAAGTCATTTCCGTGATAACTCACTAGGGTTTGCCATCGCCTCAGAGCCCCCCAGTGCCTCGCCATCACCCTCTGCCCTCTCCTCTGCGTGCCACAGCCTCGGCCTCCCCATGCGCTGCCCAACCTCCTAGTCCCTAATGCGCTATGTGAGGAATCGTCCAAACAATATTTGAATTAATCATTAAGTTGATCATTTACTTAATCACAACTTCAACGATTAACTCGGATATCACTCCGGTAGTCCCAGCACGTGTTTTGTGCCTAAGATCGGAACACATGCCTTCCAATATGATACATCACAACATAGCTTAATAAAGAGCGAGTAATTAACATTATATTACAAGTTCTTTAAACATGCAACGGTTTCCAATAATTTACAGCAAAAGGGAAACAACAACTACACAACGGAAGAAACCTATACAACAAAAGAGAGAGTGGTGCCACATGCCCTTAGGCACCGTCCCAAAAGCACGACCTCCTAGAGTAGGATGAACTACTCTTGCCCGCCACGCTGATCGGCAGGCACAAAGTAGCCAAAGACAGCCTCTTCATCGGCAGCAGTAATACCTGTATCAACTTAAGGACAGCACCCTGAGTACGAAGGTACTTGCAAAACTTACACAATATGGGTATACAATATTCCGACTCCAAGGATTATGCATTGAGCTGTTAGCAAGGACAGGCCATAAGGTTAAGTAAAATATATACGGTAGGCAATCTAGACACATGTGTGAGCACCTATACTTAACCAAACATGCCATTCTACCCTGCAATAACCAACTGAACATAAATGAAACTGTAATGTAAATATAACATACGTACTTAAACATATAAGTAAACTGAACCAACTCATCCACCACCATAATAACCGAACCATCAACCACATATCCGAACCATCATCCACAAACGAGAACTCTATGACCGGGTGCAAATGAAACAATAACATGCTCATGACCGAGAGTGCGGCAGTTCAAACTGTTTATACACCCTGCAGGGGATACTCCTGGACCCACACGATACGAGGACCATATAGCTTGTGCCACCCGCTAAAGTGCACCAAGGGGGTACTCGTGACAACCTTTCCCAACCAGCCCCAACCGTGTGGATCGTGCATCGCTCGACGCGGCGGTACTAGAACTGCTCCTGGAGCAAACTAGTACCACTTACAAGCCCGCCCACTCACACCGTCGATGTTTAGGCCCACAAAGCCACAGCTGCGAAGGTATTCGGTTCGCCTTACTATTAGATCGGCATGTGGTGAGTAAGGTAAGTGCTAAATCCAACTACCCTGATGATCGGTCTTAAACGATGCAAGCGGTCTACGATGCCCGGATTCCTCTCCCAAACTGCCCCCAAGACTTTTCTTCGAGGCAGACGTCACCCCTAACACCGCTCACATCTCGTCTCATACTCACCACTCATCCAACCAACATCCACATAACCATATACGTGAACAATTAGTAAGCCCTAAGCTCGCGAACAACTGTCGAACCATTGCTCGTCTTCTACTGAGGACCTATGCTTTGCTAACCGTTTCGATCGACTCTTTGACATTCACCACGTTACCAAGGCTACAAGGATATAGATGAACAATTTAAGGTGGAATTATGCAATCAACATAGGTTCTACCCATAAAAACCCGACATCGACTCCCCATACATGCAAACCTATACATAAGCATAGTTTATCAATATTTAGATTTCATTCAATTCGACAAAGGTGCAATATGATAGATGACTGCCTTGATGCACTGGCTAAAATAGGTGGGGCGCGTCGAGATCGCCCTTGGTCTCCGGGATCGACGGATCGGCGTGCTCTATAAAACATAATACGTGCAATGATAAGCATGAATGAAATGCAACAATATATGCCACAAGACACATATAATTAAATGCCCCAAAATATGCCACACAATGTAGGGGAAACAATTTTCCTAAATAGAATAAGTTATAAGGACACTAGCAAAATTGGTTTCACTCATTTTGGACTTGTAAAGAATTAGTGGCGAATTAAAGAAACCTTAATATAATTAATTCATCTCAGAAATTTAATTAACTATTTCATGAATAGGGATATTTTTAATGGGTAGAGGAGGTTATTATTAACTAACAAAATTTGTTTCATAATTTTTAGAGCTACGGAGATTTTACTATAAATTTTACAAATTATCAGCATAAAAGAAAAAAAATACTGATGAACAGTCAACCCGAATACTCCGGGTACCGAAGTCTCCGGATGACCCTCCGAGAGGGGTCCTCTGTTATTCTCGGCTGGGAGTCGCTCGGACCCTCCGGGTTAACCCGGATTCACCGGGTGGCTCTAGAACAGCCCGTTTGAGAGGGGGAAAACTTGGCTAAAATGATTTGTGAACTTCTTCGTACCAAAAGGAAACATCTTAGAGCTAATTTAAGGGTCTTAGAACTCACTACCCAACCTAGAAACTCAATTCCTAACTCAAATTCATCCCAATCCTCAAATTAGGTCTAAAACATCAAAAATATCCAAACTTCACCACCTAGCTCCAAATTCGGATTTTTGACCAACTAAATGCGTATCCAAGCCAGGGGAAGCCTAGAGGACTTACCCAAGGTGTTTTTGCTGAGGTTGGGGACTGTCGGGAGAAGGAGGAAACGGTGGGAAATCGAAGAACTCCGGTGTTCCTTGAGCTTCAACCAAGAACACCAAAAGACAACAAAATCGGCTCGAATCCTTCGGGAAAATGAAAATGAATTGGAGGAATGGATAGCTTATGAGCTCGTGATCGCAATGGTACCACATGCTTACCTCCACTCCTTCTCTTAAACTCGGATTTGAGGGAGGAAGAGAGAGTTTGAGAGAGAGGGGGTGCTCCTCTTGCCTTGGCTGGTTGGAGCTCGGGAGAGGGAGCTCAGGAGAAGGTGGGAGAAAGAGAGAGTGAGTGGTCTGCTGCCCTAGGGAGGTGGGGTGGTTGGCCCACATGTGGGGCCCACGTTTTAGAGAAAAGGGGTCCGTTTTAACTGTGAATTTTCTTTCTTTTCCCTCCCAAATTTCTTTCTCTCATCCAATTGACTTATAATGAAGTGCATTAGTATTCCGAATTATAATTAAGCAAAATTAAATATAATGCTTAAAAAGCATGATTATGCTTTATTGCATGATTAAGGATTTGGGACATGACACGCCACCCCGACCTCCTCATCCCTGACGCGCCCCAGCCTCCCCACGCACCGCCTCCCTCGCTGTCGTCATCAAGCTCGACGGCACCGCCATCTACTGCCGCCGCTTAGCTCGACATCGTCCGCCCTCTCTAGTAGTCCAAGTACTTCTCCCTCCCCTTCCCCCTTCTCCTTCTTCCTTCTCCTTCTCCCTTCACTATTGCCGTGCCTTTTTCCACCAGGTATGAAATAAAAGAATCCGCATACCCAGTGCCAAAAACAAACCATATGGATTTAGTGGCACTTCGATGGCGCATCAATTGAGTGTGTTTTTGCACTCAATTAGAAGTCTCTACCAAGTGATACTAAATTTGTATGCAACTTAGTTTTTCCATTGGTTATGAAATAAAAGAATACATATACATATACCTAGTGGAAAAGGTGAGTTGCATATGACTTTAGAGGCAATTTAGTAGAGTCACTTCAATTGAGTGGCAAAACTAAAATATCCCAGATTCGTCAGAGCCACCTCCCTTACTCCTCTTCCTCATCATCAGAGTAATCATTGTCATTGTCGTCTTCATCCTCAGTCTCCGAAAGAAGGAGCGACTGAACCTTTTTCCATGCCTCATTGATCACCGCCTATGCCTCGGCATCTTCCTTGACCCAGTCGTCGTCGAGCTCGAAGTAGCCCTTAGTCTCCAGCTCCTCGTGCACCCACTCCTGCAGCTTAGGAACCTCTCTTCCATCTGGTAGAATGTGTTGGCCAAGAAGTAGAGCCTTTCCTTGGATTCGTCCATCTCCTCGCCAGGTCGTGGTGTCGAGTGTGAGTTTCTCTGCTTCAGGGCTTCATAGTCGCTCAGAGGCGGCCATCGGCTTCTGGGCCAGGATTAACTGAATCGCCCTTTTTGACATCCGATTTCTTGAGCCTGGAGGCTTCTCTCCTGCGCCGCTCGCTGCATTCTCTGCCTCTACCACAACAGTGGAGCCATCCGCCTCTGCCTCCTTCCTCTTGGTGGCACACTCCTTCATCGGAGCAAGCAGCTGGCCGGGGCACACCGTATCCTCCGGTGCCTTTCTTGGTAATATATTTGTAGTATTTTTTTAGACCAAACTCTTTTATTGGAGTTAAACACCTAACAAGATCACATGCCTTGATTTAAAATATTCATTGTTTTTTACACCTTCCATGAAAATATCCATATAATTAATTACTTCACGAGCATTATGTTGAACTTATCTAGAGAGATTTAAGTGGATTCCTCTCTCATCTTGCCCGTGCCCAGGTTGTTTCCCACTTCCAAAGCTTGAAGACAAGCTCCAGTTCCAGCATGAAGAGGGTCAGATGAGTTCATCAGTAGCTTGCGAGCACCCGCGACCTGAACATGACCACCCGAATCCATGATCGCAAAGCCCCAACTGCTTGATTTGTCCTCTTCAACAAAGCATCCATCCACATCTGGATGTTTAGAAAGATTAATTCCACAGTGGCACTGGTTCATATTCATAAATAATTTAACAATTTGCCACTCTCTTGATGACATATAGACTCAGCAGATCTGGATTGTTCTCCTGCATTTATCGAATTTCTTACTGTCCAGAAAGGGGATTTTTATATTAATATGTTTTCTCGAGAGGATTTTATGAGCTGCTCAGATTTTGGACCCCATTTTCTCTCAACTCCAATGTATATTTTGGAGTGTGAATAGAGTTTCAATGATCCTTTCTCTCATCTAGAAAGTAGTTTGTGAATAATTTTGTCAGTTGCAAAGAAACACGCACACACAGAGACCTCAACTCCAAAGGATACAGATAAAGTCGGATGATATACACTTATACTTTACATGGCTAGCTAGATTAATATATTAGCTTGATTCCTGTTCTTAACCTTGATTCCTTTTCTTTCCTCTAAAAAACCATGGAGTAGAAGAGGACTGTTATCCCTGAGAAACTAAAAGCACAGAGGATGCTAGCACTAGAGGCCACCCCGGCACAAGATGGGGCAGATAGGAACACAAGTCCGCACCCGACATCCTCCTCCGGCCACAGCAGAAACCAGTATCACAGCCTGAGACCTGACCTATCACTGATGCGGGAGAGCCGATGTCGAGCAAGTGACGAAGAATACAATCCCGCCGAAGAGGTATTGATATGATTCAATGCATTTATACTTGTTGAATAGATGAATATTTTTTGTTTATGTTAACTCCCTATGTTTTCTCTCTAGATGGCGAAAACGTAGTTTCCAAGTCACACAACTAGTAGTGGTGCACAAGCCTAAAAGGCAAGGTTACAAACACAGTGGCCAACGAGCAAGGTTACCATCACAAGAATCGTTACTGACGAGCTGCCTATGGATGAAAAGGACCTGAATAGATTCTGGAGGGCCGCATGGCTCACTGCTCAGGAGAGGGTATCGATAACAATTAAGTTCGAAGACCTCAATGAAGAAGCTAAGAGGGACTTGTTCGATAATGTCGTCAAGGAGTATCTGGAGTACCTTAAAAATATGAGCGAGCGTCAAACGATCACCGCAGTCAATGCAGCAATGAAAGCGATCGTGAAACTTCACCGAAGCTTTAAGAGTAAACTTGTAAATCGGTACTTGGCTAAAAGATGTGGCGCCCTTTGAGAGCTACAAGCACTTAAAAGAGGAAGATTGGGATGCTTTTGTGTAGATGAAGAGCTCAGAGCAGTTAAAAAAAGAGATTGAGGAGAAGAAACATCTTCGGGCTAGTAACAAGCATAACCATAGGACCGACGTAACTAGGTACGCAGGGAAAAGCGCCAAATGGCAGGCAAAGGACGATAAATTAGCCAGAGAAGGCCGCAAGAATCCTTTGTTCCAATTTTTGAGACGACCGCAGTCATATTTGCGTGCAAAGGGTGAGCTGTCTGAAAGCGGAGAAATCACATTCAGAAACAGCGAAACCCAGGCAGTCACAGAAAAAGTAAAAGAAAAGGCAACCAAATCCAGCTAACGTCCTTTCACTGGGGTCAGGGAACATGATGTTCTCTCAGTGGTGCTAGAAAACCGGGAGCACCCAACTCGAGTGCGAGATGTATCCAGTTCCTAGGGCTGGAAATATGGCTTTCTCGAAGACCTCGGGATGTACAAGAAGAGGAAGAGGCCGTGTGCAGTGGACGTGGATGCATTGACACAGGACATCACACGGAAAGTTTATACAACCATCACGAGGCAGCTTGCAGCAAAGGGACTAGATATTTCCATGCCACATGAAGCTAGTTCCGGAGCTGAAGGGAAGAGTAGCTATGCCTCTAAGGAGGTTGAGCAACAAACAGCTACTATCATGACTGAGCCGGATACGATTGACCTACTAGAAGGGCCCACACCCTGTGCCCTGTAATCAGGCCTGACTGGTATCTCATCGATGTTGCAAGGGGGAAGGTGCTTCCAGACGTCTGTATCTTACATACGGTCTCAATACGTGATGGCTACACCGTGATTACGGTGGACATGATACATAGCAATGCCACCGATCGCGTATTGGAGCTCCCCTAATGATGAAGTCACAACTCTGGGTGAAGCTCTTCATCAAAGGATACAGTGGAAGAGGGGCGACATCGTGGTCTCTAGTGCACCGCCATCGCGCCCCTCGCTTTCAGAGAAGTCGTCTTTGCTGCCTTCTCCTCCGCATCCGGCAGCCTTGCTTCCAGCTCCAATGTCATCTCCCTCAGAGAGCCCAAAGAAGAAGGAAAACAAGGTCAAGAAGAAAGGCTCTAAGAAACATCTACCAAAGAGGTTGAAGGCCATTGTACTGGTGAAAAAGTCCACAGATATTGGAGCAGTGTGGACACATGCTAACACAAAATTCTAATGTGGGAAGCCCATGATGACGGTAGATGGCCTAACAAGGACAGGAAAAGCACGTGTCAACCTGCATAATTACTACATGCATTCTTCTAGAGATAGTAATGTCACATCCATAATCGTACAATACAAACAACGACACTTATTAAGTAATTACTATGACTACTTTATTGTGGGTTTCAATGACTTATACGACCTCTTCAACCTTGATGGCATGGACGTATTGTTATTACGGATCTTCATGTTATAAGTCCCTTAAAACTTGATATTCATTAATTAATATCACTAAGTCTTGAATCTAATTATGTTCGTATCTGTAGACACTTGATGAAAGAAACAAAGAAGAACAAGAAATCCATCGCATTTCTTGACCCTGAGGCCATTACAATATCGGTCATCCAACTTCACCCCGACTACGCTACGGACCATGTGGCCAGTGCAATGCAACAAACTTCCAAAATAGACTACCTGTTGGGTGCCCGCAACACCGGTGACCATTGGATCTTACTAGTTATTTCCCTCATGTGAAACTTGGTGTTCTACCTTAACTCATCAAGACGAGTAGGACTAAAAAGCAAACTTAGACAGCATGATTACAACACTGTCGGTGTATTCAGAACCAGGGGTCCCTAAGTCCCGAGACCAGGCCGGCCATCCGCCACATGTCACCACCCTGCAAGGTAAGAAGAAGTTAAGTACCGGGAGAAGGTGCTCGGGGCCGCCGCCTCTGGTTCTCGAGCACCCTAGTTCCCCGATGGCCCGCAGAGCCCAAATACCGGGAAGGAAGTACTCGGGAGAGAGTGCTCGGGGCTGCACGTGGCAGCCCCCGAGGACTCGGTGCCCCGAAGGTCCCACCGAAGTGCTCGGGAGAGAGTGCTCGGGGTTGCACGTGGCAGCCCCCGAGGACTCGGTGCCCCGAAGGTCCCACCGAAGTGCTCGGGAGAGAGTGCTCGGGGCTGCACGTGGCAGCCCCCGAGGACTCGGTTCCCCGAAGATCCTCCCAAAGTACTCGGGAGAGAGTGCTCGGGGCTGCACGTGGCAGCCCCCGAGGACTCGGTTCCCCGAAGGTTCGCGCAAGATCACTCGACGGCCCGAAGGGTCCCGTCGTCAGGGTGTCATCCGGTCAAAGGCCCAATGCCGTATTTAATAGGCACGCGCGGCCTGACATCCTGACATTCTCAGCTGCCCACGCCCCAGTGTCAGACCCTGCCATGCACTGGCAGGGGGGCGTGGGTCCATTAAATGCACGGGTCCCGTCCCGTTTCACCCGGGTGCCTCGGGATAACGTTGCCAGAATCGACGCGCTCCGCCAGCCACGCTGCCCTAGTAGAAAGACAAGACAGGGTGGGCGCACCGGGCACCTCTGAGGCTGCCCGGTGGGCCCCCTTTATGGCGCCTGGAGGCTTCCACAGTGGCGGGTGGTCGGATGCGCGCCGCATTTCTCCACCGCCCCTGTCACTTCGCCAAGACGAAATGATGACGCCTTTCTCCGTGGCACCTTGGCATTCGCATCCCCTCTTTCCCATTCAGGATATGTCGAGGTCGGTGCGCCTATAAAAGGAAAGAATGAAGAGCACGTAAAGGGCGGTGGGTGAAGAAGAGGATGCAGACGCTCAAACCCGCTCAAGCCAAGCTAGAACACGAGAGCCTCAAGCTCTCAGTAGGTCTCTCTCTCTTGTAATCAGATACATCCTTGAAGAATTCCCTTGAAGGGAAGATATAACACTCACACAGGAGTAGGGTGTTACGCCTCCGTGCGGCCCGAACCTGTCTAAACCCCAGTGCACCCATTTTTCTCCCGTCAGGGCGATCATCTCCCACCAGCCATTGCATTTGTTTCCGTTCCCGCTTATTTCCCAACAAGCTTATCCAGGATCATCCCCCCGGCCGAATCTCTAAAAAGGGGTCTCTCGGGATCCCTGCGACAGGAGTTCATCCTCCGACAGCTGGCGCGCCAGGTAGGGGGGAGTATCCCTGGATTGTTTGTTTCACTTTTTTCCGCAGGAAAAGATGGCCGGTGGACACCGTCTCCAGCGTTCCGGCTCCACTTCCAGTGACGGAGCGCTGCCCAACGTCAGAAGGAGCCCAGTCGCTGCTGCGTTCCATCAGCAGCCGCTATCCACGTGCGCGGTTTTTCCCGCTTCAGGGAATCAAGGCGCTGGGCCCAGCAGGGCCACCGCCGCCGCTGCTGATGCACTTTCCGACCCCCAGCAACAGGTCGGGACCCCGGCCGCCAGGTCCGCCTCTGGACCACGTCGGGTGCCATCCCGGCCCAGGCTCGCTTTCAGCGAGGCCGGCCCGGGGAGCGCGCTGCTGGCAGCGCATGCTCTCCTCAGGCACCCGCCCATTCAAGCCACGCCGAATACTCCGGAAGGCCGGTGGATACAAGATGTCGTCGCTTTGGTTGGCACTGCTCGCCGCCAGGTGCAGGCCGGGAGTCCTCGCACCCTTTCCCAGCGTGGTGCCGCCAGAGCCGGTTCCTCGACGGGCAACGCCCGCACGGGCCGAGGGGCCTCCAGGCGGAGTGCCGTCCCCCTGGCCGTGTCCAAAGCCCGGGACCTCCGCTTGCGCCTTGACGAGCGGAGGGGCCACGAGGACGCCCGAGTTACTCTCGAGCGCCAGCGGGAGGCCCGGCAGGGGGTCGGGGCAGAGGACCAGGCTTCCTCTCTCCCGGCCCAAGGCCACCGGGAATCCCCGGCTCACCGCCATTCGCCACCAAGGACCCCCGCTCGCGCTGCGGGGTACGGCACCGGCTGCCGTGCCTTCACCGCCGAGCTCCGTCGGGTCAGGTGGCCTTCCAAGTTCCGCCCCGAGCTGCCGGAGAAGTACGACGGGTCCATCGACCCCGTCGAGTTCCTCCAGATCTACACAACGGCCGTCCAAGCAGCCGGAGGCAGCGAAAAGGTGATGGTAAACTACTTTCATGTTGCCCTGAGGGGCTCCGCCCGCTCTTGGCTTATGAACTTACCCCCAGGGTCTATCGGCTCCTGGGATGACCTGTGCCACCAGTTCGTGGCCAACTTTCAGGGCACGTTTACGCTCCCCGGTTTGGAGTGCGACCTTCATGCCGTCCAACAGCAGGAGGGGGAAACGCTACGGCGCTTTATACAGCGCTTCAGCCAGGTTCGCAACACCATTCCTCGAGTGGCCCCCCATGCTATTATTGTTGTTTTCCGGCAGGGCGTCCGCGATGAGCGGATGCTCGAAAAGCTAGGTACGCACGAGATCGAGACCCCTGCGGAACTCTTCGCACTGGCCGATAAGTGCGCCAAGGCTGCGGAGGCCAGGGCGTGGCATGCTCCTCGCCCCACCTCCGACCAGCCAAGTTCTTCCCGCTCCGACAAGCGGGAAAAGAAGAAGAGGAGGAAGCGTGAGGCCGCTCCCATTGAGCCAGCCCAGGTCCCTGCTCGTAAGGTGCCGCAAGAACCCGACCGCCGGCAAGAGCGCCGGCCGGGCGTCGACCGACGTCCCTCCAGGGCCCCTGCTAGGGCTCCTCCTCGGGCCTCCGTGCCCACGAGGGCCCCGGCACCAGCTAGGGCACCGGCTCCAGCAAGAGCCCCGGCCCCCGGCCGAGCTCCTGCTCCAGCGAGGGCCCCCGCTCCCGCGGGGCCCGAGCCAGGTAAATGGTGTCCCATACACCAGACCAGATGGCACGACCTCACGGAGTGTCGTACGGTCAAGGGACTCGTGGAGCAGCGCCAGAGGGAGCGCGATGAGTCCCGTGGAGGAGGCGATACTGAAGTCGCCCCCGACAACGCCGAGCTCGGCTTCCAGGAGCCCGAGCACACCGTCGCCTTCATCAACAGGGGCGCGTACACGCCTTCCTCGCGCCGTGGCATCAAGGTCATGCGACGCGAGGTGTGCTCGGCAACCCCGAGCGAGGAGGCCGCAAGGCCCCTAAGGTGGTCGAATGCTTTGATCACGTTCAGCATGGCTGATCACCCCGCCAGTACTGCAGCCGTGGGGCGACTACCTCTGGTAGTGTCCCCCACTATCTGCAATGTCAAGGTCGGCAGGGTGCTGATCGACGGTGGTGCCGGCCTCAACCTCCTTTCCCAGGAGGCTTTTGAGAAGCTGCAGGTGTCCTCCAGGCGCCTAAAGCCGTCGCTCCCCTTCTGTGGAGTGACCCCCGGGCACTCCCTCCCCCTCGGGCAGGTCGAGTTGCCTGTAACGTTCGGGAGCCGGGACAACTTCCGCACGGAGTGCGTCCTCTTCGACGTCGCGGAGCTCCCTCTCCCTTACAACGCCATCCTCGGGCGTCCGGCGCTCGCCAAGTTTATGATGGCCGTGCATTATGCATACCTTACGGTTAAGATGCCCGGCCCCGCAGGCTCTATCTCTGTGATCGCCGACTCCGGCGGCGCTGTCTCCTGCGCTGAACAATCATACATGGCTCTGGTCTCAGCACAGGCCGAGGTCGATGGCTCTACAGGGGGCCCGGGACCCTCTTCATCCAAACCCCGACTCGCCGCCGACACCTCTGTTCCAACGAAGGAGGTCGTGGTGGGCGAAGACGCTACCCAGGTTGTCCGTATCGGCAGCGACCTGGGCAGCAAATAGGAAAGCGCGCTCGTCGCCTTCCTCTGGGCCAGCATAGACGTGTTTGCCTGGCAACCGTCCGACATGCCCGGGATCCCTAGGGAGGTGATCGAGCATCACTTGGCCGTGCGTCCGGACGCCCGCCCGGTGAAGCAGAAGGTCCGGCGGCAGGCGCCAGAGCGCCAGGAGTTTATCCGCGAGCAGGTCAGCAGGCTCCTCGATGCCGGATTCATCCGAGAAGTCCTCCACCCCGACTGGCTAGCAAACCCAGTCATCGTTTCGAAGGCCAACGGCAAGCTTCGCATGTGCCTGGACTACACCGACCTTAACAAGGCTTGCCCTAAAGATCCTTTCCCCTTACCTCGCATTGATCAAATTATAGATTCAACTGCGGGATGTGATCTTTTATGCTTCCTAGATGCAAACTCTGGGTATCACCAGATTCGCATGGCCATAGGGGACGAGGAAAAAACTGCCTTTACCACCCCGGTGGGGACTTATTGCTACATGTCAATGCCTTTCGGCGCAACGCTAGATCCTCTTTCCAGCGTGCTATTCGCATTACCCT
The DNA here is from genome assembly GCF_958298935.1 of Phragmites australis. Taxonomy (NCBI): domain Eukaryota; kingdom Viridiplantae; phylum Streptophyta; class Magnoliopsida; order Poales; family Poaceae; genus Phragmites; species Phragmites australis. The sequence continues at coordinate 3,679,607 of NC_084941.1, read as the reverse complement.
TGACTCGCAGGTTGGTCGCAACGTCGAAGCTTACATCGACGATCTCGTGGTCAAAACCCGAGACCGCGCCACCTTGCTCGAGGACCTTGCCGAGACTTTCAACAGTCTCCGCACTACCCGCCTCAAGCTCAACCCGGAGAAGTGTGTCTTCGGGGTGCCGGCGGGCAAGCTCCTTGGTTTCTTGGTTTCTGGCCGAGGAATCGAGGTCAATCCAGAGAAGATCCGGGCCATCGAGCAGATGCGACCCCCGGCTCGACTCAAGGAGGTCCAGCGTCTCGCCGGCTGCATGGCAGCCCTCGTGCGCTTCATCTCCAAGCTCGGGGAGCGGAGGCTCCCCCTCTTCAAGCTTCTGAAGAAAACCGGTCGTTTCGACTGGACTCCGGAGGCCGAGCAGGCCTTCCGCAACCTAAAGAAGTACCTCACTTCGCCACCCGTGCTAGTGGCTCCCTCTCAAGGTGAGCCCCTACTGCTCTACGTTTTGGCCACACCTCAGGTCGTGAGCATAGTGCTGGTGGTGGAGCGCGACGAGTGTTCAGGACCAGGCGCTGGGTCCCAGTTCCCAGAGGTCCCTGACCACTCACCTGTCCTCGTGGCTCCCCCTGGGCAAGGGGTCGAGCCCGAGCACACTGCTCCTCCCAGTCAGGGAGTCGAGCTCGAGTGCCCGGCCAGCCCCGACCGTGCCGCCAAGCCTGGGGGCTGCGGCAGGCCCCCGGGTGGAGCCGCCGTCCGGGCTCGCCGGGTGCAGCGACCGGTGTAATTCGTCAGTGAAGTCCTCCGGGAAGCCAAGACAAGATATCCCCAGGCGCAGAAGCTGCTCTATGCCGTGCTCGTCGCTTCCCGGAAGCTACGCCACTACTTCCAGGCGCACAAGGTTTCGGTGGTTACCACTTATCAACTGGGACCCATTCTCCGGAACCGGGAGGGCACCGGGCGCGTTGTCAAATGGGCGGTCGAGCTGGCGGAGTTCGACCTACACTTCGTCTGTCACCACGCAATCAAAAGCTAGGCACTCTCTGACTTCTTGGCAGAATGGACGCCCGTCCCCTGCGTCGTCCCAGAAGAGATCTCTGCCTATCCCGGGCGCGACGCGCCCGGGTACTGGGTCATGCACTTCGACGGTTCCCTCTCGCTTAAAGGCGTAGGGGCCGGAGTGGTTCTCACCTCCCCAACAGGTGAAGAGCTCCGGTACGTCGTACAGTTGCAGTTCCGCGCATCCAACAACATGGCGGAGTATGAAGGTCTCATCGCCGGCCTCCGGGCTGCGGTGGGGCTCGGGATTCGTCGCCTCCTGGTCAAGGAGGACTCCCAACTGGTCGTCAACCAGGTATCCAAGGAGTACCAGTGCACGGATCCTCAAATGGCGGCGTACGTAGCTGCGGTCAGGAAGCTTGAAAGACGCTTCGATGGCCTCGAGTTGCGGTACATCCCTCGCCGCGACAACGCTCGGGCCGACGAGCTCTCTCGCCTGGCCTCCTCACGTGCGCGCGTCCCTGCCGGAGTCTTTGAAGAAAGACTCGCACGGCCTTCCGTCCTGCCTGCCGAACAGGATGAAGGGGAAACCTCGAACTCAATTCAGGGGACCCCGGCGGTGCCCTCAGTGGGAAGCCCCGTCATGGCGCCGCCGTCCGGCGAGTGCGCTGTGCTCGCCGAATGTTCTCAAGATGCCTCGTGGATGTCTGACATCCGAGGGTACTTGAAAGAAAAGTTCCTACCCGGGGATGAGGCGTCTGCCGAAAGGGTTGCTCGGCAGTCCAAACGCTATGCCATGGTAGATGGGGATCTCTACCGGCGTAGCGCAGGAGGTGTCCTCCTGAAATGCATCTCTCGGGCAGAAGGCGGCGATCTTCTCACTGAGGTCCACGAGGGCGAGTGCGGTGGCCATTCATCGTTTCGCACGCTGGTCGGGAAGGCCTTCCGGCAAGGTTTCTACTGGCCTACAGCTCTCCAGGACGCTTCCGAGCTGGTTCGGCGCTGCAGGGCATGCCAGTTCCATGCAAAGCAGATTCACCAGCCAGCTCAGGCTCTCCATACCATTCCCCTGTCATGGCCTTTCGCGGTCTGGGGTTTGGACATTCTGGGTCCATTCCCCCGAGCAGTCGGGGGCTATGCATACCTATATGTCACTATCGACAAATTCACCAAGTGGCCGGAGGCGGTCCCAGTCGTCAAGGTGACCAAAAACACGGCGCTCCAGTTTATCCGCGGCATCACCAGCCGCTTCGGCGTCCCGAACCAGATCATCACCGACAACGGCACCCAGTTCACTAGTGCCTTGTTCGGGGACTATTGCGAAGATCTCGGCATCAAGCTTTGCTTCGCTTCCGTCGCTCATCCTCGGAGTAACGGGCAGGTCGAGCGCGGCAACGCGGAGATACTGAAGGGCCTCAAAACCCGGACCTATAACGTGCTCGCTAAGCACGGGAAGGGATGGGTAGACGAGCTGCCAATCGTGCTGTGGGCCAATCGGACTACGCCAAGCCGCGCCACCGGGGAGACTCCTTTCTTCCTCGTCTATGGCGCCGAAGTAGTCCTCCCCTCCGAGCTCACTTTGGGCTCCCCTCGAGTACATGCATACTCTGAGGGTGAGCAGGAGCGGCAAAGACGCGATGACGTGGATTACCTGGAAGAGCGCCGGCGGCGTGCCGCTGTCCGGGCGGCTCGGTACCAGCAGAGTCTGCGGCGTTATCATCTGCGCCATGTCCGGGCCCGGTCTCTCGAGGTGGGGGACCTAGTTCTCCGACGCGTCCAGTCGCGCGAAGGAATGAATAAGCTGTCCCCTGTGTGGGAAGGTCCCTTCACCGTGATCGCGGTCCCCCGGGCAGGTTCTTTCAGGTTGGCGACGGAGGAAGGACAGCCACTCCCGAATCCATGGAACATCGAGCATCTCCGACGCTTCTACCCGTAGATGGTCGTGCTCGCGGCTCAGGTCAGCAAGGCCGGGGGCTTCTCCCCGCCCGAGCAATCTGAAGGCTTCGCCCCGTGGGGTAAGTCGCTGTCGCCCAACCTTGTAAATATTGCACATTCAGTATTTCAATAAGCAATCGCTATGTCAAAATTATTTTTCTGGATTCCCTATGTTTAATCTGTCTGGTGAGGTGCTCGGTTGTGCGAGAAAAAGTTCGCTCTCTCATTTTTCCCCGTTGATAAAAGAATCCCAATCGGTATACATGCGAGCAGTCGCCGCTGACTTACGTCCTACATGGTAGGCTGTGGTATTCGGTGTCGTGGCAGGCTCCCGGGCACTAACCGAGTTTCGGGGTGCTCTGGGTAATCCCATCACTCGAGCTGCTCGAGTAGGCCGGAGCTCAGGCCCCCGGAGCGGGCTGTCGGTGCTCGGTCTGGTCTGTCATACCCGGGCGCCACCGAACCGTAGGACCTCTGGGTTACGCCTTTGCCCGCTCTTGTCCGCCGGTTCGGGTATTCGAGAGGTCTCGGGTCAAAAACGAGAGCAGTCTATAGCAAGTACCGCACTGACAGAGCGCACCAGACAAAGAAATCCTATTTTTTCTCTTAAGTCACAGGCTGGCGATCACGAGCAGCTCGGCCGCGAGGGCTTCAATGCCCCGGTTTCTGGTCGGCCCCAAGGGTCCTCGGGTGGTCCTACCACTTAGGCATGGGTGGTCGAGATCACCCGACCCTAGGAGCCTCGTACGCCTTCCGGGCGCTCGGGCGCCCCGTTGAAAGAATTAAGTTCCCGGGCACCCGAGCTCGGAAGCACATCCCTCCTGGATCAGTGGGCCAGAGGGTCGACAGCTGTCCGGTGAGTGGTTATATTCAGACAAGTCTGCTTTCAGTAAATTTATGTTCTCGAGTCATTCTCGGGGGCTCTCGCGCCTTAATCTGTTCGGTGAGGTGGTTTTCCTCGCACGCAAAAACCCTGCCGCGTGTCTACTTTATCCCAGAACGACAGAGCGGTTTGCAGAAAAGAGTAGCGCGCTTGCGATAATGTCTGACCGAAGCCCTTCGAGGTGGTCGTGGTGTTCGGTCCGCTTTTAAGGACCCCGAGCACTACCGAGTCCTCGGGTACCCTGGGTAATCCTATCGCTCGAGCTACTCGAGTAGTCCGGAGCTCAGGTCTCGGGGGCAGGCTGTTAGTGCTCGGTCCGGCCCGTTTCAAGCCCGGGCACCACCGGACCGCGAGGACTCTTGGTCACATTCTCGCCCGCACGCGTCTCCCTTCTACTAACTGAGTGGTCGCAAAGTGAAAAAGTGTTCATTAGGCACGGCGTGTTCCGAGCAGGATCGATCCATCTCCCGGGCAAGGAAGTCTGTGTCTTTGTTCTTAACTTAGGCAATGCGGATTCGCGAGAGCTTGAAGGCCGACTGTGCCAGCAACAGCGATCAAGACAACTTCATCCTCGGGGACGGGAAGGTCGGGAATGGCCCGACTGAGTACTCCCCGGGACTTCAAAGTAAAACATCAGAAGAAGCATCAAACACTTAGAGAAACTGGAGTTGCGAGCCCAAGGAAAAACTGCCATTTAATATTCACAGGATATTTACAAGGCATTTTCTAAGGGTTCACTCCTACATCTACAACAAAAGAAAAGAGGGCACAAAAGGCCTAGTCGGCGGCAGAGGCGTCGGCTGAATCCTCCGAGTCGTCCCCGGGCGCTGGCGGCGGCGGCACCTCTCGCCTGAAGCCGGCCGCCACCTCAGCGGCGGTACTCCGGACCGCTGCCCGGGCGGCCTCTCCCTCAGCCTCGACCACTCCCTCCCGCGCCGGCTCCAGCGGGAAGTTAGGGTCCCTACTTCGGTAGCAGGCCAGGACGTGCTCGGCCACTGCATGCGCCAAGCCACGTCCCTCCCGGGCGGCGAGTTCCTGGACCGCCCAAGGTAGGGCCTCGAGGCGCTCGCAGACCTGCTACAGCCCCAACACTTGTCGTGCGGGGCCGTCGCCCTTTTCGCCTTCAACGAGCTGTCCGAGGCCATCCTTCTCTACGGCCCGCCGCATCCGCCGGAGTATGTCTTCCAGCATATGCTCGAGGTTGACCCGCGAGACAAAGGCGGTCTCGAGCTTCTCCTTGGCGGCCCGCAGCTGTGCCTCGAGTCCCTGGTTCCCGACCGAACCGGAAGAACCGCCAGCTGCGGCGGGGGCGGCAGCCTGCTTCGTCTTGGCCACCATCTCGGACAAGGCGCGTTCACGGGCGGCCAGTTCCGCCTCGTGCTTCGCATTCTCCTCCGCCCTGGTAGCCGCGGCGGCCGCCGCAGCAGCAACCTCGCCTTCTCGACGACTCAACTCTTCTTCTCGGCGCCTCATCTCGCCCTCCCGCCGGGCCAGCACGTCCTCCTGCTGAGTCACCGAATCCTCCCGAACATCGAGCTCCGATGCTAATAGCTCGTTGTTTACCTCCTGCAAGGAAACGTCCTCCTCCCAACGGCGAATCTCTTCCCTGGTCTTCCGAAGGTCGTCTTCCCTGCGCTGGAGGTCGGTGCCCGTCTTCTCGGTCGCGACCTCCCGGCGGGCCAGCTCGGCTTGCCGCTCCTCCGCCGCCTGCTCCCGGGCTGCGACTGCCACCTCCCTCTCCTGCGCCTGCCCCATCCTGGCAAGGGCCTCGGCAGCTTGCTGCCTCGACGCCTCAGCCAAGCGGGCGGCGTCTTCTCGTTCCCGCGCGGCTTCTGCCCGCGCGGTCTTCAAAGTTTCTCGTTCCCGCGCGGCTTCCGCGCGGATGTCTTCTAGGAGCTTCTGCTCCCGCACGGCCACCGCGCGGGCCTCCTCCTGGGCGCCCGCCAGCCGCGCCTTCTCCGATGCCAGGCGGGCGCGCTCGGCCTCGAGCTCCCCCTCCTTGGCGTTCACCGCTGCGCCCAGCCGCCCGACCGCTACTTGGACGCCTTCAATGGCGGCCAGGAAAGGATCGGCGGGCTGGCCGGGCACCGGTGGGGCCCAGGCTTCTCCGCAGAGTGCCTCTAGGGGGGCCGAGCTCTCCGCAGAGTATTGCACCGCCATCCGCCCCAGGCTCTGCCTGCCCGGGGTAGGCTCCGCATCGGCCGCCCTGTCCACCGTTATCCGCCCCGGGCTCTGCCTGCCCGGGGTAGGCTCCTCCAGCGCCGAAGACTCGGGCGGCGGCCGCATTCCCGCATCGGCCGCCCTGTCCACCGTTATCCGCCCCGGGCTCTCCGCGCCCGGGGTAGGTTCCGCCGGCGTCCTCCTCTCGGCCGCCGGCTATGCCTCTCTCCCAGTGGCCGTCACGTCAATTGGCGCCTCCGCCGCTCCCGTGCCGGCCTCTGTCGGCGCGGCCGGCGGGCTCGGCTCTGGCCTTGGCGCCCGCGCTTTCCCCGGCGCAGTGGCACCCGCGGTCGGCCTACGGGAGACAGATGAAAAATGTTAAAAGCTTAGTTCGAGCCAGAAATGCCCAGGAAAAAGCAAGAAAGGAGGCTCACCGATACTGCCACTTGGCCGCTGGGAGCCTAATGTCCGAGTCCGGTGCCGTCGGTCCAAACTCCTCCCGCCGCCTCTTCTGCTGGGGGTTCGGCGTGGCCGCTGCGCGGGCCTCGGGTGCCGCGGCGCGGTGCTCCGGATCAGCCGCGCGGGTCTCTGGCGCCGGCGCAGCCCCCATCCGCACCAGTCGCGGCGCCAGCACCGAGAACGCCGCCGCCGCCGTCGGCGACGGCGGAGAGTCCGGTACTAGAATTAGGGCCCTGGGACGCTTTCCCCGGTCTCCCGGCGCCACCTCCTCTACGACTTCAGTGGCGCCCTCCTCTCTGGCACGGCGGCTGCCGCCTGCGGCGACCCCTTCGCCAGCCTGCGCCGAACTGCCAGCGACCTCCTCGCCAAGTAGTTCCTCCAGCCCGGGGAGTTCGGAGGCCTCAGGACTCCGGCTTCTTGGCCGGTCCACGGGCCCCTGGGCGTCGAACTCCGTCAGCTGCCTCATGATGGCCACCCGGTTGGGGTTGGCACAGAGTGCCATCTCCGGCCACGGAAGTTCCGCCCGGCCCATGTCCTCCGTTCCGGTGATTACCCTTGTCATCCCCCGCAGTTCCACCGGCCCCAGATCCCAGCTCGCGCCAATCTGGGTCCTGGTGATGTCCTCCGGCCCGGTGTAGAACCAGCTCGGCCGGGCCCGTTCTCGCAGAGGCGCCAACCGACGGCACAGAAAATCCGCCACCACCATGACGGAGGTCAGCCCGGACTCGCGCAGCTCCAAGATGCGCTCCAGCACCGGCTTCAGCCTCGCGTCTTCTGGCGGCGGCGCCTCCCACGTCGATCGCCGAGGTTCCGCCGCCTTCTCTGGCAATTCGAGGCGCTCGTGGGGATCGATGTCGACGAAGAACCAGTCCCGTCGCCATTCCTCCCACTTGCTGCGCAGCACCTGGGGAATGTAATGGTCCCCCAGGCCTTCCCGGAGCCGAAGGTTGCAGCACCCCGCGACGTCCGCCGTGGAGTGCCCCCTCTTCTTCCCCACCGGCCGAAGGACGAAGAAATGGCGAAGCAGCATCGCCGACGGCATCACCCCCACGAACATTTCGCAGAGATGCGCGAAGACCGCCAACGCCACGACGGAATTGGGGCTTAGGTGCACCATTTGAATGCCGTACGTCTCCAGCACTTGCAGGAAGAAGGCGGAGAACGGCGGCACTAACCCCGCCGCCACGAAGGAAGTGAAGAGGACGGTCCGCCCAGGGACGGTCGTCGCCGGCGTCAGAGTCGCCGGCCTCACCACCACAGCACCTTCCTGACCCTCCGGTACCAGCAGCTTCCTAATCTTGTCCGCCGCCTCCTCGTTCCTCAGACGAGACTCCAGCAAGATGCTGTCCGAAGTCTTGTCCCAGCGTCCTCCTCCAACCCTCGTCATCTCGACAGGATGGAGGGTGTTTTTTGTGGTGAAGAGAGAGAGAAGGGAGAACGCTCCGGTCGCCTGGGAGTTTCCTGAGGGCTTCGGAGCACAAAGAAGGCAGGAGCACAAGTGCGAGAGAGCGTAGAGAGGGGAACGGACCGATCCATTCCCCCTTTTATGTCTCAAAGTTCAAAAACTGCCGCCCAAACGGTTCGCTCGGCGAAGCGTCGCCTCGATCGACGCCACCGCCAGGCGAATCTCCCGCCGATCGCGCGATGTCAGCGGTTGCCAGGCATATTTTCCTCGATCTGCGCAGCGACCGCGCGTGCCGCCCGTATGGTCATCATACCCTTCGGAAGTTGTGTGGACACGCGTCCACTCATTTTCCCGTTGGGGCGTACTTGAGGTCTAGGTCCGCAAGGGCCACCTCTCGAAAGCTTGCCACATGGCATCCGCGCCAGCCTCGGCCTCGGTCGCGACGAAGGGCCCATTCGCAGTCTCCGTCCCGTCGGCTACCAACGGGCCCAGGGGCTACTGTCGGTGTATTCAGAACCAGGGGTCCCTAAGTCCCGAGACCAGGCCGGCCATCCGCCACATGTCACCACCCTGCAAGGTAAGAAGAAGTTAAGTACCGGGAGAAGGTGCTCGGGGCCGCCGCCTCTGGTTCCCGAGCACCCTAGTTCCTCGATGGCCCGCAGAGCCCAAATACCGGGAAGGAAGTACTCGGGAGAGAGTGCTCGGGGCTGCACGTGGCAGCCCCCGAGGACTCGGTGCCCCGAAGGTCCCACCAAAGTGCTCGGGAGAGAGTGCTCGGGGTTGCACGTGGCAGCTCCCGAGGACTCGGTGCCCCGAAGGTCCCACCGAAGTGCTCGGGAGAGAGTGCTCGGGGCTGCACGTGGCAGCCCCCGAGGACTCGGTTCCCCGAAGATCCTCCCAAAGTACTCGGGAGAGAGTGCTCGGGGCTGCACGTGGCAGCCCCCGAGGACTCGGTTCCCCGAAGGTTCGCGCAAGATCACTCGACGACCCGAAGGGTCCCGTCTTCAGGGTGTCATCCGGTCAAAGGCCCAATGCCGCATTTAATAGGCACGCGCGGCCTGACATCCTGACATCCTGACATTCTTAGCTGCCCACGCCCCAGTGTCAGACCCTGTCATGCACTGGCAGGGGGGCGTGGGTCCATTAAATGCACGGGTCCCGTCCCGTTTCACCCGGGTGCCTCGGGATAACGTTGCCAGAATCGACGCGCTCCGCCAGCCACCCTGCCCTAGTAGAAAGACAAGACAGGGTGGGCGCACCGGGCACCTCTGAGGCTGCCGGTGGGCCCCCTTTATGGCGCCTGGAGGCTTCCACAGTGGCGGGTGGTCGGATGCGCGCCGCATTTCTCCACCGCCCCTGTCACTTCGCCAAGACGAAATGATGACGCCTTTCTCCGTGGCACCTTGGCATTCGCATCCCCTCTTTCCCATTCAGGATATGTCGAGGTCGGCGTGCCTATAAAAGGAAAGAATGAAGAGCACGTAAAGGGCGGTGGGTGAAGAAGAGGACGCAGACGCTCAAACCCGCTCAAGCCAAGCTAGAACACGAGAGCCTCAAGCTCTCAGTAGGTCTCTCTCTCTTGTAATCAGATACATCCTTGAAGAATTCCCTTGAAGGGCAGATATAACACTCACACAGGAGTAGGGTGTTACGCCTCCGTGCGGCCCGAACCTGTCTAAACCCCAGTGCACCCATTTTTCTCCCGTCAGGGCGATCATCTCCCATCAGCCATTGCATTTGTTTTCGTTCCCGCTTATTTCCCAACAAGCTTATCCAGGATCATCCCCCCGGCCGAATCTCTAAAAAGGGGTCTCTCGGGATCCCTGCGACAGGAGTTCATCCTCCGACAAACACTATAAAAGGACTCCTTGACGCGTAAGTTCTGCCTGACTTAGTTTACATATTTAACTTTTCTAACATTGAAATGCTCCCTAATTGATCCTTCTTCAAGCTCAACCTGACTACAACGTGAAAGACGGTCGCAGACTGATACACAAGACTGGGTTCACGGTAAGTGCTACCTAACAGATTACCAAATGCTCTATGTTGATGTTTTTTTCCATTTTGATCTAGCACTAAATTTTTTGTTTAGCAGTGCCACCAACAACCATCGGGCGGCTGCGGATTCTATGTTATCCGGAACATGCTCCTCATGCTTTGCATGAAGGATCTCAAATCCCCCGATGTAAGTTCAATACGAGATTATTCGTAACTAATTTCAGTAATTAGTTTATTTCTATGGTAATGTGACATTGATTATGTGTCAAATTATGTAGAGATTTAACTTTTTTTTCCACGACGATACACTCCCGGAGATTCGACGACGGATCATTGAGTTCATAGTGTCTGAAGGTGTCTGAAGTCATCAACCCACACGACAAGTTCTACTATAAAATCCCTAGGTTGTGTGGTAGATCTTATGTAATATGAGTTGATCGGAACTTTGTAACATTTGAATTGGTCGAAACTTTATAACATTTGTGATTCTGTAATGAAGTGTATTTGTTGATATGAATTTGGATATGTTGCCGTTGTTTGCAGGGAGAAGACGGCTGCAAAATCCTAACTACGCTACAGGATGCAGCCAGAAAGCAGGACAATCTAGCAGGATAATCTACACATAAGTGACGGGTAATCATCACTTATGTATTCTCCAATGTGCTGGTGAGAAAGACAGAAGTGATGGGTGAATGGCTTACCCGTCACTTATATATTCAGATAAGTGACAGATAAATTCTTTACCTATCATTTATATGTTCTTCTATAGACTGTATAGAATATCATAAGTGACAGGTTAAAAGGTTAATCGTCACTTATGTGTGAATATAAGTGATGGTAACTAATTTATCGGTCATACAGCTCAAGGGAGATGCTAATAAGTGACAGGTCATGGTTACTACCTGTCACTTACGATCTTATTAATGATAGATTCTTACCCGTCACTTATGACTAATAATCAGTGGCGCATTTGAGATGACGAATGTAGGACCTATCACTCATAACACTTATCACTAGTCATCTATAACTTTTTTTCACGTAATAACCTCCTATCTTTCACAAAATGAGCAAACAAGATACCTGTAAAGTTCTCGAGAATCTAGTGGAGGTGCTGATAAACTTTATGCTGGGGGCAATGAATTTGCTTTTGTACAAGCACTCCACATCATCTTGCAGCATTGAAAATACATTGGTCCCACAAATGCATTGCCCGAAAGCATCCCCTTACCTTTTTCATCGACTAATATTTATCTGTCAGTGCAGCCTAATGATGATTTGTCATCGACCCAGAAATGCATTGCCCGAAAGCATCCCCTTAACTTTTTCATCGACTATTTTTTATCTGTCAGTGCAGCCTAATGATGATTTGTCATCGATCAGCAATTCATCGTTTGCATACACTGTCACAGCTAAGTCCAATGGAGCAGCTTCTTTTCGGTAATTTGTTTGTTTGACGATACTGTGTGATTGCGTGGCTCTGCATTAAGCATGACGCATGGCTTGCTAAAAATATCAAAGGTGTTTACGTAGGCTAAAATACAAAAATAGACAACATACGCTAGCGTATTTGCGAAAATAGACAACATATCAGCGTATTTGTAAATCTAGCACCTGTATTCGGCACTTTAAAATCCGAAAACTCAATTTCGATACCTCAAACTCCGAAAATACGTCGGGCCCACTGATTTCGACAATTAAAATACCAAATACGACACTGTTTACCATATTCAGCACATCAAATATCGAAAACACGCTGTATTCGGCAACAACTGAGGTGCCGGGTGCCGAATACGGCTTCTACCGTGCAGCGAGAAGCTAGCAAGCTACAGTAGAACGCAGAAATGTGTTAAAAATTCATGTTTTTTTATTTAACTCACGATTTTATTTGGAAGTATAAAAATAGTCTAAAAATTCTAAACATTTTCACGAACAAAATAGAGGTCACTAGCAATCCGTTTTAATTGGTTTGATCCAAAAAGCATGAGCCAATATTTAATTAAAATTCTCTAAATAAGCTAACTTTTATAAATTCTAGCAATTTTTAATACCTCAAATAAATTCTCAAAAATCTAGAAAAAATCACTAATATTCTTCTAATGTGATGTACTAATTTATAAAATATTTCGAACCCTATGTTATTTGGTGAAAAAATAAGTTCCTTTATAATGATACATTTATATGCATTCTTATCATTTCATGTCATATTCTCTTTTAATTCATTTCATGTGACATTTTCTTTTTAATTCATTTCATTTCATCTACTAATATTTTATTATTTCAAGCTCACCCAGCACATTTGACGATGAGATGTGCTAATATCCCCTCTGTTTGACATCCTCATTTATATGCATTCTTATCATTTCATGTGATATTCTCTTTTTAATTCAATTTAAATAAAAATAAACGCATACATTCTCTTTTAATTTATTTCATGTGATATTCTCTTTTATCATTTCAAGCTCACCCAGCACATTTGACGATGAGATGTGCTAATATTCTTCTCATGTGATGCAGTCAACATGAACATATTGATTTTCATGCACCTTTGTTGTCTGCACTAAGAAAGCAAAATATTCCCAACCAAACATTGTCACTCCTCGGTAGATCGAAACACCTTCGCAAGTGCGCAACATCCTCTTGCCTTGTCATGCTTTTCATCTTCTTAGCCGTATATCTTCACACCACTCCAGCCATGACAACAAGGGCGGTCATCCTCCACAAAAGAGAATATCACATGAAATGAATTAAAAGAGAATGTATGCGTTTATTTTTATTCAAATTGAATTAAAAGAGAATATGACATGAAATGATAAGAATGCATATAAATGGATCATTATAAAGTAACTTATTTTTTCACCAAATAACATAGGGTTCGAAACATTTTTATAAATTAGTACATCACATTAGAAGAATATTAGTGATTTTTCTAGATTTTTGAGAATTTATTTGAGGCATTAAAAATTGCTAGAATTTATAAAAGTTAGCTTATTTAGAGAATTTTAATTAAATATTGGCTCATGTTTTTTGGATCAAACCAATTAAAACGGATTGCTAGTGACCTCTATTTTGTTCGTGAAAATGTTTAGAATTTTTAGACTACTTTTATACTCCCAAATAAAATCGTGAGTTAAATAAAAAAAACATGAATTTTTAACATATTTCTGCGTTCCACTGTAGCTTGCTAGCTTCTCGCTGCACGGTAGAAGCCGTATTTCGGCACTCAGTTACCGAATACAGCGTGTTTTTAGTATTTGAGGTGCTGAATATGATGAATAGTATCGTATTCGGCACTTCAGTTGTTAAAATTAGTGGGCCCGACGTATTTTCGGAGTTTGAGTACCGAAATTGAGTTTTCGGATTTTAAAGTGTCGAATACAGGTGCTAGATTTATAAATACGCCGATATGTTATCTATTTTCGTAAATACGCTGACGTATGTTATCTATTTTTGTATTTTTGCCGTTTACGTACCACGAACCACTCTGCAATCATCCTAACAGCCCAAAAGGAATCAGAAATGTACTAGCTAACGCCCTCGTCATTCGTACGACGTTTCTCCCACCTGCGCTTTTCTTTAGAAGATAAGTTCTCCTGCTCATCTATATGTTTAAACAGTTTTGTTATTTATCTGTTAATAGATTTTTTTTCGTAGAAATTTGCCTAATTTATGGCTGATCGATTTGTTTTGAAGAGTGTACTCAGTCTGATTAAGGGTTCATGGATTTTTCGTTATCGATCATTCAGATCTCGCACCACAACCCGTGAAGAGTATGGAGGCCAGTTACGGCTTTAAAAATTCAACTCTTGATTTGTGCGCCGTCTATCTTGCCTTTTTATCTCTCCCCACTCCTAACCTGCACATCTCTCTCTGCCTCCCTTTTTCTAGAACCACTTATATTCTCTAGCTCCCTGATACGACATCACGTCTAATAGATTCTTTTCGCGAATCAGTATCTTTTCGCAAAGAGATTTTTTTCCTTCAATGTTAATTTTTTTCACGGTTTTTTTCACAAAATAATTCTCAAATTCATTCCTTTCATAATATAATTCTCTCTCATTTCTCTTTACAGATCCCTTCGAAGAGAAGTTGTTAGAGATAAAAGAAAATAAAGGAAATAAGAATGGAGAAGAGAATCACAAATGGAACAAAATAAAAGGAAAATTGTTAGAGATAGTCTGACATGGTGGCGATGCAGTTTTCTCCTCCCCTTCGTCCCCTAGTCTTCTCTTCAGCTGTATCTTGATCTGTAGAAATCATAGGCGATCGAAGGTTCCTCCCGATTTGTTCTATTTTTTTTTTTTGCGGGTTATTCATTTCTGGTTAGGGTTTGATTGGGATTTTTTCATATTCAAGGCTTTAGGAGAGGAAACTAGGTTATAATTTTGTAATCTAATGAGTTTAAACGCTTCTTCTGGTGTGTGTGCTTTATTTTGATTTTTTTTTCACTGTGATTTTAGGGGGTTTAGGGTTTTGGAGAAGTGTTGATTCTAGGAGCCTGTTAGGGTAATTCAATTAGCTTTCCCAATTTCTTGTTCTAGTGGGTATGCATTTTAATTGATCAGCCTTGTCTCACAGACCAAACATACTTTGTCTGTGTGATGTTTTGTTCATGCTTATGGACTGTTGGTCTTGTGAGTTTCCGTACCTCCCCTCCCCCATCCCCTCTTACTTTGCTCTCCCAGGGATGTTGCGTGCGTTCCACCACCTATTTTCTTGATGGTTGCCTGTATTGTGTGCGGCTTCCGATTGATGTCTATGCCTCCGACGGCGCCATGCATGCTTCCTTTTGCCTGTGTTCTGCTCTACTTGTTCATCCATTCCTTTTGGATCCAGGTGGTGTTTTTTTAGAGAGTTGATCAGCTTCATTTTGTGCACTAGATCTCTGATTTGGGAATCATGAAAATAACTTCTGATTTGGGAAGTTGCTCCTAGTTCTGCCTCTTAGCCAAAAATCAGAGCAATAGGCTGTTTTCTTTTACATGAATGTTTCGTTGCTGTTCACAACCTGAAAACAACAAGCTCTTACTGTGAATTTTGTGCCTGGGCTTGTGGGGCTTAGACGAGGAACTGCAAACTTGGTTGTTTATATAAGAAGGTTCAAGTCCTGATAGTCAGCTGAAGCAGTTTCAAGAAGGCATCTCAGAATGAGGGGATAAAATCTTGGACTGTGCCTTCTGTTCTTTACTGTGTTCCATTTTTAATCGATATGCACATCTTTGTGTCTCGCTGACTTTCTTCATTGTTATTGTATAAAAAAACGCTAATATGATTAGGCATATCGATGTGCATATCTTTGTTCTAATCTGATTGGGCATAGGACTATACCACTAGGATACTTATTCTTTGCATGTTGGTCAGAGCTATGCTCTTTGTTCTAAACTGATTAGCCCCTTTGTTCTAATCTGACTTGTTTGGTGATTGTGGTCAGAGCCAAATAATGCCTGGTGTTGTACACTTTAATTCTGAAAATGTCTAGTATTGTATATTTTAATTCTGACTTTGTTCTGCAGATTGTTCAGTTCATACTTATGTGCCTTGTTCAGTTCATACTTAGCATGGTATCTTGGGAATGATGTTATATTGGATATGTGCCTTGCTTTCATGAAAAATAACTCTGTAATTCAGTTTCTGTTTCACTTGAGCAAGGTTTTCCAAGCAGTACTTTAGTGTTGGTTAATAAGAATATGGTTCAGGTTTACTTTCTTCTCTCAATTCTGTCTTAATCATTGTAGTTCATGTTTTTTTCCTTTTGTGTTTGTTTATGACACTTGCTACCGGCAGTTGAACATATAGATCGGTTCCTCTTGTGGCCGCAGCTTTGAATCGTTATACATTAAAGACATCTTAATCATGAGGATCATCTAGCCTAATCAATATGAACACATGGCATTTAGGAAGACTAATCCAATCTTGATGATGCCGTGCCAATCAAGGCGCTTGGGGTAGAGCAGGGACGTGGATCGGGCGTTAGCGTGTTCCCCCTTGTCGTGGTGTCGGCACGGATGGCCGACGGCGGTGGTCAGTCTTCGGGTCGATCCAATACCTTAGTGATCGATTTTAGGGTTTAGGAAATGTTGGAGTCTCATCTATTGATCATGCGAGAGGTGGCCGACTTCCCCTTATATAGATGTGTTGCACGACTCGGGACCGAAACCAGTCGGTGGTGTGGCGTGAAGTGTGCTCCCGATCGTAGCACATAGGTGGGTCGCTCAACCCGCCCTTAAGACTCGGTCAAGATTGGTTAGCCGAGATCACACCAACATTCTTCCACTTGATCAAAAGGCTAACAACATAAGCTCCATACTCAATAGAACATCACACCAAGATACAGTGTTACAGTAGTTGATAATGACACCACTAAACCGCAACATCTATAGTGTATTACTCTATTTTGATAGGATATACACATATACTTATTTGGGAGATGACTTATACACTTATGATCCTTTCGTGCAGTTTGTTTTCATTTATCATTATGTGCACTATTGAAAAGGTGAAAACAAACTTTATAGTTTTCAGAACCGAAGTTTGAGATCTCAATTTGTCCCAGAAGTATAGCCTATCAATAAGTTTTATGCCGACACTAGTTTTGAGACAAGCCTTTAACAGAGAATCATTAGGCTAAATATGATACATAAAACTTATGTGCTCAAGAAAATACTTAACTCTTATAGGCTGAACATCAATAATTTGATTCTGGATTATGTCTTTCACAACATCATGTATTTTGCAGCACCACTTGACATGTTGTTACTCGAAGCAAAATTGCACTAACGTAATAAGTTCCAGGATAGAATCTTAAGTCAAAAGAAATTTTTCTTATTCTTATACCACAACAGCCTAATGTGGATTTTTTAGTCCAATAGCTTTACAATATGCCACAAGTCAGTTTGCATCATAAATGATGCCTTAGGTGATTGGTTAGAGCCATTCCACAATATAGCTCCTCCTCTAAGGGTGAAGATTTGACTTGATGTGGATTTCTTAACATCAACACACCTTACACAATTAGTGTCTGAATAGCGCACATCTTTATGACATTTCTTATGTATGAGCATGTAACCATTAGCACCATACAGATAACATAGAGCTATGTTTAATAATGCTCCAATGGTCCAGTCCTGAATCAATATCTGCCGAGTATCCTGGAGCATCACTTACTGCCAAGTATTTTCAGTTGAGGACTATCACTGTTGACTTGGTGGACCGGTAGTGAAGTGGGCTATCACTACCGACTGAAGGATTTGGCCGGCAATGATACCTAAGGCATCACTGCTGACTAAAGCCTTCGGCCGACGGTGATTCGCTGAAATCACTGTCAGCTGAAGGTTTTAGCCGGTAGTGTTTTCCCTCTCCTCCCTCCTCGGTCCTCCCTCTCTCTATCCTTTCTGTACTCCCTCTCTCTCCTTAATCTCTCTGTCTCTCTCTTAATACATGCATACAATGATATGTGTATTTACTGTAAATCAATAATAAAAGCACATTTATTAATACATAGTAATGAACACATATTACTCAGGCATTGACAAACACACATATATACATAATAGTTCTCACAGGTCACCCTCTAAAAAGTCGGTCGAGTTGAGCCAGTCCAATATCCCTCTACATCTTCTGCGATAAGGACCGCATCTCCACACTGACGATTGATGGCGTGTGTATGTCCGGAGATGCCGTGGGGCGATGGTGGTGGAGCAGAGGACTCGGCCACGCTTGATCGATCGTAGCATCGCCTATGCTCCAAGCTCACCGACGTGTCAAAGACATCGAAGTCTGACACCTAAACGCCTCTACGGTTTGAGCCTTAAGCCTCCTCCGCAACACACTGACGGGACACCCTCTCGTCCTCCTCCTCCTAGGCACACTTACGGGACACTGCTTCTTACTCCTCTGTAGTGCACAGCTGACGGGACAGCCTCTCATCCTCCTCCTCCTGGGCACGCTTACGGGACGCTGCTTCTTGCTCCTCCTTCGCATCATCGTTGGAAGGCCATTCTGTCGAAGAGTCATCCGATGATACCAACTTCGCATCATAAAGTAATTCATATCATTCATTCATAAATAGAAATTAATGGCAGTCATTAATATTGTGCCGATTGGCGAAATATAATACATTGTCAGGCCCTTTGGTAGCCTTCCTCCTTGTCGCATACTCTCTACTATAAGGTACAATGTCATATGAAGGTCTCTCATGCATGGACGGCACAATTAGTTCATGAAACTTGCCGTTTTGGTTGATAACATGTTCTAAGAAGAACCTGGTCATCTGTTCTTGAAAGGCATGTATTTCTGCAGATTGTAACACACTTGTGTGTAGTTTGGAGCGTTGTGTTTGAAGAATCGAAAGAATTAGTGCTTGAACACATGTAGAAATTGAAAAGAAGACATCGATATGTTATTTCATACCTCAAGATCATTCAACCTAACAGCGTCTCAGTCCGGGCTGAATGCATGCATGAAAGTGAAAATATAAAGCGCGCAGAGATTGTTGCCGGGTGGCTGCCTCATACACTTCAAGAGGAAATGATTCGTCAGTGGAATGAATTGAACATTTTTATTCAGTAGGAAATGCAAGACATGAATATAGATTGTGTACCGAAAAGTCAGTTTTTACATCGTATTGCTTCCTGAATAGAAAGTAGATAACACTCTTTTTGCGGTATCTTGTGTACGCCCTATGCGTGAATATGAATACCAATTAAACTTAGATGCAATTGTCGAGAAGATTAAATGATCGAGTTAACCTATTTATCATGTCGATGAGGTGTCGGTAAGTCGTCTTATCCCAAGACAATGATCTTGCTCAAGTCTGGGTGGATGACAAAGAGGATCCAATGAAAACTGCAGAATATATGACCATAGCAAATTAGTACTAGAATCGAGTTGCTCATAAAATAAGGACACCCTGGCGCGCAAACACGTACTCATAGATATAGGGTAAGAGTATGAATTTCTTGTATTGGTGGTGAAGCAGACACTTCAATAAGTAATTCTCGGTGAAGTCTAGATTCTTCGTTACAAGTTTCGGTTCACAAGCCCGGGATCGATGAATCCTACTTTCTTATCTATGTCTTGTTCGTATGCTTGGATCTCCATTCTACGAAAGAGAGAAGTTAACTATGCAATTTCAAGGTACAAGATCATATACCGTGAATTATATACATAAGTCACTTACAGATTTCACGCTCCAACTATAGCCATATAGAGGACATCTTCCTTGTATAATTCATATAGGTGCAAGAATTCCAACCAGAAGAAGTCATCCCTATTGAGAAAATATTCATCCAAGTATCTTACGGGGAACACTTGAAAACCCTATCTGTACTGCTCTAAGTATCACTGATGTAATCGGCGCATTTGAGTTGTAAGGTTTCTTTCTATATCTGGTTTGACCAAAGGTTTCCTCAACCCAAATGGCCATGTAACATCCAACTTTGATATATCCACTCCCACAGTAAGTCGTGCTAGTTCCTCTGCTGTTATTCTTGAATCGGGCAGGAAGTCTGCAATGCTTGGAGCAGCCTTAATGATCGGGCCAGTTTGCTTTTAGTCTACTTCTTGCTAATGCGTTCATAGTCAGTTGGCGACTTACTTGAAGCCACCCCGTCTGTTTAGCTTTGGCTATTTTTATGAAAAAAAGTTAAGGCATCTTCAGGCACAACATGCTTTGATGGAGGTGGTGGAGGATAGAAATGAGATGTGACACTGGCGTCCAGTATCATTTTGGTTTCCTCATCAGTGAGTGAATAGACATCCTTGACTTCCGCCAACTTCTTAGATGCCACTGAGTTCATAGAAGATGTCGTCTGCTTAGATGTTGCAGAACCTGATCTTGTTTTCCAAGCTGATGGCTGGCTTATTGATGGTGCTGG
Source organism: Phragmites australis (assembly GCF_958298935.1). Lineage (NCBI taxonomy): Eukaryota > Viridiplantae > Streptophyta > Magnoliopsida > Poales > Poaceae > Phragmites > Phragmites australis. The sequence goes on along the minus strand of NC_084941.1, from coordinate 3,659,926 downwards.
CTTCTTAAGTGATGGACTTCTTCGAGGCGATGGCTAAGGAGATGGACTTCTTTTGGGAGATGGCTGAGGAGAGAGAGATCTTCGAGGTGACGGCGGCCTGGGGTGTAGTGGAGAGTAGAGATTCTCAGGAGCTGTCCCTGGTGGAAACACTATGTAGACCTTCTCACACGAGATGAATGTGTGCGCGTTCTCTCTTATAGTGTTCGCCCCCTCCTCTGCAGGGTAGTCCACCTCAACATGGCGGTATTTGTCAACTGCCTTGTCTACTTCGACCACGGCGTAGCCCTCCGGTATCAAACGTCCGTGCAAATGTTTATGGGAGCCACAAGGATAAGCCACGCCAAAAGCCACCTTGATGGTAATGTTCTTAGCACCAATGTGTAGTTCACACTGTGTTCGTGCTGTGATGAGGTCCACAACATAAGTGATGGAGTCAGCTCCTAGAACTCACGTAGACACACAGCTACTCTGACGACCACTGGGGTTGGAGCACGCAACATTAGGAGACGTTGCCGGCCATTCCTGTTCGCTCACAATGGCACCCCGTTCACGCATGGGGCCTGTCGTACTGCTTGTTCAAGCATTTCCATCATCCTAGCTTGTTCTGCCTCTCATTCTGCATCTCGCTCTAGTTGGGATTTCTTTCGACTCTTGTAACTGTCGATGTTGCCTAGGAATCCATATTTCTAACCCATCACCCCAACGCTTCGTGTGTGACCATCGTGCTCCTTATTTCCCAGGGTCAAGGTGAGCTCATCCCTATCCCTGCCTTGCTTGAAAGAGCCTTATGCAAATTGCTCGTGGGCTTCCGTAAGCTTTTTTGGAAGATCTTACGTCACTTCCAGATCTTTGGAGGTCGTAAAGGATAAGCTTCTATCGGACGAGTAAGAAGCACCCCTCCCAAGAAGAAAGTGTATCGATCATTCGCTCCAACCCTCTGTCTCAGGTGTGACACCTCTCCCTCGTAGTTCATCTAGTTGTTATTGCCACCGCCTTTCTTTCTTCATGTACTCACGACTGCCGACTTTGTGGGGGTGCAGGTTCTTTTTCGAGTTTGCTTTGTTCACCTCACTCAACATCTATGCTTCTTCCGACAACTTGTACTCCGTAAAGGCTTACCAATGATCTTCTAGTTGTGACCATTTGCAGAAATTTGTCATTATACCTTTCTGCACATACGTTCTGTTCAGTGTCCCCTTCCAGTTCTTAAATGAAAGACCCATGATCATTAGCGTCTTACGCTTAACTACTTCTATATCTGTCTCTTCAGGGAAATCAAACTTTTCTAATATCTTGGGCTATAAGATGTCGTTCTTGATCCAATCAGGAACCACATGCGGATCATCTCGTACACCAGTCCACAATCTATAGCTGATGGGGACGTGATCCTTAATAGCAATCCCACAGACTGACTTGTATAGCCCTAGAACTCTCTCTGGTGCAGTTGGCTCGCCTGCTGGTGAGACCTCCGTGATTACAAATCGTCCCGTAGGCATCTTCGAGCGACCTCGGACACGATGCCATTTCTGGATTACTCATTGTCATGACCCTCCGGAGCATCAAGCATCTACGCATAAGTGAAAAAAACTATTGGGAACACATACGATAATATGTAGAACAAATGCATTCATCTACTTATGAATTAACTCATCGCCTCCACGGGCGTCTGTTTGGTCCAGGTTGAGGTAGTGGCTCGAGCTACCTTCTTCAATGTATGACAACGCCACTATATCTCCTTCTAGCACCTAGATTGGATTAGCGGTTGGTGATACCATCCATTCCTGGGAGTTCTGCATAAGATGACGATGAGCGGTTGAGTATTCTATATATAAAGAGCAGAGAAAGGAGGGAGATAGAGATAAAGGCGACGAGGAAGGGAGGGAGGTTGTCGAAAGAGTGAGATAACCATGAAGGAGTCGATAGATAGAATGCATACACATATAATATTCTAAATGAGTACATTATGACCATATTTAACAAAAAAAAAGTCACATCTCATGTAGCAAAATAGGCATAAAGGTACTAACAGTTGGCACATTGATCTTACAAGTCACATTATCTTACATAGTAAAATAATGATGATTACACCCAGAACTAGGATTATGACATTTTTACAAGTGAAATCACCCTTTTTCTTATTTTTAAAATTAGCCAATTTTAACTTAGGTTGGATAACTTGTCTATTGTATGTAGCAACAGCTTTATATTTGGACTTGTATCCTTTGTAACATGCTCCTTTAAATCTATTAACTTGTGTGTGGTATTCCTCCTAACTAGAGAACACTCCACTTTGCTGCTCACGATGAACAACATACCATGTCATAGCAGTCCTAAATTTCAGAGAATATGCAAAAAATGATATGCTACAAACCACACTAACACCAAAGAATGTTCTTTGCAAAAAACTATTAGGCACAATGGCTCTAGCAAATGGATTTATTAGAACTTCAGTACCGATTACTTGTTCACAGAGAAAACATTCTTCTCAAGTCAGCATTTATGTTTCAGTCCTACTAGTTCAGAGAGGATCTTCTCTCAAGATGAGCTGGACGTCCTTCCTCTCTGAACAGGTAATCAGTACTAAAGACCTATAAGTAATAAAGAAATTATTCTACGCACCTTTTGCCATTAGAATTCTAATTATATTATTATCAAGTTATTAAACATTAATGAAAACTATCATTAGATACATCTAAGATCTGTTTAGCACCATTAATGATTCATCAACATGTAAATTCATCTTGATACATATATCTTGTCATATAAGCATGTAACTTTTCAACTTTTGCTTTCTTTACCATCGCAAAATTTTGTAGATTATTGTGCATATTTTGAAACAGAGTTCACACTAATGCCAAAGGACATGCTAATTATAAGACAATATTTGCTATTTCTATCACTCATTTCTTCATCTACCTTTTATTAACAAGATCATGATTTATACATGTTATGCAGACCATCAAATTAAACTTTGCAACTTCATTCGCATTCCCATTGCAGTAAAGGAACAACCTCAAGTTCAATTACCTATCTAGTGTCATCCGCTACTTTTCTAAAGAGTATTAGCAATAAGATCCCTATATGACTATGCGACATATAATCATCATATTTGTTCAGTGAGACGACCTTTTATTCAACTAGTTTCTTACATACCCCTTGGCCAACCCCAATACACCTTCAGCCCTTTGCCGCAACATGCTTTCCATATTCAAAAGATTGTAAGATGGTGAACGATTATGTAATGAGAAGAACACCTTGACAAGCTTAGCAACAGTAAACTATGCACCTATATTTACTCCACTGTAAATGTACAATCCTAAGACAAGCACTAATTTGACCTTGATAACAAGGCAAGCAAAAAAATATACAGACTCAGTAGTACTACATAAAACAAATACAATCTTTTTTTTAAAGAATTGATGAAAAAATAAAGCTTAAATTTTAACTAAGTATTATATGCCACTTGCCTCCATTACAATAGCTAGGAGATAGGGAGGTGAGGTAAGAAGGTCAGTATGAGGTTCAGAATGGCCGGTATCTGCAAGACGACAAGGGTCTGGGCGGCAGGGTGCGCGGGTTGGGCATCGAGGAGGATGGGAATGGCGTCAGGGAGGAGGATGATGATGGTGCCAGGGAGGAGGAGGACGGTGTCAAGGAGGACAGGGACAGCAGGCATGGGCTCGTCGGTACGGGCTCGTGGTCCTCTGGCGACGTGGGCTCCTCGGCGTCGAGAGGCGTTTCAGCGGAGGTCACAGGGAAGGGGAAAATGTTTTAAGTGTCAAAGGGCGCAAGACATCGAGCTATTTTATAGTGGAGGACTTTCATTATCAGCTCAATATGATCACTTGCAGTGAAATGATACCTAAACTGTTGGCTGAAGAGGACTATTGGCAGTGAAGCTACTTTCATTGTCGGTTCAATAAATTCACCAGCAGTGAAATTAGTTTCACTACCGGCATAATATGTCCACCGGCAGTGAAACCCTTTCACTGCTAGTGTCGCAGGGTGCAAAAAAAATGTTTTACCTTCATGCGTGCATACAGATTCGAACCCACGACCTGCACCAAGTAAGACCGAACAAACCACTACGCTACTCAAGTGATTTCGATTGAGTTTGTACTATCTTTATTTATTAACATTAGGTTGACCTAAAATCCAAAAACATATTTATTTAAATTTGAATTTGCTATTGTCGGTGTATCAGGAACCAGGGGTCCCCGAATCCCGAGGCCAGGCCAGCCATTCGCCACATGGCACCATCCCGCGAAGTCTCTCTTATGAGATGGGGAAAGATCAAGTCCTGGGAGAAGGTGCTCAAGGCCACGGTCGGTGGCCCCCGAGTACCCCAGTTCCCCGATGATCCACGGAGACCAAGTGCCTGGAAGAAAGTGCTCGGGGAGGTGCCTGGTCCCCCCCCCCCCGAGCACCCTAGTCCCCCGACAATCAGAAGAGCTAAGTTCCAGGAGAGAGTGCTTGGGGCCGCGAGCGGCGGCCCCTGAGCACTAGGTTCCCCGAAGGTCCGTTCAAGAGGTATTCGGGAGAGAGTGCTTAGGGCTGCACGTGGCAGCACCCGAGCACTTGGTTCTCCGAAGGTCCATACAAGAGTGCTCGGGAAAGAGTGCTCGGGGAAGCGAACAGTACCCCCGAGCACCCGGCACCCCAAGACAAGGCTAGGCATTCTCGGGAGAGAGTGCTCAGGGATGTGAACAGTACCCCGAGCACTCGGTACCCCGACGACTCAGAAGGGCCCCCGAGGGGCCTGCCGATGAGGTGTCAGCCAGCCAGAGGTCCGAGGTCGCATTTAATGAGCGTGCGTGGCCTGACATCTCCAACTGCTCCCGCCGCGCTCAGCGTCAGTTCCTGCCACTTTTTGGCAGAGAGACGTGGGGTCATTAATTGCACAGGTCATGTCCCGTGCCATCCGGCTTGTCTCGGGATAACATCGTGAGGACCAAGGCGTTCCGTCTGCCGCGCTGCTGTGGCAGGAGAACAAGACAGGGCGAGCACGCCGGGTTGCTCTGCGGCTGCCCGGTGGGCCCTCTCCACGGCGCCCGTTGCCAGGGCATTTATGGTGACGGGCGACCGGGCGTGCGACGCATTTTCCACCTCTGGTCACTTCACCCAGAGGAAATGATGACGCCCTTTCCATTTATGGCATCTCGGAACTCGAGCCCCCTCCTTTCCGTTCGGGGTATGTCGCGGCCGGCGAGTACTTAAAAGAGCCGGCGGCACAGAAGAAGAGCAATCCTAAGATCCGAGAAAATCCTAAGACGCACATACGCACATACGCACAACGGACACACAGAAGACCAACAACGTCAACAAAGAAGAACGAGAGACACTGTGAGCAAGGTTGAGCATAGTTCCAGCCGAAGAACAAGGAGTCTCAAGCTTTTAGTTAGGCCAACATCCTTGTAACCAGCAACATCCTTGAGGGACCTCCTCAGGACAGTTATAGCATCCATACAAGAGTAGGGTATTACGCCCCCGTGCGGCCCGAACCTGTCTAAATCCCCCACCACCGGCCGTTGCATTCATTCCCATTTATTTCTCCGACGAACTTATTCAGGATCATCCCCCCGGCCGAATCTCTAAAAAGGGGGTCTCTCGGGATCCCTGCGACAGGAGTTAATCCTCCGACAGCTATGTACCAAAATTAAGTTTTGTATATAACTAAATTTCCTGGTTATATTTTATAATTCAATAAAAATTTAAATAAATATGTTTATACCTAAGTTTCTATATTAGAGCTTACTAATTAGTGAAATAATACCTTCACTGCTGGCTCAATAGAACTACCGGCAGTGAAACAACTTTCACTACTGGCCCAATAAGTCCATCGACAATAAAAGCAGTTTCACTGCCAGCCCAATATATCCACTGGCAGTGAAACCCCTCTCACTGTTGGTGCCGCGGGGTGCAAAAAATTTGTTTTAGCCTCGCACACGCGCTAAGACTCAAACCCATGACCTGCACCAAGTAAGAGCGAACAAACCGCTACGCTACTCAAATTATTTCGATTGAGTTTGTACTATCTTTATTTATTAATATTCTGTTTACCTAAAATCCTAATACATATTTATTTAAATTTGAACTTGCTATATACCAAAATTAAGTTTTGTATACACCTAAATTTCCTAGTTCAATTTTCTAATTCAATAAAAAATTAAAATAAATATGTTCGTACCTAAGTTTCTATATGGAGGCTTGCTAATTAGTGAAATTGTACCTTCACTGCTGGCTCAAGAGGACTACCAATAGTGAAACTACTTTCACTGCCAGTCCAATAAGTCCACCGGCCCAATAATTCTACCGACAGTGAAAGTAGTTTCACTACCAGCTTAATATATCCATCGACAGTGAAACCCCTTTCACTATTGGTGCCGCGGGGTGAAAAAAAATTATTTTAGCTTCGCGCACGCACTAAGACTCGATCCTACGATCTGCACCAAGTAAGACCGAACAAACCGCTGCACTACTCAAGTGATTTCGATTGAGTTTGTACTATCTATATTTATTAACATTATATTTACCTAAAATCCTAATACATATTTATTTAAATTTGAACTTGTTATATACCAAAATTAAGTTTTATATATACATAAATTTCCTAGTTCAATTTTCTAATTTAATAAAAAACTAAAATAAATATGTTCATACCTAAGTTACTATATTAAGGCTTGATAATTAATTATAAAATATAATTGAAGCTTCCTACATATCTTAATTCATCGATAAATATTTTAAATCATTAGAAATTTAAAATAAATATGCTCATAATTATAGGTAATTAATTAAAAATAAAAAATAGTAATACATAGCAATAGTGCTAGCTTGTGCTATTATTATTAAAAATCAAAAATCAATATGCTCAATAATAAAGAAATCTTCCACCATAAACTATAAATTGAAGCTTTCATAACAAAAGTGAGGTATAATTGCATCTAAAATAAATTCATACATTGTAATTAATATAATTTAGCTACTTTGTCTTAACGATTTGCCCTGCATTATGATCACGACGTATATAAGGAGGTTCGTCGGTGTCTTCCATGGGATCTAGGTCGACGTCCCCTCCGAAAGGAGGTAGCACGTTGAATTAATTGTACTCTTCCTCGTCAACAACATTCTCCACTCCGACAATCCTTCTTTTTTCTTGAAGAATCACGTGGCGCTCCTCCTTGTTAGTCGGGTCTAGGTCCTTTACGCAGAAGACTTGCATAACATTATTCGCAAGTACAAATGGTTCTTCTCTGTATCCAACGAATTTTTGGTCCACTGTAGTCATACCGTACTTGTCGATCTTCACACCCTCTGGGAGTCTGACCCATTGGCATAGGAAAAAAGGAAACTTTAACACTCCATAGTCGAGCTCCTAGATCTCCTCTACAAATTTGTAATAGGTCTTCCTATTTCCATTGCAGTTGTAGGCATTTATACAGACACCGCTATTTTGGTTGACGCTCTTATTATCCTGAGCTCTTGTATAAAATGTATAGCCATTTATGTCATATCCTTGGAATGTGAGGGTTGCAGTTTACTGCCCGTGAGCCAACACGGTCAACTGAGCACAGTCTATCTGCTTATACATCACCTGTCTACGTAACCAAGCACCAAATTGATCTCGGTGCTCTCACGCGATCCAAACATCGGACTTCCCTAGGTTTCTAGTGCGTAGCATCTTCTGGTGTTCTTCGATATATGGGTCCACTACAACTGATTGTTGCAGAACTACGAAATGTGCTTGCGTGAATGAAACGAGGTCGTTAGTGCGGAATGAGTTTGCACCTATCGCCCCTTTCCCCTGTAGCCTCCCCTCATGGCAAGATACAGGCACACCAATCGATTTCAGATTCATGTAGTCAATGCAGAAATTAATGATCTTCTCGGTTCCTGTCGGAGGGTGAACTCCTGTCGCAGGGATCCCGAGAGACCCCTTTTTAGAGATTCGGCCGGGGGGATGATCCTGAATGAGTTCATCAGAGAAATAAATGGAAGTGGAAATAAATGCAGCGGCCGGTGGTGGGGGATGATCGACCTAGTGCAAGGGAAGTAAATGCACCGGAGTTTAGACAGGTTCGGGCGCACGGGGGCGTAATACCCTACTCCTGTGTGGATGCAATATCCTTCCCTGAGGGGGATCCCTAAGGGATATGTCTGGTTACAAGACTATATTGTCTAACTAAGAGCTTGAGGCTCCCTTGTTCTAGCTCTGCTCAGGCTTGCTTGTAGTGTTCTTCGTCTAAGTGTGGCGCGGTCGATTACTTGGGCTTGTTCTTTTCTACGATGCTTCGAGTCAATCCGGTGTCTTCGTCCGCCCTTCTTCTTCTTTCTGTACGCCCATCCTTTTATGCACTCGCCGGCCACGACATACCCCAAACGGGAAAGAAGGGGCACGAGTTCCAAGACGCCACGATTGAGAAAGGCGTCATCATTTCCTCTGGGCGAAGTGACAGGGGCGGTGGAAAAACGCGGCGCGTGTCCGACCACCTGCCACTGTGGACGCCCTGGTGCCGGGCGCCATTGAGAGGGCCCACCGAGCAGCCACAGAGGCACCCGGCGCGCCCACCCTGTCTTGTTCCTCTGCCAGGGCAGGGTGGCAGGCGGAATGCCTTGATCCTGGCAACATTATCCCGAGATACACCGGATGGTACGGGACGGGACCCGTGCAATTAATGGCCCCACGCCTCTCTGTCAAAGCATGGCAGGGACTGACACTGCAGCGGGAGCAGTTGGGGATGTCAGGATGTCAGGCCGTGCATACCCACTAAATGAGGCCTTGGACCTCTGAATGGTTGACACCTCATCGGCGGGCCCCTCGGGGGCCCTTTTGGGTCATCGGGGCACCGGGTGCTCTCGCACGAACCTTCGGGGAACCGAGTGCTCGGGGGCTGCCACGTGCAACCCCGAGCACCCTCTCCCGAGCACCTTTGCTCGAACCTTCGGGGAACCGAGTGCCCGGGGGCTACCACGTGCAACCCCGAGCACCCTCTCCCGAGCACCTCTGCACGAACCTTCAGGAAACCAAGTGCTCGGGGGCTGCCATGTGCAGCCCCGAGCACTCTCTCCCGAGCATTTTTGTACTGACCCTCGGGGAACCGGGCGCTCGGGGGATGCCGTACGTAGTCCCTCGAGCGCTCTCTCCCGGTACTTAGCTCTTCTGACCATCGGGGGACTAGGGTACTCGGGGGCGAGCGGGCACCTCCCCGAGCACTTTCTTCCCGATACTTAGATTCTACAGGTCATCGGGGAACTGGGGTGCTCGGGGACCAGAGGCTGTGGCCCCGAGCACCTTCTCCTGGAACTTAGATTTTCCTCATCCCGCAGGAGGGACCTCGCAGGATGGTGACACGTGGCGGATGGCTGGCCTGGCCTCGGGACTCAAGGACCCCCGATTCCTGACACACCGACAGTAGCCCCAGGGCCCATTGGTAGGTGATGGCACGGAGACTGCGGATGGGCCCTTCGTCGCGGACGAGGCCGAGGCTGGCGTGGACGCTACATGGCAGGCTTTCAAGAGGTGGCCTTTTAGACCCGGGCCTCGGGTACGGCCCAGCGGGGAGACGAGCGGACACGATCCGCGAGAAGGCGGCGGAGGAGCTTCGGGCTGAACTGACCCGCCAAGAGGGCGAGGCCGATCAGACGCGCGCCGGCCTCCAACGTTGGGAAAAAGACCTCCAGAAGATTGAAGAAGATATCCGCTTGTGGGAGGAGGACCTCTCCCTCCGGGAGGTCGACAATGAGATCACGGCGGCGGATCTGGGCGCCCGGGAGGACTCGCTGGCCCACCAGGAGGGCGTGCTGACCTGCTGGGAGGGGGAGCTGACTCGTCGAGAAGGGGAGGCTGCCGCGGCGACAGCGGCCGTTGCCACCAGGGAGGAGGAGAACGCAAAACATGAGGCAGAGCTAACCGCCCGTGAGCGCGCCTTGTCCGAACTGGTGGCGCAGATAAAGCAAGCCGCCGACTCCGCAACCGACGGCGGTTCTTCTGGCCCGACCGGGGGCCAGGGACTCGAGGCACAGCTGCGGGCCGCGAAGGAGAAGCTCGAGACTGCCTTTGTCTCGCGGGTCAACCTGCAGCAAATGTTGGAGGACGTACTCCGGCGGATGCGGCGGGCCGTGGAGAGGGCCGGCCTTGGGCGACTCGTCGCGGACGAGAAGAGCAATAGCCCCGCACGACAAGTCCTAGGGCTTCAACAAGTCTGCGAGCACCTCGAGGCGCTGCCCTGGGCCGTTCAGGAACTCGCCGCCCGGGAAGGACGCGGCTTGGCCCACGTGGTGGCCGAGCACGTCCTGGCCTGCTATCGGAGCAGAGACCCGAACTTCCCGCTAGAGCCGGCGCGGGAAGGAGTGGTCGAAGCCGAGGGAGAGGCCGCCCGGGAAGCGGTTCGGAGCACCGCTGCCGAGGTGGCGGCTGGCTTCAGGCGGGAAGTGCCGCCGTCGCCGGCCCCCGGGGATGGCCCAGACGACTCCAATGCCGACTCTGCCGTCGATTAGGCTTTTTGTAGTAGTTTCCCTTTCTTTTGTTTTTGTCTTGGATGGATGTAAGTATGGGAGCGATCCCTCAGAAATGCTTGTATTTTCCTTGTGAATATAATGGGAGCTTTTCTTTGGGCTTGCAACTCCAGTTTTCTTGAGTACTTAGTGTTTCTTCCGATGTTTTGCCTTGAAGCCCCGGGGAGTACTCAGTCGGACCGTCCCCGACCTTTCCGTCCCCGAGAACGAAGTCATCCCGATCGCCGTTCTTGGCGCGTTCAGCCCCCGAGCCCTCGCGAGTCCGCATCGTCTAAGTCAAAAGAGAAAGATACGAACTTCCTTGCTCGGGAGATGGATCGATCCAGCACGGAACACGCCATGACCGGTGAATACTTTTTCACCTCGCGACCACTCAGTCAGTAGACCAGAGACGCGCGCGGGCGGAAATGTGACCAAGAGTCCTCATGGTTTGGTGGTGCCCGGGCTTAAGACGGACCGAACCGAGCACCGACAGCCCGCCCCTGAGGCCTAGGCTCCGGACTACTCGAGTGGCTCGAGTGATAGGATTACCCAGGGCACCCAGGGACTCGGTAGTGCTCGGGGTCCTTAAAAGCGGACCGAACACCACGACCACCACGAAGGGCTTTGGTCGGACATTACCGTACGTGCGGTACACCTTTCTACGAACCGTTCTGTCGTTCCAGGAAAAAGTAAACACACGGTAGGGTTTTGTGCGCGAGGAGATCATCTCACCGGGCAAATTAGAATACGAGGGCCCCCGAGGATGACTCGGGAACAGAGTACTATTGACCATAAATTTGTCTGAATTTAACCACTCACCGGACAGCTGTCGGCCTTCCGGCCAACCGATCCATGAGGAGCGTGTGCTTCCGAGCTTGGGGCGCCCGGGGACTTGGTCCCTTCAGCCGGAGCGCCCGAGTGTCAAGGGGCACGCGAGGATCCCGGGGTCGGGTGATCTCGACCACTCATGCCTAAGCGGTAGGACCACCCGAGGACCCTTGGGGCTGATTAGTGACCTAGGCATTGAGGCCCTCGCGGTCGAGCTGCTCTTGATTGTCGACCTGTGACTTAAGAGAAGATAGGGAATTTCTTTGCTTGGTGCGCTCTGTTAGTGCGGTACTTGTTATAGACTGCTCTCGTTTTTTACCTGAGACCTCTTGAATACCCAGACCGGCGGACAAGAGCAGGCAGAGGGCATAACCCAGAGGTCCTATGGTTCGGTGGCGCCCGGGTATGACAGACCAGACCGAGCACCGACAGCCCGCCCCTAGGGCCTGAGCTCCGGACTACTCGAGCAGCTCGAGTGATAGGATTACCCAGAGCGCCCAGGAACTCGGTAGTGCCCGGGAGCCTATCACGACACTGAACACCACAGCCTACCACATCGGACGTAAGTCAGCGGCAACTGCCCGCGTGCATACCGATTGGGATTCTTTTATCAGCGGGGAAAATGAGAGAGCGAACTTTTTTCTCGCACAATCGAGCATCTCACCAGACAGATTAAACATATGGAATCCAGAAAAAAGAAATTGACATGCGACTGCACATTGAGATTTACATTGAATTGACAAATTTTACAAGGTTGGGCGACTTACCAAATGAGTGATAGCCCCCGGTCAACTTGGGCGGGGGGAAGCCCCCGGCCTGGTTGACCTGAGCCGCGAACATGGCTGTCTACGGGTAGAACCTGCGCAGGTGCTCGATGTTCCATGGGTTGGGAAGTGGTCGTCCGTCTTCTGCCGCCAACCTGAAAGAACATTCTCGCGGGACCCCGATCACGGTGAAGGGACCCTCCCACCTGCTGGGGGTCGGAGGGGGCACCGGCGGCGGCGAGGGCGGCCCTGCTGGACCCAGCGCCTTGGTCCCCTTGGGAGGGGAAAGCCGCACGTGCAGATTGCGGCTGCTGCTGGGACGCAGTAGCGGCTGGGACCTCCAGTGCGAGGGGCTGCATTTCCTCACTGGAAGTGGAGCCGGAACACTGGAGGCGGTGCCCACCGGCCATTTTTTCCTGTGGAAGAAAACAAACGAACAGATTCAGGGATGTTCCTCCCTACCTGGCGCGCCAGCTGTCGGAGGGTGAACTCCTGTCGCAGGGATCCCGAGAGACCCCTTTTTAGAGATTCGGCCGGGGGATGATCCTGAATGAGTTCGTCGGAGAAATAAATGGAAGTGGAAATAAATGCAGCGGCCGGTGGTGGGGGATGATCGACCTAGTGCAAGGGAAGTAAATGCACCGGAGTTTAGACAGGTTCGGGCCGCACGGGGGCGTAATACCCTACTCCTATGTGGATGCAATATCCTTCCCTGAGGGGGATCCCTCAGGGATATGTCTGGTTACAAGACTATATTGTCTAACTAAGAGCTTGAGGCTCCCTTGTTCTAGCTCTGCTCAGGCTTGCTTGTAGTGTTCTTCGTCTAAGTGTGGCGCGGTCGATTACTTGGGCTTGTTCTTTTCTACGATGCTTCGAGTCAATCCGGTGTCTTCGTCCGCCCTTCTTCTTCTTTCTGTACGCCCATCCTTTTATGCACTCGCCGGCCACGACATACCCCAAACGGGAAAGAAGGGGCACGAGTTCCAAGATGCCACGACTGAGAAAGGCGTCATCATTTCCTCTGGGCGAAGTGACAGGGGCGGTGGAAAAACACGGCGCGCGTCCGATCACCTGCCACTGTGGACGCCCTGGTGCCGGGCGCCATTGAGAGGGCCCACCGAGCAGCCACAGAGGCGCCCGGCGCGCCCACCCTGTCTTGTTCCTCTGCCAGGGCAGGGTGGCAGGCGGAACGTCTTGATCCTGGCAACGTTATCCCGAGATACACCGGATGGTACGGGACGGGACCCGTGCAATTAATGGCCCCACGCCTCTCTGTCAAAGCATGGCAGGGACTGACACTGCGGCGGGAGCAGTTGGGGATGTCAGGATGTCAGGCCGCGCATGCCCATTAAATGTGGCCTTGGACCTCTGAATGGTTGACACCTCGTCGGCGGGCCCCTCGGGTGCCCTTTTGGGTCGTCGGGGCACCGGGTGCTCTCGCACGAACCTTCGGGGAACCGAATGCTCGGGGGCTGCCACGTGCAACCCCGAGCACCCTCTCCCGAGCACCTTTGCTCGAACCTTCGGGGAACCAAGTGCTCAAGGGCTGCCACGTGCAACCCCAAGCACCCTCTCCCGAGCACCTCTGCATGAACCTTCGGGGAACCGAGTGCTCGGGGGCTGCCATGTGCAGCCCCGAGCACTCTCTCCCGAGCATTTTTGTACTGACCCTCGGGGAACCGGGCGCTCGGGGGATGCCGTACATAGTCCCCCGAGCGCTCTCTCCCGGTACTTAGCTCTTCTGACCATCGGGGGACTAGGGTACTCGGGGGCGAGCGGGCACCTCCCCGAGCACTTTCTTCCCGGTACTTAGATTCTGCTGGTCATCGGGGAACTGGGGTGCTCGGGGACCAGAGGCTGTGGCCCCGAGCACCTTCTCCCGGAACTTAGATTTTCCTCATCCCGCAGGAGGGACCTCGCAGGATGGTGACACGTGGCGGACGGCTGGCCTGGCCTCGGGACTCAGGGACCCCCGATTCCTGACACACCGACAGTTCCCCAGCCCTCGATCATGCAGCCTTCCAGCCAATTTCGGTTATGAACATATTTCTTCAGAACTCCCATTAACCTCTCGAAAGGGTACATATGATGCAGAAACACGGGGCTAACAATCTGTATCTCTTTCACAATGTGAACAAGAAAATGCACCATGATATAAAAAATGAAGGGAACAACGCCTCAAGCTGGGATAGAGTCTCGACCAAATCTTCCTGTAGCTTATCTAGCTTGGTCAGATCGATGGCCTTTTATGATATCGTGTTGAAGAACGAATGCAGCTCTATGATTGGGTTTTGGACCTTTGGTGGCAGATTACCTCTAATTGCAATTGAAAGCATCTGTGTCATCATCACATGACAATCATGAGACTTCATGCTAGTTAATTACAAATCTTTCATATTTACTAGTCTCTTTATGTTGGCAGAATAACCGGATGAAACTTTGATTCCATGCAAGAACTTGCACATTGCAATTTTCTCCTCGTTGCTTAGACTGTAGCTAGTGGGATCAAGATATTTATCGTCTTCTTCCATATCTTCAGGATATAGATCCTGTTTAAGTTTCAAACATTGCAGGTCCTTCCGCGCTTGGAGTATATCCTTTGTTTTTCTAGGTATGTCTAGTAACATACCAATCAGGCTATCACACACGTTCTTCTCAATATGCATGACATCGATTACGTGTTGAACCACCGAATTCGGCCAATAAGCTAAGTCACAAAAGCATATTTCTTTTTAAACATAGGAGCTCTAAGATTAGATTTCGGAACCGGTGTACTCACGCGTCCCTTTCCAAGGATAACCCTAAGTTACTTTATCATATCATATACATGTCTCCCAGTGCGATGCTTATGAGGTGATCAAGAGGTGATCAAGTCTCAACTTTCCCATTAAAAGCTCTCCTATTGCTGTGGTACGGGTGATCCTTGCGAAGAAATTGACGATGACCTAGGTTCACCATTTTTCAGCTATTCTTCAGCCACAAGCTTTCTGTTTCATCCAAACAATGCACATACGCAAAGTAGCCTTTGATAGTCTGGCCTGATAGGTTTCCAAGGGCTGGCCAATTCTAGATTGTTACAAACAGGATTGCTCATAGGGTGAAGTTCTCTTGTTTGTATGCATCGCATACCCGCATACCATCGTTTCACAGTATTACAAGATCTTCCATTAATGGTTTCAGGTAGACATCGATATCGTTTTCAGGTTGCCTTAGCCCTGGTATCAACACCGGCATCATCATGTACTTCTGCTTCATACAAAACTAAGGAGGAATGTTGTAGATACATAGAGTCACAAGCCAAGTAATATGACTACTTCTCGTGTTGCCGTATGGATTCATTTCATCCGTACTCAACCTAAATCTTATATTTCTCACATCTTCTGCAAACGGTTCCTTATATTTCCTATCAATGTTTCTACACTGCGTAGAATCAGCGGGGTGTCTTAGCATTCCATCATCCTTGTGCTCCTCGGTGTGCCACCGCACCAGTCTGGCATGCCTTTTGTTCACGAATAAACGCAACAAATGGGAGACTATAGGAAAATACTACATCATCTTGACGAGAGGTATTTTATTCTTTTATTCACCATCGATATCATCATGGTCACGCTTGTACCATGATGCACCACATACGAAATACGCTTCAAAGTCTGCATGCTCTCCGCGCTACAACATACAATCATTTGGACATGCATGTATTTTCTGCACTTTCAACCCCAGTGGGCACACAACCTGCTTGGCCCGATACGTATTTTCTGATAACACATTTCCCTTTGGAAGCAATTTCTCCAAGAACAGTAACAACTCTGTGAAGCTTGTATCAGATCACCCGTTGTTTGCCTTTAATTATAGCAGTGAAAGTATAGTACGTAACTTTGTGTGCTCCTTTTTGCAGCCCATGAACTTTTAGAGTCCTCTACCAAATATTAAAACTTTCGAAACTCTCTTTCATTCGTGAAGTTCTATTCCCTATCGCGCAACATCTACTCCAGATCATCGGCGTCTGCGTCAGCGTCGACCAATATCTCCTCTAGATCATCATCGACCAACGTATCTCCGGCAGGCGGCATATCGATGTATTCGTCAGCTGGCATATCAGTCCACAAGTCTTTCTCTTCTCTGCCAATGTATTGCTCTTTCTGTACGATCTCAGCTTCACCATGCTCGATCCAACAAGTATAGCCAGGCATAAAGCCCCTTGGTATCAAGTGAGAATGTATCTGCTGGATGGTGAAAAATTATTTCTTGTCCTTGCAATCAACGCATGGATAACACATATATTGAGAATATGCATTTGATTTGTGTGCCGCGACTTGTACCAGGAAACAATCTACGCTGTTCTTGTACTCTACGCTCACACGGCTCGGCATCGTACATCCATCTTCTGTCCATCTACAATTATATCATTATTGTAAATCCAAATTCATAATTATTGCGATCACTAACAAATAAATTATCTCGTCATCCCGGATTAGAGGAGCCGTCTTTTGCATGCTTTCGCGTCCGCTTCCGATGAGTAGTTGTTGATGTCATCCCTAAAAATTTTCTTTATTATTCAACCCCTCATCTATGACTCATTAAGAAAACATAAAAAATAAATACGCTCATACATAAAGTTTTTATATTATAGCTTGCTAATTAAATAAAATATCAAAAATACAATTGGATCTTGCTACATACCTAAATATCATGGAAAAAAAATTTAATTCATTAAAAATCAAATAAGGGATAAGATCAACTTTGATTTTTAAGATAACATTTTGAGTTAAAATGCTAAATATAGGATTTAACTTGGAGATTTCAACTTACTTGAGCTCAAAAGTCTCCTAGAAACTGTTTAGGAAAAATCTAGGGTTCACTTGTCTAAAATGAAGAAAAGGAAAATGAGCAAATGGAGAGAAAAAAAAAGGGATTTTGTTTGGATAGCTAGAGAGAGCTCATCTAGACTTTTTTTTTTCTTGACCAAAAATGAGCTTGAGTGGTGGGGGAATCAAAGAGGGAGAGGGAATGAAGTGGATGCTGCCATATGAGAGTTTGTGAGAGGGAGAGAAAGTTCTGATCGAACTTTCTGTTAGCTCGAGCTTGAAGAAGTTGGGGGAAGAGAGGCATCATTATTGACTCATTTAACCAACCGTCAGTGATGTTATGCTATCACTGCTGGTTGGTGGATTAACCTGGCAGTGATGCTATGCTATCACTGCCGGTTGGTGGATTAACCCGACAGTGATAAGGGAGCAGAGCATCACTACCGGCTCAATCTATCGACCGACAGTGACGAGACTTATCACTGTCGGTTCATAAGTCACGATGGCTGATTCTTCTTGTACAGTTTATGAACCGGTAATGATGTCACATCACTGTCGGTCCAATAGTAACCAGCAGTAATATGCCGATATATAAGACTGATTTTGTAGTAGTGTGTTACAGTAAAGTATTATGAGCCTATTTTATTGACGTAGTTGATGAGAGCTGGAACCATAGCCTGCTGGCAAAAAGAAAACACACCCATTACCCAATTGGTTTGTCTAAAATTACATGATTTCCCCGGACAACAAGAAAAACATGCGTATATGATTTTATGTTGCAGCTATCCTCGGCTGTATGACAATCCCTTGGATGTCATTTGTCTTCTCTTCTGTTGAGGCCTAAATGTTGATCCAGGTTTAATAAATCTTTTGCTTGAGCTGTATCTAGGACGTTCTTCCAATGCTTCAGATTTTACAAATCTTCTAGTATTTTTAGCAACTTCTTGCTTCTTTTTCATCTTGCTGGTGCTAGGCCTATATAGAATAACGGAGCGGCCGATTTGATCGACAGCGATGGATCCTGTTGACTCCTCAAGTTGCAGTATCACATCAGGTAGCTCCAAGGGGCAGTTCCCGTGAATCTTTAGCTGTTATAGCATGGGAATGTTGGTGAGAAAACCTAATAGCCTTGAGAAGAGTGCTGAAAAAAAAGGAACACTAAGCAAGAAAGGGTCAGAGATACACTAAATCTTGCAGTTTTACCGGTCTTCTTGCTCATGTATTTAAAGAAGGAAATTTTATGTGTAAGCTATCAGAAGCCACTACTACAGAATACCTCATCAGTGTCAGTTCAAAATAGCCATCCGTAACGGGTTTTAAACCGATACTGATTACTCGGCACTGATAGTCAGTGACTATCAGTGCCGGGTATAGAACCGGCATTGATAATGAATTGTCAGTGTCGGTTCCCTGTTAGGAACCGTCAATGATACTGATTATCAGTGTCGGTTCTAAAATAGAACCACACTGATAGATATTCCGCAGCCAAAAATAATTACACAATCCAAAATGCATCACATGCACATGCATCCATTCTTCTAATGTTTAAGTCACGATAAACACTTAATACATTAATTCAAACTGCAGATATTTCTAAAATTACATCAAATACCATTACATACATAGTTAATATCTAAAATTTCAACTCCAAATATTACATCAAAATGATTCAGTGAATAAATGAGTGCACTAGCTATTGCTTCAAACAGAAGTTCCATTGGACTTCCGTAAATAACAAAACTATTATTGTCATACTGAAACTTAAGGTGTAACTGTTGCTTTCCTTCCCGGACCTTCCTGCATCGAGGACCAAGTAATATTTACCTCCACTGCTGGGTAAGAAGACGTAAGATTAAAGTCAATATACGATCCATCCGCATCCGAGTGTTCCAATAAATATCCTACAGACAAAGAGCAACAATATAGAGAAAAATTTTAATATTATTGAAATAATCCTAGCTATAAACTACAGGTTCATATCACCAACCGTTTAAGCTGCATGTAACCGCGAGAGCCTAGGAGTCATTGCAAGCACATCCTCATTCTATTCAAGCACTTTCAATTTGAAATAGCTGTAGTCCAGAAACATGTATCCAAGCTGTAGGTTAACTGATTGTAGAAGTGCATGGACAGTAGATCTTTCAGCCATAAGTCTTTGGTCTGTTTCGGAGCTTAATGTTGTTAAAGTGATATATCCTTTTTTGGGAAAAGCAATGCTAAAAGAGATAGTGATCTTCATTTTATTGTTATCAGCCAATGTGATCGTCACCACAGGTGGTGTGCCACCAAGATCCGCAATAATATCATGTAGCCATTGTAGATGAGGAAGCACCTACATCAATCGGCATAGTTTCTAAATTTGTTAACCGCAAATTACAATATTAACTGACCTTCTTATAATTTATAGCAAAGGGATTTTCATCTATGAGCATGCAGATGCACCTAAAACAAGTTATAGGTACGTCTACATACCCAGAGAAAAAAAACGTCAATACCATATCAATCGGCACATATGGATAATCTCGCAATTATGTCAAGTTATCAATTGCAGAACAAGATAGTACCAAACTAGTTACTCACTGGGAAATGATGGTAACATCTAAAATATCATGACATACACATATAATAATAAGCTAACATATTTTGAACTAAAATACATATCTAATTTCATAATCTAAATTGGCTAACTATAATTGCTAACTATAACTTGCTAACTACAATTTGCTAACTATGATTTGCTAACTATAATTTACTAAATACAGTTTGCTAACTTGAATTTGAGAACTAAACTAGGTGTTTCGTAGCCCTTCCGGGTAGGAAGGGGATACGACATTGAGGATCTGGAGACCGGGAGTACGAGGGTTGTCATCCGGACCCGGGCAGCCGGATAGGATGGAACAGCCACCTCCACACTGCCTAGATCTACGCCATCCACCTCCACTGTCGCTGCTGCTCGCCATGGGGACATCGAGGAGGCGACGGTGGGCCGGCGTGCAACGAGGACGAGGAGGCAACGATCGGCGCGTGATGAGGAGGAGGAGGCGGTGGGCCGACGCATGACGAGGACGAGGACGAGGAGGCGACGAGCCAACGCGCGACGAGGAGGCTGCGAACGGGAAGGAGGCGGCGGTCGGGGAGGAGGAGCGACGTCAGGGTGAATGGAGCAAACGAGGAGAGTGGCTAAGTGCTAGATATAAATATAATAGGAATCAGTGTCGGTTCTAGTTTGTACCGACACTAGTCACTTATAGGCGCGTGAGCAATAATTGAGACTCCAAGAACCGACTATCAATGTCGGTTCCAACCAAAAACCGGTACTGATAGTATCTATCAGTGCCGGTTCTTGACGTCTTAATCGTGGTTCGCGCACAAGAGTTTAAGAACCGGCATTGATACGTTAACAATACCGGTTGCGTTCGAACCGACACTGATGAGACGCTACTTATGACATGTTCTGTAGTAGGCGTTAGATGTTACCTCAAGATGATTTGTGGGAAGATGATCATTTCCATTAGTCTTGACATCAATATATATACAGCATATGGGCCAATATGGACCTAGATACATGGGCCTCCTAGATATACTATTGACATTAGACATAAACAAGCACAGAACTACCTAATTCCAACACAGGAATGCGCTCCCAACTTGGGCAGGTCAGAATACTGGATTCTAGAGTTTATCTTAAGCTATGATTTTCATGAAAAACTTGAATATTTTAATTTATCGATTATATTTAACTATAGTGGTCAGATTACTGCACAAGTATGCTTCTTGAAAGTTAGTTTTGGAATAAAATTCTTGCTTTTTTCAATCTTGGAATAAAATTCTTCAGTGACTAGGAAGTTCCAAAAGATCAAGATCCAAATGCAAACTGAAATCAGCGCAGCGGAAATCTCTTTTGGTTATTCAAAATGCAGCCCGACGGAGGTTATCGAAACAATAACGCATAGTCCACCACCACACCATTTCAACCTGCAGCCCATTTTTACCCACTCAACACCAACGAAGCACTAACAGAGGTTCCAAACTTGGACTGGCCTACCTAATAACTCACGGTTAGCAAAATCAAATCCCAAGTCTACTATTGATGAATCAGTGGAACATATAATTATTGGAAGAGATAATCTTCTCGTATCACATGCATGAGTGATCATAAGGCATTAGTGTGCTCCTTGACAGCCATCTGATTCTCCGATGATAAGGTCTAACTGCACCCAATGCCGTTGGTTTGTTCCCACCTCATCCCAACTAAACCGTGAATTTAATCGATCCATAGTGTTGACAACACTTTATAGTAAAACAAGGATATATCTAAGACAAGGCTATGCATAGTGGACAACGATAGGAACTGATAGAGGCATAAGGGTTAATGCTTAAAACATCCGTACCGTCAGTCTCACAGGTCTGTGTACAAGAATGGATTCGAGCATGTGTCTTGCTTAAGAAGATTGTTAAGAAGGAAGAAAGGCTGGATCCACGAGGAAAAGGGAGCAGTAAACTGGATCGTAATAGGTCCGGTCTCCTGAAAACTAAAGGGCTGGATTGTATGAGCCTTTGTTGTAATGCAACTAATAACTAACGAAAAAAAAAGCTGCAATGCCCTAGTTCAAAAATTTTCCAATGGATATATTATATTGTAATTTTAAAACCTAAAGACTAAATTCCGAGCGTGCATGCTCTTGTCGTGCGGCATGCACGTTCGTATCAGCCGTTCATTGAGCACCAGATGTTATTGGCTCGTGTGCTGTTGCATGTATGGAGTAGAGAAAGATGACAAAATTGGTGACATAATTCATATGCAACTCCATTTCAAAACTTTAAAAAACCATATTTTCCAAACCGAGCATCTAAATTAAAATCCGATTGCATCATTGTGTTTCATGCGATAAGAGCTTCAAAACTAGACCCCAGTTCAGTATATTTTGATGATATTTTTTTTAACATCAACTTCATATAAAAAAATGCTTCTGTGTGTATTATAATTTGCTTACAATTTTTTAAAAACTTGCTCATGACTTTAAAAAATTGCTTATTCGTCGATATGTGTTTCTCAAATCTGTACCCAATTATACTAATCTTGCTTTTCAAATTCACATAATATGCTTTTCTAGGTTCATATGAATTGCTTGTAATTTGGAATCAATATGTTTTTTATGAGTTTACACGGATTTGAGTTTTGCAAATTGAAACAATTTGCTTTTTGGATTTTCTGGACTGCTTGGATGCGCCTCTCTTCTTTGCTGCATTGTCCTGCTAGTCTTTGTTAGGATTATTAAAAATGAAAAAGATGGTCAGATGAAATGCTTTTTCACAGCATATGAAATGTTTTTCCATAGTATATAAAATGCTTTTTTCAATGCATAGAATTTTTGCCTACGGACACAGAAATTCGCCTTTTCTCAGGTGTTGTCACAGGCGCGCTCTGCGTGCGGATGCCAATTTATCCTGATTAGAAAAATAATTAATTAAGTATTTTTCTAATTAAGGATGTGCATGCTATCCGCTTATAGCATGCACGGCCAGTATTTAGTCATGTCCATTTTAAAAACCACACGCAATTTCCTTGAGGAGCTCATTGGACTCAAGGTTGTCGGTGAAGGCGGAGACAAGGGAGGGCGTGACGCCAGCCTTACCGACCTGCTGCGACTTGAGCTTCTTCCCCAGGCCATGCGCGTACGAGGCCAGCTCCTTCCGCTCCTTCACGCTCAGCTTCGGCCGCGGCAACAGCGGGAGCACGAACAGCCGGGGCGCCTCCGCCTCGGCCACTTCCGTTTCCTCGTGGCTCTCTTTCGTTGCATCGACCAGCTCCTCCGCCGCCTCAGCCACGGCCACGGAGGTGGGGCCGTGGACCAGGGAGGAGAGGAGGCGGTGGGAGGTGAAGGTGTGGAGGCGAGGGGAAGGGACTGACATGACCACGCGAACGCAGAGACCAAATCGAGTCGAATTCGATGATCGTGGATGAACAACTTGAGATGGAAGCGAACTAGAGGTGGAATATGGAGGCTGTTCAGTATCAGGTTCAATGTGGATGTGGTCTTGTTCCCCATCAGAAGCAAGCACTTCTTCAGGTTCAAGGGTCATAACATGAGTTGTACCTTGGTAGAATCTACACTTTTGTTTGTGTTTTGCTGTCCAGAGAGCTGAACACTTCTAGCATGTGACAGGTTCTCTTGTCGTTATAGTGAGGTTTGGTAGTTTGTCACCCTTCTAAGTATTGTCCAACTTCTGAGTGCCTTGGAGTGTTGTGGAGGCTTTGGAGGGAAAGGTGGCACCTGAATACGTCTTTGTTGAATAAGTAGATGCAGAGGTACTATACTTTCTGCTTAAAGCTGCCCTCTCTAGGTCTCTTGAAATAACATAAGCCTCTTCCAATGAACTGGGCATGTGAGGTTTCAAGTAATGTTTGATCTGGTCTTTGAGACCCCTTACATAGCATCTGATGTAGTATTCCTCTTGGAGGCCTAGGTGTTGCCGCTGCATCCCGACCATGAGTTACTCAAACTGATCAGTGTATAAAGATATCGTGGTCTTCTGCATGAGGGAATGGAACTATTCCACAACATCATAAACGATGTGTTTGGCAAAACGATTGCAGACCATGGTGCAAAATTGGAGCCACCTAACTTGTCTAGGGAGGAGTCGAAGGCCTGACCACCAATGTTCAACACGTCCTAAGCAATCCAGGGTAGTCATAGACACCCACATGTCTAGTGGAACATCAGCCAAATCGAAGTATTTTTCGCATTGTCTTGTCCATCCAATTGGATTATCACCCTGAAACATTAGAAAGTCCAATTTAGGTCTGGAAATGGATAGATTGAAGGAGTTTTCTTGGTGTTTGTATCCCCATTTGTATTGGTGTGTCCAAGGAATTGGTCTGGTAGAATCAGGAGGTCAAGCATGGGGTGGGATATAGTTAGTTTGGGTGGGAAATCTAGGAGGATGCTGGTTTTGCACATAGAACTGGTGATCAAAACTCAGTTCATTCTCCTAGAATTGAGAAGGAAACCTTACAGGATTTTCAATGTAAACAATACCAGGTGCCTGACCATTCTTAGTGCAAGCAGATATATCAACATTGTGTTCTTCAGGCAACTTTCCCAACTTCTCCTCCATAGAGACCTTGCCTAATTCCTTAGCCCCCTCATCAGAGATCTTGTCGTCCCTAAAGCTAGAAACCCTAACCACTCCATGAACACTTGATGGTTTGGGATTCTTGGCCATTTCAACCAAGGAGTCTAACTGATTCTGCATATGGGTCATGAGGAGCTCGATATTTCCCACTCTAGATTTCAATTCAAGCATCTCATTCTGCATGTTCTCAGCAAACCCCAAACTAGAACCATCTAGCTCATCACTGGTGATACATGTGGTCTTGAAGTAGCCGCTGTCGTCTTCATGGTTCATGTCACACCTCGTCGTCTGACTGGATCAGTTCAGAATTGAGTTCCTCCTCGCACAGATCCACCTAGAAGGTATACCGCCACCTGGATCAGATATTGGCTAAGTGTCAAACCCGATCGAACTCGAGCTCAACCAAAAGAGAATCACGCATCACTGGAGAAAGAACCCAACGAAGAACAGAGAAAATCAGACGAAGAACAGAGGAAGGAAGGAAGAACCCAGCGACGAATTCATTCCCCATCCATAGTTTTCGTGGTTCTGTTACAAGCAAAATGGTTGGATGATTCTCATTGTCTACCTCCCTCCGGAAATATCCCAGGCTAATTACTTCAGTCTGAATTACAACGCGGTAAAAGTGAAATTAGGTATTGTAACTATCTGACAACTAACAAACAACTGAAATTAACAGAAGCTTTTAACTTCCAAAACTTGAATGTTTCACTGCCGTCCAATTGGAGATGAGCGTCTCTCATTAACCCGCGCCCAACTGGTATCTTCAGGTCATGACAATGCCTCCCTCTGAAGAAACAGCTTATCCTCAAGCTTCAGTAGCATGGTCCGGAATTTGGACGTCCGGCCACCATGTCTTGATTGTGCGGCAATAAAATGCTGGGAAGGAACTCTTGATGAATGTTTTGTCCTCCCAAGTAGCATCTTCAGGAGGCATATTTTCCCACTGAATCAACCATTGCGTGACAGGTTCTTCATTCCTTGGAATGGCTCTTGTGTCCAGGACAGCAACTGGTGCAATCTTAATACGCCCATGTGCATCCACAAGCGGTAAATCCTCACTAGGAACAGCTCGTTCTCCCAAATGCCTTTTAAGCTGGCTGACATGAAAAACAGGATGAATTTGTACAGTTGAAGGAAGTTGGAGCTTATAAGCCACTTTACCAATTCTTTGCAAGAATAAGAAGGGACCATAGTATTTAGTTGCCAATTTCAGTGAACCTCGCAATCCAAATGTTGTTTGTCTATAGGGTTGCATATTGAGATAAACCATATCTCCAACATTGAATTCCCTTTCAGTACGCCTCAAATCAGCATACTTCTTCATTCTAGCTTGAGCTTGTGCCAAGTTCTCTTTGAGCTATTGAATCAAGTGTTGTTTTTCAGCCAAGAAATCCCTTGCAGGAGCTTCAGGACCTGGGATTGCAACTTCACTTATGAGGGGAGGAGGGTAACCATAGAGTGCTTGAAATGGAGTGCACTTCAGAGATGTGTGGTAATTGGTGTTGTACCACCATTCTGACAATGGCAACCAGCTACACCATCTTCTAGGCTCAGTGAAGGTCATGCATCTCAAATAGCTCTCCAAGCATTGATTCACCCTTTCTGTTTGTCCATCACTTTGGGGATGATAGGCAGAACTGAATCTCAATGATATATTCAAGGCCTTGAACATTGACTGCCATAAATCACTCAAGAAAATTATGTCCCTGTCGGACACAATACAAGTGGGCATGCCATGGAGTTTGAAAATGTTATCTACAAATAGCTGGGGCAACAGTGAGAGCTGTGAATGGATGTGTCAATGGAATGAAGTGTGAATATTTTGTAAACCTATCCACCACAACCAAAATCACATCCTTGCCACTAAATTTAGGTAACCCTTCTACGAAGTCCATGGTAATGTGTGTCCAAGCCATGTTAGGCAGCTGTAGTGGCTCAAGCAGCCCAGGGTAGTGACAATGCTCACTTTTGGCTCTTTGACATATAGGGCATGTTGTAACGTATTCCTCAACTGACTTTTTGAGCCTAACCCAATGAAAGATTCTTTTTACCGTTTGGTAAGTGGCTGCAATACCAGAGTGTCCTCCAATTGCAGATGTGTGTAATGCCTTGATAATATTACCTTGTACAACAGCATTTTTGCCAATGTGAATCCTGCCCTTGTACCGAATGACTCCAGAATTGAGAGTATATCCAGATTCAACATCAGGTGCTAAAGCAAGTTGTGCCAGAAGTTGCTGGCAGTGAGTATCAGTAGTATAGCTGTTAGTCACTTCCTGAATCCACAAAGGTTGAATCACAGTGATAGCCATGCATTGGTGGTCAATTCTAGATAAAGCATCAGCAGCTTTATTCTCCTTGCCTTTCTTGTACTCAATGGAATAGTCCAATTGCAAATGTTTAAACATCAATTTGTGCTGGATTCCCTCAGAAATTTTCTGCTCAGTGATGAATTTTAGACTCCTTTGGTCAGTTCTGATTATGAGCCGTGATCCCAGGAAATAATGCTTCCATTTTTTAACTGACTCCAAGATTGCTAAGGCCTCCTTATCATAAGTAGACATGGCAGCTGATCTTGGGCTTAGAGCTCTACTGAAGTATGCAATTGGTCTGCCCTCTTGCATCAGCACTGCCCCAATACCACTCCCACTAGCATCAGCCTCCAAAATAAACGATATGTTAAAATTTGGCAAGGCAAGAACTGGAGCAGTAACTAGCCTTCTTTTCACCTCCTCAAAGGCTTGTGTTTGCTCAGCACTCCACTGGAAGGAATTCTTTTTTAACATGTCATGCATTGGCCTACATATTTCTCCAAAACCCTTGACAAATCTCTTGTAGTACCCAGCCAAACCAAGGAACCCTCTGAGTTCAGTCACATTCTTTGGAATTGGCCACTTTTCAACAGCTTCTATTTTTGTTTGATCTGTAGAGAGTCCTCCCTCATGAATTACATGACCCAAGTACTCAATTTGTTGCACCCCGAAAATACACTTGCTCTTCTTTGCTGACAGCCTATTTTCCATCAGTACTTGCAGCACAATATTCAGATGTTTCTTGTGTGCCTCCCAATTTTGACTATACACCAAGATGTCATCAAAGAATATGAGTACAAACTTCCTGAGTAGGTCAGCAAAGATAGTGTTCATCATGGCCTGGAAAGTGGCTGAAGCATTTGTAAGCCCAAATGGCATTACCAAAAACTTGAAGTGTCCAAAGTGTGTTCTAAATGTTGTTTTATGGATGTCCTCTTCCTTCATAGGAATCTGATGAAACCCTGATCTGAGATCTAGCTTTGAAAAGTATTTGGCCCTATGCAATTCATCAAATAGATCATCTATTACAGGTATAGGGAATCTGTTCTTTATTGTCAGATCATTTAGCTGCCTGTAGTCAACACAAAACCTCCATGATCCATCTTTTTTCCTAGCCAAAATAGAGGGAGAAGAATATGGGCTCTCACTAGGTCTGATAATCCCTTGTTCTATCATCTGTTTCACTTGTTTCTCTACCTCATCCTTTTGATGGTGAGGCATCCTATATGGTCTCAAGCTTGGTGGTTGACTGCTTGATTTCAAAGGGATTGAATGAACACATTTCCTATCAGATGGTAACCCCTCAAGTTCAGCAAACACTTTGCTGAATTTTTCCAGGATCTCATCAAGTTCCCTTTTGTGTATGCCTTCTACTGTATTACTGGCATTGTCCATCTTGATATGGAACACATATCCCACGACTCCCTTGCACAACAGCTTGCCAAATTTTTGAGCTGGTAGTTCACTGCCACACCCATCTTTATAACAATCAGTGAAACACATCTTTTTTCTCCCTTCCTTAATAATTGTTAGAAGTCTTTCCTTGAGATCAATATCAATAGGATTATGACTGTATATCCAATCACATCCTAAAATGATATCATAGCTTTAAGCTCAAGCAATTGAAAGGAGCTAGAAATTTTTTCCTTGTAGATCAGATAGAAGCAATGAGGAATGTGCCCTCCAGAATGTAATTCACCTCCACCAACAACAGTGACTGCTTGTAATTGTGTATGCTAAATTTGGCATCCAGCCTTACTTGCAAAAGTTACATCCATGAAGCTGTGAGTACTCCCACTATCTACCAATACTATGGCTCTTTTGCCCCTCACAGTCAATGGTAGACAGAATGTGGCTACAGTTTTAGCACCAGACACTGCATGCTTGGAGATTTGCATCAATTCAGGATTGGTTTGCTGCTGCAATTCCTGATCATAGGCTTGGCCCTCCTCCAATTCTTCCACTTGTTGTTGAATTTCATCTGGCCCCATAATTATAGCATGAGTAGAGGATTGGTAAAACTTGCATTTCAGTTTATGTTTTGGTGTCCAAGGGGCAGAACATTTCCAGCATGTTCCTGGCTCCTTAGGCCTAGTATTGATAGCTGGAAGCTTATCAGGTTTTTGGACCACCTCCAATTTTGCTGCTGGTACAATATTTCTCTGGCTCAATGAGGGAGTGAATGAGGGTTTGCTACTAGAGTGAGTACCCACACCAGATTTCCTACTCAGAACAGCACTTTCCAAATCTCTTGCAGTTCCATAAGCATCAATCATACTATGTGGCTTGTGAGGCTTCAGGTAATGTTTAATCTGATCTTTAAGCCCTTTAATAAAGCATCTAATGTAATAATCCTCTTGAAGTCCAGGATGTTGCCTCTGCATTACTGCCATCAGCTCTTCAAATTTATCTATATAGGCAGATACACTTGTTTGTTGTGAGTGAATGAAACACCTCTACTATATCAAACATACTGTGTTCAGAGAAACGATTGCAAACAAGTGAGCAGAACTGAATCCATCTCATGTGTTTTGCTAACATCCTCAAACTATGCCACCAGTGCTCAGCCCTTCCAGAACAGTGTAATGTTGCAAGTGACACCCATAATTCCTGAGGAACAGATGCTAAATCAAAATACCTCTCACACTGTCTAGTCCACCCCACCGGGTTATCACCATTGAAAGAAGGAAAATCAATCTTGGGCCTAGAGATAGAAAGACTGAATGTGTTGTCAGTGAGTTTCTGACTATACTTGTCAGTTTGGTAACCCTGACTTTGTTTCTGAAATTCAAGGCCTCTAGTATGAGGAGGTATATATGAAGTGTGGCTTGGACGATTCATTTGTGGATGATGCAATTGAGTGGTCCTGTCATGCTCAAACTCATGGTCTGTGACAAGTGGAGCAGATTTAAGTGGAATTTCAGTGTATACATAGCCTTGGGGTGGGTGGTGTGGGTTAACAACAGATTCAGGCAAGGTCTGACTGCTGTTGCCAGTGTTCTTCAGCCCCTTATCCTTGGTCAAAACCTCAACGACTTCCTCAAGCTCAGAATCTCTAACCCCCACTTGATCAACATCATCCTTAGAACCGTGTGGCCTATCTAACATAGTTGTCTGGATATTGTGGATCATTTCACGCATATCTGAGAGATGGATCTCAACATTTCCAAGCCGGGATTTCAAATCGAGTACCTCATCATGCATGGTTTCCACGAAGCCAATGCTAGAGCCATCCAGCGTCACTAAATCCTTAGGATTAACAATCACTGCAGATGATGAAGCCCCACCCGCTGCTGCCGAAGCTGCAGATGCTGCTACCGCCGTCTTGGTGGTACGTGTCATGTTGTCAGTATGGAGCAGATGCGGTTCGGATTGTTCCTCCCTAACTCAGATCTGCACCACGATTCTACCGCCGCCGGAGCTGGAGATCGACCGAGGGATTTTACTACCCGGGAGAACCAGGCAACCCAAGTCTGAATCCAACTCACCTCCTTCCTCACTGCAAGCAAATCGAACTCGGTTGCTAAGGTCCGAGAATCGCAAGGCTCTGGTACCAATTTGTCAAACCCGATCGAACTCGAGCTCAACCAAAAGAGAATCACGCATCACTGGAGAAAGAACCCAACGAAGAACAGAAAAATCAGATGAAGAACAGAGGAAGGAAGGAAGAACCCAGTGACGAATTCATTCCCCATCCATAGTTTTAGTGGTTCTGTTACAAGCAAAATGGTTGGATGATTCTCATTGTCTACCTCCCTTCGGAAATATCCCAGGCTAATTACCTCAGTCTGAATTACAACGCGGTAAAAGTGAAATTAGGTACTGTAACTGTCTGACAACTAACAAACAACTGAAATTAACAAAAGCTTTTAACTTCCAAAACTTGAATGTTCCACTGCCGTCCAATTGGAGATGAGCGTCTCTCATTAACCCGTGCCCAACTGGTATCTTCAGGTCATGACACTAAGGAATTTTACGCGCGGACTTGCAACGCAACCCTCGCACTAAATCTGATCCCCACTGTCACCACCACGATTCTGAATCGATCTCCGATTCCTAGGATTTCACGCTCGAATAGCCACCGAGCAACCATCACCGGTGATCCATTCCATTGCTAATTGGCCGAGATTTGATTGGCTTTTATACCAATTGACATGATCACGCGAACACAGAGACCAAATCAAGTCAAATTCGATGATCGTGGATGAACAATTTGAGATCCGAAGTAAACTGGAGGTGGAATTGGGAAAAGTTGCTACCGTAGCTACCGTATTCTATTAGATAGTAATAGAAATAACAAGTTCTCGAATAACCTGACAGAGGCCTCATCAGCTGGTTATAAACCCCAGTCCGGAATTACATGTCCTTACAGTAATTAAATGCACTTTAACTAATTAACAATAGTAATGACAACAACTTAGTTGTCTAACTGTGTTTTGTCTGGCAATTACAGCGGCTAGCGCTGTAAAGAGGAAGCAGCGATGTCCGTTGATGGCTTCCGAAGTGGTATGCACGCATCTCCACCGTCCATGTGACTTAAGCCTTACCTTCAGAAGCTCGGGTCTTGACAGGGACGGATCTGAGGTGGGAGGAGAGACGGGCGAGAGGAAGGCGAAGGATGGTCACGGCCGCCATAGTGCTCAACGGAATATGCTAAGGAGACAAGTTTGGGAGGGGATAAGCAGGGGATAGCCTTGCCCACAACTGCAGTAGCAGAGAGGGGATAAGAAATTAATAACTATGGCCCCACCTGCCATTGACTAATAGAATCTATATTTCTTACCAGTTCAAAACTCAGCTGCCAGAAAATATAAAAAAAAAAGGATTTACTGTTTTTTTTCAATTGGAAAACACTAAAACTTTGGAGGGAGCTTGCATTTGATTTTCTACCAAGATTTAGTAAAAAAAAAAATGTTTTTACTGGCTTCCAAGTGCAATGTCATGACAAATTTTGGCCATTCGAGGGCAACCAAAAGCACGGCTATAGTTTTTGCACAAATTGAAACATTATCAATCGTATAAGAAACAAATTCCTGTATAGTTTTTGCACGGCTTGATTTTTCGATTTTGTATAATTGAAAAAAAAAGGTATAGTTATATATTGAAGAGAAAATTGCAGATAAACATTAGTGCGCAATTCCTGCCATGTAAATCTGAACAATGCAGATGGGCATGCAAGAACAAGCCATCCAACAGGCAGGTTTGACAAAAAGAATAGAACAGATCTTCTCTGATCACATTCTGAAGATGAAGAACAAAATACAGTGTACAGCACCCGGTATATGTATGGCTCAGTGAACGTCTTAGAAGACTTGAGCAACTTTACTTGCAAGTACACGTTCCCGTTTTTCGATGTAGTCGTAAGGGAACCAGCCAGCTTTCCCCCTGCATTCACCTTCCGCCCATCCATTGTTCGACACCTGATTAAGTTATCGACAGAAGTTCAGTAATCCAATTTGTGTATATTTTGTTCGATAAAGTGATGAAATTGAGCAAGCAATCAATTTGAAGCTGGTTGCAGCAGACATGTTGCATCTGGACACACGCTAAGAAACATTCAGCAAGCCATCGGTTTTAAGCTGTTGGTAGCAGTGTTGATGTGGGATTGCTAATAAACAACTACTACCTTTCGGACCACTATGTAGTCACCAGCTGAAAGGTTGAGCTCGGTTTCACTCTCAGCCCGATATGACTGGATGGCCTGCCAAAGAAAAATGACCATACATAGCAAGATTATCGAGGGCAAAATAAAGAACTAGCAGGCTACAAACTTGTGCATTGTGATGAAGTAAGTTACCTCAGCCAAGAAGTACTCCACAGTCTCGACCAACTCTGCAACTGTTGGACTCCTCATGAATATACCGTTGACTTCTTCATATGCAGGTGGTGGTGGCATGGAACTCTCAACCACCGGAGGAGGTGCACCATCAATTCTTTGGCGCTCAGATACCATCTAGAAAAAATATGAATGCTCAATCAGGATACCAGAACCAACCAGATTTTTTGTCGAAGATGTAGAGTTTCTTTAATACAAGTGTGGTAAGGATGCGATGCAAAACTATCAGTACCTCTCTTTCAAGTTGATCAAGAATTTGTAGAACCCTTTGGTGGTAATTTCTCTCAGATTCAACCTTCAATTAAGTCAACAAGTGTTATGTGACACAATAGTAAAGTTCAAGACAAACAAGAAAATATTCAAGTGACCCAAGTCACCCAACTAAACAAAGAATGTACCAATGCAATAAGTCGTTGCATTGTCAGCCTTTGCTGTTGGGCTTCAACAGCAGTCATTGCTGCAACAGCTTCTTTGCCCAAAACCCCCATATTTGATTTCAACTCATGGAGCTTTGACTCAGCTGCCTCTAGCCTTGAAATCATATCACTATTTCCAGAGGTCTCTCTTAATTTCATTTGGCGCTTCGAAACTTCAATAGCCTGCAGAACTCATAAACACATTTCTAAGTTTCTTACAGGGACAACAAAAATAATAGTACAACATGCCTAAGTGATTTCAAACTAGAGTACAATAATTAAACAGAGCTGTGAAAAAAATAGGGAATGCAAATGGCCGAGCAACAGTTGAAAAGCAGAATAAGGGGGAAATAAAGGAGAATTCTGAACAATGCAATTTCATAGGGGTTTGTCTGGTTCACTATATCACTGAACATGTCAACCAAATCAAAAAAATAATACCTCGAAAGTTGTCAATATCCCTATTTGTTACATGATTGCTCAATTTAGTTATGCACCTCAAGTTCTCAACTATTTCCTCCGGCCTCAATGTGACATAACCTCACAACTCAACTGAAAAGGGAACTGCTCAATTTGAACTTATCATTAAGTTCTAGCACAGCATACAGAAAGTGACATAATAATGTGCCCATCTGGCTAAAAAAAAGTTCTATTAATGGCTTACATGATTTAACCTGAGATCGAATTGTGGACAGAAGTTCCGAAAGTATGTTCCTCATAAAACAATAATGCACTTGATGCATGAAGGATGACAGTTGTCAAAATCATAAAAATGATATGCCTTGATTCTAAAAGTTCTATCACTTCATTATGAGAAATCCAAGGTTTACTAAAATAGTTTTTGTTATGACATTTTACCATGTACCTTTCAATTAGTAAGAATTAATGTACCAGAAGCAAAGGTCACTATGGATGTTGTTTCTTGTTGGAGAGATTCGTAGACAAAATAAAAAGGTAAATATATTATGTAGATCATAGTGAAATTACCTGTGCTTCAGCTTCTTGACGCACTCTGTCGTATCTTTGGGCAAGGTGGCGAGCATCCTCCAAAGGAGCTCCCATAACCATAGCCCTCAGTGGTTCTGCAACCTGATTATAGTTCATGTTACTTACACAAAGCTTTGTCCAAGTTTATTAAAAAAGTGCACACAATATGCAATGATATTATGGCACTCATGGAAAATAAGGAAGTTAACAGCTTGCGGGAGGGAATTAATAATTTAGTCAGATGACAGATGTGAAGTTCGAAAAAGAACATCAATAGGAAACACAGAAGTCAAAAAAGCAACTTCACAAGCCACTACTATTGGTAACGAATCAATCACCCAGACCTGTGTGCAGCAGGTTTCCACTAGTTCCTATGATCCTATCTTCTACTTTTGGGTTTTTATTTAAACAGAAGAATAAGAAATTAGGAAAATCTGAAACTGGCAGATTCAATCCACTTCAAGTATCAACCGTTGCAAGTTCTAGTTCTTACATATAAGATGAGTCATTTACAAGGTATTCAATTAGCACAAATTAGCCTAACATATGTTGATATACTATCAGTACGACACGATGACACAAAACAGATTAAGCAAACAGAAATGCTAACATTTTGTTTTACGCTAACCGACAAGCTAGTTCAATAAAAAGCGGCACTCACCAAATCCTCATGCCACACGGTTCTACTTAAATAAGTGTAGAACTATTCCGATCATAATGGACAACACATCGATAACTCATCTTACATAACCGCATGCATATGTGCGTTACAGGAAAGAAACCCACTAAACGAGCAATACCTGTGTGCCCAGGGCTTTCAGCAAGTTCCCACGCTCCTTCTCCATGATGGACCGTGCCTTCGCGAAACTCAACGCCGCCTTTGACAACGTATTCCCACTGGTACAAGTGTTCTCAGTACCGTACTTCTTGCCATCCTCGCATAACTTATTCCCTACAAACCACCAAGCGCATTACACTCCATTCCAAAATTCAAATTCCGGTGCCCAGTAAAGCACGCATATATCATCGAGGAACACGAATGCAGCTGTTTACCGATTTCGACTTGCTTCGACCCGGTGACGATGTAGCCCTCAACGCCGCGAACGACATCCCTTTGGAAGTGCTGGAAGGAAACGAAAAGGCAACGTATTTAGTAAGAAGAACCTAGACGGAGCTAAGAACAAAGCGAGGACCGTGAAGGGATCATCCCATCACCTTTGCGGCGCGGGTGGAGATGTAAAGTTTCTCGAGCTTGGAGTGCTGCTGCATCTCGGCCTCGTCCGAGAACGCGCCGTCCGCACCGTACCCTCCCCCGAACTGCTTCATGACGGCCTGCGGAAACAGCACGGGACCACGAGCACGGAGGCGTCAGTCGTCGAACAGGCTAGCGAAGGTCGCGGGATCTGGGCGGCGCCACGGCCGCGGGAACCGCGTCGAGGGAGGACGGATGATGCGACCCCGTGGCGGGGCGCCGAGGAATGGATCGGGGAAAGGCGGGGCGAGGCGGGGCGGTGTGGTGTGGTGTGCTCACCTGCTGCTGCCGAGCGACCTGCTCCCGGAGCTTGGAGGCCTGCTTCCGGATGGCCTCCATTGCCCGTCGCGCACGCTGCCGCCGATGGAGAGGGAGTGGTCAGTGGGAGACGGAGGTGGGGAGGAATGGAGGGGAGCCGACGCTGACGGGTGGGAGACGAGGCGAGATCTGAATCGGGGCGGAGGAAGGAGGAGCTGGCGTCGCGTCAGGCTCCCGCTCCGCCCGCTTCTCTCCCCTTTCGCTTTCTTTTTTTGTTGGCTTCGAGGGACGGTTGAGATGACCGGGAGGAGTCCTCTCCTCCGGTGAGGCGGTGACGGAGTCGGTACCGTGTGACCGTGTCAACGTTGCAAATTAAAATTATAACTTTCTCACCATAAATTATCTGTTATCATCTATGATATGTAATAGAAGTATTAATTATGAGCCTATCTATTGTTAAAAGATAACAGGTATGTACATGATGAGAAAATTATAATTTTTTCAACATGTGTAAAAATAGTTATATATTTTTAAAATAAGCAATAGAAGTTGTAGTTTTTTTAATATATATCAAAATAATTGTAGATTTTTAAAATTTACTATTTTTTATTTGTCATTGCAAATACCTCTCATCCAAAATATGTCATCGCAAATCGACTTATCCGGTCTATTCTATTAGGTCTACAAACATTAACCTATACTGTTGATGTTTCATATGGACTTTTTTTTATGTATCACTACAAATGTCTCCCATCTGAATTGTATCATTGCAAATCGAATTATCCTGTCTTTGCCATTAGGTCTACAAACATTACCCGTATTTGACATTGTTGAGTGGTCAAGCCCTAACAGAGGCACGAAAAGACCTAAATACCCCTGTCTTCTACTTTCTTTCTCTTTCCTTGTTCCTTGGTTCAGTGTCAACACCACAGGCAGCGCACGCGCTCGTCGCGGTCAGCAGAGCCAAGGCAAAGAAGGAACTGGCACAGACGGAGCCAGCGTAGCATGACGCGCGGGAGGAAGCCGAGGGTTTGGGATCAGAAGCTCCGAGCACCACCGTCTCGATCTCCTCCTGCCCCGAGGAACAACAGGATGTCTCAGGAGGCTACCGGTTGCGTGACGTGCAGCTGCAGCACCGTGGCTATTTTTTCTTCTGGGAAAATCAATCCATCAAAGCAAGCAAGCAAGCTAGATCACTTACAAGTGAGAGTAGAAACCAGTGCAGGCCCTGGATTGGATCCGATTCATAACAAGGAAGGGGGAGGGGAGTCCACGGTGCAGATCCTGTCCTAGCCGATGCTCCAGCCTACTCGCCCCCAACCGGCACTTGTGGAAGTTAAATCACATGTGGATTTAAATATAAAGTTGTCAATTATATTTTTATATACTAATTTATGTGTTTTGTGTTTAAGAATGAGTTAAAATTAGATTTTATAAAAAAGTATGAGTTGAATTGAGATATTTAATATGTTAAATTGGAAGAATAAGATCAAAATAACCTTAGTGGATAAATCATATACTTGCTTGTTGTTTATGTTTTGGTGGTAAACTAAATAAAGATGATATAAAGAGTGAAGTTTTCTATGCTTGATGCATGGAAAGCTATCAATGGAGCTTAATTAAGCTTACGAAGATCGAGTTAAGATCAAGATAGAAACGAGGATGATCGTCGTCATCATGAGAAGAGGAGTTGATGATGATCTTTAAAAAGTTATGAGAAGGGTCAGGGTTTAGATGATGTGTTTGTTAAGTTCGATGAGATTATTCAAGGTAAAGGTATAACTAGAATAAGTTTTCTAGTTTTACCAATCATAAGTAGTTTGGTGGGAGACCAGATTATAGAATCGATGGTCGTACTATCAAGAGATGTTGCCAAAAACGTTACTCGGTTGTTATGTCGAGGGCTCAAACCATGTGTTTAGTGCGGGATGGATTTTTGTTGAGAGTTTGTTTTACAAGTCCGAAGTATCTAAAAGGTGTTTTAGATGTAACTTTTTATTGTTCTTGGTTTTAGTGGCGAAAAGTGGTTGTAGTCAAGCTTTAGTGGTATTTTGACATGTTCCATATGATACCTAGTTTAATCTTAGAGAAATAAGTTTTGTACAATTAGTGAAAGTGTATGAATCGGCTTTTGGAGTGTTTCTAGTTTTAATCTAATATGTTTGAGATCATGAAATCAGTAAGGATGTGTAGACCTCTGAATAAGCTTTCCGTAGAATGTTTCTAGTTTTGATCTAATATGTTTGAGATCATAAAATCAGTAAGGATGTGTAGACCTCTGAGTAAGCTTTCCGTAGAATCTGAGATCATCAAAATTGGACATCGGGTTCAAAAGTTATCAGCGTTTTTCAGATGGTCAACTGTGATGATTTCGGAAGTTCCGATTTATCGAAACCTCCCATTTTCATAAACATGGGGTTCTCGGGTTTGATTTGGTTTCTGGATTAGATGTTTAGATCCATACATCAAAAGTTCTGCTATGTTATTTTTATCAGATCTGACCGTTGGGATTCGAATGATCGAATGTTCTTATCAAGGCAGAGTCTGTCTAATGGCTAGTTTTTTAAAATAGGATATAAATACACATTTGCCTCCTTGCATGGGAAAAAGTCTTTGGAGGGATTTGAAGGTGTTTTCTAGTGTTTGCAAATGCTTGAGAGGTGTTAGAACTTGGTGTTTCACCTTAGAGTGCTCACTTTCTCTTTCTAGGATTGCTTTGAAATATCCAAGACCTTTGTGACTTAGTGAGTAGAGAGAGAGGTATGATCCTTTGGCAGCCCACAGTTGGCGTATTAGTTGTGTGTGTTTGAGCAATCGATATTGATCATGTGCGAGTTCGGGAGTTTGTTACTCTTGGAGACCATCATCTCCTAGATAGCTCGATGGTGGATTGCTGATGATCTCCTCAAGTGAAGATTATGAGGAGACCTAAAAGTGGTAGCGGAATTCACCATCTCTTGAGGGAAGGAAGAGTTGACCACAGTGGAGACGATGAGTGCATGTATGCAAGCTCGTGAAGAAAATGGTTAAAAGAGACACAACTTAAGTGTGATCGAGCTTCCTTAATGGAGACGTAGGATACCAGTAGATATCTAAAGTTCAGTAACAAATTATTTGTCTTTGTATTTCCTTACTCTTGTATATTAAATTTATTTAATTGATTGTATGCTTATTTATATGTGCATTGAATTAATTTCATGATATTCAATGTTAAACTAAATGCTCAACTTGAAAAGTTAATTAGCAAGTATGTGAAACTATAAAAAAATCATAACGAGTTTTTTAATACTCATAAAAATCTTGTAGCTTCACATACCAAGCTAGAAGTAGCTTACAAGGTTATTCTCACAACAGGAAAATCATATGAACCTCGTGTGAACAATAGCATATATTCTTTATATAATATAGATTTAGCATGTGCTAGTATTAGCAATTTATCTATTATGAATTTTATATCCAATGATGAATTATCATTTATTCCTTATTGTTGTAACACTAATGTGCCCACTAGTTTCACTTGTGAGTTTAATCTTGTAAAGGGATTTAAGGAGCTCAATGATCAAATCAACTCTTCAAATAAAGATTTGACCATATGCTTCAAAGGAAAGACCACTCTAGATGAATTGCTTAAAAATCAAAGGCATCCAAAAGATAAAAATAGACTTAGATTCAATTCCTGTAACATCTAATCCCATGGGTCAGAACATCCGATATAGTTTCAAGATGTTGTAAAATTTAGGTTTTTATATATATCGGAATATTTGATCCTGAGATTAAAACATCTAATTTGTTCTTTAGATTTCTAAAAACTTGGTAATTTACATAGTCCGTAACATCTGATGAACAGTTCAGAACATCAGATAAATAGTATCAAAATATTCGATGAACAGTTCAGAACATCCAATTAATAGTGTTAGATCTTCCGATTAGAGTTTCTTGCATATCTTTCTAGAATTTAATCATCTTTATCACCTTATGATTGCAACATCACATTTATTTAGGGTATTTGTGCACTAGTTGAATCTAACATATTTAAATTTTTCACTTGTGAAAAATCTATTAGTTTATTTTTCTGCAAACTTAGGCCAACTATGGAACAAGGGGATGAAGTTTTCAAAAACACATATGCACCTCCAGTAACATCATTGTCCTTTCAACGTGGGGTGTCGACAGGTCCATAATCAGCACACCGCGTGCCGACAGATATCTATTTTGTGTAAATATCTAATTTTGAATAATATTTTTATAATTTTTCAATAGAATAATATTATTTAAGAAAATTCCCTTCGGTGCCTTGCGACATCAAGGCCACTGCGGCTCGCGTTGGCAATGAAGGAGGTGAGCTCGATATCTTCGATATAGGTGATAGTACATATTAACATGATCTTATCTTAATATGTGGGCTTTGGTAGTAGAGAGTTTTGGATGATGATCCAAAAGGTATAACTACTACTAAATTATAAGATTACAAAACATATAACTACTACTAAATTAAACTATTCCGATGATTGGTAAGTGCAGATTTAAAAGGTTCTACAACATGGTGATACATGCGACGAGGCAACATACGACAACAATGAGAGGCAAGAAAGAAACAAAAGATGCAAAATAGTGGAGCATCAAATAACAATGCAAAACTGCACACACACAAAATATTGCCAAGTGGCTGGCACAAAAACTATTCCTAATAGCTCTCTGCCT
This sequence comes from Phragmites australis, assembly GCF_958298935.1. NCBI lineage: Eukaryota > Viridiplantae > Streptophyta > Magnoliopsida > Poales > Poaceae > Phragmites > Phragmites australis. The sequence continues at coordinate 3,620,130 of NC_084941.1, read as the reverse complement.
TACCACATATCAACTCTTCTCTTTCAAACTCTATTCGCATCCAAAGGGTAGTATTTGATTCAGAGTGGGCAGGGTGGGACGTCGAGGTAGTGCCGGCCTGGATCGTGCCCCAACCAATGAGATGCCAATGCTTCTCGATGCGTCTGCTAAGGACCAGCTTCTCTCCTTTCTTAGGATCATTCTTGACAGTGACCACACGGGCTCCAGTAGACATATACCCAATGTAAAGCATCAGGATCTCACCCCCAACAGCCTCCTGTGGAGGACGAAGTTCACCTACAAGCAAAAGTATCAGAAATAGCAACTTATGTTTTACACTTTGGGGGGTTTAAGCAGCAAATATATTACTGATCTCTAGCTCAATGTAAATATCAAGAAACGATCTAACTTCACAAAGGACTTGACCGACCAGCATATCAGCATGAGTCAATGTTGGGTCCATGGTTGTTCCAACTCCAATAAGCCCTCCAGGAACAGCAAACTGGAGTTCATTATGCTCAGCATGTAGGGACACTGTCGGTGTATCAGGAACCGGGGGTCCCTGAGTCCCGAGGCCCGGCCAGCCATCCGCCACATGGCACCATCCCACGAGGTCCCTCCTAAAGGATGAGAAAAGTTCAAGTCCCGGGAAGAAAGTGCTCGGGGCCACAGTCACTAGTCCCCGAGCACCCTAATTCCCCGATGATCCACAGAGTCTAAGTGCCGGGAAGAAAGTGCTCGGGGAGGTGCCCGGTCACCCCCGAGCACCCTAGTCCCCCTATGATCAGAAGAGCTAAGTTCCGGGAGAGAGTGCTCGGGACTGCGTGTGGCAACTCCTGAGCGCTCGGTTCCCCGAGGATCCGCGTAAGAGTGCTCAGGAGAGAGTGCTCGGGGCTGCACGTGGCAGCCCCCGAGCACTCGGTTCCCCGAAGGATCGAGCAAAAGTGCTCGGGAGAGAGTGCTCGGGGAGGTGAACAGTACCCCCGAGCACCCGGTACCCCGAGGACAAGGACAGGCATTCTCGGGAGAGAGTGCTCGGGGAGGTGAACAGTAGCCCCGAGCACTCGGTGCCCCGACGACCCAGAAAGGCCTCCGAGGGGCCCGCCGATGAGGTGTCAATCAGTCAGAGGTCTGAGGCCGCATTTAATGAGCGTGCGTGGCCTGACATCTCCAACTGCTCCCGCCGCGGTGTCAGTTCCTGCCATGTTTTGGCAGAGAGGCGTGGGGCTATTAATTGCACGGGTCCCGTCCCGTATCATCCGGCTTGTCTCGGGATAACATCGCAAGGATCAAGGCGTTTCGTCTGCCGCCCTGCTGTGGTAGAGGAACAAGACAGGGCGGGCACGCCGGGTTGCTCTGCGACTGCCCGGTGGGCCCTCTCCACGGCGCCTGTTGCCAGGGCGTTTATGGTGACAGGTGACCGGGCGTGCGGCGTTTTTTCCACCCCCGGTCACTTTATCCAGAAGAAATGATGACGTCTTTCCCAGTCATGGCGTCTTGGAACTTGTGCCCCCCTCCTTCCCGTTCGGGGCATGTCTCAGCCGGCGAGTACAAAAAGAGCCGGCAACACAGAAGAGAAATAAATCGAAGCATCCCAGCATCCAACAAGAATCCTCAAGCACCCAAGCATCAAGAACCGAACCATAGACGAACACAAGGCACAAGGGACAGTCCCTGCCGAAGAACAAGGAGCCTCAAGCTCTTAGTTAGGCCAATATTCTTGTAACCAGCAACATCCTTGAGGGACTTTCTCAGGACAGTTATCGCATCCATACAGGAGTAGGGTATTACGCCCCCGTGCGGCCCGAACCTGTCTAAATTCCGGTGCATTTACTTCTTTTTGCACTGGGTCGATCATCCTCCCCCACCACCGGTCATTGCATTTACTCTCATTCATTTCTCCGACGAACTTATTCAGGATCATCCCTCCGGCCGAATCTCTAAAAAGGGGGTCTCTCGGGATCCCTGCTATAGGAGTTAATCCTCCGACAGACACAATCCTCAAGATAGGGGTACACTTAATATTGCCACTCTCATCCTTCATCACAAAGACTGGGTAAACTTTGATTCTCTGGTTCACCTTCAGGACTTCCCGCAGATAGGAATTCAAAATTTAATTCCACAGAATAAGAATATTGCATGATACATATGCAAACATGGTTTTCTGAAAGATGGTAATGTTTTGAGATCACCTTGAGGATACTGCCACCTGCTACACCACCCTTGATTTCATTAACTTGTGAACCAGGTTTGTTCACATCAAAAGAGCGAATAAGAATCATGTTGGGTGGAGAGGTGAAATTCCTCTCTGGGATGGAGATTTTTAGGTTCCTAAATGATGAAAATTTCATTTGGTAGGGAGAGTGTATCAAGCATGGAGTTGTCGTGAGAGAGTTTTCGTTGACATACAAATTCAGTTGCTGAGTTAACAATGGAGGTACCTTCTATCAGGCTACAACACCCAGCAAGCATATATTTCATATAAAAAGCCCAATTAGTCTCTTTGTTACTATATCTAGAACACAACATAGTTAGTATGCACATTGTGAGCTTTAAAAAATAATAAAACAAATAGAAATTATTAATTCGACATACTACTTAAGCACTTACCCCAACAATAAGTGCCTCAATTGCAGGGTTCATACAAGTTTCAGTCCAGCAAGAGCAGAACTTAAGGTCAAAAGAAAATGAAAATATTGAGCACAAAGAAAGATGGGCATGTTGCATCATTAGTAAGGTCTGAAACAAATTTTAGCAGCTAAATCCAATGACCACAACATACATAGCCTTGTTCTGAAATTGAAGAACTTGTTTGGATATCAAAGTTATCTATTTTGTCATGTGAGCGAAATAGCCATATATAAATAAATTGAGTTATTAATAAAGGTTGTTGTACTTATTCATCTAAGGTATGAGGCCAATTTGTGGTAGTAAAAAGCAGAAGATTAATATGGAGAGGACTAATTCCCATACCATTCACACTTCCACGCATATTGTGTAGTGAATCTCACCATGATTGCTTATTGCTTAGAATTGTACTAAGATAGATCATGTACTAATTTTATACACTGCACATATAAAACAAACAATTGCAATCATGAGTACTAGTAGTCCAGTATTGTGAGGAATCTAGTGAGTTCCAGTTCAGACAAGTTGTAAACCCTGATGAATATTCATTCCATATCCAAAAACAATATCTCAGTCCAGTATACCTAAAAAGTCATCATATATGAATCTATGTAGGTGAATGCACAGATCCATTGCATTTGTGATTGTACTCCCAAGTATAATAAGCATATTGTGCTTGGTAGACTTTTTTCAATGTGCAAAGAAAAATCAGATTATGTACAAGTAATTTGGATTGCATAGCCAGGTCCATCAGCTATTAAATTTTCTAGCAAAATTGTATCTTGACAATAAATTTGACAGTTCAAATAGTAACTTGAATTAATGATTAGCTTATAATTTCCTACAAATTCATGTCGCATAAAAAAGAAAGGACTCCTAAGGTGCAAATCCCTCTAAATTTTAAATTCAGATTACTACGGTAATTAAGATACAATATTTGGATGATAATAGTTAGCACCATCAATAGATGTGATGATAGAAACTATGTTCTTATAAAGTTGTATGAATTATATTCACACACTTGAAGTTAAAATGTCATCCATGTAGAAGAATATATTCTATGATCTCAAAGCTGCAACAAAGCTCAAATAACTTAGGCACAGCTCAAGTAGATGGAGTAACCCATTAAACAATTACAATCATGAGTATCTGGTAGTCCAATATTGCGAGAAGCTAGTGAGTTCCAGTTCAGACAAGTTGTAAACCCTGATGAATATTCATTCCATATCCAAAAATAATATCTCAATCAAGTATATCTGAAAAGTCATCATATATGAATCCATGTAGGTGAATGCATAGCTCCATTGCATTTGTGATTGTACTCCCTAAGTATAATAAGCACATTGTGCTTGGTAGACTCTTTTCTATGTACAAAGAAAAATCAGATTATGTCCAAGTAATTTGGATTGCATAGCCAGGACTTTCAGCTATTAAATTCTCTAGAGAAATTGTATCTCAATAATAAATTTGACAGTTCAAATAGTAATTTGAATTAACGATTAGCTTATAATTTCCTAAAAATTCATGTCACATAAAAAGAAACGGCTCCTAAGGTGCAAAGCCCTCTAAATTTTAAATTCAAATTACTAAGGTAATTAAGATACGATATTTAGATGATGATAATAGTTAGCGGCATCAGCAGATATGATGATAGAAACTATGTTCTGATAAAGTTGTATGAATTATATTCACACACTTGAATTTGAAACATCATCCATGCAAAAAATATATTCTATGATCTCAAAGATGCAACAAAGCTGAAATAACATAGGCACAACTCAAGTAGATGGAGTAACCCATTTATTTGTATAATATGAACACCAATCCTATCTCATCCTTCTTGAATAGCGACTGAAAAATCTTGTTGCTTGTATGTTCCCATTTTTCAGTCATCAAGACACTAGCTAAGTGAATTGATAGATCTTGTTGTAATACACAAAAAAATTATACTACACCAGCAAGAGTAGGGACACCAGCAAGCCTAAATGTTACATTTGGAATACTAACTTGGCAACTCTACTCCAGAACATACTTTTGTAAGAAGGGACATTTTGAATACAAGACTCTACCACAGTTCTAGATCATCAACAACAACAATGTCTACATTATAATATATCCTAAAGAACACATTATGCACAAAATGCAAGTTACAACATAATCAGATAACTCTAATATTAGCATAAATGGTTACAGCATTTACAGAATTAAGAGAACATCACACAAACAGTAAGGAAATAGTCACCACCTTGACGATTGATGTGATGTCACGGAGTGGGGTCCTTGGGTATACCAATCAGGTAAGGGACTCCTCTTCGGTGCAGCCCTCACAGCCCATGCTAGTGGCACATTCTCCTTGTTGCTCAGCGGTGTCCAGGCCCGTCGAGCCAGCAGCTTGATGGCGCCTAACCCATCACTACAGACATCGGCAAGCACGGGCCTGCTGGCACTCCTTAGTGATGCAAAAGGTTTATAGCACATCAATGATGCAAAAACCCAAGAAACGCATTGGCAGATCAATAAATGAACCCAAAAATCATGATTTATTTACTTACAGTTGTACTGCTCTTCTCCTATACTTGATGATTTGGTGCCTTGAGTCCTGTTGCTCTTCTTCTCGATCTACGCAAGAAAATTCGGATGAAACCGTCTAGAGGAATTCAGAGAACACATGAACAACTGATGCGGCAAAATGTATGCACCTAATTTGGTTTTTGCTCCTATACGTGGTGCCATGATCCCTGCTGCTTCAATTTGGCTCCTACCCCTTCCAATGTCAACGCGAACTCTACGACTCTAGGATACCTGCAAGAAAGCTGCAACTCAAAGAAGAACAATGGATAAGCACCAATAGCACGAAGAAATCATCCCAACAAACATCAAAACCATCTAATCCGCAATTGGTCTACTGATAATCCTTACTCACTCCTCTACTCTCACAAGGATTCGCACCTAATGAATCCACAAACGTGATTGAAGGTGAACCAACAAAATCCCCTCATATAAACAACCAATTTCCTCCCGTTCTGAATCCCCCAAGAACAACTAGGGCAATAGCTTCTTTTGCCATCCTACGGATAGCGCTAGCCCAAATGCGATCCTAACAAATTTTCTTGCTCATTTGCCATCAAAATAGTGTTGAAACCAAGTTTCTGTTACGCACAATAATTTTTCGGTTGTAAACAGTAATTATAAGCTAAAAAAAGACATAAAAAATGTGTCAATTTTTGTACATGCTCTATAATTCATAAGTAACCATTTTAACTAGATTCACTAAAAATATTGTGTATAATTCAAACTAAAATTCTTTGAAAGATGCTACTTTTGCAACTTATAGTAATTTTTAAGTCCTCAAAAAAATTCCAAACAATCTGAAAAAATTCACTAATATTCCTATAATGTGATTTAATAATTTATAAAATTATCTCCCACCCTAGATTATGAGGTGAAAAAGTGACTTACTTTGTAATACTAATAAGTCACTTTTTCACCTCATAATCTAAGGTGGGAGATAATTTTATAAATTATTGCATCTTATTAGAGGAATATTAGTGAATTTTCTCAGATTTTTTGGAATTTTTGTGAGGACTTAAAAATTACTAGAAGTTACAAAAATAGTACATTTTGAAGAATTTTAGTTTGAATTCTACACAAGATTTTTAGGTGAATCTAGTTAAAATGGGTTGCTTATAAATTATAGAGTATGTACAAAAATTGACACATTTTTTGTGGTATTTTTTAGCTCATGGTTACTGTTCACAATGGAAAAGTTATTGTGCGTGACAAAAAAAAAAATGGTATGGTGACATTTGGGCGAGCGCCATCCAGTTGGATGGCAAAAAAGCTATTGCCCAAGAACAACCACCCCAAAACCGCAAAATTACTACCTTGGTGAGAGATCCTCGAGTCCATAGGAGGGGTGGGGTTAACAGTTGAGGGAGCGAGCACGTACGGGCGGGTCGTGGACGATATGCTTGCCAACAGGGAGGCCCATGACAGAGGGTGGATGCGGCGGAGTGAGCGGCAGCACTGAGGGTGCGGGATCCCACCGCACTTAGACAGCCAGCCATAAATGATCTCTGGCGTGTGCTCTGTGAGGACTCACGAAGATGGCTCACAGTCTACGATCGGACGGCTCTCCTCCCTCGCTGGCTTCACCCGACGGACCACGTTTTTTTGCTGACGTAACTCAAGGACGAGTGAGAAACCGACGTGGTTTATATATACTAGTGGAGACCGGCGCGCTCTCGCTTGCCACTTGTAGAGGGGGCTTTGAAAAAATAGGCAATGCTTATGTGTGCTGCACTGTAGTAGCATCTATTTGTTTTGGCACTCTTATGTAGCATAGAGAACATAATAAATATGTCTATATATGTTATACAGGGGTAAGAAATAGGATCAGCAGTTGCTCGTATATATTATACATGATTATAAATGGGAAAAGATGAACAGCTTCACCGATACTGTATGTAATCGTAGAGAACTTGCTAGGGATGAAAGCTGCAGTGGAGCCTTCAATGGAGTGGAGTCTTTATTGGGGTGGATCCTTGACTGGTGGTGTTTGTTCATAAAGTGCTACCTAGGGTGGTTTGCTAGCGATGGAGAAACGGGGAGAATGGATTGTTGTTTGATGGATTAGGTAGATATATCATGTCATCGTCGTCGTTGCTCTCCATGCCGTGCTCGTGGATATTTGGTATAGATCATATGCAAGGTCTTCAATGTTATTCTCTAATGCTAGATGGCTGTGATAAGTGACTGCTCCATGTTGGATTCCATCAGGGGTAGAACGGTAGACTACAATGCCCACTAGGAGTCTGGGATAGTATGGTTGTGGTCTTCGACACGCATCGGCCTTTTCTTTCTGGTTGTAGTATGCATGAAAGTTGGGCTTCTTTAGGACTGTAACCCTAGCAACCTAGGGGTCCGCACCTTACTCTCTCCAAAACAAAGGGCGAACATATGAGGACTTTGTTACCAGCGAGACAGTCGAGCGTCATGAGTGAGCTTATTAATGGAAAATCGGATAATCATAAATGGGAGCATAAAATCTCTGGACACAGTAAAGAACACAAATTATGGTCTTAGCACTCCAGCCTTACGTTTTGTATCACTTATCTCCAAAGCCTCCTACTGCAGTATTGTTTCCTTTTCTTTTACTTGCTGCCCTAAACCTAGAACTGAGAAAAGTAAATGAATATTAATGGAGTAGAGACACTGTTAAATTGAGCAGGGAAGGAAAAGGAATCTGTCAGCTGTTCCTTCATCAAACTGTAAGCAAATTTCATTAATGTGCTTTTGAACCTGCAGTGACCAAAATCTCTTGGGGAAAAAACAAAAAATCAATGTCGGGATGTGCAATTTGATATACATGTTGGCCCAATGTCGACAGAAGTAGCATTGAGTTACCACAATAAGCAGAAAAAAGGAAAGTGATCCTAGCTGAAGTCTCCATAACATTGACGAAGAGCCACATATAGCATAAAAATCTTGTGTGCAAGGGAATGAAAGCTTCAGCTGACAACTAAGGAAGAAACAAAGGATTTTTTTTTTTGGTAATTAGTACAAAGTTAGCACCACCCATTTAATACATGAAACATCAGACATAACAATTGTCCAGGGAAGCAATGTGCTACTTTCATATTAAAAACACACGTTAAGCAACAGAGCTATTACAAACGATCGTGCACAACAGCACATGCGTGCTTGCCTCTTTAGCCTAAACATCAAAAAATCACATGAATTAGTTTCTGCATCGACTCACATAGCTGGCCTGACTGATGTTGTCCTCAACAAAGCACTGATGCAGAAAGGTTCTTAGCAAACCATGAACCAAATAAATGTAGAGCAGCATATAGACAGCGCTTACATGGGACTTCACATGCACCTAAAAAACAAAAGAAAATTATCAGAAGAGCTGGTTATAGAGTTCCCATGCCTCGTGAAGGTATCTATACTTGGCTCAAAGAGGTTAAGAAAAACAAATAATAAGAAGTCCTCATTTGCCAGCTACAGGGAATAAGCTCTCGAGTTGCATATTTGCATAATAGGAAGCAGATAGCAATTTGTTCTTTTCCTTTCTAAACTTCTTACAAAAGCTCCACACCCTATATATTAATTAGCTATATAAAACAGATATTACTGCTTAAAAATCTTAGTAGGCTTACCATGGGACTTTTCTTAGTTTGTTATAAGGTTGGCACAAAAGAGTCAGGAAACCAGAGGAAGCTAGAAGTGATGCTCACATGAAGAACATTGATGCTTGTCTAAAGAGAAATACAAAGCTTACTAATTTTTCCCGTGTAACATTGGCAAGAAGACAACTGAAAAATTGTTTCGTTTTTCAAAAGATGTTCTTGAGATGAAAATGTGCAGAGCACGGAACAAAAGGCAGCAGCAAGCTATATTTCAGAATTTTAACACTTATTACCTGTTGAAAAGAGAGGGGCATGGCTTGGGATTAATCAGTCACATGAGGTGATGTGGGAGCCAAGCACACTATCAAAGATGTCGACCATGTCCAGCTGCTTATTTGAAAAGAAAATGGTTCAGGGGTGCACCTGTCTTTGTTACCTGGTAATTGAATGGTTAAGACATCCATCTAATTTCATTTTTTATCTTTGATCTCCGGCTGTAACAAAGAGCACATCCTAAAATACAGTGACTACTTTCATTGCCTCTTTATATGAACTGAAACCACAGGGGCAAAATCTTGAAGACATTGTTGTAAAAAGAACACAAGATTTTTTGAGAAATTGCAGTTTGTGAATAATTTCATAAAGAGGAGGTAATGGATCCTTAGTATGTCTGCTCAGTTTTCCCTTCTAATATGGCATATGGTCACCAAAAAGGTGTTTTGTTTTTTAGAATAGCCACTTGAGAGGAAAAATGACACAAAATTGAACACAGTACACCAGGAAGCCAGTATTTCAGAATTCTATATGAGTAGAACCTATAAAAAACAATGGTTGCGGCCAAGCTTGTGGCAGCATCTGCAGCTTAAATTATTCAGCTATATTATAAGACTTGAGCTAATCAGATAATAAATACGAATGTCTAAGGTAATTCCACTGACAGAACAAGTCGTATATGGTTTCCATGTGACACAATCATGCATACAGCCTGGAGACATGAAAAACTGAAGGAAGAACTAATCATATCACACAAATCATGGCAGCATGCATGATGTACCAAATTTGACGGTTTTCAAGTTCGGCAAAACATCTTAGGTGAATCTCCTAGGCTCACATGGCACAGATGCACGTTTTGGTTAGATGAATCCCGAGTTTGAACCTTCGGTTGCAAAGTGCTTGAGTTCTTAAGCTTTGGAGCTAAAATGAGGATTTAGGTGAGATTTGAGTTAGGAATCGTGTTGCTAAGTTGGTGAGTGAGTTCTAAACTCTATGAACTATCTCAAACATGTTCCTTTTTATTTGGAGAGGCTCGCAAATCAAATCGACCGAGATTTCCCCCTCGAAGCAACCTCTCTGGACAACCCGGATAATCTGGATTGACCCGGATACTCCGAGTAAACTTGGAGAAATCTCATTGAATTGTCCTCGGGAACTATAGTGATTTAGGGTGCAATTTGAGTCTAGAATCCTTTGTATAGTGTATATCCATATTTTGGTGAAATAGATTTAGCATGTGAATCAAATCAATCGACAAAAATCATCGAGAGGTTTAAGTCTGCCTCACCCGGATACTCCGGGTGCCGCCCGGAGGATCCGGGTAGTTCGTGGTGCTTTTAACCGAGCACCTTACCCGGAGCCTCACCCGAATAGTCCGCTCAACCAAGATAGTTCAAGTTAAACCCGAAGGGTCCAGGTAAATTCAATTTAGATTTAGCCGAGAACCCCACTTGGATCCTCACCTAGAGTTTCCAGCCTCCTGTTACTTTTCTGGTGTTGTTTAGATTGCAAGTTTCGTTATTCCTCCGTATGTCTTACACCTTTAGCTTATTGTTATGCATATTGTAGCATATATTGTTCATTTTATTCATACTCATCATTGCATATGTTCTTCTTTAGTGAACGAAGAACCAGAGCATATTGCAACCGTGGTGGAAGACGACGCCAGTTTGCTGGAGTTTTGCGAGTGTTACGCGAGTAGCATAAAGTAAACACCTGAGCAGCAAGGCAAGCATCTAAGCATATTTCTCTCAATACTTTGGATCTCGTATGATATGATGTGATAAATATGTTTTAAGTATGTTATGCATGAGTTCGAGTCGATACCGGGTTTATGATGGGTAAAACCTATGTTGATGCACTAATTCTCCTATCTTGAATAATTGTTGATTCGTATCTTTGTAGCCTAGGTTTAATATGATGTTGTCTAACTTAAAATATTATTCGTGATGCTTAGCAAGTGCTTAGGTCCTCGGTAGAAGTGGAGCGATGAAATATTTCATTGTTCGTAAGTATAGGTTTTAATTACTTGTACAATGATCATAATAATGGGTTGATGGTGACAGTTGGATGAGTGAGGTGGATGAGGCGAGATGTGGGCTGTGTTAGAGGTTTTTGTCCTGCCTGAATGTGGAGTTCTCCTGGGTAGGTCGGGAGAGAGACCTAGACACCGTAGACGGCTTGTATCGTTTAAGCACCGATCATTATTGCAGTTGCCTTTAGCACTTTTCATGCTTACTACATATTGTATATGAGAACGATAAGTCGATTACCTTTGTAGCTGTGTCTTTTTAGTATGCGGGTCGATGGTGTCCGGTATGAGGCCGGTTGGGGTATCCAGTTTTCTTCGGGAGTAGTTTTGGATGACCCACGCACCTATCAGCCCATGATCAAACGGTCGGAGCTTAGTGGAAAATGTTGACATGAGTACCCTTTGTATAGACATGTGTGGTCATGCAAGCCCTATGGATCCTCAAGTCATGTAGGTAAAGGAGTACCCTTGCAGGGTGTAAAAACATTTCAAAATATCACGCTCTCGGTCATGAGCATGCTTTTGTCCATTTGCAGCAGTCGTAGAGTTACGAATATGGTTTGGTATGGTTGAAATATTAAGATGGTTCGTCATAGATGTTACTACTATGATTCCTTTTATATTATGTTCAGTTGATGTTTATGGGCTAGTTTGTTACTTTTATCAAGTATAGATGCTCACATATGTTTATGTCAAATTTACTTTCGCATATGAATTTACTTAACTATGTGGCCGTATTCTTGCTAATATCTCAATGCATAATCCTTGAAGTTGGGCTATTTATAAATGCTCATTATAGATTAAGTCTTACGAGTACCTTCGTACTCAGCTGCTCTACAGGTTTTGCAGGTGATGAGGAGTTTTTTTTCTACTTCACGTCTACTGATGCGAGTGGCGAGAATGAGTAGTGCATCCTACTCTTAGAGGTCGCGCGTTCGGGGTGAAGTCTAAGGGCATATGGCTTCATCCATCTTTTGCTATCTTTAGCTTTTGTTTTCGCTGCATAGTTTCTTTTTTTGTTAGGAGTTGAGCAGATTTTAGTCTCCTCCTAGCTCTCTTTTGCTGTAAATTGTACTAACTTGGTGCATGCTTAAGAACTTGTAATATAATGTTAATTACTCACTCTTTCTTAAACTTTGCTATGATGTTCCATGTTAGAAAGTCATGTGTTCCGATCTTAGATACAAAACACGTTCTGGGACTACCGAAGAGGTATTCTGATTAATCGTTGAAGTCGTGATTAAGAAATGACTGACTTAATGATTAATTAGAATACTGTTTGGATGGTTCCTCACACTCTTCCCGCCCCTCCCTCCCTCCCCGTGCCCCGATCATCACCGCGTCTGGCGCCGTTCTTCGACCGTTTCCTCCCCACCTTGGCCAAATCTCACATGTGGGTGGTCAGATATGCCCCTTTGGCAGTCAGATCCGCCCCGTTGTGGGGTGAGCCGACCTCCAATTTGCAAGGCGTTGCCTCGTCCGCGAGCTTCAGGTCGGGCGTGGACAAATGATCCGGCGGGCACATCCAGCTTGTTGTTGTTCCTTGGGCGGTCCACCCTCCGCGTCGTGCAGTGGCCTGCAGATGTGGAGATCCAGCTATGCTGGCGGCTAACTATCCATCTGGTATTCCTGGTCAGTTTGGGTCGGTGGCATCTTGGTAGTGGTTAGCGACGGTTGTTGCTGCCGTGGTGTGTCATCGCGGTGGCCGGGCTAGAGGTGGTGGTTGTCCGTGTTGCTTTTGGTCGGCTGCTGGTCGTCTATGGCCCTAGTGCGCCATACTCCATCTCTCGCTGGTGGGTGCTGACCCCTAGTGCTCCTTGCAGTGGTCGACCGCTATTGAAGACTACGTTGGTTCTACCCTGACGGTCATGTTATGCGTCGTTGCGGGCTAGGGTTTCACCCACGGTCATCTCTTCTTGACGGATGCTTTGTGCTCTAGTGCCGCTGGTTGATCTCTTGCTTTGGTTTGGTCGTTCCGTCGTGCCTCTAGCTTCAGGGGTTGTGTTGTGGAAGGAGGAACTAAGGGTGAGAGCCCTGACAGGCTCCATGCCTTGTCGACGATAGTGACGCTCGTCGGCGTCATAACCTCCCTGGAGGCATCGTGACGAAGCTTCCGCTGGGATCTCTCCGGATGAAAATCTTGTTCGGCTTCCCAGACGAGCGACAGTAATTCATTCACCCCTATTTTCCTGGAGGCGTCATTTCAGAGAATCCCTTTGTTATTTGGTGCTACAATTAGCAGCACTCCTTGCAGGGTATACCATCCTCCATTGATATTTCTGCCCCTTCGTTCTCCTGGTCAATGGGGCTCCCTACACCTTTTGGCGCTTCGTGGCAGTAGCTATGTTCCGATGTCCCAGACCCCATCTTTGAGCTTGCGGTTTGGCGTGAGAGCCACTGATCGAATTGGGTAGTCAGGCGTGGGAGCAGGGCTTCGCCTATTGAGTTGTCACGTTGTCCTGGTCGAGATGCTAGCAGGGTATAGTTGCTTGCAAGGTAGCATTGTTTGATGTGGATGCTATTTGTTGTGTGGTTGCTGGGTTGTAGCTACTTTCTGTACATTCGTCGTCCGGTTGTTATGTAGGGTTTGGGGTTTCTTTCTTTCTACTTTGTCTTGCGCGTGAGCTGGACTCTACGAGATGTATTGCAGTGCTTATTTAGATTTTTAGACTCAGTTTATCTTATAAACTAGATCATTCTTTCTACTTAATACAATAACATATCGTTCTCGTACGTATTCGAGAAAAAAAAACCAATAACTATCCAAAATACCACTTACATGACACGACTCAAAAATGTACGAGCGATGACCAAGGTTCAAAAAACTGTCGGTAACCGCTCAAAAATCACGGTTACCGACCTTCTCGGTCTGGTCCGGTTTCAGAAACCGAACGGTAACCGAAATTTGAATTCAAAAAATTTGAAAAAAATAAAAAAATTCAAACAAAATCTTAAAAAAAAACTAGACACAATTCTAAGACCTTCTGTGAAAAAATGTTTCAAAAATAATGTCGTTTGCATCATATTCTATAGGGAGAAAGTTTGAAAAAAATGAAAAAAAATTGCCGCATGCGGCTCAGTTATTAACTCACGTTAAGGAAAAGTGTAACATGCAAACACATATTTTTCTTGTATAAAACGTATTTTAAGAGAATCTTTAAAATTGATTTCACTTTATTTAGAGTTTTATTAAATTCTCTATGATTTTTACAAAGTTCACAAGCATAAAGTGAATATGTTAAGAAACAGCACTGTAATTAACTTTTTCATGTCTACTATTATTTTTTCTACGTAAATAATAGTATAAATAAGCTAATGAAAGTGGTTTCACTAATTTTTGAGGTGTGATGGGTCAGTTATGAATTAATCTAGTCGCAATACATTTACACAATCATGCATGTTACAATAACTAATTCATGAGTTCATGTATTTTTAAAAGATATAGGATCATGTAAGAAGACTAACAAAATTAGTTTCATGATTTTTGGATTAGCAAAGAGTAAACTATGCATTTAACTTGGTTTAACAAATAAAATTTCTCACAGAAAATTTTGAACTTTTTTATGAGTATAAATACTTTTATCATGTAGATCATGTTACAAGGAAGCCAACAAAATTTGTTTCACTTGATTTGAAGCTCGGATGAATTAGTTATTGATTTTACAAGATTGAGCCCTTTTTTAGGTTTTTTGTTAAACTGCGCTGAAATTCGATAAAACCGCTCGATAAATCGAGAAAACCAAGCGGTTACCAACCCAAACCGCTCGGTAACCGACCAAATCAAAAATGCGAGAAAATCGCTCGGTAACCGACCCAAACCACTCGGTAACCGACCAAAACCGAGCGGTTACCGAGAGGGCAAAAACACGATTTGTTCGCAAAAATTCAAATTTTGCCAAATAAATTTTCTTCGAATCTTTTTGAATTTTTGACCGGTAACCGAGGTTACCGCGAGATTTTGGTTACCGCCGGAGCTCGGTAACCGAGCTCCGATCGATAACGTGAACCTTGGCGACGACGCACCACTTGGCTATCCAAAAGATCACGGCGCGAACAACGATGAGAATCATGTCCTTGGTACTTTAGTTTTTCGTTGTTCTTTTCCTTTGTTTCTTCTTCTTTTCATAGGGGCGTATTATTCAGACGCCGCAAACGAACTGGAGAGCACAGCTCACATCATGCAGACGTCACACGGCACTCTCCCAGGAGGTGATTTCTAGCATAGCGGGTTGGACACAACAGTTATGTCTCGTTTAATTGGGCCATGGTCCAAAGCCATCTGCGCCCATCCAGACAAGGAACTGCTGATTTCCTCCACGAAAAAAAAGACAAGGAACTGCTGATCCAACACTTCCAATTTTCGTACGATTAGAGGCAGAACTATGCAGACGAATCAAAATGAAGACAAGGTGCAGTTTCTGAACAGGATATCAGGTTGTACTCTGTTTTACTTCTCAGAATGTCTTACAATGTTGAGTCAGCATAACTATACATATTTGCAGAGCGAGAAGTCATCACTTGTAACTTCCCGATACAACAAAGAAGCAAGGGTGAAGCTATAGGGGAATCAAAAGAATGGCAATACAACACAGAAGGAACATAAAAGGCACCTTCTTTGCTACAAGGGAAAAAAAAGAAACATATATCGCTGACGATTTTACAAGAGAACCGGTGCTTCGGAACCACCTGGCAGATACACAGCACGTCGTTAGGAATTTTTCAGAGGTTAGCGTAAACATCGTCAGTTGCAGGTAATGAATGAAGTGTTTGGCACCTTCAGCTAGCATGTAATTCATGTGAAGGTGATTATCCTGTCTGAAATTCTTGTGCGGCACAGAGGGCACTCTGAACAGGCAAGCGAGCAAGGCTTGCATACTGTAAAGGAGAACCATGCAGTTTGCAAAAAAAGAAATATCAGCTAATTCAGCACATGAACACAATTCGTCAACTTAGGAGGCAGTTGCTTACAGCAAAAATGCCGGCAAGGAAGCAATACTGCAGCAGTTGAAGATTCGAAACATACTTTGCAGACATGTGAATTTACATCTTTATCGCTCAAGGGGTCAGTATCCTTTTCCTTCATCTCTAGAATTTTAGCCTGCACGCAGAAGAATTTATTAGATTCACAGGTGGCACGTATCAGCGATGCAGCAGCAACTGTCACTTGATTTAATCAGTTGAATAGTTGAACCAACAACCTCTTTGTTTTCAGTGATGGGGCAAATCCAACTAGTGTTTCAGACAGATCTACTAGTCTGTATCTGCCAGCATGAACTGTGTGCCACCACTTAGCCTATTTGTGAAGATGTCTCTACCAATTAGAAGCCATCTACCTAGCTAAACTTAGGTTCCATGCAGGCTATACAATTTGGCAATAAGGAGGCTACATTTACTCCCTTCTGTAGACCAAGTTTTGCATATGTTTATTAACTACAAAGGCACCTCTACTGGTCCCACAATCTACTTCCAAAGCAAGCTCTGCATGACGAACTAAGGTTACAGGAAGTTAACAGCATGGACTATGTAACCATTTCAAAAGACTACTATAATATGAATAAACAAATGCATATACCTTCAGACGAACAAGAAGTGGTTCAAACTCCGGACTTCTATGTTCTTCTGCAGTCAATGACTTCACAGTATCATCTGAAACTTGTTTCTCAATTAGAGCAAAATTCTTGTCACCTTTGTTTTCCTTTGTGCCATTAGTTATATCAGCTAGGTTCACTGTTCGATCATCAACATTCAAATCAGATATGCCCAAAGCCCCTCTCTTCAACTTAGCAACAAGAACCCACATGCCCGCTAGATCATTTTCTAAAGATAGTTCCTTTTTCTTTGCCTCGTCAAACTTTGTCTTGTACTCCTCTTCGAGATGCTCCTTCTCTGCCAAAGCAGCTTCCAAAGCAGCCTCCCTCTGTCTTCTGGCCTGTAGCTCCATCTTCATATCCTCTAAATCGAGACTCCAAGTCCCAACCTCTTCCCTGCCCCTACGGTTTGTGCAGCCCTTTCTACCATGAACCCTTGGATGTGCCATCTCCTGAGCAATTAATAACTCCTTTGCCTGCTTCGCATTTTGTATGGATAGTTTTGTAACTTCTTCAGCTAAATTCTTAAGTTCAACAGCAGCGGAAGATGCCAATTCTTTTGCATATGCAGTTTCCTCACTTAATTTGTGGTTCTGATTGACCAAGTTACAATGTTCCTCAATAACTTTCAGATGCTCGTATTTCAGATTTTCACTTTCAGCTTCCTGTCAAAGCGCATCCATCAGCAAAGTTGGTTGGCTTGAATGATGAATCGCTCATAAGACAAGCATAAAACAGTAATTACTTGCACACAATCATCTAATGAACACGTATACAATTTTTATCAACTACACTTACAGCAAAAATGCAGCACGAAATTTGGCAAAAGGTCAAGCAATGTTCTAAAGGTCAGGAAACCAAATCATTCCATAAATCATAGGCATTCTATATTGAAGAGTATGCCATAAACATTGTACAGATAGATATACTGCACAAGGGACTAAGGGAGTGAAATATACAAAATGAATGAAACTACAAAAAGGGATCACTGAAATGCTTTGAAGAGAATCTCCCTGAGATATATTGGCTACTGAGGATGGTTGTCACCCAGCCAACCTGGGTTTGATTCTCACCTCCTACATATTAATGCTAGGGTAGACGTCTCTCCCCCTAGTCGAGTTATTTAAAATGCTTGGGAGAAATTGAGATGAAAAGAACACAGGCAACAAAAGGATCAGTAAAAGAACCTTGGACTGAAGTTTATATTTCAGATCAATAATCTCCTGCTGTGTGCATTGCTCAGGGGATATGTCGACTTTTACTGAGAGTTGCTGCTCAAGGCGGAGAACTTTTTCTTGTAAATCATTGATTTCCACATTCTGCAATTAATAGAACTTTTGTATTAAAGTTTTGCCAACTTACAGACATTTTAAACTGAAAATAATAAATGGAGAGGGAGAACCTTCAGTTGTAGCTGCTCCTGAAGGACACGATTATCAGCTGATTTTAACTGTCCCATAAAAAACACAAACTCTTAGACTTATTTTAGAAAGGAAAAAGCATTTTTGGGGTAATTTAGTTTGATGAAAATCGCAGTGGAAGTTTAAGAAGATCACCTCCAACTCAAAAGTCTTCTCACTGCATTGAGCTGTCAGTTTTGCAATAGTCTGTTTACACAAAACTAAACATGTTACTATTGAAGCAACAAAAAAGTGCAGAAACTATTAAGAGGTGCATCCATATACTGGACAGATCACCTGCTGCATATCCACCATGGAAGCATTAGCAACTGATGCCTCACCACTTGCCATGATTTGTTGTTCCAGAGCTCGCATGTGCCTTCTCTTTTGCTGGATCTCACGCTCTAAATTCTCAATCTGTTATAAAGTATATGGACATTAATGACAAATGATACTACAAGTATCAGAATAGAATGCAGAACCAAGCTATGTGGAATATTATTTTGCCTGCCATGCATGTGAGCAGAAAAGGCTAATTCTCATGCTTTATATCAGCTCGCTACTTCCAAGTTTTGCAACCTTTGCTATTTGTTCAGTTGGTACTTTCTTTCCAGAAGTAAATCGTATTGTGCCATTAATAACGACTGCTTCTTCAAATGGAACAAGATTGGACACTGAGCAAAAGGTAAAAACGAAAAGTGCTATAGAGTAAGGGGAATACTTGGTCCTTTGTCCCTTCAGGGTCATCTATTGATTGTTCGATTAGTCTTTTCAGCGAACTTGTACCAAATGCAACCTCCCCAGCAAGCATCTTAACTTGCTCGATCAGTAGATCCATTTGATCTGATGCCGTGAATCCTGCCTGATATGCCAAGCACAGTTAATTATAACCAATAATAATTCACAAATTAGCCTGCTCACAGTAGAATAAAATCCAATAATAATTCATAAATAGTGTTCTGCCTACTCAATGTCTCTCATGAAAGCATATACAGTTGAAAGGCGCGGCCAAGTTTTAATAGAGGCTACTGGATATGGACCATATGGTCCATCAGCCAGCACAGAACAAATTTGTAACGAAAGAAGGTGCATATGGAGCAGGTATTTGTTCATAATTTTTAAATAACAACCATGTGATGTATATTAAAAATTAAGTAGTCAGAGTTGAAAAATAGGTAAGTCTCTTTCACTTAGGAATTGTCTCTCAAGAGTTGAGTCAAGTTGGCCTATAAAAGGGATACCATTGTATCAAACTATCAATTGTTAACTAAACAAGAATGAATTGATGTCTCTCCCAAAAGTTCTCTTCATCTCAATCTAGAGTCTAGCTCCTTTCAGAATCCCAATCCCCTTCAAGCCATGCCATATGCCCCCCCCCCCCTACTGCACAGTGGTTATCCCGCCCCGTTATGAACTACTAACGTGAGTCAAGAAACGTCCAATTTGTAGTCTGGACGATGGAGATATCATCCTCGGAATAGAGAGCTGCGAAAAAGGAAACCGTAACCGACTCGAACTCGAATCCGATTCGTGTTCCGCTTGGACTCCACCTCAACCAGCCGCCCCTAGCCCTATAAATGAGTTGCACACCCTCTCCTACCCCTATTCCACGCCACCAAGCCCAATAACAATGGAGAACACCTTACGAATAAGAATATTTCATTTCAAATCAGCAGAATGAGCAGGTGACCGACCTGCATTGAATCTGATGCCGAACCAGTAACCGAAGAATGCTCCCCACTGGCAGATCTTAAATGACTGATCTCATCCAATGGGTCTGTCAAAGCAGATGATGGAGAGTCTTTTGTGGTGCCTTCGTTTTGAACAAGTGTAGAACTATCTTGCGAAGTGCTTAACTTCTGAAATATACATAATTGATTCATGTTGCCTGTTAAAAAAACATGAGTAACAACAGAAACATAAAGGTAAAATATATACAAATGCACAGTTGTTCAATAATGACCACTTACATCTTCCTCATTGACAGAATTGTGTCGCTGATGACTATCTGTCAAGGCAGGAATATTGTTCTTGGTGGAAACAAGTATTAACTTGGTCAAGCGTTGTATCCTGCTCATTAGAGCAGCTTTTGCTTCCTCTTCCTCCTCCAGACGAGACTGCATCTTTACCTGCCCCTCCTCCAACTAAAGAAAAGAAAGAAGTATGTTTCAAGCATTTATCAACTTACCAACGCAAAAAATATTCTATAGGTATCCTTAAAGAGTTGAGTCAATTTTCAAGGAGCACAGAACAACATAACTACAGCTTTATTCCGCAGTTCTATCCACAGTAATCGAATGGAACAGACCTTCTGACGTAAAATCATAATTTCTTCCTGACTAGCACCGCCAATCATTCCTCTCCGTAGCTGGTCGAGTTCTTGCTTTAGAGAGGATATTTCTCTCTGATACTTCTTGATCAAAGACTTCTCATCAATCATCTGGTCAGTAAAAATCATTATATATGTTAGTTCATTCTCTAGAATTATGGCATAGGAAATGAGTTTTGTATGCCTAAAACATTTACCCGGTTACGAGAGGCGTAAATTTCAACACGCTTTGCTCTGCTTGCAAATTTCAGTGTGTTATGTGTTTCTTCCATGTTACTTGATGCTGGAGTAATTGTGCAAATTAGCTGCATGAAAAAAAAAAAGATAGTGTATCAGCTGACAAGTTCAGAAATAGATTTCAATGGTTCACTTCAATGCCTCAACTTGAACAATGGAGTGAGTTCCAAAAGGACTCCAAGAGACAAACAAAAGGTTAACACTTACTGAGACATGACCATGGCCACTCAATGATGACTGCAGCAGACGAGTCAACTTAGAATCACGGTAGGGTATATGTGTTGCCCTCCCTTCACTGAGCTTGCCGATAACCTTTGAATTGAACAAATATTCCAGTCAATAGAAGTAGTAAATGGTTTTTAGATTAAGAATAACCCCCCTCCCCCTAAAAAAAAGGAAATACTGTTGATAAGGTTTTTTTGGTCAGGCATGACATTTCTTTTTTTTTGCATAGAATCAAGCCAAGCATATTATATTGCAATATATTCAAACTGCAATAACAAACTACTACCAACACAACAAGCGTCTACCAGATAATGTCCATCACAATGTAAGGTTTCATTTTGGTATAAGTTGTTACAAGACAGGGTCAACTTCTCAAGAAGCTGAGCTTAAGGTATTGATGATATAACAGCAATCCTGAGTTGTCACGGGCAACTGGCAGCGAGAACTTACTGTTCCAAGAGTTAAAAGACTCTTGTTGATATATGACCCTTCCTTTCTTCGTATCCCTGTAGTCTCTGTCTTAGAGCTCTCAGAGCCTGCTAGATCAATCAAATTCTACAAAAATACAAAATGATAAAAAAAAAAAAGTGGGAAGATTAGAAAGCCGGAGCAAGTGGGAAGTAGAAACACGATGTTGCTTATAAGAAAAACAACATACGAGCTGTGAGTACATGACCCCGTCATACTCATCACTATGGGAACTGCTTTCAATCATCTGAAGAAGACCACAAAAATACCATTGAGTCAAATAAAGGTATACAGCATACCACAAATGTGTTTAAGAAATATGATACGGGTGAATCCAGGGACCCAGAAATAGTAACAATATAAACAAGAACAAAAGGGAAACATTTTGCAGAACAGCATTAATCATTAAATGCTGAAGGGATTTATGAACTCACCATTGTGAAAATAGTATGACTTCGGCTGCTAAATAAGTTGAAGTTGTTAGAACCAACATGCCGATGTTCTGTCATGTTAAGTAGCATTAGTATCGATACCACAAAATGACTAAAGTCATTCCAGTTTTTGGTATGACTAAAATTACATCATAAGTTTCGGATAAACGAATACAAGTTTCATGTAGTTAAAATCATTGGAGTCCTGAATTATCAAAAAGATTTAGTTGACCAGATTAATGATAACAAGTATGAAAAAGCGTAACTCATGAGTGGTTAATTTCATACAGTGATGATTGAGAATCTAACAAAGCAGCACAAGAAACAGGTTATGTTTAAGCATATACTTCTGTCACAAAATTGACAAAATTTTAGGCTTTCAAAGTAAAATAATTGTGTTTTTCCAAGCATACCCAGTATTAACCATACTGTTATGGGCGGGCGTTTTAGTGTTGTGTATAGGCGCAGAGCAAGGAAATCTGCGGCTGATACAGCCACATGAGATAAGTTTAAGAAATCAATACTTTCCTTAGCTGTTATTTATATAGTTAGCTTGAGAGCTTCCTTAGTTTTTTCCCTTCCATAAATAATGTAGGGCAATTTGTTAGGTATCATCGCAAAAATCGCAATAGTTGAAAAATACTATCAGTGTGAGGATAGGCCCATATGTCATCCTCACAGCCGATGGTATTTTCCAATATAGACACTTTTGTAATGGTATCCACCTAATTTTGCCAATAATGTAAGTGCCTATATATAAAGGCAGTCAGATTGAGTTAAAAGGGAAGCGAGAATCTATAAAAGAAAGTACTTTGCCCTAAATCAGATCAGAGCCAGCCAAACAAAAAGAGTTATGTTCATCTCAGCGATCTTACCCTGGTTGATCCTTGGCTGTCACAACACATACATTGTGGTTGGGAACAGAGTATGAGAGTAGTCATGGTTGACAATATATTAAGACAGGAATTAATAAGGGATACTGTAACTGTGTAATCCTAAATAACTTGTGTGTGAAGTGCTAGAACTTGGATTTTAACATGATATCTAAACAAAAGCTATCATAGAAAATCAAGGACCAAAAACCAACCAGAGAAGAAAATCATATGCTTCACACTCAGACTACAAATTTAGAGAAAACATAAGTTGAATGACTAATAGCACATGCCTCATTAAAACAACACATTTCTGGTGCCCACGGAAACCAATAAGTGGACAGGTTGATAAAAATGTTGGAAGAAACAGTAAAAAGAATGAAACAGGAAGTATCAGACTATCTTATGAGATAATACCCAAGACTTATTGTCACCTCTAACGACCACAACAAGAAGAATTGTCTTCAGTAAACACGACATAGCGTAAAACATGCCCCCAGAAATCTGGTGCTAGTAACATACTAATAACGGGGAAAGCAATAATGTAATCACCTTCGCCAGCTGCAATAAAAGAAAGAGCATGTCCTGGAGACAAAACAACTTCTTCTTTTATTCCTTCTACATAGGTTCCCTACAGAGAGAAAAAAAAAGGGCAGTTATTAGGTAAGCTCATACGCAAAATAGTCACTGCAACGATAAAGCTATATTCGCACATACTATGGGTAGTAAATGAATAAGAAACAACTTAGGAAGGTTACATATGAAAATATTGTTTTATTCAGTGATTAAGACAAATAAAATCATATCATGTTAATCACTCTCAGAACCAAATGGCTCTCAACAGAAATAGTGAACTTGTTGACTTGACAATTTCATTAACCATGCAAGGCAAAATTGCATCCAGGCATTAATTCTGGGGCAAAGACTTAGATACATTATGCGCAAGTAATAACACAAATCAGATCATTCATTTTCATAGCTTGCAACTAAAACACTCTGTTAGAACTATTAGTCAGTTAATTATATCATGCTAATACAACAAAATCCAGGGGCGATAATTGGTCAGAACAAAATCAATAGAAGAATGCACCAAAGATATGAGTATATGACTAACAATTCAGGAAGAGATGTGAAACAGACAGGAATTAACAGCATAGATTCAACAGCATGTCATAAGAGAGTCCAAAAGTTGTCAAGATTTAAACCTGTGCATCCTCCCTCACACGCAAATTTTGGCCAGTAGGATCAAGTAGATCATTTATCACCTGCAATGAGATATACATATTGAATATATCCATATAGTACATGTAACTTTCCAATAGAATATGACATCCAAAATTTTTCTTAGGCCTCCAAGAAATGAAAAGGAGACTCAAATTTTTTAATATGCCCATAGATTATAGTAGCACTTGGCCAGTATTTGTACATCATAGGAGTTACTATTGGAACAGGTATAAATTCTGCATAACTAGATATATTTGTGGCCAGCAAAACAAAAAAGGATATATAACTACACAAAGTGGGTGCGCATTCCGGGTAGCTTTATCAAGCAAGAACCCTTTTTGTGAAGGGCCAATCAAGATAAAAATATAAGGTGAGTTAAGGAAAGCTGTTGTCAACTAAACAAATAAAGTAAGAACAAATGCATGCCTTGCAAGAAATTTATGAAAATGAAACATTTCTCAAACTGGATGAGGTAGTATACCTCATTATAGATTTCAAGATATGACACACGGAGCAAAAATTCCCTTCCAGGAGTCTGTCGATAAAGATAGGAAAAGCAAGGGTTAAAGTTAAGTGATAAACAGAGTAGATGATGAGATATGGGATAGCATTGAGCATAAAAGAGCACCCGGTACAGTTGACAAAACAGTAAGATTTACAAGAAACTGGGACGTATTGAACTTTATGACCACAACTTCTGGGAGATGTCAGTCTTCCCACTCAGGCTCTCAAATGAGCACCCCCCCCCCCAGGTTGAATAAGAACTAAGCAAGGGTTGTCTCTTGCATAAAACCAACAACCAGTAAACTCTCCTAAATTCAGAATGTTGCAGGCAGCTAGTTTTCCAAAAAAAAAAAAGGCACCACACAATTAAACAGACCAATAGTTGAAGGTCTAGCAATGGAGATTATTCGGCTACAAGAAAACACACGCCTAAGTTGCATAAACATGGCTTGCTTCTGTAATACACAGTGTTCTAAACAATGTCGTTCGGTATTATCGATACACTCACAGGATTGCCACGAGTGACCAAGAGGACATCAGTGCAGATTTAGGAGGTATTAGGAGGTATTCTTTATTGACTAGAAGCCAAAGTAAAGTGTTCCTCCATTTAAACATTTAAGAAATATATATGTGAAACAAAAACTCTATGAGTCGAAAAAATCATAAAAGTATGATTTTTTAATATTATGTAACTAAAGTATTTACTGTCATACATCTTGGATCATGCTGAAGACATCCTTGATGGCTAGTGGAATTATTCCAGGACAATTATGGTCACCCTGCAAAAGATCAGCAAAAATAAATGGATCAGTATAATTAAATAAATATTGATCCTGCCTTCGGAAATCAAGCAGGAACAAATATTTAACAACAATATCCATGAACATGAACATGTCAACACTCTTAAGTAATAGTTGCTATCACTGGCAGTAACAGTTCTAGAAAATATCTTGAAAGTAGAACTGCATTGGAAGGAATGTGCTAGAAGGAGGATTCAGGACCTCAGCTGGAACCTGGATAAACTAACCACAGGCTCGTATAGGTACAGCTTTCCTAGGAAAATATCTTGTTAATTATTCCAACAGATTTTGGATATAAGAACTTACGTGCATTGTGTGGGTCTTCCCACTGCTTGTGACACCATACGCAAAAACTGTCCCTACAGGTTAGTGCAAAGGAAATACAATTACTTTGATAAGTTAACAGTTCAATATAGAAGGTAAAACATAAGTTCTATAAGAAATAAATGCCAGTGCTGCAATCAAGGGTAGAAAATGAATGTAGTTAGGAATATACTGTACGCCATCAGTTCATCATGATGAGAGTAATATTACGCGTGGACATGATTCTAAAACTCATCATAGAAAATGTGTTCAGTTTAATAGGCCAAAGTGGCATAACATCATAAAAAATGTGTAAGATGATCTGAATAAGCCAAAAGTGACATACCATTTATGCCTTCCATAGCACCTTTCACTACAGGACGGGCTGCAACATCATAAACAGCCTCAGTGGTCGTCGAAGGCCCAAAAACTCTATCTACAAAAAATAAACAAGGGAAAAACGGCCATTAATTATCAAATAGATGCCAGGTTGATATAACAGATGAAGAAAATATAAACAGTGCAACGTGTCGTGGACTCGGATCAGATTGATTGATTGTGATCAGGAACATAAATTACAATGAACCGAAAACATCAGAGCAAATGTTTAGTAACAGATGCAGGAAGTAGCAATTGAACTTATCCAAAATACTGCTATCAATTCCACTATGACAGTTTTTTTTATCTCCTTTTATTCAGCTCATGCATAAACCTTCCATTTGTGAAGATTGCACCTCAAGGCCTCAGGCCCATCCATCTCCCGCAGTTCATGTTAGCGGAGAATCACAGAGCCATAGAAGAGCACATAAAGCCTTGTGGATTCTTACCAATTTGTTATGCATCTTGCCAGTGAACCACAAGTTTTTGCAAAAAGATATATCTGTAGCACCTTCCAACTCGATTTTGAAGGTTTCTACAGCCCAGAAGGTGACCTTACCTGTTAGAGTCAGCCCAGTAGGTCGGTTGCACTGTAGCAACCGTAGGACGGTTGCTATGCCTATATATTGGGCTGCACCCCCCCCTCCCCTCCGGTTAATAGTAAGAGAAAAGCTTTAGAGCCTCAGTACATCTTTGGATGAGTTTCAATCCAATTAGAGGCTAGCAGCCATAGGCTTTTGGGTGTTTGAATAAACATCAGAAGCTGCTGATAACGAGAAAACTCCTATATCTTAGATACTGTTAGCAGTTATAGGCTTTTGGGTGTTTTTAACTAACAGTGTGTGCTCGCGTGTGTGTTCATATGACCCATCTCTCGCAGGATCAAATCCACCAGTACCTAAAGACTACTGCAGAGTGCAAAACTTTCTGTATACCTATGAGCATACTTCCTAAAAGAAACTATGATTGCAGAAGCACCAATTTCCATACTAGCACATCAACAGGACCTTGAAAGTTTGAACTGCAACTATGTCCGCATGATGCCACAAATCAGTGTATCAGACTTTTGAGAAATTTTGGGGATCTGCAGTACCTACTTTGGCATATCCACATCTCAAGGGAAAATGCACCTTTGCCTGTGAATAATATTCGTTATGGGTTCATACCTACACATTCTAGTAAGCAAAAGAAGGATCCGACCAACCCCATCTGAGTCCAATGCTTTCTAAGTTATGTGCAACTTTGAAGAATGACTTCTTTGGGACGAATTTTAAAACCAACAGTCATTACTCATATGTGCAGTTGTAGTGCTGACTCAAATACTCAATTCATGTTGACATTGATCAGGAAATATACTCCAGACTATTCACTGTACTCAACACTAGTTAAATTAAGTCACAGTCAACAAAGATAAGGTCAAAGTATCGATATACAAATGATGTTCCTTTGCAAGCAAAAAATTAGGACAACGTCCTACTGTCCTAGTTCACCATGAAAACAACATACGTGCATCTCATCTATGAACAGAACTTTCTGACATGGATGAGTTTATACTTCAAATGATGCATACTACATTAGTAAATGACACAGAGAGAGTTGAACCATTTTTCTTATTGATAGTGTGCATGCATGCAGTACCGACAACAATTTTGCATGCACCACAAACTGCTATCTATGATCTTAATCAGCCTGACAATTTTATAGGTGCCATCTCTTAAATTGTTCCTCAAGATATGAACACAAAAATGCCCCCTTTCCAGCTAGTTTTATGATTACTTCTCCGACCAAGCTTTCAAACACCTACTGGTCCTGAAACAAATTGGGTGGCTGCAGATGAACTAATGCTGCCAACAGAAAGCTTGATTCGTCATCCCAGGGAGTCTGAATAACAGAAACTCGTAGGATACTGTAAAATTAACCAATCAAGAACCAGCAGCAAGCAGTCGTCTACTGTCAGCTTGAAGCGGCAATAAAACAGTGTAAACCTCATCAACAATGACTAGATATTAACTCCAGATTTCCACAGTAACAAGCGTCTTTCAGAATCTCCCAAGAATGCAGACAGGAACCTACATTTTGGTTTTCATCAGCAAGCCCCGTCGAAGCTCCTATGCATTTATGTGTGTCTACGAGCACCAGTTTCAGCAGTGCATCGCATATCCTCATAAATTCATAGTCATGAGCCATATCCATAAGCATGCCATAAACATTGCTTCCAACAAACGAACTAATACATTAAATTGTCCGAGTCCATAATTATTTTTTGAAGCCCCAAATTCACAGTTTCACACAAAGGTCAAGAGTACTATGCCAATGCCTAACTGACCCAAACCGCCCATCCCACAACCTGCATTGCCCAATTGACCGAAGACGGAATTGAAGCAAGGCTACTCACCATAAGCATAAGCCGTCGCCGGGTTATACTCGCACCGCACAAGCCGATCCCCATCCGGATACCACGAGATCTCGTCGCCGCGCTGGAACTCCCGCTCGCTGCAACCACACCAAATCCAGCTCAAAACCACTTCAAGCACTCGCAAACTTTACCCACAGCCCCTCACAAGCAGATCCGCGCAACCCCCTCCGAGATCCCCACCTGAGCGGCCGGAAGCGGATGGTGACGGAGATGCTGTCGCCGGATCGGGAGGTATCCTCGATGACGAGCTCGTCCGCGTCGGGGAACGGCACCGGCTCCGGGGGCAGGGCCACTGCGGAGCTGCCCCGGCGGCCGGGGGTGGTGGACCTCGAGCCCCCACTGCCCCCACCGCCGTAGAAATGGGAGCTGACGGAGCACGGGGACGAGCGCGGGACGAGGCGGCCCGCACTGAGGTAGGAGCTGGAGGAGGACGACGACGACGCGGTGGGAGGGCGCCGGTTCCCCGCCGAGAACGGCGAGCTGCTCCGCCGCGACGACGACGACATCCGCGACGACATCGTGGAACCTTCCTCCACGCGGCGGTGGCGGTGGCGGTGGCCCTGCTGCAGCAGGGGAGGAGCCGAGGACGAGGCGAGCGGAAGGGAAGGTATCGGGAGGTCAGAGGCTTCACATGGCCTGCTCCAAAAGAGGCGAGCGGCCACGGCGTCGCGAGTTTTTAAAGCGACCACAGCGCAGCGCACAGGCGGTGGGAGGCGACACTGTAGTGTTCATCTAAAGCTAGACTTTGTTTTTCCTTAAAAATATATTTAATCTTCCAAAATATAACTGGACATTCAATTTCTAACTTCTAGATATTCTAAAATATATTTAATTTCTTATTATTTATCTCCTGTACTTTTTTAGACATTCAATTTTTAACTTCTAGATATTCTAAAATATATTTAATTTCTTATTATTTATCTCCTGTACTTTTTAAAATTGTTATATACTGTATTATGTGCAGTTACTATAGTACCACAGGGGTTGCGCGAAGGTGGGAACTGCGAAGAACATGTGGTGAGCGCAGCCTCACTGACGCGCGGGGCCATTCTCTCGCGGGGCCCACGCGCCAGGCGCGGCCGGTGGGTCTCGGTAATTTGAATCGGAGGACGGGGTGGGGTGGGGGGCGCGCGTGGTGGGCGGGAATAACTGCGGTGTGTCTAGTTTCTTGCGGAAATTTTAAAATTTTCACAGGGAAAAGTGAAGCGCGGGGCCCGTGGGGTCCAGAAGCCAGTGAAGCGGGAGGCGGCAAGGGGTTGCGGTGAAAAAACGAAAAAGTGGATGGGTAAACCGTAAACACGAGCTCGCCGTGCCGCTGGCCCGCTGCGGCTTTTCAGGGAAACAAGCGATCCTGCCGTTCGTGCTGGTGGCATGCCGCACCAGCTTTCGCTTGGCTTATTTATGGCATTGTTTTATTTGATTAATGTGTTGTGGTTTTCGATGTGGTTTGAAATGTGAATTTGAATTCGTGATAATGACAGAGAGCTGTGCTTATCGGGTACTCTCTCTAGTCAAAATAAATGTCATTTTGTGTCACGTGCAATCAACTGTTTTAAATTTTTAATATAAATTATTTTTTATATATTGAGTTTGGATATTTAAAAATAATACATGTAGATTTATCACAAAAATATTTTTATAATAATATTTTTGTTATTTTTTATCAATATATTATAATAAAAAGTAGTAGTCAAAATTATATTTTAGGAAACATATCAATATCAAAATGATAGTTATTTCAAACAGATGGAGGACTAGATTATTTAAACTGAGAACAAAGACAAGATCACAAGATACAAGTACTAGATTCTTTATACTCCCTCTTATTCAAAATATAAGTTGTTGTGTGCTTTGTCACAAGAATTAAGGAAGAATTAAGATGATCATGTTACCTTCAGTTAATGATATGCTAGTTATTTTAATGCAAGTCTTGTGCACTGTCTTCAATCAATGACAATTAAGTAAGAGTAAAATGGGAAAAACAAGATGAAAATATGCCTCCGCTTCCTTCTTCTACTGTACTCCTTCTTTCCAATGGGGCAGCAGTAGGGGAGGTTTGAGCCCATCCAACCCTCTGGATCCATCGCTGCTCAAAAGTGTAACGATTTATATTTAACAAATAATGAAGAAATCTAAAATAATTTATATTTTGGATCCGAGAAAGTACATAACATATTACATCAGGCCGTCGAACTTGTGTTTAGAGATATTTGGAAGCAGAAATTGTTGGTGCTAGCTTTCTCAATCTAGCTCCATCACGCTCATAGTCACTACTGCTCATAGACTTGTATAGAAAGGCGTTCACTAATTTGTAACAAATAATGAAAAGTATGAGTAGTCAATGGTAAAGGTCAAGGCTACCAAGCCACCCGGTCAGGTTCAATTCTTGTGGGAAAATAATTTTTATTGGGGTCAGTCTATAGCTCTCTCAAACATTTCTTTTCCACCCCACACTCGATTTTCCACCGTCAGATCCAAATCCGATGGCCATGAGATTGTCATCTTCCTCTATTCTTCTTCCTACAACTTCTTTCTCCCCTCGATTTGCTCGCCAACAAGCATCTTCATTGCATGACGCTCTAGCCTGTCCTCCTGCTTCCATCTTTGGTGACGTTGGATCCGTCACCATCTTCCATCTTCGCACTAACTCAGCTTCACTGAGTTATTACCGTAACACTCCCCCCACAGCACTACCCAACCTGTGATCCTCCGCATCCTGTGTCCGCCACGTGTCCTCGCCACCCCACCCTCGTGTTTGTCATCACTGTTGTGCTAGTCTACTTCCTTAGACATCTCTTTAAGCCTTAGAACTAGGGGAGCTCACCGAAGCCCAAAGCCTTGAACCCTAACTACATGAAGACTCACCTAAGAATGAATTGGGATGCACATCAGATGGCCCAAAAATCAAGTAATAGAGGAGTCTAAAATACTTGATCGAGAAATAGGGTTCCTATTTTCATTAAAATAAATCCAAATAACCAAATGGACGAGTTCACATCAGTGGGAGGCAGGGCAAGAAAGCCACCCACACGGGATCGATTCGCTGGTAACAAGGTGGAAACTATGCAATTGAAAATAAAATATGTAAACTCCTGTAATGCCCTAAAATTTTGGAAAGAAATTAGAAGTCGTCGTTTCCGGTTTTTTGGGTATTGAATCGCTCTCGTCGGGAAAGAAAAAAGAGAAGAAAATTGAAGCAAATTGCAGCAGTGTATTTCTTTTAAAATAGAGAAGCTTTAACCAGGAAGTAGGCTGAGCCAACCTAGGCTTGGGCCGGTCAGCCCAACCCCTTCCCCTAGGTCCATGCGCCCTTTTTTTTCTTTTCCTTCCCTCTTCCTCCTCCAACCAGCCAAAGACCCTCCACCCGATCTGTTTTTTTTTTTTTTGCCTCCACCCGGCAGCCCTAGCTTGCCTTCTCCCTTGTGCCGCCCCTCTCCCTCCCCTTGGTGGCGCCCCTGCTCCCTGCTCTGCCCTGCTGAAGGTGGCTGCTGCCTCTGGGATTTGGCCAAGAAGAGGAGAAGAAGGGGAAGGGAAGGGCAGCAAGGAAAGCAAGAAGAAGAGGGGAAAAGGGGGTTTGGAGCTAGGGATTTTAGGGTTTTCTTGTTGTGGTACCCTAAGGTAACAATTCTCCTGCTGTTTTTCATATTTTGATTGATGATTATGGCCGGTACATCTTGGTTTAAGAGGTTTTGGTTAGGGGAATTTGTGATTTGGGGTCGAACTGAGTGTTCTGCGCGCAGGCAGATTGAACAATGTGCGTGTTCTTGATATTTCGGTGACCTAGATGATTTTTCCTGTAGAAGTGGTCAACTAGAAAGTTGTAGCTAACGTCGAAAACTAGCTACCAGTGAAATTTCAGATTTTTTGTCCATGTGGTTTAGGAGATATTTCTGTCAGTGTTGGATCTATTCTGTTTTTGAGTATCTTAGTTGCCGAGCTAATTTTTCAGAATGCTAGAAGGTTGTAGAGGATTTATTAAGATTTCCAATGGTGTAAACAATGCAATTTTTCATTGTTGTAGCTCTAGTTATGCTGTTCTGAACTTTTCTGTAATTAATGGTTGACGTATTTCGTTGTCGAAGTTCAGAACTTGATTAGGCCTTGTTAGAGATGTTTTATGTAGATCCGAATGATACAAAAGTTGAATATTGTGTTATGATCTACATGTCCACAAAATTTTAGAATTTTTCGTTGCGTATTTCTGGAGATAAACAGGTTTGGGTGGCTGCTGTATGAAATTGACAACAGGTTTCTAGAGCTGTTTTGCTATGCCATTTAGGAGACCTTAGAGGCATGAGAAAATTGTGTTGTCACAACGAAAGTTGTAGCCATTGTTCTGTAGTTTCTGAAAATGTATTCATTTGCTATTATATATGTGGTAGAAAAATAGATATAAAAAAGATAAGTACTGCTGCTCCTGTCAAACTAATGTGTGTGTGCTGTTTTTGGTCGATATGTCTTGATTGAGGGTTTCAGGCGTAGGAGCGCTTTGTTTTATGTATTTGCATGTTATGAGGAGTGTTGGTGCTGAGTTATGGTTATATTTAGGTGGTGGTTCTTCGTCTCACACTTGAAGTTAGCTATTATCGTCGGTAGAAGGCAAGTAAAAGTAGCTATGTTGTTGCTACCGTTTTGACTTGTTATTTTCATCACCTACACCTTTATTTCAGAACCATGACAATTTAACTGTGATCTGAATTTTAGGTTATGCTTTATGTTTAAGCATGTTTAATCTTTGACTTATATCTATCCTTACGTTGCTACAATTCCTGTGAGCTATATTGTTATTTGACGTGAGGATGAAGTTGAAGTATTATTGGTAGTATACTTTAATGCAATTGTAGCATATTTCTACCATGTGCACTTGCATTTACATATGCATTGGAAGTTATGTTGTAAAGATCACGACTGTACCGGTACGTTTCGTACGTTGCCCGAGTAGGGATGCGATGTAAAAGAAGACATATCATTGCATTCATATACATTCTTAGAAATTAATAACATTTATATGTCATTGTAGATATGAAGTTACACATGTGGTTGTGATCTTTATTTGAAGTTATTCTTTAATGTTGTTAATAATATCCTGACATGTCTTATGTCTTGAGAAAACTGTATTAAATCGATGCTTAATCAACTTGTGGTTTAAATAACTTGTCAAAACAAGTTTGCTTGCTGGGATTTATATCTCACCCTTGCATTACTCTTTCCAGGTATTTGATGCATGTCTTGTGCTGTGCAATTGCTTCATGGATCCATTTTAGAGAAATTAATGACATGGTCGGAACCACATATGCAGGGGGACCATCCACTGTTGCACCTACGATGGAGATGGGCCACTTCATGTTTACGGATACTCCTGTCTTGCACCCCATACCCGATGAGGACCTGGGGTAGTTCAACATGGGTAGTGATGACAAGGGAAGGAAGAAGGTGACCACCTCCAAGAGGAAGAAGAAGGCGGAGACGTATTGGGGCAGGATTGCCAAGTACTTCAACATGTATAGGAAGCCGTCTATGATGCCAAGGTCAAACAAGGCTTTGATCAACCACATGAAGCTTGTCACGGATGCAGTTAGTAAGTTTGCAATACACATGAGGAAGGTGGAGTAGCTCAATCCTAGCAGGACCAACGAGCGTGACAAGGTATGCACTTATTATTAATGTTGACCACTAAAGAAGATATGATGTCATGTGGTGAGTGAGAGATCTAGGAATCACTAATATGATTGCTACGTCAAGCTTTCACCGCCAGTAGCTAACATTGAGAACAATAACAGAGAGTTGGATCTATTGTATACTTAACTAATTTCTTTCAGGATATATGTTTGAATTAAGCTTTTCTTGTTAACATAGACAGAACAACTTCAAGCTAACTAACACATAATATGTTCATAGTTTAGTAGATTAAACTCTGGTGTTGCACTTTGCTGTTTCTTATACAATATTGTCCAGATTGCGTTCCCATAGAGAGGTCAGATAGACCTTTAAAAGGTTCCGCAGTCTGTCCCTTTTTGTTTGATTTGTTTGATCTGCAAGAACATGATGGTACCTTGCACTTTAATTTTGTGAATATATGATGCCACAAAGATTGAAAACCCCAACTATTTAGATGTTTACAAAAATTGTACCATGACATTACCCTATGAAGCGTGTAACCACAATAGTCAGTTATATATTTTTCGTAGTTTTCTAGTTTAGTAAGCAATATTAGTTGTAGATTCTTAAATAATTTCTAGTGTTTGTACTTAACTGAGTTGTAGCCTGAGAGATTCTCAAACATTAGCTCACTACGGTTTGCAATGTCTCGTAATATGCAACTTTGAATGATCCAAAAAATGCTCCTAAAGATCTTAAGGCTTATACCAGTACTTTTAAGTCCCTCTAGCCCTTTCTTCCAATAGCCATATTGCCAGAGCGACACATATTTCTTCTAAACCCTGCACAATTCATTGAATACATCGTTTTAAATTACACTACTTGAGTTAGATTATTTCTTAGGAACCTTGCAATAAATTTCTAGAATGGAACAACTCTGGACAAACTCAAAAATATTTATATTTAGGTTGCCAATATTTTGTTCCTTGTTGCACTTTTCTTTTTCTGTTAAGTTTTTGGCATATTGACGATACTGGACAAGTCTATTTTGCTCTTTACATAGCATCACATATCACAAAGGACCTATCATACATTTTCGACTCACTCCTGTTTTCCTTGTTTTGCAGATGGCTCGAGCTTGCACGACGTATAAGGGGATTGAGGAGAAGCCATTTGCATATGTGCACTGCTAGGTCAAGCTTGCTGACCACCCCAAGTGGCATGTGCATGAGTCCGCGAAGGCGCACAAGATGCAAGAGAGAGCCGACGCATAGTCCAGCGTAGCAGCGTGCAATGAGGTGACGAACGACAGCATCAAATGCATCTACTGAGCTTCCTAGGCCCATTGGAAGGGAGGCAGCTAAAGCGGTTCGTGCTAAAAAATCAGCATCCAGTACGTCTTTGCCTACCGTGTCGGATGAGATGTATGCAACTCACCTTGCTGAGTTCAGTGAAACAAAGAAGGTTATAGTGGAGTTGAAGAAGGAGCAGATTTTGGTCAAGCGTCTGGAGGCATATGTCCGAGTAAATGATCAAGACGAGTGAATAATGAAGGTCGACTTAGACAATGTTAGTGGTCACCTTAGAGAGTACTACAAGAAGAGACAGGAGGCGATCCTGACGCAATGGAGCACCACTGAACAAAACCCACAGACGCTCGTTAATTACGTCTTTGCAAGGTGCTTTTATGTCACACCCTGATTTTTTTAATTTTTAAAATTTTTCAAGATGAGATTATAGATTAAACAATTAAAATAGGAGAAAAGGCCTATTTTCTAAATTCAAATTGAAATTTGAATTAGTTATAAATGTTTGTATGCATTCATGCTGAAAATAGGCATTTAGGTTTTATTTTGGAGTTGTTGAGTTTATCTGTTTTTTCTTGGTTTTATTTAATCTTATTTGGGATTTATTTGAATTTATTAGAGTTATATTTAATTTTCAAAATACCAAAATGTTTTAATGATTGAAAATATTTTTTATTACTTCTAAATGTTTTCAAAAGATTGTTGAAATTTCTTAGAATTTTTTAGGATTTATTTAATATTTTATTTGGATTTTATTCTCTTTTAGAAACTCTAAAACAAAATAGAAGTCCTAACCTATTCCCTAAAGTCCGGCCCAACCCGGCCTAATCCCTCCCCTCTCTTTTCAGCCCAGCCCAAGCTGGCCTATTCTCCCTCTCCTCTCCCTCGCCCTACCCACACGCGACCGCTGGCCTAGCTACCGTTGCCTTAGTCTGCACCGAAGGCGCCCTCACCTCTTGTTGCATTCGGACCCACACCCTTCGTCGTCTCCACAGACTCTTTCGTCGTCATGTCCAAGTCGAGTCCTCTGACTGCCACCTCTCTCCCCTTTCTTGGCATGCACGCTACGGATTCCACGGTCCGCTGCCTATATAGGGCAACCGATGCACCTCGGTCCCATCTCGCTAAAAGTCATCGCCTCCTGTGCCCTGATTTGCCGAGATGTAAAAAACCTTAGCCGCTGCCGCCCGCCATTGATGCCGTGGCTGAGCTTTCCAATCTACCGTGCCCAAGCCATATCCACCCTTCTGAGTAGCCCTTCGGCACCGCAAGTTCATGAGGAATCAGTTCTACCGCTTCTCGTCGACTCTCCACCACCGAAGCACCCATTTCATCAACGCTTGAGCTCCGCTGCCACCTCCTCTCGGTGCTAGCACGTCTTGTCGCCTCTCCGAGCTCCCTGAGACCCTCGATGAGCTTGTCGTGCTCTCCACTCTCTTCTCCGTCGCTCGTCGTCGCTCCTTGAACATCGGAGTGCCGTTCCGGCCAACTCTAGCGAATCCTTCGTCGTGCTCAGGCTCTCTCCACCGCCTCTATTTTGTGCCACCGTCTCTGGTCCGTGGTGCAACCGTGAGCCAAGCCCACCGCCGAACTACCATCACTATGAACCCGATCCATGATTTGGAGTTATTAGATCCAAATCCGGTTGTCCAGATCCAATCCACCAACCTTGTCAGCACATCCCACATGGTCTCCACATCAGCACCAATTTAGTCCAAAAATCCAACCCAGTGTCATATCATCCATGCCACCTCATCAGCCACGTGTCTGCACACGCCATCATGCACCTCAGCGCCACATTAGCAGATCTGCTAACGTGTCATCCTAGTCAGTTGCCACATCATCACCATGTTAGTAGCGTCAGCCCAGTCAACGTCTAGTCATCAATTCAATATTTTCTAGTACAAAAATAATTTCAAATATTTCAAAAAATAGGTATTTTGCATTTAGTCCCCTCTAACTTCAAAGTCTCATATCTTTTCATTTTAGCTCCGATTTGAGTGATTTTTGCGTTCAAATTTTTCTAAAAATATAATCTATCCAACCATGCCAGTTTCAGTATCAATAATTACATCTCTATAGTAGTTATCCCTTATTAGCATCTAGATCCCTACAACCTTATCCTCCCTCGTAAGAAGTTCAGTCTATCATTCTATTCCTAGTATTTATGCAATTTAGAGTTTATTTCGTGTTTATTCGGCATTGCTTTTGTTTGTTGATAGAATTCGTGATTAGTCAACAACGCTTTAGATCTGTTCAAGGGATTTCAAAACTAGTGTTTCGACAACACTGAGAATTATTGGGTAAAAGGCAAGTGTACTTCTTAATCATATTGCGCTCATGTTTTAAATTATTTTGTTCTAAAAAATTGCATACAATGTCCACTTGATGGGTAGTCACCTATGTTAGGGTTAACCTAGATATTTCCTTGGCATTCTTTGAAGCCTAAGTGGTTTATGGTTAGGTGACTTTTATGGGTAGAAATGCTTAGTCATTCTGTCAGGATGTTGGTAAGTGTCATATACTTGACTAATGAATGTAAGCACTGATGATGGTTAATTTGTTAATAGTTTAGTAACATGGAACCTTAGGTCTCAAGCATAGTGATGTTAGTGATTGTTGTCATGATTATGTTGTTGGTGTAGTAATTGCTCTAGTAACCTAAGTAAGGACCGGTTCATGGAGCAATAACCCAAGAAGTAACGTACCAACCACGAGCCCTTATGGAGGGGTTGGCTTATTAATTAGTGGATTCCAGTTTGTGTGTGACAAACAGTAGGAGTGGATGTTTGGAGATGGCTTTTGAGACATAACCATTTGGTTAGTGGTAATGGACATTTGGGGAAGGGATCTTCGATCCTTCGAACCATCTGGCGCAAGAGGGGGTTTCTGGATTGGAAGGGGATTCTGTAAACCCTAGCGGTGAAACCTCAGTAGGTATGCACATACTGGAAGAAACTTTGTAACAATATTGCAGTGATCTTCTATCCACATAGCTTAGGTAGTGTGATATGTGCCTGATCAGCATTGGTAGGATGGAAACTTTAGTCATCTACTTACGGGTGATGAAATCACATCTTGTGGGGAAAGCTTGACAATCTTTGCAGAGTGTAAAAATTGTTATACCAGCCATGTCCGCGGTTATGGGAGGCTTGTATCCTCACATGATTAGTTGGTTTTGGTTATGGTACAAGGAATACTAGATGGTTATGGTTATGGTATGGTAGTACTGGTGGTATAAGATGGTATAGGTAAAGCAAGATGGTATTAACGATG
Source organism: Phragmites australis (assembly GCF_958298935.1). Taxonomy (NCBI): domain Eukaryota; kingdom Viridiplantae; phylum Streptophyta; class Magnoliopsida; order Poales; family Poaceae; genus Phragmites; species Phragmites australis. The sequence goes on along the minus strand of NC_084941.1, from coordinate 3,581,728 downwards.
ACTACCATTGCAACATACAGAACTAAAACACACATTACACTAAATTACGATGGCTCACATTCCAATGACGACACACGAACTAGACAGAACATCCTGACCGATCTATTGTGCTCCATGACGACTCCATAGGTGCTCCACGAGATCATAATGCAGTTGATGAAGTAATGTCTGGTTTATGATTGCTTCAGTTACTTCTATGTACTGGAGGACGGCTTGGTTTGGATCGCGACCCACTGTCGCTTTCTCGCCCATATAGTCATACACCTCCTCCACATCGGTGTCGCCCCTCTTGTCCTAAATTATCATATTGTGCATTATGAGACATGCGGTCATAATGTTGTGGAGTGTGGTTTCATTCCAAAATCTTCCTGGACCGCGAATAATGGCGAACCTCGACTACAGGACGCCAAATGTGCCTTCAACATCTTTCAAGACTGATGCTTGCATGGTGAAGAAATGCACGCTCTTGTTCCCCCTTGGTGCTGAAATTGCCTTCACTATGGTTGCCCATTCGGGGTAAATTCTATCACCTAGGTAATAGCCCATGTCATACGTGTTACCGTTAATGGTGTATGAGACAGGAGGCACTATCCCGTCAGTGAGCCTGCTGAAAATGTTAGAGCGGTGTAAAACATTTATGTCATTCAAACTACTGGGCATTCCAAAGAAAGCATGTCATATCCATAGATCATACGACTCAACCGCCTACAGAACTATGGAGGGTTTATGCATATGATCGGTATATGCATTATGCCACGCTTTTGGACAGTTCTTCCAAACCTAATGCATGCAGTCAATGCTCCCCACCATCCCGAGGAACCCTCTCTGCTCGCCAATGGCTAACAGTCAAGCAGTATGCTCCGCAGTGGGAGCGCAGAGGTATTGATCGGAGAAAAACAAGACAACAACTTCCACAAACTTTGTCAGGGTGAGTATCAATGCTACCCCTGATCCGAATATACTCGTCCACTGCGTTTGCACTAACTTTGTATGCCAGTTGCCGTAAGACAGTTGCCATCTTCTGGAGGGGGCTTAGGCCCAGCTTCCCTGTTGCATCTCTCTTCTCCTGAAACCATGGGTCGTGGTTCTCCACAACAGTGGCAGTTCTCAAGAACAATAGCCAACTCATCCGAAACCTTAGAGGGTCAGTCGTTGCTATGCATCAAAAGCTATAAATGTGCTAGTAGGGAAGATGACCTAACCTACGATGGAACAATGTATCACCATATACTGGGATGTTGGCGAAGTAGTCCTAGAATAGCCTAGCAGCACCTTCCTAGTGCCCACGGTCTATGACCGCATGTCCTAGCACGGAGCCACGGTGATGCATGCGACCTTGGGCAGCAAGCTCTTCCTTCTCGATGGCTATCAACAACATCAATTCGTCCTCATCGTCACTTGAGTCCGATGAGAACATGAACGGATCTACGAACGTAGACGAGCTCATTGTGTAAATGTGAAATGCAGTGGCAATTGTGCCTCTCTACTTTGGCAGTCGCCCTATCTTATAGTGATGACAGCCTTCTCGAGTAAGCAACCCGAACCTGGCTTACCATGTAATCTATCAAGCATTTGCTTTCTAGCTTCCACGGGAAGACTCATGACCACGAAAGTAGTAGGCGTGTGGTTCCTAGCTTCCACGAGAAGAATCTTGCACACGAAGCTAGTAGCGAAATATGTTTGCCTGTATAAGACCATTTACATACAAAACACATGTACATATTGATGATTTATTAGCGTTTGGCACTATAAAATGGGTAGCGTGCGTGCAGCTTTGCTCTTCGAAGTTGCGAAAATAACGAAACAGAGAAGATAGTTGTAGGGAGATTGGTGGTGAAAAAAGTTTAGGTTGGAGGCACAGGGAGCGTTCTTCTCTCCATACAAAATACATGTACAATATATATGTACTATATATTGTAGTCATATGGTATGTGTCGTGGCAGTCATGAGAAAATACTAGAGTACTAGAAATTTATTGGGGAAAAAATATTGTTGGAATATAAAAATCTAAAGAGAACGAATCTATAAAGATACTCTCTTCAGAAAGAAATTTTAGGCTGAAAAAAGAACAAAATAAAGAGAAACGATCGGTGATCATCTAATGCCCAAAACCTGACATGACCACATTACCTGATATGTGGGCAACACGCAATGATGCCAAACAGACGTGTGGTTGTGCCCTGGCCCTTCTATTATCATCTCACAGCAATTTCACTATTGAAGTAGCTGTTGTCACGGAGAGTTCGAGACAGAGAGCGTGCATATCCTACTTGTTTTTCAACTTTTTTATTTTTATAATTTTTAAATCCGAAAATTGTAAATATAAGTGTTTATTTAAAATTTTGTAATTCTACACCCATATCGCTCGTTAGAAGAGCGACATAGAATTGACAACATGTTTTAATCTTTTTTGGAATACCATAAGCAGAGCACTGCTCTTTTCATTTAAAAAGGTTTTAACAAATAAAAATGTAACTTCTAATGCTTTCAAAATACAAAACACTATCGAAATGATCATAAAATTTTTTGAAAAAAATTATGGTGCTATAATCTTGCACTTGACAGATATATAGAGTTGTAAAATTTCAAAACCGACGCATGTATTAGCAGAACATTTGTGCAGCAGGACAATGTCCAGACATGCATGAAAGCTGAATATCATGTCTTGGTCCTATATATAATTTCCCCACTTGCGATGAAAAATAGGGCACAAAATAATGGATCTTGAACACATGGCACCAACCACTGGTTGGTCAAACTCTGCAATCCTCTCCTAAAAAAACTGCTGCAGCATCTGAGGGAGAGTTCTTTCCATATTAGCCACATGTATCACTGCCATTTGAGTAACTTCCAGTAGCACACTAATTTAGCTTGTTGGGTAAGCGCTCAGTCAGTAGTAGTACTCAGTAGTATTAAATTACACAGTGCATCGATTAAGACACTTGTGTAGGGCCAATCATATGAGTCTTCTAAGCTCACTGCCAACCAGGCCACACTAGCATCCAATTCCCAAACTGACACCGGAACAATAAGAAGAGTAGTGACATAATCAGCAAGCTTTTTTTTAACCATGGAAGGTAGGAAGCATGTACAGTTTTGTCTCTGCACCCATTGCAAATCCCCTTCCACAGGTAGAGGCATGTTTGTAGGAATGTAGGGTGTAGACATGCAGGCCCCATGTGTCCATCATGCCATAAAGTATACTAGACTAGATGACCATCTTCTGTAAAACCTCAAGATTAAACAAATGCAACCTTGAGAACAAATTAAACAAATGCAGTAAGAAATAGTGGTTATGGCAGCTAAAACTTCCTTTTAAAATAAAGTTTTTTCTATGGTATATAGGCCGTGAGGTTATTTTGACCAAAGATAATTTGACAAAAAGAAAGTGGGAAGGTAGTCTAAAGTGCTGCTTTTGTAATCACAATGAAAACATACAACACATCTTTTTGGAATATTCCATAGCTAATACCATTTGGCGTATTGTCACAATAACCTTGGGAATAAAAAGACCAAGGAACATATCTCATATTGTGGGCAATTGACTACAGGGGTTGGGATCAAAGATAAAGAAAAGAATTTTGATCGGGGTTGCCGCTATTTTTTGGGCTATTTGGCTTTATCGTAATGATATCGTGTTTAATAAAAAAAACAAATATGTCATTCATGCAGGCTATATTCAGGGGAACTTATTAGCTAAGGTTCTGAAGATTACTACAAAAGGAGGACCAAAAGGAAGATGTTTTGAAGGTGTGCCACACTCTGAGGTGGTAGAAATGGACATCTTTGCAAAGCATGGGTGGCGTTGTAGCTATAGAATACATGCATGACGTAATTTACCATACTTTGCTCTTGATTTGTTACGAGCTACTAGCCAAAACTTTGTAATAATGATGTAGGCTGTATGCATTAAGATGAAAAAACCGAAACAAATTTCTTTTTTAAAAAAAAAATAGTGACAGATTTAGATCTATAAAGTAGAGTTTTTTTTTCTCTTTCTCCTCTTTCTTTTTCTTCTCCTTTCTCCTGGTCTTCCTCCTCTTGCATGCCTAAAAATTGACCGTGAGCTTGGTGCGGTACTCCGGGGTAGGGGCTTGGACGGGGTGGCCCAATAGGACCACGGGGACAGGAGGACGAACGTCGGAACAGAGACGAGACGCGGAGAAAACATGTACGGCCTTTACTGCCAGCAAGTACAACGTTAGTGGTGCATAAATTTGGTGTACCTTTTGCCGCTGGCACGATGCGTGTTTACTTACATGATTGCGTAATTTATCCTTAACCTCAGTTATATTCTTATTTTCCCATCGAAATATTTTTACAGTGATACTGCACTCGTGGCGTTTTTACTCGTTGTTGCAGTAGTAGAGTCATTGGTGTACCGGCCAGGCAGCCACATGCCAAGGGCCGTAGCTAGCAGATGGGAATCCTGAAGCTATATGGGGATAGGAAATGCCAAAGCTCAATGACATGGACATGGACGGCGAGAGACGAGGGAGGCCCATCCAATCAACGTACAGTTTCTGGTCGGAAGGAATGAAGCATGAAAGCCATAAAAGACAGAACCAATACAAATGGAAACACGCTGATATCGATCGAAAATCAATAATTCAAATAGGAAATATTAACATGTAGAACTAGTAGTTAATTCACACCAACAAAAATATTTTATACCATACACACACACAAAAAAACACACACACACACACACACACACACATATATATATATATATATATATATATATATATATATATATATATATATATATATATATCTCATGTAATGACATAAGTCCTAACTAAAAACAATCACCATGGCATAGCTCGAGTACTCGACATAACATATAGTCACACAAAGAGTAGAATTAGAGGCGATATAGGAGCTTAGACAACATCGGCAGGTCGATAACCGACTAAAACTGGACCACTGGGGTCAAGGTGGTGTTTGGGCTAGCTGGTAGGGCTAGGCCTGTGGACTACAATGTGATTTATGAAGTTTGATCTCAATTGAAAAAATGGAAATCCTAACATTATTCCCGATAAAAAACAACATGTCAATAATACGGTAGGTAAAACATCAAAACCTTTTCGTCGCGTTTCCGTATAAATCCTGAAAATCCAAAAATGGTCGAGAAAAATGTAGAAAATGGAACGAAACATAATGGAATTTATCTCATCTTTCATCCCTACAAGTAGCCATGGACAGACTATTGGACCAATCAATGGCAATACTATCTTTTCTCTTACGTGCAGTGCCCCGTCGCTTTCCCACGAGTCATGTCACGTAGAGGAGAAGAGAAAGAAAGAAAGGCCGCCTTACTAGATTGAGTGTTAAAACATATCGATAAGGACGGCAATTTAATCCGATTATCCACGGGTAATTACCCTAATGGGGTTAGGTATGGTGCAAATTTGGTACCTGCGAGCATGTTCATCAGGCATATTCGTACTCATGGCCCCTATTTACCCGTGTATTATCCCTAACAAGTGGCCTACTCTAGCAATGCAATCCCTAATTCCTCTCTCTATGACGTGACTCTTTTCCTAGCCCCCAGCCCGATCCTCTCCGCAACTCCTTGAGTCCCTGTCCCTGACCCCTATGCGACTAGCCCTAATCTCTGCCATCACCACTGGCCCAATCACAATCCCAATCCCCACACCACTGGTCACCCCTCACTCTACGCCACCCCTAACCCATCCCCGATCCCCGTCGCCACCAGCCAGCCCTAGCCCTCGCGTCCCCACCACTCTATCGGCCAACCCTAATCCCAGTCACCACTCTCCAGCCCAGCCCTGATCCCTACCACCACTGGTCACCCCCAGCCCTTGCGGCCTCGCACCTCCGTTAGCCAGCGCTGCAGGCCAGCAATGCAGATCCCCGCCACAGTGTCGCCACCCTCTGCCGACCATTGCAACATAGATCCCTACGCACCACCCCTAGCCCCTGCCAGCACAGATCAATGGGAGCACAACGACCAACAAGCACAAAAGAGGCTGCCCCCACCTCTAGCTCAACTGCTCGAGGTAATGACTTTACATTGATATGGCATGTATCAAGTCTTAGTGAAATCTTTTTTCTCTATTAGTGTTTTGCTTCTAAAGGTTGATTGATCCAGTTTTTAATCATACTATCTGAGTTATTAGCTGTATTCAAATAGTGGGCGGGTAAAAAGGTATACCCGCAGGTGATAGGTTTGTTGCCCACTCTTCATTCGTGGGCGTTCGAGAGTATACCCACAAGCGAGCTAAAACGGACGGGTACATGTATGCGTGAGCATAACCCATACCCACCACACTCAATTGCCATCCCTACATATCAACCATGGCCCTTCGTTTGCCTGAGTGTTTTGTTCCTGGCCTTACAAGTTACTCCATGAGAAAGAGAGAGGAAACATGGAAGCAACCGATTGATGGTCTGTGTTGATGGCAAAAATAGCACGGTTAAGATTTTTTGTGAACGCCGGATGGATTTTTTGTGAACGCCGGATGTTCCGATACTTAGGCTGTGTTATCACTAGAATATCTGGTGGGTAGAATAGGTTAGTGCAATGATTTGTAGAGAATCCTCTAGAAATTAGTCCGATGAAGCCTTCATTGAATGTGTTGGATCATCCGATGAGTTCAAGATGAGTTTTGCAGGGTTTTAGCCTAGTTGGACTCATCAGAAATTCTAGTGTTCAGAATTTTGTTCTCACTCGAACATCAGTGTTCAGTCTCAGAGTTAGGAATTTCAACATATCAAAACATCCATGTCATCATCGAAATATCCAATTAAATATTTTTGTCCAACCCGAGAGGTCAGTGTTCTAAAAAAGTTGGACCTTTCGACTGGATCGCAATATCCGATCGTAGGATCAGAACATCTGATTAAATATTTTTTGCCAAGCCAAGAGATCTATGTTTGAAAAAAATCGGATCTTTCGGTATGTATCGGAACATCCCGTCGTGAGTATCGAAACATCCGATTTGATTCAGATCTGGATTTTTGGAAGAGACTTAGTCGAATTTGGAAATGTGTTTTGGTATATTCTGACTCAAAATGGGGTAAGACTACTCCTCCCTATAAATATAAAGGAGGGTTATGGCCGATTGAGATCATAAAAAAAATTCAATCGAACAAACACAATTTACTTTATCTTTCATTTTTACCTCTCTTTTTTTGCCCTAGTTCCCTTTTCCAACCTCCATTGCTTCCCGTTCTTGATCTCAATGATCAAGGACAAGCCGCTGATCATCTACTCTAATACAGGGTCCCTCTCGAGCATGGATAATAACGAAGGTCTAATGGTGTAGCACCGCAACTAGGGTTCCTAGACGCTGCCCATGGGATACATTGATTGGAACATCCAATTGGCCTGATCGGAACACCCGATTTGGGTTGGGATTTGTGGTCCAAGAATTTGCACACGAGGTGCTTAGTGTTTGGTGTGGTATTTTTATGCGTCAACACACTTTTTGGTGACTCCGCTGAGGAAGAATTTTTTCAGCTGTCCTCTAGCCGAATTTTGAAACCCTAAAGATGTCTACTTTGGAAACCAACATGGATAACATCATCATGGTATCTTATGATGAGTTGCAGGAATTGAAGCCGACTTAGAACAACGTCAGTAGAAGCTCCTCTCGCGCTACATGAAGACTCGACAAGGTGTGTTTAAGAAAGAAGATTCTCCACTGCCCGCCGACCAAAAATCTAAGGTATTAACCAATGTGAGTGCTCAACCCTATCCATCGCATGAAGATGCTGCTAATATAATTGATCAATCTTTTGGTGCCACTATGGCTAATAGTGTTCAAAAGATGATTGATGATATATTGATTGATAGGCTTCGTCCTTTAGTCTTACAAATACACGAGGAACAAAATTTGAAAAAAAAAAACTGCCACTAGCAATGCTAATGCTTTAGTTCCTCCTGCTATTGTTAAAACGTTACCTAGTGTTTCTTATCCTTATTTAAATAATCATCATGATGGCCGAAATTATATAGATAATGTTGCACCTAATCATAGTAATGCTCGTACTATTAAAATCGATGTGACATAAAACCTATATCAAACGCCATATGTCAGGCACCATTCTTCAATTTTGGCTCAAGTTCATATAGTCAAAAGCTATCCCAATGTGCAAATGCCTTACTACCAAACCATAGCATATGGTACTCTGCCTATACCATCGCAAGGGTCGGGGATCCCCTATGGGTTGACAGCTGAGGAAACTTTCGTCACACCACCTCCTATTACATCTTATGTGCCGAATATGCATACACCACAACCTGAGCCAGTATGTGAGGAATCGTCCAAATTATATTCTAATTAATCATCAGGAATTATCATGAACATAATCACATCCTCAACGATTAACCAGAATCCAATTTTGATAGTCCTGACACGTGTTTTGTACCTAAGATCAGAACACATACCTTTTCAACACATAGCATCGTAACAAAGCTTAAGAAAGAGCGAGTAATTAAATTTTGATAGTCCTGACACGTGTTTTAACCATTTACACAATTTACAACAAAAGGAAGCTAGGATGATAGAGAACAGTTCATCTCTTAAACAACACTAGAAACTACATAGCGGAAGATTAGCATCTATAAACCAACAAAAGTTTGGTGAAGCCATACCCTTAGGCTCCACCTAAAAGCCTCACCACATAAGTAGTATGCAATACTCATTCCCGCCACCTACATCAGCGGACGTGAAGTAGCCAAACACGAGCTCCTCCTCACCTGCAGAACCTGAAAGAGCAGTGTAGATATGAACTTACTCGCAAGATTTAATCTATAATGGGTACATATAATAGCCCGACTTTAAGGATATGCATTGAGCCATTAGCAAGGAGTAGACCACAAAGTTAAGTAAATTCGCGTGCGTAAGCAACCTTAACACCAATGTGTGAGCACCTGAACTTAACCATATTTACCTTTCTACTCTGTAACCATTGACTTGCATATAAATATAAATAGAACCATCTCATAAACATAAATGTAAAACGAACCATCTCAAACCCATCTCATTCAAACATAGCATATATCCCACATTCGTAACTCTACGACTGCTGCAAATGTATAGAAGCATACTCATGACTGAGAGCGTAATAATTCGACTTGCCTATCGGATCAAAAGGACAACAAGTTCAGCAAATGTCCTCCAAGTTGGGAAGGTTAGTACAGAGTGGTAAGTATCATCTCTGAAAATTCTTAAAGAACAACAAGTTCAGCAAATGTCCTCCAAGTTGGGAAGGTTAGTACAGAGTGGTAAGTATCATCTCTGAAAATTCTTATTTCTTAGAAACCTTACAAGGAGAGAAATTGTCCAGAGCTATTAAACAAACGATACTTGAAAAAAATTTATCCTAATGTGTAGTAGGATGCTTAAAGAAACACGGTTCATGTATTAGTTATCATCATCATAAGTAATATTCATGGTCGATATTTTGATCATCGCCCTAAGAAGGATAGAAGAGAGTATGATGTGTTTTTGGTAAGCAAGCTTCATGGGGGAGGGGGGTGGGGAGGGCAGAGGGGATGTGTTGATGGTAAAAAATGGTATGGTTAAGATTTTTTTTAACACTGGATGTTTTGATGCTTAGGCCATGTTATCACAGGAATATCTGGTGGGTAGAATAGGTTAGTGCGATGATTCACTGAGAATCCCATGAAAATTAGTCCGATTTGGATCATCCAGTGAATTCAAGATGAGTTTTGCAAAGTTTCAGTCTGATTTGACTCATCGGATATTCTGGTGTTCAGAATTTTATTTTCACCGGAACATCCAATATTCGGTCTCACAGTTGGGAGTTTCAACATATCGAACATCTGATGTCATCATCAGAACATCCGATTAAATATTTTTATCCGAACCGAGATGTCTTTGTTCTAAAAAATCTGACCTTTCGACTGGATTGGAACATCCGACGTAGGATTGGAACAGTCGATTAAATATTTTTTGCCAAATTGAGAGATCTATGCTTGAAAAAATCAAACCTTCTCGTATGTCTTGGAATATCTGATCGTGAGTATCAGAACATCCAATTTGATTTAGATTCAGATTTTTGGAATAGATAGTCAGATGTGATAACGTGTTTTGGTAGAATTTGACTCAAAACGGTGTAAGACCACTCATCCCTATAAATATAATGGCTATGGCCAATTGAGATCATAAAAAAATCTAATTAAACAAATACAATTTATTTTATCTTTTATTTTTACCTTTTTTTTTGCCCCAGTTCTCTTTTCCAATCTCCATTATTTCTCATTCGTGTTGTACTAAAGACAAATGGCCAACCATCTACTCTGTGACGCCAACCATAAAAATCCAACCGTGTGGCACCACAACTAAAGTTTTCTAGACAATACCCGTGGGATACATTAATCCGAACATCCCGATTTAGGCTGAGATTTTCGCTCTAGGAATTTACACACCAGATGCTTAATATTTGGTGTGGCACTTTTACACGTCAACAGTCTGGTTCAGTCCATGCATCGGCATGATACAGCGGTGATCGAGCACTGCAGTAGCGTCGCTACCTAGGAACCGATTTTTAGCTGTCCTGTAAGTGCATGATTCCGTAGACATGCAGTAGTAAGCTCCGGCCAGTCGCGACGGTCGAAACTCTCCACGTACAACACTAAAATTTGTGCTCGATGATTTCCTAATTCCTACACTTTTCATTACTTTTGTACTTACCTAAGCATGCTATAGTAATGCGTTTGGATTGTAATAACGAATCAGGACCAAGTGCAGAGGCCTGGAACTTAGTTTTCATTAGTATTAAAAAACCACTGCCTACTGCCATGCGACGTACGAGGACACCTAGCAGCAAACTCTGACCTCAAACGCGGGGCCGCGCCTGCCCGGCCGCGCTAGCTGCACAGACGACGACCGAGGAAGGCCGCTCGGAATTCTGTTTTTCGGTGGCCACGATGGCCGAGGTAAGTAAATTTTATAAAATCTGGTTTTACAGAAATATCTTTTTTTTTACATTATGTCTTTTTACTTTTTTTAGTTGTACATGTCAGACATTAGACAATATAGATCAGAATCTCGTAAAAATCTTTCAATAAAAAGTCTCAATTTCATTCCAAACCGGCCTCGTGTGACCGAAAGTAGCGGTTCCTACTACACGGGCAGGGTTCCAATTCTTATCCACCGGCACATCACATGGATCCAAGGATCCTAGTGGTAGCAGCGAGAATATGTGCGTGTCATCACACTAGGTAGCTTTTGCCACTAGCTCTCCGCAGAGAACTAAAAAGGGTTGCTTGCCACAAATGGCTAGTATTTCAGGGCCGAGCCTGAAGACGGCTTCAAGGACGTACAGCCCAAGAAAACGTCGGCTAGCAGTGCAAATCTAGGCCCATTGAAAACGCCGTGTCAACTAGACTGACGACCCACCGTCCACCACCACCACCACCAGTGTCAATTCTTCCTTCTTTTGGCCGCCGCCGCCGCATCGCCGGCGAAACATGCATTCACCCATTCACCTCACCGACCGACAAAGGTAGCGAGTTCTCATCAGCTTCTCTACCTGAGCCAAGAGCCCACGACAAGCGGCCAGAGGACGAAGGTGTCACACGGACTCGGTCCGTCAGGCAGCGACGGCGAGCAGCCAAGAATCGATGGCAAGTAGGCCGGCCGGCAACGCGCTAATACGTTTGCCGTCAAGAAAACATGTACAGCTTTATGCTCTCCAAAGCTCACGTTCGTTGCAGCATGTACAGATTAACACGCAGGCAAAAATGCTACTCCGTGTCTCCGTATAAGAAAACAGCTGCCCGGCCTGTATAATGCGAGCAGGAGAATGGCCGGCGACAAGCTTGCCCGCCGCCGCCGCCGCCGTGACTCACGACACTCGATGAGATACGGTGGTGACTGGTCTGTCCAAGCTCCAACGTACCAGCGTGGACCCCGGACGGTGAGACGGAGAGAAAGGGCTGCCCGCGCGCTGGGCGCTCGAGGAAGACGCGGTTTCTCGGGCGTTGATTGGTCAAGTTCATTGGGGTCGGGGTCGACGGTATTCCAAGTACCGACCATCCCTGCTCTCCATTTTGGCCTCGTTACATAATCGAATTACAAAGGAAAAATCTGAAAAAAAATCAGAAAGAAGGTTAATGAAATGGAGAAACATCACACAAAATTTCAGGATCATCAGTGACTTGTAGAGGGAGAAATAAAAAAGAGAAGCTCTGACTCGGGGTGCTCGGTATTTCAGATACCGACCACCCCTGAACCGGTATTTCACTCCGTTTCTCGACAGGATAGCGACGAAAAAAATCTGGAAAAAAAACCCCCACAGAGATGGTTCATGCAATGGCTACACACCACAGAAGGTTCTCTAGTCCCTTTTGTTCCTCCTGTCAAGAAACTAGCCATTTTTTCAGGTTCTCCCGTTGATGGATTGTTTTTCTTGCTTGGAGAGCACAGTCGGCATACCGTCATGCATGGTTAGATGAAAAATAAGCATAAAGTAAAAGTAGTGCCGCTTCGTCTCGTCAATGGATCAAGTTTCTTCTGCATGTGGTGCAGTAGCTAGGCGTTTAATTCATCAGGCACAAATCTGGAGAGATCTGACGCGTTGATGCAGGCCTTGCAGGGCTCCTGACGTACTTGGATGCTTTCTTTTCGTAGTTTCAATGGCTCGCTTCCGGTGTTCTGTAAGTTGGCACTTGTGAATTGTGATGCGAGTCCAGTTAAACTTCAGTATTTGGTGCTCCTTGTATTTCGGTTGTAGTTTTGATGTCTGAAGGCTAAACTGGTTTGAGTAGTAGGGCCCTAGTCCTTGCCTTGCATCCTGAATTCAGTCTGAAGAGGTGCAGTTTATCTGGACGATTTAGAAGTTTCAGTAGTATATGTTCCCCTTCATCTTGCTGTATGTGCTCGAGAACTTGTATTAGTTTCTCTGCGTCACTGTTTCGCTGAACATTCAACGTACACAAGTGAAATGCTGTAAAAAAAACATACTTCAGACTTCAGGAAAAACTAGCAAGGTCACCCGCGCATTTGCGCAGCGCAGCTAGCTTGTTGCACTGTGCTTTTTTTAATACTATCTTTCATTGCAAATCCACGTTTATACGATCCGATTAATCTATTGCATGCATCATAGAAAGACATGGATGGTGCTTTTCACCCGCTTGCCAGCGCGATCACAAATTAACTGGCCCAAGCCCAGCTCTTATCGGTTCCATACTGTTTTGTTGATCCTCGGCTTCGTAAGTGTCCCTTATCACCATAGGTAAGTTTCACCATTTGTGACATATGGTTATGTCTTGCCTCACCACTATCTCGTGTTGTGCAACAACAAAATTATTATCAGATTTTTAACTTCTTCGATGAGTTAAGTCAAACATAACTCATCGTCACCCTAAGGCTACAATCGCAAGGTATGTGGCCTGAGCCTGACACCAATGTCCTCAGTGTCCCTTATCGTCTCCGTAGGTCACTTCTCAACCATTTGCAGCCTGGGGATTGTTGCTTGTCTCGTCACCTATCTGACACTATGATTTTATATTGTGTGGTGTTTAAATTCTCCTAACAAATTTAGTCAAATATAACACCTCGCTCGCCTAGCGCCACGATCACAAGATATGTGGCCAACTTACGTGCCTTGCCCTATCGATCTATAGTTTTGTTGATGTCCCTTAGTCGATGTTGGAGATTGTGGTTATACTGCCTACAGGCTACGGGTTACACCTTACCTTTGTTGCATACCTGATACTGTGACCTTGAGTTGTGAGTGTCTAAGCCTGATATAATGGCGTTCATATCTTCTCTTACCGATCCGATCCTATGTTCCGTCATGCCGATCCATGTATTTGTTGATGTCCCTTTATCGTTGTTGGAGGTCATGGCTTCCATCAGCTGCAGCTTGCATATTGTGACTTGCCTTGTTGTCTGCTTAACAAGATGAATTCCTATATAATCATGTTGCTAACTTTATTTATTTTTTATTTTAATTTGTTTCCAATTCTGTATTTAATATGGTCCATTCTTTTTTCTATTTTAATCCTAATTTGAATTATTATAAATTGTATTTGCATGGACTCTTTATTTAGATATTTTGCTTCTCAATTTGTATGTAAATCAAACTACTAATTTTTCATAATTTTTAATTCTGAATTTATCTATTTATTAATTGTATTTTATATGGACCTTTTATTTAATCTACACCGTTAGATGATAATAACAATAAATAGTTTAGTTCATTTTATTTATTTTTATTAATGTGGTAATTTCTAAATCTTTAAAGTGAACATGATGACTTATTTTAACTCTACTAAGATAGTATAATAGATAGGCGCGCCAGTAAAAAAGAAAGACTTCAGAAAAATGCCAGCCAATTGGCCGGATCATACAGCGACAAAGAGGACAGTCGGCGTCCGGCAACAAGCTATAATGACAGGCGCTCAGCGTCACCGTGCAGTCAAGGTAACGGCTGGCTGGCCGGCGACAAGCTTGCCCGACGCCGCCGTGACTCACGATTTCATGTGATCCGGTGGTGACAAGTGTGGGGCTCTGAGCAAGCACCGATCACCGAGGCCACACCCTGACCACGTATTTCGATTTGTTCCCCGATCAAATCATGGCTAAAGATCTGGAAAAAAACCACACGGATGGAGATTGAAGTGGACATACAACACACAAAAGTTCATTCTCAACCATGACCTGTGGAGCGAAAGCCAAAAAAGAGACGTTTTTAGACTCGGGGTGGACGGTGTTAGAGATAGTTGTGGAATATCTTTATGTAACAAATATAGGTAGAGATAAATCTGGCATGGCTATAGATAGTAGTTTGTTCCTATGTTTCAGGAGTAGATACCGGCCAGACTCTCCTATATATTCCATCTTGTAATCTCGCCCTATTCAAGGGGGCTAATCAACACGCAATCCCGTCGCACCGTCGACGTTCCCCAGTGCCTCTGATTCATCACATGGTGTCAGAGCTTGCGTGATCATCCATGGCTAGCTCATCTTCCACCACCACCAATTCGCTGTTCGGCTTCCCCATCTCGGAGAAGTTGAACAAGCAGAACCACATACTTTGGTCGGCGCAAACCCTAGTGGCAATCCGCGGCGCACGACTTGAGGGACATATCAACGGCAAGACCGCAGTCCCCGCTCAAGAAATCGACGGCAAGCAAGGCGACGTCGTGGTGAAGATCCCGAATCCAGCCTATGAAGAATGGTTTGCCGCGGATCAACAGGTCCTCGGCTTTCTGTTTGCATCTCTTTCGAAAGAGGTGTTGACTCAGGTGGCTACCGCAAGCACGGCAGCACAGGCATGGAAGGAGATCCAAGACACCTTCGCATCCAAATCCCGCACGCAGAAGATCAACGTGCGTCTGGCCTTAACGACAACACGGAAGGGAAATCTGTCTGTCACCGAGTATGTCATGAAGATGAAGGCCTTTGGAGATGAACTTGCGGCTTCAGGCAAGCCGATCGATGATGATGACCTCGTGGCATATATTGTCAATGGTCTTGATGAAGATTTTGAACCTGTTGTATCCGCAATTGTGGCTAAGAATGAATCTGTCATAGTTGCTGAACTTCACTCACAACTTTTGGGCTTTGAAAACAGATACAATCTCAGGCAGGCGGCAAACCTTGCATCGGCAAACGGTGCAAATCGTGGAGGACGCGGTGGATTCCCATCGCGTGGAGGAAACAACCGTGGCCGCGGGGGCAACACTCGCGGTGGCCGCGGTTCACCTGCTGGAGCTCCATCGGGAGGACGTGGACGTGGGCGCGCCGGTCCGGACAATCGCCCGGTGTGCCAGGTTTGCCACAAGAGGGGGCATGTTGCCGCTGATTGTTGGCATAGGTATGACGAGAACTACGTTCCAGAAGACAGGAGTGCGGGTGCTGCTGGTCATGCTTACGGTGTTGATACCAATTGGTATGTTGACACTGGAGCAACAGACCACATAATCGGCGAACTGGAGAAGTTGTCATCACATGAGAAGTACAAGGGCAACGAACAGATCCACACCGCAAGCGGTGCAGGTATAAAAATTAAGCATATTGGTCATTCTGTTATCCCTACTCCCACTCGTCCTTTGCACTTGAAAAATGTCCTCCATGTTCCACAAGCAGCAAAAAGTCTTGTTTCTGCCTCACGCCTTGCCGCTGATAATTATGCTTATCTTGAAGTTCACCCTAAGTATTTTTTTATTAAGGATCGGGCCACAAAGAACACACTTCTTAAAGGATGGCGTTGTCGAGGCCTCTACCCCCTTCCTTCAGGATCTTCGGAGAAGCAAGTGTGTAGTGTCATGCCATCTTTTGCAAGGTGGCATAGTCGTTTGGGTCATCCCTCCACTCCTATTGTTACTAGAGTTGTTAATGGTTACAAGCTCCCATGTTTAGCTACATCCAATAAAAGAGTCAGTTTGTCATGCATGTCAGCAGGCCAAGAGCCACCAGTTACCTTTTAATAGGTCCTCAAGTGTTTCCTCACATCTTTTGGAACTTGTTCACTCTGATGTCTGGGGTCCTGCCCCTGATTCTGTTGGAAGAAAAAAATATTATGTTAATTTTGTTGATGATTATAGTAAATTTACCTGGATTTTCCTTCTTAAACGCAAATCTGAAGTTTTCCAGAAATTCCAAGAGTTCCAAAGTCTTGTTGAACGACAATTTGATCGTAAAATTCTTGCAATGCAAACTGACTGGGGTGGAGAATATGAAAAACTACACACTCTTTTTCAGAAAATTGGTATCTCTCATCAGGTGTCTTGCCCACACACTCATCAGCAAAATGGTGCTATAGAGAGAAAGCATCGTCACATAGTAGAAGTTGGCCTGGCTCTGTTGGCACATGCATCCATGCCTCTTAAATTTTGGGACGAGGCCTTTCTTGCTGCAGTTTACCTTATAAATCGTTTACCTAGCAAGGTCATTCAGTTTGAGACCCCCCTAGAACGCCTGTTTCATCAAAAACCAGATTACTCTTCTCTTCGTGTTTTCGGTTGTGCCTGTTGGCCAAACCTTCGCCCTTATAATTCTCATAAGTTGCAATTCCGGTCAAAACAGTGCGTCTTTCTTGGTTTTAGTCACCTTCATAAAGGTTTCAAATGCCTTGATGTCTCTACTGGACGGGTCTATGTGACTCGTGACATTGTATTTGATGAAAACATTTTTCCTTTCTCTCAATTGCATCCAAATGCTGGTGCTCGCCTTCGTGTAGACGTGTCTCTTCTTCCCTCTGAATTAATCCCTGTGGGAGTAGAGCAGAATGTGCCTTTGCTTAATTTTTTACCTAACCATAACAAGTGTTCTAGTGCTGATGCTACAGGAGCTGAATTTTTTGGTACAAATTCCAGGGTTCCTAGTGCATTACCAGTCTTGGCGGGAGAATCCCTCTCGGGATCACCGTCATCCACCTCAGTATCAGCGCCGGTGCAGCCCGAGGATGCTGCGTCGTCCGAGGAGCTACCCACCCACTCGGAGCCTGCCGCGTCGCCAGCCAACAGCACATCTGCTCCATCGACAGCCGACAACGCTGACGTCGTGCTTCACCCGACCGTGCAGCATGCTCCTGATGGTGACACCTCCACGGCAGTCGAAGCACCCGGGGGATCGTCTGTGGCAGCCGACTCTCCAGTGCAGCCTTCGCCTGTTCCACGTCCAAAGACTCGTCTTCAGAGCGGCATCCGAAAGGAAAAGGTATACACCGATGGCACAGTTAAATATGGTTGTTTTACATCATCTGGTGAACCTCAGACCCTAGATGAAGCTTTAGGAGATAAAAATTGGAAAGAAGCTATGGATGTGGAGTACACAGCACTAATGAGAAATAAAACTTGGCACTTGGTTCCTCCTCACAAGGGCACTAATATTATAGACTGTAAATGGGTATATAAGATTAAAAGAAAGTCTGATGGGAGTCTAGATAGATACAAGGCCAGGCTAGTTGCAAAAGGTTTCAAACAGAGGTATGGTATAGATTATGAAGATACTTTCAGTCCAGTTGTTAAAGCTGCTACTATCAGAATTATTTTATCTCTTGCTGTGTCAAAAGGGTGGAGCTTACGTCAGCTTGATGTTCAGAATGCATTCCTTCATGGTGCGCTTGAAGAAGAGGTCTATATGAGACAACCTCCAGGGTATGAAGATTCTTCTTTACCTCATTATGTGGTTAAGCTAGATAAAGCCTTGTATGGACTCAAGCAGGCACCAAGAGCATGGTACTCAAGGTTAAGCACAAAGCTACAAGAGTTAGGCTTTATCTTCTCAAAGGCTGACACCTCTTTATTCTTCTACAGAAAAGGAGATGTCGCTATGTTTGTGCTCATTTATGTGGATGACATAATTGTGGCTAGTTCTATGCAGAGTGCAACATCAGCTTTGTTACAGGATCTGAAGAAAGAGTTTGCTCTAAAAGACCTTGGTGATTTACACTATTTTCTTGGTATTGAGGTGAACAAAGTTTCTGATGGCATAGTTTTAACACAAGAAAAGTATGCGTCTGATGTGATTAGAAGAGTTGGTATGCATACCTGTAAACCTGTTAACACACCTTTGTTTGCCACTGAGAAACTCTCAGTTCATGAAGGATCTCCTCTTGGTCCCAATGATGCTACACAGTATAGGAGTGTTGTGGGAGCACTACAATATTTAACTCTGACCAGGCCAGACATCTTTTTTGCAGTTAACAAGGTTTGTCAGTATCTTCATTCACCAACCACAGACCATTGGGCAGCAGTTAAAAGAATTGTAAGGTATATTAAAGGTTCAGTTCACCTTAGGCTCAAGTTCAGTAAGTCATCCTCTTTTCTTGTTAGTGCTTTTTCTGATGCAGACTGGGCTAGATGTTTAGATGACCGGCGGTCCACTGGAGGTTTTGCTGTTTTCCTAGGACCTAATCTTGTATCATGGAGTGCACGAAAACAGGCAACTGTTTCCAGGTCAAGCACTGAAGCAGAATATAAAGCACTTGCAAATGCTACTGCAGAAATTATGTGGATACAAACTTTGCTTGAAGAACTTGGTATTCAAACGCCAAGGGCGGCAAAGATTTGGTGTGATAATATTGGAGCTAAGTATTTGTCTGCTAATCCTGTGTTTCATGCACGTACCAAACACATTGAGGTAGACTATCATTTTGTGAGGGAAAGAGTAGCTCGCAAATTATTGGATGTTGAGTTTGTTTCTTCCAAAGATCAAGTAGCAGATGGACTGACAAAGCCATTGCCTGTTAGACAGTTGGAGATGTTCAAGAACAATCTAAATCTGTCGACTTCAGATTGAGGGGGAGTGTTAGAGATAGTTGTGGAATATCTTTATGTAATAAATATAGGTAGAGATAAATCTGGCATGACTATAGATAGTAGTTTGTTCCTATGTTTCGGGAGTAGATACCGGCCAGACTCTCCTATATATTCCATCTTGTAATCTCGCCCTATTCAAAGGGGCTAATCAACATGCAATCCCGTCGCACCGTCGACGTTCCCCAGCGCCTCTGATTCATCACAGACGGTATTTTCTTGTCCATCTCGTTCCTCCGGTCATGAACTCGCCATTTTCTTGGGTTTCTCCCGTTGATTGATCGTGTTTTTTGCATGGAAAGCAGTGCCAGCATACCGTCATGCGGTTTGTCTCGCAACCCAATTTTGGCCCTGCCATGGCCACCGCGTGCCGTGACTGGCGCCGGGACGGCCATGACCGAACCATGATCACACATATATATGTTTTAATAAAGAAATAAAGATTATCCCAACATTTGCATCACATGATGCCATGGCCGAGCATTGAACATATAGCTTAAGGCCTGATTAAACACAAAGTCTTTGCAACCATTACAGCCAGATGCCCGTCAGCCGGCGCATCGGTGGCTTTTATTCTGACACCATCAGACCCAACAAATTAACAGTTTGACACACGACTCTGGACGACTAGAATCCTTGACACGACCACACCAAAGAACTCGACGCCGTTCCTGACGAACTGCAACGGGGCTTATTGTAACGTACCAACCTGACACGGCACGGCACGAACCACGGACGCGACATGGCCGTGGAGGAGACCGTGACACGCGCGGACAGTATTCGCGTACGTGCGCGCATCAGCGGCGGAAGCTGCGCTGCGGGCGCGGGGTCTCGCCGTCCACGCCCCTGAGCTTGACCGCCGTGTACACGCCGGCGCCGGCCACCGCGCCGAGCGTCGGCGCCAGCAGGTAGATCCACAGCTGCCGGTAGTTCCCCGCCGCAACCGCCGGTCCCAGCGTCCTCACCGGGTTCATCGACCCGCCCGTCGTCGGCCTGCCGTCAATCAGCCAGATGAAAAAAACACGCCGCTCAGCTCATGCAACCATGCATGTCACGCTACGTGCTACGTGATTAAGGACGCGCGCTTCGTGACTTACCCGGCCACGAGGATGTTCAGCGCCACAGCCGCTCCCACCGCGATCCCGGCGAGCTCACCCACCTGCAAGAACGCGGAGAAATCACAACAGAATCGATCATTGGCATTCAGCGACGAGGGAGGCTCGATTGTTACCGCGCGGGTGTCCGTGGCGACGGCGGTGACGACGAAGAGGAGGTTGAAGGAGATGATGAACTCGGTGAAGAACGCCTGGGCAGTGGAGATGGTGACGTCGGGCACGGTGACGCCGCCGGAGAGGAACGGGTGGAAGACGCCCTTGAGCGCGAAGCTGGCGCAGATGGATCCCAGCACCTGGACGGTCACGTACGCGGGCACCTGGAGCCAGGGGAAGTGGCGCAGCGCCGCGAACGCGATGGTCAGCGACGGGTTCAGGTGCGCGCCGGAGATGTGTCCCGTCGACAGGATGACGATCGTCACGGCGAGCCCCGCGCACGCCGCGTTCCCGAACGGCGTGATCGCGCCGCCGTACTTCTGGTTCACGATCGGCGCCGCCGTCGCGAAGAAGATGAGGATGAACGTGCCCACGAACTCCGCACCAAGCTGCACGCATCATCACCGTTCATGTCAGCTTAACGAGAATTCCTCGGACTCGGACTTCAGACCTCAGAGTGTTACCAGTGATCACTGTGCAGGTGCAGGTTTACAACCTGAATGCTAAAACGCTCTTGAACTACTGCATGATCAACTGTGACAGGTGTGCTGTTAAATTATTGTAATTATGTGCTTAGGATCATCATTTGGATTGTGCATAATTTGGAACGATTTTTCTCTGAAATACTAGAACAGGGTAACAGAGCAAAGTGAACAAGCCCATGAACACTGCTCTGCATTCGATCGCAAAAGCAACAAAACACAAGCAAAAAACAGGCTGGATCATCCGACACTCAAGAGCTGAAATGACACATCGTCCTTTTCCAATTAGTCAATAATCTCATGCAAATATCCAATTGGGCACACTAGTACGATATTAATATTATTTTTAAACAAATTGATAGGAGAGCTACCGATTATATTAGTACTAGACGATACTATGCAGCCACACTTAATTCATCGACAGATTGGATGGACGTGACCGGCGAGACAGCCAAAACGACGCCGGCAACCACTCTCGTCACGGACGCCTGAAGCTACCGTCGGTTCAACTTCAGTTTTGAACATACTCCTTTTGTGTCACGTCCAAGAACCTTATCATAGCTTAATAAATTGTACTTGGCTAATGGCTATCATTTTCTTTGTTTGAAAATTAAAATCTGTAGTATCTTGTCGAGAGTATTGTTAAGCTCTTTGTTTTCAAACTAACGATGTAGGAGAGTAGGACACGATGGGCTACAATCTAGTACAATTATTGGTCATATGCAACTTTAAAGTACGGATTCAAGACACATCAGTTTTAACCTACATTTTTTGTTCATACTCAACTAAAGTACAGTATGTGTTCAAGACACATCTGTTTGAAAACTTTATCTGAAAAACATCTGTTTTAAACTCAATTTTTCCTTTAATTTTAAGAAAAGGGGAAAAACACTGCCAATTAATTAAGAAGAGAACAAGTTTACAATCGAAATGCCAGCAAAGCCGGGGAAGGAAGCCTACGACAAGCCAAAGAATGGCAAAAAACACCAGAAAAGATTTATTTGGATTGAATTATTGATTTGGGTGAATTGAATTTTGGAGTAAACACGCATCTGGAACTTATCTTCGTTGATCAATCTGACCATCTTATTATCTTCGCGGACGAGCATGGAGCTCGGTGGCAACGCTCCCGGATGGAGCCGAGCCGACGGGGGTTCAAGCCCCCATCCCGCACCCCACAGGTCTCCAACGAAGACTGCGTCGTGTGGAAGTGCCGTTCAAACAAAATCTTATTATTAGTAGTTGGCCGTCTTTCCTTATCTCCTTTTTTCTAAAGAAAATTTCCTTACGTTTTTCTGATAGACTTTAACACAAGCTTCTCCCAAGGAGGAAGTGAGGAACCCCAGTTCAGTAATTCAAAATGATCAGCCCAGTGGAATCCTTAAACAAGTATATCATTTCCCGGGAGTGGTTGGTTAGGGAACATGACATGGTGTGGACTCGCACATATCGCCCGATTACGCGCCGCCGAGCCAAGCCAAAATTTCAGCAACTTGGTATACTTCTAAGTTCAGAATAGCGTGATGGAGGCTGCAGGCGGCGCGGAGAACTGGCCATCACCCATGAGCCAAACTATGTCACTTTCCATTTTTCAGTGCCATTTTTCTATATCCTTCTTCTTCTTCTTCTCTCACGAAGCTACGATCGGCGCCTAAGCATTCTACTTTAGCAGGTTAATACCGGTAACTATTTGTTTAAAAAGATTCCTAGCGCTTTTTGAAGCAGGATTCCTAGCTAGGTCCTTGAACAGCACGCCCTGACAACAGCCTGCATCAGATCCCACGTTCTGATCCCTCATCACGCTTGTTCGTTTCAATCTGATGCAGGCTGTCAGGACGTGCTCTATTGTCTCATAGTCAGCTTGTTCACCTGAACTCCTCAGTTTAGAAGCGGCGCTGAACAAAGAACTAGTGCCTAAAAAGAATCTGGATTTGTTGGGGAAAAAAAATCTGGATTTGCGTCATCGATCCGACCAAAATGGAGTACTACGTACTTAAAGGTCTAATCATCCTTCATGCCGAATCTAAATTCCAAACAATGTACTGTAATTGATTCACCAATAAGCATCACATATATGAGATCACCGAAATCACCAGGGATTAGAAACAGGTGCCCAAAGCCCTAAACTGTGTGGATTGTGGCTGTCAGGGCTGTGTTGATACTAGGGATTAAAATTTTGCCGAATTCAGGAATTTGAAAAATGGCCAAATTTTTAACGAATTTTTTTTTTTATCTTTTAGCCAATGAAATAAAATTACAAAACGAAATTAAAATCCCCGATTGGTACAGGCTTGCAGACACATGACTGTTGTAAAGTTGTTTTGACCAACACAGTGTAAAATATGAAGATGCATATATGTCTGTACCCTCCTGTACTACCAGCATAATTAAGCACAAAAATATGGCAAAAAAATTCAAAGATCAGACGTGTAGACATAAGAATAAAGAAGAGCAACGGGCACGTGCGCGCGCATGTGCATGGGCATGGTGGCATACCTTGCGGGTGAACGAGACGTCCGGCGCGGGGATCTCGACGACGCAGGTGTTCGTCGCCATCCCCCACCCCTCCACCGCCGGCATGCACTTGCACCGCGGCATCGACTTGCGCTCGTACGACAGCGAGTCCACCCGCGGCCCCGCGAACAGCGGCGCAGGCGTCCCGGGCGTCGCCGGCGCCGACCCGTTCGGCGGCGTCGACCCCGCCTCCATCACTGATCTCTTTGCTACTTGCTTCCTCTCTCTCACACACACACTCTCTAACTTTTTTTGTATTTTTTAAACGACTGGCAGTGCAGCAGAAATAGGAGACGGTGTACTAACTACATGATTTGGTGGTTTTTGCAAAGGTAATGCTACGATACTGGCCGGATTGGCTTCAGGATCATTAGACCACGACTGATGGCTGCTGCTACAGATACATGCTGGGTTTTTTTCCTAATTTTTTTGTTCTTTTTTCAGCTTGGTGGCAAGCAAAGCAAAGACGGTGGCGAAACTTACATGATCTGGAGGTTTTTGTTGATTTTGTGCTAAGGAATCAGTGGGGGCGTATCCAGCCTACCAACTTACGCCTCGCTTCGCAACACCGATGCTTTGGTTGTGGCTTATTTTTTTGTGCTTTTTTCTTCTTCTGGGATTTGGATTTTGGACAAGGATCGGAGTTCTTACATGCTTCACAGGTTTTTCTCAAGGTTTGGCTAAGGCGTAATGGGTGCGGAGGTGGCGTCCAGCTCTCTCACAAGAACAGTCTCTCTCTCTACCTTTCTCTTGCTAGGATTGGGGGAATGGAGAAAGACACATGCGACGAACAACAAGAACACAAGATGCAATGCAATGGAGATGCAGGAAAGAGCAGTGGAGGTGATCGGCTGGGGAGGCGGGAGCAGAGATGGGTGATGGGTTTGGAGGGGGAGACGGTGTGGGTGTGTGGGGCTGTGTCTATTAGCAGGTCACAGGTGCACATGAAGGGGATGGATCGAGGTCAATGGCCTCTCTCTCCACTTGCGAGGCATCTGATCTCCCAATTGCTCTCGAATAGTACGCAAACTAAAAGATCGGGGCCGGTGGCATCATCATAATTAAGGATTGCTTCAAACTAGTTTGTTTAAGCAAGCTCATGACAACACAAAACCGATGGCATCATCATAATTAATGAGTGCTTCAAACTAGTTTGTTTAAGCCATCTCATGACAAAACAAAACCGTGGAGTAGCTGCCTGCCCGGGGTATGTACAGTAGCAGGCTCCATCTCCATCGAGGATTTTAATAGGAATTCTGAAGGAAAGAACCCCACGGAGTCCTGCAAAATCCTTGTGAAAATTCTGCAGAAGTCCTACGTATTAAAGTATATATAAGTGAATTATCAGTCTTTTCTCCCTCAGCTTTGGCTCTTCTGTTAATTGGTCGGTGTGCAGTAGCTCAATACGGTACAAGAGTTTTATGTTTCGAGTTTGAGTCTTAGCTGGCTTAATTTAATAAAATAAATTGTTGTTCGCTTCTATTTGCATAAACGATTTGACCAATCGTCGGTAACTTGATATTTCCTTTGTCACGAAAGATTGTTGTTTTGAGTTATGTGTAGTCAACATGTTTTATCTTTGACCTCAATATATTTTTAAATATTTTGATTGAACTTTTGAAAATGATATAGCTAGATTTGTCTTGAAAAATAGTTTTAAAATATTATAACTTTATTATATTTTGTATACATTATACACTAGCAACTAGTGGTTAAAATAGTATATCGGTAACTGTTTCGACGTTCAAAACAGTATTATTTCGTGACTGAAGAGAGTATGTTACACCAATGTTATCAATTGTCACCCCATCAGAAAGGCCATCAATGGTATACGTGCTTCACCAAGCTAGTTAATTTCTGAAGTCTTGTTCCTGCTGCTTCGTTTTGTTCTTTCACTATTATATTAGGTCTGGGACTAATCATTGCACCCTGATTGATTTGGAACCCGGTCCAATGAAGCCCTCGTTAAAATATTAGGTGCATGTGCAATCTGATCGACACAATGGAAGATGATATTAGTTTTCCGAAAATAAAACTCATAAACGTTAAATTTGCGGGTTCAATTCAAAACAAAC
Organism: Phragmites australis; assembly: GCF_958298935.1. NCBI lineage: Eukaryota > Viridiplantae > Streptophyta > Magnoliopsida > Poales > Poaceae > Phragmites > Phragmites australis. Next base: position 3,556,119 of record NC_084941.1, on the reverse strand, counting down.
AGAAGATAACCTCAAGCAAAGTAGGAGCGAGCCCGAGCCCATTTACACCGGTGAATCCGAAGATTCCGAACAGGGTAGGCACAAGCAAGTGTAAAATTGCATTCGTCAGGTTGGCAGCAGACATCTGAGCTGCATGTACATATACAATTGACCCAGTAATAAAAAGAGTTTAAGATGTGGATGTACGTCTCAGTTGCGGATGTGGAGGTACGTTTAGATTTTCAAAGTTCGAGTTTTTTTAATGTGAATTTAAATGTCTATTTTTTAAAATAAAAAAAGAGCTTACTGTACCAGCTTGGGGAAATTTATAGGCCCGCATGTCAGTGACTGTTCAGATCAGTAGATTCACAAGATCTTCGGAATCTGATCGAGCATGTAGTAGAGTGTTTCGTTCTTTTTCTGAACTAGAACTGCATCATTTTGGTCAGTGCCGTGAGATTTTGAGACCTCTTTCCACTTGATCGTGTCTTTTTTCTGTCTTATCACTATCAGGTTCGCTTTTGCTGGAACACGGATTCGTGCTGGTGCAGAGTATGGTTCTGATTTTCTGAACCTCTCTTGTCAGGTCAATCCTTCTACAGTCACGTTGTCCATATGTTCAGACCGGCGCCAGGACATCCTGGTTTCAAAGCCATGTCTGACTTTTGCTAGTCTGATCAATGCACACACTGCATGACTAGGAGCGTTAACACTACTTGTACCTTCGAGTCTCGATCCAAGGTACCTGGAACTTCGAGTACTCACATCGTGGAATACTGGAAGTCTGGAATGAATCCAGTGATGGAAACCTCCGTTGATGATGGTTGATGAACACAGGTAGTTGCTGGGGTTCCCTCAAGCGGTCAAGCCTCCGAATGATTGCCCCGGAGTCGGCACTGTTTGATAACGCTCTAGCTTTTAGTTTTATTTTAATCTAAAGTTTGTACTTAAATAAAGTGATTTAATTATATATTTTTAGTTTAAAATAAAAACAAGATAATTTATTCAAATATCTTTAATATATCTCTAACTCTATTTCTAATTTTTTTTAAGTCAGAGACATCCAACTTCAAATATTATTAGAGTTAGAGCTTCACAGCCATGCAATGATGCAAGACGAATAGGTCAAACGAATCGGAGTCCGTGGCTCGAGCTAACCAAACCAAACACTATGATGTGATGTTTCCGTACCACAAATCATTCCGGCGATGTCTCTCGCGGTGAGCAAGGTCTCGCTACGTGGTGAGTATCCGGGAAGCTCCCCCGTGTTTTCCAAAAAAAAAAAAAAGCATTCTGTGGTTAATCGCAAGAGCCTCTTGTCTGCTTAAACAAATTAATGCTCTGGGTCCAGACTCCAGAGCAGGAGAATCATCGATGGGTGAAGTGATGGCCCGATTCGGCACACCTTTTCCTCGAGCGGAGCACGGCGTGGCGCAGCAAAACCTAGGTTAGCTGCTAACACGGAGACTGAAAAAGATTAGAGATGCTCGCAAACGTGGCGCAACAGTTTGCCCCATTGATCCCTGCTTTATACTTTACACTTAATTCGAATCAAATACCACTGAACTTTAGAAGAAATCGAAACCGTATTATATTGTAATAATAAATTAGGCTGTGTATATTGCAGGTTGTAGTTTTCGTAATCTAAAAGAAGAAACCGAAGCGGAAAAAACGCTTTTTGCTATAGCAGCACCTAGCACCTCTTATTAAACACTAGTAAATGACAGCGGCAGCATCCTATACCGCCGGAAAGTTAAGTGAACCAAAGCATCCCGTCACTAATAAGAAATCGAAGCCGTAATATATTGTAATAATGAATCCAGCTGTGTGCATCACATGTTGCAGTTTTTATTATCTAAAAGTAGAAATCGAAGGGAAAAAAAAATGCTTTCCGCTGCAGCAGCACCTAGCACCTTTTATTAAACGCTAGTAAACGGCGGTGGCGGCATCCTGGACCACCGGTGTTATGAAAATGCAATACAAGGTAAGCTTCCCTGATCTCGTCCAATTAAAAATGCAGATGCTTTTTTTCCCTTTCTGAAACGACAAGAAAAAAAGGCAGATGGTTGTGCCAATTGTTCTGTGTTCTCCTTTTTTGCACGGTGAAGTTGAGTGGATGCAGAGATGAATGATAGCCTGCCCGGCGCTGCTCTTGCTGCTGGCGTGGATGAACAGAGGAAAGAGGATGGCATGGCGCCACGTTGAGACGATGCCTTTCCTTCCTTGAGCGGCCTGGACGCTACGATCTGCTTTGAGGACGGTAGGCAGGATTGCCCAGGTTACAAGTGACCGTGACAGGCAGAGTGGCTACTGAAGAAGGCAGATAGATTCTTCGCCTCATGCAAGCTCTGACGATGTGTTTGCCGTGACCCTGAACAAAGTTCAGCTACTACACACCCGCTTAAGCTCCCACGCAGGCAAGCTACCTTACGTGCGTTCGTCTACCTTAGTAGTAGACAGCTAGCTTTAGCACTTTGTCACCTGCACAGCATGGATCGGTGCAGTAGCAGGGGTATGGATGGATGGATGAAAGAAGCAATTGTTCTGCAAATGCGTTTAGATCCTTAAAACTGCCCGTCAGCAGTAACCGCGGTAACCATACAATAATTTGGTAGAATTAGATAGAATCCGATTAAATTTTATCAAGTTTTTGATTTTTTTTTTTGAATTGGTAATTTGAGTTTGATCGGTAATCGTTCGATTTATACATACGGTGCGGACCGAATCATCCAATAATTATGATATCAAAGTAGTTATCGACGATAAATTAAACCCTGACTCTGGCCTTTTGTTGTAGGCCATCAATCCCACGCCCAAAAGGAGATCGAGATCCTTGAGACTTGACTGCTCCATTGATCTCCATCCGATGCCTGATGCTTACAGAAGTGCTGCATCGTGTTTGATGATGCTTACAAATTACCGGGCTGCGAAAACTGTAAAAGCCTGCCGATCCATCGTGCGATCTCCTACCCCCCTGGAGAATGATCCGTCAGCCGCCCTGAGTGGCATTCCAAAGCAGCGCTGCGTGCAGCGGTCCCTCCCTCAACTACTCACGATCACTAAGTTTTATTACGGGACCTCGACAGTCGACACCATCTTCAAAAGTAGGCTATGATGCTTCAACAGCCTGCTACTCAGAGCGAAGGTACATGGGGAGCAGAGAGTGTGGATACATCCACACAAAAATCGAAAATTAATGTTAACCTTTAGAATTTTATCTCTATTATATCCTCACGGTTCAAACTACTGCGACTACAGCAGGCTGCACAGACTAATATCGAACATAAAATTGTAAATAAATAAGATCTTATATCCTATCCATTTCGCTCTAGCTTCGTGACTGCTACTACTATCCTAGTCCAGGCTCCAGGCTATGCTTCAATTTCGGTAGTAGGCTGGGCTTTGGGCCTCAACTGCAGTGATTGGCATGCTGGCATCCTAACATAACAATACGGGAAACAACATGATCGTCAAGTGGATAGCTGAATTTCAAGATCCGTTGTGCCCTGAAATCTGAAGCGAAACGTGTGGCGAGGAAGCGTTTCTTTCAGGCCGTCCGCTCTGTTCTCTGCCCGCGTGGAGGCCGGAAAATGACGCACCATCACTTCAGATGCCAAGCGAACAATCGAGCATGGAAACGTTGGCCTCCCTTGCCCTGTTTTGAGCAGGGAAAAGGCTCCACTTTTCCTGGTGGCATGTAAGAGACTTGGGCTGCTAGCTAGTATATTTTTTAAAATTTATATAGATTTTATTATTTATAATTTCTCATACCTCACATAGTAGAGAGATATTAAAATAAAAATCATTTTATATTATGAGAAATTATAAATGACAGGACTAGAAGTATACTTTTAATGGCTGATGCGAGGGCCACGGAAATAGATAGATCCGAGTGAAGTCAAATGTAAACAGTAAATTATAAGAATATAAATATTATTCTGACGTTAAACACTATAACAGAGTTATTCATATACTATAGCAATATTACTGTTTATATATTATTGTAACAATACTGTAGCATTAAAATCCTAACAGTTCATATGTAATCTAACGTCTCACGATGAATAAAGTCAGGTGATTTCGTTCCACGCCAAGTCAGATGATCCCCGTTCGTAACGGACACGGCGACCAACATGTCTGTCCTCGTCTTCTTCGTGGCGATCGTAGATTCACAGATAATGGCGATGTGGCGCCCTGACGAGCACTGGCTTTCAAGCCATAAAGCATGGTCTAATACTCTAATTGTTCAATCTGTCGCGCGATCTTGACAGCTTCGGCGGTTCAGGAAGACGCATCAGGACAAGAACCGAGCTTACCGCTTACACAGTGCGTCCATTCTTCAGTTGTTCACTGTAACAGCAGCTGGGCATGGTCAATATAAGAATTCGAGCTGGTTAAGAGAAGAGTTGAGCTTGCCTTAGCACTTGTCAGAGGTACGACGGCGACGGATCTAGCAACCCGATTGATCAATGCAACACTCTATCTCTAAAATTATTAATAACTTAACTCACTCGTAAGATGAATTCGCACACGCATTTTTTTATATTTTTATTCTCATTACATGTAAAAGAGTTAATATAAAGATATTATGTTTACAACACAAAATATTATAAACTGATTCAAACTTATTTAAACTATTAAGATGATATAGACAACACAGACTAAAACAAAAATACTAAGATATATTTAGTTGTGTGGATAAGAGTGAATGGAAGATGTGTAAATAGTGTGATCAGAAAAAAAAAAGAATATATCGTGTAGAAGGGGGAGATCGTGGAAATCGACCGGACGGAGCCATTCTGAGTGCTCTTTAGTGCTCGTGTATGTGTGTTAATGTTTTTTTATTTACTTCTTTATTTTATCTGGAGTATAAAAGTGGTCCAAATTTTTTAAATATTTTTAGAGTTCACTAGCAACCCATTTTAATTGTTTTGATAAAAAAAAACATAAGCCAATATTTAATTAAAATTCTTCAAAGAAGCCTACTTTTATAACTTATAGCAATTTATATTACCTCAAATAAATTTCCAAAAATTAGGAAAAATCCACTAATATTTTTCTCATGTGATGTACTAATTTATAAAAATATTTTCAACCATAGGTTATTTAGTGAAAAGATGAGTTCCTTCGCAACACTTCATTTATGTGTATTTTTATGATTTAATGTGATATTCTCTTCTTAATTAAATTTGAATTTAGACAAATTCAAATATGCACAAATTCATCTATATTATGCATAATCAAAGGATAAGTTCACCAAAAAATCTTCATAAACAACTTAGTTCATCCAATCCATCCAACCAAATATAAAACTAACTCATACTAACCACTCTAATTCTATCAACCAAACAGAAAACTAGCACATCAAATTCATACGAAACAAATAAAAAATTAATCATCATGTCTTGAAAAAAAGAAATAGACATATCCCACCTAATCTCGCCATCTAACCAAACTTTAAAAACAAGTGAGTGATGCCTAATGGCCAACGCCAGCCACCCAAAATCGCCGATAAAGGGAGGAAGGCATCGGCAATTTGCCATGATGCCGATAGGAGAAGATGAGAGAATTTGTGCTCGCCATAGGGAGCCATATGCTAGCTGCAGCAGTCTGGCAGACAGGCCATGGTGTGCCACTAGGTAAATGGAGTGTACTGTACTAGATTGATCATCGCCATCGACGCATAATGCAGCACATGATTACTTGACTAGGACACCTCATCTTGTGCTTAATTAGGTGCTAATTAGTCATATATACACAGTTGAGGAGAAGGGGTAGGTAAGAGAAGTAGTTCTGAAGTCTGAACCCTGATCCACAGGTGGATGCCTTGCGATTTGCTGACAAGAAGATTCACTGAACAGGACAGCACGGAGTACCTCACTCCATGTACTCTTCATGTGGGCGCAGGTGATATTGAGGTGCGTGCATGGATCAGCAGAAAACCTAAGTTGATAGGAACAGATAGACAATTCACTTGCGCTTCAACCAGTGATGGATGGCGCGGCTGATGGATAGCATTTTTGGAAGCCTGAAATAGCAAAGCGCCAGCTGCGCGTGCGTGCAACCCTGGTCCATGAATCGTTCAATCCATCGAACAGGCGGAGCATCTGTTCTTGGCAGCTCAGCTCAGGCACATGCACTGGCAACATCATCCACACCGAAATCGCCATGAGTACTTGAAAGTGCAGAGCAAAAACTTGAGGCCAGGAAGGAGGCATCGTTGGAGGTAAAGCTATCGGTCGCCGCGCTAGGAGCGACGCTGGCCTCTAGACTTCCCTTTTGCTCGCCATTGGTCGCCGCTGCTCTGCAGGCCTTTTCTACTCTTTGGCATGCGGCAGATATATGCTATGATCGCGCGGTAGTGGGAGACAGGAGGGAGAGGAGAGTACTGCATTGCTCGATGGAGGAATGAGACCAATCAACCATGCACAAGACCAAACAAGAACGTGATCTTGAGCTGTCACTCGAAAATCACGGTTCCACGACGCAAAATCGATCGACCGGTTGCCTTGCCGACAAATTGATTCCGGGTAGGATCACATCGCCGGTCGATCAGCTAACAGTAATCATGGATCATAGCAGGCCAGTCCAATAAAACATATGGAGCAGAGCGCGATAAGAAGATGGCACACGGCCCTGGCTAGCCATAGGCCTCAGACCAATTTGCTGCATCACGGCAGCTGCAAGCAGATCCATGCTTCGTCCTCTTGCTGTGTATACTCACGCGTGGCCGGCTCGCTTCGGCCGCACTCGGCGCGGCCGACGTGACGGCGAGTCGAATCTAGTTCGCCCGGCCGTGCCGGAAGCCTCCGCGGCCGCTGTTTTAGCATATGGTTACGTGAAGCTTTTCTTGGATTAGGGGACGGGTGGTACGGGCCAAACGGTTAGAATCGTTTTTTTAATAATGGAAAAGAGATTTCAGCCTTTGCAAACCATGGTGCACACAATCTAATTCGTTATTACAAGTTGCTGCAACATGCAAGCATATTATAAAGAGCACGAAAATAAAATAACATGCTACATGATTATTAAGATATCAAGAGTCGCCTAGCCTATTATTAATCCGTCATCTATTTTTGACAAAGAACTCTACGGTAACTTTGATGGGCCAACAGAATTATGCAGGTTTGAACTTTGAAAGGCGGCGAGAGGATGCCGGCGATCAATTGGAATGTGGTATTCGTGCACTGTCTGCGGCGACGATGGTGGATCCGATCGTTGTTCCTCTCACGTGGCTGCCAAGTTATCAGAAACTCTGAAACCACCGGCCACAATGAGGGGATAGTGAACAGTGTCTCTTGTGGGATCTTACATTATTCATTCACTATGTACACCTGGCAACCAACAGATGAGATCAGAGTTCGAAAAAGTTTGCAAATACACATTTGGTTTAACCTATCGAACTCTGAACTTTAACCAGACAATACATATGTTACTTTGTCACTCTTGTAGGTTAGGCAAGGATTGGCCTGGCCATGAGCAAAACAAACTTGATTTCACTTTCAGTGGTGAGTGTGTGGTGGGCCTATTGAGCCTGCCAAAAGAAACGGAAGAAAATTTGTTTGGCAAGGTCCAAGCAGTAAAAGTATTCAGCCCGATTGCATGGCCTAGGATGCATCATGATGTGCTGTGGGCCTTTGGGACTCTAACCAGTAGGTCATGTTTATTTTTACCGCTGATTCAAATTTATTCTCACTAAATTATAGATTATAGGATTTTAAGTAGTTTCTAGATTGGAACAGTTTGTTTTAGATTTTACTTTTAAGTCTAGAATCCATAATGAGAATAAAAAACAAAGACCTAAATCAACCTTCGTTCGTTGAAGTAGGCTCACCGTTTCCTAAAAGGAAAGGAAAAAAGAAAGAAAAAGCCTTGCTGTTGCCAGAGACGCCTCTGGCCAATGTTCGATCCAAATTTAATTCGCTACCTCGACACTAAAATCGCCCAACGCCACTAAGAACTGCCACATGTACAGTAACAGTAATACGCCGGGGAAACACGATCGAATCAAACATTCTGTGGACACAGACACACGCCCCAAATGGAAAACCTCAAGATCGGGCTACCCATGCCAGCCTCTCCTTAAACCAGACATTTTTCCTTGAGAGAATCAAATCAAACCGGTCATTAATTTCTCCCAAAACCACAAAATCCCGCAAAAAAAAATGACCCCCAATTTTCGACACGTAAAAAAACATAAACGAAGCACTAATGCCACAAAAAAGTCATTAATTTTGACATGTACGGTGATATTTTGGCACGTCTGAATAATACACATTTGGTTTAACATGTCGAACTTTGAATTTTAACCACACTATACATATGTTGCTTTGTCACTCTTGTAGGTTAGGCAAAGGATTGGCCTGGCCATGAGCAAAACAAATTTGATTTCAGTTTCAGTGGTGATGTGTGGTGGGCCTGCCAAAACTGCTTCCCAAAAGAAACCGAAGAAAAATTGTTTGGCAAGGTCCAAGAAGTAAAAAGTATTTCAAATTAATTAATCTAAGGCTATCTACCAATTATCTTTAGTTTAATCAATTACACTATTTTTAAAATTTTTGCTCAATTTAAAAAAGATAGTGTTATTCTCTCTGTTCAGAAATAGTACATTATTTTTTTAAAATCAAATTTTATGTAGTTTGACTAACATTTAATTAAATTATAAAAATATCTAATGTATAAAAATATATAAATAGATTCATAATTTAAAATAATTTCACACCATATAGTTTGTAACTATAAATAATATATTTTGTAAGAAATATTAATCAAAATATAACTTAGAAGATCGAGTCTAAAAATACATCTATTATTTTAAAAAAATATTAATTAAGATCGATAAGTACATTTAGATTCACCAGTTACACCGCTACTCCCGATTGCATGGCCTTGCATGCGTGTGCTGTGAGAAACACCCCCGATTTTCGGCACACGTAAATAAACATAAACGAAGCACTAATCCCGCGAAAAACCGGTCATTAATTTCGACACACGTCACAAAATCCCGGAAAGAAAGTGACGACGCGATTTTCGAAACAATCACTCCGACCACGGGCAATCAGACGGCCAGCTGGCGACACCCAACGGGCCCCACTGCGAAAGGAAATCCGAGCCCAACGGGTCGCTACCACAGCGGCCCAACTCAACTCAACTCGAACTTTCCACCGTTCACATTGCCTTTTCTCATCTCTCTCTCTCTCTCATCTCTCTCTCTCTCTCTCCTCCCAGCGTCGCACTCTCGGCGAAGAGTCCCGGCCACGCGCAACCTTCGCCAAACGCAGCTGCTTCCGCCGCCGCGAATCCCCCCCGATCCGTCGAGCTCGAATCGAGTCCGCGCGCGTATCCCGAATCCAGGTACGGGGATCCCTTGGCTCGTGCCGCTAATTTGCTCTCCATCTGATGCTTGGCTGGTTTGGAGGGGAACGATTTAGCCCAAATTTTTTGGGGGAAAGTTTCGGTGAATCTGTGGCCGATGGATCGGGAGTAGTATCTAATCTTTTTCGAGTTCTTCGCATAGATTAATCCAGTGCTCTTCTGATTAGGGTATGGACGGGGTGCTCTTCTGATTTGCACCCAGTTTTGGTAGTCCAGTGCGGTTAGGGTATGAACGGGGTGCGTGTGAGATGCCGTAGCGAACGTGGAGTCTAGTGTACTGGGAGCGTCGCTAGGGTTTGTAGATTGAGTGAAGGCTTGTCCCTTAAGTGAATCGAGGGGAAAAAACTCGTCCAGAAAGATGAGAAGCGTGGGCAGTTTTCACACCGCAAAGTGCTGTTACCAACATGTGTATTGCTTCTATCCATAATGCTTGTGCTGTGAGTCGTGTGTTGCCTTGCTTGTGTGGTCAATTGCTAACTGGGATCTCTGCTTCGATTGCAGCGGAGATGAGTCGCGCGCACGACGGGCACAGGTCCTTCTTCCCTGTGGGGAACCCCTTCCGGATGATCCTTCCGAGGGGAGCCCACCTGTCACCGAAGCTCGCGGAGCTGCTCGCGTCGCATGAGGATGGCCTGGCCTTGAGCTTGAGGAAGCTCAAGCCGGAGGACACCTCAGAGGTGCTCACCTTGTCATGGATGAGGCTCGCAGTGGATAGCTTATCGGAGCTGCACACCAACATTGCCACCCTGATCACCGAGCTTGAGCTGCCCGTCTTGGATTGGGATGAGAAGTGGGTGGACATCTACTTGAACAGCAGCGTGAAGCTGCTGGACATTTGCATCGCGCTGAGCTCAGAGCTCGCTCAGTTGGATCAGGGGCAGCTGCTCGTGCAATATGTTCTGCATGTGTTGGACTCTGGGAGCAAGGTGCCGTCGCAGGAGCAGCTCAAGAGAGCTGAGGCGTCGCTTAAGGAATGGATGGAGAAAGTGCGCATGAGGTCTCTTAGGCTTGAGAACTGCTTGGCAGTTTTTCAGGAGCTTGCTGGGAACCTTTGTCTGATGAAGGTTAAGCATTCTGCTAAGGGGAAGGTGCTCATGCGGGCCTTGTATGGAATTGAGGCTGTTACAGTCTTTATCTGCAGTGTGCTTGTAGCGGTACTGTCAGGTAGCTCCAAGCCACTGGTGGAGTTTGATGTCCCTGAGAAATTTGGTTGGTCTAAAGCCTTCAATGATTTTCGTACTGCTATCAATGGGGAGCTTAGAAGGCAATTATCCAGAGGCAGTGTTGCAGCTGTAAAAGAGCTGGAGGAAGTTGTGGCATGTGCTAGAAAGCTGCATGGATTGATCAGCACTGCTCAGCTTGAAGAAGAGAATTCCAACCTGGCTCGTGCTGTTAGCCATTCAACGGAAGTGGTCATGTCAGATTCTGCTGCCCAGGAAGGAGCCCATGAGGATAATCCTAAATTGGCTGATGATACTAGCCGTGAGTGTGAAGTAATCATGCTACAGAGTATTACAGAAGGAATGGGTATAACTGACATTAAGGAGGATGCCAAGACTATGAGCCATACAAAAGAAGTGATGATGCTTGAGAGAACAAGCTACGGTGAACACCAAGATGATAACACAGAGCAGGCCACTGGCATCGGCAATGAAACCAGTGGCTTGGAAAGGGGAGAACAGTTGCTGAACTGCATCTCCAGCATGTCGAAAAGTGCCAAGGGGCTCCGGCTCGGGTTGGACGAGGTGTCCAAGCGAGTGGGGGACTTCTTCCAGATCGTGCTTACAGGACGTGATGCGTTACTGTGCAATCTCAGGATTTCAGATGGGAGCAAGGTTGCCGCTGAGGTCAGGTCTTAGTATGCTCTGCAAATATGTATTCTGTGTAATGTCTGTATGCACAACTTGGCATCGGCAGCACATCTTTATACGTGGTTCTTCTGACTTCTGGCCCCTGCTCAGCCTCACCAAAACTAAGCTGGGGCCAGATCCCAGCGGCACTGTGCATAATCATGTGCTGCTAGTTGAGTTGTGCTAGTCGTATATGGTTTGTATTCGTAGGTTCTTTACAGTTCTTCCCCTCTTTTTGGTCAGTAGTAACTAGTAACTAGAATGTTGTTGAGTAAATACTAAATACTGTGTTGTCGAGTTGATGTTGGTGGAATGTAGAACGGCGAGAGTGCAGTAACTGTATGTATGCTCATGTGTGCCGGTATTTGAGATGAAAATGCATTGCAAAGTGTGAATCCCTGTCTTATATATCTTGCACTGATATGGCCAACTTCCTGTGTGCATGTACATCATCTTGCCGTTTTGGTTGACCTGCTTCCACGAAGATGGTGTGTTGTTGCCTTTGTCCTCGTGGGTTTGGAATTCTCGTTCCATGTGAAATATCCATTGCTCCTGCCATTTTGAGTGTCTTCTGTCAGAAGCAAAATTGTTATTCCCTTCCTGAAGAAGACCGATTAGTATTCAGAAAACACAGGATTCAGGCCTTCAGCCCAAACAGGGAGATAAGGAGTCTACCATAATTGCTATTGCCTTCTAGATTAAGTATGGAATCTTTGAATGGTCTTGGATTAGTCTCTAATAGAGATAGACCCTGTTCGCAAACGTGCTGGGCACTCTATTGACTCCAAGAAAAAGGCCATCTAAAGGATTGATTTTTAATATAGTATTATTTTTAATCCTGTTCATCTTCCTTTTCAGTTTAGCCACTGTTAGGCCATGAATAACGTCGTGGACGTGTCTGTCACTTTTAGGTAAGATTTACAAATACATTTTACCTTCGAAAACCGCTCCGCGGCTGTAATCACGGTTATCGTGGTAACTGCACAGTAATCTATGAAATTCTGTAGAAACCGATCAAATTTTATCAACTTTTTTATTTTTATTAATTTTAAGTTTAAGTTTGGTCGGGTAGCCGCTCGGTTTATAAAAACGATGCGAACCAAATCTTCCAATAGCTGCGATAAACGATATTTGTAATCCTGCATGGAGGCAATTTCATCGATTTTCTTGCCACCGTGGTGCTTGCTTAGGAGTCGCCGCTTTTTTTTTTTTTTTTTTTTCTGGTAAGACGGGAGTCGCCGCTTGACAAAGCGCCTGCGCTACCCACAGTCATGGAAGGAGTACTCGAGGAACCGTAATTAGCTTAATCAATTAACTGGCAAAACAAAGTCTTGTGCGGATGTTTCACGATTCTCTATCTTTAAGCGTCTATATAACCAGAACTATAAGCTTGCTAGAATTATTGTATTTGCGAGATTACGACGAGATTCATGTGCTCCTAGGATAGGAGACATGTTCTAGAAAAAAGAACAATCTCTCGCATGCCACTGGAAACTGCGTTTGACTGGAGACATTGGTGAACTTGCAGAATAGATTTGCGACCTTTCCCCTACTAGGCGACTGATCTTCTGGGGCCGATCTCTCTGGTTCCCTCTCCTCCGGCGCCGGAAGGGAGGGGGAACTGGAGCTTTGGGTATCGGTTGTTTGTACGTCTTAGTTTCTTTAGATCTAACTAGTTTTCTTTTAGTTCTCCTGTTGTTGAAGGTGTGGCGGGAGGATTTTGGTGTTTTCTTTCTCTTCTTCGATGTCGCCGTCGTCTGTGGTGCCAATTTCGAATTGGAGAGGTCGAGGTTCGTTGTTCCTTATCCTTTAGTGGTTGGGTCGGAAGTTTGTCTCTCCTGTGTGGAAGTTCTTTTGTTTTAGGCCGTCTTTGCTTCTTTTGGGGTTGCCCGAGACAACGCTAGCAAGGTTGTGCTTGTCGTGGTTGTCTCTGACAACACTACTGTTGTTGTTGGTGTCTCTGGCGACCTGGTGGCATCGGCCTTGACGACATGGAAACTTTTGCTTCTCCGAGCTGCCTGTGGCGATGTTGCCTTCTCCTGCAACATCTTCAAGGACGACTTCGTGAGGTGTTTGTTGCGTCTGGGTTGGATGTTTTCACCCCCTGGTTTGCAAGCTTGTTTCTTTGGGTCTTTGTTCCCCGGTTTGACGCCGCCGAAGTTCTTCTGGGCCTCCATCTTTGGTGCAGCTGGGGGTGGAGGTGACAATACTGATTTTCCTTTGCCGGTTTTGTCGATGAAGTCGTCGATGTACGTTCATTGGGTTAGATGTGCTCCGGCGGAGGTCCTGGAGCACTGGATCTTGCGGCTTTACAAGGTTTGGGCTTCTTCGTCATCGCCGACAGGTGGAGTGGATGATGGTGAGCACCCTGGTTTCGCCGATCTTTGCAGATCTGCTCTGGCTCGTCTACGGAGAGTTTGGTGGAGGCCACCGGAGTGGAGGAAGTTGGTGAGGATGAAAATGTTGTACTTTTTTGTATTTCCTCCTCTTTCCAAGGTGTTATTTATAACTTGGGATGTATTGTGCTCATCTTTTAATATATTCCACCTTTCGCAAAAAAAGGAAACTACGTTTAACTTTTAGTCAACCTTCAAAATGCCCATCCTATCCTTCTTCGTTCCTCTTCTAGTCTTTTCCTTCCCCAACTGCCTTGCCTGCAGTCGTGCGTTGTCCGTCGTGTCTCACGTTCCACATCCACCTACTCGCTACGCCGTCCATGTCGGTGTCCTCGCAAACCTGCGCCCTCTCCTTTCCGCTCACCCACCTCCTCACAGGCACCTGCATGGCCTTCATCGGCAGCTCGATTGCAAATTTCAATTTGATTTATGGCTGGGAATCAGTTCTGGCAGAGGGATGGGAGAGGAATTTAGGGATTGAGAAGAAGAATTAGGGATCCGAAAGATGGGGAGAGACGAAGAAGCTATTGTCACGCAGGCCACAAAGGGTAAAATAGCCTTTTTGCAAGACCGTCGCGGGTTGCCTATGAGAATCTGGTCGAAAATGGCATTTTCAGACAGAGAGTTTAAGAACACTAGCAGTAAAGGGTAAGCTAGTTTTTAGTGGCATATCTGGAATTAGGCAACCTTCCAGTGGCATATATAAAATTGACAAAAAAAAATGACAGGAGAAATTGCAGCTATCAATCTCTTTTAGCTCTGCCTTCTCTTCCATATCTGAATTTTATTTCTGAAGAGATTCTCCTATGATCAGATGGAAACTGGATCCTGTGACTTCGCTCGAAAATACTACAGCAGTAATATATGCCCGCATGGACATGAATTCGAAGTTGGAAAATACTACAGCAACATTGTAGCAAAATACTACACCGAAACTTACTGTGCAACAAATCCTGTAGCAACTGATCGGGACCTTCCGTTTTAGATAGCATGGCAGAATGGCTCAAAGTGAAGGTACTGTTGCCCTCTGACGTTCTGAAAAGCCAGAAGATCTGGTTCCGATCGGATGATGCATCAGGCTGCTCACTGTTCACACCAACTAGCTGTAAAGTAGTATAAACAACGCTATCAGCCTATCATCTCCTCTGTTCCATTTGGCACGTTGCTGAATTGATGCCACAAGAATCGATTCATCAGGGTATCCCATTCATCAGCCTTGACGTCAACGGCTATCCGGCTACTGAGAAGCTTCACTTCTTCTCCAGCTATTCGGCCGAGGAGACAGCGGAGCAGAGCAAGAAGACGCCGCCATGGACACACAGCTCCTGCTCCTCGCCGCCCTCCTCCTCCTCCCTCTCCTCGCCCTCCTGCTCGTGCAGCAGCACGGCGCCGTTGGTAAGGGCAAGAACGGATGCCGCCTCCCGCCGGGCCCGCTCGCCGTCCCGGTGATCGGGAACCTGCTCTGGCTGAGGCACTCCTCGTCCGATGTGGAGCCCCTGCTCCGCCGCCTCGTCGCGCGGTACGGCCCCGTCGTGTCCCTGCGCGTGGGATCCCGCCTGTCCATCTTCGTCGCCGACCGCCGCATCGCGCACGCGGCGCTGGTGGAGCGCGGGGCCGCGCTGGCCGACCGCCCGGCGGTCACGCGGGAGCTCCTCGGCGAGAACGGCAACACCATCTCGCGGTCCAGCTATGGGACCATGTGGCGCCTCCTGCGCCGCAACCTCGTCGCCGAGACGCTGCACCCGTCGCGGGTCCGGCTGTTCGCGCCGGCGCGCGCGTGGGTGCGCCGCGTGCTCGTGGACAAGCTCCAGGAGTCCGGGGAGGCGCAGGCGGCCCCCGTGATGGAGGCGTTCCGGTACGCCATGTTTTGCCTCCTCGTGCTCATGTGCTTCGGCGAGCGGCTGGACGAGCCCGCGGTGCGCGCCATCGCCGTCGTGCAGCGCGACTGGCTCATGTTCGTGGCCAACAACACGAGCGTGTCCGCGTTCTGGCCGGCGATGACCAAGCACCTCTTCCGTGGCCGCCTCCAGATAGGGTTCGATGTTCGGCGGAGGCAGAAGCAGCTCTTCGTCCCACTGATCGACGCTCGCCGGGAGCACAAGAAACAGCTCAGCCGAGGCGGCGACGCCGCTGCGTCAAAGAAGGAGACGACGTTCGGGCACTCGTACGTTGACACGCTCCTCGACATCACGCTCCCCGACGAGGGGGGCCGCTCGCTCACCGACGACGAGATGGCCAAACTCTGCTCCGAGTTCCTAACTGCCGGTACCGACACAACGTCCACCGCGCTGCAGTGGATAATGGCCGAGCTGGTCAAGAACCCGGCCATCCAGGAGAAGCTCTACGGCGAGATCAAGGCGACGTGCAGAGACGAGCAAGAGGAGGTCAGCGAGGAAGACACGCACAAGATGCCGTACCTGAAGGCCGTCGTCCTCGAGGGATTGCGTCGGCACCCTCCTGCACACTTCCTGCTCGCGCACAAGGCGGCGGAAGACATAGAGGTCGGCGGGTACCTGATCCCCAAGGGCGCGACGGTGAACTTCACGGTGGCAGAGATGGGCAGGGACGAGCGGGAGTGGGAGAGGCCCATGGAGTTCGTGCCGGAGCGGTTCTTGGCAGGCGGCGATGGGGACGGGGTGGATGTCACGGGCAGTAGGGAGATCAAGATGATGCCTTTCGGCGTCGGGCGGAGGATTTGTGCAGGGCTCGGCATCGCCATACTTCACTTGGAGTACTTTGTGGCCAATTTGGTGAGGGAGTTCGAATGGAAGGTGGTGCCCGGCGACGAGGTGGACTTGGCCGAGAAGCGCGAGTTCACCACCGTCATGAAGAAGCCGCTCCGCGCCCAGCTGGTGCGAAGAACCACTAATTGAACGCCAGAAATGCTAAACATCTTCCGAATAAACTTCTTTTTTTTGCTTCAAAATCAGTCGATTTTTTCGCTTTGTGATCTGTTCTTACTATTGAAGAGTAATCAACGGATTTAGAGTATTTTAGGGATTTAGGATAGAGAAGAGGAGCAGCCATAGCCAGTAGCAGAGTTGGAACCAAATCTTAGAGGTTAGCTTCTTTTTTTCTCGTCTACATATTTCTCTTCTTCTTTTCCACCTTCTCTTCCTCCCTCCTCCACCCCTTCATTTCAGTGGAGCTGCAGGCCTGCAGCCAGTAGGGTTGGAGCCCCTCAGCCCCCATGCTGGATCCGCTGCTAGCCATAGCGCAGAGAATACGAAAAACTCTGGATGGATACTGCTCCTGATCCTTCCTCTATTCTTTCATTTATCTCCCTTACATTTTAGACTTTAGTCTATTTCCTATTACATAATTAGAGCACACACCAATACTCCTGTCAAGATGGGGGCAAATATGTCATATAGACCCATCTTGCCACAAAATACGGTAAAAGTATACTCGGGCAACCCTTTAGTTAAAAAATCAGCCACTTGACTATTCAGTATAAATATGTAAATATTGATTCTCGTCTATCTCAGGCTGATCTAAAGGCATCTTTTCTTTCCACCATCCTACCTAATCTGCATTGATTTTTGATAAGAGCTGTATGATTTTTTTTTCTTCAAAATATGGGATGGTGAGAGGAAGATGTGCCTTTAAATCAGTCCCAGACATATAAGAATCAATGTTTGCAACTTTGTCTTGAATGGTTTGTTTATACCGAAGATTTTCCCAATTTATATATGGGAAACATATCATCTCTCGATTTAACTTCTCCTCAATGAAGTTACGATCAATTTTAATGTCCTTGGTTCAATCATGCCGCACTAAATTATTAGCTATATCAATATTTATTTTGTTGTCATAATATAGTATCAAATGCTGTGGAAAATCATCCAAATAATATTATAATTAATCACCAGGAGGATCATTATTCATAATCACAATCTCGATAATTAAACAGAATATAATTCCGGTAGTCCCGGTACGTGTTTTGTGCCTAAGATCGGAATACATGTTATCGGTGATATGGGAACCAGGGGTTCTCGAGTCCCGAGGCCAGGACAGCATAATGCCACGTGGCGCCATCCCTTGGGGTCCATCTCCTTGAGGGTCGAGAAAAGACAGTTCTGGGAGGGGTGCTCGGGGCCAAGAACAGTTGGTCCCCGAGTACTCGGAGTTCCCTGAGGATCTGAGAAGAGCCGGTTTTGGAAGGGGTGTTCAGGGCTATGAACAGTTGGCCCCTAAGTACCCGGAGTTCTTCGAGGACCCAAGAAGAGCCAAGTCCGGGAAGGGGTGCTCGGGGACATGAACAGTTAGCCCCCGAGGACCTGAGAAGCCCCACAAGGGCTCCACGGTGAGGTGTCAATCGGTGGGAAGCCCGATGCTGTATTTAAGAGGGAGCGTGGCCTGTCACATCCAACCACTCCCCCCACGCTTGTCGTACTGAGTACGTCAGTCCCTGCCACCGCCTGGCAGGGAGGCGTGGGGACAATTAATGCGACGGGTCTCATCGCACGTCACCCTGCGGGGCCCATAAAGGAAGTCGGTTTGGAGATATCGTCGATGGGCTCGAGGCATATCACCTGTCGCCCTGCCGCGTCAGACCATGTCAGACCCACTCTGACCGGACGGGCATGCGGGGATATTCAGCGGTTGGCTGGTGGGCCCCCCTCCTGCACCTGCTAAAGTTGGGGCGCAAAGCCCGACGGGACCGACCGAATGGCGTATTTTCAACCCCTGTAACATCAAACTGTAGACCCATAATTGTTGCTTTCCATTTATGGCGTACAGAAACTTGTGCCCCCGTTCTGGGCACGCCGAGCCTCCCCCTGGTAGGATAAAAGGGGGAGCACCTCGTAGCAAAACAGGTGACAAGTTCAAGCTAAGTTTTAGCAGGTTCAAGAGGTCGAATAGAAGTTCAGAAGCCAAGCTGAGATTCAACAAGCAAAAAGTAAAACCGAAGCTCAAGACTTAGACAAAAAAATCTTGTGACACAGAGATCCAGAGAAAGGCATTCCAAGAGCATTAATAGCACATCAGACACACAGGAATAGGGTATTACACTCCGTGCAGCTCGAGCCTATCTAAAATCCTTTTTGCATTTACTCCTACTAGCCGACGATCATCTGTCCCGTCTAGATCTCATACATTCACATTAACCCCACGTACGAGATAGATCCAGAATCAACCCCCCGACCGAATCTCAAAGGGGGTCCCTCAGGATCCCCGCTTGCGATGTCCATCCACCGACACATGCCCTCCAACAAATAGCATCACAACATAGCTTAAGAAAAAAATAAGTAATTAACATTTACATTACAAGTCTTTAGCATTCGACAGTTTACATCAAAAGAGAACAACAACTACGCAACAGAAACATAAACCTATACAACAAAAGAGAGTGGAGCCACATGCTCTTAGGCTCCATCCTAAAAGCACGACCTCCAAGAGTAGGATGCACTATTCTTGCCCGACACCCTGATCGGCAGGCACGAAGTAGCCAAACACCGGCTCTTCCTCACCAGCAGCATCTAAAAATGCAGGCATGAGTACGAAGGTACTTGCAAGACTTAAATCACATAGAGCACATATACATAGATCAACTCCAAGGATTATGTATTGAGCCATTAGCAAGAAAAAAGTCACATGGTTAAGTTAAACAAAAGCGGTAAGCAACCTAGATACATATGTGTGAGCAACTAATTTAACCAACAACATAAATCTATCCTGCTACAACCAAGTGAACATAAATAACTGGAACCATAAGAATATACATGTAACAAAGACCAACTCAACCATCTCACACATATCCAACCATCAACCACAAGCGAAAACTCTACGACCGATGCAGATAGACAGAAGCATACTCATGACCGAGAGCGCGGTATTTTGAAATATTTTTACACCCTGCAAGGGATACTCCTGGACTCACACGACTTGAGGATCATACGGCTTGCATGACCACACAGATCCATACAAGGGGTACTCATGTCAACCTTTCCCAATAAGTTTCAACCATTTGGATCATGCATTGCTCGGCGCGGAGGTATTAGAACTATTCCCGGAGCAAACTAGCACCTCTTATAAGCCCGCCCGCTCACACCGTCGATGTTCACGCCCAAATAATCACAGCTATAGAGGTATTCAGCTCGCCTTACCATTAGATCAGTATGTGGTGAGTAAGGTAAGTGCTAAAGCCGACTACACCGACGATCAGTGCTTAAACGACGCAAGCGGTCTACGGTGTCCAGGTTCCTCTCCCGGCCTGCCCCCAGGAGTTTCCTCCGGAGCAGATAACACCGCTAGCACCGTCCACATCTTGTCTCATACTCACCGCTCATCCAACTATCATCATCCCATATCCAACATTGTTATCATTGCGAAAGTAAATAACACCTATGCTCGCGAACGATGAGACAATTCACCGTTCTACTTCTACCGAATGACCTATGCATTGCTAAGCATTTCGATTTAACTTGTAATCTAGACACCAACAACATACTCAAGGAGACAAGGAGAGTTTAAACAACAATTGAAGGTACAAGTAATGCATTCAACATAGAATCTACTCACTTGTACCTGATCTCGACTCGACACATGCAACATACATAAGCATAGTTTATCAATTTTAGACTTCATTCAATTGAACAAAGGTACAATATGCTTAGTTATTTGCCTTGCTGCTCAGGTGGCTGCCTATAGTTACCCACACAACACTCGCAGAAATTCGAAAGATTGGAGTCGTCTTCGATCACGGTCGCCTCCCACTCCAACTCCTTATTCACTAAAGAAGAGCGCATGCAATGATGAGCATGAGTGAATGCAACAAGGTATGCCACAATACTTAACAACATGCTAGAAGTATAATACATGTGAAACAATGCAATACTAAATGATCTAAATGAAGTCTGGAAACTAACAGCCATCTGGAGTATCCGGGTTGGTTCGGAGTATCCGGGTTCGGACCCTCCTGGTGAACCTCCGGAAGAGGCGCTCTATTACTACCTTTTGCTTGTTTGACCCAGAGTATCCGGGTGAATCCGGAATATCCGGGTTCCGAAGCCTCCGGGTCATCCTCCGGTGAAGACGCTCGGTTAGCCACTATTTCAACTTAACTCGGAATCTCCGGGTTGGTCCGGACTATTCGGGATGTGCCGAACACTCCGGATGAGGCTCCGGGAGTGGCTTTTGGTTATTCGTTAACACAGCTACCCAGAATCTCCGGGCTTACACGGATTATCCGGGTGATACAGACTTGGGTTCTTCCACAACTTTTACCCCTCGGTGATGCGACTCACTTTACAAATTTGTGCTACACAAACGTATATATACCCTATACAAAGGATTTTAAACCCAACTTGCACCCTAAACTCTAATCAATTTTAAATACAATTCGACGGACGATTTCTGCTGAATCCGGAGTATCCGGGTGAGGTCGGAATATCTGGGTCAGCCAAGAAAACTACTCTCGAGTGGATTTTTTTGGTCGATTCGAGTTGTGATCTTTTCCAAACCTAAAAGAAACATGTTAGGGATAGTCCAAGGGTACTGGAACTTACTCATCAACTAGCAACACGACTCTAGAGCTCATATTCGCCAAAACTCTATTTTTGCTCCAAAAAGCTCAAGAACTTCCAGAACTACTCGATTCTTCCATAAAAAACAAAAATAAATTGGATAGATGAGTAGCTCATAAGCTAGAGAATGCAATAGCACCACATGTATACCTTGACCTTGCTCCTAGAGAGAGAAATCTAAGGGAGAGTGAGAGAGCTTGAGAGGGGAGTAGAGGGTGGGGGCTGCTGCAGCTGCAAGGTGGGGGTGTGGGGAGTGAGGGAGGAGAGAGAGAGAGAGCAGGTGGGGCTGCCCACTTGAGTGGTTGGGATGGTAGGGCCTATATGTTAGAGAAAGGAGGTATTTTTCAATGCGATTTCTATTCTTTTCTCTCCCAATTTTCTTTTTCTGATCCAAATGATTTTAAACGAATTACTCTAATATACCAAAACAATTCCCCTCCAATTAATTATGACACATGATTGAGCTAAATCTCACGATTATGGAATTTGAGACGTGACATGCTTGGTCTTAAACAATCTCAACTATGTTAGGAGGATTTGCAACCACAATAACTCGCACACACCATGTTCCATATATCGAAACTCAGTTTCTGTAGTAGACCATGTAATAACATTTTGCTTCTTACTCCGCCAGTGAACTAAACCAAAGGTTGAGCGTCTAACATTTAAAAAACTAGCTTAATCAGCATCAGTATAGTATTTAACTTGCAAGTTACCTTAGCGAGTATATAACAAACCTCTCCCGAAGCAACCTTTGAGACAACGTATGATTCGATAGATGGATTCCATATTCGATGATATAGTCTCATGTGTAAACTTGCTTACTATGACAAGGAGTGCAAGTGCATTCACGACGCGGAGGCGGCCGTCATCGGACGGGAAGGCCATGAGCCATGGGAGCAGATTCAGGGCATAGTGACTATTTTGGCAAAGGTTAGAACTCGTAGGGGTTTTCTGCATATATTTGAACCACAATTGAATCACGATCTATTTTAGGGGTGTTTCTATACATATTTGGAATCACGATCTATTTTAGGGGTTTTACGGGAAAATGTAAATTTATTGACTACAATCAACCCTTAGACGGGCAGGGTGCCACTGTTTGGAACTTCGGATCGAAAGTGTGCGGCCGGGATTGAGGATTTGAGACAGAGATCCGACGGGTCAAGGAGCTCCGACCGGCCACTGCCAGACCCCACCATGGCCATGGCGCCCCCGGTAGCTCGGTCACCCCGAAGGCATCCGTGCTCGCCAATTTGCTGCCACCCGCCTGCCTCGGTGCTCACCCCCCCCCCCTCTGCACCCAAACTAGAGAAGTAGGAGACAAGAGAGATGGAGGTCGCCGACTCCCGGGGAGGAGAGAGCATGGAGACGATCTGGTCAGCCCGCGTCCTCTCCCTTCGGGTACGATCACTGAAAAAGTTTCGTGCTCTTGCTACTTTCTGTCTGTTCCCCATACATCTACAACCTGAAGAATCTGTTGCTCACCGCGTCAGGGCCTCCTGCGATCAAATTGGTCGAATTAGGAATTACATGCAAAAAAAGAAAGTTCATCCAATGTACTCAGGAGATGAGATGTACTTTTGACGTGCACAAAGATTTCGTTGGACAACAAATATAAGTTGTAGTTCTGTGGAGACTGAATTGGAAGCGATGACGTCTGCAAAGATAGAAATGCATATCCTCAGTGGGGAACAAAAAATATACCTGAACGGTTATTGTAGTGCAGACTCGCAATCTCACCCAAATGAACAACCCAGCACAACTGCAAACCACACATATAGAAAAACTAGTATGTACTCTGAAATATATATTTCCGGTTTAATTCATAGTTTATCTTGTTATAATTGAAGTATATACCACCTTTTTTTTAGATATATGTACTTCTTTATAAGTGAAGTAAATATTTATTTTAGATGTATATACTATTTTTTAAAATATACATATTCCTTTTAAATATTTATTAGAGGGGGAGTATGTACACTCTGGAATAAAAAAACTATACACACACTAATGCTATGATCTATGAAGTTCATTTTGGCATAATATAAAACAGGAATATGCTTGTGTACGGTATGTCGGTATGCATTACAGAAACTCTAAGATTAGTTATTAGCACACTACATCAAATGAGCAGCTCTGATCATGTCAACATTGTCCCAACTAAGCCATGATCCGGACTATTTCTCATCTTGTACGGTTATGTTTCATATTTTAGGTGCGATGAAAAAAAAAATGCTATTTTTACTACATATGGTTGATTTGACTATCATGACAGAATCCCGATACCTAGTCACCTAGAGCAATCCTTTCCAAATGGCTTTGATTGGACCGGGTTCTACAAATATAATACAGGTGTAATTCTTATCTGCCTCCGTTGTCTACGATTCAGTTATGACTTCCAAAATGCTACTAATTTTTTTTTCTGTGTGAGACCACCTCAGCTAGGCGATAACACAGTTTGTCCAATTTTATGGTAGGTGCGGCCTTTTATGTTTGGGAAAATTATGAAAATACCATCGTAAAAAAGCGCTTATTGCTAAATACCATCACAAAGTTACTTAGTTGCTAAATACCATCGCAAACGCGAAAAACTCTGAAAAATACCACCGCCGACGTTAAAACGCTATGAACAGTACTCAACAACTCCAATTTCAAAATAGTGGTCTTCTGTTACTATAAAAATCTTAGAACTTTTTGTATGTGTTTCATAATCTATGTGCAACCCATTTTAATTAGATTCACCCAAAAAGCCTATGTAGAATTTAAACTAAAATTATCCAAAAATATTACTTTTATAACTTCTAACAATTATTAGAGCCTCAAATAAATTCCAAAAAATATGGTAAAATTTACTAATATTATTATTATGTGATGGAATAATTTCTAAAATTATTTTCATCCATATTTTATATGGTGACAATCAAATTTAATTAAAAGAAGAATATCACATGAAATAATAAAAATGCATTAAAATGGAGCATTACAAAGAAACTCACTTTTTCACCATATAACCTAATTATGGAAATGATTTTAGAAATTATACCATCATATAGTAAGAATATTAGTAAATTTTCCCAGATTTTTTGGAATTATTTTAGGTTCTAATAATTGTTAGGAGTTATAAAAGTAGTCTTTTTTGGAGAATTTTAGACTAAATTATACATAGATTTTTTGGGTGAGTTCAATTAAAATTGGTTGCACATGGATTATGGAACACATGCAAAAAGTTCTAAGATCTTTGGAGTAACAAAAGACCACTATTTTGAAATTAGAGCCGTTGAGTACTGTTCATGGTGTTTTAACGCATGCTATGGTATTTTTCAGAGTTTTTCGCGTTTGCGATGGTATTTAGCAACTTTACGATGGTATTTAGCAACAAACGCCCTTTATGTTTTGTATTGTTGATGCAGTGACCAATGATGCTGCCAATGACTGCTACATTTTATCTGTGTAACTTTTACATGGTAAAACTTAATTTATCTTGTCATTTTGCAGCTATGATTTCCCATTCAGCCTGACAAAGTATATTCCATTCTATGAAAGAGCAGAATACCATGACTATCATTAATCTGTAGGTGCCCAGAGCCAAAGCAATTTTGCTTCCCTTTTCACAAACTTTGATTGTCTATCTACATGGGACTGATAGAGTAAGTTCCTCCCTTACACAAATGCGCTATTAAAGAAATCCATAGAGTGCCAGATTACTGATGTAGAGTCTCAGTTCTTTGCTCTTTCAGGGTTACAGATTCCATAAGGCGTATCTAGCTAAGGTATTCTTCTACTGTGGATATCTTCTTCGGACATTTTCTATGCTACCTAAGAAATACCAATGCAAAGAATTTTCAATTGTTTAAAATTATTGCCTTCCAAATAAGCTATTAAGTTTATATTCGTCTGTCAGGAGTCAGGACATAAGCTGTGTCAACTTGTACCTGAGCAGAAGAACGTTCTGAAATATGTTGCCGATGTATATTTGCTTCCTGGGGAAACTTCAAAAGTTGCTGGATTTCTGTAAATCATTGCTCCACGATTAACCTGGACATGTCAGGCCGCCGCCGCCGGTGTGATCATGTTAATTTGATCCGTGTGGCAGTCTGCTTATTGGTACTGTTAGGGGAAATGGTACCGTGTGGATCTTTGTTCGATGATTTCGGTCACAATGGTTAAATTTTAAAAACCGAAACAGCGAGGTTAACGTTAAGGTAGGAATAATTCCCTTTATGCTCTGCAGGAGTTAAGTTTGAGAAGGCATAGCGAAGCTCAAATGCCGAAAGGGCGTGACGAAGCCCCATGGACAAATGGTGCAGCGAAGCTCTGAGATCGAAGGAAGATGACGCGAGGAACTTTGGTGTAACATCCTGAGTTTAAGCATGCCAATTAATTACAAAATTTACTCCAAATTAAAATCTTTTGAGATTAATTAAGCTAGCTAAGGGTTAAAGAAATAGGTATGTGGATGTATATATGCCAATATATATTTATACATTCCTGCTTAAGAGTGGTGTTAAGTTGCATAGGTATTTCAAGGTGCACTGCAATTAAGTTCAGAGTAGTCTATGCATTAAGTAGGTTCATATGTTTTAGTTTGAGATTTTTATGGTTCTTGTGTGAAGGTTTGAAATTGAATGACCCTCAATTTCAAATCTACTTCTAGATTCCATTCAGCTCCAATTCAATTGAGTTCGAATCCTTTGTTGCAAATCATCTTAGAAAGTCTCGAGGTCTAAGATCAGATATTCTAAATAAAGTTGATCTAAATCAAAAGTCAAATCCAAATTCAAATATCTCGATTTGAATTTAAACTTAATTCTTATCCCAATTATTTCTTTTTCCTCTTCTCGGGCTGAATTCTCCTTCTTCTCGCTTTCCCGGCCCAGCAACCGGCCTTCTCTCCCCCTTCTTCCTCCCGCACGCAACCCAACTAGGCGGCCCGCCCAGCCGTCCCCTTTCTTCCTCCCGTGCGCCACGCCCGACCCGTAGACACACCGAGCGGCCCAGCTTGCTCGCCCGCCCCGCGCACCGCTCAGCCGTCCGCGAACCACGCGTCATCAATCCAAGCGTCACGCCTTTCTCCTTTCTCTTCCCTCCAGCACGCGCTCGTCGTCGGCCACCGTCTCCCCTCTCCGGGAAATATCCCGTGCTCGCCCTACCGGCTTCCGCTTCTCCGCTCTCTCTCTTCTCTCTCATGTGCACCCTCTCCCCCCCATGCCCTGCACGCGCGACTTCCACACCCCCCGCCTAGGCTTGCCTGGCACAGGCAGCCCATACCCCGAGAAATAAGGTGGGCGCTGGGCGCCACCTCGCCGCCGACGTTCCCGTGATGGCAGCACGTGCACCACCTCCTCGTGCTCCCTCACCCATCTATAAATAGTGCAGCAAGTCCTTCTCTCGCCCTTCTTCTCCATTTCGCCTCGCCACTGCGCTACCGCCGCTGCCATTTCTGACGCAGTGACCTCGCCATCACCCATTCGTCGTCCATATGCTATCGCGGAGCTTCAAGGCACTACCGCCGTCCTTGTGCCACTGTCCAATCGCCGAAAGCCCGATGGGAGCTCACCTGAGCCAGTAGCCGAGCAGCGCCGTCACCGTCTCTTTCACAAATCGTTGGTCGCCGCCCCGCCCGTCGTCGTTCCTGCGCTCGGTGAACCTCCCAATTCCCTCTTACGCCCACCTAGATGGCATGTAGGAATTCCCTGGGCTTCCTCTTAGCTTATCACCGTGCGCCATCGTGTTTTGGTTTTCGCCGCCATAGTTGCGCTCACCGCAAGCGTGTTTCTGCCCTGTGCTGTGACCCGGCCATCATGCCGTGATGCCAGGAGGCGCTAGGCCTCTCTTCTGTGCAGGTTGGTCTCGCCCCGTGCAGGGGAGGTGCTGCCCATTTTCCCCGCACCGATTGCCCCCACTCCGACCGTGATCTGGCACCATTCTCGTCGCCAGCCGTCGTCGACGTGCCGAGTCCACCGTGTCACGTAGTGGGTCGGCGTGCATTCGTCTTCGTGAAACCCCGGTCAGAACGCTTCTCCAGTGAGCTTCCCGCCGTGCGTCGTCATCGATTTCTGACCGCCGGCCGGTTCTCCCCTCCCCTCCGCCACTCGCCTCGCCCAGCGTGCACGCTTGAAATCACCGCATACCGTGGCTCGGCCTCACCGATTGGGCCACGGCTCGGCCCCAATGGCCGGCTGGCCTACCAGGCCGGCCCGGCTGCCAAAGGTTGTGTGGCCGTGGGTCGGCCCAGCTTCCTTAGCCCATTAACCACCAACCCATGACCCAAGTGGGCTAGCACTGTGCGGCCCAGTCCTGTGTATACCAAGCCCGGCCCAGGACCATCTAGGCCTGGATCTGGCCCATCCAAGCCCATTCAGCCCAAACTCGTACTGTTCATGCGGGTCCCACTGATCTTTATTCATATGGGGTCAGGTTACTGTTTAGTGGGTCCCACCTATGAACACTACGATTTCTTAATTTTATGATTAAATCTTACGGGAGTCATAACTTCACCATTCTAGCTCCGATTTCAACGATTCTTTCGCCGAAATTCATCTAAAATCGAGATCTACTCATCTGTCACATTATGATATCCATTAGGATTCATTTGGCTTTCCATTTGGTGTTAATTGATTCTTCTTTAGTATCGTCGTTATTGATCGTAATCGTGATTTCAGGGCAACCAGAGTTCTGCGAGTGCTGTGCAGGAAGCATCAGGAGTGAGGAGATCCCGATTACAATCAAGACTTCGAAGAAAATTCCGGAGAAGGCAAGTCCTATATCCTTGATCATATTGAGCCTATGTTTTCTAATAATATACATGATCAACTAAAATCGGACTTACTATCGCATGTGCTATGTATTACGCTTTTACAAACTACTGGTAATAGTTAATCCTATCAAACACATGCCTTGTCTTGAACATTATCATCGAGAGTACATATCACCCTAGGATTACCTGTCGTTATCTATATTAATGTCGGACAACGCCATGATATCTAGCATGCTTAGGATTGAATACGTCTCATCGGAGATGTCGCTTTTGAAACACTTCTCCTCAGAGACAAGATTTACTTTTATCAATGACAACTCATATACCATGAATCCTTGATGGTTGTAAAATCCTTGATGTCATGTAGGATATGAATGGTGATGTGTAAAAATGGGTAAAAATTGTTTTGGCACGGGCAGGTAGAGTGGTCCTCCGGGGAGGATTCTCTTGGGGGCTTGAGTTACCTGATGGTATTCATTGCCAATGAAGATGCTTGGCTCGGTCATTTAAGGACCGAGTCATTTCGCAGCGACCCCGTGCAACCATGCGTCCTGTATGGGTAGGACTTGATTTTTCTTCACCGGACTGAGTTGGGCATCATACCAGGAGGCTGAGAGCAACGAGCAGCCAAGGGTTCATTTGTCCTGCTGTTTGGAGGTTTTAGGGATCGGCTTAGGCTTGAAAAGGGATGCTGGCCTTCGGAACATGCAGCTCTCGGACTTGGCATGTCTCGTGAAAAAGTCCGGCAGAAAGGTATTTGGAGAGTCTCAGTATGATTTGCTCCCCCGATAGCTACGGTTGGAGTTGAGCATATCATGTGGGTAAAATTGTACAACCTCTAAGAGAGTAAACCTATTCGAATAGCCGTGTCCACGGTTATGGACATGTGAAGGTAGAACCTTTTTGACTAGACTTTGGGTGTGTGCGTCTTGATGTGTGAGTGTGTGGACTAGATGTCCGTGTGATGAGGTTTATAGCTCAATCCGTCAGAAGCTGTGTGGTACTAGAGGTACAACAAATGTGATTAAAATGGACTGTGGAGTGAGGTGTAGCCCCTCCCAGGACTGAGAAACCCCAGATACAACTCGTCTCTGGTTTTTGAACTACTTAAAATGTTTTGAAGTCGATCATAGTTGATACAATTGGATATCTGCATAAATTTCTTTATGCTTAAATTTAAACCGTAAAGAATTATCCTTGAATAAACCCCTTTATGCATCTATTAACACCTTGAAGTAGTATAGGGCTTGCTGAGTATCTTTCATACTCACTCTTGCTATCATTCAGATGAAGAAGCCAATACCGATTTTGCCGGAGGTGAAGCCAGGGATGAAGAGTAGTCTTTGAAGTTGCGTTCGTACCCTTGCTACTTATGGTTTGGGTTTTTGCTTTCGTTATAAGTTTTGATGGTCGCTAGGCCAAGCTTGTAATATTCGGGTACAGATTGTAAGCCTTTTGTATCCAGAACCTTACTATTTACTTACGAAGTTTGACTGTGATACTACAACTGTTATATTGTGCGTATCAGCTACGTAATCCAAGAACTGATACAGGAGGTACAGGAGATCCCGATTGCCAGGGGTTTTACATTCGGTTACATAGCGAAGGCTCACCTAAAAAGTAACATGTGAGTTAGCTGGAACCCGATCAGGAAATGGGTGAAAGGAGATCGTCAGTAGCCTCGACGGAGGGTCCAGTGTGGGTACCTCACTACACGTGTTGGGATTTGGTTGCTTAGGGCAATATAGGTAGAAAATAAACGTAATACCTCTGGAATATTCTAGCATATTTTCTAGTGTTAGCAGTAATATTTCTGTAGATAAGGGGTAAAAATATAATAACGATGAAAGTGGTTGATATATGTCTATAAATACCCTCACTACACGTTTATGACTAGTTGTGTGTCTTCTTTCACGAGTAGTCGACTGATTCCAAGTGACACAGTTATGCGGAGCCTGTTTACCAGTCCCTCATATTCTATAACATTGTTGAAAGATTTTAATCCTAATTGAATGATTTACCTGACTTTGTCGCCCGTTGGAGATTTTTGGTACAATGCCAGCCCCCGAGTCTTGGAGCGTTAGAGATCCATCGAAGAAAAGCGTCTAGTGGTCCTCGGGCATGTTTGGTTCTGTTTCTTCAACGTTTGAACACTCAACGATGAATTTTGCTAGTACTCCCGACTTAATGCTTGTACACAGTGTGTAGTCCACGTCAAACTCTTTGAGTTTGACCGCCATTGCGCGATTTGCCTAGTAGCCTCCCTATTGCGTATAACATCCTTCAGTGGATACATTGTCACGACGGTGACATTGTGCGCTTAGAAATAACGTCATAGCTTCCGGGAAGTCATCAGGACTATGTACAACAACTTTTGCACTTGCGGGTATCGTAGCTTGACATCATGTAGGACTTTGCTCACGTAGTAAATAGGTTTCTGGATCTTGCCCTTTTTATCGGGACATTCCCGTTAGACCACCAAGACCGTGCTTACAACTTGTAGGGTAGCTGCAATGTATAAAAAAAGCGTATCTTTGTCGTTAGGCGGGGTTAGAATTAACGGAGATGATAAAAAACTTTTCAAGTCTTGAAAAGCCTTCTTTGCTTCTTCCATCCACTCGAACCGGTGGTGTTTCTTTAGCAGCTTGAAGAAAGGTATCTCTCGCTCGCCCATCCTGGAGATGAATCGACTAACGGCTGCTATGCATCATGTCAATTTGTGAACTTTCTTCAGTGCTCGAGGTGACTGCATCTGGTCGAGAGCCTCGATTTTGCCTGGATTAGCCTCAATGCCTCAACTTGACACTAGAAAATCGAGAAGCTTGCTGGATGGAACATCGAACATGCACTTCTAGAGGTTAAGCATCATACTTCCTGAGGTTGTCGAATGTTTCCTTGAGGTCATCAATCAATACATCTTTGTTTCTAGACTTGACTACAATATCATCAAGATAAGCTTCAATATTGCACCTAATCTGGGGCTGTAAATAATTTTGAATACACCATTGATAAATAGCGCTAGCACCAAAAGGTATCTTTACATAGCAAAATACACCAAAGAGAGTAATAAAGCCATTTTTTTCCCCATCCTCTATCCCCATGCTTATTTGGTGATACCTCGAATAGGCATCTAGAAAATATAGGAATGCACAACCTGTCATAGAGTCAACAATATGGTCGATGCGAGAAAGAGAAAAAGAATCCTTGAGACTTGAGGTCGGTAAAGTCGACACACATCCTCCACTTGCCGTTGGTTTTCTTCACGATGACAAGATTCGCGAGCCATGTAGGATGATGAAGCTCTCGAATGAAGTTCGACTTTAGGAGTTTGCCGACCTCCTCCTGGATGGCTTGCTTTCTGTCCTCTATGAATCTTCGCTGCTTTTGCACCACAGGTTTGACACTGGGTTCCATAGCTAGTCGATTCTCGATCACCTCCCTAAGGACTCTGGGCGTACCGGACGATTGTCATGCAAACACATCTTGGTTCACCCGGAGGAAAGTGATGAGTTTAAGTTCCTATTTGGGGTCAAGGTCAGCCCCTATCTTGACCATCTTAGCTGGCCCAAACATGTCGAGGGGTACTGCCTTGATACCACCAACAGCTTTCTTATCCCTGGCGTCGTCGTTGGTCTCACCCTTGGCGGCGAAGACAGACTTGGAAGTATCAGCGAAAATCACGAGGTTAGAGTCCTTAGCACCATACTTGCTCTTGCCAATGGCTTGACGCCTCTGACGTTTAGACTCTATGTCTTTTGTTGTAGCCACCGTGCGACAGAAGTTCTCGACCATCTTCAGGCTTTGCTTGTCGCAAATGATCGCTGCACGTTGATCTCCCTTGATAGTTATGGCCCCTTTGGGACCTGAGATCTTGAGCGTCTGGTACGTATAATGTACCACAGTCATGAACTTGCCCAGCATTGGGCGGCTTAGGATCACATTGTATGTCGTCTCGAAATCCGTAATATCGAAGGTTAGCTTCTCCGTGTAGAAGTTGTTAAACGTGCCAAACATGACTAGTAACTCGATCTGACCAAAGGGCATGGTCGATGAGTTTGGAGTTATACTCCCTCCATTTACTTTTACTTGTCACTGCCTTTTTACTGTAGCAAATTTAACCGTACATTTTTTTTCTAAAAAAATTTATAGATACTTCAAATTTTTGTATTATTAGATTTATCATGCAACAAACTTTACTGGTATTATATATTTTTAAGTATTTATAAATCTTTTTTAGAAAAAAATGCATGGTCAAATTTGCTATAGTAAATACAGAGTTACAAGTAAAAGTAAATGGAGGGAGTACCATGGAAAGGCTCAGCTCTTGCCTTGAGCTTCGACCTTGGGATTCCCATCCTGTCTAATGTCTTACCGAAGATGAGATTGAGTAAGCTACCTTCATCAACCAAGGTTCAAGAGACCTTGATGTTAAGGATGGTAGGCTGTCCCACGACCAGGTACCAACCCTTATGTGAAAATGCAACTAGGTGGTTAGCTTGATCGAAGGTGATCAGAACCTCTGACCCCTTGAGGTATCAGGGATGCCTAGTCAGAGCCAGGGTAACCTCCCTTTTGACTGTCTTGTACTGCCTCTTGGACTCGTACGTGGCGGATCCTCCAAAGATGTGTGCCAAGTTATGATCGACCTCGGAATTCAGGCTCGTCATCGTCAGCATATGGCTTGACTTGTTTGCTATGGTAGTCAGCAATAGCAGCCTTGAGCTTCTCTTCATGCTTTTTGTTGATAACTTGACACTCATCGAAGTCGTGCTGGTTGGACCGATAAACGGGACACCACTTCCCACCACCACAGCTTTTACCCTTGTTGTCTTTGGTGTTGCATGACTTGCACCCCTTGACCACGGCTATGGTCTTGTCCGGATCCTTATGCTTGTCGCCGGATTTGCTCTTCCTCCCCTTGTTCTTTGAAGACTCGAGCTTGTCTTTGCCAGATTGAAGGTTTTTGTCGTGTGCTTGGGCTTCAGCGCGCTTCGCACACTTATCGTCCAGTTTGAAGAGTTCTTTGACCGTATGGATTTTTTGGGTAGCCAGTTTCCCAACCAGATCTCTGTCCTTGACGCCTCTCTTGAAGGCGATGATGATCGACCCATCGGAGATATCCGGGATCTTATTACGCCTGTCGCTAAACCACTGGATGAAGTCCCGAATTGATTCGTCCTTGCCTTGGTTCAGTTGATGGAGATCATCGTTGGTTCCTGGGCGCTCGAACGTGCCCTGAAAATTGGTGATGAACTAAGCCTTCAACTTGGTTGGTATATTGGGTGGTGGTCGCCGCTGCTAGATCCTCAAAGATTCCTACACCATTATTTATCATGGCATTCGAATCTCTCGCGTTCTAGTCAACAGGTGTGTCGTCGACTCCTCTGGCCATGAACACGAAATGATTTGTTCAGCTAGTTTGGCCGTTGATGGAATTGTCATCGATACTCTTGTGACCTTCACCATCGCTATTGGTGTCTATGAACCGAAGAATGTTGGGCTCCTCAGGATCCCAGTCAAGGTGTCCCACTTCGTGGTATGTGTCCAATAGGCTGGACTCAACGATATTGATATGGATCAATTTGCATTGATCGCCCCATCAGTATGCAATAGTTCCAATGATCTCGGACCCGGCCGGAGGCGATGCGAAGGTGACTGCCGCCGACATGAAGTGGTCGTAGAAGCCGACGTCAGAGAATCCAACACGGATGCGTAATTGAGACATGATTGACCATGAAAAACAGATGAAGACCTCTAACTGGCGCCCCAACTGTCGAACATGAATGCCTGACAATATATATGTAATTAAATAGGGGTATCTTCGAGATCAGGTTTCGAGCAGAAAATAAGACACACAATGTATATAGGTTTGGGCCCCCTATTGGAGTAATGTCATATGTCTTGTGTGGATGCTGTTGCATATTGATTATCTAGAGTACGAGCAATGCGCTAGACCTATTACCATGGAGCTGATTGGATCAAGGCTAATCTAAAGTTGAAGTCACCGAGTATCTCCAATTGCTAGGGTCTTGATGTCGCTTGCCACAAGTTGCCTCTCTCCTTCCGGGGGGTCTGGGTCTACACTTTATATGAGAGTCGAGACACCGCCTCGAATCCGGTCGTAGTCTGTAAGGAGTTCTTCATCTTATCAGCCAAGGCAAAACAGATGAATCTGATTTGGATACTAATTGTACTTGATCGGGTTACCTTCATGATATATATCTTCGTGATCTCCGAGTATATAGGGTCCCACAGCTTCGGATCAGTAATATCTAGAGTTATTAAATATTTCTACGATATACCTTATCTGTATACGATGTACTCTTTATATATATACCTTATAGTTAGATATTCGATACGACTTCAAACCCGCCTTTCAGTGACAGGAGTGGTACCCAAAATTCTCATTGGCATGCAAGGAAATTGTCAACAAAATTAACCTCAAACAAAATTGTACAGCTAAGTTGAATACTTGACTTGACTTTTCTACGTGCAAATGCATGCATCCATCATTACTGACGTTAGCACACGCACAAAGCCAGGAGCCAGACTTGATTCAAATTCCAAATGAACCCCCCACAACGCGGAATTGTTGATGAAGAAATAGATATTCCCTTTCCTTCCTTGCTTCGTCCCCAAGCACATCCCGCTAATCAACCCACGTGGAACTCATCCCCGTAGAGCAGCTCTAGCGTATATTCGTTTCAAGAATTGTCACTACGGCTCAGATCGTTGCAGCGTATAAACATAGAAAAGTCAACGTGAAACTTTCTCTCTTCCCTATCAGCACCCTGAAAAAATCAACCCTGAAGCTGCTCTTATAAAGATACGCCCAAACCCATCCAGTGATCCACACCACACGGTACGACCACCAAAATACAAAAATCGAATCACCAGTACTCTGATCCGACTAGGGGAAAAGCACCACACGTGCGTTCGGATGGACGCGCCGCAGCTCCTCCTCGCAGCGCTCCTCCTCCTCTTCTCTGCCGCGCTCCTCCTACTCTCCGCGCCGGGCAAGCGCCTCCCGCCGGGCCCGCCGTCCGTGCCGTTGCTCGGCAGCGTGGTGTGGCTGACCAACTCGCCCGCCGACGTGGAGCCCCTGCTGCGGCGCCTCTTCGAGCGCCACGGCCCCGTCGTGTCGCTGCGCTTTGGGGCGCGGCTGTTCGTCTTCGTCGCCGACCGCCGCCTCGCGCACGTGGCGCTCGTGGAGCGCGGGGCGGCCCTGGCGGACCGCCCGGCGCTCGCGTCGGTCAGGCTCCTCGGCGACAACGACAACACCATCACGCGCGCCAGCTACGGCGCCGTGTGGCGGCTCTTGCGCCGCAACCTCGTCGCCGAGACGCTGCACCCGTCGCGCATGAAGCTGTTCGCGCCCGCGCGCGCGTGGGTGCGCAGCGTGCTCGTCGAGAAGCTGGGGGAGTCCGGGCCCGAGGCGCCGCCCCGGGTCGTGGAGACGTTCCACTACGCCATGTTCTGCCTCCTCGTGCTCATGTGCTTCGGCGAGCGCCTCGAGGAGCCCGCGGTGAGCGCGGTCGCCGCCGCGCAGCGCGAGGAACTCATCTACTTCGCCAAGGACATGTCCATCTTCGCCTTCTTCCCGGCGGTCACCAAGCACCTCTTCCGTGGGCGGCTCGATAAGGCGCGGGCCCTGCGGCGGCGTCTAAAGGAGCTC
This sequence comes from Phragmites australis, assembly GCF_958298935.1. Lineage (NCBI taxonomy): Eukaryota > Viridiplantae > Streptophyta > Magnoliopsida > Poales > Poaceae > Phragmites > Phragmites australis. The sequence continues at coordinate 3,520,555 of NC_084941.1, read as the reverse complement.
TTCCTGCCCCTCATCAACGCGCGCCGCGAGTACAAGAAGCGGGGCGGCGAGCCGAGGAAAGAGACAACGTTCGAGCACTCATACGTGGACACCCTGCTCGACATCAAGCTCCCCGAGGACGGCGACCGCCCGCTCACCGACGACGAGATCATCCACCTCTGCTCCGAGTTCCTCAACGCCGGGACGGACACCACATCCACCGGGCTGCAGTGGATCATGGCCGAGCTTGTCAAGAACCCGGCCATCCAGGAGAAGCTCTACAACGAGATCAAGACCACCACCGGCGACAACAAAGAAGAGATCTCCGAGGAGGACGTCCACAACATGCCGTACCTCAAGGCGGTGATCCTCGAAGGCCTCCGCAAGCACCCGCCGGCGCACTTCGTGCTGCCGCACATGGCGGCGGAGGACATGGAACTCGGCGGGTACCTGATCCCCAAAGGCGCAACGGTGAACTTCATGGTGGCCGAGATGGGCCGGGACGAGCGGGAGTGGAAGAACCCGATGCAGTTCTCTCCGGAGCGGTTCCTCCCCGGCGGCGACGGCGAGGGCGTGGACGTGACGGGCACCAAGGGGATCAGGATGATGCCTTTCGGAGTCGGACGCAGGATCTGCTCGGGGATCGACATCGCCATGCTCCACCTGGAGTACTTCGTGGCCAACATGGTGCGGGAGTTCGAGTGGAAGGAGGTGGCCGGAGACGAGGTGGACTTCGCCGAGAAGAGCGAGTTCACCACCGTCATGAAGAAGCCGCTTCGCCCGCGCCTCGTGCCCAGGAGGACTCAAAGTACCAGTACTACTCGCAGCAATGGCGAACGCTGGACAAAAATCTAGCGGCCGCACGATGATGGATCTGACTACAGACTACGACAGGATAAACTATGTCTCCCACGTATAAACGGGTTGTACAAATAAGATTCGTTCGACCGAATTTTAGCTCCGACATTTATATAGGATTTAAAATTTATATAATAAAATAAAATACTTTAAATATTTATTTTTAGTATAAGATAAAAATAAGATATCTTAGTCAAAGATATTTAAACTGTCTACAGCTCTAGCTTAAAAATTAGCTTTAAGTGATCAGATTTAAAAATAATTAGAGCTAGAACATTATCAAATAGAATCTAAAGTTATACATAAATAATTGAAAAAATATGCTGAGTACATAGAAGAAAGTATCGAACATGGCACTTCACGGATACACTAAGATCATATTTGTTTGTTGCTTCTGTTTCTAGTTTTTCCAGTACGAGAAGCTCAAACAAACGTGGTTGCAAAAAAGTAGTTTATAGAGAAGCCAGAAGATTTTTCTGAGAAATTTATATACTAAGAAGTTAGCTGAGAATAGATTTTTTAAAAAGTTATACGCTAAAAAATTAAAAAATTATTATAAAAAAACAGAAGCAACAAACAAACCAACCTTTAGAACACGATACACAAAAATTTGCACGGGCGCCATCTGCGCATGAAAAACAAGTAGGAATGCAAGTTTTAGTTTTTTTTTCGATCGACCCTAAAACTCATTTAATTAAATTGAAAATTTATCCTATCTAATTATTATTTTTTAAATGAACTAAATAACGGCTCAGTACTACCCATGAGTGGTAACACTTGCTCGTCTACAAAGTACCCGTACGGGCCATGCTGGGCTCGGTCATCCTCAACAAATCTCAACCGAGGCCAGCTTCGTTTGGATCAGCCCAAATCAGACACATCCCGGCTAGCCGAGCACATGGTTGGCCCTGCAACGCGTGGGCTGAACCAACCACTCCGACCCGATCGTGGTAGCTTAAGGAGTTTTTTTAATATATTTTTTAACATAAATAATTAAATAAATAGATGTATAATAAAAAGATTTATAAAAATAAACGACAAACCGTCTTCTCATATACTTACCGCCCCTGAGAGAACGGTAAGCTCTCACCTGTACGTGCTGACGCTTACCGCTCTCTAATTGGACGGCTAACCCTTACCGCCTCTTTAGAGGGCTGTAAGCCCTCTATGAAATGTCTCTAATTCTCCTCTTATATTCTCTATTTAAATTAGTGGTATTCTATTACTCTAAAAATTATATAACTTTTTATACATATTTCATAATATATATATACAACCTATTTTAATTGGATACGTCCAAAAAAAACCTGTGTAGAATTTAAATTAAAATTCTCCAAAAAAATACTACTTTAATAACTTCTAATGATGGTTAGGCCTCAAATAAATTTCCAAAAAAAATTAAAAAAATTCACTAATATTCTTCTTATGTGATAGACTAATTTCTAAAATTATTTTCAGCCCTAGTTTATATAGTGGAAAAGTGAGTTCCTTTGTAATACTGTATGTATATGTGTTTTATCATTTCATATGAAATTCTTCTTTTAATTCAATTTGAATTCAAACATATGAATACATAAGATGATAAAAATACATATAAATAGAGTATTACAAAGGAATTTACTTTTTCACCATATAACCTAGGGTTGTAAATAATTTTAAAAATTAGTCCATCACATAAGAAGAATATTAGTGATTTTTTTTTCCAGAGTTTTGGAAATTTATTTAAGGCTTGTTAGAAGTTACAAAAGTATCTTTTTTTTGAGAATTTTAGTTTAAATTCTACACAGACTTTTTTAGTAAATCCAATTAAAATAGGTTGCACATGGATTATGAAACACGTAAAAAAGTTATATAATTTTTAAAACAATAGAATACCACTGATTTAAATAGAGAAGATGAGAGAGGAATTGGAGACATAAATAGTACTCATGCCGAGTACTATTTATATGGGGGCTTACCGCCCCGTAAGAGGGGGTAAGGGCCTAGCCATCTAATCAGAGTGCGGTAAGGGTCACCATGTATGAGTGGAGTGCTTACGGTCCTTAGGGGGCGGTAAGGGCTTAACCACCCTTTAAGAGGACGGTGGACATTTATTCTGGTAAATCTTTTCATCATGCATCTATTTATTTAATTATTTTTGTTAGAAAATATAAAAAAACTCATAGCTTAAGCTGATCTTATATATATATATATATAAACTAGTCTGTACTCCCGAAAGTACATATTCTCTACTATGATATACTACATAAATAAACTAGAAATATTTCTTTATCACTATGAGTATACTTATATACTCATTCTAAGATACTCCAATTTGAATTAATGAAAAAATTGAAAAAAAAATCTAGCAATTTTAATAGATTTTGATAATACTTGAATGATCTTATATACTCATATGTTCTATATACATACCACTTATCACATAAGATACCCCTATATTATGAAATAGATATGTAAAAGTATATACTCGTAAGAATACCAAATATGCTTCCTGTATTTATCAGCTTAAGCTCGTGTAAGACACCGTCAGCTCATGGCCCATATACATGTCGGGCTTATGAGTATGTAAATGTCGGGCTCGTGTGCGACGCCGTCAGCTCATGGCCCATATACATGTCGGGCTTATGAGCGTGGCGTGCCATCAGCAGTGCGGTTTCACGTTGACCGCTCCTGGTTCCGTGTAGAGGCTGCCGCTGTACATCGGACCGGGACGCCTGAGACGCTGCCTTCCCTAACTCCACGCTCTGCAAGTGCAGCCAATGGTTGCGTCCGGTCACGGACAAACATGTCGGTCCTGTACTCCTGTCCCTACATCGCGACACGTGCTGCTGTGTTGCGGATTAATATTTCACTCAAATTTTTACTCAAATTTCGAGAATTCTATAGGGAAACGAAATATTTAATTTCCAAAAATTTCTTTTACTAATCCGTAAGATTCACAGATAAAAATTAATTAAAATTTCAAAATTTTGGTCTTCTCGAGGATGAACGAAAAAATTGCTATGTTGCGTCATCCATTTCAGAAGCATGCATATGCGGCGCGAGGATGCATGGCCGTGCCTGTGAAAGACGCCGCTAGGATTAAAATTTAAACAAACGCTGCGCCTTCGTTTTCGCGTCTGAAAAGCTTGCACGCTCCTGCTGTAAAGAGGGCCATACAGCCTGACTGCATCATCCATCCTTTTTGTTTCGGTTCGTGTGTTGTGCTGCGTGAACCGAGTTCGAACGATCACCACATCAATTCGCAGTGGCAGCGCTCAGCCGATCGGCATCCACGAGAAGCTCATATCCCATCAGTCTTCATCACGTGAAGAAGAGCCACATGAAGGCTCCTGTGCTCGGTTTGTGTCGTACACCAGAAGAGAATCAATAGATCAGACTGAAAATAAAAAAAGATGAGTTGACTAATAATTATAGTCGAATAGATGAAAATACAGCAAGTATGTTTATGCCTCCATACAATATTGTAACATAAAGCACACCTTCTATGCCACTTTAGGGCTCGGAAACTTTTTATAGTCCATTACCAGAAAATAATTTTAATGCTTCTCAACAACTTATACCATACATGCAACTACGTATGGGTTCGTATCCTTATGATTCATCACAATCCTACGTTGCTAGACCGTAACAACCAGTTAATGTGACACTTAATAGGTCTATGGTCGAGCTATATACATGACGTGAAGATTTTAGAAAACAACTGGTTAATATTTTCAGAGCCTATAGGATCATCTTCTTATGACACATCACAACTACATGCTTTTAGGCCACAACAAATTAGTGTTACACGAACTTAGCCTACGAGCGAGCAACATACAAGGTCTGAAAGTAATAGAGAGCATTCTAATTTCCATAGTGTAAATAAAAATTTAGATTTAGGTTCAAAGGAACAAAGGTTTGCCGCCGTTGAAAATGTGTCGGGTAACACTAGTTATCTATATAATAGAGAGGTGGTTTTGGTTGAAAAGCAAACTAATGTTGATACGGGTCATATTGTTTCTAACATTGGTTTGGCCAAACACATACATGCTTTGGGTACAGGCACTAGTACGTCCATAGATGAACGAATTGATGAGAAGAAGAGAGATGGCATGACCACATTAGCTATGGCCAAATAGCGTATATGCAGTTCGGACAAGGCAAAAACAACATAAATAGTAAAAAATGCTAGAATTACTGATATTAGAACTACACAAGAAGCAAAAACGAAGTTGACATTCAAACAACTTTTGGCTAAATATGTGCATAAAAGGCCAACCAACGTAGTTGTGGTCGGACGTGGGGATCCCATAAACAATCACAATATCACCGGTGTGCATCTGGTCATCAAAACCATTGACCATCATATCATCGATTCTTATCATCTATCCCGCCAATGCATGTGCCATGGGCATCGCCTCCAGATATGCTTGATTATCATTTATAGTTTTGGTATGTTCCTTGGTTGCCATCCTGTGAGTCTTTACATGCTAACTTGATGTTGCCAAAGTAACATATAGGTGATCGGCTATCACAGCCGTATCGCAGATATCATTATTAAACAATGTATTTAAAAAGGCCGAAATTGACAGGGGGAAGAACAACATCAAGTGTTTGAAAAGTTGAACTTATGTATATATATTCATGCTGTTTGCTATAGATTGTATTTCGGCTATATATGTTCGACAATATTTTGTTCATGCATATTGATAGGAGCTCATACGCGCTACTCAGGAAGCAAGGAGAAAAAAAGAAGCAAAGAAGCTTCATGTATGGGACATGCACATACACATGCTAAATAGAGCTAGAGTGCATGCATGTACATGCACTCACGGGGAACTCTCCAAAATACGTATCCACATATACAGCTTGGCAAGGATTGAAAGGCAGTCGTTCTTTACCCACCAGTCAGTTGGCATCTACGTATGCGTCCAATACCAGATGAGCATCGAGAAGCCACCGAGCTTATTGACTCGCTACGCCATACGGATCTCTCGACGCATCAATCCGATTGACTCACTCGCACGCCATCAAACGGAGCAGCTCAACCACCTCAGAGAATCGCGCTTCTGCTGAACAGAATAGCGGCGACGCTCCCTCACGATGCCCTCTCCCCACTGGCTGCCCTAGCTGCTGCCTATAAAAGGACCTCTTCTCTCCACGTCCTAGTGGGGAGATCCACTTTCGTTCACACCTGTCTCCATTCACGTCTACGCGCACACAACATCTTGCTATCACCACTTCACACGTCGCGGGAGCCTGTTAATCTTCGATTAGCCGACGTCCCAGATGGTCGACCGACGACTGCACATGCGTGCGGATCATCGGCCGGAGCTTGGAGGTCAATTTGTCAGGGACCGGAAGGTAGAGAAACCATCTGCTAGTAACTAGACGTGAAGAGAAGCAAGAAAGCAAGAAGCAGAGAAGGCTAGAAAGATGAAGATGTCGCTGGATCCACCATGACCGAGCTCAAATCCACCACACCGCCGCAGGTCCTGTCAAGCCCAAACCCCAAAAAGTGCTGAGGAGGGTAGCACAGAGCTTCTCCACGTAGAACTTGTCGTCTCCCTGTCGGATCGAGTGCGTCGTCTTCTTCTTCCCCAGCTCCGTCTAGCTTTCCGCCACCCCATCACTGAGCTGCTGCATTGTAGCTCCTCCCTCCGTTCGAGTCCACGGTGAGCTCCACCTCGATCGGTGCATGCGCGAGTGCGTGCCCGTTTTGTCTTGGCCTATCACCGGCGCCTCCCTCCTCATGGGCCGAGTGTCGCCGCGCTAAGGTTCACGCCGCCGGCCGAGCTCAGGCTGTGCCCGTCGGCCAAGAACCCCTCAGGTAGTTTTCCATCCTGTGTTGTTGCTCCAGATCTCTCCACTGGAGTAATTGTAATGTTTTAATCTCATTTTTGTCCGTATACCTGCGATTGTTAGTTTTGGACTTGTGATTATGCAATGTTTAGATTAACCTATGATGGACTAGTTCTGGACCTGTGATTACGCAATGCTTAGATATGTTAATTGGCATGTTTGAAGATCCGTATGCAATGTTTAGAGAAGTCAACCTAAAAGCTAGGTTGCCAAGGGTATTTTGGACAATTCACATAAAGGCTAGCTTCTCGAACAGCGCTGAGCTGGTTTATTTCTTTCGTGTGAACGCTCACGCACATCGAAGCTCATCAACTCACGTGTGCTGGTGGGAACCGGTTCCTCTGACATTGGTGTTTTTACGTCAGAGGGACGTTGAACTCGGCTGGAACGTTCGACGGGAATCGAACGGTGGGATAGCTCCTGCGCTCGCTCGCTCGGTTTGCTCGACCCACGAACGTCCTCGCTGCTCGGTTTGCTCGGCCCAGTCAGAGACGAGGCAAAAAAATGGGCGCGAGACGCCGTGGGTTCCCTCGCTCGTGCCTCTGCTCACTCGCTCGCCCGGGAAAAAAAGGTCTGACTACTCTGTTGGTGTGAGGAGACGATCGCTGGACGGCTACGAGCAACGAGCTTCGCTGCGCTCAAATATCTGTTAGCGTGGGTAAGTCTCAACAGTGTGCCTCTCTTCTGCTGTCTTCCACACCGATGACTATTAATCGAACACACCTCATGAGGTTGGCTTGGACTTGATCAAACTTGCCCCTTTTCTTATGGAAGAATCAATGGATTGAAGATCCGGGTCATTTGTACCATCAAAACGAATTGAACAGTGCTCAGATGGAAGTAGATAGGTGTGTAATACAATTTCATACTTGTTCTTTATGAATATGTTTGGTAATATTTAATTGGTCATCGTAGCATGTGTATGCAAGTTTTCGGTCAGCATGTCTATGCAATAATCTTATACTTGGTGGCATTTTTTTTTTTACAGAGAGAGCCTTGTGTCTAATTTGGTACCTCACGTTGGTATGGAATTCGGAAATTCAGATGAGGCTTGGATGTTTTGGCTTAGCTATGGAGGTCAGAAGGGCTTTGAGGTCAGAAAAAGGTACACAAACAGAAGAAAGCCCGATGGCAAGGTTACATCATGTAGATATGTTTGTGGAAATGAGGGTCATCGAGGAAAAGACCAAAGAGATCATTTAACAAAGTGTCCTCGAGCTGAAACAAGAACCGACTGTCAAGTCCGTATGGGTCTTGCAATGGACCGAAAGAAGGGAAATTATAAAGTGACAGAACTGGTTCTGGAACACAATCACGCCCTGCACTTGCCACAAACCTTACACTTGATGGTGTCACAAAGAAAAATTTCAGATTTACAAGCTTTTGAGATTGAAACAGCCAACGATGCCGGAATTGGGCCAAAGGCAGCACATGAGTTGGCAAGTCGCCAAGTTGGTGGATCAATTAATCTTACCTACACCCTTCGTGATCACAAGAACTATTTACGGAGCAAGCGCCAACAAGAGATGGCATATGGTCAAGCAGGTAGCATGCTTATGTTTTTTCAAGACAAAATTGCCGAGAACCCATCTTTCCAATATGCATTGCAAATGGATTGTGAAGAACAAATAGCAAACATATTTTGGGCTGATGCTAAAATGATCACTGACTATGCACATTTTGGTGATGTTGTTAGTTTTGACACTACATTTGGAACAAACAAAGAGAGCAGGCCTTTTGGTGTGTTTGTTGGATTCAATAATTTTAGAGAAACAATAGTTTTTGGTGCGGCTCTTATGTATGATGAAACATTTGAGTCCTTCAAGTGGCTCTTTGAGACCTTTCTAAAAGCACATAATGGGCGGCAACCTAAAACAATGTATACAGATCAAGATTTTGCAATGGGAAAAGCAGTTGGGGAAGTTTTTCTAGAAACATGGCATGGACTGTGCACCTTTCACATTATGCAAAATGCTATCAAACATCTAACTCAAGAGAAGAATGAAGAATCAAGTATTCTCTCATATTTTAGTGCATGCATGTATGAGTACGAGGATGAGGCAAAATTTGAAGAGGCATTTGACATGATGAGGAAAAAGGTGAGCAAGCAAACTTGGTTGGACAGTATATACAAGTTGAAAGAAAAATGGGCTGAATGTTATATGAAGGATGTTTTCACACTAGGAATGAGAAGTACACAATTGAGTGAGAGTCTGAACAATGACCTGAAAATTCATTTCAAATCAAATTTTGATATCATTCGATTTCTTAAGCATTTTGAAAGGGTGGTGCAAGGAAAAAAAATAATGAACTGAATTCGGAATTTGATTCAAGGAAAAAATTACCTAGAATTAAAATGAGGACACCTATGTTGTTGCAAGCTAGCAAGCTTTACACACTTGTTATATTCGAAGCTTTTCAAGGTGAATATGAAAGATCCATGGCAGCATGCACCAAGGCATTGGATGGAAATGATGAATATCTTGTAGCAATTGCGAGTCTTGAGGGAGATTTGACCTTTGAGGAGGAGTATAAAGTTATTGGTGATCCTTTGGAGCAAACAGTTGTATGCAGCTGTGGGCAATTCAGCAAAATTGGGATATTGTGTGCCCATGCTCTGAAAGTTCTTGATTTGATCAACATCAAGTCACTGCCGACTCAATATATATTAACGAGATGGACACGGGAAGCGCGGAATGGAACAATACAAGACAACCAAGGAAGAAACATAATTGAGAATCCACGATTGGATGTTATGCTTCGCTATAAATTTCTATCCCACAAATTTCTCAATTTGGCACATCGAGCTGCCAGCTATCCAGAATGCAGCTTGTTAGTAAACAATGCACTTGACTTGCTTAGCAAGCAAGTTGAAGAACAAATCAATGCATGTACTAGTACTGTTGATCCATGTACAGTTTGCACAGATGTTATGCCCCCAAATGACTTGTTGAGTAATGCACGCCTAAAGAAAAAGGAGGTCCGCGTAAGAGTTTCAAAGCGAAAAAGAACTTGGCTTGATAAGAAGCGCAAGACTAGAAAAAAAGGACAAAGTAAAAAGAGAAAAAGTTCAATGGTATTATTTCAAAAAAAAAATCTGCATTTCAATGTTATTATTTAGTCATATGTTTTTTTCTTCATCTTTTGATATTATTTTCCTGGAAGGAACAAGAGGCTGGGGAAGAAGCACTCTATGTTGGTACAACAGCACAAGTGGCAAATGATAGTGCTTCTAAGGTTAAGGAGGAGTCTGGAGAATACACAGTCCTTAATAGCTTTACTCAACTCTTGACGGGACCAATCAATGATAATCTTCTTACCGAAGAATTATTTTAGCAATGGAGTTGTGTTCTGGACAACAACTCAAGATTTGGTGCAAACAGTTCTGGAAAACTTTTGTTGGATATATGGTTCTTTTTTTTTTTTTTTAGATGCTGCAATAACCTTTTGTATAGTTTGCTTAGTCCTATATATAGATGTGGACTGCTTGCAGCACTGAAGTTGCTTTTGGTTTGATACTAGCAGCACTGAATTCCCTTTTGTAAGTATGTATTCCTCACTGTCTCTTTTAACTATTTGTTTGCTATTATGGTGTAGAGAGAATTCATGACAAAATCTGGATTGATCAATGATAGAAAGCAAAATTAGTTGAATTATGTAATTCTTTAAGAATTCTGCACAATTCAAGATAAGTATAACAGAAACAGTCATGCACTGTGAGTTTATTGGAAAATAAGTTCTTGCAAAATATCATAAAACAAAGTTCTCCTATCACACAATGCAATGTGAGTGTATTGTTTTCTCTCCTCCTGTATGAACTTGTTGAAGTGGAAAATTAGTTGCATCAATTTGCAGCAGCAAAATGTTTGCAAGTGTTAAGTGTTCACTGTCCAGACATTGCACATCTCAATTGACAACTTGAAGTCATCGCACTTCTCAATTGACAACATTCAGTTATTACTGAATCAATTCAAAAAACATTCAATCATGAGATTCTCAATTCACAAAACATTCGGCCACTACATTTCTCAATTCACAACATTCAGTCACTACATTCTTAATTTACAAAAAAAAAATCACAAAACAAATATTCAGACAACATTCAGACACAATGTTTCTATAAGCAGAACTGATGCAAATGCTCCAGGTCGTCGTCGCGTCTGATGCAAATGCTTAATGTCGCTGCTGCATCTGAAACTCGGCGCTTGAAGCTGCTACTGATGCAGGTTGCGTCCTCTTGCGTCGGATCGGGCTTGAGGGCACGGCGGCTCGCGACAGTGTAGGCTCAGTGGATCAATGGTGACGGTCGGCGGTGCGACGGTCGGCAGACCTCCCGTGGCGGCGCCCCTGCAGCCACCGCAACTCGTCCCGCGGCAGCGCCAGCTCCGCCGTGGACGGTGGCGCCGAAGTAGACTTGGTATCCCTCCCACGCCTCCTCCGCCGTCACGCCGCGGAGTCGGCCTCGCCGTCGCCCGTGGCCCAGCTCGGGTCTAGGGTGAAGCCGACACGGTGGCGCGGGAGATGGGCCGGGGTGGGCATCCGCCGAGCTCGCGCTTAGGATCAGGGCCGGAGAGGGGTTCTCGGGGGCAGCCTCGAGGTAACCGAGGCTGCGGAGCTTCTCGGAGATGCGGTGGAGCGTGGATTTGCCGAGAAGCTCCAGCGAGAGGGAGGCAGAGGCGTGGACTGGACTTGAGCGGCGCGTGCGGTTTGGAGGTGGAGGAGGAGGAGAGGGAGAGGATAAGTCACCGTTCGTGGGCCGAGCAAACCGAGCAGCGAGGACGTTCGTGGGCCGAGCAAACCGAGCGAGCGAGCGCAGGAGCTATCCCACCGTTCGATTCCCGTCGGACGTCCCAGCCGAGTTCGACGTCCCTCTAACGTAAAAACACCAACGTCAGAGGAACCGGTTCCGTGCTGGTGCCATCTACTCCTCTTCTCCGAGCAAACAGGGATGTCCAGCAAGCAGCCATAGTGTAATTTTTTGGTTGTATCGCTACGTGCGGTTTCGCACCTAGGAAAAATCAATAATTCAAGTGTTGCGCAAAATTTGTGCCAACAGCGAGCTCGTGGCTGCCCGCGGCCGGTCCGCCAGCGCAGTGCCGGCACCCACGAGCGCGGCGTGCGCGAGGCGCCGGTCCGCCACGAAGATGGTCAACCGCGACCTAATCTGGAGCGTGGCGATTGGGCCGTACTTCTTGAACAGCCGCAGGAGGAGTGGCTCGACGTCAGCCGCCGAGTGACGCAGCCACAACAGGTCGCCGAACAGCGGCACGGCTGGCGGGCCAGGCGGCAGGGTAGAAACAAAGATTTGAACGATTTGATGTCTATTTTGCAAGATAGAAACAAAGATTTGAACGATTTTATCTATAGATTTGTCTCTTTATTTTTGGGATTCACCAAGGTATATATATTTTCCTAGCTTTGAAAATGTTTTATCTTTTTGTTTGTAGGTTCCCATAACATGATCTATTCCTCGAAAGAGCACCACTTTTTTGACACGACAGAACACCCACAGATATTCGAAAGTACATGACTGAACTCTACAAACGACCTGAATATACTGACAGACAACGATCGCAAACAATGCTCATGACTACAGAAGAATACAACAATTGGTGGACTAATCCCAAACGATCTAAGAATCTTTGCAGATTTCAGATAAAGCAGAAAAATGACATACGACTAACAAGTGAATTGTCAGATGAAAGCATGCGTTATGTCTACGCTAGTAATGTCTATATAGCACAGAAGTTCAGGGTTAACCAATGTGAGCTTTGGACAAAAAAGATATCTATCACATTAATACACCACAAAATCAATCGAACACTTGTTCTGACTCTACATCTTCGCCTCCAGAAGTTATCGCCACGGTTTCTTGATTCTTAAGGATAAAATTCCCAGGCAGTTTGAATCGTGAACCGTCTCTATCCAATTCACCCTGGTAGGCCATTCGAACACGAAGATTCTACTATGGCATGCAGACGCATTACTTATCAAGATCGTTCATTTATATTAACTTTCGTGCTGGAGGGATATGTGCAAAAAAAAATTATACGGTAGATGAGAGAATCAACGAATGGATAAGTACTAAGTAGGAGAGATGGATGGCCATCGGCCGAGATAAGCCATGCGTACGCAAGAGTATGCGGAGTTGCATTTCCCTACGTGATTCCAAGAGAATATCCTAGAGCTCGAGTTATCATAACAGTAACCGCATTGCCAACCTATGTATATCTACATCCGACAAGAATCCACAATCAGACCGGCTTCATAGCGTAGCTAACGAACAACCCCATATGTTCAGACGAGCTGATGTGAACATGTTACAGAAACTTCTGTTTTATAGTGCAAAAAACTGTGTAATAGTCAGAAAAACCTTGCAATCCTGCATTCTCCAGGACTGTCAAAACTTGGGTCTGGTTGGGAAGCAAAATGAACTGCGAAAGTTCATCCACGTTCAATTGGTTGCGATGATAGCAGGTACATTATCATAGAAACACAAACGATTTTTCCTCTTATCAATATAATAAGTAGCTCTCCTTTCGGTTCGTTTAAAAATAAATAAATGCAAACGATTTGTTAAAGCCCTAACCTGATTGTGAGGCTCAGCTCTGGTAATAACAGTGGGAACTGCTTCATTCCACTATAGATGTCCGAACGGTCTGCAAAGTATTAACAAAGATAATCGATCAAGTTATACATAGAGTAAAAATGATTTTATTTTCAGTGCACGCTAACTTTGTAGACTTTCCTTTGATAAAGGACATAGCATAGTCAGATCCTTAAAATACAATAAATGATAAGCGAGTACATGATAGAGCAAAGATAAATGTCTAAAGTAGAGTCTGTTTAGTAAGTAGTATGTGGAGGTAAATCGAGCATTCGACGTTCTTGGGCGCCCGATTTGATTGACAAATTTGGCGAGCTGATATGCATTGATCTAGGAGAAAGTCTAGTCAGCCACCTTTTCGATGCAGATCACGTGACCTACAGCTTGGCCTCGAGAATCCATACATCCCTTATCAGTGTATGGAGAGCTATCTATCGAGGGTCTTTGAAATAGTTCGAATTATTTCGATAATAATCCCCACATCTCGGCAATGAAGAGAATGGATTCAACTTTCTTGATGCCTTGCTAGCTTGTATTTGTGAAGGATATGTTAATCTAGGTCAAAGATACTTGTTAGAATACCTTTGAGAGAAGAATGCAGGAACAAAGCCTCCCAGAGTCCTTTTCCTCCATGAACAAACCAGATTTCGACATGATACTCATTAGCATTAGTTAACCTTTCTCATAAAAATATGCTTCACACGCTCATAATCATCATTGTTCAGTCTAAAGGTTCGTGATCAAACAGTTTACCTTCGTTAGAAGCAACCTCTCCATCAAAAGAGTAGTCATCAAGGTTGATCCTGATACAGATCTTAGAATCTTACAACCCTACGATACTACGAAGTCAAAATAATACGGATCTCATCATATATCCTAAATTCATAGTATCATGACCCTAGATAAGAGTTCTATATAATCCTACAAAATCGCTAAGATCCTACATAGGATCCTGATCCTAACAACTAACTTTGTCAACATCTAAAATTAGATAACATCAATGCATAATTAAGTTTGATTAGTTTAATCTGATATGTTTTATTAGTTTGTATCTTCAGAACCTATGTTTAATGATGTTTCATGCTTGTTAAATACTTTTTTAATATAAAAAATAAATTAAACTTTAAAAATAAAAATCACATAGGATCGTGATCCTACGACCCGATCCTGCTTGGCAAAAAAAATGATCCTACCTAGGATCCCGATCCTTTCTTCATGGCTTAGAATAAAAAACAGAACAAAGTTAGAGTAGCAACATAATAATCAAGAAAGTATACACAAGAGATGAAATGAAATGCCAGGGGCAGCCTCAATACCACCCACCAAATGAAAATTCAACACATAAACATTGCTTCACAAATACAAAGACCAAGGGCGTCATAAATAAAAGAAGATTGCATACATTTACTTTTTAATGTTTAGTTTGCAAGTTAAATTGGTAAAACTTGGTTGGCTACCTTTACGGTTGAGCCGGATGTAGCGTTGGAATTCTGTTTTAGGGCCAACAATGTAATCCATTATATCTTTAGATTGATATTTTCCTACCTGAAAGATAAGGATATAATGCATGCAGAAAAACATCAACACAAATGTTGAAGCATGACTCAACAAAGTGAACACAGGAAAACAGGAAGTCACCAACCTTTGGTAAATTGGATACTGCATTTGCAAGGAGAAGAGCTTTCCTCAAGCGTAGATATTGTGTTTTATCATATGCTTCAACACTATGCTGTAAAAAAGACATAGTAGTTATTAGAAAATATAATAAAAAAAGTTGGTGGTTGTTCATTCTATCTCTTATCAAAAATGCATTTGGCACTACTACTCGCATAATAACATCATGAATAGGAAGTGGAAAAAATGAAATTACCTTCATTGCCAAAATATACATCCTTATTGAGCATGACAATGTTATATCGGAAAGTAATGACATAGCTAAACAGAGTTTTACCATTGAAGGAATGGCTCCCAGAGAAATAAGGATGGTAGGCCATAGCATCCTGCAGCCATCATCCCAAACCTAGCTTTATGGCATCCATAAAAACAACCCAGGAATCCATCAACAAATAAGGATGCATAACGACACAACAATCCATCAACTAATTTCAATATATCCGCAAAATTTCCAATGAGAACATATTTGGGCCTCAAATACTCCACAATATCCATAAAAACAACCATTTGTTTTTTCCTCCTTCAGCGGATCATCATGCTTTCTAAATTGGTTAGATCCACTGATGCCTTGGCATGGAGCCCCCACATATAGCATCCACCGAGTCGTTTGGAATTAGATAAACAAAATGAAATGGCACATCAACAAAAACTCAAAAGGAACCACAAAAACAGTACATACTTACAGGCAAGGGCAAAATATTATCCCTACATCCTCTTTCTACAAATTCTTTAATACACTCTGGGCAGTCCTTGAAATATATATTAAGGATATGGCACTGTAGAAAAAACATAACATAACATAAATATGGTAAATAACAACAACCGAAGACCATCCATTGGCTCCCATGTATCATAAATCGAATTATATCTTTTTCAACACACCTATAAATAGTTACAATCTTCAAACAAGGTTTGCATGGACATTCATTTCCTTTCAGATTGTATGCACATGATTGAAGTAACCAGTGTAGAATAATAAAAATCAGATAAATCTAAAAGAAAATTCAAATATCAAAAGAAAATATTTACCAAAAATATGGAATGTCCTGAGAGTAGAGTACCATCGTATATGTATATGTTACTTTGTACAGTAGGTTTAATAACCTTCATAAGGTAAATAAGGCATGCGACAGATATTCTAGGTAGTTCATCGTGTTCTACACATAAACTGTTTCTAGATTAGGAAAGAATCATCCAGATAACACAATCCGAGAAGGTTACGGTCGAGACTTCGAGTATGGTATTCCTTTCTGACCCAACTATATAAAGGGGGATGGGTGCGTCGAAAAAAGAGAAGCGAAGAGGAGCCATAAAAAACAAGATAGAAAGAGAGCCAAACAGAAACGATACGAGGTCAGACCCACAACAGATTCAAGCCACCATCAGATTAATTCGACAAGAGCTTTAGAATTTAGAATACAAGAGGACTCGCCGAGAATCATAAGAGTAGATCTAGACACACCTCTATTTCAATTGTCTTCTCCTGAGATTAAATAATGTAGCACATGACGTAGAATTATTATCCTGAGATTAATCTCATGTCCTCCTTTTCAATATGCCCAATTGACGATCATTGGATAATTGACTTTATTTATCATTGACACCTTCCCAACCAGTTGTTCTCCACCATCCGTGGCAAAACAGCGTGTCAACCACATATGGGTTCAGACCTGCCTTTTAGTGACAGGCGTGATATCCAAAATTCTCATTGGCAGGTAAGGATGTCAGTGGGCCATGTTGGATCGGCACCCCGTGGGTTTCAGACCTAGCAAGGGCGGTTTCATGTGTATAAATTACCCCGCGGGACCATCGGGTCAATGCCTCGATTTGGGTTGGTGTGAGGAACCGTCCAAATAGTATTCTAATTAATCATCAGGAGGATCATTATTCATAATCACAACCTCGACGATTAACCAGAATACCATTCCGGTAGTCCCGGCACGTGTTTTGTGCCCAGGATCGGAACACATGCCTTCCAACTCAAATATCACAACACAGTTTAATATAGAGCAAATAATTAAACTGGATTACCATTATTAAACAAGCAACTGCTTCCACAATTTACAACAAAAGAGGAACAACAACAACTATGCAGCGGAAGAAAAAACCTATACAACAAAAGAGTATGGAGCCGTATGCCCTTAGGCTCCATACCCAAAAGCGCCGGAGTTCGGAGTAGAAGGTGCTACTCCTGCCCGCCACCCTGATCGGCAGGCACAAAGTAGCCGAACACTGCCTCTTCTTCGCCGACCTGCGAACCTGAAAGCAACTTAAGGGCAGCACCCTTAGTACGAAGGTACTAGCAAGTCTTACACAGTATGAGTATATATATATTCTCGACTCCAAGGATCATGCATTTAAAGCTGTAGCAAGGATTAAGACATGTTTAAGTTCATTAAGCGGTAAGCAACCTAGACTCTAGGTGTAAGCAACTGACTTAACCAACCACCGACTCAAACCCTGCCAACCAACTGATCAAAACAGATATATAACAACAAGTGTATAAAAATAAACCATTCCCACAAAACCACCAACCACATACCGACCAAGCCACCCCAATCCAACCATGCCACAACCCACATCGAAACTCTACGACCAAAACATGGTCGCTCGGTGGAGATAAGCGATAGCGATGCTCATGACCGAGAGCGCGGCAGCTCGAACTGATTATACACCCTGCAGGGGATACTCCTGGACCCACACGACACAGGGACCATACGGCTTGTGCCACCCGCTAAGATGCGCACAAGGGGGTACCCGTGACAACCTTTCCCAACCAGGCCCAACCATGTGGATCAACCATAGCTCGGCGAGGCGGTATTAGAACTACTCCCCGAGCAAACTAATACCGCTAAAAGCCCGGACTCAAACCGGACTCACACCGTCTATGACGAGGCCCACATGACCACGTCTGCGAAGGTAATCAGCTCGCCTACCATTATATCAGCATGTGGTGAGTAAGGTATGTGCTAAAGCCGACTACACCGATGATCGGTGCTTAACCGGTGCAAGCGGTCTACGGTGTCCGGGTTCCCTCCCCGAACTGCCTGAGGACTCCTCGTGAGCAGATGACACCCCTACCACCGCCCACACCTCGTCTCAACTCACCACTCACCAAACCGACTCATCATCAACACAACCATAAGTGTGAACAAGTAATAAGTCCTAGGCTCGCGACAACGGTGGACGCCGTCGTCGACTTCTACCGGAAAGCCTAAGTACCACTAAGCATAGCGAACTAAAATTAGACCTCGATGACACCACTAGGCTCCTAGGAACAACACATGACACGTGACCGAAATGGGATAATGCATCGGCATAGGTTCTACCCAACTCAGTACCCGACACATGCAATGTATACATAAGCGTAGATAACATATTAAATTTTTAAGTAGACACGGTGCAATATGAACGATGCTTGCCTTGCTGCCCTGGATCAGAAAGGTGGGACGCCTCACGATCGCCCACGGCCTCCGGGATCGACGGATCGGCGTTCACTACAGAGAGCAACGCGTGCAATGTAATGAGCATGTATGAAATGCGACCATGTAAGAAACATATGCTCCACAATACATGACAACATTATTCCAAGATCGTACTGTCCAAACCAGAATTTTCCAAGTGGTCTCAAAAAGTTTGAAGTTCCTACGAATTAACTACGAATTTTACAAGCTATCAGCTATCAGGAAAGCCTGATAAACCGTGCTCGGGGTGCTCGGGTGAACAGTACCCGGGGGTGCTCGGGGTGAACAGTACCCGGGGGTCCTCGGGATCGACCGCGCTCGGGTGCTCGGGTGAACAGTATCCGGGGTCCTCGGGATCGACCGTGCTCGGGTGCTCGGGGTGAACAGTACAGGGGTGCTCGGGTGCTCGGTGAACAGTACCCGGGGTGCTCGGGTGAACAGTACTCGGCGCTACAGTAAAATCAGCCTCGCGCAGCTCCAGAACAGCAGCCATTACGAAGGGAAAAACTGGGCTAAACTAACCTAGGAGTCTCTCTAAATCAAAAGTAAAAATGCCTAGAAGGGTGTACAGGGTCTAGACTTTGCTCAACTGCCTAGCAACATGATTCCTAACTCAAATCCACATAAATCCTCATTTGTTCCCAGACTGTAGAACTTTAAGAACTTTGCAACCCTAGTTCCAGATTCAAGATCTATCCAACCAAAAATGAGCATACTTGCCATGGGAGCCTAGCAGACTCACCCAAGGTCCTTTGCTGAGGTTGGTGACCGTCAGTTGAAGGAGGAAACGACGGAAAATGGCTTGGAGAAGAGAGGAAAAACTGCTGCTTCCTTGCTTCTCCCAAAGAACACCAAACAAGTTCAGAACCAGCTCGAATTCTTTCGGGGAAACTGAAAATGAATTGGATGGACGAGTAGTCCTTGAGCTGGTGGTCACGTGAGTACCACATACGTACCTTGATCTTGCTCCCAGAGGTAGGGATCCAAAGGGGGGAAAAGGGAGCCTAAGAGAGAGAGTGAGAGAGACAGCCAACTCCAACTTGCTTCCTCAAAAAGCCTTATATGGTGGAGTGGGTGAGGAGTACGTATGGGCAAGTTTGAGGGGAGAGAGAGCTGTTGCCCACTTATAGAGAGATATTTTCCACCCAAGTGGGCCCCATTTACCTAGAGGAAAGTCCAGACTTGCTTCCAGCTCCTTTATTTCTCTTAGTTTTTCCTTCTCCCACCTCATTGACTCAAAGTGAAGTGCTCCAGTGACCCCAAACTGGAACATGAAGCTGAAATTGCATGTTTTAGGATTAAAACACACAATTATGGATTTCGGGACGTGACAGTTGGGTCTGAGGCCGGGGCTTAATTTGCACCCACGAGTGCCCTACGGGCCCTGAAATCCGTCGAAATCTAGTCATCCAGTGGGCATGTGGTCGGACCTAGGCTCTCCCCCATGAAGGCCCCTCGTTGATCGTCGTCGTTGCGACCCAGATCCGACCCTTGTCGCTCTTGGTGGCAAGCAGGTTTGCAGCGTTGAAGGCGTCGATGTGCAACTTTGCCGAGTCGCCTGAGCTCTGCGAGGAAGCACTTGGAGATGGAGGAAGGCGGGGGTCTTGGATGCGGAGAGGAGGGAGCAGAGGGCATCGTCTGTGGGGAGAAGGTGTTCGAAGAGGAGGTGGTGGACGAATGTGCCGTCGAGGAGGACCTTGTAGGGCTCGCGGAAGCCAAAGCAGGTTGCATAGAACTTCACCGCCTTATGGTGCGTCAACTGCTTCTTCACCCTCATCTTGACCGCTCAGTTGGGAGAAGGAGGTGGCGGCGAGGAGGAGCAGCAGCGCTGGATGGCGGAGTCACGTTGAGTGGGGGCGGTAGGGAAGGAGAGCGAGCTGAGCTAGGGTTTTGTGGTTTGGGACATTGCGCGATGCTAGGTTGAGCAAAGTTGGACCTTGAGGGAATCACTTATAGGCTGCGGTTGAGCCCATTTTGAGTCTAATTTTTGCCAAAATCGTAGCCTTCCTCTCTTTGAGATGGGCTGCAAAGTTTCAATTGTTGGAAGTGAGCCAGTGTTCATCGAATTTTGAGTCTCCGTCAGGACTAAGAGTGATTTTGCACCCAATAAAATTTTTGAGACTAGGTTAGATTCGCTCCACCCAACCTGACCCGGCCTAATTGTCACCCTTATTGGCATGCAAGGAAATTGTCAACAAAATTAATCTCAAACAAAATTGTACAGCTAAGTTGAATACTTGAGTTGACTTTTCTACGTGCAAATGCATGCATCCATCATTGCTGACGTTAGCACACACACAAAGCCAGGAGCCAGACTTGATTCAAATTCCAAATGAACCCCTCACAACGCGGAGTTTGTTGATGAAGAAATAGATATTCCCTTTCCTTGCTTGGCTTCGTCCCCAAGCACATCCCGCTAATCAACCCACGTGGAACTCATCCCCTTAGAGCAGCTCCAGCGTATATTCGTTCCAAGAATAATCAAGAAGACTCCGGCTCAGATCGTTCAGCGAATAAACTCATTTCCACCACGGCCAGTTGAAACAACTAATAAATGATGGCATGTAGATTGTTTTTTTATTCTTAGCACCGCGTGCAAAACCTTAAAATTATCAATTATTTATAAACGATTAAAGTGATCCATTATTCGTAAACGGAGGGAGTACGTTGCTTCTCAGCACCGTATGCTGCATTGTGACCTGCTCTTATAAAGCGACGCCCACACCCATCCTGTCATCCACACCACACGGTCCGACCACCAAAATACCAAATCGAATCACCCGTACTCTGATCCGAAAAGCACCACACGCACGTGGGGATCGACACGACGCCATGGACGCGCCGCAGCTCCTCCTCGGCGCGCTCCTCCTCGTCCTCTTCCCCGCCGCGCTCCTCCTCCTCCGCGCGCGGGGCAAGCGCCTCCCGCCGGGTCCGCCGTCCGTGCCGCTGCTCGGCAGCGTGGTGTGGCTGACCAACTCGCCCGCCGACGTGGAGCCCCTGCTGCAGCGCCTCTTCGAGCGGCACGGCCCCGTCGTGTCGCTGCGCATGGGGGCGCGGCTGTTCGTCTTCGTCGCCGACCGCCGCCTCGCGCACGTGGCGCTCGTGGAGCGCGGGGCGGCCCTGGCGGACCGCCCGACGCTCGCGTCGGTCAGGCTCCTCGGCGACAACAACAACACCATCACGCGCGCCAGCTACGGCGCCGTGTGGCGGCTCCTGCGCCGCAACCTCGTCGCCGAGACGCTGCACCCGTCGCGCGTGAAGCTGTTCGCGCCCGCGCGCGCGTGGGTGCGCAGCGTGCTCGTCGAGAAGCTGGGGGAGTCCGGGCCCGAGGCGCCGCCCCGGGTCGTGGAGACGTTCCACTACGCCATGTTCTGCCTCCTCGTGCTCATGTGCTTCGGCGAGCGCCTCGACGAGCCCGCGGTGAGCGCGGTCGCCGCCGCGCAGCGCGAGCAACTCATCTACTTCTCCAAGAACATGTCCATCTTCGCCTTCTTCCCGGCGGTCACCAAGCACCTCTTCAGCGGGCGGCTCGATAAGGCGCGGGCCCTGCGGCGGCGCCTGAAGGAGCTCTTCCTGCCACTCATCAACGCGCGCCGCGAGTACAAGAAGCGGGGCGGCGAGCCGAGGAAAGAGACAACGTTCGAGCACTCATACGTGGACACCCTGCTCGACATCAAGCTCCCTGAGGACGGCGACCGCCCGCTCACCGACGACGAGATCATCCACCTCTGCTCCGAGTTCCTCAACGCCGGGACGGACACCACATCCACCGGGCTGCAGTGGATCATGGCCGAGCTTGTCAAGAACCCGGCCATCCAGGAGAAGCTCTACAACGAGATCAAGGCCACCACCGGCGACAACAAAGAAGAGGTCTCCGAGGAGGACGTCCACAACATGCCGTACCTCAAGGCGGTGATCCTCGAAGGCCTCCGCAAGCACCCGCCGGCGCACTTCGTGCTGCCGCACAAGGCGGCGGAGGACATGGAACTCGGCGGGTACCTGATCCCCAAAGGCGCAACGGTGAACTTCATGGTGGCCGAGATGGGCCGGGACGAGCGGGAGTGGAAGAACCCGATGCAGTTCTCTCCGGAGCGGTTCCTCCCCGGTGGCGACGGCGAGGGCGCGGACGTGACGGGCACCAAGGGGATCAGGATGATGCCTTTCGGAGTCGGGCGCAGGATCTGCTCGGGGATCGGCATCGCCATGCTCCACCTGGAGTACTTCGTGGCCAACATGGTGCGGGAGTTCGAGTGGAAGGAGGTGGCCGGAGACGAGGTGGACTTCGCCGAGAAGAGCGAGTTCACCACCGTCATGAAGAAGCCGCTTCGCCCGCGCCTCGTGCCCAGGAGGACTCAAAGTACCAGTACTACTCGCAGCAATGGCGAACGCTGGACAAAAATCTAGCGGCCGCACGATGATGGATCTGACTACAGACTACAACAGGATAAACTATGTCTCCTACGTATAAACGGGTGTGCAAATAAGATTCGTTTGACCGAATTTTAGCTCCGACATTTATATAGAATTTAAAATTTATATAATAAAATAAAATAGTTTAAATATTTATTTTTAGTTTAAGATAAAAATAAGATATCTTAGTCAAATATATTTAAACTGTCTACAGCTCTAGCTTAAAAATTAGCTTTAAGTGATCAGATTTAAAAATAAGTAGAGCTAGAACTTTAGCAAATAAAATCTAAAGTTATACATAAATAATTGAAAAAATATGCAGAGTACATAGAAGAAAGTATGGAACATGGCACAATTGAAAAAATATGCAGAGTACATAGAAGAAAGTATGAACATGGCACTTCACCAGATACACTAAGATCATGTTTATTTGTTGTTTCTGTTTCTAGTTTTTCTAGTACTAGAAACTCAAACAAACGTGGTTAAAAAAAGTAATTTATAAGAAGCTAGAAGATTTCTTCTAAGAAAAATAAACTAGAAATTAAGAAGTTAGCTGAGAATAGATTTTCTGAGAAGTTATACGCCAAAAAATTAAAAAATTATTAAAAAAACAAAAACAGAAGCAGCAAACAAACCAACCTTTAGAACACGATGCACAAAAATTTGCACGGGCGCCATCTGCGCATGAAAAACAAGTAGGAATGCAAGTTTTAGTTTTTTTATCGATTGACCTAAAAACTCATTTAATTAAATTAAAGATTTATCCTATCTAATTATTTTTTTTAAAATGAACTAAATAACGGCTCAGTAGTACCCATGAGTGGTACACTTGCACGGCTACAAAGTACCCGTACGGGCCATGCTGGGCTCGGCCATCCTCAACAAATCTCAACCGAGGCCGGCTACGTTTGGATCAGCCCAAAGCAGACACATCCCGGCTAGCCGAGCACATGGTTGGCCCTGCAACGCGTGGGCTGAACCAACCACTCCGACCCGATCGTGGTAGCTTAAGCTGATCTTTTATTTATTTATATATATATATATATATATATATATATATATATGCGTTCGTTTTAAAATTTTGCTATTCTACACTCATTTTATCTTTTCAACAAGTGATATGTTTTTTAAAACTAAAAATACAGCGTTCCAATACTTTAAAATTCAAAACACTACCAAAATGGTTATAAATTGTTTTTAAAAAATTGTGTGTATAGAATGCTATATATATATATATATATATATATATATATATATATATATATATATATATATATATATATATATATATATCTGAACTAAAAATGCTATTTAACACTCTGGCCACACGCGCCCTCCGACCCTAACCCCTGAACCACCCCGCCAACCAGACCCAGCTCATAACCGTAATTCATTTGTTATTATAATCATATATTTGTTCATTATTTTATGGTTGGACGTTACCATTAAATGCATCGTTTCCTATAAGTAAATTCTTATTCATTACGACCGTACATATGTAACCTCCCCATTAACAGACACGTTGCTCCCCAGCCTAGCTTGCAACTATAATACATTAGTTATTGTAACCGTATATAGGTTCATTTTTTTACCGCTAGACGTTACCACCATCCGCAACCGTAAAAAACACAGAGACGCTTCCCACAACCATAAAATCTCGACCATCGTGAATAAAAAAATGAAACCACCCCCTCTTTCCTCCTATTTCATTCCAGTTTCTATCCCATGTCTCTCTCCTATCCAACTCTCTCTTATACCCATGGCTCAGATCTTGATCTAGATCGGCGGCGGCGGCAGTAACGATGGATGCCAAGAAGGCTATGATGCACGCAGATGTGGATGCTGGATGCACTGGTGGCAGCCCCCATGGGAGGTCGCATCCGGCCTCCCTCCCTCGTCGAGTGTTGCCCGCGCATAGGGGAGTGGCAGGCATGACAAGATCGGGCATGAGGCGTCTTCCTCTTCTTCCAACTAGTAGGACAAGCACCGTGCAGGCCTTGCTGGCTACCCTCACAATGCGAAGCACTGGCAAACGTCCTTGATCCAGTAGCCATCAGTGCGAATCTGAGTGAAGGGCATGGATATGAGTGGAAGTGGCTCGCCCATGTAATGGATCTGAGTAGAGGTGACTAATTAGGTCTATTGTTTTTGTTAGTTTTCTGTAAATCAGGCATGGTTTCTTGATCGATCCATTACATGTAGTTGTTGGCTAGATTAGTCAATTTTGGGCTTCTTTATTGGAGCAGATTCTAATGTTGTATTTTATCTCTGTTTTGATCTATGCAGTAACTGCAAATGTATAATCCAGTGGGTCGGATCTTCTCAGCACAATCCCCAACACTGCAGGCTTTGTTGCACACCTATCCTCTTCTCTTCCTCAGGCAGTCATGGTGACAGGGACACCCACGACAAGGGTGATGATGGCGGCGACAATATACTACAGTCATACATAAAGATATTAGCGTAGAATTTAGTAGTGCTAACTATAGAATCCAATATATGTACTAATATCATCTATTAGTAGGTATTATGTAATATTCATTATTATTATAATACAGAATTTAGTAGTACAATTCCTGAAATCATGTATTTGAAGGAACAGAATCAGGTGCAGGAACCATGCAATATTTCACTGTTATGCGACATGGATAGCATTCTTTGTTTGAAGCAGTATGTTCTCTGATGTAACCATAAAAGGCTTGTCATTATACGGCTTGCAATACGGAATTATATGGTTAAATTCATAAAGTTTACGGTTACGAATACTGGGTTTTTACGGTTGCGAGCTCATCATATTGTGTTTTACGTTTGAGAGGTGCTCGCCAGAATTCAATACTTTAAAAATCTGGGACTAACACTGTGTTTTACGGTTATGAATATCAATTTTACGGTTGTGGATAATAATTTTACGGTTACGGGTGATCGCTGGAGCCTTGCTACGATCGGGGCGCGGTAAGGTCGGGACGCTAAATAACTATTCTTAGCGCAACGCTAAGAATAGCAACGCCATATATATATATATATATTGTATGTACTATTTTGCAGGTATGCTCACTGTAGTTTATGTCTACGCACACCCCATAAGTTGTAACTCACAGTGTTTAGAGTTGTAACTGGGGAATGTGTGTAGTGCGCATAACAAGTTGTAACTCACAGTGTTAGCTTCTCGTGTTGCAATTATACATTTATGGACGTGAAATTGTAACTGGTCTACCTAGTAAGTTGTAACTCACAGTGTTTCGAATTGTAACTAGGGGATGTACGCAGTGCGAATAACAAGTTGTAACTCACAGTATTAACTTCTCGTGTTGCAATTACTACTTGTATTTCTAGACGTAAAGTTATAACTGGTCTACCTAATAAATTTTAACTCACAATATTTAAAATTGTTACTAAACGATGTGTACAGTGCGAATAGAAAAACTTCGTGTGCGGCGCTATTAGCTCATGGCCCATATACATGTCGGGCTTATGGCCCTTTTCGTCCGTTCAACGATTGAATTTCTGCGGATCTCATGGCACGTGAAACTGGGAAACGAATTCTACGAGACCCGGTCTGATACTAATCTGAGAGACCTTCACTCTTTATGTGACATGTGGCTAGTCACAATCTCAAAGCGATGTGCTCCTAATTCTATCTCAATCCTGCTAAACGACGTCGTTTCTCCGTTAGAGCCTTACGGCGTGAGTTGAGCGCGGCGGCGAGAGGATTTCCTCGATCGTGTCGATCGCGTCGCTCACGGCGACGGGAGGATTTCCTCGCTCGCGTCGCTCGTGGCCGGAGGGAGCGCTTCGTCGATCGCGTCGATCGAGTCGCGCGCTGCGGCGGGAGGCAGCAGCATCTCATCTTCGATCGAGTCGAGCGAGCTGCTTCAGCCCATCCTCGCGGCCACAGGAGGCAGCAGCATCTCATGTAACTGTCAGTGGTAGTGTCTAAAAGTTTTGTCTAGCTCTTCAGGTTATTTGATTAGCTTGGTGCTAACTCCTAATGAATCAATTACTTGTGACGCCTATCAATGCAATGTGAGGTGTATTTTGGTTGCTGTTCTCGAGCTACACCAGTGGGGTATACACAAGAACTTTGTGGCAGATCTTCAAAATGTACATGATGGTGTAGGGCCTAGTTCAAAATGGGTTGATTTTCAGTTGTCAGATATGTTTCTTGCCTGCCTTAATACAGCAGGTTTTGTTGCCATTTGAAATGTGAAAACTGGAGGTGCCTTTGAGGAGCACTATGCCCATTGTAACAAATTCTGTATAACTGAAGATTTGTTTTTTAATGTATAAGTAAAGATAGTTGTCTCGTACTTAGCATATAGAACATAAAGGAAACGTCTGCTAGCAGTTTACAATAACCAAAAACGAAAAAGGTACAAGCAAAGATGCTCAAATAATTTGACCATGTAGCTTTAGCAATGAACCAGCACACAAAGCTCCTTGCTTCCATCGAGCTGCAAAGTGCAGGGACCATTTCATTCATCAAAATGTAAGCGTCGAGAAGCGGGCACTTCATGTTGAGCTTGAAGTAAGAGATTTGTAAATTCTCCTCCGATTGGTGGAACAAACATCATAGAATTATCTCCAAATGGCATCATATTATTTATCATTAGTGGAGCAGCAGTAGCAGTAGCATTTGAGTTGAATGGTCCCTGAACCAATTCAGATTGCTGTGAAGTTCCAGATAAATTTTTGTTTGATGATTGCCTTGGATCCTCTGCTGTATACATGTGAAGGAAATCAATTGGACATAGCAGAAGATGGAATATGCCAAACAATTAAGCATACATACCTTTCTTTCTTGTGTTTTTAGCAGCATTTTTCTTTCCACCTTCGAGTACATTTTTCTTTCTTTTAAGGGTCGGACCTCCTTTATGTGGAGGCACTTTAAATGATATGCGCGCTTCAGCAACCTCTTTTGTACACTCCAGAAAATATTGTGGAGCTTCTTTTTCATTCAAGTTTACCTGGCTCAATAAATTTTCGACTTCTACAGTCAACTTATCAAAACCATCATCCAAATGTTGAAGAACCTTTTTCGAAACCGCACATTTTAATGCAACCGATATCATTTTTCGAGATAGAAGTGCACTCTGAGATGATAAATTATCACTCTGACATTGTTTGTGACAAGAAAAAATCCCTCTTTTTGCGTACTTTGTCCATCTGCTCGATATGTACCCAGGAGGCAAAGTGATAATATCGTTGTGGTTGAAGACTTTTAGTACATGCTTGCATAACATACCTGCATAGTTAAAAAACTATAAGAGATAAATAAATATAATTAGATTTGGGAACTTCTCCAACAGATGCACATACCAAAACAATTGTACTTCTTGCAAGAACACAACACTTGCATATCATCTGAATTAAATATAACTGTAGCTTCATCCTCGCTTCGATCCATAGACATTATCTTGTACGTGCTTGTTGTCCCTTCACTATTTTGCAATGTGCATGATAGAACAAATTGCTTTTTAAATTCCTCCTCAAAAATAGTATACATATTTCTTGTATATGATTCAGCAGCCGTCTTCAACAAAGGCAAGTTACTAATACAAAGAACCGGATCTGAATTCCGTGATTTGTAGTCTTCATATAACTCATTTCCACGGAGACGTGCAGCACACTTATCATATTCTACCAAGAGTTCTGAAATGGAAAGTTTCCTACGGAAAGTTTTCTTGAACACATTATTCATACCTTCACTCCTTTGAGTGGATGTCATGTCTGCACAAAATGAATCATGGCGGTAGACAGTGGCCCATTTCTCATGCAATGCATATAAATTTTCCAACCATGAATTATTTTCAAGGTTGTAAGTAGTCAATAACTCTTGCCACTTCATGTTAAAATGTGCAACTGATCTTTCTTCATATATGCAACTCTTAAAGTCCTTGAGAAAATCATGATTGTTGGAGATTACATGACTGAGATGTTTTGCAGCATTCTGGTATATGTGCCACAGGCAAAGACGGTGGCTTGAGTTTGGTAATACAATCTTAATTGCTTTTGCCATTGCAGCACATTGATATGTGAAAATTGTTTCAGGTTGCTTCCCAGACATTACTTTCAAAAAGGTACTAAATAGCCAAATGAACGACTCGGCACTTTCATTGAATAACAGTGCAGCTCCAAAAACAATAGTCTGCCTGTGATGATTTGTTCCAAGAATTGGAGCAAATGGCATCTCAGACTTATTTGTTTGAAATGTAGTGTCAACGCACATGACATCCCCGAAACAAGCATAATCTATAATTGCATGACCATCGGCCCAAAAGAAATTAGATATTCGACCATCCTCTTTATCTAATTCCACGGCATAGTAAAAAGAAGGATCTTCAGCTTGTTTATTCTCCAGGTATTCCAATAGGGTTTGTGCATCTTGTGTTTCCAAGTATTTTTTGCGCTCACGACCGATGAAGTTATTGCAATCCATTTTTAAGAAATTCACATTCTCTGCTCTACCGGACCACCGTTGAAAAAAATCATATATTTCAGTTGGCCTAACTCCTGCTTCACGCATCTTGCTAATGATATGTTCATCGGCATTTGACATACGTCGTTGTGATCTAAGCATATGTGCCTTGTTTGGACTGACAAAACTGTGATTATGAGCAAGGAAGACTTTTTGCATCATCCAAATACCATCCCGGGAAATATAGAAATGAACACGAGCATTACAAGATGACCTTGTTGTAGCACGTTCTTTCTTTGGTTGATATATCTGACTAGTGTTCTTCTGACCTTCGTTACTGCAAACAAAGTACTTGGAAGATAATGTGCCATCTACACGATGTTTAGTATGGCTCTTCCTAATACTGAACCCGATCTTTCTGGCATATGCATTATAGAACTTGTATGCATCATCCTCTGAATTAAAGGTCAAGCCAACTTTTGGCACAAGTTCACTAGAAACATTTTGATCATTAACCTACACCAAAGGTATATATCAAATCAAGTGTTACCGTGGTTCATAGCAAAGTACTTCATTTTATATAAATCACTTACCTCCAAATTTGCAGGAGCAACTTTTTCAGATTTATCATCATCAGAGTTGAAATCGCCATCACCAACCTCAAAATTGGGACATGAGCTTTCGCCCACATCACCATGGATAGGCAGCTGTGACATACGAGCACACCTGCCCACGACAGTATAGCAGTTAAACTGGAGAGAAACAAAGCAGTCGCCAAAGCAGTACCAATTCATTCATCACAACAGAGCAAATGTGCAAAGGGAAGGGTCCAACGAAGCGCTCAAGAACAGCAACCAAAATACACCTCACGTTGCATTGATGGGCCTCACAAGTAATTGATTCATTAGGGGTTAACACCAAGCTAATCAAATAACCTGAAAAGCTAGACAAAACTTTTAGACACTACCACTGACAGTTACATGAGATGCTGCTGCCTCCTGTGGCCGCGAGGATGGGCTGAAGCAGCTCGCTCGACTCGATCGAAGATGAGATGCTGCTGCCTCCCGCCGCAGCGCGCGACTCGATCGACGCGATCGACGAAGCGCTCCCTCCGGCCACGAGCGACGCGAGCGAGGAAATCCTCCCGTCGCCGTGAGCGACGCGATCGACACGATCGAGGAAATCCTCTCGCCGCCGCGCTCAACTCACGCCGTAAGGCTCTAACGGAGAAACGACGTCGTTTAGCAGGATTGAGATAGAATTAGGAGCACATCGCTTTGAGATTGTGACTAGCCACATGTCACATAAAGAGTGAAGGTCTCTCAGATTAGTATCAGACCGGGTCTCGTAGAATTCGTTTCGTGAAACTGCAGGTGCGCAGCCCATCCACCTCTGCTGCAGCACCCCCCATCGAAAGCTGTGTGGCGTGCCATCAGCAGTGCGGTGCACGTTGATCGCTCCTGGTTCCGTGTAGAGGCTGCCGCTGTACATCGGACCGGGACGCCTGAGACGCTGCCTTCCCCAACTCCCGAGGCAGGCAGAGGCAGGGCACGCTCTGCTCTGTGCAGTGCAGCCAATGATTGCGTCCGGCCACGGATAAAAATATCGGTCCCGTCCCTACATCGCGACACGTGCTGCTGTGTTGCAAATTTCAGTTTTTAGTGGATAAACGAAAAAAATTATAAAATAAAATTGAAATCCCTATGTTACGTCATCCACATCCGAACAATGCAAATGCGGGATTGCATGGCCGTGCCTGTAAAAGACGTTGCTGGGATTAAACAAACGCTGCGCCCTCGTTTTCGCGTCTGAAAAGCTTGCACGCTCCTGCTGTAAAGAAAGCCATACAGCCTGACTTGCATCATCCATCCTTTTCGGTTCGGTAGCTCTCGTTGCTTTCCTTAGAAAAAAAAAACATGTGCCGACCTCTGAAACATGCGGTAGAAAAATGGCTACCACTCCGTACGGCGTCACGCTGATCGGATATGGAGCAACATGCTGCACTTGCATGACGTCATCCGCCTTCTCCGTAAAATGGCCCTGTGACTGCGTAAGAACTCAAAAGTGTTCTCCGTCCGGCGGTCGCTCGGCCCTATCCAGTACCCAGTCGACACATCCCTTCTCTTCTCGCCATAAACAACACCCGAAACGCAGCCAAAACCCAGATCGGAGCAGGTGCGCCTAAAGCAGCCAGGCAAAGGGCAAAGGTGGAACCTGTTAAGAATTTTGATCAAATTAGCATAACTGTTAATAATAGTTATTTGTTCGTGTCCGTTAGAGAGATGTTTCCCCAATAACACCTGTTTATCTCTCTCTCTCACACACATATGTATATATATATATATATATCATTAATCAATGAAACAGTGATCGATTTTCATTCTTCCAATTCGAGTCCTGCTCTATACAATCTAGCTAATTCAACACCTTATCAGTCACTTGACCTACACGACTGCTAATCAATCGGCCACACACACAAAGCGAGGCAAAAGCAAAGCGGACGCAAAGGCGCGCCCCCTTTAGTTTGTGCAGCCTTGAAGCCGTGGCAAGCCAATGAGCCCATCGCATCGCATGTGCGCCTCGCCATCCACCGGGGCGCGGCGTGGCACGCACACCCGCGCCTAGCATCCACCGCGGTGGCCCGGCCCGGCAGGCCGGCCGGCCGGCCACATGGACGGAGGCGGGCGCGGCGCGCCATCATTGACACGCGGGTCCCGGTGGTGGGATGATTGGGCGATCGATAGGCAGTTGGGCCGGGAGTTATTTTGCTGTATGGAAGACGCATGCATGGGCCCTTGTATTCCCGTATTAATTTATGCTCGTATTTTGCTGTTGTAGTTTTTTTAAGGAAATATTTTGCTGTATTAGTCGTTGTACAGCTTTTGTGTCCTCAGTGCAACAACTCTTTCTCTCTCTCGCCTTTTCTTTGAAATTTAGCAGCGAACCGCAACAACTCACGAACATGTACGCCATATGTACAGAGTCAGGTTCGCATTGTGACAGTGCATAAATACATAATGGAACCTATATACTACTCGCATTATGGGGAGTGGTTGGATACGTGCGAATAATCCTCGCTGCAATTCCTTGAGCATTTTCTCCCGTTCCAGGTGGATGGATGGATGCACGAGTGCTGGACTGGTCGCGCGTTCCCAAGATCCAGCTCGGTCCGTGGAGTGGTGTCGGAGCTAGGAGCGCAAGCGAGCGATGCGTCGGAGCACGTGACGGCACGGGTGGCACGTGCTTGCGAGCCCAGCGCGCCTCGTCCCCGAGGCAGTAACGGATCCAAAGTTCAGGTGTCTTATTTAGTGTGTGTTTGTTTAATTTTTGGATTGTGGTTTTTAGTATTTACAATTTGAAACTGAAATAAATAGATATTTTTTATAATTCGTTTGTTGAATTGTGAGAATATGATAAGCTAGTTTTTCTTAATTTTTTTAATTATGAAAGTCTATTTTACTAACTTGTCTATAGAAGTTTTTTAACAACCTACAATTTAAAAACTTTTTATAATTCAATTTTTTAAAATTCAGCTTTTTATAATCTATAATCTACCCACTGAAACAAACATAGCCTTATTAGATGAGTGAGTGTCATATAAATTATTATATATACTAAATTATTTTATTAAAAAAATAAAAATTTAACGTTCTGTGCACACAGTAGATATAAGCGGATCCGCTGCTGCGAGGCAGGTCCGGTCCGACGGGCCTGGGGAGCTCGGCGAGGTGGCATTCCGGGGAGGCACGCGGACGTCAGCCGAAACCCAGCAGCACGATCGGCTCGGAGATCCAGTCCAAAGGGGCGAGGACCGAGGAGTGTTGTGCCAGGCTGCCGGTCCAACCCGGCGGCAGGTGCGGGCCCACCTGCCATAAATCGCCTCGTCACTCCTACCATGGAGTCAGAGGTCCAGCGCGGTGACAGGGAAGAGTGCACGCTTTGTACAGGATACATCCGTCAGGCAGCATGCATCACTCACTAGCAGTACTATCCTGGAGCAGCAGGAATCCTCTCTTTTTTTTTATACCGCTGTAGTTGGAGAGTAGCAGCACTCCAGTAACTCTGGAAAATCTGATCGTTCACTGAATCACTGGCGGTAAACCCACATGATTATGCCGCAGTAAACTATGGCTAATGTTAGCCATGTTTTTTATACAAGATTGGACGCACATATGCACATATATCACACTTACGCGCACACACTTATATGGGTGTCCTAACTCATGACTAAACAAAATTGTAGATATAATTTTATATAACGCTAACACGCGTTTTGACCACTGGATACATCAACATATACATGTATTATTCCTTTATGTGAATTAATCCTAAGAAAAATATAAGCACTTATGCTAAATCTAAAATTTAAATTCGGATGAACTGTTCCACTACGAGAACCCTAACCAATGAAGATATAGTCAGTTATTAGCCATGTTTGGTAAGATAAATGAAGGCTACTTAATTAAGACAATGTCCGCCTCCGCGGCCCCGCTCACGGTCACCAACCTATCCTTCAGCTTGCACTAGCACGCACAGCAAATAGAAATAGGACTGTGCGAGTAACGAGACGAGCCTGGCTTCGTCTTCGTAAACAAACACTGCATAAAAAATAGATATAAAAAGAGTAACAGGGTGTAATATAATCTGTTATTTACGATACTAGTGACGGTCATAGGATTGTAGTTGTTATCTGTCACTAATAAAGATTCAGCAGTGACGAATTATTTTACACTGTTCACAGAGAATAAGTCACGATTATAACTCGTCACTTACCATGACTCATTATTGATAGATCATTCTAACCAATCATTAGTGTCAAATCAAATTGTGACCTGTAAATAATGATCAACTTATGAGTGACAGGTCATCTTAAGCATTAGTGACAGGTCAAGTTATGACACGTTATTAATAATGACTTTATTTTTTTAGATAATAAAATAAAAGCTATCTCGCAGCTAGCTCTGTAAAAACAATAACTCATCACCTATCATAGAGTTACAGTTAATATCATACAAACCTGTAATAGGAATAACCAAATAATAAAAAGCCACCATAATTATAGTCTTAAGAGCGTGGTATACCGTATCATCTCTTTATCATGCCTCCTCACTTCAGTGCAACGGTGCCCAAAAGTGGAGGTAATATATTCATTGTACTAAAAATCAAAAACAGAATGACTGTTAACAAAGTATTTTAACTAAGTATAACGATTAAAGAAGTCAGAATACCAAGGGCGAAGTACTTTGTGTACAAATTGAATAGGGCTTCTGACTTATGAATAGGAATAATAAGCATGATACTATATTTTTTATATATTTTTTATTTTTCTCACCTTAGCAACATTAGAATATAAATTATTATACATTTATGCTCAAATTTGATATAAGACATGACGGCTATGGACACAAATGCGCTTGCCAAAAATAATGTAGAAACTTCAGGGACGCGAGAAATTAATCTTTCAAGTTATTTTTGGCCTCAAAAAATTCGCTGAACCCATCCAAATCAGGGAGAAATAGATATAACTTTTTTTTAGATATCTATGGTAAAAAAAATAAAATTGAAGTCTATACGTAAAAATTATGTCTGTTTTACCAAAGGTATTCCGAGTCACCTATTTGAAAGTATAGTTATATTACTTACTTTAATTTTGTAGCTAATTTGGGTCAAAATGAACTGCCCAATTGAAATTTAATTGCACTCCGTGATTCCAAAACCTCGAATCGAACTATTAAAAATATTTTTTATTAAACTCTGAAGCAAACTGTAATTCAAATTAGTAACATGATCATTAAGTGATGGGTCACTCTTTTGACCCGTCACTGTTCTAACCCGTCACCTACAATATTCAGCAACAAAAGTTAAAATGATAAAATATCCACTTCATATTACAACGACACGATACCTAAGGTTTTAAGAGTGGCTCGTGCGCGAGGGAAGATCGTGGATTCAATTCAAACGGGACGCAAAGACTGAAAACCATTTAAAAAATAGCATGGCATGTGTGGCATATGCAATGTGCCCTTGTGTTAGGGTGGCTTGTGAGGCATATGCTCGGGTGATTTTTTTTTTGATTTTTTATATTAAAAAACATGAAAAACATTAATTAATTATAAGTGATAAAGTCATAATAGTGATACGTCACTTATATTCAGTCATTAATGATAGGTCACTATTACGACTTGTCATCTATGATTTTTATTAGTAACAAGTTAAATTGCCACCCATCATTTATGATTTTATTAATATCGAATCATTAATAATCACTCATCAATAATATGTTCAAAGTAATAGATACATAACCCGTTACTAATAACGAATTCATCTATTACTTTTTTTTTCAAGTAGTGAATCATCAGAGAATCGACACGCATTGACGGGGCCATCGCCCCTGTGGCCTGTACTCCCTCTCTCTTCTGAAGCCGTTTCTATCATCGTCGACGTGATGTGTTCTCTTCTCCTCCATCGGCCGCCGGCCGTCTCACATGGCATGCGCCCGCGCCCTCGAGAGCAAGGTCCGGATTGATCAAATAGTATAGTGATCGCAGAATGTTATTGGTGGACGGGAGGGGACCCTTCTCATGGCCACAATGATCGGTGCACTGGCCGGGAGCCATGAATAAGGTGAGGTCCAGAGCATATGAGCTACGACGCATATGCTATCATCCTTCGCCCAACGCGACCCATATGGCTGGGACGTGAATCATTCATTCATAGGCGATGTGGTCATCAAGGCTTGCATATGCATATGTTTTGTTCTTGGTTTCTCCTTAATTAACTGAGATGATTGTGTGTATCTTAGCTACGCAGAGATTATAAGCGAATTTTTATATAGCTATATTTTTTTAATTTAACGATGAGAGTCAATAAAACTTGTATTATCGAAAAGTTGTGCATATGCATATGCAGCTTTCCTTGTGCCTGGAGAAACGCATACATGCAGGCGACAATGGAGCTCATGCATTATCTGGAGCACGTTAGCTCTCGAGTGTTAGGCCTGTGCAGCAATTATATATGCTCTCTGGGAAATGCAGTGCCCACTGGTTGATCAATATATTTAGCTAGTATCTACTCGCTCTAAATGAAATAAATATATGTCTAGCACTTGATTATCGTTAACGTCCATGATTAAACCAACGTGATTGTTGTTTAACTAGCTGTTGAGAGGTAGCTTGATTGTTAATGTCTTGGCTGATCTCTGAGAGTGACTGATCTTTGAGAAGATAGTTAATAATCTGCAATGTTGGTTTGTTCTTCACATGCAAGAGTACCATATCTATGTGGTCCTATATGCTGATGGGTTGACCTATGATCAAGCGACCAATGCAAGATATGCAAAGAATGTAGGATGTTGCCTAGGTCTTCCTCTGTCTCCCGTTTGGCTGTCCACAACCATCTCCAACTGTTCATGCCAACCACAGCGTTGCATGTGCCATGCTCCTTCTTGGTTAATCTCCATCATGCATGCACATATCAGTGTGTCTCGCATGTTAGGGGAAGATGGTTCGATCAAAGATTGGAGGAATTATAAGTTTGTTGATCAAAGATTGAAAGGGGTTGATGATAGCTAGCTCCTTTAAGGCCATCAGAAAACTTTTTTTATGTTTTTTCTTCTGTGCATTACATGAGGATATATATAATCTACTCCACATGTGAATTATTTGCTTGGTAAGTAGCAGTTGTTTTAGTACTCTGTTTTCTGGTGCCGCTGGTTCTGGCTTTTTGCTTTTGTTGTTGTTGCTGTTGCTGTTGCTGTTGCAATGGCAGCTAGTTAACCTCGGCACATACATGTCAACCTCATGCTGCTGGCAATGGCATTTGGCATGTGCTATGCAAACTCCATGGATGAGTGACGCAAGCTAGTAGGCAGATGTGACATAGTAGTAGTTTGTTTAGTTGGTTGATTAACCAGCTGATCTTTTCAAGTACTGCATGCATGCAAAAGGCCTCATCCTTTTTCTTCGATGCAATCCGTGAACCGGTAGTACAATCTGGATTAGGATAGTTGGTGTTCCTGCTGCTTTTCGTGGACAACCTGTACTTTGAGCTGATGATACCATGCACGTCTGCCTATTGTTTTCTTGAAAAATGATGCATGTTGTTTGTTCACTGGCGCTGCTTTCTTCATATATCTGTTGGTAGGATGTACCGGTCTTTGTAGGAGAGTTAACAGCTTAAGGTCCCCTACTCTCTGGTAGAGGAATGAGAGATAGGAGAGAAAAGGATGGAGAGGAATGAGATAAAAGGCCCTAATATTTCATTCTGCGTCCGCCACTGGATATATATAAGATTCACTAACTTCACATTATAAGAGCACGTGCATCGGTTACTGCTAAGAGGTAGCCATAGGAGAGACAAACTCGATTCCGTGCCAACCGATACAGCACCCGAAGCTAACGGCAGAAATCGTAGCAGCAAAGCAAAAGTTTATCCCGGTGCCGAGCAGCGGTGGTTTTGATGACTCAGCTAGAAACAGAAAAAATCTGAACGATTCAACAATCAACTATTTTGCATCAGATTTCTTTTAGTTTGACGCTGTCTACCGAATCTCAAGCTGGATGTTTTCAACTTTGTATCCACGTGAGCCTATTGAATAATTTTATTTCTAGTTACGTTGTATTTTAGTCACATTCCAAGTCATTTTCTTTATGTAAAACCAGATTAATACTTCTTCTCTATTTTGTAGTATCATGAAAATATATATTATCAATATATGGATTTATATATAATTTAGAATTTGAAAAAATAATAACACCTTAGTACTTATGAATGAGCGTTAAGGAATACCACACAAGTAATTAAGGAAGAGATAAAACTAAGTAACTACTCTTAGTACCGAATAGAGGAGTAACGGATGCACGTGCCCTAAACGCCTAACGACTTTTGCGGTACTAGTAAGCAGTAAACATGCAACTGCAGGGCCAACAGAATCGTAAAGAGACTACAGTTCTGTTGGAATGCATGTGATGTGCTCCTGATTAGGGTATCAAAATATGGAGGAATCGTAAGCAACTTGCAAAGTAGCAACATTCTCTTCATTCTAAGAAAAGGCGATTGCTGTTATCCACAAAATTAATTGTAATTATTCCAGCTGCATTGGAAATCTTTCTCTCTCTCTTTAATTTTTTTTTTTTTTTTGGTTTTGCTTCGCTTGTAGAATCCTGTCCAATTGATGGAAACAATCATATCATCTGACCGCACATTGCTCCCCCCATGCATTTCGCTGCACCTTGGGGTGCATGTGGGTAGAGCTAATTTTCTTTTTCTCTTTCTCTTTTTTTTATTTTTAAAAAGAACCATAAAGGTCGCTCATAACGACACGATTATTCTTAGAAAATTTCCATCCGAGTGCACAAAGAAAATAATTCATCCTTTTTCATGGCATAAACCTAAATGCTACATTCCATATAAACAGTGACAGACAAAGGGAAGTAATGGAAAAGGACTGATTTTCTTCCTCCTCCGCAATCACTTCGTCTCTCTTCTTCTCTTGTAAAAAAATAGAAGAGGTTACAGGAGAGTGGTAACCGGTATAGGCCCGCTCCCTGAAGATCCGACATGCAAAGATAATGGCATTATAAATTTGGAATATGAGGAATCGCACTGGATATGAGCTCTCCTGCTCGTGGTTGCAAATTATTGTGGGGAACAAGGAAGAAGTGCAGGTTTCTTATCGGGAGGGCTCTGGCGCAGGCATAACAGCATATGATCCAGTAAACAATCCAACCAGGCGGCTCGAGTCTTTTCTTTTCTTTTTTTCTAAACAGGTGAGAGCAAATTTAATTTAGTTTAGCATCCTAGTTTGTTGTCACGCTCCCGTATCTCGTGGATCCGGATCCCCTAACTTTACCCCTTGAAATCATAGGGAATAGTGATATGTGAGATGATAAATAGTGATTTGTTCGATTGCTGTTGTAGCATATGGTATCGTAGCATCCAGTCTCACATATCCACCCAAGATCCGACGGTTCACGGTGAAGTAAAGTCACTCCGTCGTGAAGTCAAAGGATCCTGTTCTGTATCTCGTATGATGATATAATGTCTCAACTGTTTCAATTCTCATGCACATGCAAATTATTCAGAGAGCTCGATCGCAAGCTTGGAAGTAGGGATTTCAATTTTATTTTACAGTTTTTTTTCGTTCACAGGCGAAAAGATCGAAATTCATAAATTTTCGTTAAAATTTTGGTTATTTTCGTCCGTGGGTCTCATAGGTCAGTGAAAAAAAATTCTAGAATTGAATATTTTGTTCTCCTCTGAAAATTTCAAAATTAGTAAAATTTCGATAAAATTTTAATCCCTGTTTGGAAGAAGACAAGCTTGTTATGCAACTTTTCAAACGAGGACAGCCTGTGTCATCATCTTGCAGGATTTGAGAAAAAAAATCTATGTTGCAAA
The DNA here is from genome assembly GCF_958298935.1 of Phragmites australis. NCBI lineage: Eukaryota > Viridiplantae > Streptophyta > Magnoliopsida > Poales > Poaceae > Phragmites > Phragmites australis. The sequence continues at coordinate 3,480,906 of NC_084941.1, read as the reverse complement.
CATGGCGTAAAATTTTATGAGTCAATACTCCGGTGGTCCTCTTTAAAAATCTGCAGGAATTTCGAAGCAAATTAGTGATGGATGCTCGTTCATTTAGGTTTGAAGGGTAATTTGGTCAGTTCGTTTTGAGGAGGGTTTTTTAGCCCTCGCTGCTGCCGCGCTCGCCCTCGCCGACGGCGTCCTCCTCGGCTCCTCGAGCTCGACCTGCTCTGCCCCGCCGCCCTGTCCTCCCTTCCTACTCGCCATGGTCCCGCCGCACGGGATGGCGTAGCACGGCGGCGCACAGCTCGGTGCCGGAGGGCGTCCCATTTTTCACCCAGGTCGACAGCTTGGTTTTGAATCTGCTAACACGCCTAAGCTACATCTTCTTCCAAGATTATTAATTTATTACCGTGTAACGAGGTCAGGTAATTTCGTTTCAAGAATAAGGTCAGGTAATGGTTTACGTCGAGGACCAATAGGACATGCCGTGTGGATAGGACAGTATAGATTTAAGATTAACAATCCCCAGCCTCTCGCTAAGCATGATGTCACGCCTGACTAAGATCAGATCTGAAGATAATTTATCCTACCAGGTGAGATTATACACTTCAGACTGCGTGCAGCAAGCTTCACTTTGGTGTCTGACATGACTCTCAGTGGATTGGAGTATTTTGCGCCACCCCAGATTGACTGTCGACGGTTGAGCTTGCATAGCACTAATCTAATCACTGTTACAAATTTAGTACGTGTAACTTTTTTTTGAGCTCGTATTTAATTGACCTTAAACCATGGAATTTGGATCAATTTGGGAAGAATTAACGGTTCTGGTCTTAATAAGGATAGATGTGGCTATGCACACCCCAGAACCATACAAACCCTATCCCTGCACACGCCTCTTCCTGAGCCAAACAATCAAAATACCCTATCCTCTCTCTGCCCTTCTCCACTACCACTGAGCCACTACTAGCTATCCTAGTAAGAGAGAGAAAAGAAGAACAACAAGAAGAAGAACACTGTCAGATACACCTATCTAGCATTGGCACTGCAAGATGGCTCTGAGGCTGTGGGCTAGCTCAGCTGCCAATGCCCTCAAGATCTCAGGAACTGGAGCCAGGGCTGCTGCCCCTGCCTTCTCCATCTCCAGATACTTCTCCACTGGTAGCCTCTCTAGCTAGCTGAAGTATAACTCTAGATTTAATTGTTTCTTTTTTGGAGAAAGGAACACAGTTTTTTTGTTCCTCGAGTTCTCAAAAAGGAAGAGATTATCAAGATTATTCTCGTTCATGTACACTCTTGCATTGTGCCATGTTACTCTTTCATTTGTATTTATACGTAATTTATATATGGGCTGGTCCTTGTAGTACATGTGGTGGTTGTTTCAAAAAGGGAATGGGGAAGCATATTTTTTTTCAGTTAGGACAGAGAACTCTTGCAAAAGATCAGAGATTGTTATGGTGAAAGTTAGCTTGGATAATGCATTCTGTGACGATATAGTCTGTAAATTAAGCCATGCTTATGTTTGATGCGTTGCAGTTCTTGATGGGTTAAAGTACACATCCTCCCATGAGTGGGTCAAGAATGAGGGCGCCGTGGCCACAGTTGGCATCACTGACCATGCCCAGGTAAACCAGCAACATATTTTCCATGCCTTTCATGTGCAATACTAGTCAATATTCTTCTGTTAGGTCATCTCTAACAAATACTCTAAAAATTTATTCTCTATAATACCATTACAACATCCTCTAATATTATTACAGTATCTCCTATTTTTTTCATCTCCAACAACTACTCTATTTCCTATATTCCATTACTTTCAATCTCTTCTCGAACCCACGGTCATCTGCTGTACACAATAATGCAGCCTCCTCATTTCCCCCGCAAAAATATGGTTCCTCTCTACTCTCCCGTTTCCCTGTAGCAAGTGAAACGGATACTGCTAGAGATCAATAAGGATCGGTTGGATCTGCAAAAATCACGGCACAGGAATACGGATAGGCTTTGCCGATCCTGCTGGAGGTAGCCTTAGCTGAAGAAAATATCCATTTAAAGAAAAAAAATACTTATGTAAATTCTACCTTCAATCACAGATTAGCGTCTTTTTATTCATCAAGCCAATCTAACATGTAAATTTGACCACTAATTAACAATTTATTATAAATCCTAATAAAATTATAACATTGTTAAGTATTTTCGAAATGTTGAGCTACTGATTTCCATATGCAGATACAATATTCATAAATACATTATTGGTTAAAATAAAAGCTGTATGCTACAGTAGTGAACAGGTACAATCTGCTACCTGCACAAAGAATGTTAAATAAAGGGCAAAGTACAAATACCTCCGACAAGTCACTTTGAATTGTAAATACCCCTACAAGTAATATAATTATATTTATCAATTTACAAGTCTAAGCATGTTGCAAAATCCCCTCTTTAGGTTCTCATTTAGGGTAAATGCAACTATTTCACTTGTATGGTTTTCAACTTAAAGTGACTTGCATGAGAGTATTTGCAATTTTCCCTAAATACAAAGATTTTTATTTTCCAAACTTGATTGAATTTGCTACAGGGTCACCTTGGAGAGGTGGTGTTCGTGGAGCTGCCGGATCCCGGCACGAAAGTCTCCGCGGGAGGATCCTTCGGCAACGTGGAGAGTGTGAAGGCCACCAGCGATGTGAACTCCCCCATCTCCGGCGAGGTCGTCGAGGTTAACTCGAAGCTGTCGGAGACGCCCGGCCTGGTACCGCCGCCACTCGCCTCGATCATCTCTTCGATCTCTTGACGATCTCTGCATACTGATCATAATGCTCGCGCTCTTGCGATGCAATGTCGTTTGCTGTTACTAGATCAACACGAGCCCGTATGAGGACGGGTGGATGATCAAGGTGAAGCCGAGCAGCCCGGCGGAGGCGGACGGCCTGCTGGACGCGGCCAAGTACACCAAGCACTGCGAGGAGGAAGACGCTCACTAGAGCACAGTGTTTTTGGTTGATCCATCAGTCATTTTTGCTCTGTTGCAAAAACTCAACCTACCGTCCATCTGCAGTAACCAAACCTCAGCTTTTCTCATGTGGTGCGTTCAATTGTTACTTTTTTAATCCCGAAGCAAGGTTCACATGGTGTTTCCTACTTCTTTTATCATAAATACATGTTATTTCGAATAAGATATGATTTTCAATGTATCATTGTAACCGTTATTTTCTAATATAATGTATTTTAAAATTTATTAAATTTATGATTTATAAAAATATTTTTCGAGTTAAATTTATGTATATAATTTTAAGATTTTCAAACTAAATATTTTAAAAAATATTATTAATCAAAATTTTAAAAGTTTGAATGAAGCTTTTTTAAAATGACAAACATTTATAATCGGAATGAGTATTTACACATGCCTATGAAATATTGTACGTGTTAGGCTGCGTGTACCTACCTCTGCAGAGGCCTGAACTTTTTTTCCAAAAAGACAGATATTATACGTGTGGGAAGGGAAGAAAAAAACCGCAGGCAAATTAACCTAACCGAACTCTCATAACCCGCTAACCCATCAGGCGGATGACCGTCGTGTCGACCGCTGCGGAAAGAGATGGCAGGCCAATTTCCCGGGAGGTCTGGGTGCGCAATCGCCGACCGGGATGCGCCACCGGCCGGTGCACGCGCCGCTCGCCCGTGACGGCTTCCCGGCGACGTGTGCCTGCGCAGCACCGCGCGCCGGCACGACCACGGCGGCGTGGGCCAACCGAGGGAGACTTGTGACTGCGCGCGCCAATAATAATATAATACATGTGTGCCAGTTCAAACAGAGAGAAAAAAAAATAAATGTGCGCAGTTGTGCGCTCAGTCTAGGAGCACATGTGTCCCTTTCAACAGCTTTGTTAAAGTCAAGCTCGCTCCTCTGGCTAAACCCATATACTAATCATTTTGCTTGCATTATTAGAGCTTGGATTTCTTTTCTTTTCACTTTTACTGGCATGGACAATGGACAATTTACCATTCTGCAAATGGGAATTATTCTGCTATATGTACTTTTGTTTCATCTATATATATTTTTATAAAATAGAAGAGTTATGATAGATCTGAACAATCATCACTGTATATCTTACATAATTAAACGGTTTATAATTAAAGCTGGTGCTCTCATATCCTTCCCTCTTAGTAGCTTTTAATCAATTTAGAAATATGTAATTAATAAACGCTATTAACATTAAAAATTATTAATATATTATTATTTTCTTCTATCTATAGGATGCATTATCAACTTTTGTTTTTCAAATATTTTTTCTATAAAATTATTTTGCCACCATCGTAATATTATAGATTTTATGCGTATAAAATACATATGTAGTTGCTAGTCTAATTTGAATTGAAGTGTAACTTACAGCTCTTCTGCTTGTTTCGTAAAAAAAAAATAGAACACATATTTTTTGACCAAGAATATGCTGAGTATTTTCTTATGGCAACTAGTACTGTATGGCCGTATGGGTGAGTATTATACTCGGTCAGAGAGGAGCATAAACTTTGAGTTGTCACCGAGAAGGGAAAGGCGAACATGTGCGTTCAAAAATAGGGTTTGAACGCTTATGCAAAGGCCCAATTATTAGTCCTGCACGAGCACTGACAGCGGAATAAAGACGTGTTAATATCCATTTATTTTTTAACAAGGACTACTAAATTTGTTTAGTACTTAGTACTAATTTCCCAACTGCGAACGATATAGTTGAAGGATAAATCTACGATATATTACCGAATAACTGTTTAATTTGTAATATGTCATTTGGTTCCTAATATGTTATCTGTTATGAGTATAATATGTGAAACCATAATCCACATATTAACAACATAATAATAACATTTAAAAATATATGAAAAGCTATTCAGCGGCAATTCATGACATCAGATAGAAGTAATTTTTGCAAAGATAAATCCAACACAAACGAAGATCTACTAGCTCCACTCTAAAACAACACAAACAAGTTTGAACAACGTGAGCAAGAGGTCATGAACATTCAATGGACTTTACATAATAGCAAAAGAAATTAAGAATCAACAAAATCTTAGAATCGTGTAATGGACGATCCTTATTTTTTCTTTTTTTGCATCTCCCAAACCGCTGCTGTTTTAGCATAATATGACCCGAAAATCCTCATTAGCACACAGAATCTGCCTTTTTCTCTCCTCCAAATCTTTTCCTAAATCGACGCCTTTTCCCCACGCTTTTTCCTTCTTTTTTGATTCGTTTTTTATATGCTCGCCTACTAATAACGCCTTTTCTCCTAGCATCCAATAGATGGGCGCCACGTGTGCGGCTGACATCACCACAAGTTAACAACTCAGCAAGCCAGATCTGAGCGCCTCGGAGGATGCGACGACTTCCCTCGTGGCTCACACCTTCCCGTTGCCGTCCGATCTCTTCCCGACGGCCGAGATGGAGGCGTGCGCGCTCTGCTCGAGGGTGCGCACCACGTCGGCCATGGACGGCCGGAGGCTGGGGTTCTCGCCGACGCAGGACGCGGCCAGCGCCGCCACCGCGGCGGCCTCCGCGGCGACGTAGGCGGTGCCCAGCCTCTCGTCGACCAGCCCGCGCGCGTCGCACGGGGTGCTGGCACTGAGCCACGGCTTGAGGACGGCGGTCAGGAGGCGGCCCTCCTCGGCGCAGAAGGCCTCCATGCCGGTGAGGAGCTCGAGGAGCAGGACGCCGAAGCTGTACACGTCGCTCTTCTTGGTGACAACGCCGGAGCGGATGTAGTGCGGGTCGACGTAGCCCGGGGACCCGAGCATGGTGTGCGCGGACGACCGCGGCCGGACGGCGGCGGAGAACCCCATCCCCGACGACCCGAAGTCGCAGAGCTTGGCGGACATTGACGCGTCCAGGAGCACGTTTGAGGCCTTTACATCGCCGTGCACCACCTGCGGCTCGCACCGGTCGTGCAGGTACTCGAGCGCCCGCGCCACCTGCAGCGCCACCGACACCCGCCGCGCCCACGGCATCGTCCTTGCGGCCTTGCCCCCACCGTGGAGCCGCTCGTGCAGGTTCCCGTTCGCCGCAAACTCCAGCACCAGCACGCCTTCCTCTGCATCGACCAAAGCCACAACATCTCAGCACGGCGCGCACCAGTACAATCTGCTTGCGCAGACGCCGGAGACAAACGCAAGAGAGCAGAATAGAGCAGAGCACCCACCTTGCTGGTCGCAGAAGGCGAGGAGACGGACGATGTGCGGGTGGCGGACGCGGAGGAGCGCGTCGAGCTCCTGGCGGAACACGCGGTGGAGGCGCTCGCTGCTGCGGTGGACCTTGACGGCGGCGAGCGTGCCGGAGAGGCGCGCGAGGTACACGGTGCTGAACCCGCCCTCGCCGACCACAGCCGAGGTGAACCCGGCCGTCATCGCCTCCACCTGCGCCAACGACAGCCGCCGCGGCCCGGCCTCATCCCCCTTCTCAACCTTCTTCTCGAGCACCCCGGCGCCGGAGTAGTCCGTTTCCTCATCGCCCTCCCGGTCGCCGGCCGCCGCATTGGCACCGCACCCGCAACAGAAGAACCTGTACCTCTGTTCTCCCATCTTCTTCAGGAAAGTTTCTTGCTTTCACCTAACCCTCACAGCAGGGTAGAAGAAGGGAGAAGGCAGCAGCAGAGGAGAAGACTTGTGAAGCCTTGGGGTGATGCTGCCTTTGCTTCTGCCTCTCTGCACTGTGTCTCTGTGTACTTGGGAGAGGTTTATTTATATACAGGTGGGTGTGGGGAATTCAGATTTGGTGGGGGTGTGAATTGTGAAGTGCCAATATCAAGTGGGAACTCTGGAGCAGATGAGGTATGCAAGGGAGGAAATTATGCAGCAACAGTAGGCCTGAATGTTCCTGACATGTGGGGGCCACATTACTCACAAGTCACCACTCCATTTATGCCTCACCTAATATGCTTCTTGAGCACATAAGTGGTCATTTTTTTCTCACTTTCCATTGTCTGTGGAGTTCGGTAGATTACAGCGAAATTATGTCATTTTTAGATGGATACTTGGACTAGCTAGTACTAGATTTTTTACGGGAGATCACCAATAAATATAATTTATCAAATATATCAGCTATACCAGATAAAATTCAAACAAATTTAAATAAAATTCAAATTAAATACCGATAATATGATATATTTTTTTCTACCACGATCCCTAGCTAGTAGCCTAGTACACCAATATATGGATGGTCGTACTTAAATAACATGTCTTTGGTGAGTACACCAATATATGTGTGGAGCTTCCACCGGATTAGGTTGCAGCATAAGCTTAATCAGTCCATGACGCCATTATATGCAAACCCAAACCCTGAACGGTTATAGTTCCTTCACGATCCAGGATGTCTCACAACCACCACTGATCGGTGATCGGTGATCGATCGACTAGGCAGGGTGAAAATGATGGCATGCTTAGTCTCAGAAAAAAAGAAAGCTTTTGGCATGTCAGTTGCTGCTGCAAGCTCCGATCAGTTCAAATCAGAAAAGAAGCCCTACCACTCGCAGAGAATTTTACTCCAGTCTAACTGCTACTATTACGCTCTTACGGCGGCCATTAGGTGAAAATTGAGCTCTCAATTTTGCTGTACGATGTGAGCGAAGCTTCCTGCCGAGCGAGGTGTCGGAGGCGAGAGAGATGGTTGGGTTGGGTTGGGTTTGGTGTGGCGTGCCGGTGCAGTGGCGACGTGGTCCGTGTGGAGCAGGAGGCGTGGGCACAGGGCGATCGACGCGTCTGCAGGAAGGAGGAGGCATCTGAGAGTCGTCGTGATCAATGCGTTTTGGTTGCTTCTGATGATGAAACTGGGATCGGGGTACGACCTGCGCGTATGTGTGTTTACTACCTACCAGTGTTCATGCATCTAGTCAGTGTTTAGTCCAGCATTTTATCCTTGTGCAAAATTGCAAGCCTTGCCGTTTGGAAAGCGGGGATGTTTTTCATAAATTACGCGAGAGTTCAAACTGTTTCTCGTGAAATTCTTGCGTTCCAAGGAGTCCTGGGCAGTGAAAAGCAGTAACTTTTTCCCAAGCCACATCAGCAGTGTAGCAAGTGACAGTAGACTAATGACACTTGTTCTTCCCTTTTACGCAGGACATTGTACACAGGCCTCAGGTTTCTTCTGGACATTGTCACTTTTGAGCTGTGTTATGCTACTATAGTGGTAATCCACGTACTGATGACATGTGACCAAGTTTCAAGTGTGAAGCGAACTCTCCAAGGGAGCATGGATTCCTGAACTTTTTCACAAGAACTAAGGGGCCGGTCGCATTCACTGAACTCGGCACCTCTGCATGGGTGCGCGTACGAGCGTTTTGAAGGTGAGATTTTTTGCGTGAAGCGAGCCACCCTCCCCTCGCTGGCCTGCTCTTTATGGATCGACGAAGCGCTCTAATTTCCCTTGCAATGCAATGGAACGCCATGGATTCTGATCCAGTCCAATAAGGCAAAACACAGAGAAGGTGACAAGCAGAAGCAGCAGCAGTGATAGCCAAGTCACTTGGGTCAAGAGAGCAACAAGTGGCTTCTACGGCTGCCTGTACTCCGTGTACTCGTTAAGCTGCCTCTGAATTCTGGAAAGCATTGCCGTTTCAGACACATTTGAATGCTGAAACTCGTGTAGGCTAACAAGTGACATCTGAGCTTCTGAATGGCGAACACTGAAATGAGCATTCATCGCGTGTTTTGGGCCGCCCGCCTGCGCCGATCAAGGCTCGACGGTGCGTCGGCGGCGGCGCAAACCTTCGGTGTGACGCGCCACCGATCAGGTCTGCATTCATCGGCCATTTTGTTTCTTTCTGGGAGGGGGACGTGCGGCTGCTGGCATGCTGCCTGTTGCTGAAACCTGAAAACAATAACCTGTACTGGAGACCAAAGGTCGCTGAGGCCAAGTCATCAAGGTACAGCAAGGTAGGCCAATAGGCAATCATTTGGTGCTGATTCGGACGGCTCACTGAACAAGAAAGATCACTTAACTGAATAAAGTAATCCGTCTAAAGGTTCTTCAGGGAGAGGATGCTGAAATTTATAGGCTTATTTAGGCTAAGTCTGAAACAGCTGGCTGGAATGTCAAGTAGAACAGTGTCATCGAGGACTGAAACTGCATGGCTACAAAGAAAAGAGATCGGTGTCCTTTGCCACTGAAAAAGTTACTCTTTTATTGTTATCAGGACCTGTCAGTACGATTTAGTGCTATGCGTATGTACAGCAAGTAACACAACTGCATTAGACCTCAATCAGTCAGGCAATTTGCTGGAGTACTTCTTCAGTCAGGCAAGTAACACAACTCGCATTTTTCAGGGACTTGATTCTGGCTGTTGGTTACTGCCTTGAAAATACTTGGAATAAGGAAGGTGCCGAAAGAAGTAGCACTGAAAGCAATGGCTGAAGCAAGCTTACATGTCACAGTTTGGTGAGCTGAGCTGAGCTCAGCTCTGAATTGCGCCTTGTGCAACACATGTCCAAAAACTGTCTTGTGCTCCACTGCTCTGCTAGCAGCATAGAGTTCAGACTTATGCGTCAGCTTATTTCCATTTGGTTGTGGCTTGTGAAATATAATATATGGCAATGCCACCATGCTAGTGACTGATAGACGGAGTTTTCCAACAACTTAAATGCATGAAAGCAGGTAGCTAATTTCTGACAGTGCAGCGCAAAGCGCTCGAGTTCTTGCTTCCGCAGTTAGGCAACTCACTAAACAACAGTTCGTTAGTGAAAACTTGTAGAGTTGAACAAACCAAAGTGATGCCCTCCATGCATGTGATCAACAAACATTCGGACCACCAACCTGTTGTTGTAGTTCACATCTCATCGAGACCAAAAACCCCAGCTCCAATACTGAAATCTCTCAGTCTTCAGAAAAAGAAATATTGAAACCATCCAGTCTTCAGAATAAAAGAATATTGAAACCATTCTAGTCATCTGAATAATGAGCGTTCAGGGTCTGCAAGGATTGGAATCATCGATCCATAGACAGACAGACAGAGACAAATATAGCTGAATGGGAAAATACGAAATGCTAGAGCTTGTGTGTGCTTGCCGTTCGATCGCAGGTCAGTTTTCGTATGTATAAAACGTTTCATCGCACTGATCACAGTTCACATCAGGATAATGGATCGATGTCCATGGCGAGTACAGGTACAGCGGCCGGCCGGGCCCGACGTAGAAGACGACGTCCTAACGTAATGACTACTCCTTGGCTCCCCAATCCTCTACACTTTTTTTTTCATCCAAAAAGATTTCAAGTTTCCTCAAGAAAGTTCTCATGTCCAATTTCGCAAGAACGTAACATTGCAGTCTCCCGCGGGCCACGCGGGACTTATCGCTGATGGCTCCTCCCAATTCCATCACATTTCTGAAAACTGCACCGCCCCAATCAATCAATCAGCAACAAAATCCGATTGATTAGCCACTCAAAATTATGCAAATATATATATCTCAAGTATCCGAGCGATGTGACGTGACCGTATCTATTCGAGCGAAATAAGAACGTGAAGCAAGCGAGAAGCTTCACGAGGCATTAGGAATTAAGACGTGTATCTGCAGGAGTGGGAGTCCTAGAGAATCAGACGATCAGTCAAGAACGATATTAATATATTGTACACCATAATCGACGATTAAATACGAAACAGTGTCTTTACTTGCCTTGACATGCACCGGACCAGTTCGAGTTTTGTGCAATGGATATGGATTCGAAAAAAAAAAGGGAAAAATTTAAGAAGAGTGTGCAGTGTGCTTGGAAGCTACGTGCGAGGAGCAAACGACGTCGCAACCGAACAGGACTACGTTCTGAGCTGCAACAGCTTGCAGTAAGCTAGTGCAAAAATATGGAGTAACAAACAATACTACCAATGGGTCCTATAGCTGTGCTGATTGCAACAGCAAAGTTGAAACTGCAAATATTCATCCAAAATATAGTCTATTCGTTTTAAAAAAGGACATTTAAAGTTTTGCATTTCGTTTTTGGCCATTGACTACGAGATTCGGAGTTTACGGGCGCACGAAACGATCGCTCGTGTGGTGGATTTTGGCTTGGGAAAAATCCTGTGCGTACGTGCAACAACCGGACACGGGTGTGGTTTGTTTATTTGGATCCGTTGCTGGTGCGAGCAATTTGTCGGCTGAATCGCAGGTCGCCGCAATTTGAGCCTGTCTGCTCCGTCCGATCTCCAGATCTTGGGCGCGAATTCGTACAGAAAACGTGTTGGCCTTCATGTATCGTTACTGCCACGTCACACTTGTGTGCTTTATTTTCTGCGGCAAACCGTACGTACTAACCCAACTTTATCTGAATACTAAATAGATATGTCGTCGAGTGTATTGTTCTTGTTCCTTGACCTAATTACTGGGACCAACGTTTCGGTTTGATGTGCAATAGTACGCCAGGGAAACTACGTGCAGGCAGCTCAAGAGTGTTCTGGAAACGTAATCTAATTAATGCTTGTGAAGTTGTGATGCGACAGGTTAGTTAACCACTCCTAATTAAGTCCTAATTGGTTTTTTAATTATCTCGCTAGTCCTGTTGAACTAGCATAATCTGCAGAAGGATCCCGTACGATCGAACGAGCGAGTGAGGCCTGGCAGTTTGCGCGGGAATCAGGAGGCAGAAGGGATGCTTCTGATACGCGAGTGTTCGTCTGTCTAGAGTCTTGAGAGTTTTGTCGCCTAAATCAACGGTGCACAGAAGCTCGTGCAAAAGCCATGCGTGCATGGTGTAGCTTCAAGTCATCGTGGCGCTTGCCACCTCCTCTGGCCTTTGCTTGGGGATTCATATTCTGATTACTACTTTCTGAAATGAGGTGTAGCTTGCAATCATAGCTATTCACAAGAAGTAAAAAAAAAACAAGTTGTTCATGTACATTACATGATAATAGGAACACTAGTGCAAAAAATAACTGGTTAAGTCAACAATGCACTTGCATCCGGCGACGGAGAGGCCACCGGGAAAGAGACATACAGCGATGATCGGGACGTGGCGGCGCTCCGACGAGCCACGGTGTGGGTGGTTCCGAAAATTCAGCGACCACCTTACGAATGGGCCAGGCTGAAAGAAATCCCACTTCTGTTATGGGTCGATAATACCCGAGTTAAAACGGATTTATGGGCCAGCCCACAAAAGAGAGCTGTTGGTCGAATTTTTTTTATTTATATCTTTTTTTTCAATATTTGCAATTTTACATGATCATTTAAAAAAATAACAAATCTAACCTACTATCGCCCGTGGAAGGGCGATAGCAAGGTGTCACCCATCCAACAAGCGACACCTTGACGTGGCATGTTAGTGTGCCGGCTTACTGATGTGGTGCAGAAGGTGTCGCTCATTAAAAGGGTGATACCTTGTTGTCGCCTACTGAAAGAGCGACACATTGATACCTTCCAAAGGTTGTCACCCAACGAAGGGGCGACATCTTTCATGGATTTTTTTTTTTGGAAATTATCTTAGATAAATTTAGTTTTCTTTACGATATTTTGTACAATTGTAATATGACATCTTTTGGTGTTTTCGAAGTTTTTAAAAGTTCGTCGTCATTCATTGTTTTTGAGATATTTTTTATATGTGGATATGTCGAAAAATGATGGTCGAACACAATGATTTTTTATGTGTGTATATGATTATTCTGACATATCCATGTACCATCTCTAAAACTAATACCTTAGGGAATGAAAAAAAAATATGGTTACAACATCAAGTCTACTGAGTATAACGTGGATACAATGAAGGTACTACAAGGTCAAAACTGCTACAATAAGATAGCAATTGAATAAATAAGTAGAGTGTGAGGAACCATCTAAATTGTATTCTAATTAATCATTAGATCGATCATTTACATAATCACAACCACAATGATTAACCAGAATCCAATTCCGATAGTCCCGGCATGTGTTTTGGAACCAAGATTGGAGCACGAGCCTTTACAACATGCTTTATCATATCACGACATAATAAAGGGCGAGCAATGAAATTATATTACAAGTCTTTAAGTTATTATAGTTTTTCATCCATTAACAGAAACGAACGCTAGGAGGATAAAAGAACAGTTTTACCTCCTAGATGTTGAGAAACTACGCAGCAGAATACATATAAAGTCTATTACAACAAAAGATAGGTGTAGCCTTTTGCCCAGAGGCACAACTCCAAAACAACATCACCCGAGTAGATGGTACTACTCTCACCCGTCGCCAACATCGGTGGCCGTGAAGTAACCGAACACTACCTCTCCTCACCTGCACAGCAAAGTAACATGAGTACGATAGTACTATCGAGACTTAATCTATAGTGGGTACATATAATAACCCGACTCCAAGAGTAATGCATTTGGATGAATTAGCAAGAAAATAGGTCACAAGGTTAAGTGATTTCATATGCAAAAGTAGAATTTGACTCAAGGTGTGAGCATCTACACTTACCCAGTAGTACCCTTCTATCCTGTGATCAACAACACAAGCATACAAGTAACCTGAGCATCTCAACTCGACATCAACCATCACCACATCTCGATATACCAAACCATCATCCCACAACGGAACTCTATGACTGATGCAAATGGACAGAAGCGTGCTCATAACCGAGAGCACGACAATTCAAATTGTTCTTACACCCTGCAGGGGTATATCTTTACTCACACAACTCGGGCCCATTCTCTTGGCCCCCGAGATAACCTTTCTCACACCCGGAACTACCCACTTGCATATGCCCCTATAGCACCGGGGTTACCGTGAGCGTGTCCTGGACACTTCCGGCTCCCTGCCACCTTGCTACTCCTCATTCTTTTTTCTCTTACGCGTCATAAGGCCGCAAGGCAAGCGTCAGCACGATGTACGATAATCAGCCCATTCGTCTATTATCCGAATATATGGTAGTACGGAAAGTGCTAAAGCCAACTGCAATAACGGTCGATGCTTAATCAACTCAGGTGGGCCTATAGAATCCGAGACTCCGTTCTCGAGACATCCCTATACCCCGCCCGAATCTCGCCTCATCCTCACGATCTCAGACATCCCAACGCTATTAATAAAATTGTGTACATTAATAAGCCATAAGCTTGCGAATGATGGTCGAACATCTTGGATAACTTTTAAGTTAGATAACAACATTGTTATACCAAGGTGACAAGGATAGGAATTATCAACAATTCAAGGTAGAAGTAATGCGTCAATATAGATTCTACCCACATACCTGACACAGACTCGCTGACATGCATAACATACATAAGCGATAATTTATCAATTCAGACTTCACATGATCCAAAGTATAAGGTAGAATATTCTTAGATGCTTGCCATAGTGTTCAGCTTCACAATTAACAGTCGCAAACTCTGGATGCTCTCGATCACACCCGCGTCACGCTCCAGTCCTTCGTTCTCTAAAGAAGAGCAAATGTAATGCGATGAGCATGAATGAGGTGCAAAGATATATGCTACACGATGCATAACAAATGAGGATATAGTACAACAAGCTAAGAGTATAAGGACATGCGAAAGAACAAAGAAGTCTCCGATCTAAACAACTTCTGAATTCTGAAAGAATTGCGAAAGTTCCGGATTAAGGTCGGAACTTCCGAATGGTCAGAACATCCAGGTAGTACTACGAACAGGGGTCCTCGGGTTGGCAAGTTCTATTTAATTCGAAAGTTTCGGATTAATGTAACACCCAGTTTTAAAGGAACAAAATCAGGTACAACACATGTATGTCAGGATCAAGTTTCATACATGTGTTACATCATTAGTGTATCATCACAGTACCATTATTACAATAACGTCATAACTTATTACAAAAGGACCAGAGGGTCTAGAAAAAAAATACAATGGAAAAGCTAAACTCTGACGCTAGAGGGTCTTCCATCTTCCACAGACGTCAACCGAGAGAACACCAGCCTAAAAAAGGAACTTTGGGTCGAAGTCATCTCCATCAAAGAGTTCAGCTTCATTGATGACTTCTGAACAACAATAGAATGCAAGAAGGAAGCAACGGGCGTGAGTACACAATGTACTCCGCAAGTGTAGAGGAGCATGATATGGGGCTTAAGTCAAGAAAAGGTTAGACACTGGTTTACTGCACTAAGCAACCTTAACCTATAACTTCAACAACAGGCATCCTATTTACTAAGTATGAAGACACCACTTGAACAAGAAGAACAGCTCATCGGATTCCATTCAACTACCAAGACTCACCAGTTAATTCCATTACCCAGCTTCCCGACCATCCATACCAAAACCCTGATCCCAACTAATCAAGAAGAAGTCCACGCCGCTCTTGGTCATGAGCATGACTGATTGATCAGTTTGATACTCTATAGAGTTTACCCATCTTTCCCCACGGGTCGTGATTTCATCACCCGCATTACCAGGTGACAGTCTCCATATTTCTGTGCCGACCAAACACTTACACACTTCCTATGGTGTGTCACCAGGAGATCACTACAGGGCCTTTACAAAGCTCCCGCCGATCCGCAAGCACACAGTGAGATTTCACCGCTAATAGTGATTCCATCACTGCAGAAGCCATCTCTTGTGTCACTCAACCGTCTAATGGTACTCACAAAATCAGAGGGGTGGCTTCAAGAACCGGTCCTTAAGACCCCGTACGGGAACAGACACATTCCCACCATGCAACACAATACATGCGCCTTCTTGCACCATCCTCAAAGCAATCATCCTGTTAGGATCCCTATACCATGTTGCTACAAAAGATTACCACACCCGATTCATGTTGCATAAATATTAGTCAAGTTTTTATAACCTAACCATGACAGCGACTAACATATCAACCCTTGTTTCCTATGACTCAATCTACGGCGACAAGGATAATCAAACAATTACTAGTAAACCCTATTTATAGGTTTTCAATTTAGACAAGCATGCAAGAAGGATAAACAATTAATATAAATATTCTAAAATAGGTGCAAGATATTCAAGGATACTTGCCTTCAGCTGAGGGTTGCTCGAAGTCTTCAAAAGCTTGGTCTTGCAGGTTCACGAACAGCTACACCTCCTAATCGGCATACTGGAAAGCACACAAAAGGAACTACTAAGAATAGTACATTGAAAAGTAATAAAACTTGGTAAAAACTCTATAAAAATATTCTACATGCCTCTACGAGAATTTGAGCGCTAAAATCGTCCAAATCGGAGCTACGAGCAAAAAGTTATGAGGGTTTGAAGTTCTAGGGGGTTTTCTACAAATTTACCTATTAACCGAGAATAAACCAATTATTTTTATACTTAAAATATTATTTGTTGCGCATGCTGATGTCATATATAATATTTGAAATATTTTTGTTATTAAAAAACCGTGTGGACCGGGTCCACATTGCTCGTGAACCAAAGGGAGACCCTTGGTCCACGGGTCCATCGTGGACCAGAGGCTTCAGCGGGGCTCGGCACGACGATGGGTGGCTGGAGTTGGCCGGATAGGGGGCTCTGGCGGCCGGGGAACTCTGGCGAGCGGTGGAAAATGGAGAGGGAGCACGGGCGAGCTCACCCCGAGCAGAATTGAGGTCGGAGCGGGGGTGAGACGGCCGGGCGACGATGACGGTGGCGGTGGAGGTCGGTGTGGTGTCGAGGATAGGGCTCCAGCTACCGAATGACGACGAGGACCCGCGGGATATCCTCCAGAGAGACGGTTAGTTTGGCCGGAGACGATGCGGAGGCGCGGGAAGAGCGGCGGCGGCGCAACTCACCGGAGCAGAGGAAGAAAGTAGCGGTGACGGTGCTATGGGCAAAGAGAGGTGGCGAGAGAGGGTGGATTGGGTGCAGAACCTCACCATGAAGTTGTACGGAGGCTTAAAAGGCGCGATGGAGAGCGGAGCTACCGGGCGACAGAGAGAAATGGCCGTGATTTCGACCATTACAAGGAGGGGAAAGGGCGCGGGGAGGGGTGATATTGCCAATGGTCGGCGGAGGTGGAAGAAGAGCCGGGGCTTGCGGCTCGGTGACGGCTCGGCGTGGCTCCGCGCTGCAGAGAGAGGGCGGCCAGCTCAGGCGAACGGGGAGGCCGGCTTGGGCGAGTGGGTTTGACCCGAGAGAGAAAGGAGGGGGTGGGAGAAAGATGATGGGCTTCGGCCCGACGGGAGAGGGAGGGGGAAGGTTGTCCGGGCCAGGCCAAAAGGAGAGGAGGAGAGGGGGACAGAGAAGGGTTTGGGCCGAGTTGAGAGAGGAAAAATGGCCCGGTTAGGTTTAGGAATTATGAAATTTCTTTTCTTTTGATTTTTGAACCATTTTCGCAAATCGTTTTTAAACGAATGCCTTCTAGCGAATTTTTGCAAATATTTTCCACACATAAAATCCTATTGCAACTACTGCAGCATGAATGCATCAAACATGAGTATAACCTATGGCAAATTAAATTTAGAAATTAATTTCTTTCTAAAATTAAACAAAATCTAAAACTCCTATTTAATTCTAACAAAATTTTAAACTATTGCGAAAATTTGAAAGTTAGGGTGTTACAATTAAGGTCGGAACTTCCGGGTGCTCGGAACTTCTGGGTGTGGTTCCGAACGGGGCTTCTCGGTTGGCAAGTTTTATTTAACTGGAAGTTTCGGATTGAGGTCGGAACTTCCGGGTTCTTGGAACTTCCGGGTGGTACTCCGAATAGGGTTCTCGGTTCGGTTAACTCGCATTGAACCCGGAACTTCCAGTATAAGGCCGGAACTTCCGGGTAGGGGTTCTCGAGATAACTCGGTTTAATCCATAACTTCCGGTTTAGAATCCAGAACTTTCGGGTTCTGGCAGACGCGAGTTCTCGATGATATCTTTGGTGATTCAACTTGCATGCTAAACCCCAACCCACATAAGCATGTATTGGCACTAAAGCATGAATTCTAGACCTAATTTTCCCACTCTACAAGCAGGAATCACTAGCTCTATCTCATCAGAATTCCTCATACTAGCTCCATTTCAACAAGAACAACGGTGCTTCACAACTTACTTGCTCTCAGCTCATAAACCTATCCGAAACTGAACTAAAAATGTGCATTCTCACTATGGGATTCTAGGAGACTTATCCAAGATCCTTGTGGAGGTTGGTGACCGTCAGGTGAAGGAGAAATCTGCAGAAAAGAGCTCGGAAGGGAGGAACAATGCTGCTGAAAAGTCAGAGAAGATGGGTGATGAATTTGATTTGAAACTCCTCCAAATCTTCATGCATAAAACTGAAACTTGGATGGATGGAAAGCTAGGGAAGTGGGGAAGATAATGGTGTGACATGCATACCTCGATTCTTGCTTCTTGAGGGGAGATTTTGGGGAGAATGGAGTGTTTGGGAGAGGAGCTGCAGCAGCCCCTTTGGCTGTTCAGTTGGGAGGGAGAGAGTGAGTGTGAGTGAGAGTGAGGGAGAGTGATGGGGAAGAGCTGTTGGGGTGCACCCGAGTGGAGAGGGAGAGGTGGGCCAACTAGTGGGCCCCATTTCAAGGTATTTCATTTCTATTTCATCTGCAAAAATATTTCCTTCTCTCCTCATTTCTTTTTCTCTCTTTTATAAACTCAAACCGAGGTGCTCTAGTGCTCCGAAAATCCTAGGAAATTTTGTGCCACGATTACAAAACGAGACAAACCCTATTTTAAATGGATTCACCCACAACACCTATGCGGAACTAAAACTAAAAGAAAACTTGACAGTCAGGTATTTTCATAAAACTTCGCAAAGGTTAATCCACCATTAGAAATAACAAGCACTCAACAATTAAAAATGATGTTTATGATGCACGATTATGCTTAATGACATGTTTATGAGATTTGAGACGTGACATAGAGTAACCTAAAAGCGGTCCCGCTTGGGGACCACCCCCTGGTCGCATCCAGCCTGGGAACCCTGCTCCTCTGTGCTCTAACGTGCTGAGCTGAAGACGTCAGCGGGTCCGGTGGAACAATCGGCCACCCACCCCGTCCTGTTGGCGGTGGCGTCACATAGTCATCCTGGCTCGGATGAGTCCGTGCTTATGGAGCGCCAGGTAGCTGCAAAGCCCTGATCTCGTCTATAGGGCCGAAGAGGTATGTGTAGCCAGGGACCTAAGTACCGTCCCTGATCATCTCATGCATGAAGTGCATTGTCGCATCTACATCCTCGAGATCCTCGATCTCTACATGTGGAAAAAGGATGAAACTATTTTAGCAGCAATGAAGATTGATATTTGTAACAAGTACTTAGTCATAAAGTGGTTGTTGTACCTGATCTAGGGATGCGAGAAGAGGAAGGACTGGGGTTTGCGACTGAAGGTCTGGACGAGCTACCGCCGCAGTAATGGTCACCGACGCTGATGAAAGTCTGCCTCCCTGAGCTGCCGCCATACTGGGGATCACCGGTGCTAGTGAAATACTGCCTCACCGAGCCACCGCCGTAGTAGGGTCAGGAGTGGGGGTGAAAGACGGCCTCGAGGGCTCGATGTAGTACGTCAGACATACCGGTGCCTGGGGCAGGGCAGTGAATGTGGCGGAGTACGTTGTACATACCGGTGCCTGAGGTGGGGCAGTGAACGTGGTGGAGGGGCGTGACGGCAAAGGAGGTTACGCACGAGGTCCTGTCGAAATGTCCTCAGAGGACCTACAGCTGGCCATCTGGAGGGCCCTATGGACCTTCCAGCAAATCGGGTCGAATGCCACGGCCAACTTGCTCACAGGAATGTCCAGGCCACTCTGCAACCGCTCACAGTTCGTCCTTGCCTCGACTTCAATCTGGCGTAGTAGGTCCCTCTACGAACATAAGTTCGATTGGATTAGACAACTTTTCACTAAGCTAAATTGGTAGTAAAAGACAAGTTGCGTTGTCAAGAATGTACCTCATGTGAACGTGTCTGGTCCATGTGCGTTGGATACGTGTCGCACACATGCGCTATGTGGGACGGAGGCTCGGACGGCATGCGAGCCACGAACCAAGCCAAGTAGTTGGTGTAAGCCTCGTTAGAGTGAGCCCGGTCCTCCTCAACGACGTCATCGACAACCTGCTCCTATTTGATGACCCATGGCTGCACACGTGACACAAAGGTGCTTGTCGTATGTGCCCCCCTACGCGTCAACCTACATAAAGGTTAGCACATGACATATGCTGCGACAATGACGAAGTTCAAAGAGCAATAGGTCACATAAAGGTTGGCATAAGGAGCCACAATCCTACCACCATGAAAACCCCCAAATAGATCACTTCCACCACCGGCGCTCTCATCTCCTCGCCCTCTGCCACCATGCCTTCCGGCCTAATCAGCTTGCGACTTTCACACAACAAGTTTCTCCTCTAGAAGGCGCAGGTAGTGCCCATGCTAACAAGGCAGAACCTCTTAGGTTTCCTTGATCGAACCAACACCACACTATCCATAATAATCACCGAGGGCTCTTGTGATGCCGCTTGAGAGGTGCCGAACCCTGAGTATCCTTGCTGGTTTTAGCTTGGACCAGTGTGTGCTCGGCATGCTTCTATCCTCCATGACGGAGGAGATCCTTGGTCAGATGATCAGCCTGACCTTGTCCACCAAGGTGTGGGCTGCCCTACATGCCATGTTCTTGGCGCAGAATTAGGCAAGTGTGAGACAAATCCGATGCCAGTTATCTCAGCTAAACAAGAAAGGCATGATGGCCACTGAATATTTCACAATGTGAAGGGGTATGCTGACACCATGGCGACCGTTGGGCTGCCACTGTCCAATGATGAAGTGATCGACTATATACTATTGTCCATTTAGGGGGTTTTCCCTTTATTTTCTATATGCAAGAAAAGAAAATAAAAGAAATGGAAAAAAAAGGGGGAAAAGGTGGAGGGCAGCCGAACTGGGCCACTTCTAGGCCCATCTGGCCGAGCAGCCCATCCCGGCCTGCACCTCCTCTCCCTAACCTCGTGACCACGCCGCCAGGGGAGAGCACGAAGTGGTGCTAGATTAAAAATTAGGGCTGGTGCGAGGTGAAGCGCCAGGGGCAGCGCGACTCCACGGCTCCGCCCTATCTGCTCGTGCGCGCATCACACGGGGCTGTGGTGGCAGCGCCGCCTCGCCTTGGCTCTCTACAAATGGGACCTCAGCCCCTTTTCTTCTCCACAAGCAGCTCGTTCCCACCTCTCTCTCTCTCTCTCTCTCTCTCTCTCTCTCTATCTCTATCTCTCTCTCTCTCTCTCTCCGGCGAGATTCCAGCGTGATTCCAGCCTTCCCCGTCCGCATCTCGGCTCCACGCACGGCTTTAGGTGCATATCCCTTCGGTTTGTGCCCCCGCGCGCGCTCAGGGCCGCCGTTAGGCAGCGGCGGCTTCGATGGAGGTTCAACGCATGGCTCGGTGCTGGTCACGCTACTACCGTTCCTCAGCGCCGCCGACCCGGTTCCTGTCCTCGCTCTGTGTTCGTCGGTGTGCTAAGCGGCGGCGGTGTGGACGAGAACCTGTGAGCTCTGATGCTCCTATCTGTTGTCGCTGTGGTGGTGCTTAGGTGGGCTGGTCATCGTGTTGTGCCGGTGGTGTGCTGTTGTTGCCATCTTTAGGCGGTGATCCTCCGTGTTGCTTCACCCCTGTAGGTGTAGCTCTTCTGCTCTCTGGTTGCTGTCCACCCGATCAGGTGCTTGTGCCCCTGCGCCGCGAGGTGCACCTCTACTTTCTGGGTTGTTGTCGAGGACGTTCCCCGTCGACAGCAACGTTGTCTCAGTATCTCCGTTAAACCTCCGCCAATTGATCCTCGGACGTGAGTGGCGGAATAGTTTTTCTGGGACAGGATGTTCGCGTTCGTTGAGCATCCTATGTGCATTTCGTAGTAAGTATATAGTTGCCTTCCTCAGTTTATTTTATGTTATTGCGCAACTTGCTACTTGTTCAAGTCGGGTGTAGTTGCGTTAATGACTGTGGGCGGATCATATTGCTCGGTGATGATATGAGGCCTACACTATTATAGAACATGGCTTCGCTGTTGGTTCTAAACTGGTTTTCACTGCATATTTTGGAATCGGCAGTACACAAGTGGTGGGCCTTTCTCACCGGCAATGCCGGTCTTTTTGAAAAAGAAAAAAAAGTGAGAAAAAGATGACTGCCGCTTCGCCCAGGACCCACCGCGCGCGCTCTACACAAAAAAAAAATACGGCGGCACGAAGACGGCTACCACAACACACCGAGTACTACCCCACCGTGGATGCCCCTACCGCTCAGGCGTCGCCGCTCCGCCGCCACAACAAACCGAGTACCGCCCCTATTGATGGAAGCCTCGCTGGATCCTCGAGCTCTACATCGCGCTGCTCTCCTTGACCTCCACATGCCGCCGCCACAGAGAGATAGAAGGCGGTGAGGGTGGCGACCATGAGGAGGACGGTGAGGGCGGCGGCTGTGAGCTCGGGAGGAAGGGATGGCATCAGCTCTTGGGACGAACGACGGCAGCTGGAGAGATGAGGGACAGGGTGAGGTGGGCTGCGGCGGCGCTCGGGAGGAAGGGGCGACGACAGAGATAGAGAGAGGAGGGATGGAAGGGGTGGCGACAGAGATAGAGAGGAGGGATGGGGCGAGGTGGGCAGTGGCAGCGGTGCTCCTCGGGAGGAGAAGGGGATCTATGGGATCGAGGTATGGACCGGATGTGAGAAAGCGAAGACTTAGAGAATTTTTAGGCCGAAGGCGGATGTGGATGAGACTATAAAGTGGATTCAATTGAATATTCGGGTCCATCTCTCAGGTTCATTGTTGGTTCATTAAAAAAACCGGCACCCTATCACTGCCGGCTCTTTTCTAAAATCGAGAGTGATAATGTTTTTCTTACAAACAGGCAGTGAAAAATATATTATTGTTGGTTCTAATTAATCTGGCAGTGATGAGATGGCAAAAAGGACCATTTCTGTAGTAGTGTTAGTGAGGTAATATGTGACAGTCTATTCACATGGTTAGGCTTTAGTATGCTGTTGTTGTTAGCTTTAATCTAATTGCTTTTACTGTTAGCATTTATCTATTATATGCTTCTGACTAGATGATTACTATATGATCTATTCATCAATCCTTTGTTTAATGCATGTGATCTTGTTATGTGTAGGAGTATGTATTATTCCAGTGAGTAATCTTGCTATTGTCCTAAGCATTTGATTAATGTGCTAAAACCTAATTATGTGAACTGTATGACAGTCACATATACCAATGATCTGAGATGGCCTTTAGGCACTAGATGGCTACTTTTCGAAGTAGTAACCTGCTATTTGAGAGAAAAATGTTAACTAAACAAATATGTTAATGTTGTCTTATGTCATATGTTTTAATTGCCATATTGAGCTGCTTAATTTCTTGTATTAAGTACATACATGCTCA
Organism: Phragmites australis; assembly: GCF_958298935.1. Classification (NCBI taxonomy): domain Eukaryota; kingdom Viridiplantae; phylum Streptophyta; class Magnoliopsida; order Poales; family Poaceae; genus Phragmites; species Phragmites australis. Next base: position 3,457,687 of record NC_084941.1, on the reverse strand, counting down.
TGATCATTTAAATTAATTTATTTGATGGCAATTTAATTCTTGCAAATGCTTCTTTATTCAGAATAATATAATTAATATATATTAAGTATATTAATTATTAATAGAAGCTAGTTGCTTATATGCCCAAAATTCCAGCATATGGTGGCCGGTCTTAGGCCAGAGTACGACGCCCTGATGGCGTCTCTCACCATCTTCAATGCTACGATCAGAGTCTCTCACCGTCCTCAACGCTCCGATTAGACTGAATGACTTTGATGCATAACTCCTTAGCTATGAAGCATGGTAGGAACTCCACACCATGACAAGCGATGTTTCCTCATCTACCAACAACGTGTCCTGCCACATCTACAACAACATTAGCTTTCGCTACTACAATGGAAACAGTGGCCACGGTGGCAGTGGACACGACGCGTAGGGACAAGGCTGTAGCTGTGGTTGTGGTAATGGAGGAGCCCGCAATCAACCTAAGTGTTAAATCTGCGGGAAATTCGGGCATGAGGTGTTGAAGTGTCGTCAGTGCTTCAATCATACCTGCCAGTCGGAAGATTACCACTCCAGCAATCCAGCATCCACTGGCCATGTCGACAACAACTAGTATGCTAGCCTGCTTCATCGGGCACATATGGAGTATTGCAAGGCGGTTTCTGCTCCAATGTCAGTCATTGACAAAGTAGCATCTGATCTTGGCACACCACTTGGAGAGGATGCCTTATTTAGATATCACAGCATGGTGGGCAGCCTTCAGTACCTCACTTTAACTCGTCCGAATATCTCCTTTGTAGCGAATAAGGTGTGCCAATATTTTTCTAAACTCACCGATATACATTAGGAGGTGGTCATGCGCATTTTGTGATATGTAAAAGCCACTCTAACTATTGGCCCGAAGATCTCTCAGCCTACATCAACATTTCTAAGTGTTTGCATTGATGCATATTAGGCTGGTTGTCTAGAGACTTTGTGGTGTTATTAGATCTAATTTAATATCGTGGAGCTCTTGCAAGCAACCCACAATTTCTCGGTTGAGCACTGAAGCAGAAAATAAAGCTTTGGCAAATCATGCAGCTGAAGTCACATGGGTGCGATCACTTCTTAAGGAATTACGAGTTCCTCAATTGCGCACACTAGTATTGTGGTGCGACCATCTTGGCACTACTTATTGACAGCAATCCTGATGTTTCATGCTCAAACCAAACACATTGAAGTGGACTTTCATTTTGTCCACGAGAAGGTTGCACTTGGTACACTTGATATTCAGTTTGTATCTTCTGCTGATCAAGTAGCGGATGCTTTCACAGAGCCCACCACTAAATTGACGTTAGAGCGATTACTACATAATCTCAACTTTGTAGTAACCGGTTGAGATTGAGGGGGAATGTTAAAGTAAATACCTTGTAGCATATCTGGTAATACATGTATAGTTGGTATCTACCGGATTTGTGGCAATTGTGAGGATCGGTTAAGATCAGAGGATGATCTGTTGTAAACTTGACATACAAGAAATGTACTAATATAAATAGAAGAGAAGGCCGGCTGGGATTTCCATGGCCACCACAAGGTTGCATTTACCAGTTACCACCCCACAACTCTAATATTGGTGCAAAATGCTCCCTAGGGTTTTGACTTGATGCAATGCCAATATCTTTGCTGTGATATGACCTCGAGTGCTACATGTAGGCTGCTAGCATGGAAATGTGGGGATATAAAATGGAATAATTGTACACTTAAGTTCATTATATCAAATTTGTCATTGAAATTCTCTCCACAAATCAGGCCAAACAATATCCACAATTCAGACAAAACGAGAAGTTTCATGGTTCCTAATACACACTTAACCCTATACCATCCCTTCCTTTCTACACTGGTAGCTTACACGAAACATTTGAGTTCACACCATGATACATCGTCGTTATGAAATCAATCAAGAACCCAAAGGGGTGCTTTTGCACTTAAGTGAAACTTGTAGGGTGGTAAATGCAACTATTTTACTTGTAGGGGTATCAATAACATATATTATCGAGCCAAGAATTGGCGTGCTTCGAGGCCCCTAGAGTACTGTAGCTACTATACATGTACTTCAAACGCACTCCCGGCCGTCCGATCCGAACACTGGCTTCGATTCCTTTCGCGCGCCCACAAACACTCCCCCACCGGCTCCTGCATCCTTCCCACCGTGCACTCCCGTTCCCCCCATTCTCCCTCCTCTCCGCCGCCACCGGTGAGCCGCCGAACCCCTCGGGCGCTTCCTTGCACGACGCTCCCCCCCCACCTCCGCCTCTCCCCAACTAGCCCGAGGCCACGACGACCCACCTCACGAAAGCCATCTATCGAAGCTGTTCTTCTCCATCGAACGATTCAAGGTTCGGCTCCTCTCTGTACTCCCAGACGTCTCCTTTCCCCATCCCCCCCCCCTCCTCTCTCTCCCAGTGTCCCCTTCCTCACAATCTCAGGTACGATCCGACTCACCATAGCTGCAGCACCTCATCTCTCTCAGACCTCTCCAACCGGACGAATACGTTCCTCATCCTCATTGCATGTATTGGGCACTCTTCAAAACATTACAACCTAGGGGGAAAATGCTGCTTTCCTGTATGTCCATAATATCCGGATTCAGCAGCATTTACTATGTATATGCACATATATTTTTGCCACATCACCTGTAGAGAACATCTTGATTTTTATTAAAGTGAATTTCTATGAAACTGAATAAATTTGTAGTGAATAATTTTTTCCTTAACTTATATCATGGCAACATATCGAGAAAGGTGGCTTCAATTAAAATAAATGAATGTGTTAAATATTAATAAATTCATAAATAAATATTGAGATGTCCACAATTAATGAACCTAATTTTTTTAGTCTTCTTTTGTCATATTCTGTGCAAAAAAAAAAACGGTGCGGCGTAGGCGCGCCAATCCACCTAGTTTACATATTAAAGTGACTTATGGGGTGTTTACACCCTGTCAAATCCCCATCCGTTTGAATCCTTTAGTTGCAATTTTAGTAAATAGGTGATGTGGTAATGAAAAAATTATAGAAAAAATTGCAAAAATCCACCTACAAGTCAAGAGGGGTTTCATAAACCCACCCGCAAGTCATTTTGTTATGTTCACATACCTGCAGATTGTTTTATGTTTTTAAATTCCTTTCTGACTGTGTTGACTGTCTATGTAGTGCTTGCATAGATCTATTAAGTAATCGGCAGCTCAATCATGTTAACCCTTTGTGCTGCATGGCCTATGCCTTGCACCTTTACAAGATCTCCATGGTCACACACAATCCCAAGCCCTTCATATCCATACATACTAATACTTAAAGAGAAAGAATTACAAGACCAGTTACTGAGCACAATGCTCTACCATGGGCCACAATGGATAAAAGAGAGACATGGTGAAATTGATAGACCACATAGGAGATACTTGCAAGTGTTACATAGACGGTCAATGTAGACATGGAGGAATTTACAAAACAAATGAAATTTGCAGGTGTGAGATTATAACAAAATGACTTATAGGTGGGTATATGAAAAACCCAGTGACTTTTAAGTGGATTTTTGCAATTTTTCCAGAAATTACTGAGTCCAAGTTCTGGGTTTCCTTTTTATCCCCGCCCGATTGTTCGCAAACATTAATTTATCAAACCTTTGAACTGATAAAACTGGCCATTGGAGGAAGGTTGACCATGGTCAGTGCAATTACTAACTGTTTTACTCTTTACTCTTGCGCAAGTGATTCATGACTAGCCCATGGTAGGCCATGTTTAGTGCAGTAGCAGCTTGGAACACCGGAGCCGTAAAGCTAGGGCGTAATGGACATTAGGAAGCGAAACAACTTGCTTGTTATCAAGCTCCAGCACAGGTTCTACATTGGAATAAGTGGGAGTCCACTGGTCAAAAAATTTGTGGCACAGATACTACGAGAACTCGGTGCTACATGCTACTGTGCAGAGACGTTACAAAACCATTGTAAATTTTCAGGACAATCATTATAGATTTTCGGTAGATAGTCGTTGCAATACCAGCAGTTGGTAATGAAAAAAATATCAGACAAACGAAACCAACACATTCCGACATATAAAATACCATACCTCCCATCATAATATGGTTTAATGGTCTCATAAGGCCACACAAAAACAAAGACAGCAGTAGTAGTATGGAGTCCATGAGTACCTCTCCACCAATGCGACTGATTACATTAATGAGTCTACCTTTGGCACAATGCAAACAACTTCAGTAGTCAGTTCCTCCACCTAATTAGGACTAGCGGATGATCAGCTTCTTCTCCTCCAAAGAGCGGCCGTCATTGAGAACTTTTGCAAAGTTGGTGTCCCTAAGGCAATCAAAGTAGACAAAATCTGACTCCGTTATGCTATCCGCAGCAGAAGGAATTGTATCACGCAAATTCAAATATTCTAACTGTTCTCCAAGTTGACTGTAGTCTGCCCCAATATGGTTCCCAGATGGTGGATGCACGATCTTACTCAAAATAGGCTCACAGATGTAGCAACGCCCTGCATGTTTATAAAAGGAGATTAAGACATGCATGAGGCAGGCCTAGCAATGATCTCAACTCGTTATAATCGATTCATTAAAGAAAATCAATCCAAAATTATATTCCAGGAAGTTTAGAAGACAGAAATGCACTTACCAAGGTATGGATGATCCGGACTGTAATAAGGTAGCGGACAGCAAAATGAAGTTTCCGATTCCTTTCGACTAGATTTACAGTAAACCTTGACGAACTGTGCACTAGATTCAACTCGGCGACCATTTCTAGTACATGGCACGGGAACCACATTCACAGATGTGTTAGGTTCTGATCGTTTGGCCTGAAAGCTTGACTCCCACACTTCAGCAAAAAAGAGCACACGGGCTGAAGCAACATCATCATAATACACCAAGAAATTGACATGGTAGGACTTTGAATGTCCGCGGTCGTTTTTCTTCACACCACAAATAACATCTAGCCTTGGAACAGGTTCCTACAGCAATCAATTTAAGCTAAGTGAGGTAAGGTAAGGTTACAATTTGTAGAATCTATCCAAATAAGCAATCAAGAGATAGCATGTGCTCCTAAAGCAAGCACCTTTTTTTTGCGAACAAAAAACAAGCAATTCGAAAACAATTTTTGAACAAGAATCTGTAGAAACTAGACTAATGGAGATGAAATATATTCCTACAAGAAGCAATTCAAGCAAGCTTTTCTATGAATAGATTTTGTCCAAGCTTAATTCAGATGAAACAAGAAGTTCAAGCAAACTTTTCTAAGAATAGACTTTGTCCAAGCTTAATTGAGATGGAATATATACTCCAACAAGAAGCAATTCAAGCAAGTTTTTTCTAAAAAAAACTTTGTCCAAGCTTAATTCAGATGACATACATTCCTGTTGTCCAAGGTACTACAACAAGCAATCAAGATCTCACAACGGTTGTTGTAATCTTTCCAATGTATTTTTTTCTCTTCTTAATGCAATGATACGCATCTCTCCTGCGTATTCGAGAAAAAAAGAGCTGAATTATAATTACCCAAGGATGATGATTTGAGTAGTCAAGCAGCAATTCTTCCAAGGCTTGACCAAGGAACTTCTGCTTCTGCACGAAGTCATCCTTCCTAGATCCCAGCATCTTCCAGGCCGATGGGCATAGCCTAGGATGACCAACTGATGGTGAAGTGGATGAGCTTTGATCTTCCATTATTTTGTACACTTGCTCCAGAACTGCATCAGAAATGACATAGCCTTTTCTCGTTGCTTCGTTGGTCAGCAGGGACCTCAAGTCTTGCAGGACATTACGGGCCATGGACATAAGAAATGATGCCAGCTCCAAATGCTTGGGGTGTTTTCCAGCTTGGCCTGCACAATCACAGGCTTTATGACATACCTCCTTTGTTGCCATCTGAAACACCACAGATAGGTCACATTGCTTGTAGCAAAGGTATTCCACGGCCATGTGCTCTGAAAAACCAGTGGCTGTGCAGACCATGGCAACAAGGCTGTCAAGGGAGCGGGTCTCCATGCGAAGCATAGATTGGCTGTCGAGAATGTCCGGCTCAATCTCAGCATCCATCTCCAGCAGAGGGAATACACTGTCATACCAGATGGCATTGAGAATTATGTTGGACACGGGGTCCATGGGGCCATAGCAATGCCCAGCAACCAGGATACCACGGAGATGCTTGTGGAGCGCCTTGTGCGGCATGCAGCAGGGACACTGCCTTGATGTAGAGAGCGTGGATGGTATCGGCGAGGCACATCTTCAGATACCTGGTGTGCTCACACTCGCATGCGGTGGTGGAGGGTGCAGCAGTAATAAGATCCCTTCTCATGTGTGGAGGACTGTACTCGCCAATCGTGGTGGCAGCAACGTCCAGACAGTTAAATAGCATTTGCTTCATCTCTCTCGGAGTCCGCAAGTCTCAGATGCTAGATACAGGTCCATCATAGCGTGAGACGACTACATCGGCGATGTGGTTTTCACCAAAGACACAGGAGAAGTGGGCAGGTCGCCGACGCTGAGAGACCGCCCTTTCTGCAGCACAGCAGCGAGAGGCTTGTGATCTTTGAAGGGGACCAGCGACTTTGCGAGCCGCGCCAGATCGTCGGGCACGGGGTGCCCTGCTATGGCCGCGGCGACCTTGAGGGCAAACTGGGTCCTGCCGCAGCAGAGGTCGGGGGCTCCAGTGGTGTGACGGTCCTCCGGAGCGAACTGCTGGTGCTCGCCGAGCTGGACAGCGACGGCGAGGTCGGCACCAGCCAGGCGGAGGTAGCGCATGGCCTGCCCCTTGGATAGGTACCGGAAGTAGGTCTGCATGAAGGCAATGAGGCCCGTGTAGGAACGAGAAGCTATAATAACCCAGGAAGGCTCGGTGGGCGGCGCCTTCTCCTTCTCCTCCTTCCTCTTGCTGCTGCTGCTGCTGACTTGCACCGCGCAAGGTCGCTTCACCTTCCTGTTCCTGCTGCTGCTGGTCTGCACAGAGCCCCCGCCGCATTTGCGACGGCACAGGAGATTGAGGGCGTTGAAGATGATGTTGGACACTGGATCGAGGAGGCCGATGCAGTGGCCGCCGCGGATGACGCAGGCCAAAACCTCCGGCATGTCGGCGATAGGAAGCCTGCTGAACGCCTCCTCATAGAAGTCCATTATGTCCTTCAGCATCGGCTTCCCCAACTCAGCGAGGATGGACGCCTCCCCCTCGGCGCCGGCGTCGTGGAAGCACGACAACCGCAACTTCTTGGGGGGCTCCTCGCCGATTGTGAGAGACATGAGGCCGGAAGTAATTGTCCTCGACACCATGGGCGTCGGCGGCAAATCCTCCGTCGGCTCGCTGGGCGATTCGCCCATTCTTCGCTGGATGGAGGGTTCAACTTCGGCTGCGGCGGCCGCGGCGGCTAGGGTCGTGGTCCGGATGGCTCTGGGTGAGAATGCTGAACGGATCTACGTGTCGGGGGACCGAGTGCGCCACGTACTGATGAGGGCGGGCGGCCGCGTGGGCAACGAATCAGTTCTCCAATCTCCATGCCTCAGAAATCAATTAAATTTCTACAAACAAAGAAATCGATTATTAAATTCTGCTCTCAGTTCAATTCTCCTCCCTCATCTCATAAAATTTGTCTTCCATATCCCAAAATCTACATGTTAGAATCGCTTTATAACGGTAGTTTCGAATGATACATGTCTTATCTAACAGAGCTCTAGCTCCGATATTTATATAAAATTTAGAGTTTGTAAGATAAATTAAAATGGTTTAGAACTCTTAAGTCTAAAATAGAAATAAAATAACTTAACTAAAGAGTTTCGATCTGCCAATGGTTTAAGTTCCAAGAATTTTTAAAGTTAGAGATGACCAATCTTAAAAATTCCTGAATCTAGAGCTTGCTAAATAGGGCCATAACAACTGCCTCATAAATTTTTTTAAGATAAACTAAAGTGGTTTAGACCTCTATTTTATTATATTAAAATAAAAATAAAAATAAGATGATTTAACTAAAGACCTTCGGTCTGTCTATAGCTCGAGTTAAAAAAAATTAAAACTAGAGATAATCAACTTTAAAAATTCCTGAATCTAAAGCTTACTAAATAAGACCATAATAACCGCTCATCATTTTTTTCATGCCACATATGATCCCACGTGTTAATAGCATTGTCTTTGTCTCTTCCTCTTAAGCACTTGCTCTCAGATAAACCCATCCCTCGCGAAACTTCTTTTGGAGCATGTAGTTGGAGCGTACAGGTCTTCTTCGGACTCTCTCTCGTGCTCTGCAAGATTTAAAGTATTAGATCAACCCTAAGGGTTTTATTTTAGATTCAGATTTCTATCGTAAAGAAATTTTTGTTTTATTTAGCGTTTCAACGATTTTTTTATAGTTTTTATTATGAAGGGATTTTTAAGATCATTCCCTTCAGGACGAGATTATCTCTCTTTTTCCTTCGCGGTTTTCCTCGAAGGAAAGCTGTTTGGGATGAGAGAAAATAAAGAAAATAAGAACGTGGAAGGAAATCGGGAAGGAAACAAAATGAAGAGAATATAGTTGGAGATGGTCTTAGAGGAGTTAGAGGGGCTATTGAATGGTTATGAATGAGTTTGTCTCGAGTTAGTTCAGCAGGAAATGAAGAAGTGGGTAAGAGAGGTATTTAAATCCAACCCCTAAAACTAGTCGTTACAGTACCTTTTGTACTGACTCGGAGTATCCGAGTTCACCGGAGAGACTTCGATTTGACACTTAGAACATGCAACCGAGAGCTTTGTCCGGAGTCTTACCCGAAGTGTCCGGACCAACTACAGAACCCGGAGACTCCGGTTGGGCACTCAAGCCCAAACCGAGAGCTCGGCTCGGAGTCTAACTCGGAGACTCCGGCTACTATCCAGAATTGGGTTCAGACAACTTTTGCAACTATCCCGGTGTTCGTGTGTAATTATGTCTCTCAACCTGTAGGTTTAAAAAGGTACTTTGAGCACTGAGACACCTTTAAGACTATTAACACGCATCTCTCTTGATAGAACGGTATTCCTAAACTCAAATTTAAAAATAAAATAAATTTAAACCTATGAGTAACTACATGTCGCTTCTCTTTTCCTTTTGAGGGACGCCAACGCCTTTTAACTTCATTGATAGGACTAAAACCTGTATATAACCTCAATAAAATCTTTAGTCCCTTAATCATTTGTCATCAATTATCCAAAACACACGTAGAGGGTTTAGATGCACTTTCAATCTTTCCCTTTTTGGTGATTGATGACAATATGATTGGAGCTTACAAAATATATTTGAAATAAAGATTTTGAATTTTAAGATATATGTGAGCTCCGCCTAAATGTGTGCATTAGATAAATTTGAATTTGAGATCAAATGCACATATTTAAAATAATTTTTGCGAGAGCTCCCCCTATATCTTAGCATCTATGTAGTGCAAAAAGTGTGAGTGAACATGATAATATGTGATGCGTATGGTATGGTATATCACATAATAAAAGAAAGAGAGAAACAAATATTATACCAAACATCTCATAGCATCATACTAACATACTTAAGTTCTTACAAATTAAAGATCAACGACAAGCACACCACATAGTTCATCACACAATATTACAATAGTCTTACATATCCAACGGAAGTGATAAAGAGTTTCTCAAATGAGTATGAATTGTTTTTTGTCTCTTCTCAATCTTCCTCAATCTCAAATTTATCTTGTCTTTGTGTTCCTTTATCTTCACAGTATTGTGGGTACAAACATTGAAAATATCCTTAAGGGCACTCTTGGTAAAGGATGGTGAGCCATTAGAGGAAGATGCACACCTCGGTGCTACCCTTTGTGCTGTGCTAGGAGCTGACCTTGGAGAAGAGGGTGGCATAGATGAAGTTGATTTTGAGCTAACCAATATTACCCTATAAGGCTTATGCTTTACTTCTTTGAAGAAATTCTTTTTTTGACTTTCTCGATTATGAACATAATATACGGAGCATAAGAACAACTTCTACTAGGTGTGTGTGAAGTAATATGTATTTATTCCCAAAGAAAACTCACCACACTTAAAGATTCACTCTCATTGGACATCCTACCAAGTAGGTTACTTGTTATACCTTGGACAGTAGTGGCATCGCCACTTTTAGGGATTAAAGTAGCACGGAACAAGAAGTTGATGCATTTGTAGAAATGTCTCATGCCTTTGGTTGTGCCAAAAGTCATTTCACCTTGGTTCATATACATGAACTCAATTTCTTCAGAAGAGAGTTGTTGCTCAATATGGATTTTGGTTTTGCTAGTGTCACGGACATCAAATCCAAACAAGTGACCAAAATTTCTATACTTGATCTGATATCTTTCTCCTTCTATCATCTAATGTATTGTTTGGTTCTCCTCATGATCATAGTGGAGTGTGACATAAAATTGGGTTATGACCTCAACACTCCAGTCATACTTCAAACCCATGATTCTTTTGACCCTTTTGTCCTTACAAGCTGCTATGACCTCATTGAAGGTAGGATCATACTTGTTGGCTATATAGTCTCAATCAATCCATTGCATAGGAGTGATCAGCTTCTTCTTCTGGAGAATCATGCTTTCATAGAAATTCGCTTGAAATTCATTCCAAAAAAGATGATCCGTCGTACTCTTCTCATATTCAAAGGGATCTTCATATATCTCCTTCTTGACCCTGCCAGCATTTTTCATGTAATCTACCATTTTTCTGGGCATCTGAGTTAATAGGTTTGTCCTGTATAGTTTGTGAAGTTTTAATGGTCCCAAGACAGGAATATCTTCCTGTTCATCCACATCCTCTTCTATCTCCTCATTTTATGCCCTTGAGCCAGATACAACTGTTTTGCCTTTGCCTCTTCTTGTCCCTGCTGCACTCCTTCCTCCCCTAGGTGGCAAAGCACTACCACGAGGCGTATTGAATGCTTGAGCTGCCTTATCAATGTGGATTCCGCCTGAAGAGGCCCGCACTTTCCGAACAACTTTGCGAACACGGCCTTGGCCACCACCGTTGCCACTGTCGCTGCCACTGTCTCCAGACTCAGTTAGCTGTGGAGAAACGTTGCTTTGAGCTTGTGGATCAAACTTAGCTTTTGTCCTCCTTTGATAGGTTTGAGAGTCAAACTTGTCACAACCCATCTTGATTTTTCTGAGATAGATAAGAATAACATACTTGAGATGCAAGAAGGATTTGCATAAGAATTTGAAAGAATGAGCAAAGACTTGATGAACTGATGCTGGACACCTCGGAGTGTTCTGGTCAACCCGGACACTCCGGGTTGCCCGACTCTGGGGCAAAAAGGCTAGGGTTTAAGGATATATCCAAAGCATTGCAAAACCCTTGTGAGACATGATTCTAAGATGGATAAGCATCATCTTTGCCAAATGGATTCGACTCTAAAAGCACGACTGTCGGTGAAATAGGATCGGGGGGTCCCCGACTCCCGGGGCCAGGTCAGCAGCAGTGCCATGTGGCGCCATGCCTTAGGGGTCGCCTCCTCGGGAGGCCCCCGAGGGCCCAAGGAGGGCAAATTCTGGGAGAGGGTGCTCGAGGCCTGGGTCAGTGGCCCCCGAGTGCTCGGAGTCCCCCGAAGACCCGACATGAACAGTACCGGGAGAGAGTGCTCGGGGCCAGGAGCGGTGGCCCCCGAGCACTCGGTTCCCCGAGGACCCAATCACACAGTACCGGGAGAGAGTGCTCGGGGCCAGGAGCGGTGGCCCCCGAACACTCGGTTCCCCGAGGACCCAATCACACCTCGGGGCTGTGAATAGTGGCCCCCGAGCACTCGGTTCCCCGACGGCCCAGGAAGCCCCCCGTCAGTGGCCCCCACAGGGGTCCAGCGATGAGGTGTCAGTCAGTGAAAGGCCCGATGCCGTATTTAAGAGCGCGCGTGGCCTGTCACCTCCAACTGCTTCCGGACGCTCGGTGTCAGTCCCTGCCATATTCTGGCAGAAGGGCGTGGGGACATTTAATGCACGGGTCCCATCCCGTGTCATTCGGCGCGCCTCGGGATAGCATCGCGAGGCCCGAGGCGCCCCGTCTGCCGCCTTGCTGTGGCAGGCGTACAAGACAGAACGGGCACGTCGGGCGGGCCCTCTCCACGGTGCCCGTTGCCATCGCCATTATGATGACCGAAGACCGGACGGGGGGCGCGTTTTCAACCCCCCTGTCACTTCGCACAGAGGCCATGATGACACCCTTTCCATTTATGGCGCCTTGAAACTCGTGCCCTCCCTCTCAGGGCACGCTACTGCTGGCGGGTATTTAAGGCAGCCGGCCGGCACAGAGGAAAGGAGACCGAAAAAAGAGAGTGAATCCCAGACGACGGAGATCCAGAGATCGGAAGCTCAGACAAGCACGCACAAGCCTACAGAAGGACTTAGAACAGAGGGCGCTCGAACTCTCAGACTCGCTCCGAGATTGAAGAGCCCGAAGCTCTAGGATAGACAGACATTCTTGTAACTAGCACATTCCTGAGAGTCATTCTCAGAGCATTTATAGCATCCACACAGGAGTAGGGTGTTACGCGCAGTACGGCCCGAACCTGTCTAAAATCCCTCCAGTGCATTTACTCCTCTCTGCATTAGATCATTCCACCTCACCTGCCATCGCATTTATATCCATTTATTTCTCACGCAAACATATTCAGAATCATCCCCCCGACCGAATCTCTAAAAAGGGGTTCCTCAGGATCCCTGCGATAGGAGTTAACCCTCCGACAGCTGGCGCGCCAGGTAGGGGAAAACGGGGCCCAGGGAGGGGCCCCAACTCCGGCTCATACTCAACAGCAACAACAGTTGGACAGGCGGGCCGTCAAACCCACAGCAAGCGACAGACGCACCTACCGCAAGATCGACATCAGGACAACGCCAGGCGCCGGCACGGCGCAGGCCCAGCTTCGGCAACGCCAGTCCTGGGAGTGCTTTGCTTGCAGCGCAAGCACTCCCGGGGCATTCGCCTGTCCAGGCGGTGGAGCAGATGCCAGGCTTCGACGGAAGGCTGACAACAGTCCTGTGAGTGATCACTCGTTATTTATCACTTCAGTATGAGTCTTTTTCCATATGTCTATAGCACTCTAGTTCCAAATTTTATTTCTTCTGGAATCCATATGTTTAATATGTCTGGTGAGATGCTTGATTGTGCGAGAAAAACTTGCTCTCTCATTTCCCCCGTTAATAAAAAGAATCCCGATCGGTATGCGCGCAGGCAGTTGCCGCTGACCTATGTCTGTCGTGGTAGGCTGTGGTGTTCGGTGCCGTGGCAGTGCCCCAGGCATCACCGAGCCCCTGGGGTCCTCGGGTAATCCTATCGCTCGAGCAAAGAGTAGTCTGGAGCCCAGGCCCCAGGGGCGGGCTGTCGGTGCTCGGTCTGGTCTGTCATGCCCGGGCGCCACGAAGCCATAGGACCTCTGGGTTATGCCCCTGCCTATATAGTGCACCGGTCCGGGTATTCGAGAGGTCTCGGGCTGAAAACGAGAGCAGTCTATAATGAGTACCACACTAACAGAGCGCACTAAGCAAAGAGTATTTGCCTATCTTTAAGCTTGCAGAGAAACACCTGAGCCTCCGGGGTCCTCGGGTAATTCTACCGCTCGAGCATGAGTGGTCGGGACCGCCTAGCCCCTGGCTCCACCATCAAAATTGCAATACTCAGGTGCCAAAAAGGATGTCCCAAGGGCTTAAGAGCCCTGTGCAAGGGAATCCGTGCTCTTGGGCGCCCAACCACCGACTCAGTGAGTCACTAAAGTTATGATTTTCCTTTCGTACATTCGCAATAAACTTTTGTTCCCGAGTTGCTCCTCGGAACCCTTGTATTCTAATCTGTTCAGTGAGGCAATCTCCTCGCACGCAAAAACCCCACCTTCATGTTCGCTTTTTCGGAACGATAAGAACAAATAGTAGTCGGTGTACCGCACAGGCGACGATCGCTTACATAAGTCCTTCATGGTGGACGTGGTGTCCGGCTGTCGTGGCAGTACCCCGAGCACCACTGAGCCTCTGGGGTTCTCGGGTAATCCTATTGCTCGAGCAAAGAGTAATCCGGAGCCCAGGCCACAGGGGCGGGCTGTCGGTGCTCGGCCTGGTCCGTCCTCCTCCGGGCACCACCAGACCGTGGGGGACTCAGGGTGGTTTTTCCATCTGCGCGTGTCTCCGGTCTATTCGTTTGAGAGGTCGCAGGGTGAAAAGCGTTCACAAGTCATGGCGTGTACCGTGCCAGGTGGATTTGTTTCCTAGGCAAAAAGATTTTTCTTTCTGTGTATTTTTGATTCAGCAGCATCATTCCGGCGAGCGCCCGGGGGCTGCGCGCCCCTGGCACTGGATTCTCAGCGCAAGCTCGGGGGCTGGGGCGAGGCCCCACCCCCGGCGTGGCGGCAGTCGGAGCTCGCCGGACGCAGCGACCGGCGTACCTCGTCGACGACACCTTCCAAAGCTCTCTACATCATCAAAACAACAGAAGGTCACGTGGCACCCATGCTGAAGTCGGCTTCGAAGAAATAAAGGCCCCATCCGCAGACTCCGAAGCCATCGAACACAAATGAGCCCGGGGGCTGCTGTCGGTGAAATAGGATCGAGGGTCCCCGACTCCCGGGGCCAGGTCAGCAGCAGTGCCACGTGGCGCCATGCCTTAGGGGTCGCCTCCTCGGGAGGCCCCCGAGGGCCAAGGAGGGCAAGTTCCGGGAGAGGGTGCTTGGGGCCCGGGTCAGTGGCCCCCGAGTGCTCGGAGTCCCCCGAAGACCTGACATGAACAGTACCGGGAGAGAGTGCTCGGGGCTATGAATAGTGGCCCCCGAGCACTCGGTTCCCCGACGGCCCAGGAAGCCCCCCGTCAATGGCCCCCACAGGGGTCCAGCGATGAGGTATCAGTCAGTGAAAGGCCTGATACCGCATTTAAGAGCGCGCGTGGCCTGTCACCTCCAACTGCTCCCGCACGCTCGGTGTCAGTCCCTGCCATATTCTGGCAGAATGGCGTGGGGACATTTAATGCACGGGTCTTATCCCGCGTCATCCGACGCGCCTCGGGATAGCATCACGAGGCCCGAGGCGCCCCGTCTGCCGCCCTGCTGTGGCTGGCATACAAGACAGAACGGGCACACCGGGTGGGCCCTCTCCACGGCGCCCGTTGCCATCACCATTATGATGACCGAAGACCGGACGGGGGGCGCGTTTTCAACCCCCTGTCACTTCGCGCAGAGGCCATGATGACGCCCTTTCCATTTATAGCGCCTTGGAACTCGTGCCCTCCCTCTCAGAGCACGCTACCGTCGGTGGGTATTTAAGGCAGCCGGCCGGCACAGAGGAAAGGAGACCAAAAAAAGAGACCGAATCCCAGATGACGGAGATCCAGAGATCGGAAGCTCAGACAAGCACGCACAAGCCGACATAATGACTTAGAACAGAGGGCGCTCGAACTCTCATACTCGCTCCGAGATTGAAGAGTCCGAAGCTCTAGGATAGACAGACATTCTTGTAACTAGCACATTCCTGAGAGTCATTCTCAGAGTATTTATAGCATCCACATAGGAGTAGGGTGTTACGCGCAGTGCGGCCCGAACCAGTCTAAAATTCCTCCAGTGCATTTACTCCTCTCTGCATTAGATCATTCCACCCCACCTGCCATCGCATTTATATCCATTTATTTCTCACGCAAACATATTCAGAATCATCCCCCCCCCGGCCAAATCTCTAAAAAGGGGTCCCTCAGGATCCTTGCGATAGAAGTTAACCCTCCGACAACGACATTAAGAGATCGGATGAATCGGTCTTGAGATGTACCTTACGTCAAACGAAGCACCTGGAGACGATCCGGAGGGTGGGCTGGAGAATCTGACCAAGAGATGAGGTCACTTGATGAAAAGCTTGGAAATCCCACGGTGGAAACCCTAGATCGCCGGAGCGGAGGTGTCCACGTTGAGAGGAAGAGAGAGGAGTGAAAGAGATAGAATGAGATGTAACTCCTCAGGGTGGAAGTTAAAGCCTAGATAACCCGGAGTATCCGGGTGGACCCGCAAACTCTGGGTTGGAATTTAAATCCAAACCGAGAGGCTCTCCTGGAGGGGAACTCGGACACTTTTGGTTGAGTGACAGAATCTGGAGTATCCAGGTGAACCTAGAGACTCCGGGTTCTGTCAACTCGACAGAACAGGATAGAGACTAAGGGCCTCTAGAATCCGGATACTCGGGGCTAGGCTGGACACTCCGAGTTCTGGAGAAAGCCAGAACTGATTTTAAAGATGAGATTCGATGCGGATCCTTTGAAGATTGGGTAGTTAGACATATAAGACACTTTCATCACTTGTGATCAACCAACAAACAACAATACATAATTATGATCACAAGTAGCAAAATATGATCAAAAGATCAAAGAACCAAATCTTTTGAAAAATAACACTAAAATGACATTTTTGCAAACTTTTAGCTACCAAAGCTATAAAACTAAAACAATCAATTGTATGCAACATATCAAGCCATGTTGTGAGAATCTAGGATATTTAGTTCACTTCTCAACTTGCAAAACCTTTGCTCATCTAGTGGCTTATTGAGGATATCGGCTAGTTGTTTTTTGTTCTCACATGATGAATATCGATATCCCCTTTGGTTGAGTGATCTCTCAAGAAATGGTGTCGAATACCTATATGTTTGGTTCTTGAGTGTTGCACGGGATTATTGGTTATTTTTATGGCACTCTTATTGTCACACAAAAATAAGACTTTGGTCATGTTATAGCTATAGTCTCTCAAGGTTTGCCTTATCAAAAGTAGCTGAGAACAACAAGCGCCCGTGGCAATATACTTAGCTTCGGCAGTAGATAGGGCTATAAAATTTTGTTTCTTTGAGAACCAAGACACCAAAGACCTACCCAAGAATTGACAAGTCCTCGAGATACTCTTTTGATCCACTTTGCAACCGGCATAATCAGAATCTGAATAGCCGATAAGGTCAAATGTTGAATCTTTAGGATATCATAAACTAAGGTAAAGGGTATGAACCAAATATCTAAAAATTCTCTTAACGACCACTAAATAGCACTATTTTAGAGCGGCTTGAAATCTTGCACATATGCACACACTAAACATAATATTGAGTCTAGATGCGCAAAGGTAAAGTAAAGAGCCAATCATGGAGTGATATACTTTTTGATCCACAGCCCTTCCATTTTCATTGAGATCGAGATGTCCATTTACTTGCATGGGAGTCTTGATAGGTTTGGCATTCTCTATGTCAAACTTCTTGAGCATATTCAACAGCGCAGGAACAAGGCGAGAGCGGCGACGCCGTGGGCGACAGGACGCCGTCCAGCGTGCGATGGAATCGGGGGCATGGCAGCGGTCGTGCACATGTGGCTCGAAGCGGCGGATCTAGGGCTACGACCTGGCAGCGGCAGCGGTTTCCAACAGAGGACAGAGAGAGGTCGTGGTTTCCGCGGGTGCGCCGTGCGCGGCGGGTATTTTGGACGTGGGAGGTTCTGGTGCGCGAGGAGAGGAGGGAACAGGTGAGGGGGCTGCCTGTCTTAACAGTATTATTAGGTATTTTTTAAATAGTAAAGATATTAATAAAGATAGAGATAAAGATAAGATTGGTCTTCAATTTTTTCTCATTGTCCTCTGGCCGGACCACAACCAAATTACGAGAGGGTCCTTCCTCCTCTTGGCAGTGGCAGTATGTTTGAAGTAGCATTTCGTGAACCAGACGGTAATTACCTGTTAAATTTACATGTTGCAGCTATTTATATAAGGGACACGGCTAATGCTTGCACGTGTATTCTAAGGTCATTCCGTCCGCACACACCAAATCAGGAAAATAACTTAATTAGGCCCATTCCTAATCTGATAAACTACCTGAAAAGCACCCCACACGAGAGCGCACCCGTGCCAGCGCTAGCGCAAACACCCCACCTCACGAAGCGAGCTCATCTGCTCATTGCAGTTGAAATGCATGGACCAGTGCATCCCATAGTCCATCACAATAAGCATACTTGAGACATAACAAGTGTTTATTTCAGGGAGACGGGAAAATTGAATTGACAAAAGTAAATCATTATCACTTGAAAAGCATTTAAATTAATTCAGTGAGCAAATTAGAACAACTTTAAAAGCAAATTAGATTGTGTATGCCATTAGCTCTCACAGCGAGATACGATCTGACAAAAAAGTCAATTGTTAAGCAATTTTTATCATCACTTGAAAAGCATTCTTATTAATTCTGAGAGCCATGCGGCGGTGGCAGCGGCATAGCGAAGAACACAGCAAGGTGGGGGAGAACCACTCTCGTGTCCATCTTGTCCGTGTGTGAAAAAAAAGAAAACAAACAAAAATCAAACCTGAGAAATTTTGGGGAGCAAAATCAGGATATTTAGAAAAGACAAATAAAATGGTCCTAAAAAGCAAATATAGGTATAGTTTAAAAAGGCAAATTAAGATCTCAGAAAGAGCAAATTGGTTTAAAATTTATGAACAAATCACATCGAAACATTTGAATAAATCACGATCACATGATGAGCAAATTGATTGAACAAATCAAATCTACATAACATTTGAACGTAAATAGTTGATTTCAAAAACCAAATTAGGATTACTACAAGCCAAATAAAAAATCAATTTGATTTTTTTTGCTCAGCACATTTGACTCTGTGTATAGGCAAAATTGGCTCTGTAGATAGGCAAATTTGACTATGTATATAAGCAAAATCAATATGAACCCAGAAAAGGCATATTTGTTTTAAATGAATAGCAAAATCAACTAAACCGAGACAGCAAATTTGTTTCAAATTACAAGCAATTTTGCATGCTATCGCCGGAATTCCACTGATTTTGCTTATAGCATGGAAAAAAAAAGGTGGCTCACCACTCCACAATGGACTCGCCGCCTGCCTCCCGCTGGTCGAGGCCTCAACGCATCGCCGCAGGGCTTGCTGCCCCATCGTGGCCTCGCTGTGCTGCTGCTGATGTCGTCTCCCCGCCATGGCCTCGTCGCTGCGGTCCGCTCGCCGAGGCCTCGACGTGTATCCGCAGGCTGGCTGCTGCACCACCGCGGGCTCGCAGCTCGCTGCCACGGGCTTGCAACCCCGTCGAGGCCTTGCCGCGCCACCACGGGGTCACCACCCCACAATGGCCTTGCCGGTTGCAGATCACTTGTCGAGGCCTCGACGCATTGCTGTGGGCTCGGGTCACTGTGCGGCCGCAGGGTCACCACCCGACAGTAGCCTCGCCATGACATTTCAACAGAGAAGAGCGAGAGATGAGAGAGGAGAGAGATAGCCGAGATGGAGGATGCTTCAATGGGAAAATCGAAGTGCGTTGAAGATAAGCCTTGGGTAGTGGACCCCACCAAACATCTGGAGCCTTCCGTTTCACATCAGTGCATCATAGGCAGCGTGAAGTGAATTTTGCAATGGGACGCACATGTTTCTCGAATTTAGATCGGGCAGTCCACGATATGTGCATGCTGAAAGATAAACGTAGGCACGGTGGAAAACTAGTCTTTACTTATATAAGTTATGTAACAGTATGTAACTCGTGAACTGAATGTACCTGAATCATTCTGCCTTTTACTCGCTACTTGAGTATCTCCAACTTTTTTAGGAGACTATCTGCATTTTGGTATCTAGATGACCATTTTCCATTATTTTTTTATCGTTTAACCCACATGGAATTTTCCATCAATTTTCTACCTACCATTGCTATCAGGTCCGGTCCAGCCAAGTTTGGGCACCAGCCGCACCCAACTGGCCTGGCCCCGGCCTCCCCGAGCCCTCTTCTTCTCCATTGCAGTGGGCCCATCTCCAACAGCGCCGCGAACCTGGCGCCTTCGCCGCCGCCGCCGTCTCTCAGTAGCACCGGTACGCGGCGGCGCTCACCCGCGCTGCCCGCTGCCGCGGTACGAGAAGCCCAGACGCCGGCTCCAGCTTCGCTTTTCCCGTACAGGCGCGTGGCGAAAAGCCGCCACCCGCATACCTTTGGTCTAAAAGGCCCCCGCATGCGGCATCCCCTCCTTGACACACCTCGCGGCGAAGCATCTCCTCCTAGCACAACAGCCCCCCTGAGCCCTAGCGCAACCCTCGGGCTCCAGATCCCCGCTCTGGCCATGTCGGCCCGGAGACAGGCGTGGCAATTCGCGGCCGCTTTGGTCTTCTTCCACGGCACCGAGTACGTCCTCGCCGCCGCTTTCCACGGCCGCCAGAACGTCACCGCCACCTGTGAGTGAGCCATGGCCCCATCTCTCTTGCGATTTGAGCGCGGCTTGGACTGTGCTCGTGAAATTTTGGTGGATTTGAATGTGGTATTGTGCAAATCCTAAATTGCAACGCAGTTTTGTTACTAGATTCTAGCGCTGCACTGAGAAGTTGAAGCAAATCGCTGCGTGAGTAAAGATGTGCCAATTAAACTGTGCTCGTCAAATTTACTAGATTTGAAAGTGGTATTGAGCGATTCCTAAATTGCAACTCAGTCTCGTTACTTGATTCTAGAGCGCCACTGAGTAGTTGAAGCAAATCGCCGCATGAGTAAAGATGTGCCAATATGTCTTGGCAATTTCTCTCTTGGGTTTGAACTGACATTTGGCCTAGCCAGAGTATTTATTGTACGCTTTTGTAGTCTGTATTCTGTAAACTGCTTTTGCTGTCTGATCTATGACAACTTTAGCAACTATCTAGAAACAAGCTACCAAGTCTTAACCCTAATGAATTTAGAAAATAAGGAACGTTTCGCAATGGGCCAGGATTTTTGAGTTGAAAGCACCAAAATTAGAAAGTATGATCAAAGTTCATCAATGGAGTGGGTTTTGACAAATGAAAATTAACTAATTAATTGCTTCATAAATCATTAGATGTGTTTAGTTGTATGAATTGAATAGTTAATTTTAACTGGGCTTGGGCAGCTTGCATTTGGCCAGCTCATGTAGTATGGGATCAAACCATAGTTTCCTACCAAAACAGGGACTAGGTTGAACCGAAGTTTACGGTATTCCCATTTCAAAACACTATGACGTACAGAAATAATTCCTGAAACATAACTTAGTGTGATGCTGGTTTTGTTTTAAACTGTCGATTCTTTAAATTCTGGTTCCGATGGCAATAATGAATATAGCAAGAGTTCTCAAAGTTTTGCTGATCTTTTGCGGACAAAATGTCCAACCCACCAAAACCGTAGGATGAATCGATATATTCAAAGTATTCAAACAAAAGCCTAAAACCTCTATTTAGCAACTGGGTACTGACCAAACATCATATGAAAAAGTATCTGTCATGACTATGTTGATACTAGTGGTTGTTAGGTTTTTTTGGTCCTTAATTCTTACAATTTAGATTGGCAGTGTTTTTAGTAATAAAGTTGCTTCTCATGCAGCACTTCTTATTAGCAAGCAGTATGTATTGGCAATGGGTTTTGCAATGCTGGAACACCTGACAGAAATTCTTATCTTCCCGGAAGTAAAGGAGTACTGGTTTGTCAGTAATATTGGCCTTCTAATGGTGCTTATCGGTGAAATTATCCGTAAAGTTTCTGTTGTGACAGCTGGACGCGCCTTCACGCACGTTATAAGAACTTATTATGAAGATCAGCATCAGTTGATTACCCATGGAGTGTATAGGTAAACGATTCTTTACTTTTTTCAAGAGTTCCAAACTTACTGAGTTACTGCTCTACATTTGCACTACAACTATTCAAAAGTTTCATTTGCTAAATATTCTGCTTAATTATACAGGTTTATGCGCCATCCTGGGTATTCTGGCTTTCTTATATGGGCAGTAGGAACCCAGGTTATGTTGTGTAATCCAGTATCAACAGTTGCATTCACATTGGTGCTGTGGCGATTCTTTTCAAAACGGATACCGTATCCTGCTGAAAGAACATTTTATTTTTCCCTCCTTTATGTTGTAGTCTCTCCGTCTCGATTATTGACCTTTCCAAAGCATACCTCTTTAAGTGTTTTCATCACCTGTTGAATATGAACATCTTCGTGAAAAGAGTAAAATTAGTTTTTTTTTTCTTGTGATTCCTTCACTCAGAGCAGGTATGAAGAATTTTTCTTGAGGCAGTTCTTTGGCTCTGAATACGAAGAATACGCACAGAGAGTGCACTCTGGATTACCATTTATTAAGTGAAAGTATCGCACTTGCAAAGTATGCCCTTGAATCCTTGACTTTTAAGTTTTCATTTGATACCATGTGCTTCTAAGATTTAACTAACTGCTCTATCATGTTTTCTTTAATTGTCAAACCTTGAGGTAGTGCTATAATAAAACTGATGGATACATGCTTTCTCATAAAAGAAAGAGAAGTCGAACAATAATAATCTCATAACTTGTTTCTTTTCTCATAGTTACATGTGTAGTTTGAATATTTGATTCCTGACCCAGAACCATAGCTCTGTTTGTCCACAATAACTTCTCACAACTATTTTTTTCACATTTAAAGCGCTTTTTGGCACTATATTGGAAAGTATGTATGGTTCATAATCAAACCTGGCCTTGTGGCCCGACATCTCACATTTTACTTACACATTGTGTTACCCGGACACCCGTGTCCAAAATTTTTTGCCGAGTCGGACACTCGCGTATCCGTGTCGGATTCCAAGTGGTATTTGGCGTGTCCCAATTTTTTTTGCCGAATCGGACGCCCCGACACCCGCACCCGTGTCCATGTAACACAGCTTACACATGGCTTGCTGAGCAGATGTGGCTCATTTTATTTTGCTACATTTATTTCTACTTTGTGAAAGAAAAATATTTTCAGGATCCACCAATAAGATTGCAAATATACTATTACTTGAATGAATGTGGCATGACCAGCGCTTCAATAAACATGTTTTGCAGTCTGCGTGTACTGTGGTGACTAGCGAAACGGACGTTCTTGTTCTTTTTTTTTTTAAATGCAGCACAAATCTGGAGACGGGATATTCATATTATGCTTGGTTTTGCTATAGGTATGTCAAAGTAAAGCACCAAACAATATGAAATCAAGAGATAACAAAGAAAGGAGCCTTTTGATGGATTGCATACAATACAAGACAAATTGGAAATTTTATAGTCTGTAGTCAAGCAGATGAGTTATTCATCAGTTCATTGATCTTGTGCAAATTTGAGCAACTTTGCATTGGTCATTTGATGTAAAGCTCAAGCTTTTTTTTCACCCTCATAGTGATGTTCACTCACAGCTGAACTTGTGGAAGCGCTCCATTCATTAGATTTGAGCTGAATGGTTTCGAGGTAATGTTTACTAGCTCGAGGTTCCTTGTGACGAAGCATTTCTTAACACAAGTACACAACTTTGTCTGGTGTGTCAAGCATATACTTGGAATCAGCATGCTTGCGTCTGGACGGACATGTCGAAACCTCTTGTTCCATGGAATGTTGCAGTGTTTTTCCTGTGGCGCACAGCAAAGTCTGCCCAAATCTAACTGTGTAGTCAGCAAATATAGAGCCTTGGAATGTCATCAATCTGGAGAGTGCCTTATTCTGCCTATAGAAACTCGTCCAAGTTACCTGACTGTTGGAAGAATCCTATTCTCTGAAGCGATAAAAAAAATTGAAATTGCGTCGGTCTCCGGAAGTGAGCACCAGGAGACTTTTTTTTTTTTTAAGGAAAGGCTGCTACCTGCTAGGCTTTGGTTTGGTCGAAAAGCACTCGTGCATCCATCTTATCAGCCCGGTCCACACTGAAGTTTACAGCCACAATGTTTGTGCTGAACACTCGGTTTGGACTGATCCAAGTTTGTGTCGAAATAACTAAAATTCGAACGGATTTGTTCTAATTTCGTACTATGACGGTGTAGATGGTAGGAATTTGGCCCATATCCCATAGTTCCATTCTTAATCTGCACCTCCAACCAGATATTCGATAAGAATGCCATTTCTTTAAAGAAAAAGCTAAGATGATAATTCATAAAACTTTTTTAGACCCTTAACTTCGTATAACTAACCTCCTCGGATCCCTCCAAATCAACAAGCTACTCTTCTTCCTCCTAGGCTCGCTTATAAATAGTTCTCCTCCCACCTCGCACATCTTTCCTCTCTTCTTCACTCCACTCCCGCTCCGACGCTCACTCCTTGCTGTTGTGTAAAAACGAGCTCGCCGCAGCGTGAGCCAGTGGGGACAAGGCCGCCGCATTGTCGTCGTCATCTCCGCCAACACCGCCCCCATCATCTGTGGAGCGCACGAAGGGCCCCACCGGCCTCGAGAAGCTCGTCCTCCGCGAGTCGCGCAGCTGGTCTGCGGAGGTAACGAACTCGATCACCTCCCACTCCCTACTTTTCCGGGTCAATTTGGGGGCACATTTGCGCGAATTCCATGGGGGGGGGGGGGGTTTCTGCATAGGGTGTGTGGATTTTTCAATGAGGGGGTTGAGCGTTCGGGGTTCGCCTGATTTGGTGCGTACGGGTTGGCGCATTGCGCGATCTAATTCACCGGTCCGGTTAATTGGAGACGTGCCGGCGTCTGGCGTTTCAACATTTTAACCTTGCGTGAAGAAGCGATCGGTGCTTTGTTTTCTGGTTGGCTATCTGTTGTTTTTCTCACTTTTTAATTCGATGAATTAGCGGTGCTGTCCGTCTAGTTGGAGGTTCGATCATTAGA
The DNA here is from genome assembly GCF_958298935.1 of Phragmites australis. Lineage (NCBI taxonomy): Eukaryota > Viridiplantae > Streptophyta > Magnoliopsida > Poales > Poaceae > Phragmites > Phragmites australis. The sequence continues at coordinate 3,433,148 of NC_084941.1, read as the reverse complement.
AAGTGTTTCTATGGTTAATTTTCGCGATCTATTCCACAGAGAAAAAAGGTGGTACAAGTAGTTTTGGTCTTGCGTCGCTAATACATTTACGACTCGATAGGTCCGCGGTGAAAAAGTGATGGTGAAAGACTTCAAATATTATGTGGACAATGCTCTGCTTGTTGGAATCTAGTGGCGTGCGACTATGCAACTTGAAAGGGAAAGGGCCTAGGTTATACCCTTTCGTTGTCAAGATGGATGATCATCAGGTTGTTGGAATTTGGTCCGGTACACATTTGATGGCCTGTAGGATAGGTGCTAGCCTCCTTGAACCGCGGTGAATTTGTGTTTTTAGTTCTAGCATGTTTGGTTGAGCGGGCCTTAGACCATAAGACCATATCTAACTAATATGGATATGATTATGTACCACCCTATTTTACAACTAAACATATATTAGCTAAATATTCAAATTTTGACAACATCTTCTTTGTAATTACGATATAACTGGCAACACAATCACATGCAAAATATATAGGATATAAACGACGTATTAAAATTCTCACAACACAACCAAAACATACATCTTTCTACCTCATGTACAAGTTTACTTCTCCAAACGCAAAATTTATTGCAGCACCATGATAACTATCAAAAATATAGTTTCAAAACACGAGTTGGATTATTAATATCATAGTGAAGTGATACGTGTAGCTACCAAGTTTCATACCCAAAAGGCACGTCAACAGCCTAAGCGTACCTGAAAAAGAGTTAACGGGGGTGAGATAAGGTCAGCAAGTGACGGCTATGTATATAAACATATCTCACCTAGTTAAAGAGTATTTTTGGAAACAACCGTATTTCTCATAAAGAAAAGCCAAAACACATGAATTTGAAGAAAATATCATATCAGATGACAGAATATTTGTCAACAGAACAATAATGATAATCTCCAACACGGTCTCCCATGTATCATGGCATTAAACTTTCTAGGATTCTGTATTCTTTAAATATTGTATAAAATGTATGAATGCCTTGCAACTCCATTTGAGAGTTTTACGCTGGACGATGCCAACCTCTCATGCAACTCTATGTACCGGTACGAGTTATGCATGATGGTAGTGATCGGCCTTTATCATCATATGAAATGCATAAGTGCATATGTATGCATGTGAATTAACGTCAATTCTTATATTTTTCTTTTGATGACTCATGATAGATAACACTGCAACTGCTTCATGACGCCAACGACATAATCCAAATCAATGAGAATAGCATGGATTTAATTCGTCAAATGCAACATCATCCATAATTTGAATAAATTAGAAAATGTCATATACTTCAATTTATTTGCAAAAGAAGTAAGACGTGAATATAAACATAACACTGAATTTCACCCCTACATTACTTGCCTTTTACCGAAGGCAGCGAAAGAACCTCGCTTAGGTACGCTCGGAAGTACTACCACCTGCACAAGTACATTTTTATTACTAAAGCACATTGAAACACATATAGTACAAAAGCGTTCTTCCTACGTCTGAAAACGTCGCATACAAGTCGTTACTTCAAAACATGCTAAACAGAAATACTCATATAGCATGAACCGATGTGACATCACCACCTTAAGGTCAAATTAGACTTATCTTACTAATTAGACCTTGATTAATAAAAAAGAAAAGATATTTCACTTTGGTGTCACGTCTTCAATTCAACAACGATTATTGTAAACAAATTAGATTACCGATCACATGTCCAATGGAAATCAACTGATCCAATTCAACTACAAATGTCTAGGGATTACATAGGAATCATCTTCGAAGGATTGACGATAAAACCGACAAAATCAAGAAATTTCCAACCTTTCCCCTTTGTCTCCCTTTCTTCTTCTTTCTTTTCCTTCCTCTTTTCTTTTCTTTTCTCTTCTTTCTTTTCTCTCCTTTCCTTTCTTCTCTGTTTCTTTCTTCTGAACCTTGCCTTTCTCTCTCGGTCTCTCGGTTAGCACACACAGAGAGAGGGAGAGAGCAGAGAGCAGAGAGGGGAGGAGGCATGGTGACTGGCGGCAACAGGCGATGACGGGCGGCGGTGCGCGGTGGGGAGACAGCGACCTGGCACGCATAGTGGTGTGGCAGGTGCGGCGGCGGGCGGTGACCAACGGCGAGCGAGTGGAGGCGGGCCAGCGGGGAGGCGAGTGGAGGGGGTGCGACGACGAGTGGCGGCAGGCGGCGGGGAGTCGGGACGAAGAGCTGACTCGGGAGACGTCTGGATGGATCGGGTTGAGGACCAATCCATCCACATTTTATCTCTTCCCTTTTTTTAAATCAATCAACAGTCTAAGTTTATTGGACTTGCCACGGGTCACAGGTGTCCGAAACTGACGTTTAAATATTAAAATGGGTTCATCTCGACGAGATCTACCCACGGTTTTTTTTAATCAATCAACGGTTTATTGCCACAGGTCACAAGGTGTCCGAAACTGACGTTTAAATATTAAAATGGGTTTGTCGCGAGATCTACATGACTGCGGTCTCTGAGCAATGGATTTAAAAGTCAATTACTTGCTCAACTCTCTCTTTTTCCTTTTTGAATATTTGGTATTACAGATTATTTGTTATGTTTGTATTAGTGAAGTTGCCCAACTGCATCCAGGTACATAAAAAAAATTTGTTGTGGGCTGTGGAAGGTGCATTGCAGAGAAGCTAATGTCAGTTGTGGGTGCTTGAGTTGTACCATACACATGATGAGTAGGTAAGTTTTTAGTGTTATCCAGCTGTTTAGATGAATCCTTTTTTATTCTTGACACACTAGTTAGTTAACTCTGTTAGTCTAAGTAGGCTCTAAACTTGTGTCAGTGGGTGTCAAATGTCATTCTTGCATGCAACTAGGATTAGATGTCCTATTTTAAAATTTGCTGCGTTCTTCCTGGTTTTTCTTTTCCATCTTTATTTTTTATCCAAGTTGGAAAGCGTACCGATATGCCGAAAGGCAAATCCTTAGCGCATGCAGGGCCTGGTACCTGCATGAAAATTGTAATCGTGTGTCCTTGTGTTAGATCAAGCTTTAGCTCCTGTAGTTGATCAATTATCTTGTCTTTTGCAAGGTCCATCTATATGGAGGTCAAGTAACCTCTTGGAAGAATGACCATGGAGATGAGTTGCTTTTTGTCAGCAGCAAGGTATATAGAAGCATTCAAGATGTCATGGATGACGTCATTGGTTAACTTCTTAATCCGTTAGTGCATGAGAAGCATGGGCGCTGCATCCCTGTCATCTCTGTCATCCTTGTAACCAATAACTAACCCAGCCGTTGGTATGGCTTTGTAATCGGACAGTTCTTTATTTTAATATAGTGACACGTAGTTCTCCTGCACATTCGAGAAAAAAAATACCAAAATAAATTTATTCATTAACTAGATTTGATCTGAACATATATCATATGCTTTGTTGTCTGTCCCTACTTCATCATATTCTTAGTTCAAGAGTCCTTTTGAAATAGCAACAAACTGCTGCTTCATTTTCCCATGACCCTAGCCCTTTTATTTTCTTGTTGTTTCTTTTCTAGAAATGGAAGTTTAACTCAACTAAGTATGACACTCAAGGCTCCTCATTTATTTATCTGTATGTTACTGCATCAATCATGGCACCTCTTAAACATGGTTTTGAATTGAAGTTCTTCCTTTTCAGGCCATTTTCAAGCCTCCAAAAGCAATCCGTGGTGGAATACCTATTTGCTTTCCCCAAGTATGGTAACTTCATTTTTATTTCATAAATTCAAGCTAAAAAATTGCCTGCTCCAATCATCCGAAAGAACCATATATATGCAGTTTGGAACACAAGGAAATCTTGAGAAACATGGATTTGCAAGAAACCGTTTTGGGGCTATTGATGATAATCCTCCACCTTTCCTAGTAAACACTGCTATAAAAACTTTTGCTGATCTCATTCTGAAGCCTTCTGAAGAAGATCTCAAGATTTGGCCTCACAGGTTCGTGTTAGAGACCATGCTGTGATCATGTCCATGCTTGATTCTGCTCCTTATCTATCTTTGAATAAATTATGGTTTGCAGCTTTGAATTTCGATTCAGAGTTGCTGTTGCGCCTGGAGGAGATTTGATTCTCACTTCTCGAATCAGAAACACAAATATTGATGGAAGATCTTTCTCATTTACTTTTGCATATCATACATACTTCTCGGTATCTGACATAAGGTATGCATGCTTTTTGAATCAATTCATCCCCCCTCTTTTCTCAGATTTCCATTAAGATATTGTAACCTGAAACTTCTCCAAGAGTCTGGAATTGGAATTGTGGACCTTTCTTGCATGACTTTCCAGTTATATGTGCTCAGTTTACTTGTTAATGCCTTCAATAGGCTGATATGTATTATGTTTGTGACATTGGTATTAAACCAAGCTGGCTAATGCAACACAAATTTTAGATGCCGCTGGCAAGCATGATGGTTTTATACTGTATTTTTAATGCAGGTACATGCCAAACTTTTAGACCACAGGACACGGGTCATGCACTTTAGTTGTATGGGTAAGGAGGGAGCTGAAAGTTGGAGAGAATAGGCATTAACAGATGTTTAATATCATGTACTTTTTCTCAATTCAAGCACATACCTGTTCAAACAGTCAGGAATTCAAATTGTTTTTGCTTACTTACTCAAGCCGCAAATGTCCCCAGTAAGTACGTGTTGAAGGGCTCGAGACCTTGGACTACCTTGACAACCTTAATGCAAAAGAGCGATTCACGGAGCAAGGGGATGCAATTGTGTTTGAAGCAGAGGTAACCAAGCCAGTTCAATGTCACATATGAAACTATGATTGCTGATTTGTCAACTTTTTCTTGTGGTGAAGATTGACAAAATATATTTAGACGCGCCGTCAAAAATTGCAATAATTGATCATGAGAAGAAAATAACATATGTCTTAAGGAAAGATGGGCTTCCAGATACTGGTAAGTTTACCCGATAGTTGATTTTATTCTTATCAGCATTCATTTAGCTTGTTACAACATGCATATTTCCATTACCCTTTTCCCCCTTGTAGTTTTATGGAACCCGTGGGATAAGAAGTCAAAAATCATGCAAGATTTGGGGGATGAAGAATACAAACACATGCTGTGCGTGGAGCCTGCAGCTGTTGAGAAACCCATTACCTTGAAGCCTGGTGAAGAGTGGAAAGGAAGGATGGAGCTCACACAGCCGTTCCTTCCAGTTACTGTAGTGGGCAGTTAGATCCAGAGAAGGTTCTTCAGGGTTGTTTGAATCCTCCACGCTGTCCTCCAAAGACGAAAGCCTCCCTGAAGGCCACTTGTGTACCTCGCCATGAATCCAGAAATTAATCCTTCAGTAGGCACCTGGTCTCTTGTTATCTGCTCAACTAGCAACAGATCATCGTCACTCCGCTTCAAATTCCTCCTGGTATTTCCACTGGTATCCTCTGTGCACACTGTCAGCACCTGCATTTGCACCTTCATCGATCTGCTTTTGTTATCCGCAAAGCTGCCCGATGCATGCGACGGCCTTGAGATTGATCGACTACTACTCGATCGGGGAGCTAGCACTGAATCCATTCAGTGATGTTGAGTTGCTCTCCATATTCAACGACCGCTTTCTTGATGCATTGCCGTTTTCGCTACGTACGGGAGCTTCCCGCTTCCTTGATGATGCTGTCTACTGCTCCCGTTGTAATTTGTACTGACGTACGGGAGCTTCCCGCTTCCTTGATGATGCTGTGGTACTGACGTCCAGACCAGCTTACTTGATGATGCTGTCTACTGCTCCCGTTGTAATTTGTAAATAGTCTCCTCTTCCCAGCTCTGCTGTATGGAACACCACCATGAGTCCATGACTGCTCGCTCTTTTACCCTCCACGGCTCCACACAGCACCAACTCCACTGCCCTCCTCCACCAGGTGGAACCAGCGTCAGGTCGGCCACTGCATCTGATTGCTGCCACGGTGCCACCTCTCTCGATCACAATCAGAATTCAGAAGGGCAGAGGATAACCATTTTTTGAGAGAGAGGGGGGGGGGGGGGGGGAGAGAGAACTAGAAGCGGCGGCAGTGACCGGGCTGTGGTACTGACGTCCAGACCAGATGTGGACCAGATGGGCGTGGGCCTTGGTACTGTAACTTCATGTAAGCCCACCCGTGGCAGCCGGCCCAACTCGTGCACAGGCTGGGATTTTATTGTGCTTTGGTCCCCACCTTCAAGCGAGCCGCCCTCTCCGCGCCCCGTTTTGATAAGCGAGGCCTCCCCACCTCGGATCGGAGCCCGAGGCGGCGAAATCGAATCCGACTCCGATGTCGCTGGCCCTGGCCCCGGCGCCGGCGCCGGAGACGAAGGCCCCGATGGCGACCCCGATTGCTCCGACCCAGACGCTGAAGCCGTCATCCCCGACTCCGGCGACGAAGGCCCCGATGGAAACACCGATTGCTCCGACTCTGGCGCTGAAGCCGTCGGCCCCGACTCCGACGCCGACGGCCCTGATGTCATCGCCTACTACACTGACGGCTCCGAGTCCGGGCTCCGAACGCTCCGATCAGGTACTTGTTCCTCCTTGTCTCCAACTCTCCATGTGGTTTTATTCGTGAGCGTGAAGGATCCTCGCTGGTGGCCTAGGTATCTGCATTGATGAGCGCTTGTACTTTCCTCTGTCTACGGATTTGGCTACTGTTCCAATAGGAGATGAGATATTGATCCGTCCTCCCTCGTTCTAGGGTTTCATTCTGCAACATAGATATTGATCCGTCCTCCCTCGTTCTAGGGTTTCATTCCGCAACATTAAGTTTTTGTTTGTGTTCAATTCAACGATATACTTTCGCTTGTTCTGTTCATGAATTGCTAAGCAGTCATGGCAATGTTTAAATTGTTCCTCTCAAATTTAATCTGCACCTATGATCTACCTCAATGTAAATTGTGCAGTGAACTCAAAGCTTCTGGTTATTGTTAATGTTTAAATCTCATTATGAAATTTGAGTGAATATAAGTGTGATTGTTCTGTTCATAGATAGTTAAGCATTCAAGGCAATGTTCAGATTGTTCTGCTCAACTTTAATCACTCAAAACTTCTGGTTTTTGTTAATGTTCAAATCTCAACATGAAACTTGAGTGTAATTGGCACAATATTGTTAAAATTCAGATATTATATGATGTTTCATTACTATATTTGTTGAAATAACTCCGACCTTTAACTTTTGATCTGTATGTTCTAATTTAAAACTTCTTGTGCTCAAACCTTGCACTTGTTAGTCTGCAGAGTTGTCGAAGAAAGACGACGAAATTGAAATTCTCAGAGCTCGTTTGTATGAAGCAGAGCTTCTGAATGCAAAACTGCAGAAGGATTTAGAGGAAGCCTATGACCTCTTAAGGCAGCAAGCTGTCACGGAAAAAGGAACAGATAAAAATTCAAACAAAGCTCATGATCTCCCAAGGCATCTTTCTGGTAGGGAGAAGGTTCCTGATAAAAGGTCAAAAAAAGCACATTCTGATCGAGAGAAAGTGCCACAGAAGTGGTCAAAAGGTAGATCAAGAATCCGATCAAGAATTGCGAGGTGCCATGATATTATCCTGTGTGAGAATGAAGTAGGTGCTTTACAAGTTCTGGATCTCTTAGGTCGTCCTAAATATAAGATTTTACATGAAGTGGATGTACCTGGTGTATTGCCAGATCCTTATGATAAGGATAAACCAAAGAAAAAGCTCGAGGCACTGACTCCTTTTGGGAAAATCCTGTTCTTGGGGATGATAGACGATCTTTACCGTCTGCACAGGGCTGGCCTAAGCCTGGATGGAAAATTCACTCTGATGGATTTCTGTTGGCTAAAAAATAAGAAAGTGAAGCTTGGCGCTGATCTGAAGGATCATATGTTGAGAAGATCGCGAAAGAGGATAAATAGAGATTATCGGAGACTTTGCGAGTTGATGAGGCTTATGTTAGCACAGTGTGAAGTTCAAATTCCAGTTGACCTACAGTTCTTGCTCAGTCTTATGGAATCAGATGATCCAGTGAGCGAACAATTTCTCATAAGGTACAACATATGCCTGATGGATGAAATATCCAAAAGAACTTACACGCTGACGTTATACGACAGATTGGACCAGTTAGATGTTGAGGACGCAGTTAAGTTCGGACAGAAGAACAAAGAAAAATACAGATCTGCAGCTGTGTATGACTATATCATAGCCGGAGATGAGGATTGGTCCAACTCTATGACGCAGAACATGTTTGTTAACTTGATATATGGTCGGTGGTGTAGAGACAAAGGCAGTGGCCCGTATCATACACGCAGGCAATTAGTGAAACTGTTGCGTCACTGTTTGGTTCGTCTTCCGCAGAAGGCATATTATCATAATAAGATACGATACACAGATGCGAGTGTTGTTGGAATGCTCGAGATGCTTACTCCAGGAGTGTTCAGCCAATTTCAAGCGGGGATGTACGCCATCAAACAACTCGCTTATCCCCATCTTATGCATGTGATGAGGGTTTAATACACCCGCAGGGAGAAAAATTATATGGTAAGTTGATGACTTCCCATGAATTGTATGCACCAAACTTTCTTTTTTTTCTTCCTGTATACTGCATGCTAACGAAAAACGCATTCCATACTCTGTAACCGGTTTGATTTTTGTCGTTTACTATGTTAGCTGGTTTGATTATAGCTGTGTTACATGTTAATTTGCTAGTAACTTTCAATCATGTTCACTTCAGAACAGCACAGTAAAACATGATTACCTAGTGCAGTTTGAGCCATGCCATCTGCACGAGCAAGGCCACCAATATGACACCACTGTTAGTATGATATACATGTTGCTTTTATTTCTCTTTATGCTTATTCTCATAACTTTGTGGAGAAACGCTCAAGTATATACACATTTCCGTGAGCCGCTTCCTGAAGCCGGGTTAAACAGGTGTTGATCCTAAGCGCGAGTAAGAAAAGGTCGAAGTTTAGCATCCGGGATGGAAGAGGAAAGATGGAGAGGAGCTCAGGGTAGATATCAGAACATTTTGTTGATTCACCAAGTCCAAGAACATTCTAGATAAGAAGGAAAAGGTTTTACTCATAACTGGACCTTGCATGACCATAACAAATTAGAAATTACAATTGAAACGGTGTACAACCTAGCCCATGGGTATACGCTGCATGCGTGTGGAAGCTTGCCTGAGTACGTCACCGATTACAACTTTACAAGCACCAATGGTGATCAAAACCATAGGGAGGTCTCATCAGCACTACTGACACGGACGAAGCACAAAAAATGCTGCAGCAAAGCCTGGCCGACATCTGCTTCAGGGCGAGGCCGCTGCCTGCCCTGGGCAAGCTTGTTCATGTCCTTGTTCGAGAAGCCACAAGCTTTCCCTATCTCCCTCGCAGGGTTGCTGGTCGCTGCAGGAGGATGCTAGCGTTTAAGCCAGATTTACCAATAGCAGCATATCATAAGGATAGCCTTGCTCGTCAATTGCCATGTCTTGGTACACATAAAAATCAACATTTTGGATATACTGTTTCAACATTTCACATAAAATGTTGAACTAATTTATCCGAAATGTTGAAATACGTATAAATGTATAAAATCATAATCCAATAAACACGATTAGTTATAAAGATTGGAACAAAAAATAAAAACAAACGAAAAGGAGAAATTAGCTTGCACCTATGTGTGGGCTGCAATAACTGGGCCAAGTAGGCTATTGGACTGTACGATGTGTAAGCAAACTATATCTTTCACAGACTGCATAGGAATTGCGAGCTACTTGCACCTCAAAACTGTCAAAACAGTCAGGGTGCGCATGCGCCAAGTAGCTCGCAAGTCGCAATTGCCGCATGGAAAAGGAGTCAAAACGGTCAAAACAGTCAGGGTCAATACACCAGCCATTGCCTATCTAATCGAGAATAGACGCATGGAAGAGGAGTCAAAACAGTCAGGGTCAAATACAGCAGCCATTGCCTATCTTATCGAACGCATGTTCGACACGCCAAGGGGTTCAAGCGGAAAATCTGTAGTATCCACCTCGGCACATAATGCTCCAGGTAATCAGGTATTCAGGTTCGTCGGGGCGCGGGTAAGGGCCAAGTAGGCATCCCCTCTACCTGATAAGAGAACAAGGCATCCCCTCTGCCTAGCTCCGGCGTTTATGCATGCCTACGCCTGTAACTCCCTACGCCCACGGGCTTTACTTGTTCAATCTAATTTCAAGCGGGCGTTTTGTCCTCCGCCACTCAGGATTCAACTTACCGTTTGCCGGTCGGTTATCGAGGTCGAGCGGTAATCGAAAATTCACGATAACCGTCGCTTGAAATTTGAATAAAATTCGGATAAAATTCGTTTGATAAAATTTAAAATTTAGGGGGAAAAATCGTAAAATTGATCTCTCGGTTACCGAGCGATTTTCTCGATTTATCAAGCGGTTTTCAAGAATTTTTCGTATTGTCGGTAACCGCTCGATTTATCGAGCGGTTTTCTCGATTTTCAGTGAAGTTCAACAAAAAAAACCTAAAAATTATCTTAATTTTGTAAAATCAATAACTAATTCATCTTAGCTTCAAATCAAGTGAAACAAATTTTGTTGGTTTCCTTATAACATGATCTACATGATAAAAGTAATTATACTCATAAAAAAGTTCAAAATTTTCTGTGAGAAAATGTATTTGTTAAACCAAGTTAAATGCATAGCTTACTCTTTGCTAATCAAAAATCATAAAACTAATTTTGTTAGTCTTCTTACAAGATCCTATGTCTTTTAAAAATACATAAACTTATGAATTAGTTATTGTAACATACAGGATTATGTAAATATGTTGCGACTAGATTAATTCATAATTGACTCATCACACCTCAAAAATTAGTGAAACCACTTTTATTAGTTTATTTATACTACAATTTATGTGGAAAAAATAATAGTAGACATGAAAAAGTTAATTACAATGTTGTTTCTTAACATATTCACTTTATGCTTGTGAACTTTGTAAAAATCATAGAGAAATTAATAAAACTCTAAATAAAGTGAAATCAATTTTAAAGATCCTCTTAAGATACGTTCTAAAAAAATGTGTTTGCATGTGAAGCTTTTCCTTAACATGAGTTAATAACTGAGCCGTACGCTTCAACTTTTTTCATTTTTTAAAAACTTTCTCCCTATATAATATGATGCAAACGACATTATTTTTGAATTTTTTTTCACATAAGGTCTTAGAATTGTGTCTAGCTTTTTTTAGGATTTTTTGAATTTTTTTTGAATTTTTTTAATTCAAATTTGGTTACCGTTCGGTTTCTGAAACCGAGCCGGACCGAGATGCCCAGTTATCACGCATTTTGGTCAGTTACTGATGAATTTTTGAACCCTGCCACCACTTCCAAAAGAAAGTGTTATCAGCTGATTTTTTTAGACTAGTATGCTCCACGTACTTTGTACGTCAGACGCGGAAACGCACGCAATCCACGTGGGAGGGTGTGTAAAGCTGCGGGAGCGCGTGTGACTTAGAGCAGAGCACGCGGGATGCCATGAGATCCACATGTATTTTTTTCTATTTTAGTATAAAAGACAAATTATTTTGTTCAAGTCATAGACGCCCTTGAGCACCAAGTTTCCCTAAGGTATCATGTCCCTTAGTAGATCCAACAATGCTTCAAAACTCTTGTCAGTCCAACCATAGGTTGCCTTCAGTTATAGAAGCTTTAGTTTTTCAAATATCCGTGTGTACTTCTCCTTACAATCGGGATAAAAGGGCATATTGGAATCCGGCACAAATTCTAGAAATTTAGTAAACTCACTATTGTTATACTCGTTGTGCCGCTCGACATCCCGCACCATTTGATACACATTCTCCACAAAATCCTTATGATTATTATCATTGAAATCTAATATGTCATTGTCCCTGAGATCATGATCAATTTCACCGGGGTAAGTCCTTGATCCACATCGTTGGCATGGAGGGCCCGATATATCTCTCCCTTGTTAAGTCCTTCCTCGCTATGTTTGTTCCAACATGTATAATTCTCTTTAAATCCACGTATGACCAAGTGTGTATGTATATTGTTTGGTTTCAAAAACTTCTTATCATTCCTACAGTCGTGACATGGATAATACATTACCGTTTTATCACGATCTTTTATATCCGCCAAGACAGCACTCATAAAATGCTTCACCCCGCTCAGGTACTTTGAACAAGTCCAAATCTCAAGATACATCCAACTTCTATCTGTCATCTACAATTAATGTAAAAATATTCATTCTTCATTAACAACTACCTTAATCTCCTGGTTAAGCATGCGATTAAAAATTCCACACAAATACACTAGATCTGCGTCATCTCGTGATAGATCGAGCAAATCTAGTACCAAATCTAACATAAATACAACTCACTTGTACTAAGATTTTGGATAAATATGCAAAACAGTCGATTATAACTTAAAGCACAACAAATCTACCAATTAAGATTTAGAGGAAAAGAGGAAATGGGGAGATGCAAACATTCAAAGACCTAGTACCAATTCAAACTTCAAGTCAACAAGATATTAGAGAATCACAGAGCTAATGAAAATCGCCAGCTACTGTGCGAGCAACACTGTTGAGTAACTGTTGGCCCGCACAGTGGCTAGCCAGCTCTTAAAACAGACCTAAGTAGTGACAGGTGATAAAATTACCCGTCACTTATTACTTCTCATGAGTGACGGGTCATATTACGACCTGTCACTTATGACTGATCCAGGGAGATCTGTCGCTTATGACTTGGCATAGGTGAGGGATCGTAATATGATCCGTCACTTATGATTGGTGCAGGGAAATTCGTCACTTATAATCAAGTTATACGTGACGGGTTTAGTCATTACCTGTCACTTATATCATATGGTCCGTCACTTATGATATGTTATCTGTGACGGTTATATACCCTGTTCCGACCTGAGACAACATAAGTGACGGATTGGGTCATAACTCATTACTAAATTATGTCTGCTTTATCGGAACCTTTCTCCTACTCTAGACTGGCTTCTGAACATGCTTGCTTCCCTTCAGAAGCTTCATTTGTCTTCTATCAATCTTCCATCACTGATATGCATCCTCTATCCTAATCCAACTTTACAGTTTTTAGTGAAATTAATTTCAACCTAAGTTCGACCTTTCCATATTGGTTAACCGATATACAGACTTTGTCATACATTAGCTTGATCTCCCGTGAGCTTCATGGGTCGATTCCTGAAGCTGTGGGAAATTTAACTGCCTTCACAGACCTTTATCCATAGGTAGATTGTGCACATGCTGATCCTAGATTTTTTTTCCAAAAACAATCTTGTTGGTTATATTAACAACTTGGGGAAAGCCATGGCTGGCTGCATGAAGGAGCTATTTCTGATCAACTTGGAGAGTAATAATCTATCTGGGTGCCTCGAGTCCTTCAAGAAATTCTTCTCAGTTGACCTCAGCCATAATTCACTATCAGGTCCAGTACCTTACACTATCAATCAGCTCAGAAACTTAAAGGAGCTGGACATTTCTTACAGTCTGCTCCAAGGCATCTTGTCTGAAGAACACCTAACCAATCTATCCTGGGTACAAACTGGATGCCACCTTTTCAGCTATATGAACTCAGACTACGTTCTTGCCCGCTAAAATCACGATTGTCGTAGTGGCTCCAGGCACACATTAGTATGGCAACATTAGATTTGCACAGCACATGAATTATGAGCCCTTTGCCTGTGTCTTTGGACTTGATTCACGGTTCTTGCTAGCTTCAATCTCTCCAACATCCTGCTCACGGGCAAGCTACCAACCTCTCTTTGTGCAGATGAAATCACTGCTTTCCTTTGGGTCCGTTGTACAATTTGTTTCTTTCCACAAACAATCACATGACCTATCTGTTACATCCAGAATGCTACAGGGTTTGATATTGGTTGACCAAACTCATAAGCGCTCTGGTGGTACGACATGGATGCATAAGCCCGATGATGTGCGGTTCGCAGGTCTCCCTCCTTACTGTACTTGAGCACAAAAGAGTCCATAGCGAGCACACGGAGGCTCGGGTACAAGTTGTAATCCTTGTGATGCCGGCACTCGACCAGGCAGAACCTGCTGTCACCCATATACACCAGCGTGGCGCCCACGTGCGTCTCAGAGTTCATGTCGAAGAACAAGTCGTTGCCGAGCTTCCAGGCGGGCATGGTCTCGCACCCGGCAGCGGGTGGGACGTCGCAGCTGCAGACGTGCCCGACACCTTCCTTGTAGAGGCAGAGGCCGACCCAGGCGTCCAGCTCGCGGTCGTAGTAGGCTCGATCCTTGAACGGCAGCAGCCACTCGCCCAGGTAGGTCCACTCGAGGCTTTCCGTGTCCAAGGTGAAGGTGCTATTCCGTTGGCCCCGAAAGGAGAGCGTTTGATCGGGGTTGGGCTGCCAGCCCTTCACGGACATGAAGATTGTGCGCCCATCGGGGTGCAATGCGTAGCTGCTGACGAGGCAGGACGCGAACGGCGCGACCGGTTCGACGCTGGTCCAAGACCACGGCATTTCGGTCTCGATGGGTGGCAGCGGCGGCGGCTCGGGGCCGAGCACCTCGAGGTGGGGGAAAACAAACGCCACGAGCCTGTCGCCGACGGAGGCGTACACGGGTTTATAGGCTCTGATGGCATAGCGGCTCCGCGGATACGGGTATACTGTCACTCCCAGGGTCTCGGTGTCGAACACGGGGATGCCCGGGCTGGAGTCGGAGGGGTACATCGCCAAGATCTTGCTGCCGTGAGCCGCCAAGGCCCACGGGTACGGATGGTGCGCCTCGATGCGGACCACCGGGGACTTGGCGGGCCGCAGATCGTCCACGCCGGCGTCGGCGTCCGAGTCGAAGTCGTCCTCACCAACCTTGTGGATGCTGTACCCCTTCTCCCAGTCGTCCACCACCAGGTAGAGATGCTTCTGCTGCCGCTGCTGCGCCGGCCGCTTGGCCGCGCGGCCAGAGCAGTTACCCAACGAAGGCCGCTTCGACATGCCAAATTCAGTCAGGCGGCGATCTCACCGGAGATCGGCGCAAACCTCGTCGCCGGCGGCTCTCGGGACTCGGCCGAACGGGTGCTCCGGTGGACGGGAAGCGAGGGCGAGGGGACGGGAGTGCTCAGCGGATGATGGCGAAGCTTGTGAGTGGGTCGGCGATGACAAAACGCGGCGGATTCGCTGCGGCGTCGAGCTCGGGTGGTCGACAAAGGCGGTGCCGGCGCTAGGGTTTCGGGTGCACCAAAAATAGGGCGTCTCGGCCTCTATTTATAGGGGCGTTTCGGCTTGGGGATCAAACTAGGCCGGCGGCGTGATTCGGTTCCGAGCCGGACTCGACAGGCGGCGCGGAGGTCCCCGGGTCGGAGACGGACCCGTCTGGCGGTGGCGCGCGGAGGGAGACAGGGAGACGGCGCGGTGCGCCACTAGGCCGAGGTGCGACCCAGAGGGAAAGAAGGAGAGGCCTGCGGCTGGCTTGGGCTGGGCTCGGGGAAAAGAAGAGAGAGAGGATGGGCTGGGCCTGGGGTAGGGTTAGGTAGTTTAGGTTTTCTTTATTTAGGAATTGCCAGAAAATAGATAAAATAAATAAAATCCAAATAAAAACTAAAGGTCAAATTAAAACCTAAATACCTATTATTCAGCATGAATACATTCAAACCGCTATAACCTTATTCAAATTTGAATTTGAAATTTAGAAAAAAAAGGTTTTTTCTATTCTAATTATTTACTTATAATCTAGTTTTGAATTTTTTTAGAAATTTGTTAAAATTGAAAATCAGAGTGTGACAGATGAATAATCAATACTGATTTAGTTTGGTTGATTACTTAACCTTGTAGGCGATGTCTCAAGAATAATCTAATGGAAAATTTGCCCTTATACTATTATATTAGACAACTTAGGTGGCAATTTCCCTAATCTAATTACTGATCGCTCAACAAGGAACTCACAACAAGTGAAGAACCTAGGTGAGCTGGCCGTAGCCGGGGTGGTGGGTTGTGCTGGGTGGCTCCATTCTCACCAGGCACCATTCGCGCGGCACTGAGCACACCACAGCGCATCGTCGCACCGGAGAGGCAGAGTGCAGACGTCGAGGGCTCCTCTTCTCTATAGCCGCGGGTGCAAGCCACGCAGTTGTGGCGGTTCTCGTCTGCCGACGCTTGCCGCTCTTCGGTGGAATCCGAGCACGACTGCGGTGTATGACGTCACGGGCTCACGGCGGTGCTCGGAAGCCGGTGCAGCAGCACTTCGGTGGAGTCCGGAGGCGGATCCAGGTCCAGGCAGGCGGAGGCCAGAGCGGGAGCCGGTGAATTTGAATTTGATATTTTCCGCGTTTTCAATCGGGAGCCCACACGTGGACGGCACTAGCTGGGTTAGGAACGCTGAGGCGACGCGCGTCCCGCACCGAGCAAGGCTCGGTAAAAATCGTGAGCCGCCACGTAACTCCGCCCGCGAGCGAACGACAGTCGGACGATTCGTCGATCGGACGGCAAAAAGAAAACGGGCGACGTGGACCGGCTGAAAGCGCAGCTATTCGACGCCGAATAAAGAAGGCCTGTTTGGTTTAAGGCCTCAACAGGCTAAGACAAATTTTGATCTCGCCCGGCTATTTTACTCTTCGTTTGGTTTGCTACACTCAAAAAAAAAATTGGCACCTCAGTTCATACGCGACACTAAATTTTGGCTCAGGCTCGGGCGACAAAAACGGAGATCCCAATTTTGGTTTGGCCGGCTGACATACTGTGCTGAGGTGGTACTGACCATTGGTTAGCATAAATACCTACTTTTTAGATTTAGCAAGGTTCAACAAACTTTATTTCTTAAACTGTAATTCCGATTTCTAATCTGCTTGTATTGTTATACTCTTATAATTAAATCTATAAATCAAAACCCATGTTGATTATATTTTGAAGCTAAAATAAATAAATTAGATGTGAATCTCACCTGTCATATACTTACAGCTTTCATAAATTTTAGTACGGCTATAATCCAAACGCCCTCTTCTAATTTTAGTTTTGTTGCTACCCTAACTTTAACTTGATCATAAATAAAAAACATTTTTTACTAAATTTTAATACTGCTCCAAATTTATTTATAGCCAAAATTTAATTTAGCCTGTTAGGGGCGAAAAAAAACCAAACAGCCCCGAAGATACCCGATGCTGACCTAGTTCAGGAAACGACAGCAATGCTGGTAAGCCTACGCCGGTGTGTTCCTGCTGTGGATCAACAGATCGAAGGAGCGGTCCATCTGGCAAATGGTGCAAACACCTTTGTTTGGTCTATGCTTCAAACACTGTACATAACGGGACCTGGGTACTAGAATTCATAGGTCTTTTTGGATAAGTTTATTTTTAGCTTTTCTTTGAAAAAAGCTAAAAACTATCTAAACAGTGGTTTTTTCGATCTGTGCTGCCTTTTGATTGTCCGAAGAAACAGTTGTGGTTAAAATGAACTAAAAACTGAAAAGCAGGTTCTAACTAATTTTTAGGTGTACTGAGAAGCTAAATGTTTATTGTAAAAGTCAACAATCAAAATTCAACAGCGACAATAGCTTCTTCAGCTAACCAGAAACTCCAAACCACCGTTTATCCAAACGCAGCCTTAGATAGGTGCCGCTACCACCTACATAGGACAACTAATCCAAGAAAAAACGTGTAAACAATCTGACTGCAACTGTTCCTCGAATGAGCGTGTAAACGGTGTGATATATCTTATATCCTGTTTGTTTTATGCTTCTGATTCAAATTCTACTGTTGTTAGAAGCTAAAAGCTAGAAGCTAGAATAAACAAGATTCTGGAGAAGTGGTTTCTGGAGAAACCAAAAGTTTGCTTCTGAGGAAAATGAAATAAAGCTAAGAAACTCGCTGAGAGATATTTTTTCTGAAAAGCTATGCGCGGAGAAGAAAAAAATTATTATAGAAGTGAGACAGCCTATTTCCGAAAATAATTTTTCAGACAAGACAAAAACACAACTTTTTAGAAAATCTTAAAAGTAGAAGTCCAAATAAATAGGCCCTTTATACCCTGTTTGTTTCCTGCTTCTGGTTCTGCTTCTGCTGCCGCCAGAAGCTAGAAACGAGAACAAACGGAGTTCTGAAAAAGTACTTTCTGGAAAAGCCAAAAGTCTATTTTTAAAAAAATAAACTAAAGTTGAGAAGCTCGCTGAGAGACGCTTTTCTAAGAAACCACATGCTAAGAAGCTAAAAAATTATTATAAAAATCAACAGCCTATTTTAAAAATAGTTTTTTAAACAATTTAAAATCGCAACTTTTAAAAATATAAAAAACAGAGACCTAAATAAACAGACGTTAATACCCTTTAATTTTCAAGATGATGATATATCATAATATCCTTGGGAAACTGTGTGATGATGACTCTGTGAAGAATGCGTCTGAATCATGTTATGTTCGTCTATCACAGAGATGCCTGCGGGTAGGCTCTTCGCATCTGTTGATAGATGTTAGAACCAAGTACAAAAATTTTGGGAAAACTAGAGAAATAGGAAGTACTTTCCTATTCATCTGTTCTTTCTCTTTTTTTTAGACAATATTCGTCTGTTCTGTTCATCGTTCCCTGGACTGCCTGTTGAGCTTTATTCGCCACCTGGGCCTGGCCATCTGTCAACCAGGCCGACTGAATTCAATGCCCACTAGCCGTCGGTCCTCCTGCGAGCTTTTTTATATATTTTTTTATTAAAAAATTAAATAAATAGATTTTTCATAAAATTTTTTGTAAAACTAGACGTCTGCAGCACACTGAGAGGGTTGCAGTTCTCTGAGAGGGTGGTTAGGCTTGCTTATTGCCCCTGGAAGGGCGGGTGGTCTAACCGCCCCCTCAGAGGGCGGCAAGGGTGCTAATCGCCCTCTCAAGGGGCGCTAGGGCCTGGGAGGGCGGTTAGCAGCCTAGCCGCTCTCTAAGGGGGTGGTAATGACATTTTTTTGTTAAAAATTGTAAAATTTTGTGTTTTTCGTCGAAATTTAAAATAGGGAATTTACAAAATTTGAAATTAAAAAGATTGAAGAGGAGTGAAAACGGTATAGTTAGGAAGCGAGAATTTGGAGTAGGTTATGTAAGAGAATAAAAAATCAGTATTTATGAACAAATTGTATATGTGAAGCACTCGTAGCATATTACGCGGGTATGAGGTTGTGAACGGTGACAAACATAATATTAAATATACGGTGAAAAATATTACATGAGACTGTAACCACGACGACACGATGAGGAAAAGAAGGTGTCATGTACGGTTCGCACTAAGACCTACTTATTAGTGCGTCGCTCCTAATCATAGCATGCCTTAGAAAGTGAAGTATGTCAGATTACATTAGGTACTCTCTACTGAGTGTATCTAGGATATTTTCCCTTTCAGAGGGCATCGGGACATACCGCATTAGCACGGCGGGCTCTCTCCCGCTTCCTTGCCCTCTTAGCCTCCCGAGCCTGAGCCACAGTATGGTCGTGCGCCTCCTTCCTCATGTGCTCTTCTTTCTTCCGCTTTAGGCGAAGTTCCTCTTGCTGTTGCTCGTACTCCCGATGTGCGTAAGCTTCCCTTCTCCACCTCATGTTCATGTCAACCCACTGCTTCTATTCCTCATTTTGCTCATTATCGAGCCATTGAATAAAATCACAGAGCAGTGGAGGGGACTGAAGAAATAGAACAAGATGAGCGGTTAGTAAAACAGGGTGCGAAATCGGTAAAGATATGACTGATATTTATTGCTATACCGGTGGATGATAGAATGTAGTGTGTGGTCATGTCGGATTAAGAAAATGCAACTAGCATGCCATCACATTAGAATAAGAAATGCAGTTACGACATGCTAAGTGGACCATAAAGATTACACGCGTCTGAATACGTAAGAGTATATCGCGAATCGAATATGCATATGTAAGTTACAAAAACAAATGTAAAATCCTACTGTTGTCTCCCTCGCTGCCGTCGGCCGTGCCCCCCATCGTGGTCCCGATGCCGCTGGTTGACTCTCACGTGGCCCCTAGAGTAGGTGAGGGGGTCGGGTGGACCGACCTGTCTGGTAGGCCTAGTAGGGAGCACCGGTGTCTAGGTCTCGTCCTGCATGGGCTGTGTTCGAAGTGGAGCACTGGGTACCTGGGACCGCTGGAGGACGTCGTAGTCAGGTGTGATGTCGGAGGGTGAACTCCTCAAGCGGGGATCCGAAGGGACCCCCTTTGAGATTCGGCTAGGGGGATGATTCTGAATCCGCTTCGTAGGTGGAATAAATGGGAGTAAATGAGATGCAGGTGGAGGTGGAATGATCGGATGCAGGAAGGAGTAAATGCTCAAGGGATTTTTAGACAGGTTCGGGCCGCACTGAGCGTAACACCCTACTCCTGTGTGTACGCTATAAATGCTCTAAGAATGTCTCTCAGAGTATCTGCTGGGTTACAAGAATATTTGTCTAGTCTAGAGCTTCGTGCTCCTTGTTCTTCGGCTGATTTATCTTCTATGCTTCGGTGTTCGTCCTCTGTTGTCTTGATCTCCACCCAGCTCCGACTTCAACTCCGGTCGAACTAAACTGTCTTTCTCCGGGGAGCCCGCCTCGCTTATATACTCGTCGGGGCGATAGCGTGCCCAGAAAGGATGGCGCGAGTTCCAAGGCGCCATAAATGTAAAGCAACCATCATGGGCTGGTGCGCAAGGTGACGGGGAGGGTTAAAAACGCGCCCCCATCCGGTCTTGTTCGTCATCATGCCGCTTTTCAACGGACGCCGCGGGGAGGGCCCACCGGGCAGCCACCGAGCAGCCCGGCGTGCCCGCCCGGTCAGAGCAGGCCTGACACAGTAGGGCGGCAGGGGGCGCCTCGAGCTCTGCGACGTTATCCCGAGGCGCGCCGGATGACACGCGATGGGACCCGTGCATTAAATGTCCCCACGCCTCCCTGCTAGGCCGTGGCAGGGACTGACAGCAAGCGTGGGAGGAGCAGTTGGAAGTGACAGGCCATGCACTCTCTTAAATGCAGCATCGGGCCTCTCACCAGTTGACACCTCACCGCTGGGCATCTGTGAGGACCACCGGTGAAGGACTTCTCAGGCCCTCGGGGAACCAACTTCTCGGGGGCCACTATTTGCAGCCCCGAGCACTCTCTCTCGGATATGCCCTTTCTTGATCCTCGGGGAACCGAGTGCTCGGGGGCCACTGTTCACGGCCCCGAGCACTCTCTCCCGGAACTGACTGTTTGAGTCCTCGGGGAACCGAGTGCTCGGGGGCCACTGTTCATGACCCCGAGCACTCTCTCCTGGAATTTGGCTTTTCTTGTCGTCGGGGGACACTGTTCGCAGCCCCGATCACTCTCTTCCCTGTACTTGGCCTTCTTAGGTCATCGGAGAACACGGGTACTCGAGGAGCACTGTTTGTGGCCCCGAACACCCTCTCCCGGAACTTGGTCTTCTCGTACCTCGGGAGATAACCCCCGAGGGAGGGCGTCACGTGGCACTCTACTGTTCTGGCCTCAGGACTCGGAGACTCCTGGTTCCTGTGTCACCGACATGTGCCCTCGAAAAAGTCCCGAACGAGGTCGTACGCGGGGTCTGGGCCAGCCTCGTCCTCCTGACTAGGGTACGAGGATTGTGAAGGATGTGCTGGCGTCCATGTGTATTGGTTGGAGGGGCCTACGAACAAATAATTATATTCGATATGGACAATGTGAAAATGAAACTAGTAGTAAAAAATGCACAATTGTACTTGCGTGGTATGCTGGTGCAGCAGAAGATGGCCAGGCAGGCATGGCGTAGTATGGATCGAACGGTGCTGGTGGGATAGGGTGTGGGGCAGCTGAGGACGGGTGGGCCTCATCACCGAAATAACCTGTGGACAACATTAGATGAATTGCTGAATATATTGAATACGGGGATGACGTGGCGCCCAGTACCTGAGGGTGGACGCACAGGGCTCGGTCTACGAGGTTGCGTCAAGGCTTGTGTAGGTACACCTAATATTTGTTTAATAATCATTGCACCAGTAAGAAACGAATAATTTCAACGCCGTGCGAAATAAAAATTCGTACCTATTTGCTCCGAGGCTGCATGACGTGGTAAAAGGAGTCGTGTGGGTGCCAACACCGATGAACGGCGGTGCACATCTAACCTCCGGGACGACTCGACATGGGCCCCACTAGACCTGGGAGGCGCTCCAGCTACATCTGTGGTGGACCGGCATGAGGTAAGCTTCAATACTCGCACGGTCTTGTCGAAAACCTGTTTGACGAAGCCCACGACATTTGACGCACTGAGGTGTACCCCTTGCCTGAGGCGGTCCATGGTAACAGCTGCATCCCTATGGACATCGTAAATGATATCGGCATGCGGATACGAACAAGAAAAGAACAATTTAAATGTACAGTTTTTGTTCCTCGAGTATGGATTATTGACTTGTAAGTAAAACATACCGCCAATGCAGCGTCCTCGTCCCAATAGACCAGGTACGCCTCCGTAGTCGACGCGACGTGGGGCCAGACACACTGAGGGGTGTAGGTGACCCGTGTGCGTGTACGTGGAACGTACCACCGTAGGTAGTCGTTGAAGCTCCGCTTGTCGAAGTGACGCGCCTTCTCCACAACATCCTATAGCGTTTGGGCCCATGCTGAGACGTATGGGGCCAAGCGATCTGCCCAGAGGTCCAGAAGCTCAGGGGTCGCAGGGTCCGCCATATCTGCATTTGAAAGACATGTAAATTAATTCATTGCTAGATGTAGACAGTAATAATATACATTGAATGTAAATTCACTTTACAACTATATGCAACATGAATATATTGTGACATGTATTTAAAAATGAAGGTTCAAATGCTAGAATGCGAAGTACAATTTAAGACAGCAAGCTACGCTAAATACAATCACACTACAAAGCGTCGTAGTATTCACCTAGACAACAGGTGCATTTTTAGGACAATACTTGTACGTGTGACCTGTTTCATTACACTGATTGCATCTTTTGACCCTAGGAACAGTCTCGGATTCATCCATATCGTTGCAAATCCGACGAGTTTGTTGGCGGCTAGGTGCGTTCTTTATCTTTTCCAAATCAGGCACATAGATTCGTGAAGACCCTGTATTACTTGTAAAAGTGTTAACAATGTTGTAACCATACAGTTCATGATTTCAAATGTTCAGTATTTGATCATTCATGAAGTATTTTGAAACATATTACCGTACCCGCCCTCTTAGTGGGCGGTAAGGGGTTGGCTCAGGCGGGCACCCCCTTGCCGCCCTCTGAGGGGGCGGTTAGGCCACCCGCCCTCCCCGGGGCGATAAGGGGTTGGCTCGGGCGGGCACCCTCTTGCCGCCCTCTAAGGGGGCGGTTAGGCTACCCGTCCTCCCGGGAGCGGTAAGGGGGTTTAACCGTCCTCTCAGAGAGCTGCAGCTTTCTCAGTGGGCTGCAGACGTCTAATTTTGTAATTTTTTTCACGAGGCATCTATTTATTTAAATTTTTAATCGAAAAAATAAAAAATAAAAAAACTCTCCTCCTGCTACCTGGACACGCCCACCAGCGCGCATCACGTTTCGGCCTAGCGACGCCCGGCCCGCAACACAACCACGCCCACCAACCAAACCAGCACCTGAGCTCCAGCCGGCCCTTAGCGCGGAAGCCCACCGCCTCACTCCACGCCCACGAACGGCTCGTGGTGCAGCGTGACGTGCCACTGCCATCCCCAACCCACGGCCAGCGCGCACGCCGGCGAGCGCCCCTCGCTCCGCTTACTTCGCGAACCCCTTTCCGCTCGGCTCGATTCGGAGGGCCGGGGAGGAAGGGAGGGAACGCCGCCGGTCTCCACATTTATCAGCGGCGCGCGAGGCAGCCGCCGCCGTTACGGACGGTACAGGTACTCTCTGCTCGCGTTGCGCTGTGTGTTGTGAGGTGATTAATTCATCTGTCTCTGGATCATCATGCGGTTCACCCTTTTTTGTTGTGATTGATGGATGGCTTTGGCTAGCTTTGTTGCGTTGTGGGCTCGGCGGCGTTACTGTTATTTGTGCCTGTGCTTGTTCTTGATTGCCCCTACATTTTTACTGCCTTGCAGCCAGATTAGTTCAGGAGTAAATTGTTCTGCTGGAGCATGATTATTGGCTGAGCCTATGGGTAGAAGGTTGTAGGATTCGTCCATGGTGTATTTCTAAGGGAAGCCGCAGGTTATGTACAACGGGAGTGTGCCAAGTGACACTTGTGTTTACATACTGGGCCTGAGGAAAATATTAGCTAAAGAATGGATACAAACATAGTTGGTGCGAAAACAGCATGCATCGTTTCCTGTTTGTTTATCTCGATACTTTGTTCACCTGCTTACCATATTGTTACTTGAAAACTTATCTCAACGAGGTACATGTGACATTGTTTATCTGCTTGTTTACGTGGACTGGGGGCTAATCACCAGCTAACAGTTGCTTATCTTTGCCACATTGGCTATGATATGCTGAAACTTTTTAGTATGCTGTGATATCTGTACAATTATATTCAAACAGTTCATCAATGCTATCCATCTCAAATAACTGAAGTTGTCCAACTATTCATCGTTGTAACTTTTGTTTGGTGATGACAGTATCACAATAACCTGCCATTGTGAAAGCTCTGTCTCTAAATTATTTTTTTCGTTTGCGATTGTGGCAATTATTTTGTTATCGGTATATGCATGAGAGTTCAAAGTCGTAACAAACTTTTTGATAATTATGCAGTGAGCTCCATATGAGTTGTCCCGTATCAACATTTCGCAAAGTATAGAACAGTCAAATTGGATAATAGGTCTCATCTAAAAAAAAGCTACGAAAAGAAGCAGTACAAGCAAGTACCATGGTACAGCATCATCTGACCCAAATATCATGGTATTGATGCTCAACTTCTGTAGTAACCGTGGAAGCTCCTTATGTATTCCCACAGCAGGGCCTTGGTTTACTGCTGGGGCAAGCATATACCGTCCAATATGTGGTGGTTAATCTGGAAGGATTTCTCAAAAAAGGATTGTGGAAAATTAATTAAACAAGGTACTAATTCAATTTGTTTTATAGTTTAGACACAAACCATTCTTCATTCAAGTTTATAAGGACCTTTGTCCAAATGTCAACACAGTTTAATGTTGCTCCTTTAGATGAATGGTGAAGTACATAGTGTTGCCATGCTGTTCCTCCCTAATGGAGTAAGCATTTGAGTTTGAGTCAATGAGTTATCCATTCCATGGTCTTTTGGCAGTCGAAGTCATGTTTGGTCCTAGTGTTTTGCAACTTTCGCTCAGTACATCTCGCTCTGGACATATTTTCTGCTGAACTGAATAAAATGTTTCCCTCAATTAAGGAACGAGAAAAATATGCTTAGGAACTTATCAGAAGTAATAAGTAGTGGGCAGGGGTGTGTGTTCTATGAAGGGTTCAGTGGAAGAAGAATTTAGTTGCTACTCAGTATCATTCTTCAGGGTAATATCCCTGATTTGCGAATCTACGCAAAGCATTGAAAACAATGACATGTCTCTGCATGAACTCTACAAAATGTTAGGAACTCTTTCTGAGATGGTGATTAACGACATTGATGTGAGTGATTTATTATTCTGTTCCTGCGGTCATCAACTCATCATAACTAGCTTGCAGCATATCTCGTCCAACATTATTTAGGTCAGTAGTCAAATTGCTATAGGACATGTAAGTTTTATTTCCTTCTTTTGTAAAGCAGCTTATGTCAGGTGAAGCAATGATAATTTATTTGAAGAGATATCCTTTTTGACTATGATTGAAGGGTGGGCTGTATTGTTTTATGTGACATATCTCTAACATAGGATAAGGAGGATGACTATGTGAAACTCAAGTATAATAGTTTCTGGACTTCGATCCTTATCCAGCAAGTGGAGTGACTAGAGGTCCTGTGCTTACTTGTGATCTCGTCAATACATTAAAAAGAAAAAAAAGCCTTGCTATCTCTACTGATTCCATTAAAGACAATTGTAAGTTCTCCATGGTAGAATGGTGCTCATTGCTTCCAATATTTGGCTTCCAAATGCGAAGCATCTGGTGCAAAACTCAGGGTACACCAGACCTGTAAAGAGTCAAGACAGATAAATGTAATGATACACCAAACCTTTTTCTCGACCTTTATTGCAGTGCCTTCGGATTGTCTCTACCCCTAGGTCGAGTTTTTTTTTTTAATAAAAATGTAATGAGTTTTTTCCTATAAATGTAATGATCGAATAATAAATTATCCTCTATTATCTGATGCTATCATTACAACAATGGTTCTTTTCTATTTCATTTGTTCTAATGAACTGAGCTTATACTTCATTGATTTGTTTTCAAATTATTTCAGGTGAAGAATCTTAAGACTGGCATCTTCTGTTTGAGCAGCTGTTTGGCTCATATTATCAGAACTCCGCTATATCAATCAATGAGGACCAACTTGGTGAGAATCTTCCTGTTTTGGGCTATGCAGTGATGATCAAAAGGTTTCCTTTAATGGCTATATGGGAGCTCGATGATTTCTTATCTAGCTTGTAATTTACATTATCACAATCAAAGTTGTCCGACTGTAAGTATGACCTGTGAAAACGACCCCTCAAAGGCCAACCCACTCGTATGGCTGGAAAGTTGCAGGAATTTTTTATGCTCATACGTTCCTATCAGTGAACAGTAAGGTTGCGATATTTTTATGGCATCAATATTATTTATCGCAGTTCTTACTGTATTATTCAATTCCCTTCTGGGCTCAAGCCAACCTTGGAGTTAGCTAATTAATCACCTGGCCCGCTAAACCGAATACTTTTGTCATATCCTACTAAATGATAGAATGACACCTCCAAGATTGGCCTGAATGAAAGATGGTGTAGATAGGATAGGCATCAAAGTGAAATGATAAAACATGTTGCTTTCTAAAGAATTGGGACTCCACCAGTATGGAATATTCATCTTCAACATCAGCTGTGGACTTGCTGAACTCAAAGTCCTGCACGTGGTGCAGGATGCCCATTAAAGATTCCCTGATCTTGCAATTCTATGTCATTTTTAGCACCTATGGATTTGCTTGGAACTTTTGTGTCCTTAGCTGAGATCCTTTGCTGTTCATAACCTAGTTAGTGCAAGCAATAATTCATGAAAGCCTCTGATTGGATGCCCTCGTGAATTTATTTTGTTTTTAGGGTAATATAGTAAGACCTGGACTATGAAATTGGTGAGAACCGGTATCGAGTGAGGCTCGAATGCGGTGACGCGGGCGTAACAACGTGCTCTAGCCAACTGCACTAGGCGCGTAGCTTCTCACGAATTTCTTTTGTTATTGTAGAGATATTGCCACGCAATACCATACTTTAAAATTAAATAAAGCACTGTTTGGATACAGAAGTTTAGGTACAAAGCAACGGAGAAAGGAAGGAAGGTGGTGATGATTATCCTGTATGGGAAGGAGGTCCCATGGCCCATGGGAGCTGGTTTGGTTCCAAGGCCATGTGCAACGGGAGGGCTCAAGTGGGGAACAGGGTTTGCACGGGATAACATGGGAGCCATGTCTCTCCATGTTGCCTAGTGTGTATTTGTACATAGCTTTCACTGTTGGCTGGACTCCTCTGGCACCAGCAACTCATCGTAATCCCAGCACTTCAGCTTTGCATCTCCTACCCTTTTCCTAACTCTATTAGCAACCAGAAGAAATGGAAGCTTTACTATTTCTTCTTTTTTTCCATTTTACTTCTGCAGATCCTGTTCCGATTGGCGGTCATTCTCTCTTTTTTATAAGTGAAACTTTATTGACTCTTAATGTCACATTAATATGATACAACTAACAAGAGTACACTTTCGGTCTCTACATAGTCAAGATGCTCATAGCTAAATTGAGGATCAAGTTGAATGTGTCTTTATTTACTTGTGATGAGTGATTGACATTGGTATTTATTTAGTTTGATGATCTTCTGTTTTGCATGAGCATTGATGTGATTTAAATTGATTTGTGATTTCATTTGAGTATATTGATTATGGATTAACTAGAATTGGAGTTGGAGATATGTGTTTGCTTGTCTCATAGTGTGCACGTGATGGATGCAACTTGGCGATCGACGGCGAGATGATCGGGGCCAAACAAAGTGCTTAGTGCTGGATGATCAAGGGGGCCGGACGGAGTCAAGTATGATTCTAGCTGAACACGTGGAGGTCAAGCAGAGCATGAAAGGTGAATGGAGACAGCGTGTTGACAAAATCAAGCGAAGTGGATGCCGGTACAAGTGACAAGACGGTCTGAGGGATCGGGAACGGGAGAGACTTACCGGCAGTCAGGATCGCATGACGGAGTACACGTGTTGACATCGAAGCGCTTGCTTAAGGTGTAAGCAAGGCGGCGAGTCACGCTTTGAGAAGCGTACATGCAGTTTCGCAGTTAGATCTTAAAACCGTGGGAGGACTGGAGGAGTACGTGGCACCATCGCAAAGCTTGCGTCGAGGCGAAGCTAAGTCATGAAAGTGCCGCGACGGTCCAATGAATGGAGAAGAAAATAGATCAAAATATCTTCGGTGGTAAGTAGGAATGTACTACAATAGATGGGTATTTTGGGAAAAAACTAGAAAACTTAGGGGTTAAATTTTCTAAGCCTATAAATAGAGAGATAGGACTATTAGAGAGTTTGAACCAGCCATTTGAGCCCACTTGTGCCACCCATTTGAGAGCTTAGAGTTCAGGTTTTAAAATAGAGAAGGATAAGTGCTTAGTCTATGTAACATGTGAGAGTTTTGAGAGATAAATCTTTGTAATGCTTCTAAAATAGGGTTGACCTTTTTAAGTAATGAAGTTTATATTTTTTCATATGCTTGAATTCACTTATTTTTAGTTTTCCTCTATTGTTTCCCTTGTAAGTTTGCAAGTTTTTCGATTTTCGGTTTTGATTTTCGTTTTGATTTTTGGGCTGAAATTTCAACACCTTGTGAGGTCATTCTTCTTGTTGCTAGAGGTATAAAATTCACATATACACGTTTGTGTGATGGGGTCTTAAATTCCATTACCTCTAGACAATCAAATTAGAGAGTTTCGTTGCTCGGTGTTCATCTTTTCTTGTTTCTTTGCAAGTTGTGATCTTTCAAATACTAAGACACATGTACTGATCTTAAATGGAACCTATGATTCATATAACATCCGTGGAGTTGTATTGTCTCAATTTTCTCTAGTTAAAAATTCTCTCTATTTTTGCTTTCGCTTGAGTTTTAAGGTGCGTTGTGTGATTTAAATAGGAGAAAGCCATCGATTTCACAAGAAATTTGTTGAGACGTCTATTCACCTTTCTCTAGTTGTTAATTTCATTCCTACAATTGGTATCAGAGCTGATTTGATCACTTGTTGACCTTAACCGTCTTTATGATCCATAGGCGATATGGAGAGAAATAAGAAGATTCTGCTATTTGATGACTGTAATTTTTCGTACTGGAATATGTGCATGGAGGCTTATCTCTTAAGCTAAGGAAGTGCAATTTGGGAAGTAGTTGATTCCAACTACGAGATCCCTGCTGGTCGCACGACTCAGGTTCAAATCGAATAGTATGAGGCCAACAACAAGGTCAGAAATTTTTTGTTCACAAGCTTGAGTCGAAATGAGTTTGATAGGGTTCAGCACCTCCGTACTACGTGGGAGATCTGGACTACTCTAAGTGTCTTTCATAAAGACACTAATCAGATTAAGGCTAGACGCCAAAGCACATATAACAAAAAATATCAAATATTTGTGCAATGCCCTGGAGTGTCTTTGGATGCCATATTTGCTTGCTTTGATGTAATTGTTAGCAATCTTCGATCAATTGTTGTTTTGCACTATTCTGACCACGAGAGAGCGATCAAGCTTCTTTATACTCTGGATCGTAGCATATGGGAAGTGAAGATCTCGAATATTAAAGAGTCATCAAGTTACGACACGTTAATTTGTGATGAACTTTTCAGCAAGCTCAAGTCCATCAAGATAGCCAAGGCGGCTCGGATTGATCTCGAAAATCCCCTATCTTAGAATATGGTGTTGATTTTCAGACCTAGCGATGGCAAACAGTCTGGAGTTTGTGTTTCTTATGTTAACACTTTATCTGGTAGATTTGTTTGGTTTTCCTTGGTCTATATCACAGAGGAGCAGATGGATGTGTTTAATGACGAGGATTTTGCACTGATCGTGAAGAAATTCACCTGTTTCTACAACAACCACCGAGACCGGAGGAGGGGCAGTTCTCGTACCTGCTTTGAGTGTGGTGACACCACCTACTTCATGGCGGACTGCCCAAGCTCAAGAAGAAGGAAGACCACGATCACGACTACGACAAGCACAAAAACAAGAACAAAAAGCTCTTTTTCAAAAAGAATCGCAATAAGATGGTAAAAAAGACAGCTAAAATGGCTTCTAGGGTGTTCGTGGCAGCTCTCAGTGACATCGACACCTCTTCAAGCGAGGAGGAGAGCTTGTAGGAGGATGAACCACAAGTGAAGAGCAAGAAGAAGGCCAAGGAGCTCACCGGCCCTGTCGGTGACATGGGAATCAGGAGTCCCCGAGTCCTGAGGCCAGGACAGTAGAGTGCCACGTGGCGCCCTCCCTCGGGGGTTATCTCCCTAAGGCCCGAGAAGATCAAGTTCCGGGAGAGGGTGCTCGGGGTCATGAACATTGCCCCCCCCGAGTACCCGAGTTCCCCGATGACCCGAGAAGGCCAAGTTCCGGAAGAGAGTGCTCGGAGACATGAACAGTGGTCCCCGAGCATCCGAGTTCCCCGAGAGCAGTCAAGTTCCGGGAGAGGCTGCTCAGGGTTGTGAACAGTGGTCCTCGAGCACCCGAGTTCCCCGAGGACCAAGAGAGGGCATATCCGGCAGAGAGTGCTCGGGGCTGTGAACAGTAGTCCCCAAGCACTCATAGTTCCCCGAGGGCCTGAGAAGTCCTTCGCCGGTGGTCCCCACAAGGGCTCGGCGGTGAGGTGTCCAATGGTGAGAGGTCTGATGCTGCATTTAAGAGGGCGTGTGGCCTGTCACTTCCAACCACTCCCCCACACCTGCTGTCAGTCCCTGTCACGGTCTGGCAGGGATGCGTGGGGACATTTAATGCGCGGGTCCCATTGCGCGTCATCCGGCACGCCTCGGGATAACGTCGCAGGGCTTGAGGCGGAACGCCTGCCGCCCTGCTGTGTTAGACTCGCTCTGACCGGACGGGCACGCGGGGCTGCTCAGTGGCTGCCCGGCGGGCCCTCCCCGCTGCACCCGTTAAAAAGCGGAATGATGACGACAAAGACCGGACAGGGACGCGTTTTCAACTCTCCCCGTCACCTCAAGTTGCAGCCCATGATGATTGCTTTCTATTTATGACGCTTTGGAACTTGCGCCATTTTTTCTGGGCATGCTACCCGTCCCGATGGGTATAAAAGAGGGGCGGGCTCCCCGGAGAAGAGGAAGAGTCTGGAGAACACATCGGACAGAGCACATTTGACGAACTCTGGACGACGACGGAAGAAGCACGAAGCTCTAGACTTAGACAAATATTCTTGTAACACAGCAGATCCTCAGAGAGACATTCTCAGAGCATTTATAGCATACACACAGGAGTAGTGTATTACGCTCAGTGCGGCCTGAACCTGTCTAAAAATCCCCTAAGCATTTACTTCCTCCTGCATCCGATCATCCACTTCACCTGCATCTCATTTACTCCCATTTATTTCACGTACGATGCGGACTCAGAATCATCCCCCGGTCGAATCTCAAAGGGGGTCCCTCCGGATCCCTGCTTGTGGAGTTCACCCTCCTACAGAGTACATACATCGACATCGAAGCGCTTGCTTAAGGTGTAAGCAAGACGACGAGTCACGCTTTAAGAAGCGTGCAAGCGGTTTCGCGGTTTGGCCTTAAAACTGTGGGAGCACTGGAGGATTACGTGGCACCATTGCGAAGCTTGCATCGAGACGAAGCTAAGTCGTGAAGGCGTCGCGGCCGTCCGATGAATGGAGAAGAAAATAGACTAAAATACTCTCGGTGGTAGGTAGGAGTGTATTATAAGAGATGTGTATTTTGGGAAAAAAAAATATAAAACTTAGGGATCAAGTTTCCTAGATCTATAAATAGAAGGGTAAGGCTATAAGAGAGTTTGAATCAGCCACTTGAGCCCCTTGTACCACCCATTGGAGAGCTTAGAGCTAGTGTTTTAGATGAGAGAATAATGAGTGCTTAACTTATGTAATAGGTGATAGTTTTGTAATCCGTCTAAAATAGGACTGGTCTCTTTGAGTAATGAAATTTATGTTTTTGCTTATGCTTGAATTCCACTTTTTCTAGTTTCGCTCTATTGGTTTCTCTTGTAAGTTTCCAAGTTTTTTGGTTTTTGGTTTTAATTTTTGTTTTATTTTTTTAGCTGAAATTTTAACACCTTGTGAGGTCATTTTTCTTGTTGCTAGAGGTATAAAATTCACATATACACATTTGTGTGATGTGGTCTTGAATTCCCTTGCCTCTAGATAATCAACTTAGAGAGTTTCGTTGCTTGGTGTTTATCTTTTCTTGTTCTTTTGCAAATTATGATCTTTCGAGTGCTAAGACATATGGATTGATCTTAAATGGAACTTATGGTTCATATATCATCCGTGGAGTCATATTATCTCGATTTTCTCTTGTTAAAACTTCTCTTTATTTTTATTTCTGCTTGAGTTTTGAGGTACGTTAGGTGATCCAAATAGGAAAAGTCCATCACTTTTGTAAGAGATTTCACCCCCTCTTCTAGTTGTCAATCTCGTTCCTAAGTAAATAAAAACAAAAATCGAATGAAAGCAAATCTAAATAATCTGGAATACACTTCCAAGCAGGTATAGGTAGGTTGGTGTATCGTCGATCCGTAGTCTATACTGCCACCCAAAACGGGTAAAGAGCACCCTGACCACCGCTCAAGTATGTGTGTACTGTAGCTACTATCTCCGGACGACCCTATCGCTGCAGAATATCTCTGAGATGTGATACTTTTATTGAGCCTGGGCTTTTGACAAAGAGAATCAAACTGGTTCCTCAAAAGGTACCAGGTAG
Organism: Phragmites australis; assembly: GCF_958298935.1. Lineage (NCBI taxonomy): Eukaryota > Viridiplantae > Streptophyta > Magnoliopsida > Poales > Poaceae > Phragmites > Phragmites australis. The sequence continues at coordinate 3,400,210 of NC_084941.1, read as the reverse complement.
TCAGCTCTGAGTTTGAAGTATTTGGCCAACTTGTCGTCCTATTATTTCCTACCGAACCTAGATGGAGTTGCAGGGCAGGCCTTGCGTGCTATGGCCATGGAGAAGATCGTGCATGTTGCCAGCGACTTTTACTCATTGCTTAAAGTTTCTGCATCGATCCAACGAAGTGGATATCTGGATGAGTTTCTCAATGCACTAAAGCTTTGTTTTGCTCACTGAATCATGCATGAGGCATGACAGGTAACCAGAAATATTCACCTCACTCTCCGGGTAACTGACACTGAGCATGTTCAGGTGAAATGGACTTCTGACTGGCACTAGGACGTTTTGGTCGCATTCTATTGCTCTGTGAGGACAATCGATCTCACTCAAGTATGTGCTTTAGGTGATAGTGCCTGTGGGGAATCTTTGCAGTAAAACCATGATGATAACGTTGAACGATGGCACTCTAACCTAACCAGAAAGAAGCTTGCAGCTCTGATTGTCACAGCTTATCTGAGTATGGCTAGATTTTGTCATTCTGAAAGTTCAGAGGTGTCAAAGAGAGCAACCACTTGGAGCTCAAAGCCGATCTGCAAGCTTGATGATTGCTTTGGTCCAACTCAGATATACTTGTGCATCAGTGTCTGGTTAGCTCCCAGGCCAATGGTCAGCTCTTCAATTTCCTCACTGTCACCTAGTGGCACCTTTCCGAGAAACGTTGTGCGAGGTGCATCAACATTTCTATGCAGGATTGCTATCTCCGTGTTGCGTCCACTCTGCTTCCCCGGTTAGTGGTGGCGCCAGATATTGGAGTGTAAACATATATAATCTGATGGCATCAGGAGACCAGTGCTATCGCGTGCAAGTCACACAGGGACAACCAAATTGACCGGCTATCTTTCATTGTGGCCGTTGAAGCATTGTTGTCGTCGACAGTTGGTCCTAACTTTCACTTGTTGGGTAGGTGCATGCTGCTTAAAAAGGCTAATGTAGCGCACCATATAGCTTTGCACAGATGCACACCACACAAGGCCAGATGATTATAGAGGGCCCAACAGTTGGCGGCGAAGGTTAGCATGCATGTCGAGTCAAGAACACAAAAATTTCACTAGGACATACGGACACATAGCTTATCATCACCATTCATTTGCGTTGAGATTCATGCTAGAGAGGTAAGTGAAAAAATCATAAGGGAGATAAGAGAATTAACGAATGGATGAATATCAGATGGGAGAGATAGACGACCGAGATAGTCCATACTTGCAAGGACATGCAGAGTTGCATTTTCCGTCCGAGCCAATGACAGCTCTTATGTATCTTCAAAGTTTGCTAGAGCAGAAATGGTCCTCGTCATCCCAGGCACAGCCCGAAGCCAGTGGAGTCTCTTCTCCGAAGAAAGAAGCTTCCTTTCTCTCCGATAACGCCAGAATAATCTGCTGTTAACCACGCGCTTGGGCGGGTAAGATAAGATCTGGAGAGGCTCGATCAAGGACAGGGAGGGAATATGAACTACGAATCCATCCAGGGCTCTGATCGATTTATTTGCTGGGATCGATGCTGTTCCTTCTGATTATTCTGCGAGCTTTGGAGTCACATCTCGGCATGTGATTCGATCGGATGGAGGTTTATGGCTATCTCTGGTACGTACGTGGTCCAGCTACATGCGCAAGCTAGCTAGATTTGTGATTTATCTTGCAATCATGGATGCTTCTGTTCGATTAGTGTTACTTGCAAACTTGAAGACGACAAAGGGAAAAAAAAAAGCTTGAAGAGGACGAAGAGATGCATGGTCTCCAGCAACACGGGACCATCTGTGTGTTTTGCTGGACCACCATCGATCGCCGCGGCTCACAGCCACGCAGTAGGTGCTGGTGGACCATATATGATTACTACTCCCTCTAGTGTGTGAAAAATCGGTGTGCTATTTTAGAAATGGGAGTTGCTAATTTTCAATTTATTCAAAACAAGTATATGTTTCATTCGACAAACAGTAACCGTTGGATGAAGATATAATGATTGACAAAAAAAAACTGATTCAACGATGAATAATATTTTTCTATAGTAGATACATACAATTTTTCTGTGTATGATAGATAAATTTTTTATTAAGTACAAATCAAATGATAAACACGTGATTGGATTGACAAATAACACGTCGAGTGAAACAAAGTCTTAATTTCAGTTGATTGAAGCCTAGTAAATCCGTTTAGAAATAGCTTGCTATGTGAAGGTGGAGGCAAATTTGCTACTAATTTATATTAGAGTCGTCGGTTCGTAAATATTATGAAAGATTTTTATGGATAATTTTCAGTGTTGCTTTCACTCGGTCAATCTAAATCAATACACTTGCTTGTACCAGTGGCCAAAGTTTGGAAAGTCCAGTTGTAACTTGTTTGCTATACGGTTCTATTTGGGTTTCCACCTGTCTTGACTTTTGATCAGGGATGAGAAATAAATATCATCTAGGCCGTTGAAAACTCTTCAGATAATCATATAGAGGAAAAAATGGTATCACCCACCATAGTAGCGGGCTTGTAATATATGGGATTGCAAGGGCGGATCTACAGGGACTGACTGACTGAAAACTTCATTAAAGATTAGAGGTATAGGAGGATGAAGGAGAAGAAAAAGATAAAGATGAGGTAGAGGTGATGAACGAAGAAGAGAGAGCTCACTACCCATCGGGTCTGCGTTCGCCGCTCCGGACTGATAAATACTGCTATTTATCATTGGCATGAATGATTATGTTATTTCACCCACTTTTCTGTCCATGAAATACACTTCAAGATTCGTTCTTTTGGTATGTACTGTTATACAATTGTAAAATATCTTATTAATCTACATCTACATCCTTATTAATCCACTTTTCTGGCCGAGAAATATAATTAATTCGTTCTCTTTGTTTTTAATTTCTTGATTGGTGCATGATTTTTTTTTTAGGGCTTTCGCTGGTCACTACGTACCATGCGACAGGCCTTTAAAGGGTAAACCGAAATGTTCGTTTCAAAGGCTTCTTTTGGTAAAATTCTTGGTGAAAGATGATGTTGCCATGCATGCACAAGTAATCTATCTCAGCCTTGCATGCTGCTTTGTGCGACGCTGACACCACAGAACACGACACACATAGCTCGATCCGGGCGTCGGAGTCGGAGGGGAACCTTTTATTTCCTTTTTTTCTCTCTTTCACTGCCCCTTTATTTGCTGTGCTGCAATGGAAAAGCCACGTGGAATGCCCACAACTTTCTAGAGTCTTATTTATTTTTTGATAATAAAAATATAATTTCTAGTCTGCAGTCTTATTTACAGCGTGTCAGTATAATACTGAAGCGATAAATTAAGAAAAAAGTTATATATAATTAAAAGCAGATCAAAAGAAACTGGCACATCATGGTGTCGCCATCAGGCGGCGTAACAAAAAGCCATTAAGAAATTCAGGCTTGCTCACACTTGTACCAGCTTCCATGTATCTCCTAGTTCCTGCTTTGGTTTGATCTTATCATTTGCGTCGCGACCCAATCATTTTAACATCACCTTTTCTTGCACTAGGGACGATGCCTTTTTCTCTTTACCGGTATGTCACCCTAGGACGCATGATGTGTTCTTGATTCCTCCCCCAGTTTGTACACCACTCCTTCGGCTGTTCTCGCGCCGACATGCGTATGCATGCGTGTGTCGTGTTATATTAGATTGTATCTGGTTTGTGTGCGTTTGGCAAGAAACGTTTTGGGTTCTGACTAGAATAAGAGGAATTTATGCCAAACGGTGTTTTTAATTAGTGATTTAAATTCAAAAATGGAGAAATGTTTCTCTTTGTTTACACTATGAAAGAGAAACAGGTAAAATTTATCTTGTTTCTAAATCACTCAATTCTTATTTACGACCATCATGCACTCTCGAGAGTCAAAATCTATCCAACTAGCCAAACGATTGTATAAGTTGATTCTAATTCATCATAGAAATGTTCCAAAAAAACTAGAACTGAAAAAGTTTCGCAAAAAATCCGAAACCCAACCACCATCAGATTTTTGTGAAGATACGACACAGGAACATCGATCATAATTTGAAAATGAGATAGCAAAACGTCCACGCAGATACACATAATTCCTACAAGAATCCAATCTTACAAAATTCTTTATTTAAGCCTGACATGCTAATAGTACAACTGATATGACATAGGAGCACCTTTTCATTTGCACACTTGCAGACACTAACATTTTGTTTCTGCAAGAGAAGAAGGTTTTATACTGCTCCAAGTTGGATGGAAATTTGAACTACCATTCTTTGTGAATTAAATGGATATGTGCTCGCTAGTCTCGCGAGAGGACCAATTATAGATTTCAACAAAATGCTAGTACGTCGTGCTAATAACCTAGCGATAATATATGCAATCATATGGGTGTCGTTTTCAGTTAACTAGCTGTGAGGCATTATTAAACAATGCAGACATCACTTGGTATGGCTGCAGACATCCATGTATTAACTAAATCGATGACTCTAATTATTTCAGAAGCTCTGTGTTCATTCACCCGCTTGACTGCTCGAGTCCGAGTGGACATGGTGCTCACAGGGGCATAGCTTGAGCAAAGTGGTAAGAGATGTACTTTTTCCTTCCTTGCTGAGTGCTTCCTCTCCAGTTTGTTCTTGCATCAATTTGACAAAACCAAGATCATAACTTCCATCAAAAGCCCCAGCAAACTCCTCATCCTCATCTTTATCATTGTGTCTATCAAATTTGGAGGGAGGGTTGTTAGGAGTAAAGATACCCAAATGGGCCGTGCCTACTGGGTCGGCCTGAGGCACGACACTGTAGGCACGGCCCGAGTCGAGACGGGCCGGGCCGGCACGGCATGAGGCCACGGGTCGTGGCTGGGTCGAGCGCGCGGCACGGCGGGCCGACACAGCACGGCCCCACCGAGTCGGGCAGGCACGGGCACGACCCAGCCCAGGCCAACACAGGTCCGGCACGGCCCGGCACGCATAGGTCCGGTTATTTTCTATTATATATATATATATATTTAATTTTGTAGCTATTTTTTTTATCTATTTTTATATTTTTATCTATTTTCTATCTTTTTTTTAATTTTGTAGCTATTTTTTATGTTTTCGGGCTGACTGTGCCAACGAGCTGCCCGTGGCACCGTGCCCGCCGGGCCGAAATCGTGCCCGGGCTGGCCCGGCACGGCACAGTGACCGACAGGGTGTGCCGTGGGCCGAGGGGGAGGCACACGGGCCGACACGGTACGACACAGCCCGTTACAGTAGCTGGGTCGTGTCGAGCCGGGCCCGTGCCGGACCGGCCTGAATGGCCCATTTGGCCATCTCTGGTTAGGAGGAATGGGATGTTTACCAAACATATCTACTTACCAAGTGATCTTATGACCTTCTCCATTTATAAACACTTCTATTTCTCCTCTAATATGAGAAGAGTTTCTACATGCCAGCTTCACCTTAACAAGATCAGATCCCTTCAAGGATTGTTCATCTATCTCCAAGGGGTCACCAGCAAGGTAAGCTTTTTCAGTGACTGCTTCTTCAGTCTTAGCATAAGTAGGAATGCCAAAAGCCTTAACCCATATCACCTCTAGAACACTAGAAGCATCAACAGACATTTCTGTAGACTTGACATTAGCTTTAATCACTATTTTTTTTCAATGTCTGGAACTCAAATCCCTTGAATTTAGTGAGCTAATACTTCATATCATCATCAAGAAGGTGATCATAAATTCATTTTCTGCCATTTGTCTAATCTTTCACCCTTTCTTGCCTCTAAAAAGGTGAATCAACTCTTTGTCAATTGTATCCACAGTAGCCTTACCTCTTTCAATAGTCATCACCCCCAACACCTCCTTCTTGTTACCAGCTTGTTTCCCAAGAGGAAGATGGAGACTGTAAAAACCCATACCAAGGAAAACAAAACCATAAACCCTAAGACCTCTTTTTCAAGGCGAGTTGTGGCTTTATGTCGAGTTCTCTTACAGTTATAGCAAAGAGTTGGCTTAGTGCACTGAGCTCTATGATGTCCAGTTTCATTACAATTATAGCAATACATCTCAGAAGAAGAGGCTCAGCAATTCTAATATTACCATCCTGCCCAACATCTATTTGAGATTTAGAGAAATCTAGGTCACCCTTTCTTGCCTGGGCTGGGTGCAGGCCGTGCTCATGCAGACTGGACTTTGCCCAAAATTTGACCGGTCCAAGTTACGAATTTCCTCATAGCCTATATAGAGGTACAGATGTGAGTCGGGGCGGAGCCCAGACGGGTGCCCAGGGTTGCCGGGCCTTAGGTCCACCATTGACCTGGTGTAGTCATGATCCAGACCCATGCATCATGTGGTTTACAAACATCACCTTGAGTATATCCAAGAGTTAGCTACTAGCATCGATGCTTGGAAAAGGGCTCAAAGTCTTTGCATGCGTGAGCACAAACAATCGTACTTCTACTGCTATATATGTATCTGCTCTCTCTATACCTGAATCAGCACTCAAGATAGAGTATCGTATACGGTTGTGATGTTTGCATTAGGTAGCTGGTGCAAATATTTCTATTTTTTTAAGAATTCCATTCGGCATGGCTGAAACTTCGTGAATTACTCGCGATAGGCCTGTGTAACGCTGTGGTGTTCACGTAGCCAAGTTCCTCGAGGCTTCAGTACCACTGCCCCGGCCCTCGAGCAACAGCGCCTCGTGAACCGTGGACGTTGCCGCACATGCTGCCGCCCGGTGAATTCGTACGCCGTGCTTTTTCACCTTTTACCCTGGACGCTCGCCCCATTTTTACTGCTACTATCATTCACGCAGTCATACCTCAAGAGAATCTTCTCTCTCTCATCTCAAGAGAATCTTCTGCATGAGAGTTTGCCTTTGTCATGCACAACTCTCAGTGTGTGTGGCTGTTACAGATGGAAGTGAGAAAAAGGGAAATTTTATTGGGCTCGGAACGTCACTCGCTCAGTCCTTGTGGTTTGTGTGCATGCCTTAAGCTCTGGCCTGGCTAGCTTTTTTAATCATTAGAAAAGCTGCCAGGTGCCAGCGTTTGTTATCACTGAGAGGTAAGGCTACTGTGTGCAATGGTACTGATGTGTACCACTGCTACTCTAGTTCTATACCCTACCACTCCGTGAAAATTCCACTAAGACAATGCCGATCTGTGGTTTATTAGAATCTTTTCATTTATGTTACCATTTGTATTAAAATAGTAGATGAAAAAAATTATATGGTAAGAGAGATAATTAACCAATGGATAAATAGTAGGTGAGAGAGATGGATGACTAAAATAGACCATGAATAAGAATTGCATTTCCCATACTACATGTACAAGAGGTACACGTGTGGATCTACACAGATCAAGAGGTTGGCAATTCATCTTAATTTTTCTATGGGGAAAAGGTTGGCATGTTGAAGTTGTCTAAGCTGCTGATCTACCCATTGGGCCTGAGATTTACCATGCCAAGGTGAAAAGTCAATAGTAATGGTGAAAAAAAAGAACCGGGGGGGGGGGGGGGCAAGATGAGGAAGCAAGATTGAAATGTGGGCTCCTCTGGACACGTCTGATCCCTACCCTCTCTCCGCTTCTTTTTCTTACTCCTACTTGTACCTTTCTCGCCTTCCCATGTGCATCATTCAGCCTGCAGGCACAAGAAAGTATAGCCATGTCCCTCTTTTCTCATGCTAATTGCCCAAGAACAGAGACTCTTCTAAGAGAGAGAAAGAGGAGGGAGAGAGACTGTTATTATTTTCTTTGCAAAAGAAAAAGATGTGAACTGTTGCATCTAGATGCAGGATGCAGTATAAGATGGTGCAGCAGCCGTACATGGTATACAGGTGCACCATCTCAGTAGCTGATGAGTGGCAGGTTTTCTTACCAGTAAATTAAATTTATTAGAGATCACCGGATTTATCTGATATATTAGATATACTGAACAAAATTTAATAAAATCTAATAAATTTCAAATAAAATACTAATAAACAGGATAATAAAATTTATTAGAGTACACCAATAAACTCCGATGAACCGAATATATTAGATATACAAATAATTTTTTTTCCATCCGATGGTGATGCAACAGCACACCACTTCGAGACGGCATCCATCCATCCATCCGTGGTGAGGTCGCGGCCCCTGCAGCGCGAGCTGCGGCCTCCACGTACCCCCAGCATAATTAAACAGAGGGGCGTCGATCCCACAGCGGGCGCCTTTTTAACTTTTTACGGCAGGCGACACACCACCCCACGCTCCCAACCGTTTCTATACGGATCCCCAGCGCCTGCCTGCCTGACTGCAACCGAGAACTAATTTTTGTAGGCTTGCCAAATGGATCGTACTATACTACAAAAATCGTACGCCTGGTTGTCACCCGTAGGCATCTCAAAGTTTCAAGTTGGAATAATTATATGGAGTAGGAGTATCTCAAGTACAGGAGGAAATTAAAAAAGGGGTGTGAAACATGGTTTTATTTCTTTTAAGAATTGTTAGTGTAGTCGCCAATCAAGAATTTTCTGCTTGTCATCCAACATTGGGCTAGGGTTTTGTATGCGAGGTTTTATATACTCTCTCCGTCTCAAAACAGACAACGTTTTAGAGTTGAGTAGTATTAAGATGAAAAATAAAATGATTATCTTACTCTCTTTTAATACTATTTATTGTATGGAAAATGAAATTTGTATTGGGAAGAAAATTACTTAATTGAGAAGTAAGACTGAAAAACTTAGGCTAAAGTTACCTCGAAATTGTAGAACGCTGTGTAATTTAAATATTTAGAAGAGGCTAAAACATCATCCATTTTAAGACGGAGCGAGTAGAGGCAAGGTGGGTTTTCAACCACCATGTGCCTTGGCCTCTGAGTTAGGGTGAAATAGTAACGGATATGTATATGTATGTGAGCCAAGCGCAATCTTATATTCTAGTCCCAATGTTTGTCCATGGCAGGGCACAGACGGTTGGCAATCGTCACAAGAGATATAGATTCGCTCCTGGTTGGGTCTAGATATAATTAATTTGATATATATATATATATATATATATATATATATATATATATATATATATATATATATATATATATATATGCATAGAATAGACCTATGATGTGCGCTGCTCGACCGATCGAGCCAGCTTCTTACCCGCGCATTCCAGTCGTGCCTTCCGTGAGTCAACAAACCCAGAGAGCCAATCTACTGATGCCACGTATACATCCAACCCACCCACTAGAGCATGCATGCATAGAATCTTTTATTGATTCCAATAATTAAAATACAACATCTCTAGAACCATATATCCAATCTTCGATCTGTTTGAAGCATACTGTTGGAAAAAAAATGCTTAACACAAAATGAGATCCATGAAGACTATATTTTGATGAAGTTTTAAGATCGTAATGGAGTTATGTAACATAATTACAACATGGTAGACACTCTAGTTACAACATAACAAATACTATAGTTATAACATAGTGAACTGCATTATTGAGTGTCGACTAATTACAACATAGTAGACACTTTAGCAACAACATGGTGAACACTATAGTTATAACATGGTAGATAATCTAGTTACAACATACTGAACAATACAATTACAATATTGTCAATTGCAATATGATCACAATTAGTTACAATCAATCAGCCTGGATAGGTAAGTTGCAATCTCATTATGCATATAGTTGTAACTGTTCTATGTCTGTAGTTGCAACTGATAGTTACAATCACTCTATACTACATGTTGTAACTACTTTATGCACGTAGTTGCAACTGGTTGCAATTGCTGTTCACGAGGTGAGAACGCGTTTGGTAATCCAGTGGATCCGCGGAGTAGGTGGGTGGGAGCGCGCTCGGTCGGTAGGGCTGGCACGCGTGTCAGAGATTGCTGGTTGGTTGCTCGGTCCGGCGCGCACGGCTATGCGTATTCTACAGTTATGCTGCGCGTACCTGCATCTTCACTATATATACATGTAGGATTATTGTTTGGTTTTTTGGATGAACCATCCTGCCTTATTGCAGTTATGTTGTGCTCGATCTTGTAGTCTTTGGTATAAAAAATAATTAAATATTGACATATATTCCCACAATAATGGCGGATATTTACGTTCCAAATAGGAATTGTCCTCTCTTTTGAAGAAGAAAAATAGTCTGGATACGCTAATTCTAATTTCCTAAATAATATGGGTATGAAACTATATAATGTCAACCTATCCCATCTCCTCACCATCACAATTTTAATTTTGTGTGGTTTTCTATTTTAGGTTGCTTGATATTTGGATAACTATAAGCCACTTTTATGATACTAACATATTTAGCTTTGAATGCATTGCACCAGATTTTGGATTATTTGATTTAATGGTTTGGAAAATGTGACTTCACCTTCCTCATGGTATATTAATATTGGCACGCATGTGAGGGCAATCTCTCAAAAGTGTACCAATCTTGGCATGTTAGTTAATATTTGGAGATATCCCTTATAAGATCTAGAACCTAAAGTTTACAATAAGTTGCACATTGGATCCTAGAGTATATTCAGAACGGAACATATCATTTTATCTTACGCATGTGCCTTTACTTTTTTTTAGGAAAGACAGTTGACATAGAGAATCACATTTGAAAGAACTTCCGATACATAATAACAAGAATTTTAACATATAATATGTCTCAAGTATACACTGTAAAACTTCGGTAACAATAGTTTGAGAAAGAAAGAAAAACTTGGGTAATACATAATGGACAGTTTAATTAATTGGAAATGAAAAGAAAAGGATGGAAAATAAAAAAAATGAAAGGAAAAAAACTCCCGCATGAACCAGCACCGGCTCTTGTTCATGCCTCATGACGAGCACATCCTTTTCATTTTTTCACTGCTCCGATCGCTTGCAGCATACTACACCACTGTAGATCAGTAGCCTCATGCACAAAATTTACCGAGGTAACAGTGCGTCCACGCACTGCATCATCTGCCTTTTTTTCACCTTGTCTGTTTGTTCTCTTTAACCGCGCGATCGAGCTCTTATTACCGCCTTCACTTGCCGTTTTCACCGCACCAATTCAACCTCTCCGCGAACTCCCCAAGCTTGAGGGCTCTTATTAATCACCACAACAAATCAATAAATAACCACAGCACCATTTTTTTTACTGTAACACCTAAGACGCGCCCACTGTAATTTAACACAACAACGAATCAAGAAATGGGTGCAGCTAGTTCGATCTCCAGCTTGGACAGGGAGGAGAAGGATTAGGTAGCAGCAATGTCGACGACGACATGGATCGAGATGTTGCTACGTGCATGATAAATGGAGAATTGCCGGAGCTTTGAGGAGGGGGGGAGTTCTTGAGGTTTTATGTTTTGAGGTGTAGAGATATGGACGAGCATGGAGGCGACAGGTAGGTAGATACAAATGGTACAAGATAGAGAAGAAACCATTGAGAAGAGGAGAGTCACCAGGGTGAATGTTTGGGTGTGCGGATGGATCGATCACTGGACCATGGCCAAGAAAGATCCTGTTGTTGTTGTCGTGGCCGCCGCCGCACTGGGAGCGGCGGTGCCCTGCGGGTTGCCACCGCCGGTGGAGGCGGTGGCGTTCGGCCTGACGACGTTCTGGTGCTGCTGCCGCTGGAACTGGATCTCGTACTGCATTTTGTTGCCGTCGACGTCGTCGTCGTCGTCGTCGTCATCGTAGTAGTCGCCGTCCTCGTCCTCGTCCATGTTGTCGCTGTCTGCGCCGTCGATTCGGTTGTAGCTGCTGACAACCGCCTGCGGCTGCTGCTGCCGTTGCCTCTGCTCCATCATCTCCTTCATGATGTCCTCTGGCTTTAAATGTGCAGCGTTATGCAATCAGCATTGGATCACCAAAACGATCGAACAGCAGGTACCACATGTACGTGCAGTTTAGCTAAGGCCACACCAAGAACGCACATGCACTTGTACGTCTGTCTGGCTTACCTTCTTCGCCGCTGAGGCCGTGCCGCCGCAGCCGCCTTCGCCGAAGAACCTGCCCGCGACGCTGCCGTTGCTCGCTTGCATTTGCATGCCCCCGGAGCCGCCTCCGCTGGCGCCGTGGTCTGGCGCGCCGCCGCCATTGCCGTTGCCGGTGCCGGCGTTGCTGCTGCCGCCGTTCTTGGCCGCGCGCTGGGACTGGGAAGGCTGCGGCGGCGGCGTCTGCGAGATGGGCGCTGCGGCTGTGACCGTGACCGCCTCATGCGGTGCTGACGATGCATTGGCGTGCACCGCCGCCCCGACGCCGGACGAGCTGAGCGCCGCCTTGTTGCGGTAGAGCGCGTCGAGCTGGTGGAAGTAGGGGCACGTCTTGGAGTCCTCGGGGCGCTTTTTGTTGCTCTCCTTCACCTTCTTGAAGTACTTGTTGATGTTCTCCCACTTCTCCTTGCAACGCTTCGCGTTCCGGTTGTAACCCAGCCGCCGCATGCCGGAGGAGATCTCCTCCCAGAGAGGGCCCTTGGGCCCGGCATCCTGGTACCGCGTGTCAAGGTTGCTCCGCAGCTGGATCAGCGCGTGCACCTCCGCCTTGGGCCACCGCGACGACGTCGCGCCGCCACCGGACCCGTCGTACCCCGGGGCATCGGCGTGCGGAGCCTCGGCAGGTGTCACCACAATGTCTGTGCTTTGCTGCTGCGGTGGCGGTCCTTGCGGAGTCGCAGGCATTGGCGACCTCTGCGGCTGTGGCGACGGCTGCGGTTGTGGTGGCGGAGGCTGCGAAGCTGGTGGCTGCGACGGCGGCGGGGCTGGCGAGGCGGACGCGATGGGCGTGGGGTGCGGCTGAGGCGGCGGCGGCTTCGGATGCAACGGCGGAGGCATGACGTTGACGGCGGGCGCGGCAATGGACGGCATCGGGATGGTCTGCCCGGTGATCTTCTGTATGAAGGAGAGCACGGCGGCGTCGCGGGAGGCGGCCATGGCGCGCTCCTGCGCGAGGATCTCCTGCTCCCGCGCGAGGCGCGCCATCTCCTGCCGCCGCCACGCCTCCTCGCGGATCATGCGGTCCTGCTCCCGCTTCTCAATGGCCTCCACGAACCGCTGCTGCATCGCCTCCTGCCGCTCCATCACCTGCTTCATCAGCCCCTCGAAGAACCTCATCATCTTCCCGCTGCTGCTCCCGCCGGCGGCGGCCGCGGCGCCGCCCTCCGACAGCCTCTTCCTCTTCCCTCGCTCGTCCGCTCTGCCGCCCAGCTCCTCAGTGCACTCGTCGTCCGAGTCCTCATCGTCCGAGTACTCCTCCGTGTTGGACGTCGAGAAGCTCATCATGCTGCCCATCGTCCCCGCCATGCCTGCCACCCCGGCCGACACGGCAGGCGGCGGCTCGGCTGGCACCCGCACGGCCGAAGGTCCAGACACTCCGACGGTTGTCGTCGTCGGCGCGAACGACGCCACCGGAGTTGCCGCCGGAGCCAGCGCCCCGGTGCCGTGCAGCGCCTCCAGCTGCGTGAAGAACCGGTACGTCTTGCCGTCGTTCCGGCCGGCGCGGCTCTCCTTGGTGCGCTTGTAGTACTTGTACACGTTCTCGAACTTCTCCTTGCACTTCTTGGCGCTCCGGCTGTACCCTTGCTCCGCCAGCTTCCTGCCAACCATCGCATCGATCGCCATTAGCAACAAGAACAAAAACCTTAACTACCTTATCAATGGCGTACTGTAGCCACAAGAACAAGAACACCAACCACCACAATTGCGTTCATACATCATGTAACTGTAGCCCTCACACAAAAGTTGCATACTTGCATGCATGTAGAATTTTACTCGAGTTGGGCACCCATGGAAAAGATAAAGAAAGGCATATGCACACATACATCCATGCAGCACTAGCAGTGGTAAATCCCAAGAAGAATACACAGGAGAGAAAGAAACTAGGAATAAAAATTCCATCTTTTTGCGCAAAATTCAGAGGCCAAAGAGATAAGTTTGGGATTAATGCCTCCGGATCTGAAGCTTGTATGGATGATGCGGCTACTGTCTACTGCTACTGATACGTCTACTTTTATCAAATAGATGGGTAAATATGGGGGAAATTTTTCTGGAAAAAAGTGGGGAAGGAGAGCGATATCGTGTTATTTTAAAATGGAAAAGTCACTGTGCTCGTGAAAGATGGTTAAGGAAAAGTAGAAAGAAGTGTTCTTTAGCTAGCTGGGTAAGTAATTAATTAACTACGCCAAGCTAGCCAAATCGCGTCAGGGCCGGTCCCGGAGGCCGCCGAGATTTCATGCAGCATTCCGCCGACGATAATTCCGCCGCTGAGGCCTGCCGGGACGCCGGCGCCGGCGCGTGGTGAGTGATTCGCTGTGCTCAGGTCAGTATTACCTGGAGACCTGCTCCCAGAGCGGGCCCTTGAGGGTGGCGTCCCGGAAGGCGGCGTCCATGTCCAACCGGATCTTGAGCAGCGCCAGCGTCTCCTGCCGCGGCCACCGGTTGCCCGCGGAGCCGCCGCTCGAGCCCTCCTCGCCGGCGGCAGCAGCCTCCAGCCCCTCGGCATCGAAGCCGCCGGGGCCGGCGCCGGCGCCGGACGCCCCGAGCTCGTCGTACTGCTGCGCCGGCGCCGGTGGCCGGCTGCTGATGGGCGACGCCGCCTCGGCCTGCGAGATCCGCTGACCGGCTCCGCCGGCCGGCGAGAATGGCGGCGGCATCTCCACCTGCTGCACGCCGAACTGCTGGGCCGCCCCGCCACCTCCTCCCCCTCCCCCTCCCCCGTGCTGCTGCTGCTGCATGCTAACACCTCCGGCTCCCGCACGCGCACTCGTGCACGTCGCCCGGTGTTACCACTGGGGGAATGGAGGTGATGAGCCGATCAGTACATGAGGGGGAGGTGAAAAAGATGTAAGGCAAGGACAACTGGAAAGAGGAGAGAGACAGACAGAGAGATAGATAGAGAGTGGAGAAGGAGAGGAGTAGAGGGGAAAAAAGGGAGAAGAGGAAGAAACAAGAAGGAGAAGCGAAGGGAGAACTAGTACAAGAAGTTTGGCGAAAAAAAAATACTCCAGCAATAGGAGGAAGAAGAGAAGAAAGAAGAGGAAAAAAAGAATTAAGATACCAGCAATAAATAATATAGGGAGGATGGAGGAGAGAGAAATCGGAGGAGAATATGATAGCTGTGATGAAGAGGAGGAAGATGGGTAGGGTGAAGGAGAGAGAAGATGAGAGGTGAAAGCTGGGAAATGTTGTCTACTGCTGCGGGAGAGAGAAAGATGGAGGCGTCGTGTGTGTGTGCAGAAGATGATGAGGGAGATGATGTGGGAGATAAAACAAACAAGATGCTGCGCTGTCAGGGCGCTAGCTTTACCTCCCTGCCTAATACGACTTGTTAAAACGGAAAGGACGGAGGAGAGAGAGAGAGAGAGAGGAGTGTGGGGCAAAAAATGGTAGAGAAACATGTGAAAGGGGACTGGAGGAGGGAGAGGAAGGAATGGAGAGCAAGAAACTGTGGGATGAGAGAGAGGGGCTTGTAATAAAAGGGAGAGGAGCACAAATACCCCTCTACAAAACTCCCCTGCCTCAATCCCCATAGAGGAATATGTTGGATTCTGTGATGATCTTAGTTATTTTCCCATAGAATATCTAGTCATATATTATGCACAAGATTACCTTAGCCAAAAATCCAGTGAATTTTTGTTGTATTATCTTTTGAAAACTATGGCAAAAAAATCATTTTTTCTCAAAAAAATTAAGATGGTTAGAAAAATTGGTACGAGTGCTGACCTAGCCTCAGGCAATGAGCAAGGACCACTGGTGTATCCAAGGGGCAGCATAACAGTTACACCAAGGCTAATTTCCCAGAGGTAAAAAGTTCACAACCAAGGGCGTATCCAGTTTTATCTGTAGAATGCATACGACACCGGTTAAATTTTTATTTTTAATGATCCATCATATGTAATAGCTTATGTGACACTTATAGTCTAACAAATAAGACACCCGAAACTTTAATAAATCAACTCGAAACACCCAATCATTTTTTTTCTAGGTCCAGCACTGTTCATAACAGATGAGCTGAATTTCAAAAGCTATTTTTTTATTATTAGGGACACAGAACAAAATTAGTTAGTAGAAAAGAAAAAAAGTTTTAAAAAATAAATGCAGTAGGAGTGTGAAGAGGCAGACAAGACCACATTATAACAGCTGTAATGTGGGCCCTCCCAGAGAGCGAAAGAGGTGCAGAACGTGCCCGGCGATTAACGCGGACCCCCGCCCCCCCGGCACACTCCCAAATCAAACCCACTCCAGCCACTCACATGAAGCTGCCACTGCTTTGTGGGGTCAGGACCACCGCGGGTCCCATGTGTCATGTCTAGTGGGTGGGGTTAGATGTGCGCCTAAGTGGAACGGGGGTATAAAAAAATAAAAAAGGCCATGCATTAGCATGTTGTGGTTAATCCCTCACTTTCCAGGTAATAAATGCTCATGTGGCCTTTTTTTATGATTAGGTAAAAAATCTGGGTGATTAATTAATTTAACCACCCCAATTATTATTCCTATGCTTAAGTTAAACTGTGGGCATGATGGGGTTGCCATTTCGTTTCACATGGGAATAAAATTTCAGAAGGTGGGGAGGGGGGATGAACTAGAGCACTGCTATAGCCACAAGATGTTCATACCAGAATAGACAGAAGTTGCGCCGATAAATTTTCTATGTCAACGTCCTTGGGTTCACTTTATCTCTATCGTGTGTAAATTTTATTGAATCGAAACTTGGAATGGTGCCCCTAATTTTCGCCATATCTTTTGTCTGTGCATGATGTATCGAAACTTTTGACCAATACCTGGATATCACCGTATGTTCAAGTTGTTTGTATATGATTTGTTATGTCATTCTATCAATTGACATAAATGTAGAAAGACGACACTTTAGGTTTTCATGTTTTTTCTTGCATGACGTAGTATTTTAAAACCATGCAAGATTTTGTTGTGTCCAATGGCATAAATGTAGATGCGCCATTCCTTAGTTTTGACATAAAATATATATTTATTTTATTAATGCATATGGTATATTATTACCCAAAAAATACTAAAACGATCGATTGATTTCATATACGATTAAAATTAGTATATTAGTACTGACTTATATCCTTTTCCATGAATGCATATATTGTAGCTGTCCATCAAATAATAATATAATATAAATATTGGATCCAATGTTATAGATGTTTTACACCATTCATCTAATAAGTCCATGAATATTAAGTTGCAACATAAATGATGGCGTCTCATGAACAATCCACACTTTGTTGGTTTCATCGCTGTCCATTCATTCTTGAGTGCATGTTACATGATGCAGAAGCACCCACCTTACTCTATGTATAAATATGGGTGTTCTATATGTGACAAAACTTTAAACAAGGATATCACACGATGTTTGTGTGAGTTGTATACGGTTCACAGGAATGGAATGGTGAAAGGGGCTTGGCACGTGTTCAAGCATGTACGTGTACGCATATACCAATTTCTGGCCAGGGGCATCGCTCAATGTTTCTACTACATAGAAATCTTCTCATTTATGCTCAACCGTCGATTTAATTGTCTTTTTCTGGTGAATACGCATTCTATAGGACTCTATCTGTGCAATGCATTCGTGATAACTCAGGGATAGAAATTGATGCGCATGTACAACTAAAACCTTGAGCCTGAGGTATAATTATCTGTGTAAAACACGACCTTTGTTGCATCATCTATTTGACTCTCTATAACACATATACATGCAGTGATATATTGTACTGCGTATAAATGTTTGGCGCCGTGATCCTGGCGTGTAGAAACTTTGCCGCCCTTGGTTTTGCTGCAGTTGTGAGGTGATGATCACGCACCATACTATCTATCGTGGTGTAGCATTACTCTAGGGCTTGTAATATGCTGAAACTAATGATTGATGATGCCTCCTTGAGGCATGTAAAAGGCACCCTCCCGAATCACCACACCAACCATATATATTTGTGTTGCTAATCCTATCTTATCGCAATAATATACTCGAACTAACAGCTTCACAGATCAGTTAATTTGGTGCATGTCGTCTCGTCGCCGGGAGCATTTTTTGCAGCCGGCGGCGAACGTTGGCAGCACGACGACGTCCTTGAACTCAGATGATAACAACCACAGTACCTGCAGTTGAAAGTGTTCGACCTTATTTAGCCGCCGGAGGAACAATTCAGGTGGTAAATTCAATGCCCGTCGACACGTCAGCTATATTCCTTGATAATTTTTTCTTGACGATTTATACTCCCCCACCCACACATATATATAGCATTTAAATCCCTAGTAGATGTTAAGTGATTCGGTGATGAATGATAACTGTATTATTATGATTAATAATTTATTTTGAAGGGAATTAAAATTTTAGTTCACAATGATAATTGGGTATTCTTGATCCCTAAGATGATTATATGGATGATTAAATGACACATGCATTAAGATTAAAGATCTTCTAGTTCTAAGTGTTATAAAGGAGATGAAGGACACTTAGAGTAATATAAGTTTCTTTCTTAGTTTTTTTACCGTACTTTAAAGAGAGACTAAGAGTAGTAGTTTGACCTAATGAGTCTAGACTTGGTTTGATGCACATTTTTAAAATTTTTGCACTAGGTAGCTCACAGAAGCTCATAGATAAGATGTCGAGAAGTTAGAGCTCAAGATAAGGTTGAATTGGACGAATTTTAGCTTTTTAACTTCACCGGATGGTCCGGTCTTGTGAAGTTTGTTCTCACTGGAGCATGTTTTGTTTATCAAGATAGAAAGATGTTGAGTTCACTGGATGTTCCGATGATTAAGGTGATGAAATCACCAGATGCTTTTCTTGGTGACACGTGTCCAGAAATATTATAAGTGTTTCACCGGATGGTCTGATGTTAGTTTGTTAAGAGCACTAGACTAATTTCAGCATAAGTGGAATTGTTCAGGAAAAATGAAGTTCAACTCACCGGATTATCCGGTGATGCAATGATGAAAGCACTAGACTATTTATTCTAGAGGTAATTCTAAGTGATGAAGTATGAAGCTCAGTTCACCGGATGGTCCGGTGATCATGGTGTGTACACCAGATCTTATCTTGTAGAGAGGGTTGCTTCGGATGGTTTGAATTGGCTCTACCCACTGACTGGTTCGGTGATGGACAAATATGTACGCCAGAGCATTTCCCACAGAGAAGTTTTTAAGGGAAGAAGAAGCTTAACCCACCGGATGGTCCGGTGATGGCAACCAAGTCACTATCGGAACATATTTTCCAGAGAATGTTACAATGGGCAGTTTTACTAGGTTGTACTGATAGGATGGTCCGGTGTTAATTGTGTGCTCACCGGATAACAACATCGGATTATCTCTCGGCAGTAACGGTAATGACAGCTAGCACAGTGAGGGATTGAAATTTGTACTCACCGGATTGTTCGGTGTGAGTAAGAAGATGTTCACTGGATCATCCGGTGTTAACAGAAAAAGTGGTTGGTTAGACAATAGCTAAATTTGGATCTCTAGCCTATAAATACCCCTCCACTTGGTTTCATTCTGCTCTCTTGCGACCCCAGAAGAGCTCATACATTGTGTATGTCATCAAGAAGCAATAGAGTGCACTCGAGTGAATTCCAAAGTTCTTAATTGAAGGTTAAGGACATATTTAGTGTTTGGAGAGTAGCAAGTATGCATCTAGCTGCAGTCTAGGCTTGATCTTGGTCAAGTGAAGCTATTGGCTTGTTACTCTTGGTGGTTGGTAACACGTAGCCGGTCTTTAGTGATTAGAGGTGTCTCGGTGAGCTCTTAGAGTTCTTGCAGGAGCCCTGGAAAGAGCTATATGCTTGGTTTGATGCCCGCTAATCCGAAGATGGAGAAGTGACAATCATGAGTGAACACTTGAGACTTCGTGACTCAAGAGAGAGCGATATCCTTTGTGGATGCTCCAACAAGCACTAGGGGGAGTGTCAAATCCTTTATACCTCGAGAAAAAAATTAGTGTTCTCTTGTCCATCTCCTTACTTTCATGTATTTACATTTTAGCATTTTACTTACTTGCAATCTTTACTTTCCATATTTACTTTGTGTTCTAGCTTGCTTATTTTTTAATTGCCCAATTCACCCCTTCTTGGAACATTAGATACTTTCAATTGGTATCAGTGCCTCGTGCTCTTGATAGACTTAAAATCCTAGAGTAATGGTCCCCGGGAATGGAAGTAACGTAGTTCGAGGGAAAGAACTTCTCCTATTAAAAAGTTCACATGGAGAGCTATCTTGTGCCTATTTCCCCCGAAGTTTGGCTAGCTGTTTTCATTGGGTTTGATCAACCATTTACCGAACAACAAATTAGATGGAATGTTAAGGCTAAACATGCTATTTTTTAGGAATTGGTAAAGGTGTGTTTCCTAGAGTAAGGAGCAAGGAATTAGCTCATGATTTTTGGATCGATCTTTGTGAAATTCATGAGGATTCTATAAAAATCTAGGAGGAAAGATATCATATGATGAACAACCTTAATCAATTTAAGATGCTTCCAAATGAGCTATGCAATGATATGTATTCTCGCATGAATATGCTTGTTGAAAAAAATTAATTCTCTTGAACTCACTCAATTGTCTCAAGGAGACATCATTCGTAGAATCTTGATGGTGCTTCCCAAGCCGCAATACAATATTGCTATCTCTCTTCTTCATGAGAAAGACATCAATGACATGACTGTCACCGATGCTGTGGGCAAGATTTGTGCATGTTCTTGTTTGGAGATCAAGAAAAATCCGCCTCCAAAAAAAATCTTGCTCTCAAAGCCAAGATGATTGACAAGAAGAAGAAAAAGAAGAAGGTGAGGATTTCATCAATAAGTGAAAGCGACGAAGATGATGATGACTCTGACACCGAGCTTGCCTTCCTCATGAGAAGAATCACAAGGATGATATCCAAGTTGGGCAAGAAGGGTTACAACTATGATCTCAAGAAGAACAAAATTTGCTCTAAGAAATTTGACAAGTTTGGTGGTGAAGAAAAGAAGAAGTACTATAATTGTGGTGAATATGACCACATGTCATATGATTGCCCTCATCCCGATAAGAGAAACAAAAATAAGAGCAGGAAGATTGATGCAAATGAGGATGAGGACAAGCAAAAGAAGAAGGATCAAGACAAGAGGAAGTAGAAGCTCTTAAACAAGACGAGTGGAGGCTGCAAGACTTATATTGTTGGTGAATGGGTCTCCGGCGAAAGCTCAAGTGAAGATTCAATTGATGATGAAGACAAAGACTTCATGGGCCTCGCCATCACCAATGATGATCCGTCGCTACCTCCACCACCTATATATCTCATGGCAAAAGGTAAAAACAAGGTGAGTAGTGAGGATGATGATAGTAGTGATGATGATGGTCTTTCTTCTAATGATCTATCTAAGCTCATATGCTACCATCATCAAGAAGCAAAAAGTTAAAATCAAGTCTCTTAAAAATGATAATGTTAAGCTTACCTCTAGTCATGATGAGTTACTTGCTAAATACAATAATGTACTTAAAAATCATGATGAAGTAGTTGTATCTAACAAGTCTCTTGAAGAGAGCAACAAGAAGCTAAAACTTGAGCATGTTGGCTTAAAACGCAAATATTAAGAACTTGAGTTAGTTTATGATGTGTGAAGAACCGTCCAAATAATATCCTAATTAATCACCAGGATGATCATTATTCATAATCACAATCTCGATGATTAACCATAATATCATCCCGGTAGTCCCGGCACATGTTTTGTGCCCAAGGACCGGAACACATGCCTTCCAACAGGTACATCACAACATAGCTTAATAAAGAGCGAGTAATAAACATTTATATTACAAGTATTAAGCATGAAACTGATTTCAACCATTTATAACAAAAGCGAGCTAGGAGGAGACAAAAACCTCTCAACTCCTAACCATAAAAGAACTACGCAGCGGAAAGTTAAACTTATAAACAACAAAAGAGAATGGCGCCACATGCCCTTAGGCACCATCCCAAAAGTGTCACTTTCAGAGTAGGATGCACTACTCTTGTCCACCACTAAGATCGGCAGGCACGATGTAGCCAAACACTGCCTCTCCCTCACCGGCAGCACCTGAAACGCAGGCATGAGTACGAAGGGTACTCGCAAGACGGACGGACCACTTAGAGTAACTATCCGCTGGGCACAATCTAACACGGCCTTGTTCTTGGAGAGCCAGTTCATCCCCAATACGATATCAATTTCCTTCGAGTTCATCACCAGTAAGTTGGCCTCAAAATGCGTCTCGTTGACAACGACTGACGCCCTAGGCACACACTGACTCACAACAACCTTAGCTCCGGGTGCATCTATGACATACGGCGTAAGAGTGGCACTGACCTTCAGCCCATATTGTCGCAGATAACTCGTAGCTATGAATGAGTGAGAGGCCTCAGAATCAAACATAACCAATGCAGGAATGACGACAGAATTGAAACTCATACTCAACGTACCCATCAGGACAGTATCACCCTCCTGAACCTCGTCGGTGTTGGTGTGGCGTGCTTGGCCACACTTGGGGACGTGGGTCGCCTGAGAGGACTGTGGCGCAGACTGAGTCGGTGGTGGCCTTGGAGTGGTCACCACGACTCCTGGCTTCGGATATGGGCAATCCCGAGCATAGTGGCTGACACGGCCGCAGTTGTAGCACGGGCCGCCGGGACCACCTGTCACGCTCACTTGGGAGCCGACGGGTCTTGTAGGTTGTCCTTGTGGAGCGAAAAAAGCTGGACGTTGCACCAACCACATCGGTCGTGGAGCAGTCGGTGCTGACACGCGAGATGGTGGAGCCTGACTCTCAGTGCGAGCGCGTTGAGAGCTCCCGCCCATGGAAGGCGACGAACCCCTCTTGCACTTCTTCTCCTCTTGGTGGTTCTTGAGCTTGAACACCACTGTGAGGGACGTGCTCACAAGTTTGTTGAAATCAGCGAACTTGTGCACCGACAACCGATCTTGCATCTTCGAATTAAGACCCTTAACGAAGCGGCATTGTTTCCGCTCGTTGGTGCTCACTTCATCTTGAGCATATTGTGCAAGGTGGTTGAACACCTGCACATATTCCATCACCGATCGGCCTCCCTGCTTGAGGTCCATGAATTCCCGTCGCTTGATCTCCATAAGACCCTTGGGAATATGGAAATCCCGGAATGCCTGGCGGAACTCCGCCCAAGACACCCGATGATTGGCAGGGTGCGTGGCCAAATAGTTGGACCACCACGCGCCCGCCGGGCCCTAAAGTTGATGGGTGGCGTAGAGCACCTTCTCGTGATCCTCACATCTGAGGAGAGCAAGTTTCTGCTCGATCATCCGGAGCCAGTGATCGGCATCCAGAGGATCCTCAGCCCATGAGAAAACCGGCGACTGAGTCCTCAGGAAATCTGAGAAATCATCTCGGCGCCCGGCTCCACCCCCTCCATGAGGAGCCGTGTTGCGCACGAGAGCCTCCAGGAGTGCCTGATTAGTCTGGCGGTCCTGCTCAATCTGCATGAGCACCTCCGCCATGCTCGGTGGTGGAGGTGGCGGAGGGTTGTTCTCATTAGAACCCTCGGGAAGATCTCCCAAACTGCCACGGGTTCTCATCCTATTGTGACAATGAGAAGAAAGAGAGGCGAAGGTTAATTTCCGACATAGGTGAAAAATCAAACTCCAACTAATGCCATTTTGCTATGTCGAATCTCGCTTACTTGGATCCGCATACTATATACTTATGAAAATGCATGTCCAAAGGCATGATGCAAATGAGCAATGAAACATGAAAGTATGCTCGCTTCTGAACTACATGTATCTTTCTCAAATGCATCTCACCCCATCAAGCATCACAACCACATACGTTATACTTAGGGGCATAATATAGCAGATTCATACATATTGACAGGAAAATTTATAAGTAAATTTTAGTTGGTTGCTTAGTGAGTTTAACACACTTACTAAACAACGTTCTAATGGTGTTTAGGCTACTTAATTAAACCAAGCTCTGATACCATACTGTGAGGAATCGTCCAAATAATATCCTAATTAATCACCAGGAGGATCATTATTCGTAATCACAATCTCGATGATTAAACAGATTTACATCTCGGTAGTCCCGACACGTGTTTTGTGCCCAAGGATCGGAACACATGCCTTCCAACAGGTACATCACAACATAGCTTAATAAAGAGTGAGTAATAAACATTTATATTACAAGTATTAAGCATGCAACTGATTTCAACAATTTATAACAAAAGCGAGCTAGGAGGAGACAAAAATCCCTCAACTCATAACCATAAAAGAACTACGCAGCGGAAAGTTAAACTTATAAATACCAAAAGGGAACGGCGCCACATGCCCTTAGGCACCATCCCAAAAGCGTCACTTTCAGAGTAGGATGCACTACTCTTGCCCACCACCAAGATCGGCAGGCACGAAGTAGCCAAACACCGCCTCTTCCTCATCAGCAGCACCTGAAACGTGGGCATGAGTACGACGGGTGGTTGTTGAGGCCCCACAAAGCCACAACTGCGAAAGTATTCGGCTCGCCTTACCATTAGATCGACATGTGGTGAGTAAGGTAAGTGTTAAAGTCAACTACCCCGACGATCGACCTTAAACGATGCAAGCAGTCTACGGTGTCCGGTCTTCCTTTACCGGCCTACCCAGGGGAACTCCACATCCGGACAAGACAAAACAACATCCTAGCACCGTCCACATCTCGTCTCATACTTACCACTCATACAACCACCTCAACCTTAACAAGTGCGTATAACCATAAGAAGGTCCTATGCTCGCGAACAACAAAACGCGCCGTCGTTCGACTTTTACCGAATGACCTAAGTATGGCTAAGCATATAAGTCGAACTCATACCTAGACATTGACAACAACTCAAGGCTACAAGGAATGTATAAAAAACATCTCAAGGTAGAGGATATGCAATTCAACATAAGATCTACCCATTTATACCCGACAATGACTCACTAAACATGCAAACATACACAAGCATAATTTATCAATTTTAGACTTCATTCAATTCGATTAAACAGGTGCAATATGCAAACATAATAGGTTGCTTGCCTTGATGCACTGGTTCACAAAGGTGCGGCGCTTCGGGATTGACCTCGGTTTCTGGGATCGATGGATTAGCGTGTTCTAAGAAACATAACGCGTACAATGATAAGCATAAATGAAATGCAACAATCTAAGTCACAAGGTGCAAATGATGAAATACCATGAAAATATGCTTTAAAATGTAGGAAAATATTTTTTCTAGCTAGAACAAGTCATAAGAAGACTAGCAAAATTGGTTTCATCCATTTTGGACTTGTAAAGAATTAATAGCGAGTTAATGAAGCTTAAGCCTAATTAATTAACCTAAAAAAATTTGATTCGACATTTAATAGCTGGGGATATTTTTAATAGATAGATTAGTTTATTATAAAACTAAAAAAAATTAGTTTCATGATTTTTGGAGTTCGTATAAGTTAATTATGAATTTTACAAGTTATCAGCAGAGGAGAAAAATCCTCTAATGAACAGTGCACCCGGATACTCCGGTGAATGCTGGATACTCCGGGGTACCGGAGACTCCGGGAGACTCCCCGGCAGTGCCCTCTCTGTTTTTTTCAGCTGGGGCTCACTCAGAAACTCTAGGGAAGACCGGATACTCCGGGGAAGCTCCAGAACTGAACAGTTTTGAGGGGGAAAATGCCCGGAACGAATTGCGATCTTCTCCAAACTAAAAGGGAACATGTTTGAGCTAGTTCAAGGGTTCTAGAACACACTTAACAACTAGAAACTCCATTCCTAACTCAAATTCATCCAATTCCTCAAATTAGGTCTAAAACATCCAAAAATACCCAAACTTCACCACCTAGCTCCAAATTCGGGTTTCGACCAACCAAATGTGTATCCAGGCCATAGGAAGCCTAGAGGACTTACCCAAGGTGCTTTGCCAAGGTTGGGAACCACAGGAAGAAGGAGAAAACGGTGGGAAATCGAAGAACTCCGGTGTTCTTTACTTTTCAACCCTAACACCAAAAGACATCCAAATCGGCTCAAATCCTTGGGGAATGAGCAAACAAATTGGAGGAATGGAATGCTTGTGAGCTTGTGATCGCAATGGTACCACATGAATACCTTAATTCGGCTCCTAGAGCGCAGATTTGAGGGAGAAATGGAGAGAGTGCTTGAGAGAGGAGAGAGGGCTCTTGCTCCCTTGCTTTGGCTGGTTGGGAGAGGAGAGGCACGGGAGTGGGAGTGAGGGAGCAGGTGGGGCTGCTGCCCAAGTGGAGGGAGAGATGGTGGGGCCGGGTGGGTCCCACATGTTAGAGAGAAAGAGGTCTATTTTAACTGTGAATTTAATTTTTTCTCTCCCAAACTTCTTTCTCTAATCCAATTGATTTCAAACAAAGTGCTCTAGTACGCCAAAATAATTTACCTCAAAAAAAATTATGATGCTAATGATGCATGATTAAGTTTAATCACACGATTATGGAATTTGGGACGTGACATGATGCTATTGATCATAGCATGAATGAATTGCCTACTATCGATGTAGTTAAGGTCAACGCATCTACTTCTCGTGATGATCTTCTTGATATCCTATGCTCTTCTTCATGTGATACTATTCATCTTAAAAGACTAACCATGTAAGGGAGCAAGAGCTCATGAATGAGATTGCAAATCTCAATTTGTGTATGGTCCGGTTGGCTAAGGGGAAGTAGAAGTACAAGAAAGTCCTCATTAATAATGTTATGTACTACAACAAGAGAGGCATTGGATGCTTCCTCAACTCGGTGGAGAACATCACCAAGCCACTGGTGATAAAAAAAATGCTTTATCAAAAAAGTTGGTTCATATTGCCAACATTGTATGGTCACCGACCACCACACAAGGGAGTGTCCAATTCCTACTAAACTCCTTCCTACCTTACCTCCTAAATACAAGTCAACTTTTAATGATCATCATTTCCTATTATATAAGCTCAAAAGTGGAAAAATCATTACTAAATTCATTAGAACTCAAGCTAAGGGCAAGCTTCCTAGATAACTTTGGATGCCTAAAGCTCTTGTGTCTCATATGAAAGGTACCAAACTTTGTTGGTACCTAAACAAAAAGCTTGATCATATGTGTGTAGATAAACAACAAAATTGGTGGAAATCATTGAGTGCTTGATAGTGGATGCACACAATATATAGCTGGCAATGTAAAGATGTTCACCTCTCTAGAAGATGAAGTGGGTGATCATGACAAAGTCACTTTTGGTGATAATTCTAAAATAAATGTGGTAGGTTTGGATAAGATGGCAATCTCCAACGATCTCTATATTTGTAATGTGCTTTTAGTAGAGTCTCTTAGTTTTAATTTGCTTTACATAGCTCAACTATGTGATTTAGGTTCACATGTTTATTTAGTGATGTTGTTATATCTAGCAAGAATTAGAATGATATAGTCTTTAAAGGTTTTAGATATGAACATATCTATCTTGTGGATTTTTCTTCTAATGAAGCTAGCTAGACAACATGCCTCTTCACCAAGACATCTATGGGTTGGCTTTGGCATCGTCGATTTGCACATATTGGAATGAGTCAACTCAAGAAGACGTTCAAGAATGGAATGGTGGTTAGTTTAAAGGATGCAATGTTCGAGAAGGACAAGTTGTGTAATTCTTGCTAAGCGAGAAAGCAAGTTATAAGCTCTCATCCATACAAGTTAATGATGTCTACATCAAAGACCTTGAAGCTTCTATACATGGACCTCTTTGGACCAACTAACTACAAAAATCTTAGTGATAATCTCTATTGCCTTGTCATTATTGATGATTATTCAATATACACTTGGACTTTATTTCTATATGACAAGAGCAAGATCGTTGGGATCTTCAAGAAGTTCGCAAAAAGGGCTCAAAATGAGTTTGAGGCCATAATTGTGAAGATCCAAAGTGACAACGGCACGGAGTTCAAGGACACTCAAATTAAAGATTATTGTGATGATAGAGACATCAAGCATGAGTTCTTGTCAACCTACACCTCTCAACAAAATGACGTAGTAGAGAGAAAAAATAAGACTTTGATCACTCTTGTAAGAGTAATGTTGGATGAGTATGGTACGCTGGAAAAGTTTTGGACGGAAGCAATCAACATAGCGTGTTATGCATCCAACCAAGTGTATCTTCACTGACTTTTGAAGAAGACTCCATACGAGCTTCTCATTGGAAGGAAACCCAATATCTCCTACTTCCGGGTGTTCAGGTGTAAGTGTTTTATCTACAAGAAAAGAGAACACCTAGACAAGTTTGAAAAATATTGTAATATTAGTTTTCTTGTTGGTTATGCATCGAACTCCAAAGCATATCAATTATTTAGCAATGACAACAGTTTTGTTAAAGAAACTTGTGATATGAAGTTTGATGAATCTAATGGCTCCAAAGGACAATGTATTTCTTATGAAGATGTAGGTGATGAACTCTTGAAAGATGTGATGAAGAATATGACGATTGAGGATACCAAGCCTAAAAATGATGATGAAGATGTACCTTTTATTTTCACTTCACCTCTATGGCACCCCAAGTTGATCAAGATGATGAGAAGGATGATCAACCACTTCCATCACATGATGTCCATATCTCTCGAGAGGAAGCTCAAGTTCAAGCTCAAGATGTTGAACCACCACAAGGTACATCTCAAGAATCACAAGTGAAGCAAACGCATATTTCTAAGGATTACCTAATTGACTTGATCATTGGGAGTCCATCTAGGGGAGTAAGAACTTGCTCTCGTTAATATGCTTCATTTTATGAACATTACTTGTTTGTCTCTTGTTTGGAACCCACACATGTAGATGAGGCTCTTAAAGCTTTGGATTGGGTGATTGATATGCAATAAGAACTCAATAACTTCACCCAAAATAAAGTATGGATACTTGAAGAGATGTCTCAAGATAAGAATGTGATTGAAGCCAAGTGGGTCTTCCGTAACAAACAAGATGAACATAGTGTGGTGGTACGCAACAAGGTAAGATTCATCGTGCAAGGAATTGCACAAGTTGAAGGTTTGGATTTTAGTGAAACATTCGCTCCTATGGCAAGGCTTCAAGCCATCTGTATTCTTCTTGCATTTGTCTCACATCATAACATTAAGTTTTATCAAATGGATGTGAAGAGTGTATTTTTAAATGACTTCATTAATAAACTTGTTTATGTTGAACAACCCATCAGTTTCGAAGATCCTAGATATCCTAATTATGTCTATAGGTTGCGCAAGGTGCTTTATGGGCTCAAGCAAGCCCAAAGAGAGCTTGATATGAATACCTACGTGACTTCCTCATCAACTAAGGATTCAAGATCAGGAGGGTGGACACCATATTGTTCACAAAGATCATCGACAATGAGCTTTTCTTATGTCAAATTTATGTTAATGATATAATATTTGGTTCAACTAACAGAGAGTTTTGCAAGGAATTTGATGACATGATGTCTAAGGAGTTCGAGATGTCGATGATTGATGAGCTAAACTACTTCCTTGGATTTCAAATCAAATAATTAAAGTAAGGGACGTTCATCTATTAAGAAAACTATATGAGGGACATTCTCAAGAAATTCAAGATAGATGATTGCAAGACAATCAAAACCCTCATGCCTACTAATGGATATCTCAACTTGGATGAAACTGGTAAACCGGTTGACCAAAAACTTTATCGTTATATGGTTAGGTCACTTCTTTACCTTACCACATCTAGGTCCGATATTATGTTTAGTAGATGCATGTGCGCTCGCTTTCAAACTAATCCTAAGAAATCGCATCTTAGCACGGTTAAGAGAATCTTTAGATACATAAAGCTTACACCTAGCATATGCTTGTGGTACCTCAAATGTGCTAGTTTCTTACTCTTGGGATACTCAAATTCGGAATTTGTTGAATGTCGTGTGGATACAATAATATGAAGAAAAATAAACTTTATTGCAGAAGTCGGACCTATTTTAGGTAGATTAAAAAAAACATTACAAAGCTCTCACCTAATACATAGACTAAGCATTTATCTTCCTCTCCTCTAAAGCTCTAGCACAAGGCTCTCATATGGATAGCACAAGAGACTCAAAATAGCTAGTTCATATCCTCCCATAGCTCTACCTCCCAATTTATAAGCCTATAAAACTTGACTCCTAAGTTCCCTAGCTTTTTCCCAAAACACACCTCACTTGTAATACACTCGTACCTACCATCAAGAGTATTTTAGTCTATTTTCTTCTTAATTCATTGGACGGCCGCAGCGCCTTCACGATTTACCTTCGCCTCGATGCAAGCATTGCAATAGTACCACGTACTCCACCAGTCCTCCCACGATTTTGAGGCCAAACTGCGAAACTCTAGCACGTTTCTCAAAGCGTGACTTCCCACTTACTTACAACTTAAACAAGCACTCTGATGTCAATACGTGTACTCTGTCTTGCGATCCTGACCATCGGCAACCGTCTTACCACTTGCACCGGTATCCCCTTCACTTCACTTTGTCAACATACCGTCTTTATCCATCTTTCATACTTTGCTTGACCTCCACGTATTCAGTTAGGATCACCATTGACTTTGCCCAACCTACTTGATCGTCTGACATCAAGCACTGCACCAAGTTGATCCATCACCTACACACCACGAGATAAGCAAACATATATCTCCAACTCTAATTTCAATTAGCTTATAATCAATATGCTCAAATGAAATCCTAAATCAATGCAAATGCAGAGTGGCTGGTGGCTTTTGGGCAGGGTTCACAAATTCATCGAAAACCGCTCAAAATTCACGGTTTTCGACGAATTCGGTTCACACCGTATTCAGAATACGACCGCATTTCGATCCGATTTAAATTCAAAATTCAAAAAATTAATAAAATTTATCCGATTTTTACCGAATTTGTACATATATTCACGAATTTTGGATAATTCGTCGGCTACTGTGTTCCAGTGGCCAAACGAGTTCGTGAACCCAGCTTTTGGCCAAGATGTGCGCGACATCCCGAGGAAGCTGACACCGGAATGCTCCCAAACTCGCCGTTGCCGAAGCTGACGACGATGACGCAACGCAGCGCGCGCGCCCGGCATCCGGGGCAGAAAAGGCTGCGGTCACCTAAATTATTCGCCTGCGCCGTCCTGCAGCGATCGCCAAGAACGCCGCCGGTTCCTCGTGTTCTCCCCCTCTGCGAAAGCTTGGTGGAGCACTGAAACCTCTGAACCGTGCGCCGGCTGATCTGCGCGTGGCTCAGAAATGGCACTACTCAAGTACTCATGGCCGTTGATGCCACAATGCAAGTTCTTTCCCTTCTCATTTGCACTGTCAGATTTGTTTTTTTAAAAAAAAATTGCATGTTAGAATTAATTATCTCGTTTGGCCTGTCGCATGTTTCCCAGCCGTCCGATCGAGAATTATGTACAGATAACTTCCTCAAAATTACAACAGATGAGCAACCGTTGGCAATGGTATTTGTGATGTTGATCACTTGGTTGTTTATGCTTTCCTAACGCGAAGTAATTTTCTATGCATTACAGTACAGTTTGATCAATTCGTAACTAAGCACACGTCCTTATCCAACGCCCTTCCAAATGGCAGCCATTGTGGGTTAACATGAATTAAATCAATGCGCAACAGTGCAAGGATATATCGTCCGCACCGCGCCCATCTTCCAGTCCTTTCACATTTGGAGGCAGCTCCGCATTCCATCGCGTAATTAAACAAACCCCTTGCTTTGCATTCTTGTTCCAGGATCAGAAAGAATTAAACAAACCCCTTGCTTTGCAATCTTGTTCCAGGATCAGAAAGAATCTATAGAAGAATTGACCGTTGTATTAATTAAAAGAAGCCTAACGGTTTGAGTACGAGACAAATTATTTTAAAAAATAGATAACCCCAACAAGCCACTACAGGCCTATGGATTCGTGCAAAGATAAACACATATTCTCGCAAAAATCAGACGTCTAAGATGACGCGTAGATGGAGGCTTCATCCTTGATCAGCTCTTCCATGATCTGGTTGCATATGACGACGCCACTGCCTTTTTTTTTTTTTGTCCAAGACAGCAGCAGCAGCTAGCAAAAACAGGTTACAAATGGCACCAACATTGCTGCCTTGGATCAAGGGTCAGTTCGGTTACTTATCGGCGTGTGTTATCGCCCATGCATGAGGCATGTTCATGCTGAACAAGCAAACGTATCTCTGGACCTGTGCCAACTTCAACTCAATACAATAATTGTGTGTACGTATCTGTTTACTTTGGCAACGAACCTTTTGACTATCGTTGCATTGTTTCGTCAAAACCGGCACAAGCAACAGCAACATGATCAGATATGAGATTCCCAGCCTGATTTTGGTGAATTGCCCCTTGTTTGGTAGCTGCTGTCAAGCAGGTCACAAAATAACAGTCCCTCCATTATCAAAAACTGGCAGTTTTGACTTTGTCGAGCAAACTTTGACAGCTAATATTAAACGAATTTATTTTTTAAGATAATAAAAGTACAACCATTTTAAAAATCCAGTCCTCAAATTCAAATCTAAGATGACTCGAATTTAAATCATCATGACGTATATCCACATCATCAACGAATGCATGTATAAGCATATAGTTCTACGTGTACAATTGATATTCTTGAGTACTTTTAATGACAAATTTAACAATATCACTTCTACTTAACTACTTATTTTTGGTATTGTGAGTCAAAATTGAACAGTAAAGTCAACATTGTCGGTTATTTAAAGAGAGATCTTTTTCCTAACAAGACCACTATTTGAGTTTCTGACGGTCAACCACACCCCAACCACAAACGGTCCTCTTGTCAGTGACACATCGCTGGAATTTTATAATTTGTTATGTTTACATCTTTCGGTTATTTGAACCTGCTTCGCTGCTTATCCGATCAAGTGATCATCGGGATGATATGGACTCGAACTCCTTTGCCCCTTAATTTCTACGCACCTCCTAGAGTTAAGTGCCTGAATTCTCGTGTTTTTTCAATCGACCATGTGAGCAGATGTGAACTCCAGAGAAGAAAAATATGTGAGGATGAGGTTACAAGAGAGAGGGTTTAGGTTCGGGGTGGATTCATCGGGTGTCAGCATTAGAGGGATGCTCGAGGTGGTGGGTGACGGTATGATGGTGCGGTGAGGTGGTGGTGGCGTTGTCATAGCCGCGGGTGGCAGACAGATGATGAGCGTGGTTGTCGGTGGGGGCAATGAAAATGTAGCGGTTAGCACGACAGTGGGGACATCGGCAATAGGCGGCGTGAGGGGGCGTATCACGGCATGGTGTGAGGATGAAATAGTTGGCACTAGAAGAAGACAGAAACAAAGGAAGAAGATGAACTGTACTTGCACGGTTTGTTGCCTATTTTTTTTAAGAAATAGATGTCTGAATAGTATTGTCAATAAGCCTAGTTCAAACAAGCCTAGCATGGCAAGGTCTAGCTCAAGGGAGTCTAAGTTGTTAACCGAGTCTAGACAGGTTTGAGCTCGATTCGAATAGACTCGTTAATAGTTAAAATTTGTATATTTCTTCTCTAAATCAAACATATAAATTGTTAAATTATTGAATGGAATAGGAGGCTCGTGGCTCGTTTAGACTTACAAGCTCGAGCTCAACTGTAATCTTAGATGAGTCAATCTCGAATCAAGCTTTTAATTAGCTACATTCGAGTAGTTCGTGATCTCGGTCTTTTTTTATAACCTTCTCCTGAGTATAGCAACACCCTAATTTCTAGTTTTAAACAGGGACACCACTTGTTTCAGTCCCCAAATATCCCACCGGTCGCAGCTTCTCATGCACGCCGAATTACCTGCCCATGCGTCTCTGCACGATCCGCAACCGTTCGTTGCGTGCTAGGACTCTCCACGCCTGCGTTGCCGCCGCCGCCTCCCACGCGCACGAACGCGTACGCAACCTCACGTGCATGAAAAAAAAAT
This sequence comes from Phragmites australis, assembly GCF_958298935.1. NCBI lineage: Eukaryota > Viridiplantae > Streptophyta > Magnoliopsida > Poales > Poaceae > Phragmites > Phragmites australis. The sequence goes on along the minus strand of NC_084941.1, from coordinate 3,366,365 downwards.
CGCGGCACGCGCGCGGCTCCCACGTGCGCCCTCGATCGCACGGATGGCGCCTCGTGTGTCCAGCTTCCACTGTACCGTATCAGCGTCGCAAGCTTCTCGTCTCCCCTCTTCTCCGTTCGCCTCTTCTCGTGGAAAAAGCTCTGGCCTTCCGAAAAACTACGCTTTCGAGACGGGGCGTACGCACTGAGCTCAGACCTCAGAGACAGCGAGATTTCGGCTGGGGAATTTTTATATTTTGGTCTTTTTAAGAAACCTTTTTCTACTTATGGATCTGTAGAAAAATAGATTATTTTTATGATGTAATATTTGATACTATGATTAAATAGTACGGTATCATGATAATTAATTGATGCTATGTTAGTTGCTATGTAAAAATCTGCCAACATAGAAGTTCATGTATTGCAACTAGCACGGTGTTAAATATCACAGTACTGTACTATATAATTACAGCGCTAAATGTTATGACACTGTATAACATGATGTATTTTAAAAAATTAATTTACAGAGATATAAAATATATTATAAAAATGTGAAAATACGAAAGTTCCACGCTCGTGTCCTGCTGGTACTTGAAGTAGACCAGCCGTACCCCCAATAATCGATCGGTTTGACCGGTGGCGTTCGATCGATCGTACGGACGGGCGGCCAAGCCATCATTAGCAGCGATGCTAACTACTCCTAACTGTAAACGCGTTACTGCCATGTCCAGATGGGCGTTGTTAGGACAGGTGATTAACTGCTCTGCCGCCTTCTTCCCCTCTGGAAGGCCAATTTCACTGTTCATACCGGCGGAGTAATGACAGTTACTGTTGGGGATTAAAATTTTGGTAAAATTTTGCGATTTGCAAATTTCGAAGGAGAACTAAATATTTAATTCTGGAATTTTTCTTCACTGGTATTTGGGACTCACCTAGCATAGGATGAAAAAATGACTATGAATTTCGATCTTTTCTCTGAGAATGAAAATAATTATAAAATGAGATCGAAATCCTGGTTACGGCTGCTAATGCTGCTACACTTGACAGGGACATGCATGCCATGTACGCGTAGGAAACGAAGGAAGAATTGGTCTTTCACTCTTGATCTTTCGAAAGCGAAGTCGAGCGAGGCGAGGCCGACATGCATGGCAGCTAGTGACCGCGGCGCTGCGACGAGCACGGTCTCGTGCGTGCACGCGTGCTCATGCGCGGCGAGGGCCTCGCTGTTTTCTTCTGGGTTTCTCCCATGGCGTTTGACCGGGGTGCTGACGAGTTCCTGTCACTTTGACCTGGTTTTGGCACTTGCCGTTTCAAGGCGCGTCCTTCTTGTACCTTCTTACTGTTTGTTTTCAGTGCTGGAGGCTGAAATCTGAATTGCCTTCTTACTGTTTGTAGATTGTGCCAGCCTCAGCGTAATTTTTTCAAAGGACGGTAAGAGATTTGTCAAGATGTATTAGGAGAGAAAATAATAAAAAATAAGTAGTCAAGCCTTAGTGTAAAAAAATGAACAGACAAGTATCACGTTGTCATCCAAGGTAAAATAGGAGAGAGAAAAAGTTTACTGATTGTCCGGACAACTGAAATACATCGACCGATTTCTTCCATTCATTTTTCAGATCCTAGTTCAAAAGAAGAACATTAATCTTCGATTGGCCATCCAGAAGGGGCACAATTTCCTCTTATCATAATCAAATCCAGTCAAATTCACTAACCAAGGTAAGCTAAACTGAGCTTCGACGTCGCGGTCTGCTCCCTCCTTTTTAGTCGCAACGAATGATACCTTCCATCGAGGAACAAAAAATGAAAGCGTCTCATTGTCAGGATGCATGCTAGTGGCGTCACTGTTGGCCACCCTCGCAGCAGCAGCACGGCTAAGCAGCTAGCCGAGCTTGATCAGCCGCACATGTGGCTGGCTATGCTTGCGCCAAGCATTACAGGCATCAGAAGCCAAATTCTACATCGCCCGAGCTAGCTATCGAGATCGATCGTCGACGCACCGTCCGGAACGAATTCAAGTGGAGAAACAACTGCGTTTCCCGTCAAAATGCAGCCACGAGGCCTCCGAGAGAGAGCCAGAAAGGGACTCCTTTTTTGTAGAGAGAGAGAGAGATGTCACGGCATTCCAGGCACGAGAATTGCAGACACTGACCAGGCTGGCACCTGGTTGCAGAGACGCAAATGGTCCAGTTCTTCAACTGGTTGCAGAGACGGAAATGGTCCAGTTCTTCTTCAGTTCAGAAGAGCAAACCAAGCTGCCAGACTATGAACGTACTCCATTTATATAGCAGCAACAGTGCTTGGGCCATCAACCATCTGTATGAAAGCAAGGAGCAGTATCTTTCTCCCTCCTCTCTCTCAAGATTGACCCTGCAACTGATGTTCTGAACACACACCCTGCAATTGAATGGTCAGTCAGGCTGCATCTCACATTTAACACACAATCTTTCAGCATCTGCGAAGCTTCAAGTCTTCATTGCTCAAACACTTGATGAACTCACACAATGTTCAGACGATCAGTCAGAGCCAGCACAATCACTACGCTCTGTTCATCACCTGCTGTTTCAGAAGTTCAGAGTTCTAACCGTGCGGCTGGTATCAAGTGCCGGGCAAGGACACGTTCGCTGGCCACTGCCCCTGGCGCCGGCACCTAACCATCCGTCAGTGCCCGTCCATCCGTAGTGGCTGCCGCCATCAGAATTCAGAGTCTCAGGTTTCTGATCGACCAGCCTGAGCGTTCCGGGTCTTCACGGAACCGAGGTGGTGGTCAGAGTTCTAGCTGCGGTTGTTTCCGCCGGTGGGAAGCGAGGGAGAGAGCACGGCGGGGTTCAAAGTCAACGATGAACAGCTCCGCCGTGTCCGGTGATTGCTACGAGTAGCTAACAAATGATCCGTGGTGATCAAGTATTCCACTTGTACTGCTGCAGGTGCTGGTAGTCGTCGAGAAGATTAGGCGCGGGTAGTTTTAATTCCGTTGTCCGCTACGCAAGGCAAGCTATGCAATATGCTGCGCAATGCCCTGGATATGTTCTAGATAATGGAAAAACAATTACGGCCTCTTTTTTGTACCGTCAGACGCACACAACCTACCTCCCTGGATACGTGGTGCTCAGATTATTTGAAAGAACCGGCAGGAGAATTGTTGGTTGTATTAATTAGAAGTAGAAGCCCGACTGGCTAAGCACAAAACGCAACATTTTCAAAAAAGACGATCCCAGGAAGCCGCTAGGGTTATATGGGTTCGTGAAAAGAAAAGGCCTAATCTCGTATAATGAGGCGTTTAAGATGGCGCATTCCGGCTGACAGGTTTGTAGCCCAACGCAAAACTCCGTGGGTGGAGGGAGTCGGTAGAAATTTGATTCTCGTTTCGTACTTAAAAAATCTTTAAAGTAGACTACACAGTAAGAAGGTGTAAAAAAAAAAGATGGCTCACTCCGGCAAAAATCCAGAGGCTTCATCCTATATTACTTGGTGTATAAGCACCTATATTACTTACTTACGTTGAAATGGAGTTAACAGTTCGTGATGTGGCTTGAAGGTGAGGATGCAATTTACAGCGTCCAGGAATATGGCTCGTCGCAGCAGTTGGCGACCCATTTCGCCGCCACACGGTCAAGCGTTTCATACCGTGTGGTCGGCTAATTTTGACTACCTACCTCGCGATGCTTCTATGCTAAGCACCAGGTTGGACGCTCCAAGCCTCCAACTGGTAAAAATCATCAGGGAGATATAGGATGTTACTGCTAGTAGATAAGCAACAGCACGACCGCCGGCAGCTCAGCTTACGTGCAGTTTTGGTCTCCTCAGGCAGAGCGGCGGGGTCTTCTAAACTGGACGAGGCTTCATTCAGTAGGAACATGCTAAATTTCGGCTAATATTTGTCTGAGAATCCACTGAATCTACAACCACTGTATAGGGTGCGTTTGGAGGAAGAAAATTTTCGGATTCTAGCCAGAATCAGTGAAATTCCTATTAAAAAGTGTTTTTAAGTGATTTGAATTTAAAATAGGAGAAATATTTCTGTTTCTTTATACTGCAAGAGAGAAACAAGTAAAATATGGTTTCTTTCATTTCTGAATTACTTATTTCTTTTCTCTGAGAATAAGAATCCATCCAACTAGCTAAATAATTGCATAGAAATATTTTCAAAAACAATCTAAAACCAAAAGATTTCTGAAAAAAAATTCGGAACCCTACCGTGCCACGGACACATTCATCTCTTCTGTGAAGCACTAGTTAGTATACTCGTACTTGAGCACTGAACCGTGAGGCTGCGGCCGGTTCGGTTCGCCGCACGGCCCATGGCATCACGTGCCGGCACCAGCAACGGACCACGGCGTCACGTGCCGGCACCAGCCAGCTGCTCTGCGACTCCGTCGTACGCACCTACGCACGCGCGTCAGATGAGATGGGTGGAGCGAAACGAAACGGAACGGAGGTGACATCTTCCGTTGCGGCACGCATCTGGTCCTGATCTGACCGAAGCGTCTCTCTCTTCCCTGCATGCGGTGGCAGTTCCAACTGCCTTGTCCTCACGCAAAACTTGTTGGACTGCCGAAATCATGGAGGGGTTCATTTTACTAGGCGGATAGGCGCGCTTGCGCCGCGCCTATTTTTTTTTTTATAGAACATGACAAAATAAACTAGTTTAGGGTATCTCAATATTTACTTATGAATTTATCAATATTTAACATATTCACTTCATTATAGGAAAAACAGCAGTACTTTCATGCATGCACATAATTTTAGCATGTAGATAAAAGTAATACGAAAATAACAAAATTTGTTTCATATTTTTTGAGTTTTATATATTTTTCTTTGTATTTTAGATTATTTCAGTCGATTTATCAATATAACTAATATTCCTGTTGATATTTTTTAATTTCTCGAAAATAAAATTATATTATATGTGTAAATATATGTATATATACGTATATACATACATATATACATATACGTATACATGTATCCGTATACCTATACATACACAATATGTGGACCCGCTGCTACAGTATCTACAGTTCCCGAACCTCTTACAGTGCACCCAATCTTGGCTGGATAATATATGTTATAGATTCCTCCACTCATCTTACTCTTTTTCTCATTCTTCTCTTGCAAAAAAAAAAAAATAGAGGGATAGCTGGGAGGCAGGAATGCGAGTTTTGGATTTTTTTTTACTTATTAGATCGATCTAAACCTCATTTAATTGAATTAAAGATTAACCTTCATTTAGATATTCACTTGCATCCTACTTGAAAGACTATAAGAGGGTGTCAGCGGGTTGAGGGGCTTGAGCCCCTGAAGATCCGCCCCTGGCTGTCACTCACGAGCCTACTGCTGTTCATCTGCTAGTTCTCTGACCGTGTATTTGGGCTTTGAGGGGGTATCAATGGAAAACGAGTGAAGAAATGCCCTGCCGTGCTGTGCCAATTCTCAGAAAGTCAGAATTTATCTCAGGACAGCTCGGATGCCAAAAAAAAAAAAAGTAAAGTAAACCCCTGGTACGAGGAACCCTGCACTGCACTTGAAGATGTTACTCTTTCCCGTGGCACTTGAAGAATGCATCGTGATCGATTGATCATTCGAGCTCGTTTTACGTATGATCAATCGATCACGATGCATTCTATGGGTCCCCGGTTAGGATCCTACCACTGCAGAAATTCAGAGATTAAACAGCAGCGGTTAAAAAACTCATCGCGCGTCAAACCAAATTCTACCTGGCATTGCTGCGGTCGACGGCAACATCACCACTCCCTAGTCCCACGGCTACATGCAAGATAACAGCATTTTCTGTCTTTTTTTTTACATTAGAACATCTTCAATCATATTCCTTTCATTTTGTTCCCTTCCCGATTACATTCCCCGTTCTTATTCCCTTTATTTTCTCTCATCTTCAACAGATTCCTTTCGAGAGGAATCGTGAAGTGAAAAGAGAAAGAATCCCGTTCTGAAGGGAATGATCTTGAGAATCCCGTCGTGAAGAGAACCATAAAGGAAAAACCGTTGGAGCGCTGAACGGAACAAAAATCCCTTCACAACGAAAATATCACCCCTTCCCTGTTGAGGCTAGTCTTAGAATTGGTTACCTCCTGGAGCAAAATAGTAGGATGATGAGAGATAGCAGAAGACTTCTTACAAAGTGTTGGTTCTTAGGTAGAGAGATTGACAAAGCATATAGCCTGGACGCACACTACAAGACAAGGTACATCCGCCAAATCACTGCGAGAAACGAAAGGAGTTTCTCACACAGAAACTTCCATGTGGTCCTTTTTATCCAGAATCGATCAGGTTTTACTCGCGACGGTATCGGCCCTACACGCAAATGCGTGACCACGGAGGATTTTGCAGCAGCCAAAACTTTTGGCAAGAGTCCTCCAAACCAGGAGAAACCCAAACTCTAGACCCAGAAGCAAGCTATACAGAGGATATCTTCTGGATTGGAACAAGCTATATTTGTTCTGTTCCATAACAGATTCCGGGAAATATATCTAGCTTGTCCGGTGAAACACTATTATTGGGGTGTCATGAACACATTTTTGTGGATTCCATCCAAGCATTCCATCCATCCACCAAATTTGAATTCCAGTCTTGAGCTATAAAGGCCATGATATCTGACATGTTACAATACGAAGGTTTCATGGTTTAGCCTTTCAAATGATATCTGGCGTAGTAAAGGAAGAACTGCACGTTGCACAACAAAACTATGTGGGCCTAGATGGGCCTAAAAGATTGGATCCTGGTTGAAACATGTAACTACGCAGTTGTTAATGCTGCACTTGCTGAGCGCAAGAGATCTCAGATCGAGAAGCTGGTAGCAAAGAAATTACCAACGGACATCACGAGAGCACAACTTGACCAGAATAAACAAGCGAAGTTGACCAGAACGAATCTGCACTTGGAGATATGTTGTGGCCTGGGGGAAGTCACGAGCAGGAAATAGAATTACCCAATTACCCAATAGAGTAAATTTAACTATAACTATTTGTACGTAACTACTATAAAACTATAACTTTTAGAACAAATTTCACAAAACTATAAGTAATTGTACCCCTAGTAACACAAAACTATATTTTTTACACAAAAATACAACTATTTTGCACAAAATAGTTGTAGTTTTGTAAAACGCAAAAAATGTAGTTTTATGAAGAAAAAAAATATAGTTTTATGTTACTAGGAGCATAAGTACTTATAGTTTTGTAAAACTCGTTCTAAAAGTTATAGTTTTGTGATAATTAGATGTAAATAGTTATAGTTCTGTAAAATTTACTGCACCAAATATGATGACCAGAACTCAGAAGTAACCACATCAATGGAAATTATGAGTACGAAGGTCGTTGATACTTCAGGTCCAGACAACATGTCAACATTACTGAAAATAATGCTGCAAAATTTTGCAGGTTAAATCTTTGTTGGTGGAGACTGGACAGCACATACATACAGTATTGATAAGAGGATAATCTGGCAGAAGCTTTTCTTCAACAATCAGCATTCAGTATGATGAGAAACTGAGAGAAAAATGAGGTGCAGTCCTCACACAAACTAACTAGATCAAATGACAGGCTAACAAGATCAGGCAATTGGAAAGGGAGTTCGGTCCATGTTCATTTTAAACAACACTAGATCAGGCAATTTCACAAGAAAGTGAAGAAACAGTTCAATTCCCTTAGGATTCTGAAAACTTCCCCACTTCCAAAGGGGGCCTAAATGACTCTAGGACTAAATAAGACCGTGTTGTTTTTTGCGAACAAAATAAGACCGTGTTCCTTTTTTTTGTGAAACAAATAAGACCGTGTTCTAAAGTCAAGTACTCCTACAACAGACTGGATCCTGACTGAAACCTGCCTCAAACCTTAAGGAAATGCTACCCTTTCGCAGAGAACGTGTGAGACGGAAGATTTTTTAAATGTAACAGGAAAGAGTAGATTCAATGGATTCTCCCTCGTGGCTATTGTGATTTACACTGTTTCACAATTCTGAATAGGGTATGAAGAAGGGTTACAGCCCTATAATCCACAACTAGCAGACTACTATTCTAACATGATTTCATGCATTTTCGAGGAGAAACCATGAAGGTAAAGTACACTGGTCTCAAAGAATGAAGCCAGCCAGTTATTTCTGTCAGACTAACACAGTTTTAGTCAAAGGTCTCTCTTCACTCAACACCAGTCCACAAGTACATACGCCAGCCGCATAGAAGATTCCACAGCAAAAAGGCTCCGTATTCCTTTTCAGCAAATTCTTCTGTCAGCAACTGCTACAAAAGGTGGTTTCGGAACTTCAAGCCAATCTGGCAACTTGTAAACCTGTATATTGCACTATGATAGATTAATATTGCCACTTAAGTCAACAAAGACAATACAGAGCTTTGCTAAAAGATAGGAATGTTCGCAATCGCAGCATGAAGCATAGATTATAGCAAGCATTAGATGGAAACAAGAAAATTAAAAAACAAGGTATGCCACATTAGGATTAGTTGCCTAATTGACATTAGTTATCTTGGAAATTTATTTCCCGACATAACAAAAAAAATCAAGACACTGTGTTTGCACATGTTGGTTTTTGACCGTATTCTACCCTTCACAAGTGCGGATTTCATCAAAAGCATGTATGTAGTACACATAAAGTTAAGTAAACGTACAAAAAAATCAGCATGCTGCAATGTTTCCAAAATTGTTCAAAAAAATCATGTATGTAGTACACATAAAGTTCCGTAAACCTGCAAAAATTCAATATCAAACTACAACATGTGTTTTTTGAATCTCAACATCAAAGATGAATTTGAAATTGAATTTTGCAGGTTTACTATACTTTATGTGTACTACATAGATGGTTTTTATGGATTTTTTAAAACATTGCAACACGTTTGATTAATCGATTTTCGCTAATAGGGATGTCAGAACCCCTGGGCACCAACCAATTTCCCCTTTTCTCTTCCCTATTTTTGGAGAAAAAAAACCATGCAAAATACAGATTTACTTGACAAGCTCTTTCTTTAATCAATTATGAGCCGTGTGAGATTGAAGTCTCATGCAAACTCAATATACAAGAGAAAATAAAACGTGACTTAGTTGTGCATATGAGAATTTTAAAATAACTGTTAATCTCCTGACACTCAAATATCACATACTGGTGTGATTGTGCTAACAGTTAACACACTGTCTGAGGTTAGAAAAATGCTGGGACTCGACACTGTAAAAGTTGTGGGCAAATATGGTCAATACATCCGAGCATACATCATGAATTTGAATAAATATACCTGAAAACAGATAGTTTGAGTTGCGATCTCCTAACCAGCAACTACTTGCGCTTTTATGTTTTTATCATGACTACCTTCTTTTATAGCTTTTCTACTGGTTGAGCTTAAGAAAAATAACCCTGTGCTTGCTATTCAATATTGGGAACATATACAAGACAGAAGATGAATTTCGGTGTCCTGCGCCTTCTGGTTAAATCTTCTTTTCCACTATTAGGAACCTTTACAGCCAAATGATTGAATTACTTCAAAAGAAACTTTTTCTCCACCCAAATTCTTCTCGGGAAACTGGGATATATCTGTCAGTCAACGATATGACTGATAACTAAACCAGTGATCATCTTTTGATGACCACATGCATGGACTGAACTGGATGTATGAGAAACAACCAGGTATGACACAGTGACTCAGACTTCAACAGCGCTGATTTCTGAACCGTATGTTAGCCTATTTTGAGACTACACTAGAAGAACAATAAAAGGCTGGCAGTTGCTCTATGGACAGAACACAGAAGTACTCTATGTCTCTCTCGTCTCCAATCAGCAGGCATACTGATATTTTTCTGTCACTTTTTAGCAATATGTACATCTATGTATCCCTCTAAAGTCCTGGTTCGAGGAAGGAAAAACAGAGACAATTTGAACTACATTCTAAGGTTTAAAACAAAGTTAGAAATTGTATCCTTCTAAGGAAAAGGATGAAACAGCTTGCGTAACCCTAAAAGAACCTTTGATTCCTACAAATTAAACAAACAGACAAGTATCACTGGCAAAGTAAAATTGTAGAAAATTGGCCAAGAAATGGTTTATCCTGCTCGTATCAAAAGCAAAAGTCGAGGTCGAGGATGATTATGGTAACAATTGCACAGATTGAATATCTTTATGCATTAGTCGTAAAAACAACACACCACCTTTTGGAAATCAGAAAATGATCGAAATGACAAATTTTCTACTTATTATGGCAATTTGATATCGTCTTGTTATCCATGTGTTATAAGGCAATAGAAAGGCAACCGTCCGAGTAGTGAGTATGTTGTGAAAGTGTGTTATGTGAAATAAAACATTAAGAACGACCATGGTCAGGATAACAGTAATGTGCACATGAAATTAGTTTGTAACTCTAGTAATTAGGGCGCAGCACATAACACTTTTCCAATGTAAAAGGGAAATGCAGTTGTTAACTTTACTATATCATTTCCATATATCTCCTTCACTAAAAGCGGAAAAAGTAAGGTTGCCATTTATGTTGGGAACCTACAGTTTACACTTTGAACTTGAAGCAGTTAAAAATATTGTCTATGAATGATGGTTTAATTTATCTGTTCCTTGCAACTGATGAAGTGTAGGTAAAGAGGCGGCAACAAATAATCAAATTATTGCATCGCACACAGGATAGATCAACAACACCGGAACGAGAAATCGTATTAGCCTGATAAACCATCTTAATTTTATACTGAAGTACCTTGTAGCAAAAAGGTAGTCTCATGCTCAGCACTAACAAACTATTTTAAAATGTAATTTGCTACGAGAAGATACAGAAACTACCTTCAGTAACTGCCAATTATAACAAGCAATTGGTTACTGTCAAGCGCTTGAGGCAGAAAAAGAGCCCCCAGAACACTTGACTCAAAGAATGTAGGGTGGTAACTACATCTTCCATGTATCATCTGGACAGAACATATACATCTCTGTTTTCCATCAGTCATAGAGAATCAGAAGCTGAGCCAAAAGTCCCACGTTCACATTGCCGAACAAACAGAAACAGAGTACCACTAATAGATCCCTTAAGTGCACTGCATAACCTTCTTGGTGCCTATATTAGCAGAATGATAATTTAGCAATTGTAAAGATTTAAGAGGGGAAAGAGATACTCTAAGCAATGACAGTACAAACCAGATGCCAGCGCTTGCTTAGTGGAGATGCAGAAACTTGGATCTCATCTATGTCAGGTAAAGGGGGTGACCGGAAGCAAAACACCTTTCTTTTGAGGTCATCCCTACCACTTGATCGTATGTAAGAGCCCCTGGTTGTGTTTCCATCCTTCCATACATCCTTCAAGAAAAATAAGATTGGTTTCTTGCACAAAGACTTTTGAACATCCCTAGTGTCAAAATCGAATTCGTTTCTCTGACTCATCCTATTATAAGCAATGTAAGTCCGTTCCGATCGCTCCAATTCGCGAGGAAGAAGAACATTGGGGTATACTTCAACAGCATAGCCCAACGAGATAGCAAATGTAAGCTTTTGGCTTTGATCGTAACAAATTGAACGCTGCAGGAAGCTCATGGGTTCCATTTTCATAGCCTTAGTAAAGAGCTCCAAACTCTCAAGAGAGCTCAGTCCTGGGTATATGGGATCCACAAACTCCGCATGGTGGATACTGATGAAAGGAGCAATTGGATGAGTCGCCAATAAACCATGAGCATTGCCTCTGATATCCCACTGATATATGATATAAGGAAAAAAACAACATTAGAAGGATGAATGGATTTATCAGAACATATACTCCATTAATAAAGCAGAAATCAATCTAATTTTTCAGGATGGTTGTAGAAAACAAAACATCTTTTAATAATAAGCTATTATGATTCTGAAACACACGCACTGCCTAGTTGACACTTGGCAGAGGGGCATTGAGAGACAGGACTGTAAAATAACCAAGCAAACTCTGGCAAAAATGTCCAGGGTCCAGAAAAGTGTCCAAACAAACGTAACATTCAAGTCCTACCAAAGTTCCTTTCACTATCATAACCACTCTGGCAACACCCTACTTTTGTTCATGCATTCCAATCAACCCAGCTAAGATGGCACGACAGTAGAAAGTATCACATTGCTTTCTGACATAACGAATCAAGCATGACAGATATAGTAAAGCTTGAAATGATGCATCAGCTTAGGTATCCAGGATCTAAACCGTGCTTCACATTGGGATTGAGTCGTCAAGGCTTCATACTACTCGTTAATGGAATGAGGAAAGAAGGTACATTCCTCGAATTATTTTCATGTCTTGGCTGAGAGCTAGTTCATGAGCAGATCCCATATAGCACAACAGGTTAAGCACTCCAATTGCTTGATGAGACACGGCCACCAACAATTTGATAAGATCCCACAAATGGAATACTAACCGGATCAGAGCTGTAAGCATCAGGTTTATGATTCAATGCCCGCAAATGTTGAAGAATAAGCTAGATACCTGGTGAAATCCATACTCGCGGGATAGGGGCACGCCGAGCTCTGTAATGCAGGCATGGAGGCGGTCGTCGCTTCCATACAGCCTGGGGTACCTCTCGATGCACACGTCGAGCGTCCGCGCGAGCGCGGCGGCGAGGGGGAAGCTGAGCGCGACGCCGCCGCCTCCGAACGCCATGCTGTGGCTGAAGTAAGTGTTCGCGGAGTGGCTCTCTGACGGCGCCCCGACGTACACCATCTCCCTCCAATCGTACTTGCCGAGCACGGCGACCAGGTTGTCCGCGCACAGCACGGTGTCGTCGTCGACGAGCACGACCCACCGCGCGCCCACGCCGCCGACGAGCCGCACAGCCTCGGTCGCAATGCGCGCGATCCGGAGGCCCGACGGGTGGCCCGTGGGATTCGTGTACCTGAACCGCGAGGTATCCTCGGACACCCGGATCAGCGGGAGGGAGCCCTCCCAGGGGGCGCTGGGCCCCGGCGCGGCGGGCGCACCCGCGTCGAGCCAGACGTGGCCGCGCATCGCGGTTGGGTCCCACCACAGGCGGACGTACTCGCGGCGGCGCGGCCAGAGGTGCGCGGAGCCCGCGATGCCGAAGACGATGTGTCCGAGCGCGAGCGGCGAGGCCGCGTCGGGGTCAGCGACCACCGCCGCATCCGACAGCCCGGAGCGCGCGGCGACGGGTGTGGCCCCCTGGGACGGGTAGAGCACGAGGAGGAGCCAGAGCGCGGTGGCGAGGAACACCGAGAGCAGCGCCAGCAGCGCGGCGGCTAGCGGGCAGTGCCGCGGCGGGAGGAGCGCGAGCGGCGGGGGCGGCGGCGAGGAGGCGGCGTGGTGAGGCTTGGGCATTGGGCTCGGTGGTGGACGACGCCGCCGCCGATGGCCACGGACATTTGAATGCTACCACTGCACGGCAGGCCGCTGACACGCAGGTTCGGGCCCTGCTTGCATGCGGGCTCGGGTACTATGCGCACTATGCGCGCCCGTCCAATTCAAGTCTGGAAAAGCATGAAGCGATTATAAATTTAAACCGTTTCATTTGTGGCTTGTTCTAAACTGATATAAATATATTAAAAATAATAAAACTGAAAGTCACATAGATAGTTATGCTAGATAAAATTGATGGCAGATTGTTTCAATTGTAATGACGGTAAAATGGAGCTGCACTTATGTACTGCATCTATTTTAACATCATACAGACTCCAGCAATGCAATCAAAAGCTTACTTTAAATGAGTGTTCCCTTTGCAAGACACAATTGAGAATGGCACGAATCGTTGACTATCTCTGCAATTCGCACCAAATGTATCTAGAAAAAAAGACAAAATATCCAAAGTGATTAGAGAGAACATATTTTTAGTATAAAGAAAGTCAAAATTGATTTTGTCCAATATAGCATGTTTCAGAGAAGAGAAGGGTATATTGCTTAGGAGCAATGAATTAAATTCCTTTAAGTTTGCAATCTGCCTGCTGACACTGGAATAAATCAAAAGAATGAAAGGGAACACCTTCAACATCAGTAATGGCAATAGCTATTGTCTGAGGGTGAACTCCTTAAGTGGAGATTCGGAGGGACCCCTTTGAGATTCGGCCAGAGGATAATTCTGAATCCGCTACGTAGGTGAAATAAATGGGAGTAAATGAGATGCAGGTGGAATGGAACGATCAGATGCAGGAAGTAGTAAATGCTCAGGAGATTTTTAGACATGTTCGGGCCGCACTGAGCGTAACACTCTACTTCTATGTGTATGCTATAAATGCTCTGAGAATGTCTCTTTAAGTATCTGCTGAGTTACAAGAATATTTGTCTAGTCTAGAGCTTCGTGCTCCTTGTTCTTCGGCTGATCTATGCTTCGGAGTTCGTTCTCTGTTGTCTTTAGCTTGAACTTAGCCATCTTTCTTCGGGGAGCCCGCCCCGCTTATATATCCGCTGGGGCGGTAGCGTGCCCAGAAAGGATGGCACGAGTTTCAAGGTGTCATAAATAGAAAGCAACTATCATGGGCTGCTGCGCGAGGTGACGGGGATGGTTGAAAACGCGTCCCCGTCCGGTCTTGTTCGTCATCATAACACTTTTCAACGGGCGCCGCAGGGAGGGCCCACCGGGCAGCCACCAAGCAGCCCGGCGTGTCCGCCCGGTCAGAGCAGGTCTGACACAGCAGGGCAGCATGCGGGGCGTCTCGAGCTCTGCGACGTTATCCCGAGGCGCGCCGGGTGACGCACGATGGGACCCGTGCATTAAATGTCCCCACACCTCCCCACCAGGCCCTGGCAGGGGCTGACAGCAAGCGTGGGGGGGCAGTTGGAAGTGACAGGCCACGCGCCCACTTAAATGCAGCATCGGGCCTCTCACCAGTTGACACCTCACCGCTGGGCCTCTGTGGGAACCACCGGCGAAGGATTTCTCAGGCCCTCGGGGAACTGAGTGCTCGGGGGCCACTGTTCACGGCCCCGAGCACTTTCTCCTGGAACTGGCTGATCGGGTCCTCGGGGAACTGAGTGCTAGGGGCTACTGTTCATAGCCCCGAGCACTCTCTCTCTCAGAACTGACTGTTTGGGTCCTCGGGGAACTGAGTGCTCGGGGGCCGCGAGGGCACTCTCTCCCGGAACTTGACTTTTCTTATCATCGGGGAACTTGGGTGCTCGGGGGCCACTGTTCGCAGCCCCGAGCACTCTCTTCCCGGCACTTGATCTTCTCGGGTCATCGGGGAACCCGGGCACTCGGGGACCACCGTTCGTGGCCCTGAGCACCCTCTCCCGGGACTTGGTCTTCTCGGACCTCGGGGAGATAACCCCCGAGGGAGGGCGCCACGTGGCACTCTGCTGTTCTGGCCTCGGGACTCGGGGACCCCCAGTTCCTGTGTCACCGACAGCTATCTTTTGAAACAGCTAGTGTTAGTAATCACGAAGAAAACATAGAAGGCAAGAGTCCCTACCAAGGAAAATCATCCCAGAGAGAGAGATTGCAAAGTGCAAACATCAAAAGGGAAGATTCTACAGAGCAAAAACAGCAAGTGCGTGAATCGATCCAAGTCCGGATGGATCAGTTCTCCACCCCACGCCAGTGTCGTTCAAGGGGAAGAGGACACCGACGGGAGAAGGAAGAGAGGCGCAGTTGCGGTGCAACCGTACCTGGAGATAGATGTGCCAAAGCGGCTATAGCATACATAATTTTTCAATAGGCAATAAGAACTAAATAAAAAGGAGGGAGAAAACTCCAAAGAAATGTACGAGCCATATTGCCGATGAACTTAAAGATTAAAACTTTAAATTCGCTAGGATATGACTTAATAGGCATTAAGCACTTAAGTCTATTTAATCACACTTTTAGAGGTGTATGTTCACATCAAGAGCAAACAACAGTCTCAAAGAGTGGTATCCTCCTTGTGATCTCTCTACCGTCAATGCACATGTAGTGTATAATAAGTGCATAAAAGAAAATATGAGTGCAAGCTATATGACATGTGAATGCATAACATAAAATAAATCTATCTTGTCATATTACTTCCACTTTCATGGTAAACCCATCAACATGTCTTGAGAGAAATTAGGGACAACCATCTCAAGTAAAACTCATATTCACTACTATCTTGAGAAAGTTAGACAAACACTTATCATGAATGCATCTATATGACAAGGCATCACATGACGTTTAAAGCATCTATTAAGTTCAACTCACTTCGCAAACTACAAAATGTGGCTTCATCTAGAGGTTTTATGAAGATATCCGCCAATTGATCTTCCGACCTTATACTACTAAAAGAAATATCATTTTTAGCCACATAATCTCTAAGGAAGTGATGACTGATATCAATGTGCTTTGTGCAAGAGTATTGAACATGATTGTTTGCATTTTTTATGGCACTCACATTGTCACAAAGGAGTGAAACCTTGTTTAGACGAACACCAAAGTCTAACAAGGTTTGCTTCATATAAAGGATTTGAGCGCAACATGCACCGACGGTAATGTATTCGGCATCCGCGGTGGACAAGGCTACCGAGTTTTGCTTTTTAGACGACTAAGAAACTAAGGATCACCCTAGCAAGTGGCACCCACCCGAAGTACTCTTACGTTCCACACGGCATCTGGCAAAATCCGAATCCGAGTAACCCAAGAGTAGAAAACTAGCACCTTTCGAGTACCGCAAGCCCATACTAGGTGTATACTTTAGGTATTTAAGGATTCTCTTAACCGCGCTAAGATGCGATTCCTTAGGATTAACTTAAAAGCGAGCGCACATGCATATACTAAACATAATATCGAGCCTAGATGTAGAAAGGTAAATAAGTGATCCAATTATAAAACGTAAAGCTTTTGTTCAACTGGTTTACCCGTTTCATCCAAGTCGAGATGTCCATTTGTAATCATGATTGGCTTGCAATCATCCATCTTGAACTTCTTGAGGATGCCCCTCGTATACTTTTCTTGATAGATGAATGCCCCTTCCTTTAATTGCTTGATTTGAAATCCAAGTAAGTAGTTGAGCTCGTCAATCATCGATATCTCGAACTCCCTGGACATCATGTCACTAAATTTCTTACGAAACTCTTTGTTAGTTGAACCAAATATTATATCATTAACATAAATTTGACACAAGAAAAACTCAGTATCTTGAATCCTTGATTGATGAGGAAGTCACGTAGACGTTCGTACTAAGCTCTTGAGGCTTACTTGAGTCCATAAAGTGCTTTGTGCAAGCTATATATATGATTAGGATATCTAGGATCTTCGAAACCGGGGGTTGTTCAACATAAACAAGTTCATTGATGAAGCCATTTAAGAATGCACTCTTCACATCTATTTGATAAAGATTAATGTTATAATGTGAAGCAAACTCAAGAATGATACAAATAGTCTTAATCCTTGCCACAAGAGCGAATGTTTTGTCAAAATTCAAACCTTCAACTTGTACAAATTCTTGCGCGATGAGTCTTGCCTTGTTGCGTACCACCATACTATATTCATATTGCTTGTTGCAGAAGACCCACTTAGTTTCAATTACATTCTTGTCTTAAGGTATCTCTTCAAGAATTCATACTTCATTACGGGTGAAATTATTGAGTTCTTCTTGCATAGCCATCACCCAATCTGGATCCTTAAGAGTCTCATCTACATGTGTGGGTTCTAAGCAAGAAATAAATAAGTAATGTTCACAAAATGAAGCATTTTGATGAGAGCGAGTTCGTACTCCCCTAGATGGACTTCTAATGATCAAGTCAATAGGGTGATCCTTGAAATATGTGTATGCTTTATTTATGGTTCTTAAGTTGTATCTTGCAGTGATGCAATATCTTTATCCCCCTCCTTAGGCTTGATATCCCTAATTGCCACATTCTTTATTGCATCTCTCAAGGGTTCGACACCTACATCATCACAAAAAATACCTTCTCTTTGGGAGCCATTAGATTCATTAGACTCCACATCATATGTTTCTTCAACAAGACCAGTGGCATTATTGAATACTCGATATGCTTTGAAGTTAGATGCATAACCAACCAGAAAGTTTTTATCGCAGCGTTTTTCAAATTTTCCTAGACGTTCTCTTTTCTTGAAGATAAAGCACTAACACCCGAACACCTGGAAATATGAGATATTGGATTTTCTCCCAATGAGAGGCTCGTATGGCGTCTTTTTCAATAGTCGGTGGCGGTACACTCGATTGGATGCATGACATGCCATGTTAATCGCTTCCGCTCAAAACTTTTCTGGTGTACCATACTCATCCAACATTGCTCTTACAAGAGTAATCAAGGTTTTGTTTTTTCTCTCTACCACGTCATTTTGTTGAGGGGTGTAGGTTGATGAGAACACATGCCTGATGCCTCTATCATCATACAATTCTTCAATGTATGTGTTCTTGTCACTCTGGATCTTCACAAGTGTGACATTAAATTCATTTTGAGCCTCTTTGTGAACTTCTTAAAGATTCCAATGGTCCTGCTCTTGTCATCTAGAAAGAAAGTCCAAGTGTATATTGTATAATCATCAAAAATGACAAAGTAATAAAGATTACCACCAAGACTTTTGTAAGTAGTTAGTTCTAAGAGGTCCATGTGTAGTAGCTTCAAAGGTCTTGATGTAGACATCATGGACTTGTATAGATATAAGCTTGCAACTTGCTTCCGCACTTGGCATGTGTTACACAACTTGTCCTTCTCGAATACAACATCTTTCAAACCAATTATCATTCCATTATTGAACACCTTCTTGAGTTGGCTCATTCTAATGTGTGCAAGTCGACGATACAAAAGCCAACACATAAATGTCTTGGTGAAGAGGCATGTAATTAAGCTAGCTTCATTAGAGGAGAAATCCACAAGATATATATATCCATGTCTAAATCCTTTAAAGATTAGATCATTTTGCTTTTTGCTAGTTATGATAACATGAGCATCACAAAATAAGCATGTGAAATCTAAATCACATAGTTGAGCTACGAAAAGCAAATTAAAACTAAAAGATTCAACTAAAAGAATATTAGAGATAAAAAGATCATTGTAGATTGCTATCTTACCCAAATATACCATATTTTTCTTAAAGTTATCACCAAAGGTGACTTTACCATGATCTCTCACATCATCTTCTAGTGAGGTGAACATATTTATATTGCCGGTCATATGTTGTGTGCATCCAATATCAAGCACACAATGCTTGCTACTGACTTTGTAGTTCACCTACACATATAAAATCAAGTTTTTTTTTAGTTACCCAACCAAGTTTGATACCTTTGAAGTGAGACACAAGAGCCTTAGACACCCAAATTTTCCTTAAAAACTTACCCTTAGCTTGAGTTCTAATGAATTTAGTCATGACTTTTCCACTCTTAATCTTATCCAATAGGAAATGATGTCATTAGAAGTGGACTTATATTTAAAAGGTAAAATACAAAAGAGTTTAGTAGGAATTGTACAGTCCCTTGTGTGGTGACTTGTGACTTGACAATGTTAACAATATGAACCAACTTTCTTGATGAAGTAATTCTTGATCTTCGGTGTCTTGATGACCTTTTCCACTGGGTTAGGTAAGCATCCAAGGTCTTTTTTGTTGTAGTATAATACATTTTTTATAAGAATTTTCTTGTACTTGTACTCCCCCTTAGTCAACTAGGCCACACATAAATTGAGACTTGCAATCTCATTCTCAAACTCTTGCTCCCTTGCATGCTTAGTCTTACAAGATGATATATTATCATACGAAGAGGAGCATAGTATATCAAGAAGATCATTACAAGAAATAGATGTATTGACCTTAACAACATTAATAGTAGGCAATTCATTTATGCTCGGATCAATGGCATCATAAGCTAACTCAAGTTCTTGATATTTGCATCTCAAGTCGATATGCTCAAGTTTTAACTTCTTGTTACTAGCCTCAAGAGACTTGCTAGATGTAACTAATTCATCATGTTTCTTAAGCATATTATTGTATTTAGCAAGCAACACATCATGACTAGAGCTAAGCGTAGCATTAGTATTTTCAAGAGACTTGATCTTAGCTTTTTATTTCTTAATGATAGTAGCATAGTCATTCATGAGCTTAGATAGATTATTAGAAGAAAGATCATCATCATCATTACTATCATCTTCCTCACTACTCATCTTATTGTTACCTTTTGCCATGAGATACATAGGTGGTAGAGGTAGAGGTAGATCATTATCGGTAATGGCGAGGCCCGTGAAGTTTTTGTCTTCATCATCGCTTGAATCATCACTTGAGCTTTCGCTAAAGACCAATTCACCAACAATGTAGGTCTTGCGGCCTCCACCCTTCTTGTTGAAGAGTTTCTTCTTCCTCTTATCTTGATCCTTCTTCTTGTGCTTGTCCTCACCCTCAATTGCATCAATCTTCTTAGACTTAGTTCTTATTTCTCTTGTCGGGATAAGGGCAATCATATGATATATGGCTGAAGTTATCCTAATTGTAGCACTTCTTCTTGTCTCTGCCACTGAACTTATTAAATTTCTTTAGGCAAAATTTGTTCTTCTTAGGATCATAGTTGTAGCCCTTTTTTGAAAAACTTGGAGATCATCCTTGTGGTTCTTTTTATGAGAAGAGCAAGCTTAGTGTCATCATCATCATCATCATTATCATCATCGCTTTCACTTGATGATGGGAGCTTCATCTTCTTCTTCTTGTCAACCGTATTTTTCTTGAGAACAAGATTCTTCTTGGATGAAAACTCATGATCTCTAAATAAGAACATCTCATGAGCACATATCTTTCCAACGACATCGGTGATGGTCATATTATTGATGTTCCTTTCATGAAGAAGAGAGATGATAATGTTGTATTACGGCTTAGGAAGCACCATCAAGATTCTACAAATAACGTTTCCTTGAGACAATTGAGTGAGTTCAAAAGAATTGATTTCTTCTATAAACATATTCATGTGAAAATACATATCATTGCATAACTCATTAGGAAGTATCTTGAATTGATTAAGAGCATTCATAAGTATATGATATATTTCCTCATGAATTTTCCTAGAATCCTCATGAATTTCATAAAGAGCGGTCAAATCTCATTAGCGAAATCTTTGCTCCTAACTCTAGAGAAAATCTCTTCACTAATTCCCTCAAATATAGCATTCTTTGCCTTAACATTCCACCGAACTTATTGGTTGGTAAAAGGTTGATCAAACCTAATGGAGGTGGCTAGCCAAACTTCGAGGGAAATAGTCTCAAGATAGCTCGCCATGCGAACTTTCAAATAGACGAAGTTCTTTTCCTCGAACTTTAACACACTACTTCCACTCCCTAGGGCCATTGCTCTAGGATTTTAAGCCTATCAAGAGCATGAGGCTCTAATACTAATTGAAATGATCGAATGACCCAAGAGGTAGGTGAATTGAGCAATTAAAACTTCTATCGCAATCTAGAAGAAATATCAACCTTAGCCTAGAGAAAAGAAAATGCAACTACATGATCAAGCTAGGAAAAGACAACAAAAAAGCACGCAAAGATACTAAGAAAATACGAAATTGAAGGCTTGCAAGAATGTAGATGCTCAAATTAAATTGTGAAATAGTAAAGAGATGGATAAGAGAACATCAAATTTTTTTCCCGAGGTATCAAGGAGTTGACACTCCCCCCTAGTCCTCGTTGGAGCATCCACCAAGGATATCACTCCCCTTTAAATCACCAAGACTCAAATGCTCCCTCATGATTGTCACTTCTCCATCTCCTGATTGGCGAGCATTAAACCAAGTACATAACTCGTCCCGAGGCTCCCACAAAAACTCTAAGAACTCATCAAGACACCTCTAATCACCAAAGACCGACTAAGTGTTGCCAACCACCAAGAGTAACAAGCCAATAGCTTCACTTCACCAAGATCGACCCTAGATTATAGCTAGATGTACACTTGCTACTCTTCAAGCACTAATGATGTACTTAATATTTAATTAGGGATTTGAAAATCAACTCAAGTGCTCTCTCTTAATTCTTGATAACACATACAGTGTATGAACTCTTCTGGGTCGCAAGAGAGGGAAATGAAACCAAATGAGGGGGTATTTATAAGCTAGAGATCCAAAATTAGCTATTGCCTAACCATCCACTTTTTTTTATTAGCACCGGATGATCTGGTGAGTATCATCTTACACACCGGACAATCTGATGCTTAGAAACTCCATAGATACATGTGCCAACTGTCATTAGCCGTTGATGCTTCGGCGTATTCATCCGGTGACCACTGAAGTAACACGAGTCAATTCGGTCAGAAGAACTAGACCAAAACATTCGTAGCAAACCTCTCTGCAATAATTAGTCGAGTGATGTCATCTTTGCCCACATTAGACCATACGATGAGTGAAACCTCTTTTGAACCTCTCTACAACATTGCTCCAGTGCATTTGTCTGGTGAACATAACATAAACACTAGATTATCCGGTGAGTAAAGTTTTATTTTTCTGTATTTGGAATTTGCCTCTGCAAGAAATAGTCCAGTGATCCTCTCTTTCCATCACCGAATAATCCGATGAACTCAAATTCATTTTCCCTTAAAAATTTTGCTTCCGCTAAAAATAGTCCGGCTCACTCATCACTCCAACATCGGACCATTTAGTGAAACACTTCGAGAACTTTTGAACACGTGTCGCGAAAAAAGCTTCCGGTGATTTCACTAGTTAGACACCGGATCATCCTATGCATTAAGTTATCTTCTGTCACACGGTGACGTAGTCTAACGAGCAAGCCATCTTTAACAGGCTCCAGTACCAAGCCCAAGCCTGACCCAACTGGAAAGCTCCATCCGGGCCAAGCCACCCATTCACAAGAGTAGCGACACACTCACTTCGAGCCCACCCATGGGTATTTTTATTTTTTAAATCTAAAAATTTAAATATATGCACCTATTTTGAAATTTTACAAATTTATATTCATTGCATAGGTTGTGCCAATGACTTTTCAACGGATGACATGCGTATAGTTTTGCAAACTTCCAATACGAACGATACATTTGCAATTTTTTGATTAAAAAATATAAAAATAATCCACCGTATAACAGGAGTATAGATTTGCAAATTTTAAAATGTACACATATATTTACAATTTTGGATTTAAAAATAAAATAAAATAATTCCACGCCAGTGCTTCACCCACAGGCCACAGTCACCGACGAGTGGGCCCGCTGGGGCCACAGAGCGCCACCCTTTCATGCCCTGTTCGTGGAAGATACGCTACGTGCCATAATTAGGACGAAAGGGACATGATTAGCGGTTAATTAATCACACTAATTAAGCAAATAAAAAAATAAACTAAGGCAAAGCAAACCCCACTGTATCGTTGCCGTGCTGTCTGGTCTCCATTAATAATTTTTTTCCCGTCTCCTCCTCGCCTCGTCTCTTCCTCCTCGAGCGGCTAGCCGCCTCCTCTGCCTCTCCTCCGTCAGCTCCGACCACCACGACGCTGCGAGCGAGCTGGGGTTTGGCTTCCCGTGCCGATCGAGCGCGGTGGCTCGGTGGGTTCGGTCGCCGCGGCGGGGGTGTCTCGGTTCGGCTCGGCTCGGCGTCCGGTTCGATCCGAATTGGTGAGCGCCCCAACTTGCCTGGTTTGGATGTTTGGGCTCGGGTTGGGCTCATGAGCGTCGTGCGTTTTCGCGGAATTGCTGCGGATTTTTGTTCTGGTGGATTTCGGATTCGTTGTTTCGCGGGACGGGATTGGGTTGGCGTTCTGTGGTCGCCAGCCACAGTGGTAGTGCTTACATTTCGGCCTGTTTGTCTGAATCGTTTGGAATTAGGATTCTGTTTTGGTAGAATTGTGTGATTCCACGTGTTGCTCGCGTAGCAGTCTGGTATTCGGATGGGTGCTGATACTGCAATTTAGGTGTTCGAGTTAGTCGTTTGAATTTTGGATAAGGCGACCTCGTTCTGTGGTTGACCTAAATTACGGGTTTGGATATATTATTATATTGCAAATGTTACGAGTTCATTTGTGTGTGATCGAATTGGGAGAAATATTAAACTAGCTTTGTTTCAGAAGTTAGAATAAGGAGGTTTTCAGTTTTAGTTGAGTTGGTGATATGGCTACCGCTTCTGCTGTGGGTAAAAATAGACCCTTTTGATGCAAAAGGGCAAAATAGACCCTTTTGTTATTGCACGAGATTTTCGACTCAAGCTGTTAGTTTTTCTTATAGTTTCAGTGTTTCACTGAAGAGGATATTTTTTGTAGTACTTGTGATTCTGGAGCGATAGGAATTAGATTTTTGCTGCGTGATTGATTGATCGGAGCAAGTTTATCTTTCTTGTAGTTGTACCAAAGTTGTCAGCGACACTCCTAAAGGTTAAACGGGGTACACCATGTACTGTTTGTTAGGAGTTGCTTGGTACCTTCCAATATGAAACCTTTGCCTTCTGATTTCTGAAGTTGGGTAGAAGAAGTTTTTCGCTTTTGATATTTTTCAAGAGCCAGCTTGTGTTGTACCTGACATGTTTCTATAAGGTTGATTTGTAATGTTTTTGTTAGTCACCATCCATTGGTTAGAGATCCTTAGAAGCATTGCCAAAATTCTTTCTGAGTTTCTGTCTTCCCTTTCAAGAGAGTGGACATGTTATATATTGTTTGTGTATAATTTGTTGTTCATGACTTTTAAGCTGGATGAGGGTAGAAATCAGCTTTCAGGGCTAATCAGGAGCATATGATGCCACAGGATAGTTGTTTAACAAAATGAAAGATATTAGTCAGTTAGATTACATTGTATAACATTTGGTTTAATAGTATAGAAGGTACCATTTTTATCAAGTTGATATTCAGTTACATTTTGCAGGCTCAGTCACGAGTGGTCTCTCATGAGCTTCTGGGAGTGATGCTCTATTGCTATAAGTTTTTTTCCGGATGTTGTTCATGTACTGGATTTACCCTTAGAAGACTGAGATGCAGAATTCTGACCATCACGAGCAGAATCTTACTTCACCAAGAGGCCTAATCCATAAATTGCTTCGTCGTACAAATAGCAGGCGTTCTCCCACTGCAGCGGAGCAACAACCTTCTCCTGTATTTCCAGAAACAAGCAACTCAATATTTTTAAAGCAAAAGGATGCTGATGATACCATCAAGAATCCAGAAAAGGCAAGCACACATAGTATCAGAAACGAAGATGAGAAGTCTGATTTGTTAGGATACGAGATTTATTCTGGGAAGCTTACATTAGATAACAAATCTAGAAGTGCTTCAAGTGAACTGTCTGAACCCGGGTCTAGTATCAACTGCTTTGATGTTAGGCTCAGCACTGAAGCCCTTATATGGGGTTCTAACATCCTTAAACTTGAGGACATTATATCTGTAAGTTGTTAGCTCATTGACTTGCGTAACTTGCATCAATATGTTTCTCAGTTCCACTGCGAATCCAGAACATTTGGGATCACTTCTAAGATCTATCAAAATAATCTTACAGGTATCATATAATTCTGGTCTCCGGCATTTCATTGTGCATGCATGCCCTGTTGAAAAAAGATCCAGTGGACTTTCCTGCTTTATGAAGCCTCGAAGAACCCAAAAGGATTTACGGTTCCTATCCACTTCTCCACATGAAGCCTTTCGGTGGGTTAATGGTTTTGCAGATCAGCAATGCTATGTAAACCTGTTGCCTCACCCCATGGCGTCTAGCAAGAAGCATTCTTCTGAACTCATTCCATTTGATGCCATATTTGATCCTTATGTTAAATGTCGGTCTCCACCAAAGATACTTGTCATCTTGAATCCTCGATCTGGACATGGTAGATCTAGCAAAGTTTTCCATGGGAAAGTGGAACCCATATTTAAGGTATGTCTAGCTGAGTAGAAGCATGTATCTTATCTCAAGGTCACATATATGTTGTCTATCGCTTCTACTAGGAGATTAACAAAGAGAATCTTATTCAACTTAGGGGCCATTTGGCACGGATCCAGATCCTGGATTTACTCAACCAAATACCCCCAATCCACCCACAGTTCCAGATCCTGGATTTCATGGAGCTGGTCAGATCCTGGATTTTTATTTTTGTCCAAAATAAAAACAAGATGACTCATAAATACCCCCAATCACCAGCTCCATGAAATCCAGGATCTGGAATTGTGAGTGCATTGGGGGGTACAAAATAAAAACAAGATGACTCACAAATACCCCCAATCACCAGCTCCATGAAATCCAGGATCTGGAATTGTGGGTGGATTGGGGGTATTTGGTTGATTGGGGGTATCTGGTTGAGTCATCTGGTTTTTATTTTGGACAAAGAATAAATGTTTAAATCACTTCATTATATTATACAAACTCCAGATCCAGCATGGCTCTCGGATCTAGAGTTGTGCCAAACGGGATCTTATTATCATGCTTTGGAAGATCAAATGTAGTAGGGTCTCTCGTGTTCAAAGATGGATGTTAGGATAATCTTCACTTAACTTAAAATTTGTTGCTTTGCCTTTGTCTCATGTTCCCTTGATTACCATTTATGCTGCTCGTATTAAGATATCTGTTTAACTGATGAAATAGTTATTACAAACTAACAAGCAGACTAACATTGCCTAGTCAAATACAAATGTTAACAGTGTGATACTAAAATCACATAGGTTGATGATGAATCATGTATAATTCATTGGTCCAGCCTGCTTAGAGCATTAAATATGATTACATTTTTGTAGTAGACAATATCAACTTGGTTCATTATCTTACTGATGGTTTGGAAAGCTGGAAGAGTGAAGAAAGGTTCTTTATCCCCGGAGATGAGCTTCTATATGTATAAATTCGAGTTGGCCTTGTGTTGTACTTTAGAAGTACCAGTATAGCATTTATTGGCTGAAAAAAAAACCCATGTCATCCATATCTTGCCAGGACTTATTATAAAAGCTTCTCTGTCTCTAGAGTTATGTAGAGTTGGCAAGGTGTGCTAGTTGTTATTGTCCATATGTTTAGGGCAACATAGCTGAAGTTTTAGGAATTTGATATTGCTCCATGCTCCTTTTAGTTCTATTCATGTAGTATATTGTTTAGCTATGCTTTTCCTGCAGCAGGAATTTCTGCTGGTCCTTATCTCCTTTGTTCAAGATTGTATTGGAAACATCCTATTAGACATCCTATTAGATCAGGGTGTCTAAATGAATCAAGACCTTGATGTCATTATGTAATTGTGTGCGATTCAAGTCTACTCAGCACTTGTTATATGTTTCGATAGTATCCTCTCTGCTAACTTAGTGTCTTTTTCCTGCTTCATGTCTGTCGTGCCTTTTAGGTATACTTCACATGTAGTGTCAGTCATAAAATGCTGATTTTCTTTCAGAGGAATGCTGAAGTTATTAGCCTTTTCTGTATAATCGTTGACAACTGAAAGTAAGTTCACTTGTATAAAAAAATTATATATAATCATGCTTGTTAACGCATAGTCATATACTGTCTGTTTTCAATATCCCAGGTGCTTAGGTATGGTTTAATAATTAGTGCTAGCGACAGCTTGCAGGTTTCAAGATGGACGTGGTTAAAACAACACATGCTGGTCATGCAAAATCTCTTGTATCAACTATTGATTTTAGTACCTGTCCAGATGGTACATAACATTTCACATTCTTACTTGAGCTGTTCATTGATCATCTGACTCACTTTTTACCTGTATGTGCTAGGCATTGTATGTGTGGGTGGCGATGGAATTGTAAATGAGGTTAGTTTTTATCAGTTTCGTTCATGCATATATTCCTTTTTGTTCATCTCTATGAGTCTTTTCTTTGCTTTAGTGTATTTGATAACAAGTAAAATGCACCAGCGGTCCAAACTTGTCCCGCGGTGTCATCTAGGTCCCCAAACTCTTAAAATACAGATTTGGGTCTCTAAACTTGTTAAGTATGCCACGCGAGGTCCAAATCACCCTAGTCAGCATATACCTGCCTATGTAGCACGCCGTCAGTTGGATCGGGACCGCGCGTTCATGCTGATTTTGGGTGATTTGTGCCACTCATGGCACACTTGACAATTTTAAAAACCCAAATATGCATTTTAAGAGTTTATGGACCTAGATGACATCACGGGACAAGTTCAAGGACCGAAGGTGTATTTTACTCCTTGATAACCTACTAGAAAAATGTAATCTTAATGACAGACTTATCCATCCTGATTTCTGACATTGCCTCAGTTCATACAAATTTCAGTTTTTATAATAATACCATCAATACTAAGAAAATTTCCTTTGCACCTTTATTCTCTAACAAACCTTGTAGCTCCCCAACTTGACCTACTCCATTGGGAACTACTTGTTTCCAAGCTTGTATTCTAATGTCTGGTCCGATTGGAGGTGGCCCATGTGTCTCAAGTAGACTAGTGGTAGAGGAATAGACTTACATTGAATGTTAAACTTTAAACGTTTAAAATGAGCAGTGCTAGCATATAATGCCTTTTAGGTATTGGCCCAAACATAGTTCTTCCGGGTTAACCCTTTTATGTGAAGCAAAGACAAAAGCATAAGGAGGTCATTATGTGTGCGTGGGACTGTCCCATGTGGGGCTGGACTTTGAGAGTATTTGGGACCTTGGGGATCTTTCTTGAGATTTTTCGAGCCTTGCTTCAGGGGGAACTTATGTAGGGACACAATAATAGAATTGCAAACATCATATATCATTTCTCATGCCAAGTTTTTGGATTTCTAAAAATCCATAGAAGTTTTAAATTATTCTCTACCATATTGCTTAATGTGCTTAGATTTTTAAGGGACCTATATGTTTTCTACTGTCATACCTTGTGTGTTGCCATGCCATTTAGGTCCTTCTATGTTTGCTACTTTTCTGAAGTCATCCTCTCCTTGCATACTATAGAAATGGTTATTCTCATGTCAACTGCAGGTTCTGATGCAGTAATCAACTCATTTTGTAGGTTCTCAACGGTCTTCTGTGCAGAGATGATCAAAATGTGGCTGTCTCCATTCCAATCGGTATAATACCTGCTGGGTCTGATAACTCACTTGTTTGGACAGTCTTGGGTGTTAAGGATCCAATTTCTGCAGCATTGTCGATTGTCAGGGTAATGAACTTTTTTTTTTGTTCCTCTCTACTTCATCTTCTGTATAAGTCTTACAATCCTCGTATTTACATGTAACTTATTGTCATTGCATTTAAAAGACCCTAAAATGCTATTATCATTCTGGGTAAGGTTCATGTGTTCTTAATCACAACTGACATATTTGGTGATTCATTTTCCTGCAGTAAAAAGTTCAATTGTGAATTAGGTTGAGCTAAATGTTGAACTTGTAGTTAATGGTGCCTTAGCATTACAAAGAGACAAACATTTATAACATCTCACCAGTGCTCTGCCTCTTTATTTCTTGAAGCCATCCTATTGGTTCACTTCCCTGTTGCACATTCACTCCAAATCTACATGACTACATAATGTCCTACTGTTGATGCACTCTTATCATCTTTTTCTTTTTTCTCAGCATTTTTATATTGAACGAGCTAACCCCTCTACATGGCCAAATCTTCTGCATCTCCAAGTTACCGCCTTGTCATTACTCATTAAGCTGCTCTCTCTTGTCTCTGCCCTTCATGCACTTGGCCCCCGCAATGCTACCCTGCTCATGATGTCAACCTACTGCATATCGCTATGTCATATTCCAACAATTGTGCATTGCCATCTTGCAGTCAGTAGCACTCTATGTTTCTTCACATTAGTTGCCTGCTAGTTGGGTTGCCCTGTGGTCTTGACTTTGGATAGCGTAGCTAAATTTGTCTTCTGTAGCTCTATCCTTTGCTGACACATTGTTTCTCCAGTGCTCTGAGGCATTGCCTAGTCGGGTGGTTAGAACTTTGTTATTTCGTGCAAGACTTCAGTCACTCAGTTTCAGCAAGTTGCGTAGCCTTGCTATTGTGTCACTTTAAGAGTCAAACATGCCTGCCTTTATTGTGATCGCTGCTATTTGAGCAGCTGTGTATACTCACCATGTTACGAGAGTATTGGAAGGACGTATCAATTGTTTCCATTTGAAGCGTTCTTTTGCTCTGTTAATAGTTACCATACAAGATTGAAAAATAGTTGATGAAGCTATGGTATGTCTAAAAATAAAGCGATATGTCAAGTTTACCGTATTTGTGATTGCATAGTTTGATCAATAGGTGCTCCCCAGTACTTATTTCAAGTTTTACTTTTGACATTTTGATGTGGATACTAATAAGTATTGAGCTTGAAATTTGATTGCCAGTCACTATTTATTTTGGTTCTATGTAAACATTTCGTTAAATCAATTGTTGTTTGCAGGGAGGTCTTACACCTATTGATGTTTTTGCTGTTGAATGGATTCAAAGTGGGACTGTCCATTTTGGCACAACCGTCTCATATTTTGGTTTCGTTAGCGATGGTAACATAATTAATACTTCAGACCATTTCCTTGTTTTTCTGTAAATTAGCTTCTTGTATTAAGCTGTAGGTGATTTTTTGCTTTTTTGTAAACAACAAAAGTGACGTTCCATCTATCTGTTGCAGTTCTTGAACTCTCAGAGAAATATCAGAAGCGCTGTGGTCCTCTCCGTTACTTCGTAGCTGGTTTTCTTAAATTCCTGTGTTTGCCAAAGTACAGCTTTGAATTGGAGTATCTTCCAATGTCAGATGTAGATGGTGCTGAGCATAAAATCGTGGATGAACAAGAAAAGGCTGATGCGTCAGATCTCTATGATGATGTAGCTCGAAGATCTAGAGCAGAATGTTTACCACGTGCCTCAAGTTTATCTAGCATTGATTCAATCATGTCTGCAGGCATAATGTCTGGGGGAGAGCTGGAGCTTTGTAGTCCACACGCAAATAACGAACCCTCCGAACTTGTTCGTGCGCTTGACTCGAAATCAAAACGCCTATCATTAGGGAGAGCAAGTACTTTGGAAGAACCAGAAGAGGTGCTCCATCCTCAGGCTCATGTTTCATCTATTCCCAGCTGGTGTAGATCCAAATCAAAATCAAGGACAGAAAAGGCATGGCCAAGCTTGACTGCTACAAATGATACAAAATCTTCTAGGGGTAACACAATACATGACAAAGAGGACACATCGTCCACAGTTTCAGATCCTGGACCTGCGTGGGATTCAGGACCGAAGTGGGACGCAGAACCTAAATGGGATAATCAACCTAACTGGGAACCTGAGACTCCAATTGAGCTACATAGTCCTTCAGAGGACATTGAGCTCGGTCTGACTAAGGAGCTAGTACCAAGCTTAGATGAAAGATGGATAGTTAGGAAAGGGCGCTATCTTGGTGTACTGGTATGCAACCATTCATGCAAGACTGTGCAGAGTTTGAGCTCTCAGGTTGTTGCTCCCAAGGCTGAATATGATGACAATTGTTTGGACCTGCTGTTGGTTGGTGGAAGTGGGAGACTGAGATTACTGAGATTTTTGTTGCTTTTACAGTTTGGAAAGCATATATCTCTTCCACATGTAGAATATGTGAAGGTATGCTATGGCTTCTTCTCTTGGTCAAGTATTCAATTTTACCTTTTTTCTTCCATTCATTTTAGGACAGTGTTGTTTCGATCCTGGCTTGCTGCATATCATGTAGTTTTTGACACTCATATAGTCATATTATTCTATAATTACACTCTTGGAGTTTACTCCATGACATAGTACAAGGCAAGGTGTGTAATGAATTTATTTATCTTCCCATGTTCTCCATTGTTCCAGAACCATTTGATGATACCTTACATGAAAAAACAAGACAGATTTAGAAATCCTGAATTATCACATCCTTCTCTGGATATTTCCACGGTTAATGATCTTTGTATTCTTCATTCTTCCAGAAGTTTTCATGCGAAGTTTTTAAATTCCGTAGTTTGCTGCTGTGCTAAATTTCAGGTAAAATCTGTGAGGCTGAAGGCTGGCCCAAATACACATGACGGATGTGGTATTGATGGTGAACTACTCCATGTCAAGGGACAAGTTCACTGTAGTTTGCTGCCTCAACAATGTCGATTGATCGGCAGGCCAGCCAAAAAACCTGTACAGTAGCTGTAAATACATTATTCTACTGTGTGCCCAGAATCTTGCACCTGTACAAGCGGTGAACTGTGGAATTTTCGTCTGCATCCAGCCATCCACACATCCATAATCAGTCAGAAGTCAGAACAGCCTTGCTGACACTCACCTTCTGCTTTCTGCGTCGGGTGTGTGATATTTATCCAGATGTAAAGCTAAAGCCTACGTCGACAGCAGCATGTTGTGCACCTCTTGGTTTCACCTTTTCTTTTGTCCATATCTAATACATCTACTATAGAGCCACACTGGTCAGTGTGCTTTGGGTCCAGAACATAGTGCACACCCCGGGTATGTGCGGTTGTTTGGAGGTCACTGATGCCAGCCACTTGATGCTCATTAGTCATTACCCCCATAAAAGGGACAACACCACAATGCTGTGTCCTTGATCAACTTGTAGTGTCAGCGAAGTGCGAATAAGACTATATTGCCCTGTTGGATTCCCGGTGCAGTGTAGGATTTCAACAGAAAAGGACGGACGATATTTGTGGCAGTCGTGCCTCTTTCATGAGTGTAACTCTTGTTCCTTGTGATGTATGAGTTGTAAATTGCAAACTTGTCAGCCATACGAGTTGGAATTTCTGAGATGTTTTGTTCTCTGTTGGGGAATAAGCAGCATAGTTTCGAGGGGGCCTCCTTTGTATGCCGGCAGGCAATGCTTATCTTGTACGAGAAATTCTGACTAGAACTAGATTGGTGACTCTGAAAGTCTTTTTTGCAACAATGTGGTCCCAAGGAACAGGATAATGTTTCCTTTATTTCGCTCTGGAGAATCATAATCATAAAGTACATAAGTGAGCACTCTCCAGACGGATAGTTGGAACTTGGAAAGTAGACAACATGGTTGGTCGGACACCGCGTGCCATCAGAACCCGGAGAAGAAAATTTCTGATGTACCTGGACTGGAACTTGCGTGATTGTCTCTGTTTTCTGGGAATCACTGCAGTGAGCTCTTCTTTGAAACAGCGTTGGCTGGTTGGAACTTGATCTGTAATAAGGCTTAGTCGTCCGAATTTTTAGCCTTCATCCAGCCGCACTAGCAAATACTGTGACCATTAACCAATCTTGGAGTTGTGGGTATATTGAGAGTATTTTGTTTAAACATCTTGTATTTATTTTAGATTAAAAATAGATATTTAAATCACTTTATTTTATCCTATAAATTTTAAATTTTATATATATATGGAGCTGTGGTTATATTGAGAGTCTTTGATTTAATCATTTTATTTTTATTTTAAATTAAAAATAGATATTTAAATTATTTTATTTTACGCTATAAACTTGAAATTCTATATAAATATCGGAGCTAAAGCTCTGCTGGTAGCAGCTGTTCGTAGCGACCAGATCAGAACAAACAGAGCTTGGTATGATGAGCTCACTGCCTGCATGCTCATTTGTTTCCTCCTGCCACGCGCTGCTCCTCTCTCCTCTCCAAGAACAGCTCAGCGCTCTGGCAATGGCAGCCCCGTCCACCGCCGAGCCGCCCGGGGGGCATGCACCGCCCGCCTCGCCGGCACCCGCCGTAGTGGCACATGTCCCTGCACGCGCTGTTCGCCGCCGCGTCCCCCGGGTCGCACTGCTCCACAGGAGTCCACCCACGCCGCCGGCGCCGGCGAGAGCCACTGCAATATCACGCGAGAAAGTGAAACCACCGCGCGGCGCACGAATCAGACGTGTTCCAAATAAACAGGGTACCATGCACGCATGCTGTATCTACATGTAGAAGGTGTTAAACAAGTGCGGCTTGATCTTTCTGTGCGAACAGATATCGTACATGAGGTGTCTGTATGCAGAAAACGTTAAGAGCGTGTTTGGTTTGGCGCACCGGCGGATGTAGGCATCGGTGTATATGTTCCGCGAGCTGCGCGTTTGGATGGCGTGACGAGCTGTGCGAGGTTGCACCCGCTTGTGCAGCCATACAGTCAGCCGTTGCATCCGTGCATGTGCTGGAAATGGCCGTAGGTCATATGTAGGCCGGCCGGATGCAGCGGCCGACGGTTTGGATTCACTCGTCAGTGACAGCGAGCTCTCTCATGCAGCCTCAGATTTAATCTATCAAACACAAATTCAAATTTAATCTGCATCCGTTTATCCAACCAATCAAACACATTTTTTTTTCAGAATACGGATCCCCTCAAGCTGCTTCCCCTCATCCAAGATATACGATGCAGCTCCGAAACCTCGTACAGGCAACCAAATACACCCTAAGTGAGTAATTAGTTAACTGGACGAGCCACACGACCCGATGCAAACATATATTCACGGCGGTATAAATATACTGTGCCATTCAGGCTTATAAATAGATTGAGCTTCACTCCTAAGTCGGATCCAACAGATGCAATTAATTCGCATCTACGTGTGCAAGTGAGCTTATAAGTCATACATATTCGATCATCAATGATACAATCTTATACAAACAACTATCATAATATCAATATATCTAACTCTTTATATGACCTCAGATTCGTTCAACTAAATAGATACTCTGCTTAACCTTTTTAGATAGGTATGATGAACCAAATATTCTTATTTTCAGTAAAAACAGTTCTGCTCAACATTTTTCCTCTCTATCTATACATAGATCTATGCTCGAGACAGATAACTGGAACTTGGGATTGGTAGGACGCCGCGGGCGTTCAGAACTTCAGAGAGGTCAGGATCTATTCCACTGCAGCTTGGAGGAAGAAGTTAGCTGCCACAGGATTTCTGATGTACGTGCCAAAACTTGTCTCTGTTTTCTGGTAATCAGCGAACTGTTATTCGGAACAGGGTTCACTGATTGGAACTTGATCTAAGCTTAACGTCTCAACTTGTAGCCTTTACCCAGTCGCGCTAGCAGCAGCTAGTTAAAAAGCAAAACAATAGGCAGACAGGCAAACGAGCGAAAAGCGTCTGATGGTCATTCTTTCTCATCTCTCTCTGTTCCTCAAAGCTCAATTGTAGCAGACTGGGAGAAGGCAGAAGAATAAACAAAAGCAAATGAAATTATACCGTTTCACAACTCCATATGTGACTTACAATATATATTTATAAACAGTGAACAACAACAACTATTATTTAACACGGATTATTCCAGAACGTAAACCGAAATCGCCTCTTACGTAGCTCAACTAAAATTCGGATCAAAATCAATGAAAATAAAAATGAGCAGTATCGATACCGACACACATACCGTACGTACGACCAAGTCACTAAAAAGGAAAATGCTCTATGTACAACCATTTGCGCATGACTCTGTTAACGCCAAAAGAAGCCACCAAAATCAGTGGGCAAAGACCCAGTAGAAACCAGGCATCTACCAACCGCAGCTTGATTGCTCACTGTTTGCCTGCCGCTGCTTTTCGGCAACAGCTCGGCCAGCTAGCACTTGCAATGGCAGCCCCTGCCCCTGCCGAACCCGAGGGACACGCACCGCCCGCCGCGCCGGCACCCGCCGTAGTGGCACATGTCCATGCACGCGCTGTTCGCCGCCGCGTCCGCCGGGTCGCACTGCTCCACGGGGACGGTCACCCCGCACGGCACGCCCGACGGGTAGTCCACCCACGCCGCCCGCGTCGGCGCCGGCGCCGCGAGGAGAGCCACTGCAAAATAAAAATAAAAAATAAAAATCACACGACAACCACCGCGTGGCGCACGGGTCGATAACGTCCACCGCCGCGCGCTGCACAGTGCATGCGCTCGTGCTCGATCGTCGTACACTTACCGGTGAGCGTGGCCACGAGGACGAGGAGGACGCGCGCGTTAGGCGCCATGGCGACGGCGGCGCATGCGTCTCCGCGAGCCATTCGATCGATCTCTCTCTGCGATCTCCTACGCGATGGGAGGAGGAGGTGACAAGCTGCTGGTTTGGCGCTTGGTGTGCGTAATATAGAGGTGAGAGGTGGCGAGCAGTGGAAGTTGGAAAGCGGGTGGAACACAGCAGCAAAGCACAGTGGAGAGTGAAGTACATGTGATGTGACCCAATACGGTTTGCTGCTATGGTGGGGCAATAATATAGATAACCCAACTGTCAACTTGCATCACTAGCTCAGTAATTGGCTGCTAAATTAGGAGGCATATCTATCTAGAGTGCTTTTGCAAGATATTACTAGTTTACCGCTAGGGAAAGTTCTGGAACATAGGAATTAAAAATACAGGGATAAAAAGTACATAAATAGAAAAGGAATTCATGTGTGAAACATGAGGATTGGAAAGTAGGGGAAAATTGTAGAGGTGGTCCTTTGGATGAGTTGCAGGAATAGCATATGAAATTTCGTATGAGGGCTGCTTACATTAGCTTAATTGACATCGACAACTCTTTGATGATGGGGTAGCAGCAGCATAGATGTTGGTTCAAGAACGAAGACAACACATGCTTTACCTCGATCATACGTGTCAAAGCAATAAAAAAAAAGGTCCGGCTGGATGATAAGTTTCCTGCAGTTTTCCTTTAAAATGGTAGGCAAAGGAAAATTTCACACGCTATTCTTTTGCTCCATTCCTGTAAATCAAAGGTGTGAACAGTAACAATTCTTATAGGATCCCAATCTTAAGGTTTTTCCTGTAAACCAAAGTTGTGATTGAGCATTGGTATTGTCGTTTCGCAGTACTCTGAACTAATTTTGTGGTGTAATTTTTACCACGTGCCTTTTTTAAGTGTTCGAAGGCAGCTTACTCATTTTTCAGTCACCATCTTATGCCTTTGGATCAACATCCAACCAACTTGAATCAAGTACAGTTAACCCATTTACGACTTACCCGACCTCTCATCTTGACGTAAACAAAATCCGAATCGTAAATCGGCAAAATACTTCAGACACACGCATCCATTTGTGTAAACTTTATTACAACCATGTATTTGAATCATCGGATCCATTTATTTTTCAACCAGCATCTCAATCCTTTGGGCCAACATTCAAATAATAAATCAGCAAAACATTTCACGTACAACTCCGCCGCAACCTGTATTTAAACCATGAGATTCCGTTAGGAGCCACCATCCATCCATCCATCCAAGTGACTTCAACCATCCGACGGTCCGGAATCTCCCAAACCGTTCTAGCTATCCGACGGGCCGACATGCCGTATTTCTAAATCTGGCCTGGGCGCAACTGAACCTCGACAAGCCTCGTCAAAAAGGAGCGAAAGAATAGCGTGTGAAATTTTCCTCTGCCTACCATTTTAGAGGATAATATAACTGCAGGAAACTTAACGTCCAGCCGGACCTCTTTCTTCCTTGCTCTGACACGTATGATCGAGGCAAAGCATGTTGTCAAAAAGGCAATCATGCATGTCCCCGTTCGATCAATTCCCTGCTCGGAAGTACGCAACTCTCCAACCAACTGCCGTCTGCTCTAGGCTGTCTGATCTGATCCCCAGCTGTGAAGTGAGTGCTTCTTGTCCTCCAGGGGCTAGCTTGCTCACAGCTAGCGCGCATGCCGTAGCCATCGTCTCGTCCCCAACGGAGCTGTCGCGCTCAGCATATGGCCACTCAGTTCGCTGGTGCCGCGCAAGGCATCTTTCAGAGCGACCACCAAACCGATCAGACACTAGCGAGATGTTTTCGTGCCTAATTTGCGCTCAGTGGGCCGCGCAAGTTGCTGTAGGCCTCTATATACAATTGCAAGTTCGCAACCATGATCATTATCATCACTTAGATT
Organism: Phragmites australis; assembly: GCF_958298935.1. Lineage (NCBI taxonomy): Eukaryota > Viridiplantae > Streptophyta > Magnoliopsida > Poales > Poaceae > Phragmites > Phragmites australis. Next base: position 3,328,848 of record NC_084941.1, on the reverse strand, counting down.
AAGCTCCAATCAATATATGTAAGATCGACCGTCTCATGCATGCACGGTGCCGCCACCTTTCTGGAAAGAAAAAACGAATGAATTTGTATATATATATAAAATCGCATTGCGCTACACACGATGCGTGCATGCCTGCATGCATGTCGATGGATAAGGACCAGGGAATCGATTATCTCGATCGCATCCAGGCTGAACTGGTGGCCTGCCGGTATCTTGTGCCGATTCGATCTGCAGATCAGGCAGCATGCAATGCAGGAATTTGAAGCATGATTTCGCTTTGCGAAAAGAAGACGGGTCGAGGAAGGCGGGCACGAATGTGGCGACACCTGGTTTTTTCTAATCCCGAGTGCGACGCTATCCGATGCGCGCGGGAAAGAGCCGGGCGCATTAGCAAGGGACGATGGGAGAGATAACGCGCAAGTGGCTTTCCTTTTCGGTCGCGCGTGTTTCTTGCATGCCGAGGATAAGCGAGGAGGGGCGCCGCGGCACGAGGTGAAAGCTAAGCCGCGAGGGAGGCAGACCGTTGCACCAGCCCGCACGACCGGCGAGGCTCATTGGCCGGCAGGCGCGCGCCTAGCTAGGTCAATCGATCTGTGCTAGGGGGGGAGCACGATCATCGACACCGGCTTTTGCAGGGGCTCGGCATGTCGGGCGAGTAGGCGACGAGTGGCCGAACGCGAGCCGGGAGTTTCCTAGGGCATATCTTTCGCGCATCATTGAGCTGCAGGCACCTACGGATTTGGCTCTCCTCTCCAAGGAGGATGAGCCCGGGGCTTTGAGCGGACGCGGCATCATGCAGGCGTAGAAAGTGGCAAGTAGCAACAAGGCGGTAATGGAGTTGCGTAAAATGCACCGGCGGTAGGTCCCAAGACCTGTCTCCCACGTCCCTAAACTCTAGCTCGTAGACGAGAAAGACGAATATGGTACAGTATCATGCCCCGCATGGGGCCACATCAGCAGCCGGAGAGGGATGGGGGGTTTTAGACCTCAGATAGTACATTTGGAGAGTTTAAGGCCACCAAATTGCATTTTAAGACTTCAAAGACATGGGAGACACCCCAAACAAGTTTAGAAATTGCCGGTGCATTTTACTCAAACACTAGTGTCTCTCCTGCACCCTTCTACAGGAGGGAAAAACTCTACTAGCTCTTGCTTATGCATAGGCTATCAAAACCATTCATTTGTATTAAGATTTGTATTTAAGAGGTAGGTGAAAAAAATTCATAAAATAGGTGAGAGAATCAACGGATTAATGAATATTAGATAAAAAAATATAAACGGATAAGATAACTCGTATGTCCACACTCCAATATAAATTATATTTCCCCTTCTATACCATGCTCATCCTCCTCCAACCCAAACCACAGTCACCATGCCGCCAGATCGTCGGTGTCAGTAGTAGTGAAGGCTAGACCCTTATGTGATATTACACTTACAACTGTCCGGCAGATTGTTATTTGTTGGGGCGTCCTACAAATAGCCTCTGCCTTTATTTATTCTGTATTTTTCTATGGGCTGTCTTTCTTTTAGATTTCTGAGAGGAATCAAAACGTGTCATAGGGAACCAAACAGGTTGCAAGCCGGTTCATGGCCCCGTGGGGTAAGCTGCACCGGGCGTGTGCCCACAGGAGTCTAGATCTCCAGTTTTTCAAAATGGACATGCACAGTTGCAACATTTTGATTGAAAAAATATAAAAATAATAAATATGTGGTAGCGTCTCTTTAATGGGTCGACCGGTCCAGGAAGAGCGACATGTTTAATTTTTTTTAGCGCTAGAAGATAGCATCCTTTGCACTATAATTTGTTTCTAGAATTTTAAAGACTATTTTGATACTGTTTTGAATTTTGATAATATCTAAACTTAACATTTTTTATTTTTAAACGTGCCACCTTTCCAACATATGACAAATTTGTAAATTTTCAGAACGGAAGTATATATTTGCAAATGGAAGACGTGGGCTTCGAGCCTTGGAGAGACGCAGCCGCCAAAGAGGCCTCGTCCGCCCGCGACGTGCAAGCCGACACGGACGGCCTGGGGGCCCTCCCGCGGCCCGGAGCGGGGGCGGCAGCAGAAGCGCGGGCTGGGCGTGCACGGCTCCGTAGGCTAGGCGTGGACCGGCCCACGTCCCGGCTCGGGTCGAATAAGCTGGCCATAGCCATCACGCACTGTGACTAAGAAGCGTGCTGCAAGCAGCGCATGCAAGCGCAGAATTTGGTCACCGGAGAAGCGTGGAATACCTGAAGCACGAGCAAAGTTACACGGTACCACGTACTAGCAGGGGCGGAGCCAGACATGAGTTAACCTGGGCTTCGGCATCTCTTATCGTGCAACATTTTTTGAAGAGTGAAGAGGCCACGACACGTCGATGAGCTCCATGACAACGTCCTACATCGGATCCTCGCTACCGGTGGCGGCCTCCCTCCACTGCAACAACAGATAGTAGATCTGCCGCCATCGCTGAAGCAGCTCCTGCAGCGCCCTACTACTCCAGCCGGTCCAAAGAGCCTTGCCACAACTCTATACGTCGACTCCGAGCCTCAATCCACTCCTTTTCATGTGTTGACCTCAGCTGCACCGCATTCTTTCCTAAGTCCGATAGTCGCGTAGTGCTACATTGGGAGCTTCGTCCAACCCGGTGAGCCATCCATCGCATCCATGAATTTCTAGCTTGATCGTGCACCTCTTTGACGCATCCTCCTTCCGAATTCGTCGTTGGACAGAGCCTTCGGGCGCCAACAAGCTACAGTAATTTTGGCTCCTTGGTCTTGAACCTGGCGCCGCCACTACGTACTAGTGTGCACACATTCTGTGCAGTGGGCAGATCCACCGGCGGCTCAAGCCCCCTCTACCCTTAGTGCACCTGGAGCCCTGTAAATTACTCTTTTTTTAATTCTTAGGTATGAAAGTAAAAGAAGAGGAGGAAAGAAAATGAAAATTCTCCTACTTGGTGACCTTAGATCCGCCGTTGATGCTGCTTACACTGAGCAACATCAAAAACACGAGATGGAACGAGGCCGCAATTAACAATTTAGGAATCGAGTGGCATGTGTGGTCTGCTGCTTCACTACTGCAACTAGCTTTACAAGTACAAGCGAGGCCTTGAGGGTCGACGAGGCCCATTATTTTTTGGGTTAATTGAAAAAATGCCACTGCACAGTGAAAATATCACTGTGTTAATCACACATGAACAGTGTTTTTTTTTCAGTGACATATTTCCAATTTTTCCCTTATTTTTTAGTACAAACGTACGTACACACGCCCCACCACCGAGCTACGCACTCGGCCGCTCGACGAGGCCCGTTGAACGCTACTGGAAATACTCGAGAGAGACCTGAAGCTACGGCGCCGCTGCTAGCAAGCTACATGCATGCACGATAATTCTTAGATCCAGAGGCAGAGCCAGGCCCGGCGACCCCAGGCCGCTGCTCGGGCTCCACGGCGGTTCGTCGTATAGAATAGACTACTATCTAACTAGGGTTTGGTAGCTTCAATCTGGGTAAAATCCAAGTTAGACCGGTAGTGTAAAGCTTATCTAGACTGTCGAAATTTTCTAGCTCCGTCACTACTTACATCAAAGACCTACCTACCTAGGTGGCTAGCTGAGGTCATTGCCTTCTGGCCTTGCATGCCCTTCTGGCTTCTCTCGGGAAACAGCTACTGCCCTGGTTGCTTGTGCGGGGATTCTTGTTCCTCTTAACGATTCCAGAATTCTCTCTCATTCTTTCACGAATTCCTTCGAATATAAACTGTTGAAGATTAGAGAAAATAAAAATATGAAAATAAAAAATAGAATCAAGAAGATGATTGAAGATTGTCTAATGCGTAAGCTGTGACCATTGGAAAGGGTTTGGCAGATCGGCAGCCTATGGGCAGCTCGGATCTGGATCAGATGAAGGCCGGCCAGGACGACGTGCGTAGGAAGAGTTTTTTTTTATTTTTATATTTTTAATATAAAAATTTATTTAAATATATCTTGGATGAAAAAATTTGAAAAAATAGACACCTACAGTGGCTAGAGCCTACCGCGTGGTGAACAGTACTCTGAAGTTTAATTTTCCTCATATCTTTTCTGTTCAAAACAGTGATATTTTGTTGCTCCAAAAATCTTAAAACTTTTTGTACATGTTACATAATGCATGTGCAACACATTTTAATTGAATTCATCCAAAAATCCTGTGTATAATTTAAACTAAAATTCTCCAAAAAAAAGGTTACTTTTATAACTTCCATCAATTGTTACGGCCTCAAATAAATTTCTAAAAAACTGGTAAAATTCACTAATATTCTTCTTGTATTATGTGATAATTTCAAAAATTATTTTTAGCACTAGGTTTATATATGTTTGAATTCAAATTAAGTTAAAAGAAGAATATCACATGAAATTATAAAAATACATATAAATGGTGCATTACAAAAGAATCCACTTTTTTACCATATAATCTAGGTTTGAAAATAATTTTATAAATTATCATATCACATAAGAAGAATATTAGTGAATTTTATCAGATTTTTAGAAATTTATTTGAGGGCATAACAATTGCTAGAAGTTATAAAAATAGCTTTTTTTTTGGAGAATTTTAGTTTAAATTTTACATAGAATTTTTTTGTGATTTAAATTAAAATAGGTTGCACATGAATTATGGAACACTTACAAAAAAAATTTTTGGAGCAACAGAACATCACTGTTTTGTACACAGAAGGTGGAGGAAATTAAAATTTAGAGTACTGTTCACCATTGTCACTGATTCACTGTACCCGCGGTAACCGTCTATTTTTAAAATCTTTTTATTCGAGATATATTTAAATAATTTTTTATATTAAAAAATATAAAAATTAAAAAAACTCTACGTAGGAATGCAGCAAGATGGATCAAAGGAAGGCCCACGTATGTGCAACTAGGCCTACTATCGCCTATGCATTCACGGCCGGCCGCGGCCTCCTGGCCTCCTCATTGGTTGTCTTTCTTTATTTCTTTCTTTTTTTAGAGCATCATTGACTGTGTTATCTCCCATAGTGGTGGTGATGCTTTTGTTGAGAAAAAAACAATAATTTGGTAAATTGGCACAAACTAACATAGAAGAAGGAATGGTATGCAATGTGTGTGTATATATATAGGTGGCATCACCGTTTGTTGCATATGTATCCAAGGAGTAGTTTGTTTTTTATAGTGGTATGCAATGTGCATGTATATATATAGGTGGCATCACTGTTTGTTGCATATGTATCCAAGGAGTAGTTTGTTTTTTATAGTTGTTTCAGTAATCTTTTCGGAATAATGTGAGGTGTGATTGGTTAACAAGAGTATAGTTTGCAGCTTGTTTTTCATAGTGGTTTCAGTGAACTTTTCGGAATAATGTGAAGTATGATTGGAAAACAAGAGTATAGTTTGTCCTCTCAAAAAATATATAGTAGTATTTTTTTGCATATGTAGTACTGTAGTACTATGTGATGACATGACAAGTCCGCCATCTAACTGCTCTGAATTAGGACAGGATTAAGTACGACCAAGTTGATACACTCGACCCTATATATGAACCCCAACTTGCAGACCATGGCTTGCAAGCCCTGGGCTGGGTTTGAATCATTGAATGGTTGTTGGACATGCACTACACTATTTTTTTTTTAATTTTTTGCCGCGTGTAAAGTTGTGTTGTTGTGTCAGCGTGTCACACCTCACATATAACAAACCAACACATGAACAGTAAATATCAAGCACATTAACAAAACCAACAGTGTCCTTCTTATCATATGTATAGTACGTCTGTAATATACGCGGTAAACGAGGCTTACGAGGGGGTCTATGCCGTCAGCAGGCATGATCTTGATGTATATGCATGTATGACTATCGGACCATGCATCTAATGAGACAACATATTGCTGATATAAGATTTCATTACTAGTATGTGCCACAAGACACAACCATATGCATTAATCAAACATATCCGAGAACATAGAGAAAGATAGGATCATCTTTTCTATTGCCGATTGAAACATTACAAGGTGATTCTGTCGGCTGCTCGCCACGCCGAAGGACGTGATGCGTATGCAGTAGTGTCTGCTCCGCGCGCTCTTGTGGTGCAAAATCTGTCCGTTGTTTCGACCCTGTTCGGAGTTAAAAACTCCTGAAGGCCTTGCAACTCATACTTGTATGTGCCTGGCATGCAGTCAGAATCCACAGTGCATGTATTACTATATCTTGCGGTGACTCAGCTCTCTCTCTATATATAATATATTGTGCAACATAGCCGGCCCATCACAGCAGCTACGCCCCCATGCAGCCACGTGTCTCTCGCTCTCACCACATGTCCCCACGCGTCCTTGCGCTGTCCACTAGCACAGTAGTTATTTAGTAGTTTTTATTTAGTAATTTTTCGGTAGTTGTTTATTAGTAATTTTTTCGAGGTTTGGATGTTTCAGTAGTGTTAGTAGTCTTGTTCAGCAGTTATATTAGTAGCTATTTAGTAGCACCAAATTATAATAAATTTGTTTAGTAATTTGTGTCGGTAGTTGCCGTCGGTGTTTGTTCAATATTGTCAATAATTTTATTCAGTAGTATCAGTAGTTTTATTCAATATTAATATTACTGAATAACAACTATAAACTATTTAAACAACTACTGAACAACTATTGAATAATTATTGAGCAACACCTACTGGACAAAGTACCGACACCTACTGGGCATATGGCGCGCAGGTGCAACCGACTCGCAACTCGCTCTAGTTGGCGCAGGCGAGTTGGCTGTCAGGGCTGCTGTTGGGCAGGCGAGTTAGGCTAGACGTGGTGTAGAATAGTACTCTCGTGTGTGTTTATATATATGGGTGTGTGTGTGTGTATATATATATATATATATATATAACTCGTATTTAACACCCAATGTGTTAAATAGAGTTTTTTCATTTGTCGGTTTTTCGATTTCAGAATTAGTGTCCTATTTTATAATAGAGATCTTGCGATCGTTAGGTTTTCTATTTTATAATGTGTGATTTCCTATTTAGTATTAAGGATTTTTTTTCTTTAGTTTTTCTGTTTTAAAATGTATGATTTCCGATTGCGGGCTGATTCGACGAGATTAGATTGGATAGTGCGTTAAATAGCATGGGAATATATATATATAGAGTGTACTATTAAGAGTACATAGTATATATACTCTTGGCTCGACAGAATCCCGTTATAACTTAAGTATATACTCTTTCTAAGATGTATATTTTTTTTACAAGTGAAAATTGAATAATGCAAGGCACTAATGCAACACAAGAACAAGCACACCAGATTCCAAATCTTGGGCCGCGCATTCAACTCAACCACTCCCCTACTGGCCGCCCCTTCGTCATCGCTAGGGTTTCACCGCCTGCACCCCTCCCATCCGTCATGATCGTCATCGACGGCTGCCATGCACCCCCCCCCCCCCGGGTCAGCAACAGCGACCACAGCTGTAGGTCCGACCCTCTGCCGCCGTGTTCTTTGTCACCATTCATCCCTGCCTTTATGGTTGTTTAATGCCCTCTGTTTTTTTCCTTGTGGTCTTGCATGTAGCCGTTTCAATGCCTAGCTTTGTGTGCCCAGTGCAACTGACAGGTGGGCTCCAGTGATTGTTGGTCCATTTGTCTGTGACGAAGTGTAGTACTTGTTTGAGGAACGCAAAAATCGCGTGAGTTTCCAATTTATAATATTTTTCTGACTTGAAAATTTGTGTAGCAGTAATCATTTCGCATATCATGACCCCTCACTGGACCATGCCACATGTGTGCTTGTGTCTATACATACCCATGCTCCTCTCACATAGCTTCCTGCAAAGGAAGAGAGATGAGAGGGAGAGGGAACCGAGAGGTTGGGAAGGATCGATATGAAGCTATTTGCTTCTGAGTGGAATGTTGTCTGGTTCAAGGTTTTGCCTGTGATTTGAGAATGATTTATGTGTAGTTTTCATTCCTCGAATCTGCGGGATCTCGGACCAGGCTTCATTCCCCTCGGGGATAGCTTCAAATATGATATGTAGTGGGCGTTACTGCAAATATGTTCTTGTTCTTTTGAAATGTTTGTGAGGGTTGTTCGTGAGATTCCTGTTGTTCTTGGTATGGCGTGGAGTACGTGTACTTTCACTCCTGGATGGCTGGATCTTAGCTCACCTCCACTGTGACTTTTTGTTTGTTTCTTGTGAACCAGGGAGTAGCAAGATTGTTGTAATGATGGCCTGCCTTGACTCCTCTTTCCTCTGTGTATCTGGCTGGTGCTGAAAGTTTTCATCATTACCGTTTGATTGGGAGAATCTTCGCTTTCTCCTCTCTCCATTTTCTCTCTCTATGCCTCTTTGTTTCCATTTCCTTCTCCCCTCTTTCTATGCATGCATGATGCATGGAGTACGTATTCACAAAGATTTCGAGAACATGCTATTTAAAGTTGGTGCAAACTTATATATTTATCTGCATCTGATTATTCTTGCTTTCAGGTATTTATCTTTTCTAGGTTTGAGGATAGTCTTGGTGCTGGCCCTTTCAAGTTTCGAAGCGTGTAATTCTCAGGACCAGATGCGGTATGCGTGTGTATTTTCTTCAGCTTTGTTGGGACCTGGACCTGGAAAGAGTTCCTAATTCCTCGACCGAATGACATCGTTGTATATATAAGTACTCCAGTTGTATGTTCTTCTCAGCAGGCCCTCTCATCTGTGGTTTGTTGATGTGCATGTTTAGAAGCTGTTGGACCTCGTTTGATGCTGTATCTAGTTTTGAATAGTTCGACTTGTCTTTTGTCTTCAGCTGGATATGGATCTAAGAAGTAATCTGAGATTATTGTTTTCTGCCTTGTTTTACTGTATAATCTTTTAGCTAGCACGCAAGACTATTCGATGTGCCTTGTACTTTGTTTGTTTGAGCAAAGGCAAAATGTATAACCTTCGGTTGCGTGAACACTTGATATCGTCTGTTTTGGTTATGCTGATCCTGCAGGAGCGAGCTAGCTAGTCCTCAAAAAACTATTTTCTGATTAATTTTCAATGCCTAGTTGAGTACCGAGTCTGCACCCATGCTATATATATATATATATATATGTGTGTGTGTGTGTGTGTGTGTGTGTGTGTGTGTGTGTGTGTGTGTGTGTGTGTGTGTGTGTGTGTGTGTGTGTGTGTGTGTGTGTGTGTGTGTCATTGTTCACATCCTCAGTTACTTACATATTTTTGCATGTCAAAACATGTGAAAGGTTTTCACTTCGCTATATATAGCACACGGCTGCTGAGAGACTCAAAACAATAATTGCAGGTTAGATAGATCCACAATTTAAGCTATTGTTTAATTATTTCCGCTCCATACCATTACTCAACGACGCGAAAAAATAGTACTGACGATGTATATAGAAGGCAAAAAGGCTCTCGGGGGGTATGAACAAAGGCTTAATTTGCATTGGTACGCAGTACTGTATAACTGAAGATCTCGTAGTAACTGGTCGGTTCGTTTACTTCATTGCACCTACGTGTACGTGCGTGAATGCTGGTACTGAAATTTTCTATACGTTCTAATAAGCGATCGAGCTCACATCAGTCTTTTCAGAACGATGCGAGGTAGCAGCATGCACGTACTATGCTCCAAGTAATTGTACAAGTTCATATGTATGTGCCTTATTTTAATTTTCTTCTGTCGATTTGTCGTGCTCGTGCTGTCTTGCAGGCTTGAACAATTCACTGACTACAACCTTTGTCCACATCTCAAATCGCAGATTTAGTTTTCGCGTTGCAAAACATTAAAAAAAACGTACTACTAATGTTGTTAGGGTCATGCACTCATGCAGCGAAGAACTAGCTCCTCCGTTTCAAGAGCTAGCTGAACACATCGATCCGAGGTTCAACCCTGATGCATAAAATTAGTACCTACATATCGCAGAAGAAGAAAGGCATGCATAAAATAACAGCGAGCTTGTAATACAGTACAGGTTTTACAGAGTTACAGCCAGCCATGGTATAATATCTGCTCTTCTGGTCAATGATCAACACAGCACAATCGAGGAATTCTGCAAAGTTTTAGTTTTTTTTACCGTAGCTAGGTATGAGACTCTCCCATCTGAGCATACGTAGTTGCGCCCTGTAACTGCTACTCCTGGATACTTTACTCGCTCGATCCGATGACCGATCCATCGCCATGGGAGTTGCAGCAGTGAGGTCTACTAGCTCAAGAGTAGGGGAATGCGTACGTAGATCGAGCCAGCTCCCTACGACCTGTGCGGGGAAAAAGAGGTGTCACCATGCGCGCGCCCGGCATTTATGGGCCCTGCGCGCAACGCCAATGCATGCCGCAGGAGAAGCAGGGAGCCATGAATGCCCGAATTCAATTGAGCCGCGCGCTAGCTGTGCCCTAGCCTCGGTCCTCCTCCCGTTCTTGAAGAGAGCGCCCCGGGACGGACAAGGCCCTGCATGCGGCCGTGGGGCCTTTTCCGTCGCTCTCGCAAGCGTGTGCAGGGCAGGCCAATGTGAGAACGACTTATGACAGATCGGATGTTAAATATATTATTATAAGTGAGTTTGGATTTTATCTCTGTAAAATTGTCCGTAATATAAAGGATTAAAACTCTGTCTAACAGAGGTATACAAGTAGGTATATGGAAGTTCTTCCCCAAACAAATTATGGGTGAGGAGAATTACCGTTAGATTACGCAAGCCAGAGAGCCAAGGTTTGGAGGCAGCTAAAATGGACTGAGGTTGGCGTCAAATGATTGAAATGCATTGTGTAATTTCCAGGTCAATACGAATTGATTCTCACTCTGCAACATAGACGCGAACGTACCTATATTGGTGTTTAGGAAATGCCACCCTGATTTTGTCTTGTATTATTTGCAACTTAGTTCATGGAAATGGTGAGATTTGACATTTTGCGAACCCTGATTTTGTCTTTTTCACAGATGGTTCAAAAAAGCGTTCCGCACGAAAGCTACGAACTTTCTATACAAATGAATTCAGTAGTAACATGACCAAATTTCGCGTGTGAAATGTCTATCTTTTTCGAAGCATTATTTATCTTTCCTCAGGTCCAGCTTGCGCTTTCTTAGGGCCTGTTTGTTTCAGTTGGAGATTCTGAAAAACAATTTATAGAAGCTGGATTGTGAAAAACTGGATTGTAAAAAGCTGGATTGTGAAAAGCTTTGAAATTGTAAGTTAAAAAAAATTGATAGACAGTTTAGTAAAATGAACTTTCACAATCTATCAAAAGTTGAGAAAAAACAGCTTCTCAGATTTTCACAATCCAACAAGTAAATTTTAAAAAACTATAACCAAAAGCTGACTGTTTGTTTCAGCTTCGGATTGTAAAAGCTGAAAGCCACAATCCGAAGCTGAAACAAACAGGCCCTTATTCAGTTCTTCCCCCACACAGTCAAGCAAACAGTAGCTCAGTTCCAAGTTTTCAATTACGCTCCATCTCAATGCATGCTCTATGTCTCTTCGCCACTACCCCCGTAATGGTGAGATGTTAAATCCTACCCCTAGAAGTGTGGGAGGAGATGGACACATGAACTCAGTAGAGGTTATACGGTTATACCTCCCTAGGATACCATCGATCCCCTTCGAACTCCACCTTCCAACTGGGATAAATGCATATTAGACACAGTGACGGAGCTTCCTTGAGACCAAAGGGGGCCATGGCCCCTCCTTGTTTTACAAAATTCTAATAGAAACACTTATTTTATCACTTACATAATAAATCAAATCACTAAACATAGCAAGTTTCTTGTATCCTGACCCCTCTACATTCCTATTCAAGCTCCGACACTGTATAGACACAACCACAATATATTTAATTTGGATTCACTTGGCTGGGAAAGCAATAAGAAGGGAACACATAACCCTCTATGTATTAGTAAGTGGGCCCACACCTTCGTAACCCTATATATAATTGACGACAATGAATCATTTTAAGTGTTGTGTGTGATAGTTAGACTTTTGAGAAGTACAAACCATACATAGTTATAGCGCATCAGAGGTGAGTAGTAGTGTCGCAGTGTGAGGTAAATTGAAAGAAGTGAGGATCTTAGAGAGGATGGTTGTTTTCAGCGGTGATAACGGTCGGAGAGAAGGCCATGATGCAATGCGTGAGAGGAAGGGCGGAAATGTTTTTCGCACATGAGTTCAGGTAAAAATGAAAAGGAGCACGCAAGTATACATTTCGACTACTTCAGCGACCAATTGCCAAATCATAGAAGCCAATTAAAATCCGGTCTAGATTTTTTTTTTCTTTCTAAAATGGTGGTCGTGCAGAATGCGACCCAATCGGCCAGTCCAGGCTGAAGCGAAGGCAATTAATATAATGCGCCGCGCTCGCTATACTATCTATAGGCGAGACAGCGCTGTCAGGACTGCTCAGGCAGGCGCTCAGCTCATCGATTGCGAAATGATTTCGGTCCGCTGCGCCACGGGGCTCGCGCCCGCCTGAGGCGACCCCCGTCCCGGCCGTGTCCGTATGCGCGCGGCGGTGCCCGCCCAGCCCCCACACAAAAAAGCGACGCGAGCTCTCGCACACCAAGGCCGCCTGCCAGCCCTGGCATCTACTAGGTACCTAGCCCCCTGCCGCCGGAGACTTTTAACGTCCTCGATATCCGTGCTCGGGAAAGAAAGAAAGCTCCTCGTCAACCTGAGCGCGGCCATTACCGAGCTTACGGTGTGTTTTATCGAGACATGATTTTTTTTAGTTGCAGACGATATACATATTAATATCAAGACTTATGTGGTAATTTTATTAATTTTTAGGTTTCATATCTTTAATTTTTAATAAATATTATATAGGTAATGGTATGAGTATATGTGTGCATGTACGAATTGTGTTTTATTTCTATAAAAAAAAATCCCACGGCTGACGGGGCCGCTGGTGCTGCATGCTTCCACCCCTGGCGGCTGGCGCCGTCTCTGCATCGACTGAGCGATCAATCAATGCATGGTCCGGCGCGCGTGTGAAAAGTCCGAGTTACCACCGTCACCAACCCAACCGGCCCGTCAGCCGGAGTAGTAGCGCGCTGTACTCATCGGCGGCAGGGAAAGATTCCTCGCGCGCCGCGCACTCGTACCGTCGTTTTTACTCGCCGTAAAATCGCTCGCGGCGCCCTGCGCCTGGGCCGCAACGACGTGGCCGGCCCAGCTCTGGTTTCGCACTGGCTGGTTTCCGGAGAAGAGCGAGCACCCGGGAGCGAAACTGCCGCGAGGAGCCAACCAGCCGCTAGATTTTTATCAGGGGACGAACGGACACGAGCGCACCCCCCACCCACCGATGGCTCTGCCGGCCATGCCATTCGCTGCGCAGCCGCACAGACCCGGCGGAGGCAGCCTCTGGAGGGCGTCGCCGCCGCCACCTTCCGCGGCGCTGCGCCTCGGACCGCTCTTCTGGCCGTGGGAAAAGGTCCCAGAAACTCTCCCCTTGAGTATACATGAATGCCTGATACGGATGCGTAAACCCAGATTACAATGGCAAAGTGAACACCTTTAACCCAGATTACAATGGCACATCTACTGCAAGAATTCAGCACAGTACGCCTCTTTAATCTTTACATGCTTGAGTTGGGCGTTCACGGCAGTGCTGCCACCGTTTAGAAGTACCTTCGCTTATTTGACACTTGGTTTATAGGCATTGACTCATATAGTCTCACATTTCATCGAAATAAGTAACATCATAATTAAATAATTAATCTTTTAAATGATAAATCATCAATCGATTCTACTGGCAGGTGACTGAGTGAGAATTGAATACTGTTAGTACAGAGTAGTCGTCTAGGGCTTGGTTTGCAGTTTTTTATGCTCCACAGTCCTCCCAAACATTACAAAGCTTTTACTCCTAGGACTGTGCACATTGCCATTATGAACAGCTTGTGACATGACATGAGCTGAATGTGCACCTTGCCATTGTGAACAAGGCAAACGAATGGGACACTGGCACAAACTTGATGCTCTGTCTGAATGTGCGCGGCGTCACTGAGCCTAGATTTCCGGCCTCCCTAAGCGCAAACCACAAGAAGGATCCGATGACCGTAGGCGCCCTTATTCATGGAGCTCCAACGGGGTTGTGACTAGATTAACGATGCCTTTTGGTGTCAAGCCTTGAATCAAACGGGAGATGTACTGTTATTTTAATCGAAATCTGCAGTAGATTATTACCAGTATCATTGCTGTCCTACTGATGCTGTCATTCCTCTTTATCGAAGCCGGGCACGGGAACCTAAAAGTTCCATGTTGTGTGATTTGCGTTGGAGAGAACCTTGGTGACGAAAGTTCACCGTTGTTACCAACTTACCATTCCATGGCCATGCTTTTTTTGAACTCTTAGATGAGGAGAAAGCCACTGACACACGGGTTATAATTGAATTTAGTTGGTGCATCATACAATTGGCAAATCAAGAAGAGGATATTGTCCTGCCAGTTTCTCATGGACAAGTGAAACTTTCAAGTTTGGAATCTTGTAATTCTGTTTTTTTTTTTTCTTTAAGATTTTATCAGCTCCATTCGTTAGGCATTCTTGAGGCATGGCACTGCCCGCTTGTCAATGCGGACGCATTCTGTTCGTTGGATTACAAGTTTCCCATGACTGCTAAGGCACTCAAATGGTGGAGTCAAAAATTCGTGGGTAGCTTTTGCTTGCAGTTGGCAGTGGCCAAAGAAGCCGTTTATCGCCTCGATCTTGCAATGGACAGGCGGCAACTCTCAGCTGATGAGGCTGATCTTCAGAAGGAGCTCAGATTTAAGTTCTTGGGTCTGGCATCTTTGGCGCGTTCCATTGCGCGCCAGCGATCAAGGGTTCTGTTCCTGGTCGAGGGGGATGCAAATACCAAATCCTTCCACCTGCAGGCTTGTCACCGCCGGCGCAAAAATTACATTCAATCGTTGCAAGTGCAGGGCATGACTATAGTAAATGAAAGTGAAAAAGAGGAGGTTGTGTTCAACTACTTTAACGATGTGCTTGGAACACAGGAGGCAAGATCCCTTGCGCTTAACTTTACTTCCCTGGGAATTCCAGCTCACAGAACTTGATGTTTGTTTCTCTGAGTCGGAAATTTGGAAGGTGACTCAGGAGATTCCGGCCGAGAAGGCCCCAGGTCCCAATGGATTTACAAGGCTATTTTACAAAACAACCTGGAGTGTGATCAAACCAGATATTGTCAGGGGCTTCAACGTCTTTTGGTCGCTTGATAGCCGCAGCTTCAATCTCATCAATAGTCCGCTGATGATCTTGCTGCGAAAGAAGAATGAAACTTAGGAATTGAAAGATTACAGCCCAATTAGCTTAATCCATAGCTTCAGTAAACTGTTTACCAAGTCGCTTGCTATGCGTCTCGTGTCAAGGTTGCCACAGCTAGTGCAACTGAATCAATCCGCCTTCATTAAAGGTCACCAAATCCACGACAACTTCAGAGTGGTTCGTCTGGGCGCCATGCTCCTTCACTGCAAGAAGCGCCCTAGTCTGCTGCTGCGTGTGGATATCGCAAAAGCTTTTGACATTGTTTCTTGGGTGTTTCTTTTTTACGTGCTCCGTCATCTTCGCTTCTAGTGTCAGTGGATTAACTGGATTGCCATCATTCTCTCGACCGCCAGTACTCGGGTTTTTCTCAATGGTTGTGCTGGGCGCCGCATCTGCCACACTCGTGGACTTCGTCAAGGCGATCTGCTTTCATCGCTTCTGTTCATGCAAGTGATGGAGACCCTTAATGCTCTGATCATGCTGGCAGATAAGCTTCAGCTCTTCGGTGGATTGGGGGCGCCTGAGATAAGGAATAGAGCCTCACTCTATGCGGACAACTTGGTAATCTTCATCTCTCCTTGTGAGCAGGATCTGGTGCTAACAAAGGCGATTGTTGATGTTTTTGCTGCTGCTTCGGGTCTATTCACAAACCTGAACAAATGCCAAGCCTCGCGAATTCGCTACTCTGATGTAGATTTGGTCTCCGTTCAGCGTTTCTTCCAATGTCAAGTGGTCGCCTTCCCGGTTCGATATCTTGGAATCCCACTATCACTGACGAAGCTTCGTAAGTGTGACGTCTAGCCGTTGGTGGACACTATGGCTGATAGGCTACCGTCTTGGAAGGCTGGCCTGCTAACCACCGCAGGACGTGTTCTTCTTACAAAGGTGACATTTACTATGATCCCTGTTTTCATGTCCATTGCGACCTGCTTGCCATCGTGGGCACTGAGAGTGATCGACAAACTTCACCGCTCATTCGTGTGGGGTGGCAGCGACATGGTGTCTGGCAGGTAATGCCTTGTTTCCTGGCTCGGAGTTTGCCGCCCGCTCGCTCTTGGCGGATTGGGGATTCTCAACCTCACATACCTCGGCTATGCGCTTCGACTCTGTTGAGAATGGTTGCACCGTGTGGACGGTTCTCACACCTAGACTTCCCTTCCAGCAAAGGCCGAGAGCAACATCACCTCAATGTTTCACGCTTCATGTTTGGTCGAGCTCGGCAATGGTGCTAAGCTATTGTTCTGGATTGACAAATGGCTAGGAGGAAATTCTATTCAACAGCTCACGCCACATTTGTTCCAGGCTGTTTGCAAGCGTAATGCGCGTTCGCGCTCGGTGGCTGACGCTTTGCGTGATCGGCGGTGAGTGCGCGGACATCAAAGGATCGTTGACGGCTGCTGTCCTCTCTGAGTTCGTACGTGTCTGGGACATGGTAGCATAGGTTGAACTAACGGACGCTGCGGACAAGTTCATCTGGCGTTGGAATACCAACCAACAATACTCCTCCTTGTCGGCGTACAGGACCTTCTTCCATGGACAAACCGAGCTAGCCAGGGCGAAGCAGCTATGGAAATCGAAGGCCCTGGCAAAATGCAAATTCTTCCTTTGGTTGGCTCTCTACGGTCTCTACTGGATGAACGATCGCCTACAAAGACACAGTCTGACAAACGATGGCTCGTGCTCCTTCTGCGGACACGCCATCGAAACTATACAACACCTCCTCATCGGCTGTGTCTACAGCCGTGAGGTCTGGTTCAGTCTGCTAAGGACCACGGCTTTCCATCCCCTCATCTCGCAGACTGACTTGGAGTTGGTTGACTAGTGGCTCCCGACGCGCAAGCGATTCCCGAAGGACTTCAGGTGCGGTTTTGATTCCATCTTCATTCTGGGTTGCTGGTCCCTTTGGAAGGAGCGAAACCACAGGGTTTTTGATCGCAAAGCAACATTGGCCGGTGATCTGTGCAGAGCAATCCGGGATGAGGGGTGGTGTTGGGTGCAATCCGGCAACAGGCGTTTTGTCGATTTTCTTCGGCGGTAGTGATCGCCATGTTTTGCTTTCTTTCATGTTGTTGCTTTTAGGTCGCATATTTGTAATCGTATAACACGATGACCATAAAGCCTTCTACTCCAACAAGCTGTGGTGCAGTGGCAGGGTCGCGTGTATTTTCTTTCTCTTCCTCTTAATGAAACAACGAGCGTGCTCTCGAAAAAAAAAATTATCAGCTCCAAAACCAACCAATTGTGCATCTTTGTGGGATCACATTTCTGTCTGAAGTCTTAACCGTAGCATATTACAGTGTCTAGAGAATTCAGAGTGTTTCTGTTTAATTCATGAATTCATATTCGTTCAATGAAAAGTGCTGAAAATGACACTATTGCTGACAAATCTAGGTGAAACTCGGTCCCCTTTCTGTGTCCCCTATGGGTTTTGGAACGTGGGCATGGGGAAATCAGCTACTCTGGGGATATCGGGAAAGCATGAACGATGAGCTTCAGGAGTGCTTCAATTTGGCTCTGAGGAATGGCATAAACCGTTTTGACACTGCTGACTCTTATGGAACTGGAAGGCAGAATGGACAAAGCGAACGGCTCCTCGGAAAATTTATCCGCGAGTTTGAAGGTTAGCTAGCGGACTGAATTACTGATATCTCAAAATTTGATTCAGGAATCCATGAAACTGGTGTTCTTTCTGTCAGATTTGTTAGTTGAAATCATTCAACTTGGTTCCTTTGTAATGTCCCAGGACCAATTAAATCTCCGGATGATGTGGTCATTGCAACGAAGTTTGCTGCACATCCTTGGCGGTTAACATCGGGCCAGTTTGTCAGCGCCTGCAAGTATTCTCCCAATTTGTTCGCTTAATGTACATCAACAGCATTTCACGTTGTTCATTACAGTGTTTCTTCCATACAAGGGAATTTTGCAGATTATTAGCGTGTATGTTTTGATAAGAATTGTTAAGCAAACATTGGGCATAACCTGACCATTAGTTTAAGCGTTTATGTGACTCATGAAGTGCCTATTTCAGGTCTTCTTTGGAAAGGTTGCAGCTTGATCGGCTCGGAGTAGGGCAGCTGCATTGGTCTACTACTAACTATGCACCTTTGCAGGAGCGCGCTCTCTGGGATGGACTAGTTGAAATGTATGAAAAGGTCACTGTACTTTCAAACACATCACACCAGATTATCATGTCATCGTTGAACGTTACTGAATTCCACTCGGTATAATCAGTGGTACATATCATAACATCTGGTCAGTTAGGCACACAGTCTGACTGCAATGTGTGCTTCTTAGGGTCCCGTTCGTGCCGTCGGCGTCAGCAATTACGGTCCGAAACAGCTTCTGAAGATCCACACCTATCTAGCCTCTAAAGATGTTCCCTTGAACTCAGCTCAGGTACCTGCAGAAAATAGTTAGTTCTATGTATTATAGAATTCTTGATTCAGTGTTTACCAGAAAGTACTAAGTCATGCAGGTTCAGTTCTCAGTACCGAGCATGGGTGACGAGCAAATGGAACTGAATACTGTGTGTGACTCATTGGGGATTCGTCTCATCGCGTATAGTCCACTTGGATAAGGGATGATGACCGGGAAGTACGATACTTCTAACCTTCCAAGTGGACCAAGGTGATGCGGTTATGAAGCTTTTTTTCCTGAACTCTTATTTCTGTTGGTTGATGATTGCATGTCTTCATGGTGTGTTTATCTGTTCTCTGCACTGCAGGTCTGTGTTGTTCAGGCAAATTGTTCCTGGGTTGGAGTCTTTACTAACTTGTCTGAGAAGGATAGCAGAAAAGAAGGGGAAAACCATGTCTCAGGCAAGTGCTTAACGAGAGCACAATGGCTGTGAAGTCGCCAACTTAGGCTATGTGATTGGTGATTGTGCTTTAATAAGTGCACTTTTTCATACACACAATGCATGCACGCATAGTTCTTGACCAGGAGACACGAGTGGTTGGGTCTAACCGACTGTTTGATGGCTCGACTATGGTGTCTCAGCTTTCTGAGCCTGTGTTGGTGCCTTCTTTTTTCTGACCATGTTTTTTTCCACACCTCCTAAATTCCATGCCCCTCAAAAATCAGAGGGATCTCTCCGGTGCTAAAATTAGGGGAGGGGGATTTTCGGAGTGGGTGTATCGAGATGCTGGATTTAGAGGGAGGCTGGAGGTGGCATCCGGACCGGCGGTGGACGGTGGCTTGCGAGATGACGGTGGCGGCGCCGGTATCATGAGCGTAAGCGGGTGGTGGGCAGGGGTGTTAGGGAATGGGTTGGTTACGTTAGTCTAAAATAAACTTTTCTACCGGATTCATCTAGTAAATCAATATGAGATCATAGATCGTTACCAATTGCCACGTAGTGCAGCGAAAGAAGAATTTGAATATACCGATTAACGCCGTGCGCATCAAACTCCTCGAACAACTTCTCGATCAAGTCAGCGACCAGTCCCACATAGGTGATCACGCTCCTTGACTAGCTCCGAGCAGTGTTGTCGTGATCTACGACTACGAAGGGAAACCTCGACCACAAAAAGGAAGTAGTCAATCTTGTCGACCACCTTGTTGACCAGGTACTCGCACTCCTCGAGCACCCCCAAGCGGGTACATTGTGCTCCTCGAGGACAGAGCACGACCAATGCCGTGATCAGAGAGCACAAATCAGCACCGCGATCTTCATGCCAATGAGATCAGCATTACAATAGCAGCAATACCTCTATGGTATCCACACGTATAGGGATATAACATCATACACTGGTGTGCTAGCACCGCACGTCTGACTAGGGTTTTGCAGGGAGTTCATGAAGAGGTGGTAGCCAGGATTTTGGTGGCAAAATCAACTCATGCTCTCACGGCTCATGCCTCCTCTTATATAGAGTATACTAATGGTCATTTAATCACATTAAAACCTATCATGACTCTAAATCCTTATAGAAATTCAATTATATTAAATCTCATTCATAGATCCAATCTGTATACGCAATCGTTTCTAGGGTATATCACTAACACGGGGAGCATAGTGACGGAGCGTCGCTAGAGATGGGCGAAGGAGTGCGGCAGGCAGGGGCAAGCGGAGGAGGGCAGCAGGTAGGGGCGAGCGGAGGAGGTTGAACGGAGACGGTTGCAACGTTGAGAAAACAGATCGAAGAGGAGTGGAGGTCATTAGATCTTCATTCTACGATTCAGATTGATCGCTTGATATTTGCCTTATTTTCAAGCATCTGAAAATTAGTAACTTTTTTTCCTCCATGCTTATATGGGCATGCTGGTGTATATGGCATTTGATCGTCAAATGTTTCCTGTGATTCAACATGTGGTAAGTGTGTGTTTATCATGACTTGTGACAAGGTTTCTGAACAAAGCTGATGCTATGCTCTCAACGCAGGTGGCAATAAACTGGTGCATCTGCAAAGGCACAATTCCTATTCCGGGCGTGAAATCGGTCAGGCACGTCGAGGATAATTTGGGTGCACTCGGCTGGAGGCTCAGTCCTGAAATCTCAGAGCTCGAATCCGCGGCGATGACGGCTCCAAAGAAAATGATCCAGAGCATCTTTCAAACTGCCTGACCATATGCAGGAATCTCACAGGCAACGGTGTTCATTCAGATTTCGGACTCGTGGCAAATCCTGCTTCCTGCTAGCTGCTAAAGTGATCCTGTATGCACATATGTCACGAACCTGCATGTATGTATGTTTCTGCATGTACTGAAACAACGCCCATACATCTCTGAAGTTTCTTTCTTCAGCAGCTGCAGAAACTATATATGTTTTCAAACTTCGGCTCACCGCTCAGGTACTGTGCATAGACCACGGTACTGCACTCATGCTGAAATTGCACCATATTACTGTTTGGCAGAGTTCTACTCTAAGAAAATTTTGAAGCTTATCATCTCTAACTCTATAAATTCTTAGAGCTGTAGTTGTGGAAAACTCCGATGGTCTTCGATTTATGTATCTTGTTCATATTTTGAAATAGAATAGATATTTAAATCACTTTATTTTATCTTATAAACATCAAATACTGTATGGATCTCGGAGCCGTAACTCTGCCAAACGGGTCATAACCAGACTTTAAGACGCACTTATTCAGATTCGTTTCCAAGTTCCCCAGAGATCAAGCGGCTTACATTGGCGTCCATCTGAAGCAGAGGGATCAGACGGTGCTTAACCTTAATTAGATGGGTAGCCGTATATACACCACAAGCAAGAAAGCATAGTTGCCACGCACGGTGCCACACTTGGAAGCGCAAGCGTCAGTGATTGTTGCCGGCGTCGGCGTCGCGGTCGGCGCCCTTGTGGTGCGGCGGCGGCTGCATGAGCGCGAGCGCGCGCTCGAACTGCGCCCAGCGCTGCTCGAGCGTGCCGTTGTAGCCGACGGACATGCGGACGAGCCCCGGGGAGATGCCGGCCCGGGCGCGGTCCTCGGGCGGCATCTCGCTGCTGGTGCTGTTGCCAGAGCAGGACATGAGCGTCTCGTAGTAGCCGAGGCTGACGGCCATGAGCCCGAACTGGGTGGTGTTCTGGAGGTGGTGCATGAGGCGGTTGGCGCGGTCCTCGGTGCCCATGTCGACGCAGAGCATGCCGCCGAAGCCGTACCCGGGGTTGCCCATGGCCGCCAGTCGCGCGTGGTGCGGGTGGTCGGGGAGGCCCGGGTACGCGACGCGCAGGCCCAGCCGCTGCATCCGGGTCGCGTACGCCATGGCGCGGCGCGAGTGCTCCTGCATCCGCAGCGGCAGGTGCGGGAGGCGCTCCGACAGCTCGAACGCCACCTTGGCGTTCATGGTCGGGCCCAGCAGCATCAGCGCCCCCTCCTGCAGGTCCATCATCGCGTTCACCAGGCTCGCCGGCCCGCAGATCGCGCCTGGAAAATTACCACCAAAGCTCAAAAATCACCACGCGTATTCACTCCACGTTATAGATTGTTAGCTGCATGAGCGAACGCGTCACACTCTCTTCGTCTCTCCTGCACCGCACGTACGCGCTGAAACCTGGACGCCAAACGACAGACAAGCATGGCCAGCTCCTGTCTGCTTGCAGCTTGTACTTTCCAGGCCAGGACAAGCCACACTACACGACCGAGAGTGCTGAGTGCATGCTTCCAGTTCCAGCTAGCGACCTTATCGACCATTACTGAAGGAGAAGAAACAATGAAGAGAAGAAAAGCAAAGTGGCGGTGCTAGCCAGGAAACAAAGGAGATGAATCTGCATCACGGCTGACACCATTGCTCGCAATCATCAGCCAGACCATACAACTAGCTAGCACAGGAACGCAGAGCGGTCAGATCGATCGATGCGTCTGAATGTCTGATCGAGCCGTCGACGGAGGCCTGACCCTGACGCGCAGCACATGGAGCGTGCGCCAGGCCGGGACGGGTAGCTCGATGGGGTCACCACGTCACGCGCCTGCTCGCTCGCTCTAGCTATAGCTCAGGGTGCATGAGGCCAGGCCACTGACTTGGTGCTCTGTCGTTTGGGTCCCCTGCCATGGTCTGGTGTTGTTGTCCCAAATACTGCTCTTTAAAAAAAAAACTGTATCAAAACTTCCTTAGAAAACACTGTTGCATAATTTGGTAGCCTTAAGGCCTTCACGGGTGCTCATCAGGGATTTATTCCCCAGTTGCTTTAAGGATGGGTTCCAAGCTAGGTATAGGATATACATACGTGTGTTTGTTTAGTTGTACTGCCCGTTTTTCCACACAGGAGGTCTCAAGCTTTACGATCCCATTATAGACACACACGTGTATACATGTGGTATGAGTACGATGTACGTGGGGTAGTGTGTCTCCTTATACTTAAAAAAAAATCTAGGATCCGAGTTCGATCTACTTGTCTATAAAAAAAATCATGACACAGAATTTCGAATTAAAAAACTCGAAAAGTGCACGGGTGTTGTGTACTACTAACCTCCGTTTCAAAATAATTAACAATTTTGATTTTACTATTCAAACTTTGATCAGTCCTAATATGTGTATAGACATGTGCGTATTTAGTGGTAATATACGTTTCTACACATTAGAGGTCTCAAAGTCTTGTAATCCTATCTTAACTTGTGTGTGTGTGTATATATATAGTACGAGTGTGATGTGTGTGAGTAGTATGTCTATTTTACCCTTAAAAAAATCTAGGAATCCTAGCTCGACTTACTCGTCCGTAAAAAAATCCTGACACATAATTTCGAATTAAAAAAACTCCAAAAACGCACGTGTGTTGTGTACTAAACTGTTCCAATGGTGGCAGGTAGCTAGTGATGGAGCATGTCGTAGTCACTGATATATTGACATGCTGTGCTCGTGATTCTTTTCTGCTCAATATCTTTTCGCCTTTTCCCCATCTTACGACGGCAAGGATATCCCCGTGGCTCCGAGCATTCCATGTGATGGAGAACGGCTTTTGAGCCCCAGCTTCACACAGCCGTCCTTTCTCCCTATACATATTCTCACAGCTTTAGGCATTCCATGTGATCAAGGACGGCTTTGAGCGCTGGAACACACAGCCGTCCTTCACCCCTATACATATCTCCTCACAGTGGCGGACCATGCTCACAAATTTAGGTAGGGCGAACTTCACCTCAGGCTTGGTTGGCGCCGGCACCGGCGCCGGCTGCTGAACAATGCTCACCTACCACTAAGTTATCGACCGGTAGGTGAGACGGCCGCCGCAGCTTATCTTACCGAAAGGTCCGCCGCTGTATCCTCGCGGCTCCAAGCATTTCCATGTGATTGAGGACGGCTTTGAGCCCTAGCTTGACTGAAACACAGAGCCGTCCTTTCTCCCTATGCATATCCCGCGGCTCCGGGCATTCCATGCTGAGTACTCTCATAGTCGTACAGGACAAGCGAGACGATCGAGTACTCAGCATCTGCTCGTATCTACGTAACAATGCAAAAGATAGAGTTCATTTCCTAATGCCAACTTGCAGGTGTTAACCGTGCATGCAACACGCTAAATGCAACGTGTAGAAAACGTCCATTTCGGTGGAAAATTCCAACCATGAGCTGTTAGGCATTCTTTGCCGTCGCATGCATGCTGATGCAGGAGGAGTTAGTGTGCTGGCGGACGTGTCCTTACCGGCAATGATGTCGCCGCCGCCGCTGATGAACTTGGACACGCTGTGGACGACGACGTCGGCGCCGAGCCGCGCGGGGGAGACGATCACGGGGGTGAACGTGTTGTCCACCACCAGCTTAGCCCCGGCTTCGTGCGCCACCCGCGCCAGCATCGGGATGTCCGCAACGGCCAGCGTCGGGTTCGACACCGTCTCCACGTACACCACCCGCGTCTCCCCGGGCACCACCGCGGCGCGCACGGCCGACTCGTCGTCCGCGTCCACGAACGTCGCGCGCACCCCTGCGGCCCGGGGCAGGAACCGGGACAACAGCGCGTGGGTGCCCCCGTAAAGGCACCGCGACGCCACAACGTGCCCGCCGGCGCCCACGAGCTGCATCAGCACGGACGAGATGGCCGACATGCCGGAGGCCGTGCAGTACGCGGCCTCCGTGCCCTCCAGCGCCGCCATCTGGCGACCCAGCGCCAGCACCGTGGGGTTGAAGTGCCGGCTGTAGATGTACATGTCGCCGCGGTCGGGTCCCAGCTCGCCGGCGAAGAGCCGGCGCATGGTGTCCGGCTCCATCACCGTGAACGTCGCCGACGCCTCGATGGACATGTTCACGCCGCCGTGCTCGCCGAACTCGTGCCGCGCCGCGGCCATCGCCGCTGCCGGGTCCGCCTCCCGGTCCCGGCGGTGCGCCCTCGGTTTCTCGTCGGCGCTTCCGTTCTCGTCGGCGAAGCCGTCGTTCTGGAACGGGCGCTTGAGGCTGACGAGCTCGGAGGCGGCAGCCATAGCCTGGGCCATTGGGATGGGTGCGTTAGAAAGGAGCAGGAGATCAGAGAGGGGCGCGGGGAAGGGAACAGAAGATGGGTGCAATTTATAGGCAAGGGTGCGATCTTCTGTGGCTGGGAGACGGTAGATGCAGCTCCGTG
This sequence comes from Phragmites australis, assembly GCF_958298935.1. Classification (NCBI taxonomy): domain Eukaryota; kingdom Viridiplantae; phylum Streptophyta; class Magnoliopsida; order Poales; family Poaceae; genus Phragmites; species Phragmites australis. Next base: position 3,303,676 of record NC_084941.1, on the reverse strand, counting down.
ACGTGGACAGGCCTGAACCGCGCGCCTGGAGCAGCGGACGGCGGATGGAGGGGTATGAATCGGGACCCATCCTACGGCCAGGGGAGAAGGACAAAAGGGGTAAGGACTAAGGAGTCTTCCGGTATGTTTGGATGGTGCTCGTGATACCCTGCCAAACCATGAACACAACAAAAAGTTGGCAGATCATTTGGTGGATCTAATCTAAAAATATAGTTAAGATAGGGTTAACTGCTCAGTCATGAATCAGTAACGCTAGGGATGAAAAATATGGTACAAAGTGATGGCACGAAGGTCTCACCGATAGATAGATATGGTGGTTGCCCAACCTCATCCTATTAATCGGTGCGCCTATACATTTGATTGCTCGCATATTAATGTGAAAAATCAATTAGAATAGCCACCGCTGCCGATGTGAATCAATAATTAACATCCATCCAAATTAATTACCTATGAACTCAGTTAACAACAATATTTTTGACAGGACGGCTCCGGACTTCAATCCAAAGAGGTGCACTTCATCTTCCCATCTCGTGGGGGCTTCGCCGTTGCAGCCTCAAAAATCGTAACGGCAGTATGACAGCTTCATGCCAAGTGTAGCGTCTGGACGTTATATTTGGCTGGAATCTAGTGTTGCAAACTGTCGTTACAGTGGTAAATCGATTTGTGCTTAGTGCAGTATCCAATCTTAATTATTTTTAGGGAAATATCCAACAATGATTCTCATGATAGTAATAAGCTGATTCTGAATCTGGTAAAGATATCCAACATTAAATATTAAAGATATATGCACGCTACATGTACATCCTAGTTTCCCCTTATTTTACCTTAATTTCGTGCCAGCAAGGCTATTAATTTTTTTTTGAGACGAAATAGGGTTACTGGTTAATGCATGCCATACATCCTAGTTAATCGTTGCTTATCCTCTAGAAGAAGGTTATTCGTTTATGAGCAGGAATTAATGGAATTTTCAGTACTACTCCCAAATATGTTTGGCAATTTCGATCGTAATTTCAGGTGGATTTTCCCTGAAAGACATGCTACACCCAACTTCATCACTTTCTTTTTTTGCACAACTTCGACCCACGAGCCATGCATGAACCCAAATCCAATGCACCGTTGCTCGTGGTGAAAACACGGGCATGTTCAATGAACCAAAACTGCCAGACCTCGCCTGTGTTGCTAAGATCATAAGTTTTACATCTCCGATCTTTAATAAAAAACTATTTAAGTATGTGTGTAGTGGTAAAAATGATACTGGCGTTTCAAAAAAATGGTCACCGTAGCCTGCTCAAGCTTCCCATGCATCGAGTGAGGCTGCTGATGCCACATCGACCTCGAAATCTCGGATGAATCTGGCCGCCATGGCTTCCGGATCTATAAGCAAAAGGGGAACATATTCGAAGCCAAGCGGAATTAGGATGCTGTGCATCTGCCTCTGGACCGTTGACCAGGTTCGTGTACAGTAGTGCAGGGTGATGGATCAGTTCTTGACAAGCGTCTGACTAAGCCTCGCCGCGCGTGGATCAACAAGGCAAAACCGTGCACAACTTCCTCTTCCAAATATATCGCGGCATGCATGTCAATTGTCAAGGTGTGGACCAGCAGTCACTTAACCGAAAGCTTTTCGCTTCCATTTCTTTCAAGAAAAAACTAGCTTTTCATCTCAAAGAAAAATAAAAAGAAACCAAGGCTTTTTCATCTTGAAATAAAAGGATATAAGCTTTCTTTTGCGCGACCACATAACCACAAGTTTACTTGAAGTTTGGATGTCCCCAATGGCATAATTGTCCTGTCCTATTGACACTCAATCTTTAAAGAAAGCTGACTCCTCCTTCTCTTCTAGGTTGGTCTTTTTTCACTAATGATCTCATCATAGTAGTTCGTACGAGGGAATATCTTTTCTATCGCTTGCTTGCATTCTTGTAATTCATGTATGGTTAGCATCTATTTTCTATTTTTCAAGAGTTGACTCTCAGGCATGCTTGGTCTTCTTATCCCCTTACTTTGTTCCTTCCTATCAGGTAGCCTTTTTTTCATGCTTTCTATTTTTTAGATGTTTGAAATTGATCAAGATTTCAGTGAAATTTATCTCCACCTAGACTTGGAGTTAGAAAAAGAGATTTTTAGCATTCGAATTTAGGAGGATTTTATAAGTGTCGCTCCGATCCGTCCAAATCGGACAGGGATCCTCTGCACAGAGCTACAATGGAGTGCATTAGTAGCACTCCACAGCCGTTGATTTGGAGATGGACGGATGGATCAACTGCTACAGGAACGATACAGTACCTGATGCTACAGTACAGTTTCGTGCTACAGTAAAGTCGAACATTGTAGCTGCAGTAATACTTAGTGAACAATGATTAATTAATGCAGAGGATCCGTGTCCGTCCAAATCCGCCTACCAGTATCGATGTCGTACGACGGTGACTGCATGCGTGGCGCGAAAAGCATGGCTAGAAATCGGAAGGTACAGGCAACCATGGCGCAAGGGATCATCGCTCCACGTCGATCGATTAGCAACGAAAGAGGCACGCGCTAACACGCGGCAGCACTTATCGACTCATCCATGCCTGGCTGGACGACTTCAATTCAGATAAGTCCTCCGTTTATCTACGGCAGCACGTAGAAACAGCTCCTGTGTCAACATAACTGACACAATGATTAAAGCACGCGTGGCTTCTCGAAAGCTAAATAGTTTGCTTTCGTGAGAACGACGGTGAAAAGCACTGATCAGCCGAGCATTTGGTTACACCGCACAACGTCCGAGTCGTAGCCAAATAAGCATCGGAAGGCGACCATTTTTTTTGGAAGATTCTTGCGTTGTTCTTGTCATTTCGGCCATCCAGGTTTCATCCCAAGTACCAGTAGTATTGCTCGTCACTTGCCATTGAGGTGAAAAGGATCCCGGGATATTTTTACACGCCAAATACAGCTTTTGGCGGATTATTTTCACATCATCTTGCTCTGATGTTCCTGCTCTGATGTTCCTGTTGAGATTGATCTCGGCCTTATCCCTAACGTGATCGAGATAAAAGGAGATCCGTTTTTTCCTCCGTGCGCTCTGATCGGGAGCCCTAACTAACAAATAGTGGTGGTCCCACCTTGTGCTGCACTATATAAACCAAGGGGGAGTCCTGTAGAACATGTGACCATAATTCGCATGTTAGGCTAATCTCCCCTCACAAACTCTAATCCGATCCTAAGAGAACGCAGTAAACAACGTGAAGACTATTGCCGGTGTCATCATTGATAACATTTGCATCTACACCGACACTCTCTGACCTCACCGTCAACTCTTTATGGCATCACCGAACGCAGGTACATATATATGCGCTTCTGTTTTAAGTTGGTGTTTGATTTAGGGTTAATGATCTTGTTTAAGGCTTGATAAAACCTCAAAAGTTCATTTTCTTTTGTTTTCCTTTTCAATAAATTTTCTGTGCTTAAATTTAGGTTCATTCAAACGAAAATTAAGAAAGTCCGTTGGACTAGATGATTACAATTGAAGTCACACGCGGACTGACGACCACACGTGTTACATGACTATTCTTTGGCTGGCATTCATAGGAGCAGCAGGCGGACAGGCATCGATCGATGATTCTGGGAGCGTTTCTGAAGACGACTCTCCGATCCTTTGGCTCTATATTTTACGTGATTCTGAACATGTTCGACCAATTGAAGTTCGGCAAACGTGTTAAACGTAAACGCATCATTGTCCAATTTCGTAAATTCGTTCCATGTGCCAATCAGTGAGATTCTAAGCGACAAACAAATATATAAAACGACGACTTGCCCGTGAAACGTGGTCGAAATAAAATCCTGATGCGCGCGCAACATTACACCACAGGCTGCATCATCAGCGTACCACAAAATCCAAGCGTTGCTCAAAACTAAAGTGATTTTGCTCTGGTTCAACAAAAATATTGAACGTACGATATTGTAAGAACCAAAAAAAGGGTGCAGCAGCTCGGAGTTGAGCATATAAAAAACATACCACCGAAGCATCAGAAACAGTCAAACATAATAGGACACGACTAAATACTGATTGTGCATGCTATAAGAAGATAGCATGCACACTCTTAATTAAGAAAATATTTAATTAATTACTTTTCTAATTAGGGTAAATTAGTATGACACATGCAGAGCACGCCCGCGATAATACCTAGGAAAAAGCGAATTTGTCTGTCCACAAGCAAAAATCATATGTATTGAAAAAAGTATTTTATATACTATAGAAAAGCATTTTATATGCTGTGAAAAAACATTTCATTTAACCATCTTTTCTAATTTTAGTAATCCTAACAAAGACTAGCATAGCATAGCAGCAAAGAAGAGAGGCGCACCCAAGCAATTCAGAAAATCCAGAAAGCAAATTGTTTCAATTTGAAAAACTCAAATCCGTGTAAACTCATAAAAAATATATTAGTTCCAAATTACAAGCAATTCATGTGAACCAGAAAAACATATTATGTGAATTTGAAAAGCAAAATTAGCATAACTGGGTACAGATTTGAGAAAAATATTTTGATGAATAAACAAGTTTTTTATAGTCATGATCAAGTTTTCAAAAATCATAAGCAAATTATAATGCACACAGAAGCATTTTTTTTATATGAAGTTGATGTTAGAAAAAATATCATCAAAATATACTCAACTGGGGTCTAGTTTTGAAGCTCTTATCCCACGAAACACAATGCTGCGATCGGATTTTAATTTAGATGCTCGGTTTGAAAACTATAGTTTTTTAAAGTTTTAAAATGAATTTGCATGTGAATGACATCAGCAATTTTGTCATATTTTTCTTCTCCACATCCGATGCTGAACGAATATCTGAGCGTGCATGCTGCATGACGAAGGTATACACGCTCGGAATTTAGTCTTTATCCGATGCTGAACGAATGGCTCATCTACGAATGTATACACGCTCAAAATTTAGTCTTTATCCGATACTGAACGAATGACTCATCTGAACGTATATGCGAACGTATATGCTGCATATCGAAGGTATACACGCTCAGAACTTAGTCTTTAGGAACATAATAACATATCTACCTTCGTGCATCAGCAAAACCAGACAATGGTAAAATCCCACCGGTGCGTTCGTGCATTAAGGCCCAAACATGGCATCATATGCTACCAAGCCATGACCTACTAGAGAATGTTGTGCGACTTCACACCACTGAAAAGGAGAAAACAAAGAGGGGGCAGATCCAAAGCTTATTACAGCACAAGTTACATCTCATCTGACTATCTTGTGTTCTCGGAAAAAAGTGTAGCTAGTTCTAAATGTGACGCTACCATTCAGTCTTCTGCAGCCTCACTTCTTAACCTCCTCGTACTCGGCCTCCGGTGCCTGGTCACCGCCACCCTGAGGTCCTGATCCCGACTGTGAATCGCCTGAGCTGCCTCCAGACATGTGTTGCCCGATCTTTGAGACAGCCTTGTTCGCGGCTTCAAGCTTGGCCTTGATCTTCTCGATGTCATCTGACGCCATCTCCTGCCGGAGATCAGCAATGGCTGTCTCGATCTCAGATGCAACCTCTGCCGGGATCTTGTCCCTGTACTCTCCCAAACTCTTCTCTATGCTGTAGATAGTGGTGTCTGCGCTGTTCCTGATGTCAATGAGAGCTTTCCGTTCCTGATCCTTCTGGGCATGCAGCTCAGCTTCTTGGACCATCTTCTGGATATCAGCCTCAGATAACCCACCAGAGGATCGAATGGTGATGTTCTGCTCCTTTCCAGTGGTCTTATCTTTTGCGGAAACAGTCACGATTCCATTGGCATCAATGTCGAATGTGACCTCGATCTGAGGCATGCCTCTTGGGGCAGGTGGAATTCCTACGAGATCAAATTCACCAAGGAGCTTGTTGTCTGCAGCCATTTCACGCTCACCTTGCAAGACACGAATACCTACTTGGGTCTGATTGTCTGCAGCAGTTGAGAACACCTGAAAAATCAAAGCTAAAGGTCAGATCAAAGTAGCACCAGAGGAATTAAGAAAAAAATTGCTAATGCTACTTGAATCAGAGACAAATAGTCCTATCTAAAGACTTTGCGCCTCCCTGTAAGGGAAACAGGCACCAAGAAAGGTAGAACAACGACCAATGTGTTACAAGAATTAGCCCGAAAGCTCATAAACCACTTCACACAAGTGAAAATGCAAGGAGTAAAGCTTTTCACATGAGGCTGTATCAGAAACTCATCACGCAAAGACAGGAGTACAGGCCAAAAAGAGCATTGTATTGCAACTAATGACCATACCAAAACAACAGATGTGAAATAGATGTCAAGACAAACTACATTAATAAAAGACTCAAGTTAAATCAGGGATACTCAACAAGATGAAGCTGCATGCTGAGAAATAATAAAGATATAATAACTCACCTGGCTTTTCTTTGTGGGGATTGTAGTGTTCCTGTTGATCAATCTGGTGAAGATACCACCGAGCGTCTCAATACCAAGTGACAGGGGTGTAACATCAAGGAGAAGAAGCTCCTTAACATCTCCACGGAGAATGCCACCCTGAATGGCAGCACCCATGGCCACGGCTTCATCTGGGTTGACTCCTTTACTTGGGCTCTTTCCAAAAATTTCAGAGACCACCTCCTGTACTTTTGGAACCCTAGTCATTCCACCAACAAGAAGAACTTCATCCACCTCCTTAGTAGATATTCCAGCATCCTTCAAGCAGTTCTTGCAAGGATCTCTAGTCCTCTCAATCAGATGATGCACAAGAGTTTCAAACTTTGACCTTGTCAGTGTGATATTCAAATGCTTTGCTCCTGAAGCATCAGCTGTTATGAATGGTAGGTTGATTTCAGTCTGAGCAGTCGATGAAAGTTCAACCTTTGCCTTCTCAGCAGCTTCACGAAGCCTCTGCAGGGCCAATCTATCCTTAGACAGATCAATGCCCTCGGTTCTCTTGAAATCACTCACCAAGAATTCCAATAGTGTATTGTCAAAATCTTCGCCACCCAAGAAAGTATCACCGTTTGTTGCTTTGACCTGACAACACAGAATCAAATCAGAAAAGAATGTATTTCATAAAATGTTTCCATCAAAACGTGACTTCAAAATTACGAAGACATACCTCAAAAACTCCATTTGAAATCTCCAGAATAGAGATATCAAAGGTTCCTCCTCCAAGATCAAATACAGCTATCAAACCCTCTTTGTTGTTCATTCCATAAGATAGAGCTGCTGCTGTCGGTTCATTGATGATCCTTTCAACATCTAGCCCAGCAATGCGGCCTGCATCCTTTGTGGCCTGACGCTGTGCGTCATTGAAATATGCTGGAACAGTAATAACTGCCTTCGAGACAGATTTGTTAAGGTAAGATTCAGCTGTCTCCTTCATCTTGGTCAACACAAATGCACCAATCTGACTTGGTGAGTACTGCTTGCCATCAGTAGTTTCAACCCAGGCATCTCCATTTGGAGCCTTCACGATTTTGTACGGCACCATCTTCATCTCTTTCTGTGTCTGTGGATCATCAAAGCGGCGCCCAATCAACCGCTTTGTTCCAAAGAAAGTATTCTGGGGGTTGGTTACTGCCTGACGCTTGGCTGGAGTTCCAACAAGCCGTTCACCCTTCTGACTAAAAGCGACAACAGATGGTGTTGTTCTCGCACCTTCAGCATTCTCAATAACTTTTGGGTTCTGCAGTCATTTAATTGTCCAATTTAGCAAACAACCAATGAGAGAATAAACATGACAGGGAAATTCTTTACGAATACTGACCTTCCCCTCCATAAGAGCAACACACGAGTTAGTTGTTCCCAAATCGATTCCAATGACCTCATTTCCAGCTGTTTTTGCACTGAAACCAGTTATCATGTAAATTAGTATTACTGCAATCTGAAAGCTGTGTAGAATTAAGGCAAGAGGTCATTGTTACCTGAAAGGTCTTGCAAAACTGCCCCATTTTGAGCATACATTGGCAGCACATGTTGACTGTAAGCTGGCGCCCAGCTGAAACAAGTACATTTACAGACGGTAAGAGCTCATAAACCAGCTGGAAAACGAATTGTACAGCCTATGAAGTTAACCGAGCAAACCCCTCAGCTACACTGACTAAGCAAACTAAAGAAAACTGGTGCAGAATATAGCCACTGCAAACAAAAGAACTGATTGGCCATGCCAAAATGACAATTTATTCATGTTTGTGAGATAACGCCACTACTGATGTAATTCCACTGCGCACGGAAGCAATTTACAAGCTTCTAACGATAACACCACTTTCATGAACAGAAAGCCCAGTATGTCATTGTGTGCGCTGCAAACAATTTACACACAGCCTCCTCTCTCACAAATCGCGAAAGCTCATTGCTTCTACCGCAGCAGCGAGCCAGTAACTACCAGAACAGAATAGATCCATCAATACTATCAAGCGCATCAAATCTACAGGCACTAACCCTTCCTTCTCGCGCCAAACCCTCAAGCACGTGAAATCCCATCTAATCTACAACCACTCTTCCCCACCGCTCGTTTTCTCCGTGCTGATCAACACTAGACCACCACGGTACCAAGAACGACACGACCACACCGCATGTAAAATAAAAACACGGGGACGGAATAGGGGGGGGGGGGGGGAGCGTTACGGATCCGAGAGGGGACGCGAGCTCCCGCCGGCGCACGGCCCGGAGGAGTAGCGACGCCGCCATGGATGGCCGGTCCCGGGCGCAGGCGGAGGCGAGGAGCGGCGAGGGTTTTGGGAGGGGATGCTTCGGGAGGCGGCGGGCGGGGGGGGGGGGGGGGGGGAGGGGTTGGGCTGGCTGGCTCGTGGTGAGGCTTTATGAGGTCGTGGCCGCCGCGGCCGTCTGGGTGACTGGACGGTGGGCCGCCACGTCGGTCGGGTGCGATCGCGCGGCACCGCGCCGCGGTGATGGAAAGCTGTAGAAAGCTCTCGATGCGAGAACCAGGTTCTCCGAGCGTTCGTGTTTTTTCTTTCTTTTTTATCCCAAGTATTAGGGGATCGTTTGGTTCAGCACCTAAAGTTGGCTCGCCCGGGCCGTTGCTGGTTCAGCGTCAATCATGTTGGCACACGTAACCCATGCTCCTGCACCCTTGTTAATTAATTTTCACGCTCACGCATGGGCGAAAGAGCGGCAGCTAAATGCTCCAGCAATTTTTTATTAATATATTTTTTTTAATTTAGAAAAATCATATATTTAATGAGCCATAGCCAAAGTAAAATTTAATGTACATCCGCACAATATCTTATAGAAGAACTCAAACTCTTTCGAAAATGAATATCAACTATAGCTACGAGGAGGTTGAGACCATGAGGCGCACGAATGTTTAACGATCGAAAATATTTGTTTTGTAAATAGTAGTCCAAATGATATCAAAGATTGGTTCATTTTTTCTTTAATTTTGGTTTGATGTAATTTTGTCGATATTTCTTTATTTAGTTTATGTAAAATTATGTGAGTAATTTTTCTAAAGAAGTAACATTGGGATGATACAAAATATAATTTTTCGAACAATAGTAGTTATGAAGTACAATTATCATAGAACCCGGTACGGATGTTACATACGCCGGTAAACATTACATGGGATATGTGGTTTTTCGTCGCTGTATGAATAGATTCTAACTATAAAGAGATGATAACAACAAATGTTGGCATGTACAGTATATCTAAAAACTAACATAATAGCGTATCGCTGCTAAATTTAACATGCCTTAGAGAATAAAAATAGATCGGGTTATAATAGATGCTCTACTGAGTACACCTAGGATATTTGCCCTTCATGAGGGCATCAGGGCATATCGCCTTAGCGCGACAGGCCCTCTCATGCTCTATTTCCCTCTCAGCTTCGCATGCTTCAGCCGCAGCGCGCTTCTTTGCTGGCTTTCTCATGCGCTCCTCCTCCTAACGCTTTAGCCATAGTTCTTCCTGCTATTGCTCGTACTCTTAATGTTCGTAAGCTTGCCTCCTCCACTACATGCTCGTATTGACCCACCGCTTCTGGCCCTTAGTTTGCTCCATGTCCAGCCATCCTATAAAGTCACAAATAGGTGGAGGAGATTGTACAAATAAAACGAGAGGAAAGATCAGTAAGACGGTGCATGAAATCGTATGAAAATTGTCACATGAGTGATCTATGTCGTTATGCCAGTTGGTAGTCATACGGTTAATATCGAGGTAGGTCGTATTGGTAGTTGGCACATATAAAGAAGTGTCTGCTATAGGTGTATAAGATGTTCTGGGACTCGCGAAGCCTACTAGGGTCGCAACAGAAACACATTGGCGGTTCGACCCCCTGGAAGATGAAAGTCACCCAATGTTTCTTAGGTGAGTTTGGTGGAGTTGAGAAAGACATTGCGGTTGAGAGATGTGAGTAAGTAGTGGTGTACCCATTATTAATGCTGGGGTTATTTATGGTGGTCGGAGGTCGGTGTATGGACTGAGTGCATGGACATAGCTGGAGGTTGGAGCATGAGAGTATTGTGCGTAAGGACAAATGACCCGAGATTCCCTGTGAATGTTAGAAAAGTTGTGCCATTGATGCTTGGTACAAATTCCCTATGAAAGTTGTTGCTTAGTGCGATCATCTTATTTTGCAAAAATTTAGCAATGAGTTATTGTTCCCTCTGCATAGAAGAGAGGGAATCCTACGAAACCATTGGGTGTAGAGAAGACACATTGGCATAATGATAAATCATGGCCAATTCATTGATGAAAATAAAGTACATCACATATAAGGTTCATCGTAAACATTCCTTGCTTGTATGTGACTACAATACATAAGGCAACATGTACAGACTCACACCCTATCCCTAGACAATCTACGACAAGTTACCATGACATGTAATACCCTATCACTAAATGAAACATGTCTTATGGAAAGACAGATTGCCGGATGCAAGAAAAATTCTACTGAGTTGGTGGAAAAGGTGGAGGCTTCTCATCCAGATATTCCCAGCGGATCTCTTGAAAGTTGCATTCATGGGGTAGGGCTTGCTGCACATGTACCCTTGTGTTAGTTCAGGTGTCATAAGCCATGGCACAACCGGTAGGCCATACACGTATTGTGGAGGAACATGTATGTTACTATATGTAGTGAGGCACTTATCCCACCACTCTTTATTGAGCTCTTGTAGCTCCATCTTCGGCTGTTCAACATCTGCGCGTCTCATTGCCTCAGCCTTCACATAGCCATAGTTGATGTTCACGTACTCTTCTTTGTTCACGTACCATTCGACCTTGCACCTAAGCTTGTGAAGAGCTCTACAAGATTATACAGAAATCTATTATATTTGATCACATCAAAATTCATAGAACAAGTCTAATTCATTCCTCTCTTTGTTCCGGCTTTGGCGACTCCTCTTTTTTTGCATCTATGAGACCTACTAAAGCATATACTTGATAAACATGTTAGTCCCAATAACTATATTGTCATTAATCACCAAAATCACAATCATAGTCTAATAGGGCTATTTTCGCTACAATCTCCCCCTTTTTGGTGATTGGTGATAACACAACCAAAGCAAGTAGCAAATAACAAATGATTCAAAAATTAAAGATCATTAATGAGCACAAAGTCTTACCGCATTGCTTCAAATGGACCTTAGTTTAAGATTTAATGCACTCAAATTTAGACTTAAGCTCTTCATGCTCCTTGTTTAGCAAATTAAATTTGTACAATAATTGTTTATAATTACAAACAAAAGTAGCATGAATATCATTAAGTGCATTGAATTTTCTTAAGCTCTTTAGATTATTTCTTAAGGGTCATTTGTTGCTCATTGATCAAATGAAAGAGTCCATCATAGAAAGGAGAATCATCATCGGATTCATCATCACTTACATCGCTATTCATACCTTTAGCCATAAGGCACTTGTGAGATGACTTGTGCGAGACGACTTGTGTGATGACGACCTTGAGGAAGAGCTTTTCTTGGAGAAAATGTTGGTGAAGCTTTCATCACTTGAGCTTGACTCTTTATTGTCGGTCACCCATCTTCCTATGCTTGCGAATGCCTTAGCTCTTCACTTTATCTCCCTCTTGTTCTTGGTCTTCTTCTTCTCCTTCTTGATATGATCAATTGTGTTGACTAAGTCTTCAATGAAAATAGAATGATCAACCATGGTATTGATCTTCTTCATGTTCTTCTCTAACTTTGAGAAGAGCTTGGTCATCTTAGGATCAATTTCTTCATCACTTGATGTACTTTGATCATCCTCTTCATAGCTCTCTTCATCTTGACTATCATCATCTTCACTTGAGCTTGACTCTTGCTCTTGTCTCCTCATCCTTGCCTTCATGTTATGGCTTGCTTGTGAAAGCAAGATTCTTGGTGTCGGATGAGAAAGAAGCTTCCACCCCCATATTCATTGTCATCTCATAGACAGTGATCTTGCTAAGCACTTGATTTGGAGTCATCTTCTTGATGTCATTGTTATCGTAGATGATGGAGACTATTTTAACTTGTATTTTGGAAGAAGAGTTTGAAGTATTCTTCTCACCACTTGATCATCTTCAATTGACGTTAAACCTAATCCATTGATCTTATTAACAAAAATGTTCAAACGAGAATACATATCATTAGCACTTTTATAGGGTAGTTGGTTGATGCCATTATGCTTAGTAACAAGCACATGATATTTCTCATTACGCACATACTTTGTGCCTTCATGTATTTCAATGAGACTATTCCAAATATCATGTGTATTGGTGAGAGAATAAACACGATTAAATGCATCAACACATATATATGATAAAAGGATACTCTTGACCAATGCATCTAATTGTCTCTCCATGTTGGTGATGCGAGGTTTCATCCTTTCCTCGGCGACTCTTCAAACATCTAAGTCTCTAGCTTGTAAATAATAAGACATTAGAATTTACCAACGCGGACGTCACAACTCTAAGATTTTAAGCCTATCAAGAGCACGAGGCTCTGATATCAATTAAAAGGATTGGTAACGTCTTAAGAGAGGGTGAATTAGGACACTTAAAACTATTTTGGCTCTAAAAATAACACAAGATAAACCTATACCAATTTCTATTTAAATATGCTCTAGGTTTATCTAGTAAGTCTACTCTACTGATCAAAGCGCTTGCAATCTATCTAAGAAGATAAATTGCAATTAAATAAATGCGGAAACGTAAATAAGGTAGAGAGAGCAAACTTGGCACAAGTATTTTTTTCCCGTAGTATCGATGGCATGAATGCCACCCCTAGTCCACGTTGAAGCTCCACAAAGACTATGCTCCCGGTCGGCACCCGGTCACAGCCTTTGAGCCACCAAGTCACAAAATCTTACCGCATTGCTTCAAAGGAATCTTAGTTTGAGATTCAATGCACTCAAATTTAGACTTAAGCTCTTCATGCTCCTTGTTTAGTAAATTAGGCCTCCACCTAGATGAGCCACCAAGCCACCAAGGCAAGGTCTCACCACTAGCCTCTCTTCCGGTTCCTCACCGTCGTGATCACTTCAGAGCTTGAGCCACAAAGGCAAGGGTCTCCGCGTCCCCGCACAATCGCCTTGCCGCTGCTCCACACCAAGTCGAAGGGTCAACAAGCTTACCGGTGAGTCACCAAGACTCCAAGGTGCCGGCATACCAATAGATACATTATTGGATCACTCCTTGATCCACTCTCTAGGTAGCAATCACCTAGCAACTCACTCTCTAGGCCTATAAGCACTAATCACTCACTAATCTTATGCTTAATCACCTTGGATGATCACTTTAAGCACTTTGGTGGCTTGGATGTCTTCTCAGGTGTATATGAACTTTTCTGGACTTTAGCACACTCAAATAACTAAGTGGAGAGGTATTTATAGCCTCAAACTCGTGCACTAGCCGTTAACCCAACGGCTCTAAAAAGCTGGTAATACCGGATGATCCGGTAAGAACAGTAGTACTAACACCGGATCATCCGGTGAGTACACTCTTACAAACTAGCAGTTGGAACCCCAGTCAAACCTCTGTGAACACTGAATTGTCCTGTGATGACTCACTGAATACCGAACAAACGCACCGGATTATCCTATGTGTATATGTTTATTTTAATGCTCTCTGGAAATAATAGTCCGATGTGTTCATTTTGTGAATACCGGATCATTCGGTGAGGATAGCAGAAGAAACTAGCCGTTGAAACCCACTCAGACTCATCTGTGAACACCGAATTATCCTGTGATAACTTATTGAACACCGGACAAATGCACCGGACTATCCTATGTGTATATCTTTATTTTGTAACTCTCTGAAAATAATAGTCCGGTGTGTTCATTTTGTGAACACCGGATCATCCGGTGAGGCAAAATATTCTGCTTTAAATTTTCTTTGAACACCGGAGTATTTTTCATTGTACTCACCAGATTATCATATGTAGCACCGGACTAATTTTTATGTGAGCAACGGACTATCCGATCAGGCAAATTTTAGTAGAACAATGTTATGTATGTTGGGCATAACTTTCCGATCTGAACTTCAATTTTGATGACCTTTGGCTCTATGGAAAGCTTGTGAAGAGACCTACAAGATTATATAGAAATATATTCCATTTGATCACATCAAAATTCATGGAACAAGTCTAATTCATTCCTCTTTTTGTTCCGGCTTCGGCGACTTATCTTTTGTTGCATCCATGAGACCTACTAAAGTATATACTTGATAAAATATTAGTCCCAATGATTATGTTATCATTAATCACCAAGATCAAAATCATAACCTAATAGGGCTATTTTCGCTACACCTTACCCTTGTTGGACCCGAAAGCCATGAATGCTATTGTGGTGGAGATAAAGTAGTCAGTCTGTATGCACTGAAACATAGTCGTCCTTGGGGTTACCCTTATATAGAGTATGTGGTGGTGGCATGTGTTAGAGTTCTCATGGAATCTTGCCATGTGTTGGAATCAAATCACGGACGTGAAGTTTCATAGTGACAGTGCACGAACTGAGTGATTAGTCATTACACATGCCACTAAAATCATGATTCACGTATATGTCATCGTTCCACCCCCCCCCCCCATTTCTATATTCAAACACGCTCCGAGAGTGAAGAGACAATATTTTCAGTTCCTTATTGTGACAGTCAAAACTTACACTTTTAATTTTTTGATACAATATTGAAGTAGCATTGTACGTAATGCCCTAACCTTTCCTCGTCATCCTGCAAGACAAAGTTATCATTACAGAACTGAAAACATGATTAGTAAAACACTTGTAACATGAAACTTACAAGTGAGCATTGTCCGTGGGTCGGCATTGGAGGGGGAAGTGTTGGTAATACCCGAATTGTCTGTACACTATGTCCGAGTAGTAGGACTCGACCATGATATTGAAGACCAGCCGTCGCCTCGTAAGCCACAAAACCTAGTCTCTATGTCACAACTCAAAGAGGTCAAGAGGCGCGCATGTCGTGACCGACTCATGGTCATAAGGTGCCTAGCGCACCCTGTCCATTTGCAGTTGGTAGAATGTGGCCACGAAATGAGGGTACGAAGCATGTGTCAACGCCGTCACCCACCTCGGTTGCATGAAAAAATAAAATATAAAGCATATAAGCATAATGAATTAATGACACTTAAACAAATATGTAAACTTGTATTACTTACATCGCGCTTACACCAAAGAGAACCCATCATGGGCCCGTCCACTACGTCATGTGGCCCGAACTCGTTGAGAAAGTAGAAAGAACCTTCGTACTCGTCATACGAGCTCAGCTACGGGCGACCTATGTCAAAGCGCTCGTACAACTACATGTTAAGGAGCAATGAACATCCTATGATCGATGCGGAGACACTGCTCCTCTAGCAGGCCTCGCACAAGGCCCGTTACATCTACGCTAGGATCATGGAGAGACACTACTCCTGTAGCAAGCCTCGCACAAGGTTCGTTACGTCTACGCTAGGACCGCGGACTCCCAACTGTACTGAGGAACCTGCTCCAGGGGTCTGTTCGCAATCTGCTATGGGAAGAAGTTGAATTGTTTGTCGATGGTGTCCTGGTGCGTGCTGGTGAAGGGGACCCACCAGAAAAGTCACAGTAGGTACGCTTTCAGGTGCCGTCGTATTCTCAAGTCCTCTGACTCATGTGTGAGGCGGTCCGTCTGGAACTGCTCGATCTAGGCCTTTGTTGGACCATGCTTCGAGTTGAAGCCCACCTGCTTTGGCTGTTGACCCTCAGAGATGACTCTGTTGAACCTAGCAAGCAGCTCGTCCCTCCACCCAACGTGCAAGTTAGACCCGTAAACTGTAATCCCCGCTACGAGCAAACCCAGTAATATGGAGACATCATGCAGTGTCACAAACATCATGTAGCATAATAAATTATGTATAACAAATTATGAATACTTGCAACCATTCGCAATATTATAACAAACATTTAGATAGTCTAAAAATTAAAATGTGATCCAAACATTACACCACATACTAATGTTGTCTGGTTCTCCGAATAAAACATAATACAATATGGTCCAAATATAACATCACATACTCGGTTTGTCTAATAAATTCAAATTGTACATAACACAACATGCTTCAAATATTACAACACGCACTCACGTTGTCCGAATATTGCATAATATAATAATGTCCCAATATTACAAGAGTTTAACATATAGTCTGATGAATATTATAAACATAGGGCACAATCCAAATAGTAATATAACATGAAAACAATCACATCGTGCTTCAAATACGAGTCTCTTTCGAAGTTTTTTTTTCTTCTTCTTCAGCTTGCGTATCGGTACACACCTAACTTACTCTTCTGACGCTATAGTGTCCACATAATACTGATTGTATTGCCCCTTCAAATGCGAACATCCGCATACCAAGCACTCATTGTAGGCTCGTGCTCCCTCAGCATCATCCATATCAATCATGATACGCCGCGTCTCGCGTCGCCCCTTTGTGGTGACTTTGTTGTTTGGATCTGAAATCCAACGCGAGCCATTTTCAGCGACTTCGCAAGTCTTTTATCGCCTGCCATGTAGGTTGTCGTAATGCGGAGTTATGACATATCAGAATGCCGACAGATACATATTTTTATAATTTTATGAATGTAGCTATTATTTTTGTAATTTTTCAAAAAAATATTATTATTAAAAAATCTCTTACTTCACAATGGTGAAGTGAGAGGATCTGAATCGATTTGGTTGGTTGCTCAAATACTCAAATCCAGCCAGCCATACGCACCCAACATTTTGCTTAATTTGTACTAGCATATCATACTTGCTCGATTGTTATCCACGCATCAACCGTGGTAAACTGGCAATGGAGAAGCAAAGAAATTCGCAAAGGAAAGATACATGCACCATCACGCGCGAGAGAGACAAGACGCGTCACGTGCTCGTGCGCGCACGTAATTCGCAGCACCGGCCGCTGCGACAAGGCCGTGTCGCCGCCAAGCGCGCGCGTCTCAGCAGTGCTCTCACTCGTTGCTGGCAGCGGCGGCGGCGGCGGCGGGCTTGTTCTCCTCCTCCTCCTCGTCGGCGAATGCGGCGGCGGGGAAGGAGCGGCCGATCCCGACGGCGGACTTGAAGTAGATCCTGTCGCGCGCGGCGCCGTCGAGGCTCATCTCGGCGATGGGCACCCACAGCATGAGCTGCTTGCTGCGCACCCCGGTCATGCGCTTCATCCGCCCGTCCTCCACGTACGCGGTCACCTCCGCGTCGTACCGCACCCGCGTGCCCGTGCCCTGGAAGTAGTGCTCGTAGGGGGCCTTCTGCCTCATCCACACGAACCCGGTCTCCCGCACCAGGCCGCACTCCTCCAGCCCCCGCAGCGGCATCACCCCGCCCGGGAACCCCAGCGCCTTGAGCAGCTCCTTGGAGTGGGCGAAGCACGCCTCCGCGCCCGTGATGATCTCCGCTCCCTCACGCTCCTTGTTGCCGCCCGCCGCCGTCGACACGGTGAGCGAACCCATCGCCGGCGCGGGTCGAGACCGGTGGCGATCTTGGCTTGCTCAGCTGGAGTCGCTGCGTGTTTGGATACGTGCTGTAGTGTGTTTTGCGTGATGCAAGTGAGGCTTGCACGAGGGATGCTTATAGGGGAGTGTTGGAGGGAGTAGGTGGTTGGGCGTTGAGCTAGCGGTCAGTCAGCCATGGATGCTTTGGTTAGCTCACCAAGAGCAAGCAGACAGGGACGTTTCGGTTTCGGTGGACGCAGCTCGCGTTTGGTGTCAAATGGGTGCACCTAAACGCCCAACTTAGAAGCTGATTATCAATGTCTTTTGGGAATTAAGTGCAAGGTTAGGAAACATCTAAAAACGGCACATGTATCCTTTAGATTTATAACGTGCACGTATATTTTTAGTAAAAAAAAAAACTCAACATGGGCGTTTTATTTTATTTTTAGACTTTTTTACTTATAGATTTGCATAAATCTGAACTTGAACAGTTTGGACTGTTAGGTGGGCTAAATAGGCAGAACGAAATTAATGAATATGCATGTTGTACACACGATTGAGCTTCTTTTAAGTACTATTTGTAAAATGTATTTTTCTTTCAATGGACGCAATTCAACAAGATATTTTTTTCCAGTAAGAACAAATGTGCTGTGAAATTAATATGCTGTGTAGCATGTATGTTTGTGATCTTTATGATACCCTCCAAGTGATCCGAACTTCAACCCATGCAGTTACAACCTTGATAGTTCAGAAGCAGAAAGAGATGTAGTTAAGGCCCAGAACAGGTATTTTGTTCTGTGCTTTATTATGTCTCTTCCTTTTAACTCCATATTGCTGTCTGAAGTTGATCAAAACAAATTTTATTTACGTGCTATTTTCTTGATTGCCTGAAGTTGAACTTGATGACCTGGAGTATTTCATGTAGGAAGGGATATCTGTTATTGAGGAAGCATTGTCTTAGGAAATCTGCATACAGTATCGAAGAGAGCAAGCAAAAATCAAATGAAACAGGTGGGGACAACCACGAAGGGAGCGTTAGTTCTAACAAAGGTGAAGCATCTGGTGTTAGTTCTGTTAAATCTGAAGAAGTTCCTGAAAAACCTAGTTTGGAAGAGCATCACACGAGTGAGGAAGGAAATCCTTGTCTCAATACAGAGCAAGAAGTTCAGGATGACACATCTGCAAAAAAGCCAGAGCAGATGGATGAAAATCAGTCTTCATCTAGTTCATCTAATGAGAAACAGAGTGAGAGAAGTGACATGACTCATGTAGAAGTGTCTCATAAGGATGTAGCCACAGTCTGTGAGTCTTCAGTTGAGGATGAACAAGAAAGTATCCCAGATATTCCAGCACAGGAGGAAATATGGAAAATGATAGTGAGTTATCTAGAGAACTTTTACAGTACACCAAAATCAATATTATCCATCCATTTGTGAGAATCCGATGGTTTAGATTGAATGTATTACATACCACTAGTATGAGTAGTATGTGTTGGAGATATGATTAGTATAGGGTATTTTTGGTAGAAAATTTTGATTCAATGAAGCACGTCCTGTGGGCAGCCCGGCCCATTTGGAGCGATTCATTTCGTGGTGCTCGGTTAAGGTTGGGGGCGAGGTGGTTGTCGGACGACGCGCGCTCGCGCTCGGTTAGGGTTGGGAGCGAGGCCGGGCGACACGGCGAATGTCGAGGTGGTGGCGCGTGGCCTCGGCGGACAGCGGGCTCAGCGATGCAAGGAGTCGGTGGCGGCGCAAAGACGAGGCGGGTGGCAACAACGCGGGGAAGGCCGAGTCCGCGGCGCACGGCCGAGGTGGATGGTAGGCTCGGCGGCTGCGCGCGACAGAGGCAGCTCGAGACGACGCAGGAAGGTCGAGTCGGCGGCGCGTAGCCGAGCCATCACTCTGGCGACGCGGGAATGGCGCGCCGACGGCATGCGGCCGAGGCTGCGTGCCCTTGTCCCTACCCTAGGCTCGCCGATCGGCACCTCCGCGCCGCGCTCCGGCTCAAGGATAAGGCACGACTCTCAATCGGTGTGGCCTGTGGCTTCTGCCTGTCCGTCCGGGTCGGTTGGTTTTGCGGCGCGCGCCAAGTGCTCGGCTCCCCTGCAGTTCGTGGAGGAGACGTGGGCCAAGGCGGAGAGGCAAGTGACGGACTACACACTCTACACAGGTGGGCTCGGGACGGCTCTCCTGCTGTTCAAGTCCTTCCAGGTGACCGGCGATCGCGGTGACCTCGCCATCGCCGCCAACCGCACTTTCTTGGTCATGTTTTGTACTGACTGTTTTGATTGGATCTTTTTGGTAGTGGTTGATAATTATATGAACGGGTGTGGCCTGGGTGTGTAAAGCGCAGGTTCTTGACATTCATCTGTAGGAGGGCTGGTCCGTGCACTCTTGGAGCAGTGATCTGAAGCATTGCGATGATCAGCTGCTTGTCACTCAGTATCTGAGCTCGTTTGATGAGGTGAGGCTTCTGATAACCATAATTTGTGTTTTTTAATCGACGAGTTAACTTTTATATGCAATGGGAGTTATTGCCTATATGTTTGTATAAGAAAAGATGGTATGCTTGGTGGTCCTATTGTTGTAGACTGAGCTGTTTACAATTGAAATTTTGTAGATAAAGTTCCAAATGAGTTCTTGCATGTTTGCATTTGAGATGTTAAAAAAGGGAGCGAGTTGCTCCTGTTGCTTGATTTGATTTGGAAAAAACCCCGCGTGCTTTGATAGTTCTTCCCTTGAATCGCATAATTCAATGAGATGAAAACATATGGTATAGTAAGATGAGTAGACATTTGGAAGCTCCTGGACGATGCGCATGATTTAGTGGTCACCCTCCACAATAGGATTGAGCAGCCATGATCTTCGACACGTTTTGTATGATTTGTTGTAGAAGTTTTAACGGTAACATGCTTTCATTATACCCAATCTCTTTGTATGTTGAATCAAGTACCACTCGTTATGGATAGAAGCACGTTTTTGTAGATAAGTATCTTGTCAGCAATGGCAGCAATTTTTTTACTGAGCAAGCATACTGGATGCGGCGGATAGAGCCCCTTGATTAAGTCATTCGTCTGCTACTCTGATGAATTACAATTTTCGATCTGTTTCTTTGTGTGCCCTCACTGCATCCGGCACTTACCTGACTGTTCTGTGATCGGAGCAAATTTCGGATCTAGTTTTCTTGGGCTGTAGATGCGGAGAACGTCTCTGCTAGTGCTATCTGTTTCTGGTATGAGAGAAGTTCATCGTCCATGCAAGGAGTAGCATGTTCAAGATGGGATCCTCCTTCCCTCCTCTCAATCCAGAAGAGGCAAATCTGGCGAACCTCAACTGGTCCAAGCCGCCACTGGATGCAAATAATCCCAGAGTTGAAACGAACCGTGTGAGGTGTATTTTTACCCTAGCTCAGCCACAGCAACGCTCAACAAATGTTAAATTCGCATGTTTGTCTCGTTAGAGAGAACAGCAGATTAAATTACCGATATTTCTACCAAACGCACACTGGGACATTGTTTTCTGAAACAAGGCGCGTCGAACATTGTTTATGCTCTGACTCTGTTCATTACCACGCGCGCCCACACACAGAATAAACATAATTGCACTAATCTCATGTCGACTTTCAAGAAAGAATTGTATATCATCTTATATCTCATCAGATCATGGGGGAAAAGAACGTACTTGGGCACAAACATGGATGTTCATAATACAGAGTACCTCACAATCAACGAGATAACATAGTTCCACAAATAAACTAAACAATTATTAAACTGTTTTCATCCAAACCATTTCACATGAACACTGTAACACCGAAGCAAATCGCTAAGAACAGAACTACTCCGATTTGGTATACTGCCGGATAGCGAATGCAAGACCCAAGATCAAAATGGGAACAAGAAACTGCAAGATCTTAATGAGGAGATCATTATCCTTGTCCGCATTGTGGGGCACTTGCTGGGGATGTACATTAATACGCTTTGCCACGATGGTTGAAGCATCAATCTGCCCGATGTGGTACTTCTCCATCATGTCCTTTGCAGAATCACTGTGGCCAATATCTTCGAAATCACTTGTAGCATCTTTCCCTGGTTGCATTCAAGAGCAGCGATTGGCTTTCAATATTTAAATCGCATGGTTCAAGACTGAAACTATGAAATACAACAGAAACATGGCTCACCAGTTACAGCTAGCAACACCTCATCACCACCAGGATGTTCATCCATAAAAGGAGTCACATCATACACCTGAAATGTAAAATAGCAAGAGATGTCGTGGTCAAATGCATTTTGCCGCACAGATGACAGAAATTTCCAGTCATTTATCCCAATTTCTGATGAGTAAAAGAAATTGGACACATTAGAGACAGCAGAAGCATAAGTTTTGATGTTTCAATGTCTTACACCACTCCATCTTTTTAACATTCCTAATTTACGGAAAAAGTGAAAAAGAGAGCCAGTACAGTTAGTTAACAACAGGCATCAGACCATTGTGGTAGCATAATTTCTACAATAGTCCATCTATGTTGGGAAGCTCTGCGGATGTTACCAAGTCCAGTTATCACACTACCAGGGAGAGAATAGTGGTGAATCTATAACTAGCTTAGGGCTACGAAGATCAACCGCAAATCATCCCCAACGTATTCTGTATTTTAATTGACTTTTTTGAGGACTTATATTTTAGTTGGCTAGTTTTCATCCACCATGACAAGTTAGTGTACAGGAAAAAAGCAGGATAAGGACGAACCGGCTTTTCTTTATTGTCCTACATTGGCATTTCATCATCCGGAAAAAGTGCACAGTTTATAAGCTTTGTTTACATTTTGATATCGACCAAAGGTCCTTGTGGTAAATACTGAACATGTGCAACGAGTAGATTAAATGCAAGTCCTATGAAATGTTTGTTGTTCTATAATCATCCAAGCACATGGAACAACATGAAGTGGATCCAAAAGGAGGTTATTGGACCGGGATTGGGTCACCCCCACTGAACAGGGAACAACATGAAATGGATTTAAAAGGCGGTTACCGGACCCGGTTGGGTCACCATCACTGATGAATAATAGTCACTGCATATTTGATCCAGAAACATCTCTACTGGTTTGCCAGCCAGAGTGTCAGCAAATTAGTGGATCTGATTAGAGAAATTCTGCAAGCTCACAAATCACAGAATATTGAAGGCCACATGTAACGAAGATGGATGCCAGCCCAACTGATTCAATCTTGCCGCCTCCAGAAGCCCAGCCTACAATCAGTTATCCTCCAAAAACCTAATCACCTAACAGATAGCATCCCGAGCTCCAAAACCTTTGCAGCCGGAGGGGAAAACAAAATCAATCACCATTCACCAACAAGAACACTAACCAATTTCACGAAACCATGTACTACTTGAGTATGAAACAACCACAATCAGGTCACCAGCCATCGAAAATCCCATAGCACCACAAAGGGGGAGCAGAAAAGCCGCACCTTGCCGGCGATGATGATCCAGCAGTCCTTGGTGACGTTGTGCTTGGCGACCTACTCGAACCCAAAGACCTTCTTCTCGCCGGAAAAAAATTATATGAGACCCTCTACAGAAAGACCTCCGTGAGATCCTGATCTACACCGTTCGTTCTGGATCCAACGGTCTGATTGAATATATGTGAGAGAAGTACAGGATACGTGTCACGCAGAGATGAGGATCTTTCTGTGAGACCGACTCTCACAGAATTTCCTTCCCTTCTCGCCGGCCATGGCAAGCACCTACGCCCTGAGGCAAAACGCCCCCACAATTTATATTTAAAAGAAAAGAATCAAGACTTGCCACAGCTAAAAAACCAAAACCGCACTGAATCCATCCATTTAGCAATGAAATTGCCCTTCCAGAGCGGGCCGGACTGGGCTCGTTTGACCCGGGCCTTTTCGTAATCTCGTGTTGGACTTCCGGCCCGGCCCATAACGCCATGACGGGTGAGTCATGCGTTGACACGTAAGCTTCCCCTCCCCTCCGCTGACGCGGCGCCCGCCTCGGCCCCCCGCTGGTTTCCTTTCGCGCAGTGACCACGCGGCCGTGCGGAGCGAGACGAGACCACTCAGACCAGTGACCACCACGCGCTCGAGTCCTCCAGTCCCAGATCCCGCCTCGCGAGCGCGAACCCAGAGGAGTGGTCATGGAGGAGCCCACGGAGACCAGGCCCGCGGGTGCCGAAGATCTCGCGAACGGCGCGCGGGAGCCGGCGGCTGCGCCGGAGGTTGAGATGGTGGAGGAGGAGGAGCCTCCGCGATCGGCCACAGCGAAGCAGGAGGAGGTGAAGGCGGCGATGGGGGCCGAGGAGTCCCGCCCGTTCACCATGCGGGAGCTCCTCGGCGACCTCAAGGAGGACGCCGAGGCGGCCGGCGGCACGAGATCCGCGTTCGGGGAGGGGAGAGAAGTCGGATCCGCCGACGCCGAGGGCTTTTCTTACAGGTTAGTGCGGATTCACCATTCACGTCTCGCTGCCACGCCATTTAGATCTCACATCGTGTAAGGGATCACTGTGACTTGGTTAGGTTTGCGGCATTGGGTTTTTAGCTACACACTTCTTAATTCACATTGGATTTGCGTCGCCTACGTGAATTCTGCCGCTGCTGCATATTTTTAGTGGTTATTAGTTGCTGTGCTAGTGGAATTGTAGTATCATCATATTTAGGTGTATCTCAGCAACATAAATGGCGCTGATTGTTACTTATAGTAGATGTTTCAGTAGAATGCGTAGGTGCAAGCATATTTCTTTCTGTCGATGCTAACAGTTCGGAGATCTTACTTCAGCAAAGCAAAATTAGTGTCCAGGTGCACCTACTACTAGAACTCTCACCTTCTGGTAGGATTGTTGTATTGTTAGGTATGGATATGGAAGCACTTTCATCTCAGCACATTGCTTTTTTATTATCTCTAGGTCTTGGTTAGGAAGAAGTTGCGGACAATTTCTCCCACTGTGATAATGGGTACAAGATGGTTGTCACTTGTCAGTAGATGCATTAATCATCATATGGAGTATCTGCTTAAACACTCTGTAATGTCGTATACCATTAATTCAGTTCTGCCACAATGTAACTATTTGACCATTTCTTCTCTTGGCCTACACAAAATTTTCTAATGAAATGGTCCCAATGGTAAGAGTTTTATTAATTTTATCAATCCATTTCAGCCAAGATAGCGCACAGCAATTCTCATCCCACCATGATGTAGCGATGGACTTGATAAATAGTGTAACTGGAGTTGATGAGGAAGGCCGTTCTCGCCAAAGGATTCTTTCTTTTGCT
The DNA here is from genome assembly GCF_958298935.1 of Phragmites australis. NCBI lineage: Eukaryota > Viridiplantae > Streptophyta > Magnoliopsida > Poales > Poaceae > Phragmites > Phragmites australis. The sequence goes on along the minus strand of NC_084941.1, from coordinate 3,278,529 downwards.
GCCAAAAGGTTTTGCTTACCTTGCCTGATTGAACTTTGTTTCTTAATGTTGCAATTAGCTTACACATTCTGTGAACTTCATCTGTAATTACTTATTACCGCTGAGTTTTAAAGTTTTGTTATGCAGGTATGTAAGTGCAATTGAAAGAAATTCTGATGACCCTGATGCATATTATAACTGGGCTCTAGTCCTCCAGGTACATCTACATTCCATTGTTTAAAGCATGCATGTTAATTGTACATTACAAATTGATATTTAGATTTCAGGTGAGCTTGTATCTTATTCCTTTAAAATATTATTTCAGGAGAGTGCAGACAATGTGGATCCCAATTCTAGTTCCTCCAAAGATGCATTGCTTGAGGAGGCCTGCAAAAAGTATGCTGAAGCTACCCGACTTTGTCCAACTCTTTATGATGTAAGTTTCTTATTTGATACATTGTTTTATATGAAGGATTAAAGATTTTTTGAGTTTTTTGACCTTATAAATAAATGAAAATAAAAATAGCACATTCATTTTCCCCCCAACTGTCTATGAAAAGCTTTGTGATTATCCTGCAGAATGTGGCTTCATGGTTCTAATGTATAGTGCTCACAGATAACAACATTTTTACTATTGATGCTCCTTTGACACATTTGTTTTTCTTTTAGGCATATTATAACTGGGCTATTGCTATTGCTGATCGGGCAAAAATGCGAGGTCGCACAAAAGAAGCTGAAGAACTCTGGAAGCAGGTCTAGTCAAATGTCTCACATGTCCATAGGCTTTGTTTATGATTAACTCAAACTTTTATGTTGCAAGTAATTCAATAGACAAATACAATACTTAAATTTATTTCAGTTTCTTTTATGAATGTGATGCTTATTCACTTATGCGATTTCCATCGATTATGTTGCTCAAATGATAAAATTTTGTGCAATTTTTCTTTGAGTTATTAGGCCAAATTGTGAGCTTGCAATAAACCTTGTGCATGTTTTTGTTCTATCCATTTGTTAGGATATATAATACTCAGTTGCCTCTTTTGTAAATCTTGATGGATAAATAAGAGCTCACAATTTAGCCGATAGCCAGATGGATAGCAAGTGGCTCGAGTCATCATAATTTTTATTTCCCTAATAGCTGATGATCTTTGTGGGCGGTGTGAACAGTATTTTTCTCTTTTCTTCAAACCTTGGTGCATTTCTACTAATATGATGAGCCAACTGTGCTCGAGGCTTAATTTCATCTAGAATTTTCCATTTTACCTTACTGTTGCTGAAAATTTTGAGAGCATCATGTTGTAATGTTTGGGGAAGAAAGCAGACCCAGAGGATTAGAAAATGATCTGCACATGTCTTTTCCCTCCTTCTAAATGCCCTTGTTTGATTCATAAAATATTCTCTACTCAATCAAGCTATAGGATATGTTGGGATTCTGATTCCTACTTGTATTTCCACATGTGAATGTACCAAATCCATCGCGCCGAAATAGCCTTGTAATCAATTGTTCTAATGATTGCTTTTCTTTTTTTCAAGTACTTTTTTCTACCCTAATTGATTTCTTCATTTCTTGCCTGTGCTACATAAATAGACGAAACCAAAACTTCACTCTTCCAATATTGCAGTAGCTTATCTGCTGTCAGCACTCATCCATGATAAATGCCATTCCGATTTTTACTTTTGTTTCATTGCGAAGTTGAAAATTATCCCGTTTTCTTGTGCTTATGAATGAAATTATATTGCATCCATTTACACTTTTCTTTATTTGACAGGCAATACTGAATTATGAGAAGGCTGTCCAGCTTAATTGGAATAGCCCACAGGTCAGCGGTGAATCCTTTTCTCTATCTTGACTCCACATTGTATGATGAAAAAAAAAAGATAAAAGAAGTTCCAATTTGATTTAAGTGGTCAAGTGTTAGGGTAAACACCCGCCGGGAGGATAGCCGGACGGCATCGGCTGCTAGGGGAGATATTAGATCATAGATTGTGGAGACAATATTGGGGGAGACTTAAAAGAAGGGGATTGGGAACTAGATTAGTTTATCTTGCTTGATTATAAAGGGTGTTGTGTCCTTTATATAGGAGCTAGCCTAACAATCTATACTAACAATTCTTATCTCTAAGACTAAGTAATAGATCTTATCACCAACTAATCTAATATGATCCCTAGCAATCAATCGTATCTCTAACCAGATGCTACTCGGTTACTGTCACGCGCATAACTACTTCACCCCTCCTTGCAAGATAGCTCGTCCTCAAGCTGTGGCGGCGACCATGGCGGTCTAGATTTTCTGTGTGCACATAGCAAATTTAGCTAGCTGATGACGACAAAGATGACATAGCATAGTACCGGATCGATTGTGGCCACATGGAATCTTATGTGTCTTGATTAGCTGTAACAGATCATGCGGCCTAGCTGCACAGACCCGGCACAACTCGAACGGTGGCGAGTGGCGGCGCGTGACGACGAGCGACGACTGGAGGCAGGCGACTGCGCAGTTGGATCCTGACACGGAGGGACTGCTGCGGCAGCTAGGAAGTCGGTGTGGTCACAGATCGAGCTGAACTGGGCGGCAGTGTTAAGGAGGTGGCTGGTGCGTCAATGATGGTTGTGGCGGCAAACTAACTGACGACAGATTGGCTTGCAAGGTAGCCAATTGACTTGTTGTTGATGATGATTTCTTGTCAATGGCTGCCAATTGCAAAGCCATCTCACCCATCTACGCCTTCATGTCGGCCATAAGCTTAATCAATGCTTCAATGGCCTGCGAATTGGAGCTCTTGCCGGAGTCGGAACTTAGCATCTTTGATACCAAATGTTAGGGTAAACATCCGCTAGGAAGATAGCTAGGTGGCGTTGGCTGCTAGGGAAGGGATTAGATTATAGATTTGGGAGACAAAGTATTGAGGGAGACTTAAAAGAAGAGAACTGGGATCTAGATTAGTTTCTCTTGCTTGATTACAAAGGATGTTGTGCCCTCCTTTATATAGGAGTTGGTCTTAACAATCTAAACTAACAAATCTTATTCCTAACTAATCTGATATGATCCCTAACAACCAGCCCTGTCTCTACCAGGGAGCTACAGTAACACGTGAACTGCTCACGTGGTTACTGTTCACGTACATAGCACCAAGCAGCATGAGCACATAGCTGTGATATGAAAGAGGCATCAAAGTTCAGAAGTGCTGAATATGTAATTATAGGAACTGAGCCTGGCTCAGTTTGTTGAGGGTGTGGATGTACGTTTAGACTATCTAGATTCGAGTTCTCTTCAACACGAATTTGGGTGCCTATTTCTTATTTATAATTCCACATGGTTCCTCCTAGGTCGGTCAAGTTTTTTTTAATATATAATTATCAATTAACGTTACACTTGTGTTTACAACAACAAAGCTTTTTAGTCCCAAGCAAGTTGAGGTAGGCTACAGATGAAACCCACAAGATCCAACAAAAAAGAGGAAGAAAAAAAGAAAAGTATTACACTCATGTTTAAACTGTAAAAATGCCATCCTTTTTTGTAGAGGTAGCAGTATGTGTGCTCTTAAACAAATGATTTTTATGTTCCAATATGTCCATTAAAAATTCTGCTCAAGGAACCAGAGCATGCTATGGCTTATCCTTGTATTAAATTCCTGTCACATTTTATTACCTGAACTTTTATAAACTGATCTCTCTCTTTCTTTCTTTTTTTTTTTTGGGGGGGGGGGGGGGGTTGTTTCTCTTCATCTGCATTTATCCAAAGCCATGAAACAAGTTATTGTCTGATTACTTTAACTTGAAAGTCCTAATCTTGACTATTTTGAGCATTCACTTGCATTATTTTTAGTTCCCTTAATAACATTGGCTGCTTTCTTAACTTGGGGTTTCTCTTTGATTGCAGGCTCTCAATAACTGGGGTCTTGGGCTACAGGTACATTATCTTGTGAAAATTTGTTATCTTAATCTTCTTGGCCTGGAATGTGCCTACCAATTTGCCCTTGAGTTGCACCTGCCTATGCTATCCATTCATTGGTAAGAGTATGAATTTGCAATGCAGGAACTGAGTGCAATTGTTCCAGCCCGGGATAAACAGACCATAATAAAAACAGCTATAAGTAAGGTAAATATACTCACTAATTACTGTGCCTGGGAATTATTTTTGATGATATGCTCACTAAAAGATTACTTCTGTTATAAACCACTGACACCCTCTTCTGCTGCTTCGTAGTTTCGTGCCGCAATTCAGCTGCAGTTTGATTTCCATCGGGCAATATACAACCTCGGAACTGTCTTGGTGTGCTTCCTGCCTCATAACCCACCGAATGATGATATATTGTTTGCATGCTAAAACAGTGACATTGTTTTGTCAGTATATATTATATATACCCTTTCAATATATTTAAATGAACTTCTACAGTTTAAATACCTTATCTGATTAAGATTCACGAGAGTAACAAGAATGTCTTCTTTTTGAATGTTGCAGTACGGTTTAGCAGAAGATACTATGAGATCTGGAAAGCCAGATGTCTCCCCTAACAAGCTTTACAGTCAATCTGCTATATATGTTGCAGCTGCTCATGCATTGAAGCCAAATTACTCGGTGTGTATCTATCTGTTTTTCTTTCCATATGTCTTTCTTGTCTTTTACTAGAACTCTATAGCTGACATTGTACTCTTTTGTCTGATGCAGGTCTATCGCAGTGCTTTGCAATTAGTCCGCTCAATGGTATGATTCATTTTATTCTATTTCTGCAAACTCTGTTGTTAATTTTTTTACTTGTTTGCTGGTGTCACACAATAATAGTTAAACTTCATGTGGCTGGAATATGAGGGTTTCTTTTTTCAGTTCAATTGTCCAATTGTAAATTAAACTTGCTTGCAAAGCTGTATTCATGAGGAAAAACTGACAACAATAGGGCTTGAAACCTGGTTAAATGTTGTTTCTTTGAATAATGCTGTGCTGGTCTTCTTTTTAGCACAACTTTCAGTTCTTTAGATGTTCTACTATCTAATTGTTGATTATGGCAGAGTAACTTTGTCCTTATTGGCATTCTATACCATGCAGTTACCTTTGCCATATCTCAAAGTGGGGTATTTGACTGCTCCTCCAGCAAATAACGCCATTGCACCACACAAAGATTGGGAGAGGTCGCAGTTTATTTTGAATCATGAGGGACTCCAGCAGGTAATTTTGCCAATGTTCATTCATTATATCTCCGCACACTTATCCCTGATAATCTTTTTGCAGTTTGAAGCTACTGATGTCTGTTTATCCTCTTTGCCATGGCCTTGCTCTCTGACTGATAAGTGTGTAAATTGTAGGCTGATGCTTCTGACCAGCCTCCATCACAATCCCCTGGGCATGTGGACAGAGGGAGAAAGCCTGTCAGAATAAATGTTGCAGATATTGTTTCAGTGTCAGCATGCACCGATCTAACGCTGCCAAGTGGTGCTGGCCTTTGTATAGCAACTATTCATGGGCCTACATTCTTGGTACGTGCTTGCCAGTGCACTGTTACTGTTTATTTGTTCTTTTTTGGGGGAGATGTTGTTTTGTTTTGTTGAAATGGATAACATATGTTCTCCAGAATCTACAAGTTGATTCAACATTTATTCTTTTATTTTCTTAAGTTGATTGGCTTAATCCTTTTGATTATGTTCTTTTTCACAGGTTGCTGATAGCTGGGAGGCTCTTGACGGTTGGCTGGACGCCATACGCCTGGTCTACACTATCTTTGCAAGAGGAAAAAGCGATGTCCTTGCAGGTATTATCACCGGTTGATGGCTTGTTGCGCGGAGAGTGTGCAGCGTCCTCCTTCGATTTATCATGATCCCAGCACTGATTTGCCGCACAGCTTTTCTAGATTTAGGGTATATCATATATGTTGATTTGTAACTCGTTTCTTTCCACTAATAGTTGATAGGCCCATTTTCCTTTGTAAAAATGGCCGTGTCACTATGTTGTGCCTTCACATCAGATGTATCAAGATACGAACTTGCATTGTACTTTATTTCAACCTTTGTGACCACGGGTATGTTACGGCCTAGTCCAATACTCAATAGCAGCCTCTTCTGTCTTTACGACTCCAAGCCTAGCTCGTAAATCAGTGCTTCCCTTCAGGGTCTAGAGGGCTTCGCCCAGATTCTTGTTACATTTTTATTTCCTTCAGCGTTTTAACGGATTTTTTTTACGGTTTTTGTCACGAAAGTATTTCTAAGGTTATTCTTTTCGGTCTGAGATTTTCTCTCCTTTCTCTTCGTGATTTCTATCAAAGAGAAGTTGTTGGAGATGAGAGAAAATAAAGAGAATAGGAACGAAAAAAATCAGAAAAAAATAAAATAAAGGAAATATTGTTGGAGAGGGTCTAAGAGTTAGGAAATCTAGCACGCGCGCCTGTGGGGTGGTATGTGTGTCAGTCTTGTACTATTTTTTTTTAAAAAACTATGGCATGCCACATTGTTTTATCAATTTTTATACTATTTGAATCACCATCCAACATGTCTAGGTCATCCTCCAACTCCGGGCGTCGGGCATCCAGTCTTTTTTTTTCAGTCTCAACATTAGTATAAGTTGTATTTTTTCAGTTTTAACATTAGTCGTTGGTCGAGCTTGCTTCGCGTGATACGGGATTGTTCCCGAGCTTTTGTTCCCAGATCGACGCTGGTTGCCCACGGCTCGTGCTGGAACTTCTCGTGCTACACGTAGCAGACGCAGTTCCTTTGATGGCCGGGAACTCCCTCGCCGAGAGCACGAACGCCGCGCAGGACATGAACCGCCGCTTCCGTACGGCGGGGGCTGAACACCTTCTCCGCGACGGGAGGGTGGAGCCACGTGTCCCGGACAAGCCTCGGGGGAGACGCTTCGAGGTCGTCGATGTGAAGCACCCACGCGCGACGAGTAGATGAAGTACGGTCTCCCTTGGTGGAAACTACGGGGCTGCAGGCGGCCAGAGGGGAGCTGGAGGCGCGCCAGTGGGCACACACATACCTGATGTGAAGGCCGTCGGCGTCGGCGGACAGGCGGCCGGAGACATCATCGAGGAGGGAGGACCAGCCCCTGGCCGCCGCCGCCGTCGCTCGCTTCGAATTCACCTGAGCTCGGACGAGGTGCGTTGATCTGAGATGGGCCAGCCCATTAGCTCTTATTTTACTTCTCGCGTGACTGGGCTGCGCATGATGGCCGACCCATCTTCCCAGCCCAGCTCCGCCTCCTTGTTGGTTTCAGCCCATCTTCTCGGCACAAATCCGATGCCAACGGAGGAAACCAAGTCGTCGCCGACTTTCGTTGCCTCAATGAGCTCGTCATCAACTATGTCATGCAGATTAGTTGTGGTTGCTTTTGCCACAACTATGCTGCATGCCGAGTGCATGCGTTCATCGGCGTAAGAATTCGAGTACGGGTGTGCTACTGCTAGTAGATACGGACATACGGCGGAGCCCTCTTTGCAACTTGTGCAAGACGGAGCCAACGAAACCCCTCTGTGATACGGTTTTCAACAAAAAGATCGCCTAATCTTACTACAATATTCCATCACATTTTGCGTGTCAAAAATGGCAATGCAGCTAGCCCGTAGATGACGTTGATCTTGGATACAGAATATTCTCTCGCTGATCTATCAACCGATTCAGTCATACAGACGTGTTCAGCAACTTCAGCCACGTAGTGCATGTGAAGACATGACGAGACATACACATATGCGACGCGGAACGAATATCTATATCCGTATGCTAATCCTCCCGCGCCTCGTCGCTGCCTCCCACGCGGCTCCTCCCACCGCGCCGCCTCCAGATGCCGGGGAGAAGGCTCCTCCAGCGGCGATGAGCATCGTCGGAGCCTGGGGCCGTCCTTCTGCTGTTGCACCTGCCTCTTCATCCTGACCCTGACGCTGGTCCGGCTCCTCCTCTGTGCCTCCTTTCTCCCTCCACTGTCATTGCCGAGTGGGTTCGGTGTCAGCGCCAAGTTCGCCGCTGGGGAGGTGGTGCTCAACGTGGATGACTGGGGAGGCACGGTACAACGACGGTGAGGACACTGCGACAACACGCTAGTCCCCACATGGCGGTGAACTCCTCGAGCTCGCGAAAGCCAGCCGTCGTCACTGACCTAGATCTTGTCGAAAGAATCCTTAGATCATATTGTACGACCAATTATCTTACTTCTCGTAGATGTAGAGAGATAAATTGACATCGTTGATACAACAATTTAGTACATGCTACTTAGCTAAAAAAAATTTGTGGAGACGTGAATACACTAACGATGTTTAGATGAGTCATCTTGTTTTAATTTTAGACTAAAAATAGATTATTAAACTATTTTATTATATATATAAATTTTATATCTAAGATGGAACTATTTTTGCTGTTAAGACTATATAATATAGTTTATACAGTTATTGAACCGTGCTCGCACCCGAGCGGTGGCACGAGCGGGCTAAGGGGAGGTGGCATGGTGAATAGACCGACAAGTGGGCGATGGGATGAGAAATCGAGAGGGTTGCTCTATAGTCTCTGTGAAGGCAGCATGGCGTTATAATTATTGAATGGGAGAGAGGTGATGTAATGTAGTTTGTATAGTTATTAAATATTACCGTGTTAGGTTTTGACTAGAAAAGTATAAATACTATATGATAAAGCAAGTGGCAGAATAAGGTAAGTGGATTTTATGCGCATAGGTTCGTATACAATCAATTTGGCTTTGTACACTTATGCATTTCAAATAAAACAAAAAACTATGCACAAGTTGTAATGTGTTATGGACCTATAAATTATTTGAGGACTTTTTATAAACTGACAAAGTGTGCAAAAGCAAGAAAATATGGGTGCATACACACTGAGTGCAGATTTTGCTTTCTGCAGGACTAGCTCGGTAGAATTTCCGCGATGCCAAAAGAATCGCGCATCTTCAGCATTGCTGAACGAATGACAGCTTCTTCAACCTACAAAGTACAAGACCATATTGGTAAAACATCCACGTGGTCAAAAAAGGAAAAGGAAACGATAATATGTAAACAACCCTTGACTAACATCCTAGCGGAACTGAAGGCGTGTCAAAAGGACCAGGTTCCTCTGACTTCACCCCGTGAAGTTAGAGAGAACCAGTGTTTTTGTGTGAGTATGAACAGTGTCTCTGATATGGAATATTGTAGTAACGGCACTGTAGCAAATCCATCAGTTACTGTATCAACTTTTTTACTGTTTGCAACATTGTACCATCAAATCTAGCCCGTTTATCTCAAATCAACAGTTCGCAGCTCGTTGAAGTTAATGGAGGGTGAAATCAGACGATCTCATCCTGTGTCAAAATAGTCAAACATCATGCAACGTATAAAATAGAAGAGGTCACGTCCTCCAATATTCGCACAATCCCTTCGTTCAACAGAGAAGTTTTTGGCTGTTTGACTTTACCCTCGTCATTTTTTGACTACAAAAAGTGGATAAATTGCAGCACAAGCTTACTCACGCACTCATTTCAGTGTCTCTTCGCTTAAACGGAACGCATGCACGAACCGTTCACATGCTCTCGATTGTTTTAGGTGCTACCGCTCGATTGCACATCTCCCGTTTGAGCAAAGCTCCACATCTACGAGTCAATCCCACCAACCAGCCCACCGGCCGGCCGGCGAACCCCACGTAAATACGGAGCCTCCGCAATTATTCTCCGCACCCACGCAAAAGCCTAGGCTCCGCCGCACATGGGCGCAACCCCCTCCACGGGGACAGGCAGGGATCGAGACCCTCTAACTTCAGCAACGTGAAGTCAGAGGCTCTGAGTCTCGGTAAACAGTATTTTGCAGTCGGTTTCTGTAGCATGGATACTGTTCACCAATACTGTAACACGCTTTTGCTGTTTAACAAATACTGTAGCACTAAATATAAATTGTTCATCTATGATCCAATGGTTCAGATTCACTTGAAGTCACCTAACTTCATATATGAGTGAAATCAGAGGATCTCAATCTGACAGGCAGGAAGGGAGCCAGTTTGAAAATTTGTCGGTTATCAGTCTATAATCGCGATTATCGAGCTTATCCTCTGCACTAATTTTATAATGGGATCGGTTTTTGAATTTTAATTAAAAATTAAAAAAATACAAAATACAAAATATTCTAAAAAAATAGAGATAATTTTAAGATCTTTTATGATTTTTTTTCAAAAATAATATTGTTTGCATCATATTCTATAGAGAGGAAGTTTGAAAAAAAAGGAAAAAGTTGATGCGTGCAACTCATTTATTAACTTATGTTAAGAAAAAATTTAACATGTCAACACATATTTTTATTGTGTAGGACGTATCTTAAGAGGATTTTTAAAATCAATTTCACTTCATTTAGAGTTTTATTAATCTCTATGATTCTTACAAAGTTCACAAGCAGAAAGTGAATATATTAAGAAATAACACTGAAATTAATTTTTTTCATGTCTAACATTATTTTTCCTATATAAAGCATAGTATAAGTAAACTAATAAAAGTGGTTTCACTAATTTTGGAGGTGTGATGGATTAGTTATGAATCAATCTAGTTGCAACACATTTACACAATATTGCATATTACAATAAATATTTTATGAGTTCATGTATTTTTAAAAGACACAAGATCATATAAGAAGACTAAAAAAATTGGTTTCATGATTTTTGAATTAGCAGAGAGTTAATTATGTATTTAACTAGCAAATATATTTTCTCATAGAAAATATTCAACTTTTTTATGAGTACAAATACTTTTATCGTGTAGATCATATTACAAGGAAGCTAAAAAATTTGTTTCATTTTATTTGAAGCTCCGATGAATTAGTTAATGATTTTCCAAGATTGAGCTATTTTTTTTTATTTTTTTAAACTTCACCGGTTACTGAGAAATGCGCTCGGTAAATCGGTAAATTCGACCGATTACCAGTGAATGCGATCTGTTGGGTAACGGGTAGGCTACGCTAGTCTAAAATAAAAAAAAATCCGCATTCAACCAGGAAACCATGCTAGTATGACATCACAGTTCGTTATCGCTCGACACGTAGTGTAGCGGAAGAAGAATTGGAATAGACCGATCCAACGTAGTACGTGTCAAACTACTCGAGCAGCTTCTTAATCAAATCCGCAATTAGCCCCTCACAGGTGGTCATGTTCGCCGACCAACTCCAAGCGGGTGGTCGTGCTCCTCGATCAGTTCCTCGACCAGCTTCCGATCAGGTATGTTACGTCCTAGACCAGTTTTAAGTGGTCATGTCGTGTTGTTCGACCAGATCCGAGTGGTCGTATTGTGCTTCGCGATCAGACGAACAGGTATGTCGACCAGTTCGTCATGGCCGACGACCAGTCCCGAATACGTCGCGATCAACTCGCTGAGAATATCAGCGTCGTAATAGCATCATCGCTTCTACGATATCCACACATACTGGTAAGAAACATCGAGCGCCGGTGTGCTAACACCGCACGCGCGGCTAGGGTTTTGGGAGATCGTGTAGAAAGCTGCGGCTAGAGTTTCGAAATGGCTCAACCTTGGCATGCCTACCCACGCCTCTTTTATATAGTGCTCATCAATGGGCTCTCACGTTGGAAGCCATTTATGACTCTAACTTCTCATAGATTACAATCCAATCAAAACCCACATACGAATCCAATTCGCTTATTTTATTCTAACTCTTTAAGTGTGTGACCCGTTAGGTTAATATACAAATGGCTAGGACTCGGAAATTCTTTCCAAACTGAAATTAATAGCGGTCTCTAATAGGACATGTTGACTCCCGAGTATGCATAAAAAATCATATCGGTTGAACCTTGACATACAGATGCACCGATCCATTTGCCTCACGATACCAGTCAAGCTCAAAGCGAAATATGTGTCACCCTTGTGATAGCTCGACCATTCACTCGATTAAGTAGTAGATTCATCATGACTAACTCTTTAATCATATTAGAATGGTTATATACTTTCTTGATCCAACTATCTCGAGAGGTTCAAAGATATCTCTTTCGTTATCAAGGAGGGGCAATTTACATCTTAATCGCTCACACCTCATGACATGTTTCATGACAAGCTCGAAACCTACCTTTATGACTACCTAGTTACAGAATAGTGTTCAGCAACCTCAAAGTATACCACTACACATTATGAGAATCAATGACGATCTCAGGTCTAAGGATCCTGCAGGTACACCATTTGAGATAACAACTAATATCACATCATAAATAACAATCCCAACAGTATCTTAAGGTGAGTCTATATAACATAATGTTCTCTAACATAAATATCTACATTATTAACTTGTTATCTCTATAACTATGATCCATAAAACGTGATCATCAATCAATACATGTGCTAGTCTTATGTATCATCACAATGATATGCGACCAGCGATCGACTAAGAATAACATCATGATATAAACAAAAAGTTTCATGAATAATTCACATACTTGCCAATCAATGTAAAAGTTAGTCATTCTTAAAATAACATATTATTCGAAAGTATATTAACATAAATGTGTGATATAATCATCTTTATAATTGTCTCTGAGGTATATCACATTCACGATCAATACGGGAAAACCGATCGATAAATCGGTTAGTTACCAGTGAAATTCGATCGGTTACCGTTCGATCGATTTGATCTAAATTTGCTTTGAATTACAAAATTGATTGAGTGAATTTGTCTGAATTCTCGCTGAACTTTGACTGGTTCGCGATAACCGTGCATTTTCGGTTACCAACGGAAACCGGTTTTAGGGTCCAAACGAATTTGTAAACCTTATCCGCATGACGCGACCCTATGGCACACGAGGGGCCATCCCATCAGTCGGGAAAAAAATTCTACTATGATGCCGGCGTCTCCTCTTACGAGCACTATCCATATAGTCATTACTATCTTAATATAGATCTTAACACAATAAATGGGATCTACTTAATACTAATAGTATATGTTAAGTAATGAACATGCAATCTATTTTTTTATTTAGACAAGATCTACTATAACACTAACAGTATATGGTAAGTAATAAATATAAGTAATAAGTATGTAGAATAATTTTTCATTTAGATGAGATTTACTATAACACTAATAGTATTTGTTTAGTAACGAGCATACAAAATAATTTTCATTTATATGAGATCTACTGTTTTAAGATACATATTAAAAACCTGTGATGACTATTAAGTGGTGCTGCAGTAGGAGACCTGCACAGCACAATTGCAATGATTTTTTTTTTCCCGTCAGCCGGGGCCGCACCACACCGCGTCGTTCGCGTGCGCACCCACGCCCAAAAAACCCACCGCTACACGTTCGGCCCGCGCGGTGACAAGCGCCGAGAGGCCTCGGCTCCGTCGGTTCCCGCCAGCACGAGCACGAGGCTCGGGCAGTGGGCGCCACGCCCACGCGGTCGTGGCTCGGTTCCGTGTCCGTACGCGCGTACGTCCTCGACCGTGGTACCGGCCGCCCGGCCGCTTGGCCAGTTGCAGGGCGGCTGAGCACGGCGCGCGGCCGCGGGGCCCGTGCACCGCCGCGATCGCGGGTACATATTTTCTTTGGCAGATGAGCACGGCCGAACATGTAGCAGGTCTTTGCTACACGCAGCGGTTGTACCAAAGGAAATTGCTGGTTCTGTCAGAGTATAGTCGAGTGATGCTGTAATCATTTCCATCTCCGGTGGCAAAGAGAATCGTCTCTGTGGAGTTGTTTCTACAGTGATTTTCTGTTTGTTGTTCGAATTGCTAGAATATACCATTGCAGAAAAAGAAATTCTAAAGTAATAGGAATAAAAATACTAGCATAGATAATTAATTCTGCTTATGGTGACACTATAGTTTTTGCAGTTTGATCTTTTTGATAATTGTTATGATAACAAGTGAATTAAAATAAGTAACTAAAGGCTGACAATATTTATCGTGCATTACCGATGGTAGAGACTATTCATGTGTCATCTCCTTTTTCTCTAGACACTAGTTTATGTATAAAACAGTTTGATGTTAAAGTCGTTATCTTACAGATTAATGCACTGGGCACACATTAATATGATATAGAGTCGTATAAATTGATACCAATAAATATATGAACATTTTTTACGATCCATATTAATGTGTCTATTCAATCTAAAATAAAAATTCTGTGATATCTAACCATTGGAACCATGTGTTTCACTTGTTTTGTCATGTTTCAAAAACATAAAAAAGTTCTCTCCCACGGTTGCTATTTTGGCCAACTTTTTCTTTCCGAATTCTCATTTATCACGGGGCACAAATACATCCCCTTCTCAAAGGGTGTGTTTGATTTGGTTGCTCCGCTCGTGCAGGACATGTGCGTGCAGCCAGACGGAGAGGGACTGGTGTTTGGATGTCTGCACCGGTGGGAAACGCTGTACACGCCGGTGCAAATGCATCTGCCCAGCCAGGTCGGCAGGAAACGTCGGATTCGACTGTTTCTCCCAGGGCTGGCCGGCGTGATACAGCGGATTAGCACTAATAACGAATAATTAGCGAATATTAGCTCATATTAGTATATTTTAAATTATATTATGATTTAATATGATAAATTAATTACTATAGAGTGTATTTATACAAAATAAACATTATGTTTAACACTTGTTTTTTTATTTCAATCTCATACACCATATATTTATATGGATAATCAAACATAATCTCTTCTCCATTAAACTGAGCACATATAACCAATCAAATAAACGCTATTGTATATTCGTAACCTGTCTCATCCCAATCAGCACCAGACATACTAGCCAGGCTGCGCGTTCTAGCAACCAAACGACCCAAAATTGCCATCCCGTCGTGAGCCACGCTGACAAGTCGTACGACCACATCGCGCGGAGCCGCAGACAATCCCATCCGGAGACCAGCATGGAGGGCGGAGATCTGCCCGGCAGCCGGATGCACGCGGCTCCCTCGCAGTCACCGCCACGTGACTCCCCTGCCAACGGGACCCGACACCACGGGGGCCCCGCTCCTCATACTCCCACACCCACCGGCGAGACCTCCCCCACATCGCCGCCGCTCGGTCCCGCTCCCCTCGGCCCCGCCACGTCAGCGCCGAAATTATTAATTTCCGCCCTTCTACGACCTCGTTTCCCAAGCGTCCTTCGTTCGATATCTCCTCGACTCTTCTCTGTTTTCTCTCTCTCTTTCTCTCTCTCTCTCCTCGCCGTCCACGCGACTGCGCGAGACACTGATCAACGGCCGGGTGGCAGGCGGCGGCCGTGGGGGTGGGGCTAGCTCCGTCGATCGCCCGGGGATACGGCGCGGTGCTGCCTCCAGCGCGCGAGGGGACATGGGGAGGAACGGGAGCTTCAGGCGCCCCGCGGGGGCGGGGGCGGCCGCGGCGCCGCCGGCGTTCACGGTGAAGCCGGGCGACTACCGGCTGGTGGAGGAGGTGGGGTACGGCGCTCACGCCGTCGTGTACCGCGCGGTCTTCGTCCCCAGGAACGATGTTGTGGCGGTCAAGTGCCTGGATCTCGATCAGCTCAATAACAACATCGTGAGTACTTGTCGCATCTCTTCTCCCTACTCCGATTTGTTGGGTGCCATCTGTTATTTGATCTAGCGAGAGATCCGTTGGTCGATCAAAGTGGATTTTGTTGATTCGGTAGCTTTCCGATTGTTTCGGAATTTTGGTTTGTGTAACGTCCTACCAGATCAATTCAGGCTTTGCTTTGACATTATGTTAGTAACCACTTCGCATTTACTTGGTCTGCTACTAGTCGTTGCTTAGTCTAAGGCCAAGTTGAAACGATCAATCGAGTCGTGTATGTACCTGCATTCTAGCTTTTTTTAGCGCAGCTATTGTTTTACAAGATATATTTGTGGTGCGACTGGTTGAGATGGCGAGTTAAACTATTCTGTCAAGCACCGCGGAGAACTCTTTTACTTCGCCAATGTATGGATCGGATGGGCAATGGTTTGCAAGGTTAGTACTACCATCACAACGTTGCTGGGTACCAAACCTGGCGGGAGGGAAGAGGTTGTAGAGTATGCATGTGTACACAGTTCAGGATGCGGCTTGTGTTTGTGCTTCTGTGTGTGCCTGCACAGGGGCGGGTTGCGAGCATGCGTGTCAGCATGTGCACGAAAGTTTACTAGTCCTAGATAGACCACAGATTACTAGCAGCCTCTGAATTTTCTTTGATTTCATGAATAATCAATCTCCTTTTCCTAGAGTCACCTCACTGTTTGTTATGCGATTCTTTCCATTCTTCCTTTTTGAGTGGTTGGCTCCATTGAACTAAATCGTTTCTTTAATTTCTGGTATGTTTACATGGGTCAGTTTTCTGCACTGTACATTGGTCTGGGCAATTTGTAGGCAGTACAATCAGACAGCAATTCTGTCGTCTTTTCATCATGTACAACGTTATTGATTTGATGAACTGAAGATGGTAAGCTAACATGATGTCAGTTATTGATCATTCTATTCAATGATTGGAACCTCATGCTCCATTGTTGAGGCTGGGTCTCTAATTACTGGCCACTTGGCCAGATGTTTGTTTAAGCCTACGCTCTCTAGTTTACTTCCGTCCACACCTTTTGTATTGTGATTTGGTAGCAGATCACATTGTTTCATTTCATCCTAAAAGAAAAGAGAACACTGTACATGTGCCACTTGAAAGACGTCTAACAATAAAATTCCTTTGGAAATCCAAAAGTTGTAAAATGTCCTCACAAAACACCTCTTGTATTTATGCCAATTTCTTCTATTTTTAGCTATTGATTTGCTAGAAACTTAGATGGACTTGTTCTTTTTACTAATATACCAACCATGCTTTCTTCTCAACATTCAATTGAATGGCCCATTGCTTGGCTAGCACCCATGATTGGCCTACTGCCTGCACCAATGGAAGCCAGCCACTTCATTGTTTCTCGCAGATCACGGTCTGGCAATAATGCGCCACGTAATTATCCATGTTTATCTTGGTGGAGTGTTTTAGTTTATTTGATTAATCGGACTTGCAAATCTCATTTGAGTAGGATTTTTTGAAGTGTAAACAGAATATAATATTTATGTTTTATTGTTTATATTATATCCTCCTTTTGTGGTTCTTGTTGGGTTTCATGTCTAGCCTACCCCAAGTTGCTTGGGACGAAAGATGTTGTTGTAGTAGTAGTAGTTAATGACTCATCTGGGACGACTGATAAGTGTTTTTCTCGTTCTTTGTAAGGATTGGTGGTTAAGCTGCATTAGAAGTTACTCCCATGCATAAGTGACCTAGGTAGGCAAGTGTGTTTTGACTGTTTCAGGACCATATGTGTTCTCCTTTCTGTTTGATCTTGCCAAAATTGGTTTTCAGTTCAAGCTCAGGACCAATCCTAGGCACCTGGCTCCTATATAGAACCGCTAGGTTAGGAAAAACTTTTGGAACAATATTTAAGTAAAGTCATCCAAAAGTTTTCAAAAGAGCAAAGGGGGCATAGATATGAAATGGATTGTTTCAGATTGGCTTTTTTGTAAAATAACAATAGCAGCAGCAACAATAACAACAAAGCCTTTTGTCCCAAGCAAGTTGAGGTAGGCTCGAGATTGACATTTGTACGTTTGTTTTTAAAACTTCCCCCTGTGGCATTGTAATTGTAACATAACTTTGAAGTGGCATATATAATTTTTTTCTCTAATCCACAGTAAAGACTAATCAACTAGGCTACTGGCTTTTGGAATATTAAAGTTGTAAGGGTAAACAATAGTGATATGTCTTCACTACAATAGTGATATGTCTTCACTGCTTGGTGTCGTTATCTTACTGAATATCGTTTCTCCTTTTCTTCTGAAAGACTTACATGGATTTAGTTCTTACCACTGTACATTATCTGTAGGATGAAATACAAAGGGAGGCTCAAATAATGAGCTTGATAGATCACCCTAATGTTATCAGGGCTTATTGCTCATTTGTTGTGGAGCACAGCCTTTGGGTGGTAATGCCATTCATGACAGAGGGTTCGTGTCTACACTTAATGAAGATTGCATATCCTGATGGTTTTGAGGAGCCTGTCATTGGCTCCATTCTAAAGGAAACACTTAAGGCTCTGGAATACCTTCACAGGCAAGGTCAAATCCATCGTGACGTCAAGGTTAGCTTCAGTAGAATATTTTTGTGTAAATACTGTTGTCATTTGATGTATTTTGTAACTGTTCTTTATTTTTGCTCGATTTGGCACTGTGCAGGCTGGTAATATCCTTATTGATAGTGCTGGTGTAGTGAAGCTCGGGGACTTCGGTGTTTCTGCTTGCATGTTTGATAGAGGTGACAGGCAAAGATCTAGGAATACGTTTGTGGGAACACCATGCTGGTAACTGCTTCATCAAAATTTCCTGATGCTTTTGGATTTAATAAATATTTAGTATAACTTGAGGATGTTTGACATTTTTTTTTGTTTCTAATTTTCTGTCTAGGATGGCTCCAGAAGTGCTCCAGCCTGGCACTGGATATAATTTCAAGTATGTTAGTTGTATATTTGTACAATTTTTTTTCTAACACATGTGGAGTCTTCACGGATATTTTGTTTTCTTTCTTTAGTGGCTTTTATGTTTGGCCTTTTCTTTTTTTACACAGATAGAGCCATTGTGCTGGTGGTTTCTAATTTTTGTATGTAGTTAACTGCTACTTAATATGAATTCATGGCCAATCTCATCTATGTACAGAGCTGACATATGGTCCTTTGGAATCACTGCACTTGAACTAGCGCATGGCCATGCTCCGTTTTCAAAATACCCCCCGATGAAGGTAATGCTTTTGACTGCGCAGAATAATGTATTTCACCATTATGTGAATTTTCTGTTTTGGGTGTTCTGCTGGTGTATTGTTGTGTTAATAATTGTTCTAACAAATATTCCAAATGCTCCATGACATGATGCAAATTGCAATATGTCTTCCACATAGTCATAAATGTTACCAGTTACCTTTTAACCCTATACTACCCACCCAGCCCATAATCTATTCATTTGTAGGATACTGATGGTCCATGGTTCCATGAGATCATCTAGTGATTCCCTAGATGTACCATTAATTTTTGCAACCTATCAACACAGACCATCCTGTATATTAAATATGTACTTTGGCTGCAGGTTCTTCTCATGACCCTCCAGAATGCACCACCTGGTCTTGACTATGACCGTGACAGAAGATTCTCAAAGGTAGTACTGATCCTTTCAGTTGATTATCAAATATGAACCATTTGTGCGGTTGTAAACTACTATAGATTATGTTCTAGTCCACCTTTCTAAGTAGGCATTTTCAGCTGTGATCAGTCATTTAAAGAGATGGTTGCAATGTGCTTGGTCAAAGATCAAACAAAGAGGCCAACAGCTGAGAAGCTGCTGAAGCATTCATTTTTCAAAAATGCAAAGCCTCCAGAATTGACTATGAAGAGTATCTTGACTGATTTACCTCCTCTTGCGGACCGTGTAAAGGCTCTCCAGGTATGCCACTGACTTACCCCCCCCCCCCCCCCTCCCTGCCCCAATCATGGAAAAATGAATTTAGCTGAAGTTTCTATGTAACTCCAGCTTAAAGATGCAGCACAGTTGGCTTTGAAGAAAATGCCTTCTTCTGAACAGGAGGCGCTCTCCCTGGTTTGTGACATACTCTTCTTCATTTTTATTTTCTGTGCTCCTGTATAATTCTTAGCATTGGAAGTCACTTTTCTATTTCGAGTTATTAGAATAGCTCCATCATTACAGTGTTGCTTTGAGCAGGCTATATTAGAGTTACAACTTTAATGTTCTCCATTTCATTTGGTGCCCCTGCTTCTTTGTCATTATACAATTGTATTTGGTAATCAGGATTATCAAAAGCTGTGTTGTTAACCTACCTTGTGAAGTCAGATCTAGCATGAAGCTTATCGTATAGACATGGCACCTTTTGGCTGTGATAGTTTGGTTGGACAGATTTTGTTATTAATTGGTAATTTGATGACCAATTATCAAGATAGACAGTAACAGTTTGTTCATCAATTTGGGTACCATATAACAAAATATTTGGGCAAATGTTGCATTTTGTTAAATAGGCTGCTTATCATAGAATTGCATGGATTCATGAAAGAAAAGGTAAAAAAAAATACAACTGAAGGGAACTTCAATTTTTATCTTACTCGCTTAATGGGAACGTCATCCTTGGGTCAACTTAAACACATTTGATCTTTTATCAAACAGAGTGAATACCAACGAGGTGTTAGTGCGTGGAACTTTGATATTGAGGATCTCAAGGCTCAAGCATCATTGGTAAAACTTCTATTCTTATTCCCTCTTCCAGTATGAGCTTCCTTTTCATTCGATCTTCCTTTCAATTCAACCTTATCATTAAGCTGTCTAATTTCCAGATTCGTGATGATGAGCCACCAGAAATAAAAGAAGATGATGACACTGCAAGAAACATTGAAGTTGAAAAGGTCTGGTAGATTCTTGATTGTTATTTTTCATAGGGAAGTTCTTTGATAGTTATCTCTAGAAAGCTTGAATATTACTTCCAAGAGAAATCAATGCAAAATATGTTGCAGAGTTGGCATATGCCCATCTTTGCAATAGAACTCTTCAGTTGCTAAAAGTCGTGCACTAACCTTGTTTCTAAGATGTAATTTTTATTATGGCGAAGAAAAAGGCATAATATTTCGTATGTAACTGTCACTTCTTGTTCCTTGAACAGAATTCATCTCCTAGGAACTATTTGGGGAAGCTATCATCTGCAAACGAAAACAGCTCCAGGTCAAACCAATTTTTTTAGCATCTTCTAGTGATGGATAGCTCTAAAAGTTCTGATTCAATTCCATGAACTTAAGTAGGATGCCAGAGATTGGAAGGGTCATTATCCTTGATTCTTATTATATTGTTTTATATTACATCATTGGTAGTAAAATGTATACTCTTTTGATATATTTCAGGGAGCGAACCTCTTCCACCACAGTAAATTCAGATGGAAAAGGCCCTATTACAAATGAAGCTTTTGATTTTGATTTTAGCGAGGCCGAATGTGAAAGGAGGGCTGATGGATATGAAAACAACAGAACAGAGAATGATTCATTGCCCTCTACTTCAAAGCAGGATCCAGAGTCGAATCACTGGACAAGTGATGTTGGGCAGAGACAACAGATTTCTGGTGGGAACAATAGCTCAACAGCTGAAAAGGGCCATGGTTTTGAGAGGTCCATTATCTATTCATTGATTCTTCTAGTGTTCTGCACTGAGTTTTTTATTGTTTAAGTTTTTATTTTCATTAATTGTGCATAATGCTCAATGGCTGAATGGAATGGCTTTCCAAAGGAATGCTAACTGCCTAATAATTTGAGCGAGTTTGTTTAGTTTTGACATGTGATCATTTTGGTTATTATAATTTACGTGCTTAGGTAAATTATACTGTAGCTTTGTAAATTTAAACTAGATTTTTTTATGAATGCACAGTAGATAAAGTGGAAAGGATAGTTAATTTGTTTATGTTCTAACTAATTATTATGTCTGCTCTTTTTTTCTTAATTAGTTGATTATCTGGGTCTAGCAGTTCCTTTTTCTATTAAATACTGTTATGGTATTACAAGTACTTGTTTGTTCTGCAAAAATGCTTTCATAATACATGCTTCTTGAAGAATATAATAATACTTGCTTCTTGAAGAGTATAATAATATTATCGCATTTTGATTTCTAAGCATTGAACGTGGTTATTGGAGTGTTAACATTTGTTATGTCCAATGCTTCGGTTCATTTTATTATTATTGTTTGGTATGACAGGGATGCAGCTGTTCAAATGATATCTGACAAACAAAGAAGTGATACGAGAAAAACATCAAATCTTAGTGGTCCACTGTCACTCCCAACTCGTGCTTCTGCAAATAGTCTGTCAGCTCCTATTCGATCTTCAGGAGGTATGAGCGTCTATCAGTCTATCTAATTATCACTGGAAATGTTAATCGTTTTCCCTAGTGTACATTGAAAACATGCATGGGCAGTCTGGCACTGCTGTAGCACCATATGTAAGCTTTTCCATATATCTGCTGTTCATATGTGGTGTGACATTTGAACGTTAACTTTATTTTGGAAACATTATGTGCTTTGTTGATGGAAGGGACTGTAGTAATTTCTTTTGCTCATTGTAGGTTATGTAGATTCATTAGGCAACAAGTCCAAACAAAATGTGGTGGAGATTAAAGGCCGCTTTTCCGTGACATCTGAGAACGTCGATCTTGCAAAGGTAAGTGTATTGGGTGAATGGTGGATACAATTAAACTTAACGTGTAACTTAATGGAGTAGAATTTCTTCAAGAGGAAAAATTGAATAAATCTCTACTTTCCAGGTTCAGGAAGTTCCAGTCAGTAGTCTCTCCCGCAGATCACCACAGGTGAGGTTGTCATTATATAGAACATAGTTACAATTTACGCAATGTTACAGTCATAAATTTATGGTTAACTCTTGGTTTTCTCAGGTTTCACTGCTAAGAAAATCTGCTAGTGTTGGTGATTGGTTGGTCAATTCTAAGCCTATGGTATAATTTCTTTTTCTTCTCATTAATTCTCAAACCTACTAATTATTGCCCTTCTATCACTTCTGTAGATCGATTTCTGAGTTTGACTATTGCTCAGTTTTGGTACATCATATTAGCTGAGGGATACTTAACTCTAACATTGTTGAGTTCCTTCCCTCTGCGTTAACCATTGTTTTCTTGCTTCCAGCGGTAATTGTTAGTTCCTTATAGTTCAGCTGTAGCCAATAAACTATTTCCTAACCCCCCCCCCCGCCCCCACGTCAGAACCGCTGCCAGTATTGGAAGAGGACAGTTATTGATTTCTGTGGGATATTTGCGAACACAGCAATGTTGGTCATATTGCATAAGAGTCCACCTATTTTCTTAGGAATTTTATGGAACATGACTTTAGATGATCAATTTTTTTTAATGCGGTGATGTTGCAGTGCAATAGTAATCAACTGAAGGAACTTTGCAATAGCTCAGTATCATCGTCGATTCTAATTCCCCACCTTGAGAACCTTGTGCAGCAAACTATGTTTCAGCAGGTATGAAGGAATCGTTGATTTCATCCTGTTTAAGAATGTGCAGCACATGTTAAATTATTTGAAAAGACTTTAACCAACAATTGCAATATCTCATGATCAGGATCTGATCATGAACCTACTAAGTAGCTTGCAACAGAATGAGAAAGTTGATGGTAAATGCCTTTTCCCATGTAGCTATGTAAGTTCAATTCATTTCTTTGATTAAAAGTTAAAATGCTCGCTTTTCTTCAGCACTGCCTGGAATATCTTCTCAAGTCGGAACTTTGGACAGTGATAAAATGGTAAGCATCAACCTAGATTATGATTTCAAGTATTGACGAATGAGTTGCCAATCAACCCAGTCTATTTTTTTAATTGTTATTAAAAGTTATCTTTTCATTCATTTGGCAGGCTGATACAGCTAATTCTGAGAAGGAACGATCATTACTTGTTAAAATATCAGAATTACAGTCTAGGTATGCCCACTTCTGCACAAGTGATGTTACAAATAATTCCACTCGTAAATATCACAGCAACAGTTATGTCAAATTTACAACTCCATATCACAGATAATTTGTTGTTATGGCACCATTTATGTTCAATTTTGGCAACTACAGTTGAGTAGCTGAGCTTAGGGGCGCAATTTTTACTATAAAATTGAATTGGTTCTTTTTGTGCCTTTTATAAAATGCTCGATGTTTATGTTTATTTTGAACATGCATACTGTTTACAGGGATCACTATTGTTTATCGCTAGGATTACTGAAGGATATTTACCTGTTTTTCACTCCCTGCAGGATGATAACACTGACCGATGAACTAATTGCAGCAAAGGCTAAATCAGTTCAGGTAGGTATCATTGTCTCATTTTAGTGTAATACAAGAGGTTGGAATTTGTGCTATCATCCATGGCAAGATTAATTCTGATTCATGCTGGCATTTGGATTCTGATATTTTTCCCACGTCATTTTCAGTTGCAGCAAGAGCTAAATGCATTGTACTGCCGAGAAGAAATAGAAGACATTAGGGATGAGGACAACGAAGGAACATAACATGAGGAGGATGAATGCAATATGAATTACCTACCTTGGCTTTTACAGTGAGGTTTGGTTAACTGCTTGTGCCAAGGAGTTTTAACAAGATAAGGAAATTGATGAACCATCTGCTCTTCTGAGTCAGGAATATGTGCCGGATCCACAGAGACTGCTCTTACAGCTGCTCTATGGAATTTGTTCTTTGAAGGTTGTCGTGCCCTTGGCCTGCTGCCATCAGTGTGTATATCAGTTTTTTCTTTTAATTGCCTTTTTTTTGTTAGTTCAACGGGATTTTGGTGGTCACAAGATTGCGTCGTGGTGCATTCTACTATTTTGGCCATACCTATCATTGAAATAGCTGTGATTATGTAGAGTTTCTAGGGTACCCGTTGGTTCTCCATGCAGAATAGCAGAAGACTGCATAATAAAATGTATTTTTATCTATAGCGTTAGAATGTATATTTTTATTGGCAGATTCGTTAATACTTACATTGCATGGCTATTTGCAAACATCCAAACAGAGTTGTTTGCATATCTAATAAAGAATACCTGTACTCACTTTGTCGCTGTGACGTGCATGCTCTACACATATCATTTTTTTAGATTCAGACTATTTGCATATCAGGCCTGTGATAACTTGCACAAATTCTGCGCAGCACAACACTCTCGTGGTGCTCATTCGTCAACTTTACATGTGATCTGCCTCTAAAATTTTGGATGAGATCTGGACTGATGGCGAGATCAGCACCTCAGGATCCAACGTGTTAGCCGACTCCGCTGCGCAAAACCAGAGCATTTTAGTCTTGTTATCAAGGACAATCTTCGCTCTAACTATCTCCAACCATTTTTCCTTCATTTTGTTCCCTTTCCGATTCCCTTCTCCGTTCCCATTCCCTTTATTTCTTCTCATCTCCAACAGCTTCCCTTCGAGGGGAATCGCGAAGGAAACGGAGAGAGAATCCCGTCCTGAAGGGAATGACCCTGGGAATCCCGTCGTGAAAAGAATCCCATCGTGAAGGGAACCGTGAAGGGAAACCGTTGAGAGCGCTGAAGGGAACGGGAATCCCTTCACGACGGGAATCTGCCCGTGAAGGGACTCCCTTGGGCTTGACTATCCCCAACCATATTCTCTTCATTTCGTTCCCTTCCCGATTCCCTTCCCCGTTCCTATTCCCTTTATTTCCTCTCATCTCCAACAGCTTCCCTTCGAGGGGAATCGCGAAGGGAACGGAGAGAGAATCCTGTCCTGAAGGGAATGACCTGAGAATCCCGTCGTGAAGGGAACTGTGAAGAGAAACCGTTGGGAGCGCTGAAGGGAACGGGAATCCCTTCACGACGGGAATCTGCCCGTGAAAGGACTCCCTTGGGTTTTAGGATGTACGTTGATGCACCAAATATCATTGTTCCGACGCATATTTTACCATGGAGAGTTGGTCACAGCCCAGATCATCCATTCTATCAAGGATGAAGCCGCTTTCTGGGCTTTTGCGAGCGCGCGCTATCTAGGATGTCTTTTGGCACGAGAGTAGGCCTTCCTTTTTAGGGTTGGGGACGCACCAGGAGTCCCCAAATATTGACTTGTATCTGTTTTGTTTATACTTTTTGTGTAGTCCGTCGGGCTTAGTCTTATTAATATAAGTCCTCCTACCGGTTTCCTTAAAAAAAAATGTTCCGCACTGCAAGAAGGAAGTCAGATAATCCAGCACTTGAACCTAATGGAGCCGTGCAATCACCATGGTTCACAAGCCGTGCAGTCAGCATGATGACAGTCACAATATGCTGCTGCTACTCTACTAGACGTGAGCGTTCGGCCTTCTGCCCATCAGCAAGTCAGTCTGCGTAACCGGACAGGGGCACAGGGCAGACTCGCGTTCGACGTGAGGGTTGCCGGGTCTGGCCCGGCTAGTCCAAGAAACCGAGACGAATTCTCTTTCTTTTTGTTCTTCCAGCACCGACCGTATTTGAATATGAAATTTTGTATAGTCCTTCTCCATTGTACCTTCCTTATCTGTGATTTATTTCAGAATTTATCGTCGCGTTTTGATTGGGAAACTAAGTGAAAGACTATGCCAGGGGTGACCGACCACCCCAGCCTAGATTTTTCTTTTCTAATTCTCTATTAACAGGGCTTCGCTGAGCATGCAATTTTGTTTGCGGTTTCTCCATCTCGTTCCCCATCCTTTTGATTTTGTTTGGAATTTTTGGGCGCGATTTGATTGGAAAACGAAGCGCAATGTGCTCAGGGGGGTGGTCGGTATTTGGAACACCGACCACCCCGAGTCGACCGATCAACTCCAGGGACCTGCCCGTGCGCCCATCGTCGTCTCGCCCCGGCCTCCGGGGCATCGCACTGGCCGACCGGAGCACTGAGCCCTCCACCGTTCGAGGTCCGGCAGGTAAATGGAACTGTGCTTCCGCTTCACGGTTCGCATCTTCTGCTGCAGCAGCCAGCAGGCCAGAAGCGCATGCGGCCTAGTCGCTGGTCCATGTGCCGCCGGAGCAACCGGACGCGTTGGGCGGGTGGCCGTCGAAGCCGCTCGGTGCGATCGCGGCGGTCCATGCCGCTGCCGGACTGCCGCGCCAACCTGAAAGAGAATGCCGACTTGCAGAACACCGAAAGGGGCCTGTGCTATGCATCACAGGCCCTGTATCAACGCATCTGAAGTCTGAACCCAACTCTCCAGCTTCGTGCTTGATTGAACTCCTGCACCACCTTGCCGAAGCAACGTGATCCCTTGACCAAGCAGCACTGCTTTTAATTGATTCTTGTTTTTCATCTGGCAGTGCTTTCCATGCAAAGACGCGATCCATCGACGGGAGAGCCGCAGAAAATGGCGAGTTCTTGACAGGAGGAACGAGAAGTACGAGAGCAGAGCAACTTCCACCATCTATCTGAAAATTTTCTTTTTTGGTGCTTCCTCAACCTCTTGCCTGAGTCTGAAACTTTGTGTGGTGTCTCTCAATTGTACTACCCATCTCTGTGATTTTTTTTTTCAGAATTTTTAGTCACGGTTTGGTTGAGAAATCAAGTGAGATACGAGCTCACTTGATTTTCAGGGGTGGTCAGTTTATTAAAATACCATGGACCCGCGTCTAAAAGTTTTCCTTTTTGTTTCTCGCTCCACAGGTGGTGGTTGAGCCTGAAATTTTGCCTGTTTTTTCTTCGTCCCAATACCCATCTCTGTGATTTGTTTCAGATTTTTTAGCTACGATTTAGTTAGGAACAAATCGAAATACATGGTCAGGATGGTCATTATTTCAAATACCGACCACCCTCGAGTTCACCGAACTTGACCAATCAACACCCGAGACACCACTTCCTCAAGCGGCTCACATGCAAGAGATTTCACTATTTAACACTACGAGGCCCTTTCTTCTCATGTCAATTGTCACTACCTTCGGTACCCATGTGTTACCACCAATCTATTCGTAGATAGATAGAGAGGGTAGCATAGAATCACGGCAACTCGTCGGACATGTTCATCGTTAATACAACCAGTGAGCGAAGAGGAAAACACATTTCTTCCACTCGTCTCTTGGGCAGGCTCTCCTTTTGTCGCTTGGGACGACACTTCACCGCACCCATTCTGGCCCGCTTATACGCTTGCTAATTTGTTTGGCGCTCCGTGACTTCTCCCGCCTTTTCCCCACCTCAATGCTTCTGGCCTCCCTTGCGTTGTCGCCTTGGTGTTGTCAGTATGACTTGGGCTGGTGACAACCCATTCTCCTTGAAACGAGGCTTGTCCCCAAGCTGATGCCTTCGGGAAACGCTGGTGCAGTGCCTTTTCATCTTCCCAGGTCACCAAGGATGGTGGCCAGCCAGACCACTGTACTAGCACTTGTTGCACAGCTCCAGTTGGACAACGGTGCAATCTTCTATCTAGTATAGCTTCTGGTACCTGAAATGGAGATGGCATAGCAGGTAGTAGAACAGTGACCTGATCAAGTGTTAGTATAGTTTTCTTCAATTGAGAAACATGAAACAATGGGTGAATCCCTAAAGATTGTGACAGTTCCAATTTGTAAGCCACCAGCCCAATCTTCTGCAAACTCTGGAATGGACTAAAGCATTTGAAGGATAATTTGTGATGAGCTCTACTAGCCACATATGTTTGCACATATGGTTGTAGATACACATATTCTCCTACTGCAAAATGGCACTCAATTCTTTTCTTGTCTGCCATTTGTTTCATCCTGAGCTGAGCTCTAACCAGATGATGTTGTAGTAACTTTGTCATTACTTCTCATTCAGTTAGCCACTCTTGCAGATCAGCAATTCTGCATGCCTCAATTTTGCCAATGCCTAATTGTATAGGCTGATGACCATATAAGACCTCAAAAGGAGATTTGCCTATAATTGAATGGTGGCTAGTATTGTACCAGAACTCAGCTAAAGGTAACCAACCACTTGCTCCATTTGTTTGGATAGGCATGCACAAAACATCTAAGGTAGGTTTCTAGACACTGGTTTACTCTTTCACTTTGTTCATCCGTTTGAGGATGATATGAGGTGCTCGTCCTCAAATTAGTACCAGTTAATTTGAAAATTTCTTGCCAAAGGGAGCTAGTAAAGATTTTGTCCCTATCAGATACTATAGCATGAGGCAGACCATGTAATTTGAAAACATTGTCCATGAATACTAGAGCTACTTGGAAGGCAGTGAAAGGATGAGCCAAAGACATAAAATGAGAATATCTGGAAAACTTATGTACCACCACTAAAATGCAATTGAATCTGGATGATTTAGGCAAACCTCCTATGAAGTCTATTGTGATTACTTGCCATGCACCATCAGGGACTGGAAGAGGAGCCAACGGTCTAGGATAAACCACTCTCTCAACTTTTGCTTGTTGGCATACGTGACATTGTGCCACAAAGTTCTTGACTGCTTCTTTCAACTTAGGCCAAGCAATTAAGTTTTTGATTCTTCTATAAGTAACATCAAATCCTGAATGCCCCTCCACTGCACTGGTGTGCAAAGCTTGTAATATTCTTTTCTGCACTTCTGCATTTGGGCCCTCCCAAATTTTATCCTTGTATCTCATAATACCATTTTCCAGAGTAAATAACCCTATGGTCCCTTTTACTATTAAATCAGTCATCAATCTTTTGGTTTCTTCCAACTGTTGATACCCAACACTATATCTTCTAGCTAAATTGGTTGAGCCACAGACAAGGCTAATAGATTAGCTTGATCAACATGAGGAACCCTTGATAAGGCATCAGCCACTCTATTCTCTACCCCCTTCTTATAAGCAATCTTATACTGAAGTCCCAAAAGGTTGGTGAGTGCCTTGTGTTGTCATGATGTGGATAGCCTTTGTTCTTATAGATGTACCATGCTTCTTTGGTCTGTTTTGATCAAAAATTCCGCTTGTTGTGTGTAAGATCTCTAATGCTCCACTGCCATTATAATAGCCAAGTATTCTTTCTCATATACTGATAATCCTTGAGTTTTGGGACCCAAAGCTTTGCTGACAAAAGCAATGGGGTGTTGTTCTTGTTGCAACACTGCTCCCACACCTTTCTTTGAGGCATCTGTTTCAATAGCAAATGGCTTCTGATTTGGCATTGCCAACACATGTGCACAAACTAATGCCTGCTTCAATGTCTGAAAGGCTTCTTCAGTGGTTGTCGTCCAAACAAAGAGTTCTCCCTTTTTTAAGAGGCTGGTGAGTGATTTGTTGATCATACCAAAATTCCTCATAAACTTCCTATAGTATCTAGCCATCCCTAAGAAGCTCCTGACTTCTTTGACACTCATGGGTTGAGGCCAATTCTAAATGACTTTGATCTTTTCTAGGTCAGTAGCCACTCCGTCAACACTGATTATGTGTCCCAGATAAGATAACTTGTTTTGAGCAAAAGAACATTTGGACATCTTCACCTTCAAGTGATTTTCTGCTAGGAGGCTAAACACTTGCTGAAGGTGTTGTACATGCTCATCCAGGTTCTTGCTATAGACCAAAATGTCATCAATGAAAACAACTACACACTTTCTGAGTAAAGGAGTCAACACCATATTCATCACTCCTTGAAACGTGGCAGGGGCACCTGTAAGTCCATAAGCATCACCTTGTACTCATAATGGCCATGGTGAGTTTGAAAGGCTGTCTTAAATTCTTCTCTCTCAGCCATTCTAATCAATATCGAAAAGCATGCATACAAATAATTTAGGTCGTAGCATATGAAGGCGACTGAAATTCTAATGGTTAATAAGATTCATTGGAATCTGCCTCAAGGGACAGTAGTGAGAAAGCTTCTATATTGAAACCACTTGCAATGTTAGAAACTCGCTAATGAAAATAAACACATTGAGAAAGCTGAGGGGAATTTTTTTTCTTGTAAACCATGATTACTCTATGTAGTTAAATTTGTCCAATGACATAGTACATCGAAGAATTCTATTCTTGCAAGGGTGCCTATAAAGAATGTATACCAGTGATAAATAGTCATTATCCATGTGCTCGCAAATACTGTCAGCTGGCTTGTTTTCGTACACTTTGATAGTCTCCAAGTACCGACCACATTCCTCCATGCTACAAGAGAGAACACTTTGTTCAGACAACATACTCAGACCGTTACAGCCATATCAGTGTATCATAAATTCATCATGCAACCATATCAGTACATCGACATGTTGTTGTTATAAAATTTGCCGCTTTCTAGATGGAGAGCCATTAAATTCTTAAAAAATGCATGCAGCTGTTTCTGAATTTGAACATTAAGATGCCATAAACAAGATTAGCTTGAGCAAGAACATAGCAGAATCCCAGAATTGTACTTCACAGGCAATACATAAGAGCCATCACAAGATGATCTCGGAATAGCTTTCATATTTATGGAAAACTGATATCATGATACGGAATGGAACACGGAGAACAGGATCAATAATATTACTGAATCCAAGCACATTATAAAGTTATAGAACAATACCTCCAACCACACAGGAGGGTGCAGTCGTGAAGCAGAGCCGTCCTTGTAATTTCATGTAAAGGCTTGACTACATCTTCCTATGAACAGTGATATCGCTAAATTTCTTAAGTTGAGATGTTTCAAAATGCACATCCTAGGGTAAAGCAAATATATTTGTCAAGTGACTGAAACTTACAACATCAATATGGCACAAGATGACATGGAGCCTGAAATTCTTCTGCAGCTCTCTTATCCGATAATACAAGTAGTCTGGGTGTAGAAGATGGTACCTGATACTGCATCCACAACAACAGAAAATAAACAGCAAGAATCATAAAATGCAGAAACTCAAATAAACAGAGTGGCACAACTCTTGTCCTCGTGGTCAGCAAAAAAGTTTAAATTATAGCATTTAAGAGTTAAGAGTACAGCTAGAACCTGGAATCTTCTCTCAAAAAATAAATAAATGTAAACATCCCTTGTTACTGTCTAATAGTAAACTGGTATTGCAAGCATCAGAAAAGATATACCCCCTAGTAGATACATTTTCTGCTAATTTACACCAGTCTAATTCTAAATTTCTAATGCTTGCACCGATGACACTATAAGTGAGATAGGCAAAACCATCAAGATGCAGAGAGGGAGAACCTTATGTACAGGGCACATGACGATTGCCTTAGCACGTAGTCTGGCACGATGTCGGCAAAGGTCCACCGGGCATTCCTGATATGCTTCAGCAGAGGATTCCCTTTCTGCCGAACAGCAAATGAATAAAAACTCGAAATTGCCATAAAAGAGCGGGGAGAACTGAGAAGAATCTCAAAACCAGAAGTCAAAATGTCATGGTGCCAGTAATCGCGCTCCAGTACCTGCCTATGGCTGACGAGAATGGCGTTCTTGCTCTGCGGTACCGGCACGGAGGGACTAGCTTGAGGCGGCCTGCGCTAAGAAACGAACTCAAGTTCGAGGCTGGCGTCGCAGGGATTGAGAAGAGGAAGAGGAGGAGACTATACATACCTTTGTGCTGTGGTAGGCTGGGGAGGCGGCGGCGGAGGGGAGTAGAACTCGGATGACTTGAGGAAGGAGAAAGCCTGCGAGAACGACCCCGACGAGGAGGAGGAGGAAGCGGCGGCGGCGCCGGAGCTGGCGAGAGGAGGGTTGTAGGAGGGCGGCGAGGACGCGGACGAGGGACCAATGCTGAAGACCTCCTGATAGGAAGGGATCTTGATTATGTTCTTGCCGGGCTGCCACTCCGGCCCTCGCTGCTCTCGCTCCCCGTCCATGGCGGCGCCGGAGACGGAGGCTTGACCCGCGAGTCTGACCATCGCTGCACGCCTGCACCCGTGGCGGAGTAGTTGCGAAGTGGGAACCTTTTTATATTTTTAAACTTCAAAACTTAAAAAAAAAATGCAAAATTAGACGTCAGTTTGAAAATTTTGCAAAAATAGTTTATTAGCGCCTATTGAAAAATAAACAGGTGGCAGGTGCACGTTGCTCATCCAATCGATGATAGGTTTAAAAAATAAATATGACACCCTTTTAATAGGCTGTATTTTAAAAAATCAAAAAAATAGTGTTCTTTTGCTCTCAGTTCAAAACAATATCTAAATGGTTATGAAACATTCTAAGCATTGTGTTTCGCTGCTCTTAAAATTCAAAACAATATCTAAATCTCTTCTACTTAAAAAAGACTAGGCCATGTTCCATCCATCAAATTTCTATGCCCATCATCCGTTCGTCGTCCGATCGCTCGTGCGTTCGCCTGACCATACGCTCGTACCCTTCATCTGCACGCCCACTCGCCCGCACGATTGTCCCCATGCCCATCCGCTCAGGCCACCCCTCCCCTTTCTCTCTCCCGCCCCTCTCTGTCTTTCCCACCGCCGAGCGCCCCCTCCTCTCGATCTCTCTCGTTGGCCAAGCTTCGCCACCATAGCGTCCCCTAGAGCCCCCTGCCACCCCCGCTACCTACTCCTACACCTCTCTCCCTCTCCCTGCCCCCTACCGAGCTCCCCACGAGCTCAGCAAGATGCAACCGTGGCAGCTCGCCGCCATCATACCTTCACCCCTCCCCTCCCCTACCCTATTCTCTCGCAAAACGAGCCCCCCCCCCCATGTCGCCATCATCCTCCTGATGCCCTCGCCATCACCAATGATCGTCGATAAGCCTATTTCGGCAAGTCCTCCTCCGCAGACCGGTAACAGAGCTGCGCTGCTGCCAATGCCCTTCGATAGTCGACGCTGTCTCTCCCCCCGAACGAGCCTTCGTGACGCAATGGCGAATGACGGCCGGAATCTAAGCTCGAGAAGACAAATCTGTGGCACGGTGGGCCAGATCTGCACCTGTTCATCTGCGTGTCGCCCGTCGACTCTAGTCCATCGATGAAGATCTCTTGCTACCATCGCACACTGGCCCGCTCGTTGGTCCTCTTGCTCTGGTCGCTGTTCGCCGGAACTCGACCACCGCGCTCCACCTTCCAGCCGACCATCGTCCCACTCAAACCCCCGAGCATCACCGACCTCCTCTGTTTGAACACAACGCCGCCCTGCCAGTCCGCCAGCTGTTCTACGACTTACCACCACCAGCTTTCACCTCTGCCCACTGGAGCCTGACCGAACACCACTGTCAGTTGCCTCTGCGAAGATCCATTCCAGACCCCACAATCTACCACACAGTTGCGGTCGCAGAAGATCTGAAGCAACCTCAGTAGATCCAGATTGCTGACGTGACACATTTTTTTTTAGAGACAGTCTTTCAAAGACGATTTTCTAGATTTCTCGGAATCGTCGGCCTATGAGGGTTGGTTTTAGAGGAGTTAATAATATTATCATGTGTAAATTTTTAGTTCTCGTTACAACACATTCTTTACATATATATATATATATATATATATATATATATATATATATATATATATATATATGTTACGTTATTTTTGTTTAATAAATTTTGGATGCCCGTAGCAACGCACAGACGGATAATCTAGTGGTCATGAAAAATTCTAAACCACATGGGCGATAGGGTAGAGGCTGGGTTTGCTCTGTCATAGCTAGGCAGAGCCTATGGGCTGCATTTGGACTCTAAACCACATGGGCCGGATTCAGCGTAGTGTGCTGTTGTCTTCGTGTCTCTTTCTTCAGACAGAAAAAATTGCTCGTAGCAAATTTGAATTACTACTACGTGTATCTGATTTCTTTTTCACCTAAAAACTTGTAATATCTGTTTTATAGAGAAGAAATACGAGTTACATCTCATATGTTTACCAGACTGCGTTGTGAGATTGCGATTCTGCACGCTGCATGCAGGGGTGAAGCTACAATAGTGCAGCCGAGTGCACTGGCTACAGGGAAAAAAAATAAAATCTCAGTTATTAGCAATTCAATTTCACCTCTTATGCACCATATAATCCTAAACATATACATCATCTAAACCTATATATGTTGAAGGATATACTCTAGTGTTTGGAGTTCTAGCTTTGCCCCTAGCTGCATGTATGTTACCACAACCTCGTTGAAGCTCTCCACTTGGTAGGGCCGGTCAATCTCTACCCATTCTTAGTTGCAGCATGGAACCCTGCTTCCGGCAGTAGTATGTGTAAAGCATGGTGCAACGAAGCGCTGAATTTTTTTTTTAAACCAACAGACATAAGATTTGGTTATTATATCCGAAAGGAAAAAAGATCACACACAACACCACTCCAAGAAACACCCCTGGGGCAACACCAAACAACTAGTCTACCAAAGAAACCGAATACATGAAACTACGACAAGCTACGATCACCTGAAAGAATCAGATGCCTAAGAAGTGCTGGACCCATTGGTGAGTGAGCCGGCTGGCAATGGCATGAAAAGCACGTGGGCCGCCGGCCGGGGGTTGGGCATGCAGAGGCGCCATTGCTGCAGCTGCAGCTGCAGCATTGGCCATATCAGTGATGGACTGGACCCATTGGTGAGAGAGCCGGTTGGCAATGGCATGAAAAGCGCGTGGGCCATTGCTGCAGCGCAGCACTGGCCATATCTCTTGCACGGTTCAGCCAGCGGCATTGAAGCACAGGCGGTTTCAGTGAGGTGACCAAACCAAACCAGGCTTCATGAGCTCTCAATCGATCGAGTACGTACGGCTAGTGAAAGCCCTGGGACACAGACACAGACACAGCTGGTCGATCAGGCCGGCTCCTCCATTCAAGTTTCACTGACCAACTGACTGTAGCGTAACAGTAAGGTTGGCCATACGCTGCCTGAATGGTCAATGCTTATTAGCCTCGGTGGGACCCGGGGGGCATCTCGCTGAAAAAGGTCTGAAAATCCCAGAAGTCTTGGAGGAGATCGACAGAGCAAGATGACAAAGGGGAGAAATCGGAGCAGCTCGTCAGCAAGGAGGTAAGGACAAGCTACGACCTCTTTGTAGAAAAAGAAGCCGTCTCTTCGCCATGCCACATCGGGTTCTGCATGATGCGGGGAGGAGACGAGGGAAAAAAATTATATGTAAGCTTTCTCATGTAATATTATTAACTGTCTCTAATATAGATTTTAAAATAGTAGATCTCATTTAAATAAAAAATCATTATATATACTCGTTACTTAACATATATAATTAACGTTAAATTAATCTCATCCACAGTTTTCAGATCCACTGAAAAACAGTGAGTGGCGGCCAATCAAAATACTGC
Organism: Phragmites australis; assembly: GCF_958298935.1. NCBI lineage: Eukaryota > Viridiplantae > Streptophyta > Magnoliopsida > Poales > Poaceae > Phragmites > Phragmites australis. The sequence goes on along the minus strand of NC_084941.1, from coordinate 3,243,001 downwards.
ATAAAAAGACATCTACAGCACCGTTGCATAGATCCCCAAATCAGACATGTGTCTGGTGCACTGAAGTGACAACCAAATAAGGAAACGGTCGAATGGAACATCCATGGATATGCTTACGAAACTCGTTAGGTACTTACACATGGCTAACGCCGGCGATTCGATGGGTACGTACGTGACAGGGTTAGGCCGCGCGCGAGGGCGATGGACGGATCAACCACTCGTGTCGACATGACACATGCACCCATGTACTCATGGCAACATGGTCACGGTACACACACGTACACCGGTTGACTTATTAGCACGGAGGCCGTTGAATTGATTGTTAATTTCCAGAAGATTCCAAAGCATATACTGCCATATCCGAGTGTCGATGTCTGGCAGCGTTGTTTGTGGCCATGCTGTATGTATGTATCTCCATGCGTATCTCCAAATCGTCTTATCGAGTTTGTTTTAATCCTAAATTATATAACAATGCATCGTATATGTTACATGCTGCTAGATAGGTATGGTGAGTGAAATGCCGATATGTAGTATGATCCTTTCTTAACTTTTTATAACTGATGCGGTTATCGGTGATCTTACCGTACATCATGGTTAATGAAATCCATGGCTTCCGGTTAAAAAAATCGTCTTACCAATAGTTTAAAAAAAATCGTCTTACAGGCAAGTGCAGTGCGCATGCCTTGTCACCACCAAGGCAACGCTGTACGAGTATCTCTTGTGATGCGACCCATGCCGACCGCTTCACTGTTTCGGTTCTCCGGTAGCCGGCCGTCATGGCATGCAGTCATGCACCTCACCGGCGCTCGTGCAAGTGTGAAGTGTGGCGTGCCGCTCGCTACGTGTGGTGGAAGCCTGGAGGCATGCGCTCGCGGAGCAGCAAACCAGCCCGAATTCTCGTCAGAAAATAGGTGCAAATGCGTGGCAGCGTGGGCTTGCCAGCCGCCTGAACGAGCCGTGCCCCGGGAGAATCCGTGATCATGAGGAGGATCCGTGACGCACCTGTCGCATCACGTCAGGCCAGGCCAGGCCAGGGTACATCTCTGCAGCACGATCATTCAATTCATCGGCTATGGATGGCGGAAACAAATTATATAGCACTTTGCCTAAAAAGGTTTTCACGAGATTTCATGAGCTGAAAAAGAGAAAAATTAAAATTAAAAAGTCTTTTGTAAGACATATTCCTATAAAATTTGTTACCATGATAGAAAAGTTTTATCATTTTATAAGACGATCTAGCTGATTTGAGGTGTGGCAACGAATAGTAACATTCTCAGTGCATCGCAAGCAAATATAAAAGGTAGGATTACATAGGTCATGTTTGTTTTAATTGTAAAAGCTAGATTATTATCAAAATTTAAAAGCTGAAACAAACAGCTGAATTGTAAAAGTTGGATTGTGATCACAATCCAAAAGCTGAAACAAACAGCTGGTTAGAAAAGCTGGATTGTTACAATCCAACACTCATATTGTAACAATTCAGCAATCCATCTTCCACCAAATTGTAATAATCCACAATCCAACTTTTACAATCCATATTTTATAATTCAGCTTCTTACTATCTATAATCTACAAGCTGCTTTTCACAATCTCTAACTGAAACAAACAGAACCTTAGATGGGCAACACAGTATGAAACATGTGGAAGGATGTGGTAAGATCGAAATGATAAAATAGAATGGGAGAATGTAAGACTATCATGGTCACATGGCAAAAGGAACTGAGGTAATGAAAACTATGTAATGATCTAAGAAGAGGGAGGAGTTCAGAGTGTCACCAAATAATTGGTATTGCAATAAAAAGAAAGGGAGGTCAATATGTTTAGATGGGCAAGACGGTATGTAACAAGTGGAAGGATCTAGTAACAGCAAGATGCTCGAATGGGAGAATCCAAGGCTATCATGGTCACAAACCAAAAGGTTGATGAAGGTAATCTCAGGACCTGTGCATTTTACTTTCTGTTTACCATGATAGGACTGTGTGAAGGAGCCTTAACGTTAAGCATGCTCTTTTATAACCGTGTTTCTGTTTACCATGATAATCCAAGCAGGCTCTTTCTATCTACCATGATAGTCCAATAAGATTAATGTCGATAAATTCACATTCGTATATACAGTTGAGCATTCAACGATTAATCTTAATGAGCAAATTAGCAAAAACCTGAAATATAGTGTTTGTAAAAGCTAAAGACCTCGCAAAAAGTACAAAGTTTTTGCCTTGCTTGCTTGTAGGAAGGGACTGTGATGCTTACGGGCGTTGATCAGGAATTGCATCAACATACGACCATGGCAAAAATGTTAGGAGCCTAGTCAAGGCAAAATAGAATGGGAACGCAAGCTCAGCTTGTATTCATTCATTTAGCATAGGCAGAAATAAGCAATTTACATACTTGTCATAGGCTATCAACAGATATGTATATATAGAAGCCTGGAACTGTCATAGCCCACAGCCTGAATTTGTTCCCAAGCAAATTGGAGGGCACTACATAAACAGGGAAAATCACATGATATGTGCCAATCAGTGAAGAATAGGCACATAAATATGAAAATGGCAGTAGTGATGAGAATTTTTTTATTATCTGCAGTTTACTTGTCAGCAAAAATGTAAGCATATATTTTATAAAGCAATACCATTGACGGAAATAAAAGGTAGTAGATACATTGACAGTTTGGCACATAGAAATTTGATTGCAATAGAAATTTCCTTGCTATAATCAAGTAAGGAGTAATTAATAGGGATGTCTTACATGTATCTTTCAGGATCCCCAATGCAGATTTCAAGTCTCCCCAGTCCCCACTAAATCTACTACCGGAGAAAGTTTTCCTGATGATACAACGAAGCTCACTTTCAGTCACACCATCTGCACGGCGAAATTCTCTTAGGGTGTGTTTGGTTGCTCACATGAGATTTCGTAGAGCTGCAGTGTATATTCTGGATGAGGGGAAACAGGCTGAGAGGATTTGTATTCTAGAAAAGAAGTGTGTTTGGTTGGCTGTAGCTGTGGATGCAAGCTGAGCTGAGATTCTGTTTGGTTGGCTGTATCTGAGGCTGTATGAGCGAATGCAAAGTGCTGAGATTGTGATTGGTTACCCGCATGATTAGAGTACGGTGACCCTGCACCTGAGGAGCGGTGTGCTTACCCCTGTGAGGTTGAGTTTGCTGACATTGGATTTGGCTAAGTCCTAAAACTGTTATATGTAAGTTGTATATGTTAATTTTGTGTAAATTTGAAATTGGCTTAAATTTTTGGAAATTTTGAAGCGTTGTTCAGGTAGTGTACTTGAATGAGGTAAGTTTGGCTAAAGTTTTATAGGTCATATGTGCTTGAGCCGAATTTTGCTAAGTCCTTGGATGCGATCATGATGCATTATTGGTATCGTGTAAGTCGAATTTGGCTAAGTCCTCGAAAATGTGCATATGCTAAACGCAAGTTTGGCGTACAAAGGTAAGAGATGACCATTTGAGATCAAGGCAATGTCATTCTTTCATGTAGGTCGAATTTGGCTAAGTCCTCGAAGATGATGCAATGTTGGTATAGCTGCAGGTCGAATTTGGCTAAGTTCTCGAATATGGCATTTTTTCATGTAAAACATCACGTCACACTATCATTACATAAAACCAGATAGCTGTGTTGCATATGACATTCTTTCATGTAAAGCATCACGTCTGACGTCACACTTTTCATTGTTTAAAGATACTTAAAAAGTTGATTGTATACTATGAAGCACAAAAAAAAAAATTATGAGTTAATTTACCATGCTTCACAAAAGATCCTTCTGACACACAGCACAATGGACTCAACTTCTAGAAGAATATTTGTCTCCTCAGTTGTTAGTTCGAACCGTTGTCTTGGCATTGGCAGACCCCTCTCATCATTGCCTCATTCCATTTAGCAGTGCTCGATGAGTCCTCAGGGGCAGCATTCCAGCCTCCCAAATCATCAGAATCATTCCCACCACTTGCATTTTGTTCCCAACTTGAGTTCATCGTTGTGTCATTTTCCCATGAGCTGCCTTTCTGAATATCTTGCTCTTCAAAATTATCCTCAAAGGTGGGCTTACCAAGGGTCTACAATAAGAAATATGGTATTTGGTACCAACATATCAACAAAATGTATGAAATGATAAAAAAAATCAGGTACTTTACATATAAGCTTACAAATAAAGTGGACTCTGTGAAAGGCACTTGAACTTTTAATGAACGGAAAGTTGCCTTATTACCACCAATATTGAACCCATTCAAGTTTCCAGTGCATATCATGCTATTCGCCACAAGTATCAAATGCTATTCGCCACAACTTAAAGAGGTAGACACTGATACTAAACAAGGTAAGACATTAATTACTATCTTAATGTACAAACATATGTCAATGTTCTAAACAACTTCCATGACTAAACATAGTCCTATGTTTATGTCAATGTTCTAAAAATTATTCCTGCAGATTACAAATTGTTTTGTTTTAGTGTTAGTATTGGCCAGAGCATGATTGCTAAAATATATTTCTTTCCTTTCTGGCATGTAGAACATCTTGCCTATAGGTCAGATGAAACTTGAATTATATTGTATTGATTTTGCTTAGCTGATCGTCCACCAAAAAAGTATAAAACAATTTGACAAAGTGGCAAAAGCTAAGCACCATGCCACAACCTTTGCAGATTACAACTAACATGACTAAACATTAACTACTATCTTACTGTCAAATTTTAACTTATAGACCATGTCGATGTTCTAAACAACTTACATCTTGAACCGAGGAGTACAAATCAATGTTCAACTACTTTAGAAGCCATTAAAACAAAACAATTTGACAGTATAAAATAACTAGAGGAAAGAGAAGGAAATGACGGGATGCTAGCATTTTAGAAGCCAATTAACTAATCTCTAAGACCGGATACACCATGAATATTGACCTAACAGCTATTTGTGTTATTATTGTATAATCATCGATCAAAATCACGCGGAATAATCTGTCAAAACAAATTAAACTATAAATGCCAATTGAACTCTAGATGCCAGCAAGAACGTAGATCGGGAACAATGGACAGATGGGGTTAGGCTAGCAGGGCACCACGCAGCAATCAAAAAACTGGATGCAGAGGAAGAAAGAGGGGGACTCGATAGCTCAATCTCACAGCAAAGAAAGATGGAATCCCGAGCAGAACACTCCTAACCAAAGAAAGTGCAAACCACCCGAGTCCGGATGGATCCCGGATCCACGCCGGTCAGGAACAGGGGAGGAGGACGAACGCCGGCGACTGCGAGCGATGGACTCGAGGTAGCGTGATCCGGTGGACGGACGAATGCCTGGGCCGGAGGGCGGCAGCGTCGGCGAAGAGAGGGTTTCTTTGTATCTGAAATGGCCAATATGCATGCTCAAGTACAAGATGAGATCTTGTTCGGCTAAAAACAAACATGAGCAAATAGCAGTGCTTACCTCGCCGATTGGGAAGGGGAGCTCGCCGGCGGGGATGGAGAGGACAGGACTGCTCGCTCGCTGCCTCACACCGTGGATCTGTGCAGACCAACGCGGTGAGGAGGAGAAGGGGCCTTAAGCCCAAAATAAAGGGGACGGGAGGAGGCTGCGGGTACTCACCCAGAGGGAGTTCGCCGGAGGGGATCGAGGGGACCTCTCGCCGGTGCTTGCTGATACATGTGCACTTGTAGAGCCTGATGATGGAGGTGCTGCTGCATCACCTGCATGTGAACCAACTGGAGGTTCACTGTCGGGTCCGTCATCACCTGCAGTACTGGTATCAAAGGGGCCGTAATTCACTGTGAGTCCTTGAAGAAAAAAATCATGATCAATGGATGTATTATGATCATGATCACCTGCATCCACGATCAATGTCGAATGGCACTAAAAAAAATACAAATATTCAGAGTTAGAAATAATCAATTAATAAAACTAATAATAAAACACGAATGAACAACAATGCAAAAAAAGTCACCAAGATTTCTTCAACGTCAAGACAGCAGGATGACGATTTTGGAATTGCTCAAATTTTTGGCAACAATTCAAACTAATTTTACCAAATTATCGCTAATTCTCAGAACTTTGAAACAAGAATGAGAGGAGGAAACAAGAAACAAGAGAGCAAATGGTGTCGCTGGTGTGCAATGGAAGGGAAAGATGATCCTTTTATTTATAGGTGAAAATAGTGATTTTTGTAATTTTTTTGAATTTTTTGAGCTCAAACGATCACAAAACTGCTATAAAATTCAAAAATACTGGTTAACGGGTTAAACTGGCCGTTCCATGCCCATTTAGCCCGTTAAACCCGTGTGCCACCACATGCCCCCGCGTGCTGGGCCCACGCACAATGGCTACAATCGGCCAGGTGTGCCCGCTAGGCCGCACCGCGCTGGGCCAGCCAGACCGACCGTGCCTCCTGGGCCGCCGCGTGCCGTGCCGGGCCAGCAGTGACTCCTGGGCCGTCGCATGCCCGGACCGTGCTCGTGCCTGCCTCGGCTGGGCCGTGCTAGTAGCGGCCCAAAAAATATGAGCCGGGTCGTGCCAACCAGTCATGCCACGGGCTCGACCCAGGCACGACCCGGGACCTCGTGTCGTGCCGGCCCAGCTCGTCTAGCCTCGGTCCGGGCCGTGCTTGGGCAGTGCCTACAATGTTGTGCTTCAGGCCAACCCAGTAGGCACGACCTATTTGGACATCTTTACACGGACATCACCTTCTCCATCAGCATGTCGATGGATCGGTTGGACGACTGGATCTCCATTCCCAACTCTGAAATCAACAAAAATCAATTCAAATCACACCAGAGGCCTCCTAAATCTTTGCCAATCTAAAAAGAATCTGCAGTAAAATTACACAACATCTCAAGAACGATCAATTCTATTTCAGACCTTAAAGCTCATACAGATGGCATAAAAAGATTTCTCCTCAGAATCGAAAGCTTACCTCTTCTCTTTTCACCAGAACAGGAACTGGCGAAAAAATAGCCGGCAATGGAGCCGATGTGGAATGGAGCCCGGGAGGTTTCTGGAGGATTCTATAGGTTGGAGGAATGCTGAGGTGTTTTTTTTCTGTTCGCTGCATTGCTTGTAGGCTTAAGGATTTGAGACGTCGGTTGTGACGCGGTGCGCGACCTCAACGTGCTCGGGGGCCCAGGGCAGAGCGAGTGGAGTACGGCAGTGCCGTGGCCCGGGCGTGGAGCTCCGACAGGGTCGGTCCGCCGCCCGTGTGCGGAGGGGGCTGAATCGGCCGACGGCGATCGGGGCCAGGTCATCGAGCTGGCTTGCAGGTGCAGAGGAGGACCAGATCACGTGGAATGGGAATGCGAGAGGCGGCGGCACGGGCGCGGGCACCGGGGGGGTGGGGGGGCGATGGGATTGGGTTGTTGTTCGATCTCTCCAGAGAGTCGCTCGGTGGCTCCAGTTGGATTGCGTCTCAACGATTTAGAGGATCGGACCGCTGAGGAGCAGAGTTGTACTGTGGTTTCTATAGTAGAGAGGGATGTCGTACATCTACAAACATATATAGATATAATAGATTTGCAGGTGTCCTCCTACGAAACCAGCTACTGGTGCTCGGTGGCTCCATTCTTTTTATTTGTTCTTATTGATTTTTTTGCGATATTTGAAATATAACTTTGACTATATTTTTTTTATAATTCCATATCAATATACATTGATAAATTTATATTTTTATTGAAACATTTGTATGGACAAATCTAGTGATATAATTTTTATATAGTCAGTCTTGATAACTTTAGACATATTAGTTTGTTGAACATTTTGAAATTTGATTGCGCATATCTAAAAAGATAAATAAAAAAGAACCGAAGGAGTATCATTTGATTTTTCGGGCAGCTATTTACAGGTGTCTTTTGTTTTTGAATGGGGAACATGAAAGTTAAGTGGCAGCTCTCCTGCCAACAAGAAGATGATGATGATTGATGATGATTGATGATGATGTGCAAAACTTAAAACTCACAAAAGACCCAATCACGCTGTCCGACTGCTAACCCGGTCCCTTTTGTAAGCAGAAGCAGGGACCCCGTCACGGAATCGGAATCCGAGCTTGCTTCAGACAGCGGTGGCCTTTGTCTGCACATCATGGCAAGGGTTCCCCAAAAGGCAAGCACTGGACTTTCTCTTGTTATTCGTCTCGGGTAAGGGAAGGCCGTAGCCTAAAATTCCTTGCTTTCAACGGCACAGACATGTCGGCATTGTACCACTCCCTCCGTTCACGTTATTTTGTTTCCAAAAAGTAAAATTTTATAAGTTTAACTGAAAAATAATCAAAATATACAAAATTTATTTTAATAAATTTGTATTTTAAAGTATTTTTATTATGATATTGATTTTATAGTAATTGATAATATATTAAAAAAATAACCGTTGAACTTTACTTTTTAATGAATTTTTAAAACAGATTATGACCGTTTGTACCGTGCTTGTTTTGTGCCTTGTTCATGATATGGTCTGTCCAGGATTAATCACTGATAATGATTTTGGGGTATGCTGAAAAGTGGATACGTAAACCGTGTTTTAAAAATTGATTTGTGCGCATACGATGGATTTATGGACACATGTAGTTATACAGGTTCAGTGCTTTCGGAGAATAATAGCTCTACGTCATGTGTGTTGTGTTATGGAGGATCTCAATTGGTTATAGAGGTAGTTTTAACTGGTTGTCAAACTTGATCTATCTTATCCTACAAAAAAGGTCCTTAGGCCATCTCCAGCAGATGTGGTAAATTTGCAGATTCGGGCGCTACAGTGATTTGCGGTGCACTGTTCATGTACTGTAGTAACTCCAGCAGAATTGGCACCGGTGCTACAGTGTTGCGGAGATAGAAAGCGGGACTGCAAATTTGCGGAGCTACTGTAGCACCCACAACACTGTAGCAGTACTGTGGCGACAGTGCTAAAAGAGACTGACAGTGGGCCCGGAGGGAGGAAACGATGCCTGTTACTGTAGCGGTACTGTTCGCAGAGGCTAACAGCGGGTCCGGAGAGAGAAAAAGAGGAGTAGAAGGTAGAAAATAGGGTAGCTGCTGTAGATGAAAAAATAAGGGATGCTGTAATAGTGATATGGGATGCTGTAATAGTGTTTTAGAGGATGAAAATTTGAGGTAGCTGCTGGAGATGGCCTTATTCCTTTATATAGTTGGAAAGAGAAGAACTTGCATGTGGGTTCAAACAAAAAACACCTGCTCATCCTAATATCTAACTAAAGTCATCATTACGGAGGACAATGTGTGTCCACTTGCTCGGAGGGCTCAGTATATCCCATCGTCATGCGGCGTTGTGCTAGTATGCAAAGTCTCACTTCGCACCATTCAATGCTACAGGATGAGATAATGCCCCTTTATGCCTCCACAACATTTAATGCTATGAGATGGGACAATATCCCTCTACGTCGTCCATAACTTCGTCCACTGGAGTTGATGCCTAGTGAAGAAAAACACTTAAGTGAATGTTTATAAATACGATTGGATAGGTGATGTCAGATCCGGTACTGCAACTAGTGAGACTAGTCACGAGTTTATGCAATGGTGCAGAGAGACTGGTCGTGTATACCTTATACTGGTCGCCAGAACCATACCTTGATCAAGTGTCTGATCAGTTCTATTATATCTCTCGCAAGACCCGTTTACCATAATATCATTTTCGATAATATCATTTACTCAATACACCGATATAGCCGTCTTGACACGACTGCGATAGTACACGTAGCTCGCTGATGAGTTCAGGTGTGAGGTGTGCTGCAGCGGTACTCTTATCTTCGAATAACGCAGCAAACGTCGAATTCTGGTGATACACTACTGCCACAATTCAAAGGTCGACGCCATGGCAACCTAATGGTTTCTTAGCCGTTTAAACCACACGGAGAATTGAAACAGCTATCAGAAAGTAGTACAACCTATTCTTTTCTCCCTTCTCTCATCTCTCTGCCTCTCTCTTTTGAAACTAATCATTTCTTCTTTTGTTAATTTCATGGGAGGGAAGTTCTTTTAAAATTCTTGGCCAGGCTCACGCTCATTAAGAAAGAAATAAGCACTCGAGTTCGAGCCCAAGTGAACGGAATGCTCGAAGGCATCTATTAACAAACCAAACCCGTGCTTGATTGCTCACCGACGTCGAACCGGACCTGTCGCCGGAGCGTTAGCTCGGTCTCCGGAGAGGGAAGTTTAAATTTGACATAAATTAGGACATATTCCCATAATGGGATGCGGCAATGAAGGACGATGTGCACGCATCGATCCTGTGAACCTCTCATCCTTTGCCAACCTCCATACAGTTCATCGACCAAGCTGGAACAACTGAAGGACACCTGTGCTGCTGTGCAGTGGCAGCCCCTTCCTAACTCACACACCTTGGATCTAGCTGTGCTCTGCTGTGCACAATCGTGTGAGTGAAATCATAAAAATTCCTCCAAACGGCATAGATATGCATAATGCAACAACAACAATACAATACTGAAACTGAAAGGCAGGACAGGACAGAAGTGCCCAGCACAATCATGAAATCTGGAGGTTCGCCAATGGCTGTACCTGTGCGCGCGCTTACCCATCATTAGCTCGCAAAACAATGCCCCTAATCATCATCATTAGCTGCTAAAATGGAAACACCTAATGAACATTCCCCCATTTCCATATATTTGTCCACATTCACCATTACACACAGACCAAAGATATCCAAAATCAATGCAAAAGATAGCAACAAATCTACCACAATTAGATGCCCACCCCACATGTAAACATATCCTAAGTGACTTACATGCATTGGTTTTTTCACTTTAAAAGTCATACTTTGCATTTAAAGTCTATTGGAATCAAGAGATCAACTATTATCATAAAGTTGGTGAACAAATATTGTGAAACGGATATTTTCGAGGTTATGAACAATCATAGTGAAGTGTAGAGAGCACATTGTTTTCTTGATCGCATTGTTTAACAAGCGCCTTTCACAGCTTAAGCCCATGCATATTTTAAGTTCTGAAGTATAAACAAACGCAATCTAATACCTGAAAGTGGTGTGATGGCGAGATTGCAACAGCAGACCCTGGATAATCAAATCGCAATGGAGATTTGGTTGGGGTTTGTATTATCAATTCTTTTCCTTTATGTAATCAATCATGATAACTCGATACAAACAAAGGGAATTAACAAGACCATGGCCCACTGCCAGCGGCTCATACATAGTAGGTAGCAAAGGAATCGGCGACGATTGTCTCGAGGCCGTCGCCGCCGGGCAGGCGGCCTGCCAGTGAGGGGGCTAGGGCCGCCAGCGTTGGTCCGGCTTAGAACTAAACACGGGCTTGATGACAACGATCTGGTACTGAACCACGCCGGACATAGCGGATTTGGAACTTAGGGTATGTTTGGCACAGTATAAATCTTTAGAGCTAGAGTTGTTGGTAAATTAAGCATCCGTGATTGAGTTATTTGTATTTGGACTAAAAAACATAGGTTTAAACTAATTTATTTTGTCCTATAAACCCTAAAACATGCATAGGTATCGGATGTAAAGTTCTACGAAACAGAGCCTCCCATTACAGCTCCTAATCAACGAAGCTCCTATGAACACTAGCACTTCCATGTTTTTTCAGTTGCAATTTGTCGTGCTCTGAGACCATGAGCAACTGAGAATTTTTTTTATTGCAAACGCTAAATTTGAACACTCAAAGTATGTCTTAAAGTTTTCTAAAACAATCCCTTTCCCAAACAGTCCCGTAAGAACGAGGGGTGTTTCATCCGAAAAGTTCCAATGTAATACCCTTATTACCATAAGAGAAGGTTTACTTCTGACGATTGGATGCCATGGACTCTCATATCTCACCGTAATTAGCCATATGTGAATCTTAGCTTTGAACATTGTGATAATCGAGTATGTCACCTCCATCAACATCGTGAACAGTTTTTTCTTGGATGAACAATTCATATTCTTCTTTTTTCCAATGTTACTGGACTTCTTTTTTTTTTTTGTCGAAGAGCAGTATTTGCCCATCCTACCAGATTTTTACAGGTTCCCCAACTTTCAGATGAGAAGAAATCTCCTACTACCAGATTACAATGTACAAGCCCCAAGTTTCAGATGAACAGAAAAATGCATCTAAAATTAAAAGATGAACAGAAAAATAAAAATCTTGATCAGAAGTGGAAAAAAAAGGCCAAAATGCATCCTTTAATTAAATAATCACCGGTCCTTCTCGGAGCTGGCGTCTTCGCTGCCCCGCCCGTTCGGCGACGCTGCGTCGTCCACCGGCACGACGCCGATGTCCTTGCGGCTCCTATACTTGATCAGCCCGTAGAGCTTCTTGAACTCCCTGATCGGCGCGTCCTTGGCGAACCCAGCCCCACCCCGTGGCGACTGGCTCGCCGCGCTGGCCTCCGACGCCGCCGCGCTGGCGTCGTTCAGATGCCCGGACCATCTCGAGGTCAGCCTGGGCGGCCGCGCAACGTGCTGCAGCGCGCTGATGACGGTGCGGAGCGCTCGGCTCGGGGACCCGCGGTTGGCGAGCATTATCTCCCCGAGCTCCGCGGGGCTGAGGCGCGCGCCTGCGTGGAAGCCTTCCTCCACCTGCGGGTACAGCTTGTGGTCCTTGAGCCCCAGGTAGTTGCTGGCCAGCGCCTTGAACCCCTCGAAATCGCACATGGTGAAGTGGATGTGCACGTCCAGCCGCCCCGGCCGCAGCACGGCCGGGTCCACGCCGTCCTTGCCGCCGCTCATGGTGAACACCATCACGCGCTCCTCGCCGCAGCACGAGGACAGCCCGTCCATGAAGCTGAGCATACTGGCCGTCCTCACCGCCGCTGTCTCCCCGTCACCGCCGCGCAGGTACCGGTCGAGGTCCTCCACGAGGATGAGCGACCGCGGGGTGGTGTCCAGCAGCAGCGCGCGGAGGTCGTCGCAGCCGCCGCGGGACAGGTCGATGTCGTAGATGTCATACCCCAAGAACCTCGCCATCGCCGCGGCGAAGGTGGACTTGCCGGTGCCGGGAGGACCGTAGAGCAGGTAGCTCCGGCGCCACACCCGGCCGAGGCGGTGGTAGTACGCGTGGCCCTTGAGGAAGCTCTCCAGGTCGGCGCGGACGCGGGCTTTGAGCTCCGGGTCCATCGCCACCGTGTCGATCGTTGCCGGGTGGGTGAATGGCGCCGATGCCCACCGCTGCGCGCCATCTCCGGCGCCGGTGTTGGCGTACAGCCTCAGCTCCCGCCGGCGCATCTCCATCTCGTCGGCGACGGACTCGAGGTGCTGCAGGTATGGTCGCAGCACGCGGGTCCGGTCGTGGCGGCGCACGCGCAGGACCAGGCGGTCGGCGCCGGCGTTGGTCCACGCGAGGCGCGCGCCGAGGAACGCGTCGCGCGCGGTGTGGCCCGGCCCCAGCTGCAGCGAGAAGTCGTTGCTCTTGGCCGCCGACGACAGCACGCAGGCGGCGTCCGCGTCCTCCAGCGACGGCAGCGACGCCACGTACGCCACCGCCTTCCTGAACAGCGGGTTCTCCGCGCCGTCGCCACCGAGCCGCGGCACCTCGTAGTACTGGTACGCCTGCGCCCACTCGTCCGCCCACCGCCACACCCGCCGCGCCGCGTGCGCCGCCGACTTGTACGACAGCACCAGCCGCAGCACCACCATCGTCATCGCCCCGTACACCACCACCCCGGCCGCGCCGCCCCACCCGCCGCCGTCGCCCAGCGCCATCGCGGCGGCGCCTCCCCTCCCTACCTACCCAGAGAATGCAGAAGCCGCCGCCGTGCGGTTGCGCGCCTTGATCCGGTCGCCCGTCCGTCTGTTCCGGCGAGAGGAGACGAGAATGAAGAGGAGGGGAGGGAGAGATCGGCGTGTTGGTGTGGGGTTTTAAGGGAGCCCAAGCCCGAGACGGCGTTCCTCGGGAGGAAGGGGGACTTCGTTTTGGTTGGGATGGGTGGGTGCTGCGTGGCGTGCGCGGGTCAAAGAAGGCGGGGGATTAAGAAGAGCAGACGGGTAGCATAGCAACGCAGCAGGCGTAGCCGAGGAGGATTCCTGCAGTCTCGGTCGATATCCCCTCGCGTCGCCTTTTCGCTGGTTCGAAATCGGTGCGAGTCCGCGTCCAGGTTCAGGAGGCGATCGGTGGTGGGTGGAACAGACAAGCCCGCCGAACAGGTAAAGTGGTTGATGAGTTCGTTCCTGAATCGTTACGTGCGGACGCCGAAAATAATTGAGTTTCTTTTTTCCTTAAGGATACATCGCGTATGCGTGTGTTTCTTAGTCTAACTCAAATTAATCTTAAACACTATAACTATAACTACTAAGAAAAAACCCATATGAGTACCCGTGTGTGAGTACCCATGTCGAGCTTCGCTCGAAAGTGGGCGGGCTCAGGTGCACTACAGCATCTTTGTCATCTGAGCTAGCGCTCGATCTTATAATTGAGTTTCTTTCTATAAATAGGAAAGTCGGTGTTGAGTGGTGAAGATTGAAGAAGATTGTAGGAGGATCAAACTAAGGAAGAAGATTGTAGGGGCCAAGCTTAGAGAAGATTGCAGGAAGGACACTGTTCCTAGGTAGGAGGGCCAGAGGGCAGGGGGCCACGGCCCACCTTGGTCTCCAAGAAGCTCCGCTCTTGTCGGTGTTCACGAGCGGTGTTATGTTTGTAACTCAACAATGATAGATGCAGAGGAGTAGAGCAGCTCATCCAACTCTCTTCTTTCTCTTCTTCTTATATCTTCTTTTTCCCTCTCCCTCGTGTATAAAATAAAATATTTGAGAGATTTCTATTCGCTACGAAGCAACAGCACTCCGCCCCTAAACTCGGGTACTCCGCACCGCACTAGTGTGGGCTATGGATTCGATGAGCCATGTGCTAGTTTAGTTAGGCCGTCTCCAACAGGCACCGTATCAAGTGGTATAGTACCCAATATGGTGCCCGTCCATCCACAATCGCTCTCCGATGGAGCCGTTTTCGAGTGCTATAGTGATGTGGTGAGAATCACTGTAGCACTTGAAAACGGCAAATTTGTCACACGTTTGGAGCTCCCTCAACACTATAGCAAGAAGATATCTATAGGCTCGAAGCGAAGAGAGAATAATGAAAGATAGTAAATAGAGTAGCTGCTGGAGATGAAAAAAAATAGAGGATATTAATAGTATTAAGGGATGCTGTAATAGTATTATAAGGAATGAATTTTTAAAGTATCTACTGGGTGTACTCTTAAGGACAGGTTCAACAACTACCGCAAAAGGGAGCCGCATCACTGTGCCGCTACTTTTGCCGATCGCTGCTAGTGACACTGTAGCAATGGCGGATGGCAAATTTAGGAGGAAATTAGTTAAAGTTAGAAAATAGAGTATCAATTACAGATGAAAAAAAAAATAAAGATACTGCAATAGAGTTATGGAATATTATAATTATATTATAAGACATAGATTTTTAAGTTTCTGATATAGATATTTTAAAAAAAGTCCATACCTTAGGGCAAGTATGGTATGTGCCTTTCCATTTCGGTTGCTGGTCGAATCATATCACATCGAATCGACAGTAGCAGCCGTTCCTGGGACAAATCGTATCTCTGCTCTTAATCTGGCAAATGTCCATCACAACTCTGCTGTATTTGGCTGTATGTCATACGACACCTTAGCTTTTTTTTTTTTTTTTTTTTGCTTGCGAGGAGGTACCTTTCCTTTGATACCAGTCCTTTTGGAAGGGCGTTTACAGAAGCTACCGAATAGTACTCGTGATGATTAGGACGCGTACCGCATCATATCTAACCTGTCAGATTGTTCCATATCGTTGCGTTGTGGACACCTGTTCAATTTTTTTTCTTAAAAAATGAATTACAACAGTAATCTAGTTTTTTAATTAAATCTGCAGCATTGTATTTACCTGCTGATATACCAGGCAACCAAGAATAATTGTGCCTAGTTTCCAGGGCATGATTATTTGAGTTTCTGCTTTTTAGTTTTTCTGAAAAGCTGTGCTTTTATTTTTTCTGAAAAGTTACTTTTGAAAATAGCATGTTGGTTTTTACAATAAATTTTTAGCTTCTTAGCATATAATTTCTCAGAAAATACTCTCTCAGCGAGCTTCTCAGTTTTAATTTATTTTCATCAGAAGCAAACTTCTGGCTTCTGCAGAAACCACTTCTCCAGAACCTCGTTTATTCTGACAGCAGCAGAAACAGAACCAAAAACAGAAAACAAACAGGACCCTAGTCATATACTGCTGCGCCGATTCAGTACTGTACTGCACCAGTTGTGATCTCCAATGACTAGTGTGATCCACACCTCTCTTCATCTCTTGCAGCCCTGAAAAGCTAAATTGGCGATTACCACGCTTGACTTTGTTCCGCACAATGTTTAAAGCAAAGTGGTGATAAAAATAGTCATATAGCTGTAACAGGTCTCTGCTTATCATTCCGCAAATTAACATTCTTCTTTTCTAATAAAGGAATGCCTTATTATTTCAGCCTCTACACAAGTTATACACACAACTATCTATTATTACATAGTTTCTTTGCAGAATAAGGAACATTCTTCTGCCAGATTCTTTGGGTATAGACTAGACAACAAGAGATTATTTACGTTAATGGCATGGGCTGGTGACTGCAAATAATGGACATCAAAACAGACGTCAAACTCCAGTCTGAAAAAAACAAACTTCAAACAAGTTCACCTGCTCAACTGCCAGTTTGTAATTTCGCTGCTGATTCCCTTTGTCATGACCACGTCGTTGTCTTCGTTCAAAAGGGGGGAAAACACGTCGTTCTCCGATCATCTCTAGTGGGCTTACAGTAGCTCGTATTTTCAATTCTTTTGCAAAAGAGATTACAAGAAGGAGCATATGCCTTGATAAACTTCTATTTCAGTAGCTGTGCTGGAAAAACATATTGTAGAAGGTTATGTCAACACATTGACAGCAAGTTATGGAGAGTTTGCTAAAAGGAATTTTGGCGTCAAACTACGTATCCATTATTCTAAAAACATTTTCAAAAACAAACACTTAGCGCCTGTAGGGCAAATTTTCTTTGAACTATCTCCTCTGTTCGATGCGCCTCCCGACCTTATTAGACCGTGACAATAGTCGCAGTTCATCGGCAACAAATATCAAAAGAAATGTCATTCGAGTGGTTTTCCTAGTCAGGGACGAACTTTTCTTTTGCCATTCTTTAAAAACTAAGTACATGCTAGCTTGATCAGCACACTCAAAATTGGTGGTTGAACTGTGGCTACCCAATGTTACCCGTACTACATGTTGAATACGGAAACTCTCCAAATCAACGTGGTCAATTTGCATTGCGCTATCCATAAACTAAGTCTTAGTTTGGGATGGTTATCGAAGGTTGTTGTACCTCCTATCTATTAAAAATTAAATCTTAAGTTTGCTTATTGTGTATTTTATTAAGATGTTTTTTTTTCCAGTGACAACCATATTTGATCTTAACGTTCATCTACTAGTGTATTGCGCCGTTGGTACCTCAACCGAACGGTGTCGCCAACTTGTTTCTTCCCGAGGAAGAACTGATGTGATATGGCGACGTTGTTTGGAGGAGGCATGGCACGCGATTAAAGTGGTCAAGCGTGACTGGTGTTAGGTATGAGCTGAGGCTCCCTTCTGGGCTTGTTAATACCTAGTCAGTCTTGGCTCTAACTCGCGCCGTGACATGGTGTACCCACACCGAACCACAGCATTATCCAATTGTCGAGTCCCCATCACACCACGTTACTGTGGCGCCTTGTGTTGGTCAAGGAGGATCAGAGTTATCCTCGTGCGGTTTAAGGTTAAACTGATGCGTGTTGGGCACTAGTGCAGCCGAGAAGGAAGCAACCGCGAAAACGCAAGCCCTTTCTCCCTGGTCGCTGAGGAAGCACCACTGTAGATCCATAGCGTGGTGGGTGTATAGAAAAGGTAACTCCATAGAAGGTACAGACACGGACTATCTTATCATTTATTCTTTCTATCTTATACTTATCTAATCGTTTATCATTGAATTTCTTATTTATCTTATAATTTTTTATCTATCTTTTTTAGTATGAATTTTAATATAAATAAATATCGTTATAAAGTTTGTATTCACATAGTCTGGTGGAATTCTTCGCTGGCGCCCTGCGCTGGTCAATCAATCCCGCGCGCAAGCGGAGGCGCTCAACAGGAGATGGGGGCCCTGGGGTTTGGACGGCGCGGCGCGGCCGAACCGAGGCCCGAGCCGGCGGATCCCCGCGTTCGCTCGGCGGCACCGCGCGTGGCGTACGCGTCCAGTCCCGTTGCGGCACCGCCGCTGCCACGTCCGGATTGCCGGTCGCTTTCTGGGTTTTCCGCGGTTGGCAGAGCGGCTCGGTCGTTTCGGTTGTTCGTTCCTTCGTTCCATTGCGCTCGATTTGCATCGTGTTTATCTGTCAACGCAAGTGTCAAATTTCTCAACCAAAAAAAATCAGCTTAAACAAATGGCAACAAAAAACTATAGTTCTGTGGAGAAACAGGTTCAGAATTCTAGTGGTTTGCTTTCTTCGAGCAAGCTCTTCATGGTGACCATAGAAGCTCATGTCGCCATCCGGTGACAAAGGTGTGAAGAGGGGATATCTAATCTTACCCGCACCGAAATCCCCAGAATATAATCTGCGTTCTGGAAAGATCCGGCCGCGCCATTGACGTCGCAGTTTTTAGTACGAAAACGATGAACAGCTCGTATACCTATCAAGCCGAGCAAACGATCAATGGGACTCGGAGGGTAAACTCAATCTTTTGCCCAAGTGAAACAGAATGTGTATTGTCAATCCCGATAAATGCACAATTTGAAGACATGCCTGCATGGCACTCCAATGTTAAGGGCTTGTTCTTTGTTAAATCAGTTTATAAATTGGAAATCCAATTGTGGGATAAACTTTTGCAGAGAGATTCTATGACTTCGAAGGGAGATAAAAGTACCTAATCAATTTGGACAAAAAATATGGGATATGCAAGTGCCAAACAAAATAAAGATGTTTCCATGCTAACACGATATGTCTAATATGCTGCAAATTGGATGAAGATGGGTCATCTTTTCTTAAAATGCAAATGGGTGAAAGAAGCATGGAGAAGAGAAAATATGGAGGAAGTTTGACTAAAACTGCTAGATTGTGAATCAGCGAAAGAAATGTTTAGAATTTTATGGACTCTAGAGCCAGCAATACAGATGAAAACTTGCACTCTGTTGTGGGTCTTGTGGTCGGCAAGAAACAAAATAAACTTGAGAGAGAGTACTAGAGAAATAATGATGCAGTCAACCATCGTATTGCCTACCTCTTGTTAGATTTTAACCAGCTGAAAAAGAAAGTTCTGAGCCCAACCGAGAAGCCAAAAGCACCATGAAAAGCACCACTTATCAGGCGCTGAAAGTAAATATTGATAGCTCCTTTAATGAGGAAAACAAATCAGGAGGATGGGGCTTTGTAGTACGTGATGAGATGGGCGAGATTCAAGTAGCTGATGCAGGAAAAATCAAAAGAATTGGCAATGCTTTCCATGCGGAACTGAAAGAAGTGATGATAGCTCTCCGTCAGGCGACTATCTGTGGTATGACAAGAATTATTCTTGAGTCTGATGCGTCGAATCTCATTGCTGCTATGAAGGAAACTAGTTTTGATCTTTCTTCTCTTGGTGTTTTGGCGATGGAAGCGCGAAGTTTGCTACCGATACACTTCACGGAAGTCAGGTATTGTACTGTACCCGTGATTATAACTCAGTATCAGATGCTTTAGCAAAGTATGATGCTAGTCTAGTTGAGGATTATCCTCATCTATGGCTCAATCATTTCCCA
Source organism: Phragmites australis (assembly GCF_958298935.1). Lineage (NCBI taxonomy): Eukaryota > Viridiplantae > Streptophyta > Magnoliopsida > Poales > Poaceae > Phragmites > Phragmites australis. The sequence continues at coordinate 3,223,265 of NC_084941.1, read as the reverse complement.
TATTTTATAACCAGTCCTGTGGCCAGCGATTTAGCTGAGCCTAGGATGTAATAGAATCTATTTTCCACTTAAAAAAAGCCGAGCAATCAAACAGTTTCCAGGTTAGAGAGGCCGACAGACAAGTTCTTATCGAGCTACTACTGAGGACAAGAATATTCTTGTGTCTTGGATTCTGAGATGCATTAGCGATTTGGCATCAAATATATACTGATTTTGATCCCTGTTTTAAAGAAAAAACACCCATTCAGTGACGCTTGTTTGATCAGCTCATGGATTACACTGGGAACGTAAGGTTGTTGATGACAAAATCAACAGAAAAACGGTTGATTCTTATGCGTGCACTGACTAATAATGTGCCGAAAGCTCAAACTTTTGAGGAATTATATGCTTACAACTTAACCAAACCAGTACTTTCTCATATTCCTTTGCCATCTTTTGCTGCCTCATACTAAGTAGTTTTACTAAGCTACGGCGAAATGCTGTGCTATTTCTGTTCATACCAGGGACTTCATAAGCTACGGTCGGGAAACTTTGATGCTAATTTCTTAATGCAGAAGAAATTTTGCAGTTGGTTTTTGTTGCAACACGGATTGTTATTCCGAAATCAGCTCGTTGTGATTTTGTTCATGTCGATTGTACTAGATTTGGAAAAGTGTATGTCTAGCATCGATTCCCATTTGCACTAATGCAGGACCACACGTCTAGCTTTCCGCTGGTTTCTCCAGCAAAACAGAGCAAGCTTTGCAGCTGGAATTGCACTTGGACACACAGGAAAAGCGTCAAATGCACCGGAGCTTTTCCTAACCTAAGATTTTCTCATAGGGTGATATTGTACGCTGCAACAGCTGAACACAGTAGCTTAAAGGAATACACTTGGCAGACTGAATCCAAAATGGCCGTCCACTGACGAGCTTTTTGAAAGATGGCATACCCGTGAGCTTTGACAAGAATATATTCGCGTTCGGGAACCTAGAAACCGTCCTGTTGAGCCACGCACGGTCCAGAATTGTTAAGAAGAAAAGGGGACACACTTAATTGCCTTGGCTCGACGACCTAACATGATGTGTGAAGGATCGTCAACATTTGCACAGCATTGTTTCAATGAAAGCATGGTAATTTTCTGCAGTAATTTCACTTCAAAAGCAGACCTTTTTAACTTTAGATGTTACTTAGTCATTGGATCCGCCTATGTACGGGTGTCAGTCAGGAGCTGCGGGAGGTGGCCGATGTGCATGACGTTGGGCAGGCAGGCGCGCGAGCAAGAGGCGAAACGCGGAAGCAGGATTTTCGTGAGCGGAACATATGCGAATGGAGTAGTAGAGATTGAGTGGTATAAGGTAGGTAATTTCTGCGAAGTTTAGAGGTAGTCTGTAGGACTAAAGGTAGGATATACTGTCTGGTGCGAGAATCACTACGTATTTTTTACGTAATAAAGAAGAAAATGACAAATTTCTCATCACGGGAAGGAAAGAGCCGGCCAAATTGAAGAAATATTGGCCATCGTGACTAATACAAAGTGGACGAAGTCCTCAACTACAAAACACGCAAAACTTCCTAATGAAAAATTTAAATCACTGATCGGTGATCAGCGACAGAAGAAAAATGTGACCACGCGTAGAGAAAATAGGGACCGCATTCGATCATGTGTACCATACTCTCGTCATCAGAGGCTCGTAGCAACGCCTGATAGACGCGGCAGACAACATTAGCTGTTAGGAGTCGGCAGTGAGCTTTTGCTTATTCTTCATCTTGCTTTTATTCTGTTCACCATGACCAGTGAGCAGCTTAGTGTAGTATATTCTAAAGAAGCCTTTCGGCAGAAGAGCAGAGAGATGCCTTCTCCGGAAATGGCTTCAGGCAAACGCAAGGGATACCAGAGGCAAAGCTGCAAAAGCCTTTCAGCTAGGAACAGAACGATGGTGTCAGTAGCAGGCAGGAAAATGGTAGAAGTTAGCACTTAATCCATCAGAGGTAAGCAGGTCATAAGCTATTCTGGATAAGCATCAAATGACAGATGAAAAAAAAAAAGGTAAAGAACAAAAAGTTCATACGATGGCATTGCATAGTCGCATGTGCTAATTCGGATCAGTTCAGGAGGAGCTGCGTCATGCATGAGACCTAACCGCACAAACGCCGCTGTGGAACAGTATAGGTTTGTGACGCTGATGCAACACAGGGCGTCGTTACTTTCTTGTAAAGGGAGCTCGTCGTGTTTGTGTTGGCCAATGTCACATGGTTACTTCCAAGCCTTTATCCGGATGTGCTCACCTGAATGAGACATCCAAAAATGTTGAAGACTGAGAATGGCTGGTAGTGGTGAGTGCGAGATGGATTGGGGGGTCTTTGTGCAGAAAAGTTTTCGGCTTGCCTACCGTAAAAGTCTCTAGGAGCAAAATTCCAAATGAGAGTTTTGTGCTGTTGCCACTATTCTATTGTTTGATTTAATCCAAAGCAGAGTTCATGTGTTCTCACTCTGTCTGTCTCCTTTTTTTAGAAACTGCGGCAGGAGCTCTGCCGTTTTTATTAGACTAGAAGTAAAATTAGTTCAGAAAAAGGAGAAACACGGAAAAACTCGAAGAGAGGGGAAAGATCGACAGGTCCCTCCCAAAGAAAGGCCAGCGAACTCAAATTAGAAAGCTACTAAATGTGGCCTGAAGGAAGTCTACTGGGGAGGCGTCCTACGCTGAGAAGGTTCCCAGCAGAAACGGCAGCCATAAATAGCACCCAGGAGTGACATGAAAATCCACAAGCAGCAGCCAGTAGCGACCTGAAAATCCACCTCAACCTAGCAACAAAGCCCTTCGGAACTCTTCAAGTTGATCCAAAGTGCTTTGAGCCACTTGCGGTGCGTCTGAAGATTTGTTTTGGAAGATTCTTCGATTTCTCAAATGTTTCACCAAAAGGTTATAACCACGCCATTGAAGTCTCTTCGCAGCTGCTTGTCAATGTTCTTTGATGCTGCCTTCCTCCATCCGTTCAAGGTCTGGAACTGAGAGAACGGTGGCATTCCAATTAAATTTAGTCTTTGAGAGATAAGCCTCCACACCTCCTTGGTAAAAATGCAATCTTTACATAGGTGTACAGATGTTTCATCTTCTTGATTGCATAGAGTGCATGTATGATTCCGGAGCCAACCTCTTTTTGCCAAGTTGTCTGTAGTAAGAATTTTGTTTCGCAAAAGTATACATGAGAAGAGTTTGCATTTTTGTTGAGTTTTGGCCTTCCACACTTGTTGCATGTTGTTTTTTTTATAGCCCCACAAACTGAATTTTGTATGCACTCTGAGCAGAGTATCTTCCATTTGTCGTCCATCTCCAGGTTAAGGAGTCTTTTATACCTGGCCATAGCATCACGTCACGGAGCTCTGTCCACAAGCTGACAATCTGGTGAAGCTCTTAATCACTCCTTATAGGCTCAAGATAACCAATCCATCGTTGATCCGCAAGGCCATCCTTGACTGAAAAGTTTTTCCTTCTAGATTTTGCATAGATAAGTGGCGCGATGTTTCTTGGTGCCTTTCCTTGGAGCCAGCTTGAGTGCCAGAAGCTCACTTTTACACCATCGCCAATAGCTACTATGGTTGATGCGTGAAAAAGGTCTTTGTCTCCATGATCACAAGGCACTGGAAGGTCCTTCCACAGTTTATCTTCATCTTGCCATTCATACCAAAGCCATCGTAACCTGAGGGCTCTTGAAAATCATTGCATATCTTGCATGCCTAACCCTCCAAGATCCTTTGGCTTAGTGACGGTCTCCCATCTTACCAGACAGTGGCCTCCTGCAACCTTGTCTGGTTCCTCCCCTCGCTAGAGAAAACTGCACCTCAAACGGTCAGTTTTCTTTGAAATCCTTTTTTGAGAGGCAAGACAGTAAGGTGATATGTTGGTTGTGCTGACAGCACAAATTTAACAGAGTTTCATGGCCTGATAGGGAAAAGAACTTCCCTTACCAACCTGGCAGCTTATTGCTTAATTTGTCAAGGAGAGGTTGTACATCAATTCTTTTGAGTGTTCTTGTATGGATCAGAAGGCCAAGGTATTTGCATAGGAAGGCCTCTACCTTGCTAGGAAAACCTTGTAAAATGGTTTCTAAGGGGAGCTCGCGGCTTTGGATAGGATAAATCTATGTTTCACTTAGGTTTGTCCCAAGTCTGGAGCATTTTCCAAATATGTCCAAGATCAGTAGTATAGCTTCCAACTCCTTTCAATCAGGGTTCGCGAAGAGGGCGGCATCATCGGCATATAGGGAGTATCTGAGCTTTGCCTGTCTTAGGAGTAGAGGTTTAAGAATTTGGACTTGCTTCACTTTGGCGATCATCCGTTGCAGTGTGTCAATAGTCAAAATAGAGCATCGGTGATAAAGGATCTCCTTGTCGGAGGCCACGAGCATGTTTGATCAGTGGCCTCAGGATTCCATTTAGTAGGATCCTCGATGAAGAAGTGGCAAGAAATGCCGAAATCCAGTTTATCCATTGCCTTCCCAAACCAAAGTTATGTAAAACATCAATCAAGTAAGTCCAACTCACTGAATTGAATGCCTTCAAAATATCCAGCTTAATAAACAACGTTGGGCGTTTTCTTCTGTGCAACTCCTTAATCACACTGTTCACATACATGTAGTTGTTATGGATTGTGCGTTTCTTTATAAATTTACTTTGGGCTCTCAACACCAGAACATCGAGGTACCGTGCTAACCTATTGGCTAGCATCTTGGTTATTATCTTCGACAGACTGCTAACAAGACTGATCGGTCGATAGTTTGAAACCTTTGTTGGTTACGATTTCTTAGGAAGGAGTATGACATTTGCAGTGTTCACCAAATGCAGCTTGTTGGATGAGAACGTGTTAGCAGCATCTACAAGGTCTTCACGAATTACATTCCATCATTTTTTGTAGAAAATGCCAATATACCCATCGGGGCCTGGGGCTTTTCAGGGTGAGATGAGATTATTGTATCAAGAAGCTCTTGTTCACTTAAAGGTGTCTCTAAACTGGACAGATCGCTTCTTTGGTAACCAAGTGCAGTCCAATATAAGGCTAAATACCTCGGTTTGTTGGTGCCAGCTGATTAACAAAGTGGAGATGTATAACGGTTTCTTTGTCTTTGTGCGTTATAGCAACTCTATCAACTGTGTGGAGTGCCTGAATGTATTTCTTGCGTTTTCTAGCATTTGCCTTAATGTGAAAGAATTTTGTGTTTGCATCTAATTTCTTTATGTGAACCCATCTGGAATGGTGTCTGGCCCTAGTCTTCTCCAAATCCGCGAGGCCCGTAAGCTTCGTTTTGAGATTCTTCTTGAGCTCCAACTCATCTTCATAAAGGTTTTGGTCTTCCTGCGCTGCATCCAGCCTGAGGATCACCTCTCGTGCAATTGCCATCCTTAGCTTAAGATCTCCTATATTTTTCTTTTTCCATATTGTTAACACCTTGGCCATCCTGTTTAGCTTGACATGGAATCTTAGAATTGCATCGTAGACCAGCACCAGCTTAGCCAGGCCTCTTGAACAATCTCAAGAAACCCAAGTATGTTGACCCAGAAGGACTCAAAACGAAAGATCGAAACTGTTGGGAGTAAGGATTCCCCAGTTAAGAAGAGTGTTGTGTGGTCTGATTCATTGGAGGAGAGCGCTTGCAAGTATGACGCAAAGAAACAAAGCTCCCACTCTGGGGTGGCTAGCATTATGTCAATCCTTGTCTGTGTTGCGCGAGCTTGGTCATTGCTCCAAGTGAACTTGCGGCCATGGAGTTCTAAGTCTCTAAGCTGAAGATCATCGATCAGCTTACGGAAGCGACACATCATTGACATGTTTATTTTCGTGTTGTTCTTATCAGCCGTGTTGCTTATGAGATTAAAATCCCCTACGATCAACCATTATGGCCGCATCAAGTTTTTTAGGAGAGAGAGTTCTCGCAAGAACTCGATCTTCTCATAGTCCGACTGAGGGCCATAGACAGAGGTGATGCTCCAAGCCACACTGTCAGCCAACATTGAAATGGTACCTGAGATGGTGTGGTTTGTGTGGTGTTGATCTATTAGTGTGAAGAATTTGTGGTTGCAGGCAAGCAGAATTCCCCTGCTAGCGCCCTGAGCTTGGAGTTCAGCAAAGTTATCACTGAAGTCTGGTCCCAGGGTCTCCACTATAAGCTGATTGTTCCAAGATTGCAGTTCAATTTCCTGAAGACAAACAATAGTTGCCCCGTGCAAGGTCACCAGGTTCTGGACGCTTGCTCTTTTGGTCCGAGCATTAAGCCCGCGAACATTCCAACATAATATGTTACAGTTTCATTGTGACATAGGCGATAAGCAAAACGACACTCGAGATAACATAGGTGGGGTAGCCGCTTGATGGAGCCGTCCTAAACACCAAAGCATGAATGACATCGCAGCATGGCGGGTAGCTGGTACACATCTTGTGAGCAGAAGTACAGACACAACGGCGACTTGGAAAGGGTCTAGATGAAGTGAAGAGCGAACACGACAACAACTGGGCGGGTATACTACAGATCAACAAGCATGACATGATGAATAACAGAGATTGGTGACTTGGACTTGAGTCGGCAAACTACATCACGCAATGTCGACCTCCCCTACCGGCGTCGAGGAAGGAGCGACCCTGCCATGGTTCATCTTCTTCTGCTTCTGGAGGCCTTTGTCCACCAGCTCCTGGATGACCTCAATCGCATATTTAGAAAGTGGTTGGGCAAAGCGCTGCATGTAATATGCGCGAAGGTCAGAGATAGATTGAACAGTAGGTGAAAGCGCCCCAAGTTTCCTTGCTAGAATGTCTTTGGCCATTTGCATATGGTCTTTCCCTGGCGTGGCTTTTCTTGCAAGACGATCACTTCTTCTATTGGATTGAGGTGATGCGGCCGTGACTAGGTTCACGGCCGGTGAGTTAAGGATAATATGTGAAGGCAGAGGCCGAGTAATGTTGTCGATGAAATTTTGTACCTCATATGTTTTTTGTTGCCTACTGTCTGGAGGCGTGTTGGTGTAGGTCGTCGGTAGATGCACTTCTTCAGCACGCTGTTCAGCGTCTGTCTGCTCTAACGTGGACTCCACCTGCGTCCCCGCGCAATCTTCGAAGTTTGCGATGGCACACAGAGTAGAGTCGTAGCATATGGGTATTAGGGTTTGTTGGTGTAGATCTTGCTGAACCGGGAGTTCGACTGTTGCAGAGTCGTCGTTGTCGCCGTTAACTTGGAAGCTTGTGCATTCTGTTGTTGGTTCATCTGGATCTGACCGTCAGTTACTTCTATCTTCTTTTCTCATTGTTAATGACGAATATAATTTTTTTGATGGAATGCAGTGCTGATGACGAATATTTGACTTCCTTGTTGGCACGCCCAAACATGTTCTGACTTCAGGAGATGCAGCCCAGCTCTTTGTGTCCCAAATTGACGAGCCAAGCCCATTTGGACCGAAGCACGGGGGCCGAATGCACGACATGCCATTCCATGCCTTTCTGATATTTCTACGCTGGGCCACGGCCCAATGCAAAGGAAAAAACTGGTTTCTTCTGCAAGCAGTGAACACTGTCCTTTGTAGAAGCGATACATCTCAAAAGGGATCTTTGTTTTTTTTGAAAAGGCGATAGAAAGGATGCAAATCAACCGGTGCACGTATAGGTTCTCTTACTGTAAAGCAAGTTGGTTTTTACAACTTTTTTCGGTAGGCCGATGTGCCGACTGCTCTTATGTGCATTGCACGCTTAGCAAGTCCAATCTGCCATGCCATGGCCCACAGGGACGAAGTCGTAGCCTCGGCTAAGTCCATTTCTAATCATATTTTTTTATTATTTTGTTCACTTTCTGATTCTACTTTTCGTTCTCGTTCCTTTTTATTTCCTCTCATCTTCAATACTTTTTTTAAAGGATTCTTGAAGGAAAAATAATATCCTTTCGTGAAGGGATTCTAGACCATGACATGAATCGGCTAGAGATGATCTAACGTGACGATGCGAGCTTTCTGGCATGGTTTGTTTCCTCTTAAGGTCAGATCTGTCGCGAAGCTCAATCGACGTGGCAAACGAAAGAGGAGGCAACTAGTAGTAGGGATTAAAATTTAATAAAATTTTATGCATTTTGAAAATTTTGAAAGAGGATGGAATATCTAATTTCGAAAAATGTAGGATTTACAGAGTAGAGAACGAAAAATGACGTAGAATTTCGGTCTTATTACCGATAAATGATAAAAAATATAAAATAAAATTGAAATCGCTGAGTGGTGGTACCAATGAGCTGTTTGGTGCAATGGCCGAAAAAGCAAATTCCGGACATTATATTCGATACCCATCTAACTACAACTACTGTATAAAGTGTTGCTTTGCGATTTTGGATGGGTTGAAAAAGCTTGATGTTGACGCGCTCCTCGAAGGTGGAGTAGGCGCTGATCGCCATGGCGAGCTCAAGAGTAGACAGAAGAAAAAGGATAAGAGCTCCATTTGACATTGCTGTTTATGCATTAAAACTCTTTGATGTGGAAATCAACGTGTCGCAGTCTCGCAGATTACTAACGGGATCAACTTAATGAGTGACTTTGCATCCGTTTTTTATAGTTAGAGGTATAAGCGAACGACTTTGAAGTCGAAGAATATTTCCTAAAACAAGCAACAATGGACGAGGTAAACATCAAATTGTTCTTTTACCCATCTCAATCATACAAAACCAGTAGAAAAACCATCATGGAAGAACAATCTCACAGAAAAACCACTAAAATTAGTAAACATTTGGAAACCAGCAAGAGCAGATTTTCGTCAAAAATTCCAAAGCAAATCATCAGCATGTACGAGCACCCACCCCGTGTGGACCAGCTAAATGTTTGGCACGCGCACATCATACCCAGTAGGGCTATCTACTGAGCCGAGCTCAAATGAGCATGTCATCTCAAGATTAAATTTGATAGAAATTCAAGTCAAGCTTGATCCAAACTAAAGATATGTTCGAGTCTATAATTATACTTGAGCTTGATTTGTTAGGATTTTGAGTTGAGCTACAATCGAGTCTAGAGTGAGTCGAGTTTGAGTAACTCACGAGTCTCAAGTTTTTTTATAGTTCTATCTATAATCTATATATGTATATAGTCACGTGACTTTAAGGTTAAACTGTTGAACATTGGGTTCGATGATGATGTTAATAAAATAAACTCGGCTAAAGTGAATGAACACCAACTTTACCTCAATGGACAACAGTTAGAGTCGGTGATAGATCCAAAACTAAAATGACCGGATATCCTATACATGTAACTATGTATGTTCGACTCATCCGAATATCCTATTTGTTCAGATAGTGAGTGTCACATAGGTCTAATATACATAATGGATCTCTAGAAAATGAAAACTACCCGGTGTCCTATACACCCCTAACTTTTACATAGCTCCGCCCCTGGTTAGAGTTAGCTGAGCTATTCGAGCACGATAAACTCGTGAGCTTATGGCTAGCTTTAAATTACTTATTAGAGTCTCAAGCCAAATTTAAATTAAAACTATAACCAGTCGAGTTCAAGTAGCCACGAGACTCCATTTTTTTTACCGTCCTAACCCCAATGCCCACTGCCTGTCTCCGCGGTTATTTATTTTTTTATTATTTTAGCCGATGGCAGCATCTCAAACGATAACACCCGAGCTGCTGTGTCAAAATGCCCCGTCTTCGTGCCAAAACTTCCCAAATGGCAAAAAAAAAAAAATTGGAAAAAACTTCCCAAATGGCAAAAATATAGGGCTGGATTGGATTGAAGCCGACTCGTCTTGCTAAAAAGTTAATATTAATATTGACTTCACTCCACATAGTCGTTCAGATGGGACGCTAAGAGCGGGCTCGTCCCCGCCCCGGCCCCCACACCCAGTTTATTTTCACGTCTGTATTGAGCAGATCTCATGTGACTAATTACTCCACTAGGGCAGGTATGGGCTAAACTAAATAGAACTTAAGGTTATCTTTAATAGATATTTTAAAATTTTATTCTTTATATTGCTATTATAACATCTCTAATATTATTATAGTATTTTTTTATTTTTTATTTTTAACTGTTACTTTATTTTCTATATTTTTATTTATATTTATATTTTCAGATCTACCATCATTTAATGATAAAGGAGGATGGAGGGTGAGCAAATTTGAGACACACCTCTCTCTCGGCATTCCTGTTACATCACTATAGCACTCGAAGCTGTCACGGACGGTCGCCGTATCGGCCACTGTATCAGTCGATACAGTCACCGCTGCCCGTCTCCGTGTCTCGGAACCAGAATCCCCTCGAAACGGAGAGAAGCCAGCCGAGCCAATCGTAAATCTCACCACCCTTTCCTCCCTTCCACCTCGCGATCTCTCCGCCCCGCCCCGCCCCGCCATGGAGGTGTTCTACTACCTCGTGTTCGGCGCCCTTGCCGCCGTCGTGGCGGCGCTGGAGCTCGGCAAGTCCGGCAAGGACAGCGTCACCACCTCCCCGGCTTTCAACTCCTTCAAGAACAACTACATCCTCGTCTACTCGCTCATGATGTGTACGCCCCCAGATTCCTCCCTCCCCAGCCTCAAACTCCCGTTGCGTTGCGGCGCTGCCTCCTCCAGATCTGGGGTGGCGGCGCAATGCTGGTGGGTCTGATGGTTTCTGATGGCGTTGTGCTGTGGCGAATGGTTGCAGCTGGGGACTGGCTGCAGGGGCCCTACGTGTACTACCTATACAGCCAGTACGGCTTCGACAAGGGCGACATCGGCCGCCTCTTCATCGCCGGGTTCGGGTCCTCCATGCTCTTCGGCACCATCGTCGGATCCCTCGCAGATAAGCAGTGCGTGCCCCCTTCCGTGATGGGTGAAGTGCGTTGATTTTGTTGTGTTTTGGTGGGTATGGTGACGAGGTTGGAGGGTTTTGGGTGTTCAGGGGGCGGAAGAGGGCGTGCGTCACCTACTGCATCAGTTACATCCTGAGCTGCATCACGAAGCACTCCCCCCAGTACAAGATTCTGATGATTGGGCGCGTGCTCGGAGGCATTGCTACATCGCTGCTCTTCTCGGCGTTTGAGTCGTGGCTCGTCGCAGAGCACAACAAGGTAGCTGCCCAGATCTATCTCCCCGTGATACATATACCTTGAAGATGTCTTGCTTTAGCTTTAACCCTAATGAACTCTCCTTTTGCCTCCTCTTTGGACTGTTTTGCTTTCGGTTATGTGTATATCTGTGGCCAGTAACCGGTATATAGGTTGACTGAAGCTAACTAAATATAATGTATTAGGGAGGCTTGACTGTTAGTACAAGATAGCTTATATATAAAATGACCTTTGATGTATACAAAATTGAAGATACCTGGATTAAAATACAATTACGATGATCTCGTGAAGTCGATGCATAATAGAACACAGGAAGTTCATCAGGATCTTAGACTTGCTGGCTCATCAGCAGTCCATTTTTGTTTGATTTCAAGCCCTTATGTTGGCAGATCTGGACTATCTGGTGTTCCCATGGCATGGCCAGAACAGGCCAGCAATTAAACTGTGGCCCAGTTCAATTTAATTTTTATCAGGACGATGGATGACCCTGCTGATAATTAGCCCATTTCTGTATAAATTAATGGATATGTACGGATATCACGAGAAGTTCATTTTCTGCATTTCAATGCACTGCACTGTTCTTTTTTATTACGGTCAACATTGTACTTTAAAAAAAAAATGATGAACTAATCACGGCATTATTTTTCAATACCTTCAGGGAGTTCCCTTTTATTATTGCTGACAATGTACAAATTTATGTTGTTATTGTACAGAGGGGATTTGATCCACAATGGTTGTCGATAACTTTCTCCAAGGCTATATTTCTTGGCAATGGTTTAGTTGCCATTGTCGCTGGGCTACTTGCAAATTTTCTTACTGATAACATGGGTTTTGGCCCTGTGGCTCCATTTGATGCTGCTGCTTGCTTCCTAGCAATAGGAATGGCAATTATCTTATCATCATGGAGTGAGAACTATGGAGATTCATCTGACAGCAAGGACTTGATGACCCAGTTCAAGGTTGCAGCTAAGGCCATCGCTTCAGGTAGATTTAGCCTGTCCTAGCATAGGAACTGGTGCAATAAATTTTTTGAACTTAACATGGACAATGAAAGTTTGCAATCAATGTGCTATAACTATAACTTATGCATCAGTCTCCTTGTACCGTTACTACTTTTATTTTTTACTATTACTAGTATCTTTATTATCATTATTGTTTTTTCATCATCTTTTTAGTTGGATCTTGTGGGTTTCATCTCTAGCCTACCCCAACTTGTTTGGGACAAAGGCTTTGTTGTTGTTGTTGTTGTTGTTGTTGTTGTATTGACAATGGAAGGACTTCTCATGAAATTTCAGATGAAAAGATTGCATTGCTTGGAGCTATACAGTCATTGTTTGAGGGTTCAATGTACACTTTCGTTTTCCTTTGGACTCCTGCTCTGAGCCCAAATGATGAAGATATTCCTCATGGCTTCATATTTGCTACATTCATGCTCTCCTCAATGTTGGGTAGCTCAATTGCTTCTCGTCTATTAGCTCGGAAGCTGAAGGTTGAAGGTTATATGCAGATTGTGTTTTTGTTATCAGCCTTTACTCTTTTCCTCCCAGTTGTCACCAATGTAAGTCTGTTGATTACAACCGCTTGTATTATCTCCTTCTCTCTCTCTAGAATTTGGACATTAATATTGCCTTGTTATGTTTGACAGTTTCTAGTACCTCCCTCCTCGGAGAAAGGTGGTAGCATTTCATTTGGAAGCTGTCTACAGCTTCTTGGTTTTTGTACATTTGAGTCATGTGTTGGCATATTCTGGCCATCAATCATGAAGATGAGATCTCAATTTATTCCTGAGGAGGCAAGAAGCACAATCATGAATTTCTTCCGCATACCACTCAACCTGTTTGTTTGTGTGGTACTCTACAATGTGAGCAACAAACAAACTGACAATTAATTTCCAGTTTTATGTGTTTTTATTTACTAACCATGAAGGAAGCCGTAAACTCATTCAGGCCAAACATTTGGAGAAATAAAAATTACACTAAAAGTTGTTATACTAACACGTCTTGTCCCAATAATATTTTTCTTACAAATGTTCTGCAGGTGAACGCATTCTCAATCACTGTCATGTTCGGCATGTGCTCCATTTTCCTTTTGATGGCAGCAATCTTGCAGAGGCGGCTAATGGTTGTCTCTGACCTTCACAGATCAACAAGTATGTTCATCTTGTTCTATTTTAATATAATAAAGATCATTTTTCCACCTTTGAATCAGAATGTAGGAATTCTCAATTGCTAACTATGGGATAAAATTTCCTGCAGAAGCAGTAGAGATGACTGTAGAAGATGAGCCACTGAACCCTTAGAAGGCACCAGGACCATAGAAGTGAATCGGACATCAAAACCGCCCCAATCCTTAAGTGGTTTCCACCAGGCTGCTGAATAAGATCGACATCAGCAGGTTGGAACAGACCTCAGTTTAGTCACTGTTTGTTGGGATGGTGTTCCCACAGTTTCCAGTTTTTGTCAGGACAGAGAACATGATCTAGCGAGTCTCGACTCTTGAGCTACACACAGCAAAGTAGATCTTGGCATAGCTTCCCTATTTTTTCTCTCCTTTTCCCCCTTTGTGTTTGCTGATAGGCTTGATATTTGTATTAAAATCCTAAAAGTGTCTTGGCAGAAGCCTGAGCCTGTATCCTCCGTTTTGGATGCAAACGCTGAGTAATGTAAGAAGACGATTGACTCCATCTTTGTGTCACTAATCAATGATCATCTCAAATTTTGCTGCTACGATTTGCTGATGAAACGTCTTCCACTGGTACGGTGGTTTCGTTTTTGAGCTCAGATCCTGTTTCTTTGAAGATACTTTCTAAGAGGTGCCGGTTGCTCATTGAATTTTGCATTGTTTTCTCTCTTTTTGGCACAAAATATACCCAAAATTCGTGGTAATACAAGAAATTTCTCATTTGGTTCAAGCAGCCTGTCGTTGAGCGCTGTAATTGCTTGCCTTGAATTGATCATGGATATAGTACGCATCAGGAAGTGCAGCCCGTAATTTCTTCGTGGCGCATGGATTTTATCAGCTGATAATGGTACGCACGGGAATGAAGATGCAGACGTCCAGCCTGCCTCCCGAGAGCCGTGTTCCATCTTTTAAAACCAAGTTAGTAAGTTCCATAGCCACAACATAAGAACAAATCTTCCATCTCTGAACTACCACACAGGCTCACGCGAAGAATGCAGGTACTGAACCTGGGGCTGGGGGGTTGCGAAGAATGCAGGCTCACAGTGGTTTTCATTGCACTTAAACAAAACTATTTGCAGGTACTTAAGTCGTGGAAATAGGATGCTTCTGTTCTTCTTTCGAAGACATTTGAGGCATAACTGTCGCGAACTCAAATTAGCTTAGCAGTTACAAACTCATTCATAATCGCAGTCTAAGACATTTGAGGTACAGCAATACCCCGATTCACATACTAATATCATCGGATGGCAGAGAAAGAACACACAGAAAACATATCAAATGATCAACCGATCTTTATTCGACACTGCACCTTTACCTCAACATAAAGCACAATGGCTACTTAAGCAGAACTAAACTGCATGACCAAGTATGTTTCACAAGTCAACATGGCCTCAGACTCAAGGATCAGCTCTTATTGCTCAGCAACACCAGCAAAATGCATGTTATTAATACATTAATCATGATGTTACATTGCAATGCAGGTCAAAATTCTCCATTTTGATCGTACACATATGCTTAAGTGACTAACGTACCATAGATTTATCATTTTGGAGAAGGGAAACCCCTTCCCAAATACAGAAGCTAACCTGGAGACCATCAGATAAACAAAAAAAAAAAAAAAATGGCGACGGATTGATTCCATGTGGCAGCGCAGAGACATGATCATATGGCAGGCACGTATCGCCTGGCCAGCTGCTTGCCTGCCATGGCGGCGCCAGCGAGGACCCCACCGACGGCGCCCGCGACGGCAGCGGACCGCGGCCCGTTGGTGGCGCGGAAGAGCGCGCCGGTGCCGAGCCCTGCGGCGACGCTGTTGATCCAGTCGTCGCGGTCGCGCGCGGCGACCATGGCGCTCTCCATCCCGGCGTACATCAGCCCGATGACGCCCAGTCTGTTGCCGAGGCGGCGGCCGGAGCTGCCGCAGGCGTTGAGCACGCGATTGGCGCGGATCTTGGCGGTCTCCCCGGGCTCCGCGCCCGCTGCGGCGTCGCGGAGGCCGAGCGCGGCGCCCCCCACGGCGCCCGAGAGGTACCCGATGCCCGTGTAGAAGGTGAGGTTCTCGCCCCACGACCGGCGCTGCGCTTCGGCCTCCTCCTGGAAGAGGAACTCCGGCGAGGTGGGGAGGTCGTAGAGGGTCTTGTAGGGGATGCTGAGGTCCTGGTACGGGTTGTACAGCCGGCGCCCGGCGGCGGAGGCGTCGGCGCGGTCGTCGGATCCCGACGCGAACAGCCTCGGGTCGGCCATAGCGGCGGCGGGGGCTAGGGTTTAGGGCGCGCACGGCGGCGGGAGGTCCGGGGGCCGGGAAACTGTGGAAGGAACTCGCTTTAGGTAGCCGCCTTTTGCGAAGACGTCCCTAGTGGGAGTGATATTGTATTGGCAGCATCTAGAACACTCCAGCTGGGCCTTTTCTGTAGTAGATATTTTTTGAATGGTTCGAGAAAGAGAGAGGATTTTTTGGATGGAAGTAAAAAAAAAAGGTGCTTATGCTCATCAAATCATGAAATCGGCGGAGAACATAATGACCGATGATCCTGACATCCTAAAAAAACGAAGATGCCGATCGTTTTACACGCAACAGATCATCACGTATTTAGTTGGGATAAACTCCCGCATTTCAAACACTATAATCGTTAAGTTTGTTCATATCGTGCTTAAAACACTATGTATCTTCCTCTTTATCCACGTTTGTTCCAAAGCGCTCTAGTCGGATTGGCCGCCTTGCAACTTGCAGAGTCGCAAGCGGATGAAATTATGAAAACCTAGAACTTTGCCCGATGGCAGTTAGCACGTCGCCACTAGGCCTGAGAATATGTCCGAGAGAATTTCTTTTTTTATGTTCCAACGATTTTTTTTTACAGTTATGTCATTAAAAAAAATTTAAAATTATTTTTTAGATGAATTTTTTTTTCGTGATTTCATTCGAAGTAAAGTTGTTAGAGATGAAAGAAAATAAAAAAAAATAAAAATAAAAATGAATAAAAAAATAAAATAAAGAAAATATAGTTAAAGATGTTCTTAGCATTTTACGGACCGAGCCAACAGAAAGCACCGAGAACTGGCCGACGTATACAGAACTCGGCCCTACTCGTAGACTGGAAAGGTCGCCGGTCACCACCAAGCAAACCGGCTTGTGCAACGTACATCGCCGTCCACGAATCCGTCGAGTCCCCGAGCTCCCAATCGCCGTCGCGCGTCACCGAGGACACGTCAAATTTACGTGGAAATCACACGCACGTTCCGCGAAACTCCCCTTGGAGACGACGACCTGCATATTAATTCACACCGCACAACGGCCAAGACAGGCAAGCAGCCGTATTGACGAACAGAAAAAATCCACATCCTTATCACAACCGTTCTATTTATTTGTATTAAAATTTATATTAAAGATGGTATGTGAAAATAAATTATTAAAAAATATAAAAGAATCAAAAAATAAATAAATATAGAAATCTACGATCAAAATAAATCTCGCGTGCGCAAAGCATAAGATAGTTGCATTTCTCTATGTTGACTTGCGCACTTGGCTTTCCCCCATTGTTTGCTTCCAAGGCAAGCAAGCAACCCCATGAAGAAGGCAGTCAATTCGTTCGTTAGCTCACCCCGGCGCATGGTGTACCGTATGGGCGGCATGGAGTGGTCGTCGCTGCCGGCCGACCTCCTGCTCGCCGTCTTCGCGCTCCTCCCCTCCGACGCCGACCGCATCCGTTTCCGCGCCGTCTGCGCAGGGTGGGCCGCCGCCGCCGCCGCCTGGCGCCCTCGCCCCTGGCTTGTCGGCTCCTGCACCGACCGCTCTGGCCGGGGCGCCCACGCCATGTCGTCCTTCTGGCTCTCCCCCAGTGGTAGCCTCGTGTCCTTCGCCGCCGCCGTGCCAGCGGGGCTCGAGTACCTCTCCTCGTCCAATGGGTACCTCGCGCTCTCGGACCCAAGGACCATCCCCAAGGCGATCGTGCTCGTCAACCCCGTCACCGGCAGGCGCGTCCCCCTCCCGCCCATCGGGTTCTTCAAGAAGTGGATCGACGTGACCACCGTCGTGCTGTCAGCCGACCCGGACACGGCCGTCGGCCGCTGGGCCGCGGTGGTCGTCGGGTTCCCGACGACCTGCCTCGCGTACTACAGCTCTGCCACCGGGGCGTGGACGCAGCTGGACTTCAGCGTGGCCGGCTACGCGGCCGTCGAGCACTACAGGGGGCGGTTCTACGTGGCCTTCAAGTCCCAGATCTGCGTCTGCGAGCTCGACGGTGACGCGCCTGCGGTCATCCCGCTCGAGCATGTTAACGCAGACGGCGACGACTCGGACGACGAGAAGGTCGCCCGCAGCGGCAGGCGCGTCGTCGAGACGCATCTGGTGGAGTGCGACGGCGAGCTGCTGCTCGTCTCGGTGCTCGACGACGTGGTGCACAACTCGGACGACGATATGGGCTTGGGCCTCGCCGTCGACGACGATGGCGACACCGGCGGCAGATGGTACGCGCCCGTGGTGGAGGTGCACGGGGTGGAGTGGCTGGGGGACGGGACGGTGCGGCTGGTGCGCAGGGTGGACCTCGGCTGGCACGCGCTGTTCCTGGGGCGGAACCGCGCGTTCGCGCTCTCGCCGGCGGAGTTCCCCGCGTGCCGCGCCAACTGCGTCTACCTCGTTGACCGGCAGGGCCACCCCAACGGGCTCGTCAAGGTGGTGGACATGGAGAGCCCGTGGGTGCGCAGCGAGGAGACGATCTTCCCAGTCGACGGCCGGCGAGAGTCCCCTGCGGCAGGGTGGGCGCGCCGTGGCTGGTTCTTCCCCAAATACTAGTCATTGTTCTTAGGGACCGTTTCCATCCATACGATCTGCATCGGACGGACGAGATTCTTTCTTCGACCTTTCAATCAATGTGCACTTTTCTTCTCCGTGATGGCAACGTCGCCCACCCTCTTCCTGCTGTCTCCCTCGGCTAGCTCGCCGTCACACTAAGATCCTGTTTGTTTCAATTTTGGATTGTTTCAACTTCGGATTCTGACTTTCAGTTTTTATAATTCGAAGTTGAAACAAACAGGCAGTTTTTTGTTATAGTTTTTTAAAATCTGCTGGTTGGATTGTGAGAATCTGAGAAGCTAGTTTTTCTCAGCTTTTGATAGATTGTGAAAGTCTATTTTACTAAACTGTTTATTAAATTTTTTTAAATCTATATTTTAAAAGCTTTTCACAATTCAACTTTTATAAACTATTTTTCAGAATCTCTAGTTGAAACAAACAGGTCCTAACCCCTTCGTTTTTTCTTTCCCACCACCGACGGGGTATTCGTTTTTTTTCGCCATTGATGATCTGTAGATTTAAGACGGTTTGTATGTCATACTCAACCGTAATTGTCATTTTTTTTTACGGTAGCAACTCAATGATTATCTCCGCCACCGACACCTCCCCGCGTGGGTGCAGTACATTTTCTCTCCGTGGAACGCGACGCTCTCGACGCTCCGAGCATTCAACATATCGTAGAATGTCCAGGCGGCCAAACGAAGAGCTCGTGCCAGTGAACTCTAGACTGAATCGCGATCGCCATACAGGCATCCATCCCGACAAGCGACAAGGCCATCGGGTCGCCGGAGAGGAAGACCTGGATCACGGAGTCTTGGCACGGGAGCTGCTCCACCAGATCTAGCATGCACCTGGCACCTTACGAGCCCTGAGCAATTTTGGCGTGTTTTTTTTACTGATTTTTTGGGGGATTTGTGATGGGGTTTCTGTGGATTTGGTTGTGCAACTGAAAATGCACTCATTCTTAAACGAAACTGGGTCCAAGTGACGGAGAGCAGATCAGCGCTGTTCGGGTGCGGCAACTACTCGTTGAACTTGAGCACGGCAGTAACTGTACCGGGTTACTGCTCTGCTCCACGTGGCTCAAAATTATTTTGTTTTTTTTACTTACTAGTTTCACGTAAGAGCGTTGCAACGGTATTATAAATTTATATTAAATAATATTGTAGACTGAATATCTGGTTCTTGTTGTCATATGTGGTACCCACAGATGTGAATCTTCTTGCACGGTAGCCCAAAGGCGAGTATGGTGATGGCCGAGGTGATGAGAGAGGACGTGGCGTCGGTGGCATCGGTATCGTGGCGCCACACGCAGACATGTTGCATGCCTAATTTGCATGGTGAACATGGTGTACATGCATTCAATTGTACATCTAATTTGCACACACATACACTCAAGTTTTAGAAAAACATAGAAATTATTAAAAGTTATTGTACATATGGGCTCTATTGGGCTCAATTTTCTTTTTCTTTTTTCCCTCCCTTTCTTTTCCCTTTTCCTCGGCCGGTCAAAATGAGCACTGCCCATTCTTTCCTCTCTATCTCCCTTCCTCCTCTCTCGGGCTGGCAGACCGAACGGGCCGACCCAATTCCCTCTCCCTCGTCCCCTCTCTCTCTCTCCTTCCCCCACCCGACCCTCTCTTCTCTCTCGTGCGGGCGGTAGCTAGGGTTGAGGGTGCCGGCGACGGTGCCATCGTTGACCGGGAGCAACAAGAGGGAGGTGAGCTGGCGGATAATAATCCTATGTTCTGTTTATTTTGTATCAATTTGAGCCTGTTAAAGTAAGTGTACCTAGTATAGATGGATCTAAATCTAGTCGGTGACTTCTTTCTTAATTTCTGTTGGCTTGTACGGGCTTGTAGAACTTGTATCGTTTGTGACGACTCGTTTTGGCTTGTCCTCCACAGGGCCATTTGGTTCTGTATATATATATAGGGGTATCGTACATCATCTGAACTCTTACTTCTTATTTTTGGAGATAGACATTCCCGGATATGGGATGCATTGGGTACCTGTGAGTAGTTTTCTTTCTTTCAAGGATCTCTTTTTTAAAGATAAAGATATGCTCTGAGGATTACGAAACATCATGAGATACATAGATATGATGACTATCAATTATTCATCGTCATAAATATTCCTAATCGAATATGACTCCAAAAAGCGTATGTCTTGTATTTGTTTCCCGTTGGTTTTTACCTCTATATTGGAATGTTTTTTCATGTTAAATCGTTGTCTCACGTGTCTAATTCCCTAACATTAAAATGTAGCTGTTCTTGATCACAGCTCAGAAGGGGTGATGAAGTTAAACTCACCACAGTATAACTCCAAGCAAACTAGAAATAGTTCCAGACTTATGTTATACAAGAAAAATCAAACATGAGACTATTGTACTAATGAAGCCTATGTTGAACTGGCCTGGGTTAGCGCATCTCCAGCGGCCTCGCTATCCTGCTTGCCATCATCATCTTTCTCACCATACCAAGAAAACAAGTCTCCAACAGTCTCGTTATCTCACTCGCCATCCCTATTCACTGGCCATCCAACTAGAATGGATCGGCAAATGTAGTGAGCGCTCCTCCCTTGCTATCGTGCCTTGCTGGGCTCCTGGACACGTCGGTGGGAGGAGAGAAGACAACAAGTTGACCAAATACTTCAAAACTACATTCCTTCTCTCCTCTTTCATAATTTCAAAAGTAATTTTATAGAGCTCCTAAAATCACGCTAATTTTTGTACTAATAGAATAAATAACAAAGTTAATTGGTTCCAACTAAAAATCACTTATAAATTTTAAATGAAAATTCTCCAAAATTGACTGTGTTTTACTTTGCTTGAATTTTTAAGCATAAATTTAATTCTCAAAATCAGGAAAAATCATGAATTTTCATCTAAACTAATGCATTAATTTATAGCCATTGCAAAGAAAAAATAACCGTTTTAAAAAACTAACCGTTACGAATAAAATATAGGTAAATAAGATATAGAGGGTGTGATTTAGCTAGTCTGCTGTAGTATGTAGAAATATAAAAAAATCTTTTTGCAGTAGATAGTCAAATAGAAATATAAAAGATGATATTTAGCTAGTGTGTTAGAGATGATTTTAATACCTGTCCCGGCTAGAGGCTCCTAGGCAACCCAACACACACTGATGATTTCCAGAGACGGGGAAAACCAATGAGATGGCCTTTTGACTGAGGGGACGGGAGCAATCAGAGGCGCTACAGTTTTGGGCTTGGGCGGCTTGGGCTTGCACGTGAAAGATTTTTCCTTGCAGTGCAACGACTCCAACTTTGACCAGGAAATTTCGAATGTGAGAGCTCGCGGTGGAAGAACAGAAGAGCATAGGAGATGGCCTTGACATAAGTCGTGGGCCTACGATTTGTAATTTAGGTGTACATATATGACGCTGCGGGCAGACGACGACTTGATCGAGGTTGAAGACGACAGAGCATAAGGTGCCGAAGAGCTTGGAGCTACGACAAAAGAACTAGATTCTGTTTAGCATAGCTTCAACTTTAAAAATTTATAGAGCTAAATATTTTTATATTTGTATGAGCTATATTGTTTTTATTTTAAACTAAAAATAGACTTAAATTACTTTATTTTAACCTACAATTTTAAAATCTGATGTGGAGTTAGAAGCCCTCCCCGATCCCCAATGTTGCACGCAAGTTGCTAGCGGCGGTCGTAGGCAAGGGAAAGAAACCGGGCAGGGGAGCAGGAGACCGGTGGAGGAGGCGCTAAGGGATGGAGCCAAGGAGGATGGCGACGTTGGAGGAGGTATGGGAGGGATTGGCCTGGGCGTAGGAAAATTGGTTTGCACGGGCAAATGCATCACATCGGCCCACGTACAGTGGGTAGCCATAGAGTTCCATCACTGTCTAAGGGCATCCCGTGAAGACGTTTTTTCAGTGCTACAGTGATTTACCGATCTCGCATTTGGCTCCCGCAGGAGCTGTATCGCTCTCTACAGTGATACAAACGAAGGTGAACAGTGATATGGAAGAAGTAAATTTGCTACTCCTCTCTACGTCCCTCAATACTATTCACAGAGTATGTCTATGGATTCGAGGAGAGTAACATAAGGTAAGAAATACGGTAACTGCTGGAGATAAAAAAAAAAAGATAATATAATAGTGTTAGTGGATACTGTAATAGTATTAGGATAAATTTTTAGAATATCTGCTGGAGATGAACTAACAGATCTCTAACTGCTGATCCGGTATCAAGTCCAATTTGTGTCGATATGATCCGTACTTGCTTTCTCAAAGCAAACTCAAATTACTCCTTCCTCTTTAACAGTCATGGGATACACTGAATGTCATTTCTTAGCAAAGATCTGCTCTGAATGTACATGATTGTGAGCACCTTACTATATCGTTATATGCTGAATGCATTCATTTCAGGTATGATATTTTTTATGCAAAGGCCAATCAGATCTGACGCAACACAAACACAAGTGTCCTGCCTTCCGATCTCGAGCAAAGAATTCCATGATAATAAACATTGTAGGCGCTCCTAGAATTGTGGTCATCAAAGGCAATGCTTTGGACCTCGAGCAAGGAATTAAGGAAGGAATTCCTTTAATCTAAACAGTGACTCAGAATCTCAAAAGGAAATTCCTTCCCGTAATAAATATATTGTGTGATGATGCAGCAACCTCCCCGGCCGGCTCCAAAGAGGTTAATGATGATGACCGAGACTCTGAGAGGGAGGAAGACCAAAGCTGAAAATGCCTTGATGTAGACTTAATGCTGGCTGTTGTGTGAACGTTTCGGTCTGTCTTTCGTCAGTTGGTTAATTTCTGCTTCTTAGTCCCTGTCATCTGCGTGTGTATGGGTCTAAACCGATGTCCTCCGTGGCGTCCGGTGTGAACATGCGCCGGCGTGATCCAGCGGCGGTTCCTGATGGGGATTGATTGGGGTTCCTTCTTTGTCGGCTTTAAAGGAAGTTTCGGGGAGACAGGCTGGCCCGACGAAGGAAGCGGGTGCGGGGCAGCGAGGCGGCAGAGGATGACTGGTGGGCCAGGGTGAGGCGAGGGAGCATGAAAATAGAGAGGTTAGCGCGATAGGGGTGGCGGGTGCGGATTCGGCAGCGGAGACACTATCGGAGACGGTTGGGGGCGGGCGGGAGGTGGTGGAGCTACGCAACATGGCAAGGCGGGGTGAGAGGTTGAAGACGACTGTGAGCCATTAGATGGGCATCTACCTGATTTTTTTTTTAATTTCAATCGTCTGAAATTTAGCATCTGCCTTGTTTTTTATGTGGTTGAAATGTTTGAAACTTATTCATTTTTATTTGATCCAAATCGAATTAAACTTGACTTTACCCTAATGTTGCCGCAGCCACCCCGCTGTGATCAGGGTCAGGGGAACCTCTGTCCGATACGTGGTGCTTGACCGAAATGTCAGGAAGAATCTGTTTGGTAGAACTCCTCTTAATCTAAATTTTCTGAGATAAGTCTCTGAGAACATGATTATGTGGCTTAAAGTGATTTGCTAGTGATTCTCTATGGTAAATTTTATGAAAATAGTGATTTTACAGGAGAAATAAATCAAAGAAAGCTGATTTTTACAGCTTCTAACATCTATTTCATTCTAAAAAATCACTCACGAACTCACTCTGAAAATTAAAAACTACAAACTACTACTTGACAGAGCTTCCATTAATTCTACTCTAAAGAGCAGATTTAGAAACTCTACCAAATAAACCCAAAATATCATTAGCAGATGGCAGCTTATAATCGAATCTATGTGAGTCCTACGTTTAAGAGCATAGCAAATTCCACACCCTCAGAGCACAACGGGTAGAGAAGCATCACCAAATAAGAATCTCTCCTTCTGCCACCTGTCCTTCCTCCTCCTCTATTCTTCTTCGTCTTCTTCCTTCCTCAACTCACCTCCATCTCCGCC
The DNA here is from genome assembly GCF_958298935.1 of Phragmites australis. Lineage (NCBI taxonomy): Eukaryota > Viridiplantae > Streptophyta > Magnoliopsida > Poales > Poaceae > Phragmites > Phragmites australis. The sequence goes on along the minus strand of NC_084941.1, from coordinate 3,199,343 downwards.
CCCGATGACCACGTTATCAAGCTCCACGCGCACCGGCACCTCCCCCGCCCCCGCCCAACGGCCCATCCTCCCCACACACCGATCGACGCCACCAATGGCACCTGGCCACTTGCCTCGCCGCACGACCATTCTTCCACCCACCGCCCCACCTGCTCTACCCTTCACTAACCCCTCGCCAATGTGCAGTGCCGCCGCTGGGTCGACCAGCCAACCTCGGCTTACCTCTAAATCTGTGCGGCGGTGGTGAACCCCATCCCTAACCCAAACCCCTGTCCCTAACCAAAACTCTCATCCCTAACCCGGCCACGTGAGCTTGAGGATGGTGAAAGACGGCTCTCGGTCTCCCAAACGGCAGTGTAGATGGAGGGAAGGTGTCCGGAATCGGGAGGCAGAGTGAATGGATGGGGATGGAATGAAGAGATACGGAAGCAGTGCACCATATCCAACCTCGTGTCTATCTTCACATGCTTCTTCAGCACCGGAGCAATTAGGGATGGATGTAGAGCGATCTGTGCATCAACTCTAATTCAATTTAATCAACTAACAAGTCAATTTGACTAGTCAAAATAGTTAGTTAAGATGAACTAGAATGGATCCACATATCGATGTATGCTTATCTCTATCTCTAGAAGCAATCATCTAAACTTTTCGGTCTTGCATACCGCATAGTAACCTCCCATAACTACTACAAAACTTGGCTGTGTCCAACTGCTCTTGGTGAAGGTGAGTTTATTGACAGAATGGAGCACAAACGAAGCATGTTGTATCGTAATACAAAGTCATCCACTGGAGTTAAACGAACTGTGAAAGGGGCACCTATACTTGCAAGTTTCTTCAGAACTTGCAACAACATCATTATTCTATCTCTATAAACAGGCTTGCTTGCGGATGCAAACCTGCTTCCTCCAGCGTCAGGGAGTGCTTCTCTGGACCGTATGTGATCCGCGGGAAATTCGAAACTAAGCTGTACTTCTCTGCTTTCAAGCAATCCAAAGAATCGACGTAGTCATAGAGGGCAGTGATGGTGGAGGAACTGTGGAATCTTCGTTCTTTGCGCTCTCCAGCTGGAAATCTTATGAGAACCTGCAACATCATCAGCATGGCTCCCAGTTAGTTTCAATGAATTTGCACAGGGATGAGGGAAGGCCAATTACATAAACACATTATTACTACTAGCAACATGTAACTCCTGTTCAGAGAATGCAGGGTGGGTGTAGGTAGACATCAAATTCAGGCACTATGTGTTCGTATCTAGCCTTTCTTTTCAAAACTAACAAGCTTCCTACTTTGTTTACAATACAGCATAGCATGTATGGTATAAGAAACAGAAAAATTGATGGTACAACAGTGATACTTGTACATCAAATAGACAAGCAAACAATCCAGAATTGGACAAAGGTTGTTAAAAAGACAAGCAAAGAATGTTGAACATACTCGAGTAACATCAGGTCCTTTCTCAGGTTCAGCTCCAAGAGCCATGGCCTTCTCTTGCCTCCTCCTTGCAAGAGCAGCTTCTTTATCTGCTGCTTCTTGGGCTGCCCTCACTAGAGCTTCCTCTACTTCTTTGCGCTTTCTCTCAACCTCTGCAGCCTCTCTTTCGCGTCTTTCCAGTTCCTCTATCCTTTCACGTTCCCTAGCCTGGTAATTTCCGAAAAGAAAAGGTGTGAGAAGTTAGTGTTATCATAAAAATTACAATACTATCAGAAAATTTGGATGCATGTTTCTACACTCTGCCTGAGTTGGCACCTTAATTGATGTATAATGGAATAGTATACTGTGCACAAACACAATACTTGATGGTACAATTTCCTTCACTAGTGGAATGGTTGACCAACCCCACCTTACATTCCTTTCATTACATAGAGACGCATACCCTTCTACTGTCAAGTATCAGCAATATAAGGATGTACACTGACCACATAGATTAGGATACCTGATCAGCTTCAAGTGCATCTCTGTAAGCAGCATCTTGTTCCTCACGCAAGCGTTGATTGTTTAGTCTTTCTTCAGCTTCAAGCCTGGCAGCAACGAGTGATGTAGCACATTCTTCAACAACCCGTTGAAGAATTGTTATCATCCCTTCAGGTGATTTGGGCCCTTCAACCTTAGGAACGTGGAAATAAAATGCATGATCAATACTATTCAAATTTAAATGGCAAGAGAAGAAAAAATGGGAAATGCGCGATTGGAGTTGTTAAACCCCATGTTTAGTTTCTGGATATATGTCTGAGGGGTTTCAAGGTCAAGGAATTGAAACAAGTGAATGGGAATGGAGACTATTTTCCCTTGCCCGATCCCACCCCTTAACACCACTTTCGATACCCATTCCACAGAGCGCATGTAACCAAACATGCCATAGGTAAATGAAAAATCTTGAGAAGATTGCTTTATCATATACATGCATAACAAACAAAAGGGGCGGAATATAGAGCACTCTCTTATAGAGGGAACATTAAACTTGATCAGGTTTTTATCCTGAATAGTTAAGATAACATCTATTTAAAGAAACCAAACTGTAAAAATCCTAAATATAGTTATCACAACATAAACAATCCCAAACCAATCAACTTCACTATCTTGCAGGCGGCAACAACATTATCACATCTTACTACTATAACCAGCATTCTCACATATTACTAATTAGTAATTACTATAACCAGCATTGTAACATCTCACTATAAGCATAGAAATAGGCTAACTCCAGTAACCAATATGCATATTAAGTGTTCTGACTACAGAAAGGACAAAGCACTTTCAACTTTAATAGGATGATCTAATAATGGTAAGCATTGTCGATCTAAGTCCAGCAGATATAATGGTTATGTGCTAATCAACACAAACCCAAACCCCATATCTATGGAACACAGAGGCAAAATCCTAGATAAAGTTCAATTTATATTTGAGACCTATTGAGTGACACCACAACACCATACCTGCTGCAATAGCACGATTCTCTGGTTCGTAGATGCCATGACTACCGCACAAAACGGGAACCTCGACGCATTCAGGCCGTTACTCATCTTGAACCCTTCAGTCCTTCTGATGCTACCACCCCATGCAACAAAGTTCTCATCTATGAAGGCCGCGACAGGTTCAGCGCAGAGGCAGCCGCCGCAGAAGGCAGGGGTGTCCGGGTGGTCAGGTGAGTGGAGATACACGAATAGAAGCTTGTACTCGCGCTGCGCTCGCTGCAGCGCATCGGCGAAGCCCTCAGCCACGAAGCGCGGGACACGGCCGGCGCAGAACTCGCGCTCAAACTCCGCGACGAAGTCAGCCGCCTCGGCGGCGGAAGGCGATAGCTCCAGCAGCCGGTCGCCGCCGCTCTGCGACGCGAGGCCGAGGAGGGAGAGTGAGCGGGACAGCACGCCCCCGGCGACCCAAGCGCCGAGACGGAACGAGCCAGCGATGTGCCCGACCCCGCCCGAGACCACGTAGAACGGGAGCGTCACCAGCTTCCACGCGATCCCCGGGTGTTGCTGCTGCTGCTGCTGAGGCGGCGGAGGCGGCGCGACGAAATTGGCCGTGATGGAGGAGTCACCAGCTTCCACGCGATCCCCGGGTGCTGCTGCTGAGGTCAGCAGAGCGGACGGGACCGGATCGCTCGAGGAGGTGGAGACGGAAGGGGAGGACGGATTGGCCGTGATGGAGGAGACGGCGAGCTGCAGGTCCCAATTGTGCGCCGCGAGGATCTCGGTGCAGAGGTCCGGGTCCGATATGCCGGTGACGGCCTGTAAGTAGCTGACCTTGTCGTCGACGGTCTCGGCCATGGCGGCCGGCGGCGAGGCGGGGCTAGGGTTTGGGGAAGCCGGTGGGGGTAGTTAGGGGGAAGAGGCTAGAAGACGAGAGATGTGGTGGCCAGCGGGGAGGGAGACGGGTCAGTGCTGACGTCTTCTCTTCCTCTCTCGGGCGGACCTGATCTGATCCGTTCATTCTGATGACAGTTTTTTTTTTTTTTGAAAGTTCATTCTGATGACAGTTGAGAAGGCATTTTAATGTATTTTACTGTAGTCTTCTGTAGTTGCTAGTTGCAACTGCAGATGATCCCTATTGTTCTCGGTAGTCGCGATAAGGCAAAGTCGTCAACAAGACGGAACAGAACGGGACGTCACTACGGTATGCAGATATTTGTGCAAGCATTTACTGTACTGCACACGTCCGCACGAATAAGCCCAAGTTCTTTTTTTTCTTTTTACGGCCGTCGACAAGAAAACGAACGGAATTCTTAGAACAACGATAGATACTGGACTCGGTTATTCTAGCTTATTAGAGCATGTATGTCGAAGGGTGAACTCCTAAAGTAGAAATTCGGAGGGACTCCTTTGAGATTCGGTCGGGGATAATTTTGAATCTACTTGCGGGTGAAATAAATGGACGTAAATGCGATGGCAGGTGGGGTGGAATGATCGAATGCAGAATGCAGTAAATGCACTGGGGGTTTTAGACAGGTTCGAGCCGCACTGAGCGTAAAACCCTACTCCTGTGTGGATGCTATAAATGCACTGAGAATGTCTCTCGGGGATGTTGCTGGTTACAAGAATGTTTATCTATCCTAGAGCTTCGAGCTCCTTGTTCTTTGGTGGTCTCAGTTTCTGTGCTTGTACTAAGTGCTCCTCTGTCTTCGATCTTCGTTCGGAGAGAGAGAGTGTGTGAGAGTTTCCGATGTGTCCGGCTTTGGCCTCTGTCTTCTGTGCCTACCGGCTCCTCTTAAATACCCGTCAGCGGTAGCGTGCCCTGAAAGGGAGGGCACGAGTTCCAAGGCACCATAAATGCAGAAGCAGATGTCATGGGCTACTGCGCGAAGTGACGGCAGGGTTGAAAACGCGCCCCCCGCTCGGTCTCGGTCATCATGATGGCGTTTTGCAACGGGCGCCGTGAAGAGGGCCCACCGGGCAGCCACCGACCGGCCCGGCGTGCCCGCTCGGTCTTGTTCGCCTGCCACAGCAGGCCGGCAGGCGGAGCATCTCGGGCCTCGCGATGTTATCCCGAGGCGCGCCGGATGACGCGGGATGGGACCCGTGCATTAAATATCCCCATACTTCTCTGCCAAGCTGCAGCAGGGGTTGACACCAAGCATGGCAAGAGCGGTTAGAAGTGACATGCCACACGCCCTCTTAAATGCGGCATCGAGCCTGTTACTGGTTGACACCTCATCGCTGGGCCTCTGTGGGGGCCACCAGCGAAGGACTTCTGAGATCCCCGGGGAACCAAGTGCTCGGGGGCCACTGTTCACAGCCCCGAGCGATCTCTCCCGGATATGCCCCTTCTTGGTCCTCGGGGGACCGAGTGCTTGGAGGCCACAGCTCGCGACCCTGAGCACTCTCTTCCAGAACTTAGCTTCTTTTGGGTCTTCGGGGTACTCGGGCGCTTGAGGGTCGCTGCTCACGGCCCCAAGCACCCCTTTCTCGGAACTCGGCTTTCCTTGGTCGTCGGGGGACTCGAGTGCTCGGGGGCCACTGCTCGCAGCCCCGAGCACTCTCTTCCCGGCACTTGGTCTTCTCGGGTCATCGGAGAATTCGAGTACCCGGGAGCCACTGTTCATGATCCTGAACATCCTCTCTCGGGACTTAGTATTTTCACTCTTTGGGGAGATGATCCCCTGGGAGGTCGCCACGTGGCAACCTGCTGATCTGATCTCGGGACTCGGGATCCCTAGTTTCTATGTCACCGATAATGTATAATTGGTGCTTAAAAATGTGCTTATGAAAAAACTGAATTTTATTTCTCAACTATGTTGGCATAGGTATTTAAACGAAGGGTGATATGCTTATTTAAACACCGTTATTTATATTAATGCTAGCAGGATAATTATTCATATTTAACTACATGTAATATTTGTTTATGTAAAAAATATAATTTTTATATAGGTGTTTAACAATCTCTTTCTTTAAATATTTAGTATTGTTTTTACTCTTATCAAAGATAATTCGATCAGAAGATAAATACATATCGTTTCGAATATTGTTTCGACTCTAATACACGACTTTGACTACTAATCCAGTTTGCACGGCGAAACCGATTTGCAAAGAGGCACAGTGGTTCGTTGGCTCTGTTTCATGATCGTGTACCTGATGTCCTGCCGACATTTGGCCGATTTTTAACGGCTGAAGCTTGGCTTTCAGCATCAGAAAGCAGAGACCGCAAGTGTCACGACCTGCTGCGTGCTTGCTGTCTATAATCATCGCTCTTCTAGATTGTTCGTCAGTACTAGGACAGAGATTAACAATCATGAACACGTCTTCGTAAAACTGAAAAACTAGCCCTGCAAATGTATGAGGCCATAATTGCCATATGGCTCACAATGATGGACGAGAGACGGAAGTCACAGGAAATACTTGCAGAGTCTTACAATAATTAAGGATCTCTGGGTATAAATTTCTGGACTGCAGCATTTCCACCGTTGGAACTTGGAAAAAACATCGGTCTGCATCTTTACACAAAAACACGCATCATAACGTAAAAAAGCACAAAATATGATCAGTCAGGGTCACTTGTAACAGGATTTCGGAATTGTATTCAATTTTCTGTAGCATAATTAGAATTTATACATAAAAACACTGCATTTTAAGGTGAAGATCGTCTCGTTGGGTGCAGCCTGAGGGACACAAAGGCTACAGTGCGTCGTGTTCCAGCATTACCCTCATATGCCTACAGCTCCTCAATGAGAACCTTGGATTGTTGGTTGCTCTTTCTATCTGCCTTTCGGTTCCCACTGTTCAACTCTTCGAGAGATGCTTTCTGCACCTGTACGATGCGAGCTAAAGACGGCCAGGCCTCATTTGGCCACTCATGAACCCAAACAAGTCATGAAGTATAGCCGGGAAACCATAGGACAGGGCCGAGGCTTACACACGGCAGATGACCCTGGTCTCCGCGAACGACGGCGGCGACGACGACGCGGAGGAGGCCGACGACCCGACAGCCGCATGCCCGGAGACCGCGACTCCCCACTCCATCGCCGTCGCGCGGCGGCAGATCCCCTGCTCGCGCGTTTCCCACTCTCTCTCTCTCTCTCTCTCGGCGGTGTTCGCCTTCTGGGCGCATGCGGGCGCGGAGCTTTCCTTTCGTCGGGGCGAAGGGACACCGGAACCGGGTGGGAATGGGCTTGGAACTGGAACCGGGTAAGAATGGGCCTCGGGCCCATAGATGATGGCCCAACCAAACCATAGGATTGGTATTTGGGCTTGAAACTGGAATGGGCTGAAGCTGAACACCCAATCAAAGTAGGCCGTAGATGTTGAAGTGGCCAAGTTGGCTACTGTTTTCGTTGGGCTAGGCAGTATAGCTTGGTCCGTCGGATTTTCACGTTACGAATACCCGTTTTTTTTATTTTTATATATTTTAAATCAAAAAATTAAATATATACATTTATTTTAAAAATTTGAAAATCTCTATCCTCTGCTCAAAAATTACAGATCTAGACATACCTTCCAACGGGGCGATAGGTCGTCTGTCGCCCTACCAACAGATGACCTAAGTCTAAATCTGTATTTAAAAAAACATATATATTTATAATTTTTTGTTTAAAAATATAAAAATAAAAATTCATGAATACCCTATCGTTCCTTAAAATACCCTATCATGAACAGTTGAATGGCCAGCCATGTGTAGGGTTCCAGGACACTACGCAACCGAAGAATTAAAATAAAGATTTGTTTGGCAGAGCTCTAGCTCCAAGAATTTGTACTGATTGTCTATAATTTTAGAAATTTTTAGAGCTGAAGTTGTGAAGATTTAGAGGGTATTTAATTAAGATATCTTATTTTTTATTTTAGATTAAAAATAAATATTTAAACTACTTTATTTTATTCTACAAATTTTAAATTTTATATACCTATCAACCAGAATCTAATACTCAAGGAGGACAGATCTATGTGGGAGCACGGGACTCAAGCCTCCTAGCTTCACACGCACGTAGGAACCCTAAATCCTCTTTATTTTCTTTTTGCAAGAGAAAAATAAGAAGACAAGGGACAGGTGAAGGAGGAGGGAAGAGCAACTCCTCCTTGCTTCCCTGCCTCCGTCACTTGCAGTACCAGTGCGTACTACGCCATGGACCGGACACTGGTCGAGCCACCTGCCTTGCAGGTAGCTCCAAACCGAGTAGTACGTGAAGGTGCAGTTCAAAGCTACGGAACTAGGACGGACGTGATGTTTCTGAAATACTACAAAATTAACTAGCTGGCACCCGCGGGAGTCAAGATTCTAAATAGATATCTACTATGTATTATACATACTATATATTGTTAGTATATATCTAATATGAATATCAATATGTATCCATATTGTTATATGTATTATGTAACTATATTATATAGTACATATGCTATTATAGTTAACTCATATCATATATGTTAACTAATATGGGTTATATACTATATGTATAATACTGTATCAATATTATATAACAATATGTATATAAATATGGTAATATAGTAATATAGCATATGGTATATATGGATACTGAACCATATATATGTATACAACATATTACAAATATATGTAATTACATGGTATATACATATGTATCCATATATTATATACTAACAATATAGTATTCATATTATATGTGTAATTATATACATATGTATGGTGATGCATATGGATACCATATTTATGTGTATCCATATGTATATAATGTGGTAATCATTTATGTTATACATGGTAATGCATATGTTACTAATTTATTGTTATTATCCATATGGTATCCTATAATCATATATTACTACTTTATTATAATGATATGTATACATATGAACACCATATACATATATATTATTATGCAATATATATATCACATGAGTATATGGTAATATGTACACATTTGTATGTTACCATATGGTACATACATGTATACAAATGTTATCATATGTTATATGTACATATGTACAAACTATAATCAATGCACATATGTATACATTTTATATCGTGTTCTATACTATATGTTTGGATACATATATGCACATATTTATAGCTATATATGCTATATATGGCAATATGTAATAAATATATATATATATATATATATATATATATATATATATATATATATGCTATACACTATGGATACAATATATATATATGTTATACACATACATATAATATGCTAGATATAATAACCATATATTAGTTACATATTATATATTAATATATATGGTACTATATTATATGTTATATAGATGGAAGTTGTTTAAATTGGCTTGAAAGAACAATTTGAAACCATGAAGATTAGCATGCATAGAGTAAGAAGATCTACAGATTTGTAACACACATTAAAATATAAGGGAACTGTAGTCATATCCAATCAAATTATTTTTCAAATATTTTTTAGTAAAGAATGGATGAATATTTTGTGCTGTATTTTGGAAATATAGAACATATGTAGTATTGTTTGTCATAGAAAATACATAATGGTGGTTTCTTCATAGCCCATGGCCTCAAGAGCATGAATATAACAACATATATGTTAGTATACATATATACGCATATATAGCTATAAATATATGTTATATATGGTAATATGCAATATCCATGCATATATATTGTAGCGGTTATTGTAACAAGGTTACTGTAGCAGGTAATGTTTATATGACCAGTATAACAGTAAAGAGCACGTGTCGGTTTGTATGATGTGGGTAAAAGCTATAGATATAGTATGATTTCATAATCTATAATCTAATAAAAAGATTTTTTATAGAATTTAGATAGTGATAATTCACGTGAAAACAAACACGACCTTTCTTTTAGTAAAAGAAACAAACACGACCTTAATACGATACTAGGCTTTAAAGTGATGGTGCGGTGCAGAGGTGGGGCCACGGATCCCGGATGATTAGACGAGCCACCTGACCCCACCCAGCGAAATGTAATCACGCCCAGTGCCCGCGACGGCGACACGGGATCTCTCGCTCGTCCTGTCCCTGCCTCCCGCCGCAAACGCAACGAACCCGTGCCGTGCCGTGCCGCGAGAACGCCGCGGAATTTAACGAGACGAGACGAGACGGCGCCTCGCCTCACGGATGATGACACGGGGCCAGCGGGCCACGGCGGGCGCGATGGAGGCGGCGGCGGGGAGGCAGCCGACGGCGTCCGAGCGGCGGCGCATGTACCGCGACCTGGCGCTGTCGCTGCGGTGCGGACTCCGCGACGCGGCCGCGGGTTTCTCGTTCCTGCGCCTGCGCGGCCTCCGCGGGCTCCTCCGCGCCCTCCGCTCCGCCGCTGCCGACGACGACGCGGACGCCGGCGCGCGCCTCTTCCGCGACTCCCAGACCCTCCGCGACCTCCAAGGTTGCATCTTGCTGTCACGGTGACGGCCACTTCTCTGTTCCACTACTCCCTGTTCCCCTCGCTTGCTGAAGCAACGGTTTGTGGGTGGTGTGCAGTGGTGCCGGTGCTGTTCAAGCACAGCCTGCGCAAGGCGAACGGCGACGCGGTGATGACGGTGGGGCAGGTGCTGGGCATCGAGTCCGTCAAGCTCAAGAACCCGGCCACAGACTCCGAGGTCGTGCTCGCGCTCAGGGTGCTCGAAGGGTGCTGCCTCCTCTGCCCAGACTGCGCCGCCGCGGCGCACCGGTACAATGCTGTCACGGTACGAGCTAGCGATCGCCGCAGCACTGCATTGTTCATTTAGAGTTGTTGAGGCATGTCGTTGTTCATCTGGAATGCCATTGGTGTTAGTTGGAAATATTCATATCAGATATCACATAGGAGTATGTTTATTTAGACATGGCATTGTCTGAACTCTGAACAATACCAAATTTTCCATGTCTAAATGAGCATTAGTAATGGAGAGGTGGATCCAGCACGTCAGGTTCATGTCCCGGCATGTTTTCCCTCAGGGTTTAGGTGAATGTCAATACAGTCTTTAATGTTGGACCAGAAGCATTCCGTGGTCCTGGGCTCCAAGCAAGGCACTCAGGCAGGAGGCGTTCAGTTCAAGTTTCATGAGTCATGATTCCTTGCATAACCGGAACATTTACATGGGGTTAATTCATGTCACTATGGACAGAAAGAATCGTTCTTGCGATAACCGGAACATTCTTAGCATGGTTAGAGTTGGTTTTGGATTCCTTGAACACCAAAGTTCTGCTTCGTATGTTGCTGCTTGCTTTATTGCATGACATTTCTTAAAACTGCATAAATTGTTCTTATCATGGTCATCTCATCCTTGTTAGATAACTTACTCAGGTCATTTTGGATATGCTGATGACTCGGGGTATCCTTGAACAAAGAGCATGTTTGGACACTCTTTTAGCATTGTGTCATGTTCAAACAAGTGTACACCAGGCGCCGTAGGGCCCGTGACATGCGCCGAGCCCAGGAACGCGCTGCTGCACGCACGGCAAGCACGCAGGGCACGGCCTCCAGCAGTGGCTAGGAGGGAAAGTAGGAGATCTTTTAGCTATTTTGGTTAGTCCTTAATTAGTGGAGTTTGTTACTCTTTTTGTTGAGCCGGAGGCTATAGATATGCTGTAATCAAACGCTTGGCGATACAGGAAGACATTACCATCTAATCCTCTCTCTTCTTCTACTTAAGCCGGCGGCAGGGGGAAATAACCCACCGACGAAGAACGGCGGCAAGGGGGTATAACCCGACCGGCCATCACGGACAGCGGCTACGATCTACGTAGCCGAGGTCCTCCTACCCTCGGGCTCACTGCCCTTGACAACCTGGTATCTCAGTCTCGTCGATCCTCTTCCACCGCAGCCTCACCACCATTCCAGCCGCCGCCTCCATCTCCTTCCTCTTCGTCCACGGCAACGTCCGCACCGTCAACCATGGGCGATGGCGATCAACCAACCATGGCCGATGTGATGCAGATGCTCCAGTCCCTGACCACCGACATGTCGAAGATGCAGACCGACATGGCGGGCATGAAGGAGAAGGTCGGCTCGTCGACCGACTCCAGCACCCACCACGACGGCCAGCACCACACGGATCGCCCCCCGCGGTTCCAGAAGATGGACTTCCCGCGTTTCGACGGCAAGTCCGACCCACTGATTTTCATCAATCGGTGCGAGTCGTATTTCCGCCAGCAACGCACCATGCCGGAGGAGAAGGTGTGGATGGCGTCGTTCAACCTGGAGGATGTGGCCCAACTATGGTTCATCCAGCTTCAGGAGGACGAGGGCACGCCGCCATGGGGGCGCTTCAAGGAACTCCTAAACCTGCGTTTCGGCCCGGTGCTGCGGTCCGCCCCGCTGTTCGAGCTCTCCGAGTGCCGCCGCACGGGGACGGTCGAGGAGTACTCCAACCGCTTCCAGGCGCTTCTCCCTCGCGCGGGCCGGCTCGAGGAAGGCCAGCGGGTGCAGCTCTACACCGGCGGCTTGCTGCCCCCGCTCAGCCACCAGGTGCGCATCCACGCGCCGGAGACCCTCGCGGCAGCCATGAGTCTGGCACGGGCGTTGGAACTGGTCGAGCTCGACCGTCTCAACTCCACCCCCGGCAAGGCTGCGCAGCGCGCGCTCGGGCCACCGCCCGCTCAACGTCCAGGCGTCTTGGCGGCCCTCCCTGCGCCCATCCGGCCGGCGCCCGCGGTCCAGGCACTGCCAGCACCCCAGGCGCAGCCCCTGGCACTACCGGCGCTACCACCACCACCAAGCAGCGGGGGCAAGCGCCTCTCGACGGAGGAGCAGGCGGAACGGCGCCGCCTCGGCCTCTGTTATAACTGCAACGAGCCATACTCACGCGGCCACAACAGAGTCTGCCGCCGCATCTTCTACATCGACGGCGTCGAGCTGGCTGCGGACGAGCCCGCTGAGGAGGCACCCGTCTACTCCCTCCACGCCGTCGCCGGCGTTCCAGTGTGCGGTACTCTCCAACTCGAGGTGCAGGTGGGCGCGGCCACGTTGATCGCCCTCATCGACACGGGCTCCACCCACTGCTTCATCGGCGAGGTGGCCGCACAGCGGGCCGGCCTGGCCGTCGAGCCCCGGCCTCGGCTGACTGCGACCGTGGCCAACGGGGAACGGATCGCCTGCCCGGGCGTTCTGCGCCAGGCGCCCATCGTCATCGACAGCCGGCCGTTCGCGGTCGACTTGTACATCATGCCCCTGGCCGGCTATGACCTGGTGCTAGGCACTCAATGGCTGGCTACCTTGGGTGATATTGTCTGGAACGTGGCCGCCGGGACCATGGAGTTCAGGGTGGCGGACCAGCAGGTCTGCTGGCGCAGCGTCGCACCGCCAACACCGCCGTGCATCCACTCTGCCTCGGTGGCGGAGCCCCTCCTCGACGAGCTGCTTGCCTCCTTCGCCGACGTGTTCGCCGAGCCGAAGGGCCTGCCTCCCGCGCGTGGCCGAGCGCACCGCATTATCCTCAAGCCGGACACCGCACCAGTGGTAGTGCGGCCCTACAGATATCCGACCGCCCACAAGACTGAGCTGGAGAAGCAGTGCGAGACCATGATCGAGAATGGCATCGTCCGGCGCAGCGACTCCGCATTCTCCTCGCCGGTCCTTCTCGTCAAGAAACCGGACGGCTCGTGGAGATTCTGCGTCGACTACCGCGCCCTCAACGCGGTGACGGTCAAGGACGCGTTTCCGATCCCCGTCGTCGACGAGCTCTTGGATGAGCTCCATGGCGCCAAGTACTTCACCAAGCTCGACTTGCGCTCGGGATACCACCAAGTGCGCATGAGGCCGGAGGATGTTCACAAGACGGCGTTCCGTACACACGACGGCCTCTACGAATTCCTGGTGATGCCGTTCGGACTCTGCAACGCCCCGGCCACATTTCAGGCGCTCATGAACGACGTCTTGCGCCCATTTCTTCGCCGGTTTGTACTTGTTTTCTTTGACGACATCTTGATCTACAGCAAGTCATGGGCCGACCACCTGCGTCACCTCCGCGCCGTCCTCAGCGAGCTTCGTCGGCACACCCTCTTCGTCAAGCGCTCCAAGTGTGCGTTCGGGGTCACCTCTGTCGCCTACCTCGGCCACACGATCTCGGAGGCGGGGGTGGCCATGGACTCCGCCAAGGTGCAGGCCATTCACGACTGGCCGGTACCTCGCTCGGCGCGGGCGGTGCGCGGCTTCCTTGGGCTCGCGGGATACTACCGCAAGTTCATCCACAACTACGGCTCCATCGCCGCGCCGCTCACCGCGCTACTCAAGAAGGAGGGCTTCGCGTGGGGTCCTGAGGCTGCCTCGGCCTTCCTCGCCCTCAAGGAGGCGGTCACCTCGGCACCGGTGCTCGCTATGCCGGACTTCGACATGCCCTTTGTCGTCGAGTGCGACGCGTCGTCCCACGGGTTTGGTGCTGTCCTTATCCAGGAGGGGCATCCGATCGCCTTCTTCAGCCGACCGGTGGCACCTCGACATCAAGCCCTGGCAGCCTACGAGCGTGAGCTCATTGGCTTGGTCCAGGCGGTGCGCCACTGGCGGCCATACCTCTGGGGGCGCCGTTTCACCGTCAAGACGGATCACTACAGCTTAAAGTACCTGCTGGACCAGCGCTTGGCCACCATTCCGCAGCACCACTGGGTTGGCAAGCTGCTGGGCTTCGACTTCTCCGTCGAGTACAAGCCAGGCGCGACGAACGCCGTCGCCGACGCGCTGTCCAGGCGCGATACCGTGGAGGGAGAGCTCCTTGCCCTCTCTGCTCCGCGCTTCGACTTCATCGCCAAGCTCCGGCAGGCCCAGCTGGACCACCCGGCCCTTGTCGCTCTCCATGGCGAGATCACAGCGGGCACCCGACCAGCTCCCTGGGCGCTGGTGGACGGCATGGTGCAATTTTCCGGGCGGCTGTACATCCCGGCCGACTCCCCGCTGCTACAAGACATTGTGGGGGCCATACATGAGGACGGACACGAAGGCGTACAGCGGACGCTCCACCGGCTGCGCCGTGACTTCCATTTTCCTAACATGAAGCAAGTTGTGCAGGAACGGGTGCGCACGTGTGAAGTCTGCCAACGCTACAAGTCCGAGCACCAGCACCCGGCGGGTCTCCTTCTTCCACTGCCGGTTCCCCAGGGCGTGTGGACTGATGTCGCGCTAGACTTTGTGGAGGCGCTGCCACGGGTCCGCGGCAAGTCGGTGATCCTCACCGTGGTGGATCGGTTCAGCAAGTACTGCCATTTCATCCCATTGGCACACCCGTACTCCGCTGAATCCGTCGCCCAGGCTTTCTTCAACGACATTGTCCGCCTCCACGGTGTTCCACAGTCCATGGTCTCCGACCGGGACACGGTGTTCACGTCGACGTTCTGGCAGGAGTTGATGCGGCTAATGGGGACCAAACTGCAGATGACCACGGCGTTTCACCCCCAGTCCGACGGGCAGTCCGAGTCGGCCAACCGCGTCATCCTCATGTACCTGCGGTGCTTGGCAGGAGACAGGCCGCGCGAGTGGCTCCGGTGGCTCCCATGGGCGGAGTTCCTTTTCAACACGGCCTACCAGACGTCCCTGCGGGACACCCCCTTCCGCGTGGTCTACGGGCGTGATCCTCCTTCCATCCGGTCCTATGAACCCGGGGAAACCAGGGTGCCGGCCGTCGCCAAGAGCATGGAGGAGCGCGCGGAGTTCCTGGAGGACATCCGCTACCGTCTGGAGCAGGCACAGGCGTACCAAAAGCGCCACTACGACCGTGCGCACCGAGACGTCACCTATCAGGTCGGTGATTGGGCGCTGCTTCGCCTACGTCAGCGCGCGGCGTCGTCTCTTCCTCAGGCTGTGGGCGGCAAATTGAAGCCGCGCTTCTTCGGGCCGTACCGCGTCGTCGAACTCATCAACGAGGTCGCCGTCCGGCTGGAGCTTCCTCCCCGCGCCCGCATCCACAATGTATTCCATGTGGGGCTGCTCAAGAAGTATCAGGGGCCGCCGCCAACCGCGCCTCCACCATTGCCGCTCCTGCATCATGGCGCCATTAGCCCAGAACCCGAGCGCGCGGTGCGGTACCGCCTGGCTCGCGGCGTACATCAGGTGCTCATCCAATGGAAGGGCACGTCGGCAGCATCAGCAACCTGGGAAGACGTCGCGCCGTTCCGCACCAAGTTCCCCCACTTCCAGCTCGAGGACGAGCTGGCTCTCGACGGGGAGGGAGATGTCATGTTCAAACAAGTGTACACCAGGCGCCGTAGGGCCCGTGACATGCGCCGAGCCCAGGAACGCGCTGCTGCACGCACGGCAAGCACGCAGGGCACGGCCTCCAGCAGTGGCTAGGAGGGAAAGTAGGAGATCTTTTAGCTATTTTGGTTAGTCCTTAATTAGTGGAGTTTGTTACTCTTTTTGTTGAGCCGGAGGCTATAGATATGCTGTAATCAAACGCTTGGCGATACAGGAAGACATTACCATCTAATCCTCTCTCTTCTTCTACTTAAGCCGGCGGCAGGGGGAAATAACCCACCGACGAAGAACGGCGGCAAGGGGGTATAACCCGACCGGCCATCACGGACAGCGGCTACGATCTACGTAGCCGAGGTCCTCCTACCCTCGGGCTCACTGCCCTTGACACATTGCTGGTGGGTTGCACAGAAAATCTGATGGTAAGATCTGCTTGATGAACATGAATACCTTTTATTATTATTTTCTACAGCTTGTGTGCTGAATTTATCTGTCTGTAGCTCGCCTTTGATCTCTTATTGATCTCTTTGTAGGATTTCAAGGAACAAGAGGGGCTAAATAAAATTGCTGACCTTGTTAAGGACACAGATACGGATGACCATATAAGGTCTGTCCATACTCCAGAGTCCAGAGTCCAGACACATTTCATTGAGACTAACTTCTTTATCACCGTAAATTAATTCACTTGATATTTCTTTTTTCAGGTTAAGATGTGCAGAGTTTCTGCTTCTTTATTACTCTGGAAGTACAAGAGAAAATTATGGTGCAGCCTCCAAGTCCAATATGCAAGAAGATCTGAAAAAACTCTTCGGAGAAAAATGTGCATCCTTTATCTACTCAATGAACCTTTTCAACTCGACTCTAGATTCACAAGTGAGGCAATCTGAGCTACGCTTTCTTGCAGAGCATGTGTTGGATTACATGCAACCATACCAAAGAGGACCATCAATATGCTAGTGCCTCCACACCCACACACATGCAGTGATTTAGTGTTCGAAAACCGGGCTCAGATACTCCAAAAGTTTAGTCTATTGTTTCCTATTAATCTTGGTAATTATTAGTCGTGTGTTTTGTCTATGTTACTTCCCTTTGAGAGGATGCGATATCACCTCCACTCTGAGGATTCACCTGATGTAAAAACCATTGTACTGAGTAAACCAACTAAAAGGAAAAATGCATCAAGTTAACATATTTATGCTACTTATGTGCACATCTCAGTTGCTTTCTATTGTTCTATTTCTCATACCAATTTATTAGTCTTGATACCCGCCTTGAATTCTCCGTAGTTCATGATCGAGGCTCCTTCACAGGTTAGGCAACCTCTGTGCATGATATCTTCTGAGACTGCTCGGTCTGGTTTTGTAAAATTTTAACACCTCATGCATCCTATAATCAATCTGTTACATTGAAAGAAGAGAGTGCCAATCAGTTTGTACTATAATTTTTTAACACCTCATGCATCCAATGATTTTTCAGCAGTTGTCATGCCTACGGCAGTCTAAATGCAGTACTTGCCATTCATAAAAAAATCTTCTCTCTCTCTATATATACATATTGTATATCTATTACGTGCTTAGACGCAATGCAGTTTACTGTTGCGTCACCCTAATTACAACGCTAAAAATAGTATAGTTACGATCCACAAGATATATCAATTACTACTAATATGTATGGTCGTAACTATATTACTTATTCACCTTTGCGCACAAGCAGTAACTTGTTCACCTCTGCGCACAAGCAGTAACTTATTCACCTCTGCGCACACCCCCAGTTACGATCTCAAAAGCAGTATAGTTACGATTCACAAGATAGGTTAGTTGTGATTGTAACTCAACTATCTGTACCGTCGTAACTGAGTATTTTCTTAGTCGTAACTGACAGATATGACAGTATAGTTTATGATCGTAACTATCTATAAGATAGCTTAGTGTAGTTATGATCGTAACTATCCTCAAGATAAGTCAGTATAGTTGTGATCGTAACTAACTATTTTCTTAGTCATAACTGACAGTCTTTTAAGTTATAACTGGAGGTGGTGCAACACAGTTCACTGTTGTGCCTAGACATAGAATAGACTCATCTTATATATATAAGAAAACTACTCTGTACTCCCGAGAGTACATACCCCATACTATGATATACCATATAAATAAACTGAATATATATATCAATTTTCATGTATATTCTCATGTGATTCAGAGATCCACTATTTGCATCTGAAAAGGGATCAGCGGTTGATGTTTGTTTTTTGAAACGTGGGATCAAGGGTTGATCTTCACAGTTAGGTGTAAGACTGAAGGGAATGACTGGCCAATAATGTCTGTTCCTTATGGAACCGATGCAGTTCTGAATTCTGATAAAAAAAATTGATGGGCACCAAAAGAAGTCCACGGAACAAAGTATTCAAGATGGATGCAAGAAAGCATTACATACTGCAAAATTCATGTGTAGCTTGCTGTATTTTGTGAGACTGGATTCGCATCGATTAAAACATAAAAGCGTATGAACAGTTGAAAGTATACATTGTACTTTCCTATGCCCACAGAGGTCTGATCTTTTACGACAAGAGGTTTCAACAACAAAGTGGTACAGATAATACTGACTAGTGACAAACGGTAGCATTTTAAGGCAGTCAGGCTAATACTGGAAACAGTTTGGCCTTTGGACCTGGCACGCAGGCACGGTATAGACACAAACACAAACTAAAACATGGTAATTTCCAACTAACAGCAACAAGATACGAGGGAATCAGAAGCAGAACTGTATATTCAGCTCCAATGCCTCAGGAGCAACAATAACATCTGAAATGTCCACCAGATGGCATTTGTATCAATTTTGTTCTGTTTTATTTTAGAAGCAGATACAAATAGACCTACAGAAGTACAAGAGGTAGGAAACAAAGCAAGGCAGGTGTACATCCACAAGAATGTCATCAAGGAGAGCCAAAGCCGCCGCCGCCAGGAGTGAAATCTGAAGAATGTCACCAGCACTAACCGTTACAGTGTTCTTTCCTCCAAGGTATATTTGGCGACCATCTTTTCTGACTAGATAGTTTGCACCGCGAGCCCCATTTTCCCCTCCCTTCAGTCCCCTGGGAGCATGCACCCGTCTCTCAGAAAGAATGCTCACAACAATAGGCAGGCAGAATTCGATCTCCCTTACAAGGCCATCACCGCCTCTGTGGAAACCAGAACCTCCACTGTTCCCCCTGATGCTAAATTTGTGCAAAAGAATAGGGTACCGCTGCTCGAAGATCTCAAGGTCAGTCATCCTTGTGTTTGTCATGCGACATTGAACACCACTTGAGCCATCCCAGGTTGGCCCAGCTCCACAGCCACCTCCTATAGTCTCGTAGTAGCCAAAGTGTCATCTCCAAAGGTCAAATTGTTCATCCAGCCCTGAGAGCAGGCAGAAGCTTGGAATGCCATTAGGACAACATCCGTCACTCTTTGAGAGGTTAGTACAGTGCCGCCAACCACAGCAGCCTTATCACTTGGGGACAAAAAAGATCCTTTAGGGACGAGGATCTTCACAGGAGCTAGGCAACCTTGATTTAGCGGTATATACACGTCCACCAAGCATTGTAGACAGTATATGACAGCAGCTGTTGTGACTGCTTCAGGAGCATTCCAGTTGCCATAGACCTCAGGACTGATACCCTCAAAGTCAAATGTAGCTTCACCTTTACTAGCATCAAGGGTGAGCTTCAAGTGGAGCACAGAACCATCATCCATATAATCTTCATCTTCGATAACACATGATCCATTCTCCTTTTGAACTCTAGACGCAACTGTCTTGAGCATCTCTCTTATTAGTTCTTTGATAAGTGATATTCCTCGCTGGTTTGCTGCGACCTGAGCATGGAGATCAGAAAGATTATCTTGGATCCTACGTGTTCCTGGGATCTTATAATTAGCAAGCTCATCTGAGCAAGGTGACTGCAGCAGTTGGACTATTCCTTCCTCTTGAAAAACACTCCTTTCAACAAGTTTAAATACTTTGATGGCAGCACCTTCCTCCCAAATACATTTTGAGAAAGGAGCATGCTTCCCGGGGTGATACCACCTATCTCTGCATGGTGGCCCCTACTAGCAACAAAAAAGACAAGCTTCCCATTATCAAAAACTGGCGTGACAACTGTTATCTCAGGCAGATGGCTCCCCCCAGAACATGGATGATTTGTTACCAAAACATCGCCCTCATGCAGGTTATCACCCCAAAAATAAGCTGCCAGCGTACAGTACTAGACATGGCTCCTAGATGCACAGGGACGTGAGGTGCATTTGCAACAAGGCCACCATCTGGACCAAAGAGAGCACATGAAAAGTCTAGCCTTTCCTTTATGTTTTGTATAAATTGAAGTTCTTTGAAGTGTCCGACCCATCTGTTCAGCAATACCCATGAATCGGTGATTGAAAATAGAAAGTTGGACCACATCTGCGACTTTTTCTGCTACTTTTGCAGTGCTTGGAGATGCACTGATCTCAATTTTTATGTTAGCATACTTGGTGATGATGGCTTTACAGTTCTTTTCTATGATCACTGTACTATTCCCATTCATAATAACTGCAGGGCCCTCCAAGACATGGCCATAACCCAGATTCTCAAGCTTGTACAGTGGAGTTTCTTGCCATCCATATGAAAAATAAATCCGGCACGAGCTTTCTTGCACAGGTTTGGTTGATATTGGTATCAATTCACAAGGCTGCAGGATGTTTGTGGCACCAACACCCTGAACTCTCACATCGCACACGAGTATCTTTCTGTGTAGCAGTTTGAAGCCATACTCTTGCTGAAACAGTTTCACAAACTCATCAGCATAGTCATTTCCAGATCCTCTCTCCGGCTGTTTAACCATGATAGTTGTATCAGTTCCCTCATACCTCAAGTTCAAGTATGAATCTGTCCTGATGTTCTCCTCTCCAAAACCCTGCTCTTTTAATTTTTCTTTCACCTGTTTTACTAAAAGAGCTTCTCTTCTAGATGCCTCTGCAGCAGAATCAGCATTATAAACAGCAGAGTATGGTTCTTGCAAGTCTTCAATGACATCAGCAAGGCCCATCCCATATGCACTCAATATTCCACAATATCGGTGAACAAGTACCTCAGACATACCAAGGGACCTTGCAATAGCACATGCATGTTGAGGACCGGCACCACCAAAACATGCGAGGGCATGGTTCTTAGTATCATGCCCCTTCATTTCCGTCAACTGGCGTATAGGCCGACACATTGTCTCATTTGCAACGTTGACAAACCCAAGCGCAATCTCCTCAACTGTCATGTCCTTTGCTGATGGGTCCTGACTCTTCCGGTGAGAATTAATCTCAACAGCAAGATTCTCAAATTCCTTTCTTGTAGCCTCATGATCAAGGGGCATATCTTCATTTGGACCAAATATTGATGGAAAGTACTCAGGAATAACAGTTCCCAGAATCAAATTAGCATCTGTAATCGCCAGCTCGCCACCTTTCCTGTAACAAACTGGACCAATATGTGCTCCAATAGATTCTGGCCCAACCTTGAAAGCACCAAACTGAAACTTAAGCTTTGATCCACCAGCAGCAGCCAGTGTTTATGTCAAGCTGGGGAGCTTGAATTACTGCCCCAGCAATCTGGGTCTCCAGAACTTGTTCGTAGCTTCCATCATAGCGGCTCACATCTGTGGATGTACCTCCCATGTCAAACCCAATCAGCGGTTTCGATGTCTCAAGTCCAAACAAGGTCTGCGAATAGCCAACCACACCACCTGCAGGACCTGACAATACTGCTTTATGCCCAGAGAATCTCCTCTCCGGTGCAAGTCCTCCATCTGATTGCATAAATAGCACATTCACTTGCTAAGACCCCCCTTCAAATCTTGACATGAATCCTGATAAATACTCTTTGATGACTGGTGTGAGATATGCATCCACACTGGCTGTCAGTCCCCTAGGAACTGCACGAACCATGGGTGTCAGGGACGAAGACAAAGATACATGCTTGAATCTCATCCCCAGAGCTAACTTCTCAACAAGGAGCTCATGGTGAGGATAAGTATACGAATGCATTAACACCACTGCCAAACATCTAATCCCCTTGTCAAGCAAACCTTTCAACAAAGGCTTCAATGCTTCCACATCAACAGGCTTCGCCACCCTGACCAATTCCCCAGAGATCCCTTGAACAGATGACCCACCTCTCTCACCATCCCAGGTTTTGGAATTTTTTATTTTTAAATTTCGAAAAAGTGCAAAATTTAACGCTCATTTCGAAAATTTGCACGCCACTTCAGTAGGCGAGCAATATGGATCGCTCTTTCGGTGGACCAGAAATGGCGTGACATGCCAACGATGGTTGCGCAGAGATTCATATATTCTCTCCACGGTGCGAGATCCATATTTCTTTCTTACTAAGAGTATCTTTAGCATACTAGTTAAATTTAAATAATTATATTTTTATTTGGCTATTCACTCTAAAAATTTCTCCCTTCATATTTCTGCATACTCCAACAGACTTGTTAAATCTCACTCTACATATCTCGTATACTATATTTTATTTACAACAGTTGTTTCTTACCACAGCTTTATTCTAACGGCTATTTTGTTCAACGGCTATATTCCAACTGCTATTTTATTTAACGGCTATATTTCAACAGCTATTTTTGAGAATTAAATTTATATCCTAAAAATTTAAGTGAAGTACAAAAACAATCAAATTTGAGAAATTTTCATTTAAAATTTGTAAGAGATTTTTAGTTCGAATCAGTTAAAATGGGTTCTCTATTGTATGAGCACAAAAATCAGTGCAATTTTAAAAACTTTAGAAGTTCATTAATCAAAATTAGGAAATAAATTGGAAAAATAAACATACACGTAGCTTTCTACGTTAGGACCGAACCCATCGGTTCTTCGGAGTGAACCGATCGGTTTCGGATTTCATATTTTTCAATTAACTTTCATTTTATTTGAGAGTATAAAATTAGTCTAAAATTTCTAAATGTGAGCTCACTAGCAACATGTTTTAATTGGTTTGATTAAAAAACCCAAGTTAATATTTAATTAAGATTCTCTAAAAAAACTTATTTTTATGATTCATAACAGTCAATAATTAGGGATGTCAATAATTTTAAAAATTAGTACATTACCTTAGATGAATATTCATGAATTTTTTCTGATTTTTGGGAATTAAATTTATGTCTAAAAATTCAAGCGAAGAAAAAAATAGTTAAATTTGGGAAATTTTCATTTAAAATTTGTAAGAGTTTTTTTAGTTTGTACCAGTTAAAATGGATTCTCTGTTATTTAATCTACGGGCACAAAAACCAGTGTGATTTTAGAAAATTCAGAAATTTACCTTTTGAATTTACAGAAGAGGGAAGAAGAAATGAATTTTTAAAGCATTTGGCAACTTGCTGCACAGGAGCTGAACGTGGGAACGGACTGGTCCGAACGTATGGAGGTCGGGACGGCGAGAGCAGGGAGGATCGCTACCTTTGCGGAGCGAGGAGGTCAGCGTGGCGTGTCTATAGGAATGGCGAGGTAGTTGCCGTATCTGTTGGAGAATGTATTTTCATATCTTTTGGTAAAAATAGCGATGGCGAGTTGTTATTTGTATCCGCTAGAGATGCTTTAAGAGTGAGAGAAGAACACGAGAAATATGTATATCTATTGAAGGGGTGATCCATATCACTTTCTACTGAATGGGTGAGAAATGTCTATTTTTGTAAATTTTCAAAACAGATGTATATTTCTATATTTTTAAAATTAAAAATATAAAAATAAATAATTTCAGATTTTGTAGTATAATCCCATCGAGCTGAAGCTGCAGTTAGGACTGGACTTCATTTCTATTGCGAGAGTCAGAAGCCCATACCTCGGATTTGGGAGCATCAATAGTAGCCCTGATTGAAACTTCTGTATTTCTCTGATTGGTAAGAAATCTGGAGTTTTATAACCGAGTAGAGGTTCATCTTGATCTTTTAAAAGTTTCGATTATATCTCTTAGGAGTTTTTGATATTATATATATACAATGTAGAACTCTTTATTGTAAAAAAACAGATAAAATAAAGAGAAAGATTTTCTCCTACATAGTGTCTTTTTTTGTAATTATTTTCTTCAGGTATCTCTAGACTACCATCGGTAGCAGTGGTTCTTCAATACGTTAGCAGCATGAAGCTCTGTCGGAGACAAGTTAGCGGAACATTACTGGGGGAATTGGATTGTCTCGCTCACAAGAATTGAAAGGTGCGAGATCGATCTGGTATGTTTTCTCGTTGTTACTGTTTTTGCGTCGGAATAGATCTATACATCGCAATACATAGTAGCATAAATTGCAATTCGAGTGTGTAGCAATGAACAATCGCGTGATTACAATGAACATGATCTGGTGGGGCCTGCCACCACCACCACCACGCCACCGTCCGGGAACCGGGGGCCGACTCTTTGCACAGATCGAAAGAAAAAAAAAGTTACACGGCACCTCACCGGCATGAAAGCCGACGGCCTCCCCACCAGTTCTCGCCGCACTGTCACCACGCCGCCGGCCGGAAACCCGTGGCCATACCCGAAACGCCGGAATTTTTCTGATCACTAGAGCATGTTTGCTTCAAAAAAAAAAAAAAAAAAAAAAAACTAGCGCATGTTTGCGTTTTTTTTTCCCTCCATAACAGGTCAAAGCGCATGTTTGCGTGTTTTGACAAAATAAACACTGGAGTTTTTCTCAAATTATACGGGAATTGAATAGTTTCCAACGGAGCACCCATAGAATCCATGCATGACCCTAGATGTTTTCTTTATAACACTCTAATTCTCCAATGGAATTCCTGATCGTCATAACGAACCCAATCACCCAAAAGTCATCATAGAAACTTCAGTCCTCTTGTATTAAAAAAGCGACTCTATTCATGAAATGTGACTGTTGTAATCGTCAAGAATACATTCAATATTATGAGGTGCCGAGTATTATTGTTATACAATGCTAATCAATACTGCGTCACTGGTCAAAGAGTGTGCCATGCCGCATCTTGCCCAAACTCATAATTCTGCTACATCCTCCATACTGAAAATTTGGGAAACGCTTGCCGAACTGCTGAATGTAATGCAAACGCTTGCATGTATGCAATGTGCAAATGCCCAGCGCGTTACACCGCTCGCGCGCGTAGCGTAGCCATGTATGTGTAGTTGTAAACCTTCCTAGACAGATTCCACTCCTGCAAGGTTAACTTCGCCGCCGTGAGCAGTCTATCTCCTTGTCCTCAGGCCATCCGAATTCTTCCAAGAACGACAATATCACACCGTTGGACCAACCAAAACCAGTCTGCGAAAAGATGTCCATGAGCTCACATTAGAACAGAAGAAAATTGGATGCTAGATCTCTGGTTTTATTGGTCATAAGAGTACCATACGACGATTAAAAAGGCTCACAGTATCACAACCCTTATTAACTACTATAGAAGCTATC
The DNA here is from genome assembly GCF_958298935.1 of Phragmites australis. NCBI lineage: Eukaryota > Viridiplantae > Streptophyta > Magnoliopsida > Poales > Poaceae > Phragmites > Phragmites australis. The sequence goes on along the minus strand of NC_084941.1, from coordinate 3,173,842 downwards.
AAGGCGTAAATTGTATGAGGTCACCGTTTATCAAGGAACGGAGACATGCTCGTGATTTGTACTTTTATTTGTAACTCATGACCGTACCTGGGGTTTGTATTCACCGCCTCCTCCAGATTTTCCACAGGCCTCCACATCATATTTCTCATGCATCGCGCCGGTTGCTTTGTATGCGGCATAGTTTGTTCTCACCCACCTCGTAGCAATATCCTCAGCTAACTTTCTCGCCTCCTCTGAACCAGAATTCAACAACCCCTCAGCTATAAGATGCTGCAATGGGGCCCATCCATCCGGAAAATCCCTGTTCAGTTATTTTCTCAACTGTTAAGCAAATGGGAAGCAAAAATATTTGCTTGTACAAATTTTACCTGGTGGAGTTTTACCATCCATAGTTTCCAGAGGGAACTAACCATTGTTGGCCTGTGTTTGACAGGGAAGTTGCTATTCCTGCGACATGAAGTAATCCAGATGTTTGGAGGCTTCTCATGACTCTCTCTGATTTTGCCTCGTCGACAAATTGCACCGATCCTGGTTAAGTTTCAGACAACCAAAGTAAGTTACCATGCAACGAAAGGGAAAAATATCATAAGAGCAAGAATTTCATATGTGATTATTGTTCTTCCAGTAGTAAGAACAACTCAAGAAGTTTGGCAAAAGGCAAGATTAGCTCTTGAGGTGGAATTAATGTGAGAGCACGGTAAGAAAAAGGGTTGTATCATGATGCTTCCTTCACATTAAAATACCTTCGGCACCCATATATATTAGGATTTAGGAAGAGTACAATAATGAAAAGTTCAAGAGATTTTCTTCTCCTAGAAAACTTGCTTTCATTTTCTTAACAGGTCTAATGAAATCAAATGATTGTTTTCTTTTTTTTGGGAAAATGTGGCACGAGCACTGCCAATATCATCAAGAATAATAAAAAAAAATATGTTGCTGAACGAAAGAATTGCCAATACCATGCACTTTCTAGTGTTTTGGAAGCTAAGTTCACTTCACAGGATACTCATTAGACCACACAACAGAACGAGCTTCGGAACAAATACAAACGAGTCGGAACTAACAATGTTCCTAGATATTGTTTCGGATACTGTCAGAACAAAGCACTGCACATTCAAGCATTAGAACCTGTCATGGGCAGGAGATCAAGATTTGCCATGTAATTGTGAGATAAATTTGGTAGGAGTCGGATTTGATTTAAATTAGGAGATGGAGTTTGATTAGTTTCCAATTTAGTTAGAGATAAATTAGGTAAGTTAGGATTTGGATTGTAATTCCCCCTCTATATAAAGGGGCAGCCACACATTATTGTAATCAAGCAAGAAGAAGAAGAATTAATCTAAGTCTCCCAAATATATAGTCTAATCTCTCTCTTAGAAGCCGATGTCGCCCGGCTATCCTCCCGGCGGATGTTTATCACTGTTATGATCCGAAACAAACATAGGGAGTCAAGGACACACACCTGAATGGTGTGCATTTAACCACAACGGAATGAAGTTAGAAGCAAATATGTTGCGGTTCTGTGAGTTAGACTTCCATTGGTAGACTCCCTGGAATAATATTGTGTATCAGTTAATAGCACCAGAAAGTGTTAATTAAAATCAGGTAAGATCATAAGAGATCAAAATGCTATCACTCGTGAGCACCTGGCAATTTCCATCAGTAGGAAGCCAGTAGTCAAGCCACTGTTCCATCTCGGAGTTCCATAAAATAGAGTCAATTGCAATATGACGTGCTTTTGAAGCCTCTAAAAAATTTTCTGAGGTTGCATTATCTCCAATGAGTTTAGCAAAGACAGCTATGTCGCGCTCCATCTGTATTGTGCATAAAGATAGTAAGGACTTAGCATTATTGACTTGATCTAGCTACAAACTTTTCCTCCCAACTAGCTTCCTAGCTATTGTGAATGTTATTGTTGTAGACATGAAGTGAATACAATGCTGAATATTGTGTATCCAAGCCATGCTAAATCCATATATCATGCCACATCGGAACTCAAATATCATAACAAGCTCCATATCTTACCTTGAATATGAACGTGTTCAAGTCCACAGGTATAATGAAAGTTGTTGCCAGTGTTGCCATGTCAGTAGCATTTCTGCATAAAACAGTGAAACCATTAGAAACAACATTTGGTACACATTACAATCATGAATTTGATATCATTGGAGCTGCCGTGTCTTCAATTAGCAGTATATGTTTTAACCAGTGTACGTAACAGCAAATATCTTTGACTCATCAGTTTTTTTAAGGTCGTGTAAGTTATCTTTTTTTTTAGCAAATAAGGACATGTAATTTATCAAACATCCAACCTCATCCATCGAGAGCTAAAATCCCATCCTGATTCTGCTGTTGAAGCAACTTGGTGGTACAATTTTTCCTTAGCGGCTGTAGAATTAAGCTTCAAAGCCAGTTCCTCATCCTTAAAGAAGAACAGACTATATAGTTAGTTGATCCATTAAATGGCAAAAAAAAAATCACTGCCATCAGCAAGTTAATAACATAACTAAAGTTGGACATTACAATTGTTGCACTTTCCGGCCTAGGTTTGTTCCACATTGCCTGGTACCGAGACAAATTATGGACCCGACCATGATTGTCCATTATAGCTACATTATGAATCTCTGCATAAAGAATGAATGTAACAGGACATTGCTTTTAATCAAGTGAAAACATAAAAACAAAGCTGAACGGCTGCTTTCTTCATTGTATACCTGACATCCAGAAGCTGTGCTCTTTCAGCAGAGAGGGGAATGCTCTCCTAACAAAGCCCAAATCATCAGTTTCCCTGTATATGTCTAAAACCATCGAGCTTAAAAGTGGCGGTTGACTGCAAAGAGAGGGCATCTATCAGATGACCTTATGGTAATATATTGCATGTGCAAGTTCTATGCACTTCATTGGCAGTACCACGACTACAACTAGTTTTCATTAATCAGCCTTCTCATCTTCTCATGATGCTATCAATTTTAGAAACATTGGACAGACATAATCTAAACAAGGCAGATGCAAACTACAGGTCCCTCTGGTGCAAGCAGAATTATCACCTTCGGTTAGTGTAGTACGATCTTGCACCGTTCGGAACAAAACCATATTTTTCTACCAGGTATACAAGATTAAGCACGATTTCCTTTGCCGTGTCGTACATTTTGCTCACCAGTAATCCCCTGCATGAAGCCATACCATGAGAAACAAAAACAAGAGGAACAACACCAATATTAAGGGTTTGTTCATTCCGAATGCATATTGGGATCAGCACGTAGTTGTGCAGTACATTATAAAATATAATAACATTTTAGGAATCAGGATCTGCTGCAATGTTCGTTCTCACTTCCTCCAGAAGGACAGATAAACTAGAGGACTCTGTCAACGCCGTCATCGATCAACAATGTGGTCTCGGAAATCGGAATACTAAATCTAATAATATGCCCCCCAGAACACCGGCCGGCAAAGCATCACCACCCATAGAAAATTCAGCCGCCCCAGAATTCAGATGGTGCCATAAGATACGTGACAGGCCGACGAAACAGAACAAACATGCTGACGAAGCGTACAACGAACGCAGGAACAGACAAGTGGATTCATCAATTATGCTTCTCCCAAAAAAAAAAAAGATAAATTGATTCTGCGTGATCTAGCACAGTTCGAAGATAGTTCGAAATTAAAAATAGTATTGTTCGATGGTAGGAGACGACAACGAATGTGTAACAGTAATGGAGCAAGGCGGAGATCAAACCAAGGGGCGGAGACGGAGGTAGGAAAGGGACCTGACGACCCAGTAGGAGTCCCAGTAGTAGACCTCCCGGAACCTGGAGCCCGGCACGACGACCCTGCCGGGCAGCGGCAGCAGCGTGTGCCGCTCCGGGTGCGTCGCGACGTCCGGCGCCACCCGCCGCGCCAGGTCCTTCCAGAGCGCGTGCACCTCCAGCGCCCACGCCCGCGCCTCGCGGCTCTCCACCCGGGGCAGGAACCCGCGCGGGTCGGCGTGGAAGTCCGGCGGGTCGGCGGCCACGAGGTCGGACCCGGCCGCCCCGAAGTACCGCGCCAGGAACGCCTCCAGCTCCGCCCGCGACGGAGCCGGGCGCGGCAGCGCCGCGAGCGCGGCCGCCGCGGCGCCCTCGTCGGCCGCCAGCGGCAGGTCGACGTAAAGCTTGGGGTCGAAGTCGTTAGGCCCCAGCACGCGCAGCGCCTCCGACTGGACGCGTTGCAGGAGCCCCAGCAGCGCGTGGCCTCCCTCGTCGGACCCACCGGCCGCGGTGGCGGTGGTTGCCGCCATCTCGATCGCACCGAGGAGCGGGAGGAGGACGAGAACAAGGAGAACGTGGTGAGGGTGCGGAAGCCCAACCATCCGCCGAGGTTTTTAAAAGGAGCTACGTACGGTGCGGAGTTGGTAGGGGCTACGACGCGGGGAGGGCTCGGCGGCGAGGAGGACGAGCGCGCGGCGGGTCTCGTGACTCGTCTCCTCTCCGCGCTCCCGCGATTGGCTGCTGGAAACTGATGGAGCGGTAGGGGACCGGTCGCTACTCGCTACTGAAAATAGCTCCGCGCTCGGGGCTGTTGGGTAGAGGCCTGATTCAAATTATTTGAAAAGAGTTATTTTATAGAATTGTATGAAATAAATTAAAAGTATCTAGTTTATTTTAAAGAATTATTTTTATATATTATAATAAATTAAAAATTGAAAACTACTATTTGATAGAACTTCTGATTCCACTCAAATCTGCCAAACATATCAATAGCAAGCCCCACTGAAATCAGCATAGCCAAAATACTCATTTCACATAGAGGAAGTTTATCTAGGTGGCCTATGCAATTGCACAGCTAAATTGTTACCCACTCGTTCGTAAGGAAAATATTAGGTATAAATGAGCTATATGATGCGCTATCTGGTGTAAAAATGCAAACATCAAACTTTCGCTATCAGATTTGATCTAAAGGCTAATGTTCATCACACCATTCCACTTAAATGCACCTAACCATGTTTTGTCGTCGTGTGAGGGGTTAACAACAATGACACATAGGGAATGCAAAAACTGAAATTTTTATACCTTGTGTGCCACTGCCGTCAAGTATGTTATGACAACAGCAACATCTAGCATGCAGTATCAAAAAGACTGATCCACGTCAGATATCTTATTTAATTATCTAAAGCATGGCTCTTTTAAAAAATTAGAGTTGTATTTCAATATTATTGTTATTTATATCAAATCAATCTCAACCCTTATATTCTGGACTCACTACAACTAATGGTATAGATCTTTATTTTTTCTACAATTAACATGGTAATTTCTATCCCTTAAGAACAAGGAGAAATATTGGGTGCAAATGGGTATCTGGTGCAAAGATGACCCAATATTTACCCTATTATGACGATGGCAACGCATATAGGATGAAAAAACTATATTGATAGTTTAGGAGGGACCATGCCTTTTAATGGCCAATAGAGAATTCCTCTACCATTCTAACATTCGATTGAACAGAGAGAATTGTCTCACCCTATTTATAGCCTAGATCGACCATTGCAGCGTTGCCATATAACAAGATCTTGCCCTTTTGTCATTTTTCTTAATAGTATTCTAGATTTATTTTGTTGAGATAAATACTTTGGAGAATGACTCATTTGGAATGAAATAAGATCTTGGGAAAGAAGGCCACTCTATTTCACGGATTAATTTCATGTCAAACAATTGGATAACTATGAAATGATATGCCCTTTTCAGGCTTCTTTTTAAGTCACGTTTATAGAAATATTATGAACCCTAGATGATTATTGGACTAGAGCTTCTACCGCTGTCGGTTCGATCCGGTGCATTGAGATGGCGCTGTTGGAGCGCCACGCTTTCACGTAGTCTTCCAGTTTGTCAACTCATACGTACCATAGAAATCGACGTGTTCTCTTTCATTTCATATTCTTGTTGTGTTAGAACTGTTCCAAGTGGTTAAAATCAATTTTTTTTGTCTGGGAAATACCCCAATTCTATTTGTGAGGTGCGTCACGGAAATTCTAGAGTTATCACCCCATCCTAGATGGAAAGCATATGAAACATTGAAGAAAAGCAAGTATAAGAAATCATGAAAATCAAAACCATAAGCAATATTCATGATTTATCATGTATCAGGATTCAGTGTAAGAAAATAGTGAAAGCAGTAACAATTCAAACTCAAAGCAAACACAAATGGATTTAGTAACATATCCAATTGGGTGTTATACACGTCATGTCAGACAGGGTTAGTAGCTTGAATTTTAGTGTTCACGTATTCGAGAAAACGAGAACAGCAACACCATAAGTAGCACTTATGAATTGTTGTTCATTACGTGTCACGATTCAAGAGTGAAAATACTGAAACCAGCGGCAGTTGAAACTCAAGGAAACACAAATTGACTTAGCAACAGAAAGATATTACATAGACAAATAGATGTAAAACAAGGAAGTTTTCACATCATATTAGAAGGAACTTATCTAGTTAGACAAACATCACAGAGGCACTATCTCAAAAAAAAAAAGGGAAGAAGGAAAGAAAAAAGAAACACTGCATGCTCAGGTGTGAGGTGTGATCAGCAGCCTACTTGTACATCATGCCTCACACCAATGGACCCGAGCTGCATTTCCGTATCATCATGCTATCAAAGTCAAGCGATCAGGTTCTGTTAGCACGGCCCCTGAGAACTTCCAAATCCATGTCATCAGGGTCAGTTGCTTGAATCTCGAAGTGCACCCCATCAAGCTCGTGGCGGAATTGATTCCTTGACACCGCGTATATGATCTTTGCGCGGATCCGAGAATCAGAAGGAGACCTGCAAAGAAAGCAAACAACGGTAACATGAATATGTTCTAGAATTTAGTTGTGAAATGGAAACTCCCATCACTTCGTACCCTGTTAGTGTGATATTGTCAGAAAAACTTCAGTTTTACAGTAACATGTGAACACTTTGACGCAGGCAATCTCCCCTGGGCACTTCACAAATTCAAATATTACTTATACTTGCTCAAAGCAACAAACATGAACTGCTGTATTTGTTAAGCTAGAATAAATTTTCCCATCTGTACTTATTCTATTGTCTAAGCTAACAATGCTGTTTCGTAATGAGTCTGCTGCCAGTAGTCAGTACTAACAGCTCTGTTTGTGGCTGTGGAAGTGCAAAACTTTGGAAGTTTATGAGGAACCAAGATGCTAGTTCGACGAGCTTGAAACATACTATAAACACATTCTAACCATTTGTTGGACCGATCATCATGTCATGAATTCACAAATTCAGACCAAAACGAAAATTTGTACATCTGCTGTCAGCCTGGGTCAGCACTCCAGCTCCAACAAGGCTGTGTTTTTGTGTCCCACAACAGTCAAAATGGAGACAATCGAGTCTCAACCAAACGATCCAAATCGAGCCAGTGGAAGCACTCAGGACTACTGCATGAGCAGATCATAGGGCTTTGATCATACCAATTCACATCATTGCTTGTTCAACAAATCAGATGCGTAGACAACAAAAGCACATGCTGCTGAAGCGCAAGCGACGAGAGGAGGAGAGGAGAGGGAGACAGCACTGCACTGACCACGAGATGAAGAATATCTTGCTCTTCCTGCAGTTGTCGTCGCTGACGAAATCCAGGTCGTAGACGGCGTACCGGCAGTCGTTGGCCGGCAGCGACGCCGTGAAGTCGTCGTAGCTCTCTCCCGGCGCGCCGGTCTTCTCCACGACGATCTCCTCCCAGCTATCGTCGATCTTGAAGATCACGTACCGGTGCACCTTCCTCCTCTTCAGCTCCATGAACGCGCTCTTGCTCCGCTCCGGCACGTCAATCCATGCCGGCGAGCAGCCTCCCTAAACAAATAACCATCTCCCCGTCAGGCGTCAGCCCAACACGAACAAACATTCCCCCAAGCTTGCCCAGATCGGAGGAAAAGAGAAGAAGCAAAAGAAAGCAAACGACCATGGACGGGAACCCAAGAAACTCCATGGACGGACGGACGGACGGTCTGATCAGAAGCTGCGTACGCTATGGCAAGCGCGAGCGAGTGAAGCAGAGGGGAGGGGTTAAAATTAGCTGAGATGAGGCATGGGGAACTCACCCATGGCAATGCGGCCACCGCCACCATGCCCCGCGCCCTTATCATGATCCCAGTCTCCCGGCGCGGTAGAGCTGAGCTGATCCGAGGGCGGCGGTGGAGGGGGAGCCCACGGGCCGAGGAGATCGGGTTCGATTATTTTAGCCTTTTCACTCGAGTTGGAATTGAAGGGAGGCATTGATGGGATCATGAGATTCGTGCGCGGCGGCCCGCCGCGTCCAGTCAAATTTCTCTTCCATCTCCGCCGGCGCGGCCACCCCGCAGCGTCCATCTCCGACGCCAAAGCCGAAACGGGTTGGGATATTTGAGGCTGTTTGGTTCTGGCCCTTATAAGGCTATCTAGCATGGCGTTTGGAGGTGGTTACATCGATTTCTTATTAGGGTGGAGCTAGCACGGACGTCGAGTGGCCGCTTGGGGAGTTGTTCGACGCTTGGACAGAAAACTCACGTGGGAAGCAGTTTTCGGAGCAGCAGCGCTTCAGCCGAGTAGAAAAAATCGTTGAGAATGCATTGTGGTGGTAGATGCTTGATGGACTTTAAACTTGTCAAACTATATATCTAAGCGCTGCAACATAATTGTTTCCATTGCACACTGAGACTCTTAAGTTTATTCTCTCTCTATAAGCGCCTATCTAAGCATCCTTGCATTGTACATACCTTAAGCCAGCCAAAATTTGATCATGTCAAAACTGAATTATACTAAAATTTAGTTTTTTTATTGGCAAGAATCAAATAACCCAAAAAACCCATTAATCGGCCTAGCCCATGGTCATGGATGGGAAGTAAACGATGCAAGGTGCGAAACTTTTTTATTTTTACATTTTTAAATAAAAATTATAAATATATACTTTGTTTTGAAAAATTGCATATATAGAAACCTGTCCCCCACATATCGTCTTTTCAATGAGCAAAATGTTTAAAAATAAACAAATATTGCATTCAATGCTCACAAAATTCAAAACATTATCGAAATTATCATGAAAAAGTATGGAAAATATTATGTGGTGTAGATGATGCTATCATCTAGCTCTTTAAAAATTTCAACTAAAACGATTACTTGTGCAATGAGAAAAAAGTGCAATGAGAAACAAGTCTTTTTAGTTTTTTTTTTCAATTGCACAAGTTATATTTTTGTGTGAATTTTTTTGAGCTAGATTATAACATCATTTACACCACATAATTTTTCATGATTATTTAGATAGTGTTTTAAAATTTGAGATCATTGGAACGCAATATTTTTTATTTTTAAATGGGTGACACATTGGAGTTTAGATTGCAATTTTTAAAAATGGATACATATATTTACAATGTTTTAATTTAAAAAATATAAAAATAAAAAGTTCGTAAGGTGCAAGAAGCTCTAATAGCAAAAGGCTGGCCCAACTAAATCTAAGAAGCCCAAACCTGAGAGGGCCTAGCCCAGAGCTGGTCCTTCGGGCCTTCACTCTCCCGCGCCGGCGTCGTCAGCCCCCGGCTCGCCTCCCACTGCGAGCCGCCGCGCCCCAGCCATGGCGGTCGCCGCGCGGAGGAGCTTCGCCACCCGCCTCTCCCACCACCTCACCCGCCGCCTCAACCCCTGCGTCACCCACGCCCTCACCTCCCACTCCCACGACGATCCCCCAAGCTCGGGGCTCGCGCCGCTCCCGCTCCCGCGCACTTCTGGAGCGGCCCGTACTCTAAGCTTCCTCCCCTTCTCCCTCCACCTCGCGGGGCCGACCCGACGCAGCTTCTCCTCCGCCCCCGACCCCGCGCCACCCGCCGATGTTGATGCAGCGGGCGTCCTCGTTGACGCCGCGGATGCGGTGGCTGTGTCAGTGCCGGCGCCGTTCCCGGGGGAGGTGGCCGCCGCGGCCGCCGAATCGTTCCTCCCCGTCGCCGCCCTGCAGCACCTTATCGACGCAGTCCATACATTTACTGGACTGAACTGGTGAGCTTTGCGATGAAGCTACAAGATTCGGGATCTGCATAGTTTGATCGTGTGCTTGATTTGCTAGCCTCTCCTGTGCTGTGTGGTTAGGTGGGCGTGTATCGCACTGACGACACTGATGATCCGGAGCGCGACGGTCCCGCTGCTTCTGAACCAATTGAAGGCCACGACAAAGCTAAATGTAAAGTGATCTTAATACGGTTCAGCTAGTCTCTTTGTAGCATTTACTGTTTGCTTGATTTAGTGTATGTTTGGCTCAAATCCGTCTTGTGAAGCCATTTCGTCAGATGTTGAGAATGTTAGAACATAAAATTCCATATTTTCATGTGCGAAATGTTTCACAAGGAGCCAAGGGCACAATCCTACTTTCTGTGCAGACCAGTAGTATTACTCGGTTCTGAACAGTTGACAGCATGCGCTAAGCTGGCTGTTGGCTTACCTTGTGGTATGTCACCTTTTATGTGCTTCAATCAATATAATCAAATACATTTAATTATAATGGTATTGCTTTTGTGCTTAAAGCAAGTATGAAACTAAAGATTGCCAATGCACACACCAAATAAAAGAACGGAGCGATGCAGCATGTGACTTGTGTCGTTTAGGAAAATGCAACCGCTATATTGCCTACATGACCAACACATAAGCAGTTGAGCGCATAGCTGGACATTGGACCTACCTCTAATACTTATGTGCTTGCAAATATTGCTCAACAGCCTTGGTTTGAAGGACTAGATTGAGGCCCCGTGGCTTTGGTGGACTGTTTAGGGGTTCTTAGATGTTTGGATTATGTTGCCATCACATGATACTTGATATACTTACCACTCTCTGAAAAAAGAAGTGTGTACTTACTATTTACCGCTGTGTAAATTGCTTCTTGGTTCTCATGCATGTGATTCTTATGTGTTACCAAAATACATCATCATTTCACAAAATGTTGGAGGCCTAATTTCTTGCATGTAATCATTTGATGATGTAATATGCTACACCCTCCTGTACAAATACTTGCCTCCCGTACCTGGTGCCATTAAAAAAATTCTAATTTTGACCACTTACATGTTTTAAGTATTTTGGTTGGCTACATGAAAATGTGGTCACATTATTGTAAAAAATATGTCCGTAGTATTTTTTCTGGAATATTTTAGTGGTATTTTAGTAAATAGTAATGGACAAATCATTATTTTGGTGGCACTTGGTTCATGATTGGAGAAACAACTGAGTTGGAACTCTGTTTAAATAAGGTTAAGTTGTCCAATTTCTAATTTTATCTCATTAAAGTGGTCAAGTTAGAATTCAAATACCTTGATCTGGAAAATGGTACTGTGGTTCCAATTCCAGGATTCCAATCAGCAGGCTAGACTATGCATGGTATAGATGGTATTTTAGAAGACATTTGCAACAACTCACATTAGATCATTGTATCTAGCTCCTTACTTTTCCTAGTGTTATGTTATTTGAACTTCATAGTTTCCTCATGATTCTCCTTAGGCAAAATTCTCAGAAATTCTCACCTTCTTTTAAAATGATGTGTTTGCAGGCAATAAAGCCAGAGATGGAAGCCATTAAAGATCAGATGAATGTGAGATCCTGTTCTTATCTTATCTAGAGTATACTATTTACTCACAGACTATTGTTAGTCAAGTGCATCTTATGCCTAATACTTTAACCTTTCAAGTTTATATCCTGTAGGCTATGGATCCAAAGTCAGCGAAGGAGGGGCAAGATAAAATGAAAGCACTATTTCAGAAGTATGTAATTTCAACTAGACTACTATTAGTTATGTATATTTTAAAAATCTGAGCTGTTATTTCCTGGCTGATACATGGGCTCAATATCTGTTAAATAGCTTTGTCTTGCTAATGTCCTGACTGATACATGGACTCGATATCTTCGATATCTGTTAAATAGCTTTTTCTTGCTAATGCATTATGCTTCTTGAAGTTTTTTGGTTTCTTTTTGGTGAATGACTGAGTGTTAAATGTTGGAGAGCTCATTCCCTTATTTATTGCTCCTCTTTCTATGTACTTGTGATTGCATACATGACGAAATAATGAAACACTGAAGCTCTTATCGGACTTTTTTTCTGTTGTGTGTCATGTATTCGAAATATTGCTTTTTGCTCCAGTTTCACTGACTTATTTTGGCTTTCTTCCCCTCCACTTTAGGCACGGTGTTAGTCCATTTACTCCACTGAAAGGACTCCTGATCCAAGGGCCAATATTCATGAGCTTTTTCTTTGCTGTGAGTTACACATACATCTTCCTGCCTCCCAATTCTTCCTTGCACATTATTTACCTTATTTTCTTTAGTGGTAGTCTTATTCACTTCCAATTATAGATATCAAACATGGTTGAGAAAGTCCCTTCATTGAAAGGAGGTGGAACATTGTGGTTTACTGATCTGACGACTCCAGATTCTCTTTACATCTTTCCTGTGTTAACAGGACTGACCTTCTTGGCTACAGTGGAGGTATGCACTTTGTCTGGTGTGATTCAGTTTTATGATTGTCCTTTTGTCATTGTGCAATTAACTTGGTGTACCTCTATTTCTTTCTTGGATGCTTATTTTTCTAGTGGAATAAAACTGTCTCCACCAATAAAATGAAGGTCCTACGAGCAGTTGTGGATGATCATATATACATGTCATATATGTTTTTTGATCTGGACCTGAATTTACTACCATCTGGTCCCCATAAGCATTTATGTGTTCGTTTGTTAAACTCACCCAGGTAATTACACTCTGTTGAACTATTCTGCTTTATGGGCAACTTTCCTCCTACTCAGCATGCAAACTTATAAACTGACAAGTTTTTGAACCTGAAACATACACTGTGTTGGCTATTTTGTTTGCCAATTCAGCAGTGAAATCTAACAAAAAATTGTTCTATTGCAGCTTAACTTGCAAGAAGGAATGGAGGGAAATTCTATGGCCGGTAAAATGAAGAACTTCTCTAGAGGAATGGCTTTTATGACAGTCCCATTTACAATGAATTTTGCCAAGGTATGACAATATTACTATATGCTGATGTTTTCTTAGAAATTTTAACATTGATCTGTTCTTATTTGAGATGATCTGCAATGAATCACATGAAAATACCGAGAATGTGTTAGCAACCAAGATTCAGAATACTTAAGGAATATGTTGTTGCTTCTTAAGTGACAGGCACTTGAGTCCAGATATTTTTGAACAAGATCTTCTATGAAGTTTCGTTAGGCCTATGGTTTCATGGGTTTAAATTATGTGAATACCAACAAGTTTACTACATAAACTATGGTTGAGAATGTGTTGAGAAAATTAAGAAATTAGTCTATTTTTCGTCTCTCAACTATTGTTGTGGTTTAATTTTCGTCCTTCAACTCCAATACCAGAAATCTTTCGTCCCCCAACATTTAAAACCGTCCGGAACTCGTCCCTCGACTTGTTTCAGATTGGTTTTGCACATGTGACGCTGCTAACTTGCATCCCGCATGGCCTGTCCATGCTGACTTAGCCTCTCCCACATTGGGGGTCATCTCTCAACCAATTTCAGTCGCAAGCCACAGAGGAGAGCCGTCGTCGTTGTCCTGCTTCCACCGTCGCTGTTCGTCGTCGTGCCATCACTACAAGCCATCGCCGGCCAATGAAGACGACAGGAACGTGTTCCACACCTTCCTGGGGATCCATTTTAGCCATCCGTGGCGGAGTGCAAGCTTGTCAAAGTCGCGCGTCATCTTCCTCCGCTCTGGCACAAACCGTTGCCGCCACACGCGATGATTCTTGCAGCCCGGTGAGCCAATCCCCGTTCTTTCTTCTCTGTGAGCATCACCTCCCCCTCCCTCGCCATCTGTCGTGCTCAATTTCAGTTGGACTCAGCCAATTGTCCCTGGCATCGACGCCCTGCTTCGGCCGCTGCCTCTCTCTGACAACCCGTCGATCCAAGGCGTCTCTGGCCAATCCACCTTGCATGCACCTTCCTTAGGACCCCGTGGAGCTTCCCCAAGCACCAATTTCAGTCACGAGCTACCGAGGTGAGCCGCCACCGTTGTCCTGCTTCCACCGCTGCCGCTTGTCGTCGCACCGCCACTACAAGCCATCGTCGGCCAATTCCCCGCTCTGACACCATCACTATGACCCTAGGAAGCCGCCTGAACTGCCGATTGTTGCTGCGACTCACCGTGGGAGGTTGCCCATATTTCGACAAATCGGGCTCGTCGTTGCCCGGCCGCCTCACCGTAACCCTGGTCGATTGCTCGCGGCTGAACCCACTCTAGGCCATCTTGAAGCTGACTGTGGCGGCCGCTTGGTCGGAGGAACTTCGAGGAGGGCTGCTCGCGTGGAGCCCCTTCGCCTTCGGGAGCTCATTGCTGCTAGGTCCCCGCCACCGCTCCCCGCTGCTGCCAACCGTTCAGGTAGCCCTCTAAAGACCCCTGTGTGCTTGTGTGTGCGCCCATTTGCCCTGGCTTCGCCCTGCCCAAGCAACCACCCTCTGCCCTGCTCTGGACACCGACATGACCGTCACAGCGCCGCTGCCTCGGCTGGGGATTAGGGACCCTAGTCATCCCTTCTTGGCGCATCGCTGGCGGTTGTGCCGCGCTATGCTGGTACCCTAGTCGTCAAGGACCATCCAGTCAGCGGGTTGTGCTGTGCTATGCTGGTACGCTGGAGTGATAGACGAAGGGGCGGCTGACTCAGCATGTTCGGGCCACGTGGGATCCTAATCATACACGCCACTTGTGCAAAACTACTCAAAAGTGGGCCGAGGGACGAATTCTAAATGGTTTTAAAAGTTTGGGGATGAAAGATTTTTGGTATTGAAATTGAGGGATGAAAATTAAACCACATCAATAGTTGAGGGATGAAAAATAGACCTTTTTCTAAAATTAATGACTATATAAGACAAGTTGTCTCACGCAATGTACTAAATACTTGAAGTGGATAGCAGGTACATAGAGGATTTGCTTCAGTCTCAGTGTAGTGGGTAATGGGTATTGGGTAGGGGACACTATATTCCCGTAACATAATCTAAAGATACACACAGTTTAAGTTTCACATGTATGTAGAAGGCATTTCTTATAGTTATAGACAAACTAGCATGTAATTAATGTTGTGCATAATTTACTAGCTTTACATGTATGTACATTCCAAATATTTGCAAATACATCTTGCGACTTTATTACCTCAGTACCACCACTATAACGGACACCATCACTGCAAATAGCGACCCGTACCACTGCTATAGTGGCTGCTACTACCGCAATAGCTCCAGCCGCCACTGCCATATTGCAAAACCCTATTATGGACCGCTTTGTCATATTGGTAGCGCCTAAACCTTGCTACTGGTATAGTGGGCACTCTAGTGGTTGTTGGTATTTAGTTCTGTGTTATGAGATAACTTTATTGTAGCTCAGAGGTACTAAACAAACAGTAGGAATGGTAACGAGTTAGAAATTTATCAGTAGTCACAACTCACAACCTCCTTCCAGTTAGAAATCTTTTTTGCTTAGGGCTTGAGTAGATTCTTCATTTTGATATGTATACCAAATTTACAAAGATGCATGCCATTAGTCTGCATAGCGAACAAAAATAGGCTAGAAGCCTGGAATATTAAGACAGTAGCATGAGTTATTCCATCTAGTCCTCATATTAGTTAGACACGTGATATATCCATTTTCTCTGTACTCACAACTTTGTCCTTTTTCTTTTCTCCAGGCAATTTTCTGTTACTGGATCACGTCAAACATGTTCTCCCTTGTATATGGTATTGGTAAGTATTGTCCCAGCCTTTAAGACAAGATTGCTCTAAGACCTGTTCTGTTTCATGGTCTAGTAGTTTATAATTTATGCCACTTCATTTTTTTCGTCAGTTATCAGGCGACCAGCTATCAGGAAGCTTTTTAATCTTCCTGCATTGGTAGCTCAGCCTTCACCTCCAAAGATGCCAACCTTCAATTTGTTTGGTGGATCCAAGGCAATACCTGCAGCAGAGTCACCTGTATCAATGAGAGCCCAGCAATCTGCTTTGGGCCAACCTGATGCTGCTGCTCTTGGCTATCGTGTCCAAAATCTCGAAAAGAAAGCCAAATCGAAAGGCAAATCCCAGAAACGCAGGTGAATTGTGGGCACTCGTGCGCCTTGTTGAGCAAAGTACCCTTTGGCCTTTGGGTCGGTGGAGATTTGATTTGTACTGATATGGTGCCAAGATCAGATTTTGCGTGGGGCTCTCTCTTCATCACATGTTACTGTTGTTTTTTTCTTGGGTAAAATAGGCCAGAATAATTTTGACTTACGGAATAGTTTATACACAAATGTAACTTCAGTATATTACGATAGTTAACATTCTTCGTCTCTCAAGGGTTGAGATGACAGCAAACTGTTGAAGTTCAGAGACCAACTCAACCTTGTATTATCATTGTGATGTTGATGTTGCAGAGACAACCTGAATAAGATATACTAATACATACATTGCACAAACCTTAGACTATGCTAAAAGGATTCTTATCGCGGGTGAAAATCCTGTCGTGAAGGGATTTTCGTTCTTTTCAGCGTTCCAACGGTTTTTCTTCACAGTTTTTGTCACGAAGTGATTTCTATGATCATTCTTTTCAGGACGGAATTCTCTCTCCTTTTCCTTCGCGATTCCCCTCGAAGGAAAGCTGTTGAAGATGAGAGAAAATAAAGGAAATAGAAACAGGAAAGAGAATCCGGAAGGGAATGAAATAAAGAGAATATGATTAGAGATGATCTTAGACGGACTGAAGTGGAGGTGCATTGCTCTTCCGACTACTTGTCATGGTAGTTCAATCTACCGCGCTTGGCTAACTCGAGCTCCCAGTTAGGTGAGCGCGTAGCCTCTAGTACTAATAAGATGTCTTCAAGTTTTCTATAGATGTTATGTAAGTATGTGTTACGTTTATAAGTTATACTTTATTTTATAAAAAATACGAGGGTGTGCCGCAGCAAATGCAGATCTGCCCTTGCCTAGGTACGCCACTCTGGCCATCTTCCTCGAGGGACCATGGCCGGTGTAGATGCACTCCCAGTGAATTGCCTCCCTCCGTGTGCTGCTAGACCGGGATCCCGGTCTCGCCGATGAATTCGTACGAGCACAAGAACTGGGTCCCGGCGGTGAGGCCAATGAGCGAACCAAGCTCCGGCCCGAAGAATGCACGGCCCTCCAAGGGCAACTCCTGGGGGAACTCGATCTGCCACGTACCCTGCGCGGGATCAGAGAGAAGGTGCCCCTGCCGGTCACGCAGATCCACACGCGGTCACACCTACACAAGTACTCCGTATGAGAGAATGCGGTCACACCTACACAAGTAGGTGAGATTTTTGCTTATTTTTTGTTGGCATATCCTCTGTTCTGATGTCTAGAATGATTGAATGAACTAGTATGAATCTAATGCAGAACAAAATGCGGTGCTTAGAAGAACAGCATACGATGCAGGTGTTCTTCTCCCAGATTTTGTCTCATCATTTACATTATTTTCTGAGTCGAACTCGTATTTACATGTTGGGGGAAAGCTGATAACTCCTTCAACCCAACAGTCAAATGTGCATCCTTTCCTTGATTCTCTATTCAGCTGCCACAGGAGAAGCATGAGCAAGAAACTCTACGAGGTTTACTTCACCTGAAAAAACAGCAGCAGCCTCATGTGATGAAAAGAGAGCCTCGGCCTGACGCAAAAACTGATCTTAGCACCATATCAGTGCACATCAAATCTCAGGCAGTTTGCTCATTAAGGTGCACGATCCAGCTAGCGCAGTGTGCTACAGTACCAACGCAAATAGTTACGGCAATCCTGATTAACAGTTTGCTACAACCTATGCTGCAGTAGTACCAACACAAATAGTTCCAGCAATCCTGATTAACAGTATGCTACAAAATCTGCTACAGTTGCCGCGCAAAGGTTACCCATAGCCTCCACGAACATAAGCAAGGCCGTAAGGCTGCTTCTGTCCATGATGAGGTTGGGGTGCCCGTGTCCTTGTTGGTTGTGGGACAGAGACGCACCATACTGTTCAATATGAAAGGGAAATTTTCACACGTGTTGTATACACATCTATTACGAGTATGCCAGTTTATTTTGGCACATTAATTTTAAAACAAACTAAATAAAATGCTGAAAAAGATAGGTGTGTAAATATATCGTTATATTCTGGTGGAATACGGTATTAGTACGATTTAATCAGTCATACTTTTCGATTTTTTATGATACAGTCATATTTAAATGAGATACGATAGTATTACGGTTTAGTCAATCATACTTTCCGATTTTCTTATAACGCAGTCATATTTAGATTCATTAATCTGAATCTCAAAACACTCTAACGACTTAGGTAGTAGATATGTGCACATCACGTTATTATCTTACATTTCTGTGCCCAACACCGCCCCCAAGCAGACTGGGTGGCATAGCCTGGCAGCGGTGGTGGAACAGCATATACAGTTGTCGATGGTGTAGTCTGTTGCTGACTAGTACGACCAGAGTAGCTCGCAGCAGCTGCGGTCGAAGAAATTTGTTGCGCTAGAGATACCAGACTGATGCCCACCATAACTGAAAGAATGGTAGCTCTGCTGGTGGTGCCCTTGGGTTTGATAACCAAGTGGGGTTGGAGCTTGCTGTGCTGTGGATCCCTGACTAACTGTGACCACCATAACCTGAGTACTGATGGTTATAATAGTCACGCCCAGTACTGGATGATTTTGACATTATTTTGATATTTTGACATTGTTGGACGATAGCTTGTAAATTTTTTTCTTAGTGCGGTGTGCTTGTATGACTCGTTCTTTACATTGTTATTATTCATCATTACGTTCATATCCTTGATCGGTATCTTTAGACTCATAACCATAGTCGATAGGACCTATCTAGGAATAGTAAGTTGTCGTCCAATCATACCATATTAGTGAAAACCAAGCCTGATGAGTACATCAGGAACATGAGGGGGGCCGGGAGGGGATCAAAACATGCCAAAATAGAAGGTTATAGAGAAACCGGCTATAGAGAAAAACTCAAAATCAATACGACTTCTAGGGGTTATGCAATTTTTCTTTTTTTCTCCCTTGCGTTCTTTCTTTTCTGTCAAATGGACGTTCACCTACTCTGGGATGTGATGTGAATACTTTCCAATCCAAAAAAAAAAAAGTGAGGCATACACATCAGCTTAACTCTATGATGCTCATTGGTTACAGAAGCAAGCAACGACTTTACCTGATAAAAAAAAAGCCTTCACTGTCAGGTTGGTATCCAGTCACACGAGCAATGATCCTCTTTCGATACTCCTATCTTCCTGGGCCGGTTGGAGAGAGCACAACACGCACCGCGCAACACCATCAGCAATAACACCGGCCACCAACACACCCCTGCATGTAGAGCATCGGTCAGCCCACCCTCACACCAAATTGATCGTCTCCATGTGAGACCGACCACCACAGAGAGGAACCTAACCGCCAACATACTACGCCAACCACTACCTTCGAGACTGCCTCGTCGCCCTAGGGACCAAGCTGGCCCCGCACCAAACTGGCCATCGTAGGATCGAACTAGGCCACCACTCCCTACCTTGCTACCACAATGTCTTTGGCTGCTGTACGATCTAACTCCTACTATGCTAGGCTAGCTACCGCAGCTCGCCACCCGCCATCTTGCCACTGCGCCGAACTAACCGCCACATCCATCACTTGTTGTCTTGCCATCGTGCCGTCCTTGGCCGTCACAACGAACTAGTGAAAGGATCTAATAGCCCTAGAGAGGGATTAATAGGGCTCTAATCAAACCTTAAAACAATTATTGATTCGTAGAACAAGGAGCAACCTTAGTCTATAAGAAAGAAATACAACTACTCGAGCAAGCAAGCTAGAATATGGAGAACAAACATGCAAGCATATAACTTAAGAGTAAATTCCGGAATTAAAACTTGCACAAAAGTAGATGCTAGAAGTAAATTGCAGAATAGAAAGAAAGTAGGGAAATATGACACTGGTAATTTTTTCTGATGTATCGAAGAGTTGGCACTCTCCTCTAATCCCTTTGGAGTATCCACACAAGGATATCACTCCCTCTTGAGTCACCAAGACTCAAGTGCTCACTAGTGATCGCCAATTCTCTATCTCTGAATTAGCGGACATTAAACCAAGTACAAGCTCTTCCTGTAGTTCCCACAAGAAGTCCAAGAGCTCACCGAGAACATCTCCAATCACCACGACAGGCTAGGTGTTGTCAACCACCAAGAGTAACATGCTAACTGGTTCATTTGATCCTTATCAAGCCTAAACAACAGCTAGATGTACACTCGTTACTCTTAAAGCACTAATGAAGTCCTTAACACTAAATTAGGGACTTGGAAATCAACTTAAATGCTCTCCTTTATTTTTTTGATAACACACACAGTGTATGAACTCCTCTAGGTTGCAAGAGAGACAAATGAAACCGACTGAGGGGTATATATAGGCTAGAGGTCCAAATCTAGCCGTTGCCCAACCATCCACACTTTATGTGAGCATCGGATGGTCCAGTACACATATCATTATACATATCGGATAATTCTGTGAGTAACCTTTTCCAAAAGCTAGTCTGCCAGCTGTCAGTAGTCGTTGCCTGAAAAGTTCCGATGTTCTTCATACCACATTACCGGACAACCCGGTGAGTTCATTTCCCATGCACTGAGATACCAAGTCTGAAAATGCTCTGGTGTGTTACACATCTCAACACCAAACCATACGGTACCTTAAATTCCAATTCCTTTGAAATTCCAACTTTTTGTTAAATGCTCCGGTGGTCATCTTCTCTGAACATTGGATAATCCGGTGTACTTAACTTCAATTTTCCTCAAAAAATGTCTTTTCTGTTTAATATTCTGGTTCGCATATTTACTATCACCGAATAATCCGGTGAGGTCATTCAGTTTCTGCTCAGAACAAGAATAAGGTCCGATGAGTACAAGTCCTTCAGCATCGGACACTACGGTAAGAATAAAAACTCTGAGACTCATCCAATTCAATCGACTTTAAGCACTAACTTCTTGACTTCTCACCCATGAGTTTATTTGAGATATCTAGTGCTAGATTTTTGCAAGAGGGGAAAGGCCTCAGCTGGCCCAGCCTTTTGGCCTGAGCCGGCCCGTCTCCCCTTCTCCTTATCTGTTCCACCCGAGCGGACCTGAGGGGCGCCTCCTCCTATTCATCTTCTCCACTTGTGCCTCTCTCCCGAGCACACCGAGGGCACCGCCACCCCGCCGCTACCTCGCGTCGCGCCGCCCCTCTCCCGGGCCCTAGCCACCCCACGGCGCTGGCGGCCTGAGCTGCCACACCACTCGGCCCCTGGGCCCGAGGCCTCCTGAGCGCATCGCCATACTTAGGCCCGCACCGCCTACCTTTCTCTCCATATCCCCTTTTATCTCTATCCGATCCCGTTCCTATCTATAAGCAAATTCGGCTCAGTTGCTTTTGAATCGGAGTCCGACCGACCGAATCCATGGAAATCCCAACTAATTCAAGTTTATCTCCTCCCGTGGGAACCCCGAGCCACCCCTATGAAAGGCAGGGAGGGGTGCTCGGGAGAAGGGAGAGATCTTTGGAGAACAAGCAGGAGCCTTGCCACTTTGCGCCACTGCCCTTCGCTGCTGCTGGCCGACGCTTTTGCTGTGCGTCATCGTCGTTGCTACACCGACACACCAACACCCCCGCTGATCGCCATGGTCAGCCTGAGTTCCTCCATTGCCGTCCCACAAGGTGAGGCTCAGGTGTGATCCTTTCCTCCCTTCTATTCTCTGTGTGCCCGGCCTTCGTGCTGGTGTCTCTCTAGTGCTCTGTGGTAGCCCGGCCGTCGTGCTTCTCGTCGTGGCCAGTGATGATAAAACTGAGGCTCGGTTGCTGCCCTTCTCTCTGATGATGGTGCAACTCCAGCATGGTCCCAGTTGTTGTTTTATTTTGTAGCTATCTTTGATTATCGGATAAATGTGGTTGTTCTCTTACGGCCCATGAATTCCGATGTTCTGTGATGGCTTGTTGGTGAGCATATGTTGCACGGAAGAAAACTTTCAAAGGGCTTTCTTGCCGATTGCCCCAGTATTGAATTATTGCCAGATACCTAATCTTTTTTAAGGATGTTCGGTGCTATGGCTGCTGCCTGGTGGTGATCATTTGATGTAAAAGAATACCAAAGGTGGGCTTTTTCTGGTTGCCCCAGTATTGAATTATTGCCAGATACCTAATCCTTTTTAAGGATGTTCAGTGCTATGGCTGATACCTTTGTGGCTCACATGTTATTACCCAGCCTGTGTGGCTTTTGCCTTTGTGGCGTCGGCGGATGATCAGTTTTGAGGCCCAACCCTTTCTGCTGCTTCTATCTTATGCCTAAGACAACGACTTGCTGGTATCGCCTGCGTGGTGGTGCTGCTCGCCCATAGTCGATGATGAGTTTCGGATCTCGATCACTGCTATGTTGATCAACTTTGTGTTGTTTCTGCTCCTTATTCATCTAGGGCCTGAGGGATGTTGTGACTGGCTATGGCAACCTGTAATGTTGCTGGAGATGGGTCATTTGCTAGCTGCTCTTTGTTACTAATCCACTTCTGGTGATTTCGTTGCCAATGTGCTAATGTTATCACTAGTGGTGTGGCAAGTTTGCTGCTGCTCTTTTCCATCGGCAATAGTGATGTGGTCTTGACTCCCTACTGTGGTGGCTCTCTTGTTGGTTGATACTGTCGCTATGCATATGTGGTTGTCCACTGACGCTTATTGCACAAAAGAAACAAAGTGCCTTTGTGGCCTATTGTGATCACTGGCCTGTGTGGCTTTGCCTTTGTGGCATTGTGCCTAAGTGGCTGGTTGATAATACTGATCGCAAAGGAAAATATGTACCATTATGGAAAGAGCCTTCGTGGCCCAACCGTGATTACCCTCGCCTTTGTGGCATGTTGCATTCGGAGACGGTCGATGAGGACACGTCCGAGGCCCGAAGAGAAGTTTAGTGAGTCAAGCGTGACGTCGAAGCTCCTGGTTGTGGCCACGCTGTCGCTTCCAGTCGAAGCTACGCGGTGTGCTGCTCCTAGCTCACCTCTTCATACAAACACAATTCCGAGGCCATACGTGACCGATGATGACCTGGGATGCATAAACAGTAAAAAAAAAAAAGAGCTCACGCTAGGCTGTTATTCCGTTCTCTACTGCTTTTGATTTCTAATGCTTACTTTACTTGGTCTGTGTTGCTCGTGACTACAGCCTTGCCGACTCAGAGACGACTTGAATACGATGACCGCCAACGCAGTTTAATCGGGGGTAACCCGAAGACGGACGTAATTAACCGGAGAGCTTTATGAAGCCCTGGGAACCAAGACAAAGCAATCGCCAAAGCATATAAAAGAAAGTCAGATAGCGTGTGCGTTGTGGAGTAAAACTTTGTAATTGAAAGATGCACTTTATGAATTCGATATGAATGAATAAAGTTTACAATTTCATTACATTGTCTCCCTTTTTCGTATACTCTATATACTGGCCCGCCCGCAAATACTTCATATAAAGTTACAAAATA
Organism: Phragmites australis; assembly: GCF_958298935.1. Taxonomy (NCBI): domain Eukaryota; kingdom Viridiplantae; phylum Streptophyta; class Magnoliopsida; order Poales; family Poaceae; genus Phragmites; species Phragmites australis. The sequence continues at coordinate 3,150,334 of NC_084941.1, read as the reverse complement.
CAAACTCGACGCGAGTTTCCCTCGCACAAAACAGTATTAATGTGCACAATGTGTTGCTGCCTTGGCGCCGGGCATATGCGCCTGCTATCCTGGGTGTGTTCGTAGGAACCTCACGCTATTGATCATTGTTACCTTTCACCGAAGCATGCGGGGTTGCAAAGCTCGCAATGGCAACTCCTCTGCGACCAGACCACATGATCGCGTTACCGTTACGTTTGCTTAGTGTTCGTTTAGTTGTCAGTATGGTCATAACCTGGCTTATATTTAGTGAGTCAGGCTTATTTGAGTCAGGATGTATGTATACAGTGCTATTTGTTTGAATGGCTGTATATTTTAAATCTAGTTGAGAAGAGATTAGGTTTAGTTACCCGTATAAGTATGTATTGTATTTGATTGAAATAAAAAAAACAAATGTTAATGTGACATTTATTTTATATAAATACACTCTATAGTATTTAATTTACCATATTAAACCTTAATCTAATTTAAAATATACTAATATAAATTAATACTCACTAATTATATAATAATACTATCACTGTTGCAGCCTACCTCGGAAGAAATCCGTTTCCTGAGAACCTTGCTGCAACGGTGATTTTGTATCCACTATCCGGAGATGCGAGCTAGGGCTGGTGCAGCTACCGCCCCTTAGCCACTCCTACTAAGGATGCGTACGGAACACAGAAATTCTCGAGTTTTAAAAAAAAATCTATATCTAGAGAAATTCTTGTGATTTTTTTTTTTTGCGTTGTCAATGTGATGCAAAGATGACGTGCGCCATGGTGACATAAAACGGCACTATTATCTGGATATGGTAAAGCGTGTTATGGCTCGGTTCCATTCCCGCATTCCAGTTCACCAATAGATGAACCTTTGTATCGGGGAAATATGTAAAAAAACCTTTAAAAATCACTTAGATTTTGATTTTCCTCTAGAAGTTATTTTGTTGCAGAAAATACCCCACGGTTCAGTTTTGTTTGAAAAACACCCCCAAAGATTAAAAAAAATAAAAAAATCACAAAAAATAAAAAAACTAGAGATAATTCTAAGACCTTATATGAATTTTTTTTCGAAAATAATATCCTTTGCATCATATTTCATAGAGAGGAAGTTTGGAAAAAAAATATGTAGCTCATTTATCAATTCGAGTTAAATGCATAGTTAATTATTTACTAATCCAAAAATCATGAAACCAATTTTTTTAGTCTTCTTACATGATCCTCTATCTTATAAAAATATATGAAATCTTGAAATAGTTATTGTAACGTGCAGGATTGAGTAAATGTATTGCAGATAGATTAATTCATAACTAATACATAACACCTAAAATTAGTGAAACCACTTTTATTAGTTTAATTAAACAATGATTTGTGTAGGAAAAATAATGGTAGATATGACAAAGTTAAAATAACATGAGTTAATAAATGAGTTGCATGTTTTTCTTTTTTTTCCAAATTTCCTCTCCATGAAATATGATGCAAAGGATATTATTTTTGAAAAAAAAAATCACAGAAGGTCTTAGAATTGTTTCTAGTTTTTTTAGAATTTTTTGTGATTTTTTTATTTTTTGAATTTTTAGGGTGATTTTTGTAACAAAGCCAAACTTAGGGGTTGCAACAAAAACATTTTTTGAGAGAGAAAGTCAAAATTCAAGTGAATTTTGAAGGGAGGTTTTGTATTTTTTTCCTCATATCTGACTTGAGCGTGACCTTGCTAGAAGTGCAAGAGTCGGACCACGGGCACGTAAACTTATATAGTATACACGTATATCATTCTCACCTAACTAAGTTAGGCTAGTAATTAATTTAGTTCAGAAGCAGGCACCTCTAGATCACTCCAGCTGTGCGAGATGTGTACATGCATGGACGAAATTGCTTGTGTACAGTGCACGAGTGCACCGCCTGCACGCAAGGTTTCGCTGCCCTTGTCTCTACATGTTGTCTGACAAAAGGCTATTGGACAAGTGGAGCTTTGTCGTGGAATCGGTTTTGGCACAACTGCCGCCTCCCGGAATACGCGGAGCGCGTACGAGTTGGTCAAGGTTGGGTGCGCGGACTGGTAAGTGTTTCTAGCAGTTTTGTGTAACTCCGGTCACTGAAAAATGGGAGCAAATAGGAGAACAAGGCAAAAGACAAATCAAACAAAAACACATGAAGCATGGAGATATATATATATATATATGTATGTATATATGTATATATATATATGTATGTATATATATATGTATATGTATATGTATGTATATGTATGTATATGTATATGTATGTATATGTATATATATATGTGTATATATGTATATGTATATGTATATATATACATATATGTATATATATGTATACGTATATATATATATATCGCGCGCGCGCGCGTGTGTGTGGAGCCTCGGCCCCAACGAACAAGTTGTTCAAGTGAATACGGTAAACTAATCTCTTTGTGGAACAGGTGCAAATAAACTAATCAAAATGTTTTGTTTCAGAAAAAGATAATCAAAAGGAGTATCCAAAGAACTTTATACTCCACAGTCAACAGAAACACAGAATCTGATTACTCAATCCAAGGCGTCCGCGTAGGTTCCGTTCCGGCTACCCGTGCAGCGGCGGCGGCGGCGGCGGCGGCGGCGGATCCACCGGGGTAGTAGGAGTGTTTGAGCCCACTTTCTTCTTTAATTTTTGGGCATGAAATAGAAAAAAGAAAAGGAGGAGGAGCCAGAGGAAGAAAAAAGAAAAGGAAGAAGAAGAAGAGAAAAAAGCCCTCTACTTTGTAGCTCTGCCACAGGCTGCGAACCTGCGTTGGTCATCACACGGACACGGACGCGCGTGGCGAAATACCCCGTAAAACCGCGTCGTTCTCAGCGAATAAACAAGCCAAGTCGCCAAGCCGCAAGCGAAGCGAACGAGCACGAAGCCCGACCACGTCCACATGCACGTACGCCTCGCCAGGCGGCCGATAAATAGCACCAGCGCGCGGATGCTTGCTGGCCACCTACCGCTCCCTCCCTCCCTCCGGCTGTACCAATCATCCCTCGTTGTGTCACAGCGCAACGTCAAGCCGGCAGGAGAGGCGAGCCCGGACAAGCTAGCTGCGCAACCACCGATCCCAAGGCAGAAGGCGGCAGCCTGATCGGTCATGGACAGGCTGATGTGGACATCGACGCCGGCGGCGGCGCCGAGCTGCGGCGGCAAGAGGGGCGAGGGGGGCGGGCCGCACGACTACTCGCTGGGCACGGGCCCGCTCGTGGGGCAGCTCGGCGAGTGGCTCTGCCGGGCCGTGCTGCAGCCGCCGGCGCCGCGGGTGTGCGGGACGCCCGGCGGGCCGCCCGTGACGGCGCGGCGGGTGCGGCTGAGCGACGGACGGCACCTGGCCTACGAGGAGTCCGGCGTGCCCAGGGAGAGCGCGCGGTACAGGATCGTCTTCTCGCACGGCTTCACGGGCTCGCGCCTTGACAGCCTCCGCGCCTCACCGGTTAGTGGCCTTCTCCTCCTCCTCCTCCGGAGCATTTCTTGAGCCGTCGAGTCGTGAGGCTCCAGCGCGTCTCGTCGCCCCGCGCGGCTTTTCGTTCTGCGGCCTGCGATGCGAGAAATGGCGCCGCGGATTTGCTGATCCGTTCATCTCTGCATTTAGAACATCAGTTCGATTCAGCATACGCTGAACTGTTCCATTCCACTAAACTTTATTGTGTTGTGTCATCATAACGTCACAAGTCAGAATAACAAGTCAGAACTATGAACGATTCTCGTTACTGCTATTTTTTTCCAGACATTGTTTGAATTTTTTTTTTTTTTTGCCGTGCGTAACACTGACGAATAAACACGTATCCCATCTGTGTAATACAGGAAGTGGCTGAGGAGCTGGGCGTGTACATGGTCGGCTTCGACCGCGCCGGCTACGGCGAGAGCGACCCGAACCCGAACCGCTCGGTGAGGAGCGCGGCGCTGGACATCGAGGAGCTCGCTGACGCTCTGGGCCTCGGCGACAAGTTCTACGTCGTCGGCTTCTCCCTCGGCTGCCACGCCGTCTGGGGCGCGCTCAAGTACATCCGCCACAGGTACGTACGTCCACGTCAGCCACTACCACTTCTCTGGCACTGATTTTGCTCATCTGGTCATGTCAACTGGTTTGTGTCGCGACAGAGTACGTGGTTGTTAACAGTGTGATGGCACGTTGTTGCAGGATCGCCGGAGCTGCGATGCTGGCGCCGGTGGTGAACTACTGGTGGCCCGGGTTCCCCGCGGAGCTGGCGGCGGAGGAGTACGGCAAGCAGGAGTACGGCGACCAGTGGGCGCTGCGCGTGTCGCACCACGCCCCCGGCATCCTCCACTGGTGGATGGAGCAGAGCTGGCTGCCCACCTCCACCGTCGTCGACAACACCACCCACCTACCCAACAAGCGCGACGCAGAGATCCGCCGCACCCTCACCGCCGACGGCACTCTCCAGAAAGTGAGTCACTGTTCTTGAAGCTAGAACAGTAAACGCAATTGCTAATTACGCAGCACCTAACGAGAATATTGCGATTTCTTGCGTGCAGAAGAGGGAGCTGGCGACGCAGCAAGGCATCCACGAGTCGTACTACCGGGACATGACGGTGATGTTCGGCAAGTGGGAGTTCGACCCGATGGGCATGCCGGAGCCGCCGTGCCCGGTGCACCTATGGCAGGGCGACGAGGACGGGCTCGTGCCGGTCGTGCTGCAGCGGCACATCGCAGGGAAGCTCAGGTGGGTGAACTACCACGAGCTCCCGGGCACCGGCCACTTCATGTCCGCCGTCCCCGGGCTGGGGGACACCGTTCTCCGGACACTTTTCGGTTGAGCCGCCGCAAAGGCGTTGTAGTATCAAGAAAGTACATGAGTGTTGGTTTTAGCTTAGCATGATGCAAAGTACAGTACAGTGTTTGATTAAGTTGTCATGAAACATGGGGACATGAGGCAGCTTGTAGATTTTGTTCTTTCTTTATTTCTTTTTTAATGAAATTTTGCGGCCAAGAAGCCCTGCAAAGTGAAAAAAAAATCTTTAGCAGAAAGTGATACTATACCACTCTGATCTTTTTTTCAATTTAGGATGTGGTAGAGACTGCAGAGTTCACCGTTATTGACCAATAGAGGAAATAATTTTGTCTAGTTAGGCCATCGTTCTCAAATGAGCATCAAAATACCAAATCATTGATCTCGCTCACTCATTTATTCATAATGTTATATGAATCAATTGAGACCGGTGTGAGTTGCACCCTGGCAATTCGTAAGGAGGAAAGGAGAAGTTTTGCCGAAGTGACACCCTCTTATCTTCGGAGTAACTTATGGAAGAGCGAAACCGAAGAACTTTTTAAGGAGAAGTTTTGCCGAAATGCCATCCTCTTATCTTCGGTGTAACTTCTGGAAGAGAAAAACTGAAGAACTTTCTAAGGAGTTTTGCCGAAATGTCATCCTCGTATCTTCGGTGGAACTTATGGAAGAGCGAAACCGAAGAACTTTCAAACACTCATACCACACGATAATGAGAGTAGTGTAGTGCTACAGCAAGCTGATTCTGTAGGTTTCGCTACAGTATTGGGCACAAGTCTGTCTCCACGGGCTTTTTCCATTTGGCTCGGTTGTTTTATTTTCCCAAACCATTTTAAATTGAACTAAAACTGCCGTACTCTACAAGTCAAGCCTCCGGCTATGTTCCTAAAAAAAACTCCGGCCATATTCTTTGGTAAAATCAATTGAGATTGAAGTTTGCACAAATGAAGTGAATTCATTTATACAAAATGGGACTTGGCTTGGAATGACATCAGGTTCAGGGGAAGATTCAATTTTCTGGTGACAAAATCATTGGTAGCATACTACAGAACAACTGAAATGAAGACCAGCCAAAACATGGTAAAGGGTGATGAAGAATGGTTCCGAGATTTCACAAAAATCACAACAGGTAAACTGATAAAGCATGTCGTTCATTCTGCCAAAAATGTCAACACACTGTTCTTGACAGAAATATTGCATCATTGACGATGTTACTGGCTCTATTCTTCGGCTTTAACACAGAACATATATACTGCTGGAATGACTTGGAGATGCGAAATCAGAAGAAAATTGGCATGAGACAAGGAGCTAACCAAGTCTAAAGAATGATTCTAATATGCAAACAAGTCAGGTTATACCGTGGTTTTACCACATCCACAGAACAATGTGCATTGGCAATAATGCTGTACAGCGTCTAAAACAAGTCTTTACCCACCAAGATCACTACCGACCCACACAGGCGACTATCATCTCATGGTCACTGGTCTACAGGCTCTCACGAGAGGTCAGCGTTTGGAGTTGGTGAGGAGATTCTAGAAAGGTACTTTGACATGAGAAACCAAAGGGATGAAGATTGTTCTCCATTCATACTTCTCCAACAACCCCAACTAAAAATTTGAACTACTGAAGGAGAACCATGGGACGTAATTCAGAGGGAGCACAATAGACTCTTGGTGGCACCACGCCTCTAGGAAAGCAACAATGGATGCAACTTTTAGCAAAACATCATCACCTATGTCATGCTCATGTAAATAAAAATTTCAATTCACAAAGTTTTTCAAGTTTATGAAACCGTCACCAATTACTGAATAATTTGTAGTCAAACCGGAGTAGCATATCCTAGTATGTGTTATGATATCATAGGTAATATGTCTATAAAACCATGGAGTTTTCATTAATCATTAGTAAAAGAGACTAGAACTTGTGTAAACTCGATCTTTTATATCAAATAACTGCAATATCTGACATTACATGACCCACTAGTTGTTATTCATTTTCAGAGAAACCAAAGCTTTTCAGGATCGGGAAGACCACTTTCAAAATGGGCGGTGGGTGAGATATTTCTTATTGGCAATTGGGCATGACCAAAAAAGCACGCACCAGTGAGATCTATCGGTCGATAATGTAGCACATATTTGTGCAGAGACAGACGTCGGTAGGTTGGTGAAAGGCTTGCTCCTCCACTACCGCATTTCAGCAAAGCGTCATCACTATTCAGCTAGCAATAGCTTAGCCCAATACCTCAGACATTTTCAGCACCACCCTCTCCCCACAAGCCCTTCCTGCACCATCAACACCACATAACCCAACCCATTTCTTTCCCAACTCAAACTCCATTTCCAATGGCTGCAGCTGCTTCCACAGGTAGACGCAGTAGCACACACAAGAATGAAAAATGCAGCAGCTTTTGTGGCGTGTGATCGGTGCAATGCGTGCAAGCATGATGTGTTGGCTTTCTTTAAATTTTGATGCGTTGCAACTGGTTGGGCACGCAGGGACCGGAAGCACCCCGGTGGGGCTGCTGGTGCTCATGGTGGCGGCATTGGTGGTGGGGTGGTTCGTGAACGCCGTCCGTCCCCCGCCGCCGACGCCGTGCCGGACGCCCGGCGGTCCCCCGGTGACGGCGCCGAGGGTGCGGGTGCGGGACGGGCGGTACCTGGCGTACGCGGAGTCCGGGGTGAGCAGGGACAGGGCGCGGTTCAAGGTCGTGTACTCGCACGGCTTCTCCGGCGGCCGCATGGACTCGCCCCGCGCTTCCCAGGTTGGTCTCGCGCGCCTACACCACCGCACCGCCCAGCACAAGATACGCGCTTGCGCTTCCGCGGGCGCATGGTGCTTCCGGCTGTGGCAGCCACTAGTGAACCGGCACCGGCTCGCGCTGCTGGTGGTCATGGCCAGCACCAACTCCACCACCAACCGCGTGTTTCGTCCAAGGACGTACGCCAAGGCAGATACCAACGCCCAACTCCGGCCTTGAGGACTTGACGGTCCGGCCGGCTGCTACGTAGCGTACGTGCCGGCGTCGTGTTCGCTCGCCTAATTTCCGTCAAAAACACGCATCGACGTTCGGGCTTCGGCGAACCTGTTCCACGAAAACGGCTAGGCACCGTAGAATTCTCGCTGTTTTTCCTACCTGGAGCGTGTGCATGCGCCGGTAGATGCATGGCTAATCATTTTCAGCCCATGGCTCACAGCCTCACATCACGCCGCCGTAGAAATTGTACATGGCAGCAGTGTGACTAATTGAACTGCTGAATGGACTACCTGGCACGCAGGAACTGTTGGAGCAGCTGGGCGTGTACATGGTGGCGTTCGACCGCGCCGGGTACGGCGAGAGCGACCCGGACCCGCGCCGGTCGCTCAAGAGCGCGGCGCTGGACATCCAGGACCTCGCCGACGCGCTCGGCCTCGGCCCCAAGTTCTACCTCATCTGCTCCTCCCTCGGCTGCCACGCCGGCTGGGCCTCCGTCAAATACATCCCGCACAGGTAAACCACTACTACATCACAGTTGACATCGCTAAAGCGAGCGTAGTCTAGAGCAGTCAAAGTTACGTCTTGGAGACCGTGGAAATGTCTAAAAAAAGACCTCCATTGGGGGGTGATGATGGCGATGCAGGCTGGCAGGGTTGGCGATGATGGCGCCGGTGATCAACTACCGGTGGTCGGGGCTGCCGAGGGGGCTGGCTCGGCAGCTGTACAGGATGCAGCCGGTCGGTGACCAGTGGTCGCTCAGGGTCGCCTACTACGCGCCGTGGCTGCTGCACTGGTGGATGAACCAGACCTGGCTGCCCACCTCCACCGTCATCGACGGCTCCGCCCCCTTCCCCAACGCGCTCGACGAGAAGAACCGCGTCATGGCCCTCTCCAACGGAATGTTCCAGAAGGTTCGTTTGTTCGCCAGCTCAAGTCGATCCTTCCATCATGACATCTGTTTGCGTCTGCACTTGCAGAGGCCGTGCTCATCTTCAGTGGTGTGTTCTTGTGGCGTGTGCAGAAGGCGAGGCTGGCGACGCAGCAGGGGTTGCAGGAGTCGTTCTACCGCGACATGGCGGTGATGTTCGGGAGGTGGCCGGAGTTCGAGCCGACCGACCTCAAGGAACCGCCGTTCCCGGTGCACCTGTTCCAGGGCGACGAGGACGGCGTCGTGCCGGTGCAGCTGCAGCGGCACATATGCCGCCGGGTTGGCTGGGTCCACTACCACGAGCTCTCCGGTGTGGGACACTTTTTGTCTGCAGTGCCGGGTCTCGGCGACAAGATCGTCAGCAGGCTCCTGCCGGCGACGGCGTCCGCGTAACATGCTCCAAGACGGCATCTTGCGGGTAGAAGTACATGGCAGGTCTGCCGTAGGTAAAGCAATGCTAAAGAAAAGCACTTCTTGTGAGAATAGGCTGAACAGCTGAGCCACTACTGTACAGTACAAAGGTACTGAAGAGAAGAAAGCAGATCTATTTCTATATATCATAGAGGGTTATTTGACTCATTTTACATAATTTTTATAACCAGAATCAGAAAGCAATTCAATCCAAGTCCTGTAATTTACATACAGCTACAAAGAACTGTAACTGACTAGCGGCTTTGAAGCTATCTAGATTCACAGGCACATGACCAATTGTAACAAAAATGTTACAATACAGTACACACTACGGCAGCAACGGCTGCAGGATTCACCAATCAACAAAATGTTGGCTGTAAATAGGAGAAAGGAACACAGCTGGGGAGGAAAATTAACCTGCGCTCATCTCCCACATTGAGCTGCTAAGAATCCAAATATATTCAGTTATTCACAACCAGAAATAAAGAATCATGCGTTGATTTCTGCATTACACTGCTGCTCCCTGTGGCAGCTCCTTCGACTCCAGAACATGCCTGAGCAGCTGGTTCGGTCCATATCCTCCTCTCCCCTCTTGTCCAATTCCATACTTGCACTGTGCGAGGGTCGAGGAGATTGGATCTCAGAACCATCCTGTGCTTCTGTAGCACTACATGGATCATCATCGCTGCACCTGCAGGTCGGGAGGGCTGACGATGGGAACGGGCTGCAGGTGAGTGGACAGACTAGCTCAGAAGAGACAGCTGCTACACGGTTGCGCCTGATTTCGGATTTGCACACAGTTGCTGGTGAGTCCACAGATTGGGTGTTTAGAATGCATGGATTGCATAATGCGAGCGATGAACTTGATTTTAACCCCTCTGTTGGTGTGCTCGGTAACTTGGTGAATGACATTATTCCATTCCGACAGAGAGGGCATGGGATCGACCCAGGTGGGCCTGTGAACTCTACACGGATGTTGCTGGTGGAGCAAAGATAGAGAGCACATTTGATGCAGAACTCATGACCACAACCTGAAAGAACAGAATACAGTGTTAGGATAGCATGTACATTTTTCACATTGTGGCATGATGTACATGATCAAGAAAAATTCTATTAAAAAACATACAGCTTTCTGAAAGCGTAAAGGCACTCCAAACAGTCAAGTTCAGCTTGTGCAACAGCCATCGGTGTTTTAATATTTTACTTTCACTTTATGTTACTCTCACTGTTTCCTAAGGTTTAATGACATAAATATAATTCAAAAATGGTGGCATCTAGCATCTTATGCAATTCATCATATTAACCAGAAAAAACCATTAAAGAAGAGCAATTATTAGGTAAGTAAATTTCAAAAATTGGAAATTCAAAATCATTGCGCCATTGAATGATCGCCTAAAGGTGTATCATTACAGCAAGGTCTACAACTGAAGCAATTCTCGTTGAATGTTTTGAGTTAGTTGTGAAATAAAACAGTTCAACTGTTCAGGTATTCTTATCAGATTATATAATAACTACAAGGGTTGAAATACAGTGTTGTTCTCCTACGACAGTTGCAAGGGTAGAGAAGATGAAGCACTGGTGCATCTACAAACCAGGAAAATAAATAAACATGCAATGCCAAACCAAAACAAAACAGAGCTTAGATGAGATTAGATAGCCACCTCCTCACGAAATTATAAAGAAAGTAACCCAAATAGGCATCAATATAAGTGAAAGAATGGGATAATATTTAAGCAAGTGTGTAATGTGAGCACAAGCCACACCTTCCGTAGCTACGGAACAAGACCTTTCAAGGCAAACTGCACAAAGATCGCTATCATCCACAGAGGGTATTGTATGCTGCAAACCAAATTCTCTGCAAATACACATCAAAGAAGATATATAAGCAAACATTTGATATGTTTTGATCATTTGAATATTTTAAAATGAGTGCTTATGAGTGGAATTGTTATCAGTGGAAAAAACACCAAGCATCTCCAAGGTGAAATTGCCAAGTTAGTGAAAGCAGGTGAGATTCAGCGGAAGCGCTTCCAATTCAGTGTAGTCAATTAACTCGATTTCAGATAATACCAGACATAATCAACGGCGCAGTGAGAGAGCTGACTATACCATGAAAACTTAAGGCGAAAAATGGAAAGAAAAGAAAAGGATGAATGACAATATTTGCTACATACCCAACCCAACCAATGATATATTTCAGTAGTTGACTTAATGAGCGTAACCATTTCTGGAAATATTGCAATCATACAACAGACTAAGAGGCCTATTTGTTTGCAAATATTAGATCCCCTGGTATACAGAATGAAACTGCTCTTATTGTGTCCGTATTTACTTTTTCGAAAAGCACTGAGCATACATTCACATATCCAAAGCCTTTTAGCATAGAGAATACATGCACACATCAAAAGCCAGCACTCATTATTGTCCACAAAAGTAAGAACTCTAATATTTTACTTCCGACATACGAAATCAACAAGTGATGAGTTGCTAAGCACTAACCTGGCTATATTAAGTATGCTCATGAGTGGCAAGGCAAGGTAACTGGATGGTTGAAATACAGGAACACTTGAGTTTGAATTTGGAGAAAGTAATGGCTCCACAGAACGCCGTCCAAATATTCTAGCAACATCAATAGGAAGCCACCTAAACACAAGATGATTGTTAATATAAAATAAAACTAATCAAGTGAATTTAGTAAATAACTATAGTGGTAAGATTAATCCATGATTTTAAATTCTTACCCATTGCAGTTGAGTGTCAACCTGCTAGCACCTTTTGATATTAGTAGCTGCAATAGTGGCATCATCGAATATCAGAACAAATCAATTCCACTTGGGACAACTGTAACTGGAAACAGGTATTTGTCCAAAAGGCGATGCTGCTTTATAACATTAACTTACCTCACAACACTCCAGGTTCCCCCCACCAGCTGCGTAATGCAAAGGAGTACTGCCAGCTCCTGTTCCACCAGCATATAGTTAAAACCTCATTGATATAAGGTAATTAGAATTATTTAACACATGCCATCCAAGCTGAGAATCACCACTTGCCTATCAAATTTGCTGTAGTACCGTAGGGAAACGTGACAGCTGAGACATTGGCACCTAAGTCGATCAACAATTGCATGCAATCGAAATGACCATTCACCGCCGCCATATGAAGTGCTGTTACACCGCCATCAGCAGGCTTGTTAATGTACCTCACACGGGCACTAAAACAAACATTGTGTTAATGGCAGGTCATTTCAAACAGTAAAGCTATATCCATTGACAATACGTACGATTCATTAAACTTGTGTCCCGATGAAGAATTGGGACTGCCCCCACTATTCGTCTGACAATCACCACCATACACCACTGAGGAGGCAATATCCTCCAAGGAAACACTTGGGACAAAGTCCGCAAGTAAAAGCCTTACACACCTAACAAATCCATCATGTGCTGCAAAATGCAATGCCGTTCGACCACTCAAGTAATCTGCCCTGGCAACCTTCCAAGCAACCCAAACACACACAACAGTCATCAACCTCCTTGTGTCAAGGCAGAAATGTAGCACATGAAAAGTTATATGACAAAACGTCATACATTGCATCTGAAGAGTAGAAGCATCTGAACCACCTCCCAGTGCCCATGCCGACAAGCGTGCATCAACGCGGTCTTGATCCATCCATCCAAGAAAACAAAACCAATCAATAAAGTATTCAATTCAGATAAATATTAATGAAACAAATAGAAATGTGACAAGTATCCATGGCCAAGCAAGGAGCAGTAGCGCCACAACGCACTTCAAATTGAATCAAATCTTGGTTCGGCTCCAGAGCACGAGTAAAAATTTATATAAAGAAAATATGGAGTCTTCTTGTCCTATCGCTGAACAGAGCAACATAAGAAATAGCCTAAAAACTGAATCTTCACACCATTTTTTGTTTAAGATGACATCAGAGTAGTCAAATTGATCAATTCTACATGACAGATCTTAACATTTGTTCGATTGGCATGCATAAAGAAGTGAAACACAAAGAGAAAACTTTATAACCCCGAAAGTCCAGAAAGATCTACCTGGCCGCAGTAGTTCCGCGCGTTAACGTCAGCACCTTTCTCCAGAAGCAGCGTGACAATCTGCACGGGAAACCACAATTCGTGATCGAATCGAATGGAAACACTCAGAATACAGAAGGGGCGCGAGGGAATTGCACGGACGTCGAGGTGGCCCTTGGCGGCGGCGAAGTGGAGCGGGGTGTTGAGGCCGCCGAAGGTGGAGTAGCGCGCGAGCGCCGGGCTGAGCTCCAGCAGCATCCGCGCCTCCACGGCGTCCCCGTCGCGCGCCGCCGACACGAGCCGCTCGCCGGAGGCCGAGCACCCCAGCGAGTTGCCCATCGCCGGCGACGGCGAGGTGCGCCTCCGCAATCACGCGGTACGCCGGCGGAGGGCGCGTGGAACCCGCCGGAGTCGCCGGCGGCGAGGGGCGCTTTTCGGGGGCTGGTGGGGTGGGTGGTCTTCGCTTCGTCTGTTTGGGGTCTCAAAATTTCGCAGCTCCGGAGGAAGGGGGAGCAGAGGGAGTGGAAATGGAAGGCCTTTATTATTTTTTCTTATCGCATTTTATATTCTTGATTTGATTTTTTATTTGAACTGGGCTTTTAAATTTGGTTCACTCATGTGACACTACAGCAGTAGCTAGTAGGCAGGTAGGAGTAAGCTATTCTAATTATAGATTCTAGTCTAAAATTAAAACTAAAAATAAATAGTCGTATTTTAAAAGTTGATTCTCATAATCCATAATTCACGTTGTACTACGAAATTCTATAATTCACAATTTGATGAGATTGAGTTTTAAAAAAAAATGAAATGAACTAAATTCTTACAATCTGAAATTAAAAACAAACACGCCATAAAGCATGTGCGGATGTGATCATGTGATTGTGCTTAGTGACTGACACAAGTTGATTTGCATGATAACACTCACGTGCCAACGCTCACGGCTTTCTCACTTTTTGTTTTGGAGGAAGAAGTGGTTGTTTTCTTATCTAGAAAAGATGAGCCAAAAAGGTCTCTTTCATTACGTGTTCAACAGAAGTTGGTTTGAATTTGCTTCATTTCATCTTTTAATCCTTTTCCAAATCAGTAAAGATGTTTATCCACAGCTGATTATTAATATCTACCAGAGGATTTGATAAGATGCATGATCTTTGTACTTGCATGTTAGGACTTGGATAGGGAAATTGGAACCAAATCATCAACATTTAGTTTGATCTTAAACTACTTCCAAAAACTGTATGACCAATCCATCTTATTCACAAAGTCCCTTTCTGACCACGATGTGTTTTTTTAGCCACCTTCAGAGAAAAGGATGCAAAAGAAAAATCTCTCCTACTTAAAAAAGAAATAAGGCGTGATCCGTCCGCCGTGAAATATTCCTCTGCCTCCTCCGCGCGATTCCTCTGCCCGCCCCATCCACTCGCCCACGTGCCCATGACCATTCCTTCTCCATCCGCCCGCCTGCATTCCCCGGTCCCCTCCGCGCTCCTCCTCTCCTCTCCTCCACACCGAAGCCGTCGCCTCCTCCGTTCCCCGTCCCGCGTGCCCGAGCCGCCGCCTCCTCCTTCGCGCCCGAGCCGCCCCGACGACGCCACCCCCGCTCTCCCTCCGCTCCCCCCTTCCCTGACTCCCTCGCACTCCTCGCCTCCTCCCCGCCACCTCGCGACTCCGCTGCCTCCCCGCCGCCTCTCGCCTCTGCCTCATCTCTCAGCGCCGCCGCCCGAATCCACGCTGCCGCCACCGGATTCGAGCCGCCACCGCCCGGATCCGCCTCCCCGACGCCTGCCACCGCCCTTCATTGACACCGCTGCCACCATCTCGACCGCGCCGCTTCCGACCGAGGTGAGCCCACCCCGCTGATGAGCTGCTGCACCAGGTGGATGCGCGCCACCGGATCCGAGCCGCCATGGCGGCGGCGCAGCAAAAGCCGGGCAAGCGGCTGGGCGGCATGGCAGATGCGCTCGCCATCGCTGCCGACCTCAGATTCCCCGCTCTGAACATACCTCTGAAGTGTTGTGAGTTCACCCACTACCGCTTGTAAATTGATAGGCAAACGTGACATCAGATGTTAATTGAGCTGAAACCTTGACAGGTAGGGTTCTCCGCAAGATGACAGTGGGGTTCTCAAGGCTGTGGAAAATGTGCACGCCATGATAGACAGGGAAGCAGCAGATGGTATCCACCTGAGAATATATATGTTTGTGGGTTTAGCCAAGGAGGTAAGAGTATCATTGATGCGTTTGGATGGATCGTTTTGTGGAGAAGGAATAATTTGTTCTATGAGCTAAGTAGTGGAATGTGATTCTGCAGGTGCTCTGACATTAGCAATTGTTTTGCTCTACTGAAGATGCTAGGCGGAGGTGCCATTTTCAGCGGGTGGGTGCCTTTCGATTCGTCAGTCATTCAGAGGATTTCACCTGAAGCAAGGAAGGTAATCAATATTTTTCATCCCTGTTTCCCTTTCCTTTAGCTTAATGCACAAACACAACCTTAAGGTGTGAGCAAGCATAAATGTTGAGGTTGATGAAAATTGCTGAACAACAAGAGATGTAGCTGATGATGTTTGCTCTCTTGGGTTCTTGTTGTTGTCTTTTGATTTGAAAGAACTTTTCGTATGCATGAACAAACACTGCTGGAACCTCTACATGCGTTGGCATGGCCATACCTAGGAACCATCAGGTGATAAGTATTAAGTATTTCTCTTATTCGAGTTGGATTACATATACACCTAAAACAAAACCATTTAAATTGCACTGGCTATGGATTGATGTGTTTCAGTGAGCAATCTGGATAATTATGTAAGACATTGAATTGTAGCGCTAAATTTTTCCAGCACTTGACTTATTTGGATGTTATCATATGAAATTCACTGTCTGAACTTTACGTATTCCTAAGTATGTACTTCAGATTTAATATTCACAGTTCCCTCCTAAACATCAAATATTGCAATATGCCTATTATGGCGCAGCCTTACCTATCAATTTGGGTGCCAGTAGAATTAAGTCAAGTAGGAAAAAAATGTGACCCTGCGGCTCCATCTTAGGACTTAGGATAGGAAAAATGTTATTTTACAAATTCAATAGAACATTGCACAATGGAAGTTAAATTACGCACGTAATCTCATATTTTAGCCAATCAAGTATTATGTTTATTTACACAATAATGATGATAGCATAAATCCTTGTGGGTGATTTACAATATTTGAATGAAATCAGGCAGACTGCAGTCACTTGTCAGACTTGCTGAAAAAACTAACCCAATAGATTAAGGAAAGTAGTGGCCTCGTAGTTATTCAACCTTGAAGAATGTTAGATGGACCATCTGGTCTCTGCTGTAAGAATATAATTTTGAAAGAAATTTGGATTCTTAATATGGTCTAGCTGACAGAACGGTATTATTTGAAGATGGTCAAGCTGGTCCACCATTTTTGCAAAGTGCAGGTGTTAATTGTGAATTTAAGGTAGATTTCTACATGGTCCTTTTATCTCCCGCTTCAGAGAATCTTTGATTTCGACGTGTGCTCTGAGTATCCAACTTATCAAGCCATCATATGCATTTTACAGGCATATCCAGATCTTGGTCACTCAATTTCCCAGGATGAGCTGCAATATCTTGAGTCCTGGATCAGAAGTCGTCTTAAGGCCTCTCAGGAGAAGGACGGTTAATTTAGTCCGCCATCGCTTCCCCAGTATAGCAACTTGGCGAATGCCGCCATGTTTGTATTCAATCTCATATTTTAGCTAATGGTTCCTTGTGGTTAGATTTCGTTTCCCGTGGCTGATAGCTGATACATATGGAAAACATTATTGAGGCATAAAACTCTAGGTGTATGCAGTTGTCTTTAGCATCTTTACTTAATTTTGAGCATTGCCATTTTCTTCTTCCATGGACCTAACCGTTATTGATCTAATATTGGAGTTTTGTTTCCAACCTGAATATTGGAACTTTTTTTTTTATATTGGGGATGTTTTTACTAGCTCTCTTGCAGGATCACATTGAGGTGGTGAAATATGGCAGAATGTCTGCTTCTATAGGAGTCATTGTTTTTTATGTAACCTGAAAACAATTTCTTGCATCAGCCTTCCTGTGCTTGTTTTATTCTCGTTACAGTGAGAGGGCATTTAGTTCGGTATGTATCATATGGCATAAATTAATCAACCATCTATTTTATAGCACGGTTTTCTTTTGGATGAAGTCCATAACCTCACCTAGATGAATAAAGACGATAGCAATACTGAGGCACATTCAGGCTTCCAGCGGTAAATTCACCATTGTGTGTGAGGCATATGAATTGACAGGTCTTATTATATTCATCATTGCACTCTGTAATAACATGCATTAGATATATATATATGATGACGTAGCCTCTCATTGGCTATTGGAGCTTTACGACAATATGAATATCGACAATTTCTTGCATTTGTGGAGCTGGGAGCTGACACAGTTTTGTACATCGAGCTTTATAGTGATATCTTCATTTTCTTTTTGATATTTGCAATGTAACCAAGTTTGAATGTTGTGCATAAGGCTGAAATCAAATATGGGAGTGTTCGTGGGATGGATTAGTTTAGTTAATGACTGCAGTAGAATCCTAAAAGATGTTAGTGTCGAGCCAATTTCTACACAGAAAGCAGACTTTACTTTTCTGTTTTAGATGTTAGTTTTCTTCTTTTTATTATTTGTAGTTTCGGGATTGCATATCAGGATACTTCTTGGTAGATGTGATCATTTTGATATTGTCTGCTCTTTCATCCACCATGTATGTAGGTTAAGCAAATGATGATACCAGCAAACAAATGAGAAACAGGCTTCTGCAGCTTGTTCTCATGCTGATATATTATGCTTTTGTTGCGACTACTTTTAGCAATCCCGTGGCAACAGCTTTCTTATCTCAGAATTGGAATTAATGATCATGATCTATGAAATTTTCTTTTTATTTATAGTTATATATATATGTACCTATCAATATATCTTATTATAAAGTATTAATAGTCATACCATATTCCTCTTGTCTTATGTTATTTTGGAATCTAAAGTATTTATAGCGGTAATACTATCGTGCGTTATGTTATTTTCAATATGTTTCACCTGGTTAAATATATTATCTCGTGAAAAATTTTAGCGTCCATTGCAACGCATGGGCAGATAGCTAGTCTAGGAAAAAACATATAGCACCCTTTCATTTGATAGTGTGCCTTCGCTTGTCTCCTCAACGAAATTTGTGAGACCTAATTTGACCTTTGCCATTTTAACCTACTGTTTTCAGGGTAAAACAAAATGTTTACAATGTAAAACGAGAGTGGGGTCTGCGTTGCGTGTTTGCAGGTCACAGGTTTTGATATGGACGGTGGGTCTGTCTGTCCTCCGGCGAAAATGGGGCCAAAGAGCAACGCGTACAGAAGGAAAGATACAATTTTTTGGTTCCGACATGTTCTCTCGCAGAGACCGGTAGACGGCACTTGCTACCTGACGAACGCTTGGACCCAAGATCACAAAACAAAAATCTAATGAAGTTCTAAACGCCCTTATTAAACAAGTCATCATCATTGATAGTTCATGGGTAGGCGCTCCATCATGTTTTATTAAGAACTGAGTGACTCCTTTCATCACACTGATCGGTGCGTGCCACTGTTGGCTTGCACCTTTCAAGTGAGCTCAGCGTGTTACCAACTCTTGTGGTTCTTGTGGATGGTTGGAAAGACTAGAACTCAAGCATTTCTTGGACGTAGTGCATCTCCACTAAACACTCAGTATTGCACCCTTTATATGAAAATATAGAGTGCCCTCCGACAAAATTTATCATAAATATCTCTACGCAGCCTAACAAACTATACATATTCCACCCCTTATTATTATTATACAGACATGTCCTCTTTACATGCTGCTGTCTTATCTAACACAGGATAATATCAGCATTAGCACCGTGTCAACATGTCACCAATCCTCTCTTTTTTATATAAAAAAAAATCAACTTGTCACCAACCCACAAATGACATGTTCTTGTGGGGTTCGGTTCAGCCACTCATTGCCTACCATGTCCAGATCGGTGACCGGAAAGTAGATTGGGCAAACAAACATTTTTTTCTTGCATCTCTTGCTCATACGGTCATAACCAAGGCACATGTAAGTAGACAGTAGACTCGGCAGTTGTTTTTTAAACGGATTCCAATTTGTCAATACCAGATCTGGTCACGCTGCCTTGGTGGCAGTAACGCAACTGTCGGCAACTTGCTCAAGTCAAAGGTATCAATCATGAAAGATTCAGAGATCTTCAGAAAATGGAAGCGTCAAATAGGAACCTGGAATCTGGGACACTTGTATGACCGTATCGTCCTACGTGGAACAATCCATTTGTAGTGAGCATAAAAGAGATTGTCCGTTAAAACACGCAAGTCAATAATTGGCAGAATTTGATACTTGTCAGACATCAACGGAGAAAGAGAGACGTGCAATAATCAAAATTGACATATTCTGGGATTTCCAGCTACGAAAGCAAGCAAGCACTCTGAGTTCTCTTATCACTTGTTCAGCATGAACCTGGTAATACAGCAGCCTAGTAGTTGATACACATCTGAGGGCACAAGATAAACATGCGCAAGGTACGGGTCGGCTTCAGAAATTTACCATGGGCAAGAAGCAAACATTAGGTTTGCCTCTACGCTCACTCTTGGTGAAGCGTCAACGAGGAACTTCCAGCCCTCTTTACGTCTAGCAAGGCATTACCTAGCTATAAGTCTACTCCATATCAGTCCATAGCATGCCCTGCACTTCTCAGCCGAACTAACAGAGAAACGGATATTTCCAGCCAGTCCACCTCTTCACTTCCTCATATGTTCAGGAATGATCCGGTGGACGAGCTCAATAGGGAGCCCTTCTAATTCTGCTTCACACAGTTCAAAAGGTAGGGTTAGATAAAAGGGTGCAGTGAAACATCAACAATACTAAGTGCAGTGAAATGTTACCAGCCGCTGTGAAGTTGAACAACGGTGGTAGTGGCCGTCCATTTGGCAAGGAGACCTTAGGGTCCCGGAGCTCGTCGAAAAATGGATGGGCACAAGCATCAACCTAAAAGGATGAATAAATATGTTTAATCAGAAAAGTACTCAAGTTTCAAAGTTTTCTTATTTCCCCCCAAATTAGAAAGGTCACTGACTAATGGTTCTTAATAGTATGAACATGATGGTGCAAACATACTACTGTTTCAGATGACAACTGGCATATAGCAGAAATAATTTGTTTAGCTGAAGGGGAATGTAAAGCTTAGCATCAACAACAATTCATCTATACTATTTTGACTTTACTAATTGGTTCGAACAGTTGAGATCTCGAATCAGTCTTACAGCTGTGCAGCGCAGATTTGGTGAGTACTGAAGTAGCCTTGACACAAGATCAACAGCTTCAGGTGGCATACGCTTACCAAAAAGCTACATGAAAAACAAACTTAGGTGAGCAGGTCAACTGTCTACAGCTGAACTGAAAAGGCATAGAGATTAGAGATCCACTAACCTTGTGCCATGGATGAGCTTTTATCTGAGGGAACTTGAATTCAGAGTAATTTGGGTTCATGCACCTGATTTCTTCTCTTGTTGGCGTACCCAAAATCTTGAATAAGAAAAATAAAACTTCAGTCTACAAAGTTATGTTAATGGATTTTATGACAAAATTTGACAGCGGATACAAACCTTTATTATTTCCACCAGTTGATCAACACCGCTTTCACCAGGAAACAGAGGCTGCAGTTGGGGGATAAAAGAGACGTCAACAAAAATTGTCAGCTGATACAGGAAAGAGTATCTCAATGAACAGTCAGCTGATCAAACCCTAATGTCCACAAAGTCCAAGATTGTATTTTTGTAGTTTAGTACTGTAATTTTCAACAAAAAATTGAGGCCAACAGATTCTACAATGGTAGATCAAAATTATCTCCTCGGAAAGCAAGCGGTATAATTGGCTGGAAGAAAAGTGAACATACAGAATGAGACTATATACCTGACCAATCAGAAGCTCAGCTACTACACAACCAACAGACCAGATATCAATTGCGGTGGTATACTCCGTAGCTCCAAATATTAGTTCAGGAGCCCTATAATACCGCGAGCAAATGTATGATATGTTAGGCTCACCAGGGACCTGAAATGGAGTTCGTACATTGTTAAATGCACAAAGATTCAGCAGGAACAAACCAAAGGAGAGAAGCATACCAATTTCTTAGCGCTCCCAAAATCGCAAATTTTAAGTTGATGTGTATGAGGATTAACCTGAAAGGATAATCAAGTTGCAACAAGAAACATGCTCAGCAGATTGAATAAAACAGAATAGAACTTACACTACACCTTTGTATGACAGGTGCTACAAGCAAGATGATATCCAAATGATAAAAAAAGGGGAAAAAGAATACTTGAAAAAACAACAACCCCCTCAAACTGCCCCAAGAAGAGAGAGAGAGAGAGAGAGTAAGGAAACTTACCAGTAGATTTTGAGGCTTAATATCACGATGACACACGCCAACAACACGATGGATGTATGCAAGCGCACGGCACATCTATGACAAGATGAAACAACAGATCATTCATCAACAATCAACAAATCTAAACTGTTGAAGAATCTGATAGATGAAATGGAACATCTTCACAAACCTGATACGCATACAACTTCACATATATTATGGGTACACGCTGGTTCATCCGATTGTAGTATTTGGCAACACGATAAACTGTCTCGGATACAAATTCAAGTACAAGGTTGAGGTAAACTTCTCCCCTTTGAGTTGTTGAAAAGAAGTGATGCTTTAGCTGAACTACATTTGGATGGTTAAGTAACTGCATTGTTTGGAGCTCTCTGTTCTTGTAACGCTTATCTTGTAGAACCTTCTTAATTGCCACTGTTTCTCCCGTTTCCAAGCATTTTGCCTGTTGTACCAGATGTGTCCAGTGACTTTGGCTTCATCATTGTAAATTTCCATATAAAGAAAGTAAGTGTTAATGAGGCCAAAAGATGCCACATAACATACCTGAAAAACTACACCAAACGAACCAGTACCAACGACTCGTTCAGCCATGTATGAGACCTTCTGTAAGACAATTAGCATCAGCATCAATGATTAAATGTTTGGGTTTGACCATAGGATGTAAAACAAAGAATGTAGTAGGACAATACATTCAGAGGAATTTTTTTCAAAGCAAAAGTTCGCAGCCATCATGAATTAAAAAAAACTACGAACCATATCCACGAAAAACAGCAAAGTGCAATGTCCTCCCTGGAAGAGTTTTGAAATGAACTGGCCCTGTTTACTTAGCGTGCAGGCATTTTTTATGCTAATGCGCTGTAATTGGTATCAATGCTAGAACACATATGAGACAGTAGTGAAGATATAGGTTAATACATCACCTGCTTTGGCTTCCCATTATGACCTCCTATTGTTGTCACAATGATCTGTCCTGTCTCAGTTCCATTTCCATCAAGAGTAACACTTTCACTTTCCTATAGTCAGAGAAGACATAAGTACCAAAAGTAGAAATGGTATGAGCTCAACAATCTATGGGTGAGTGAAATCGAAATAACCTTATCATTATGGCCATCAACTTTATCATCATTAATTGTCATATCATTCATTTCTTTTGGAAGAAGATCTGCCCCTGCTTCTTCAGTTTTAACAGGCTTCATGCTGGTAGAAGTGCTTGCCTCAGCATCTCTGTTGGATGATGACGATGATTCTTGGTCAATCCGCATAGGTTTGTCCTCAGTTAGGTGCGGTTCAATAACAATATCTCCTGCTCCATCCTGATCAAATTTTGGCCTTTTGGAGCCAGAGTCACCACCCTAACAAGAGTAATAAGCAAATTTTCGAAGCAACGTTAGCAAATAGCCAATGAGAAACTGATTGTTTTTTTCGTGATTCTTTACCATTTATAAAAGAAGAATAAAGCAAAAGCTTCTTCAATTTAACAACCACTATTTCCCATTTCCCTGTTTTTTGAACGGCAACCGTTTCATGGTTAACCCGTAGAGTAAACTATTTCCGTGTGAATAATCTTAAGACAACTCTGAAGCTCACATGACACTCTGAAGCTCACATAACTACCGCATTACAGCCAAAACCGCATCTCTTAAACTAGCTGGACAAAATAAATAGTTCGGCAGAAACAAACAAGATGTCGCCTTTAAAGAGCAAGGAGTTCAATCCCAAATCCACTAAAGCAAAACAAAGCACTTGCCACCTGATGCGGCAACAGGCCGTGCAACGCTTTTCTAAGACAAGAGGCGGCCGCGACCAAGCAAAGAAACGGAACGAACCAGGACGCTGCTGCAAGAGACGATCGAACGAATCCCACCGAAACGAACCCGAACCTTAGCACCGCGTCATTAAACACCCAATGCGGGTGCCCGAGCAACCAGCCGCGGGTCGATGGCGCGGAGATCGAGCTCTCACCGGATCGGAGACGGATGAGCGGCCGGAAGCGATGCTCTTGAGCCGCCGCATCATATGCATCCTCCTCCCTCACCAGGCGCCGGCCGCCGCAGTCCGACCCCGACCCCGAACCCTAGCCTCGCCTCGCCTCCGTCGACCCCCGTCGCCCGGCTCCTCCTCCTCCGCCCTCGCGACGCAGCCTCGCGGCTGCCGCAGGCGGCGATCTGGGAGGGAGGCAGCAGGAGAGGACCCTAGAAGCTTCGCGAAGCTTCTTCGGGGATCGTCGTCGCGGGGAGAGGAGAGGCGTGAGGTGAAATTTTTTGGAGGAGTGGGAGACGGCGGAAGGGAAGGGAGGGGGGAGGGTTCGCTCGCTGCACCACAGATTTCTCGGTGCTTTTTTTAGCTGTGTGCCTCGCGCTCTCTCTCCTCCGGTTGTTGCTGATGGTCGCCAAAATGGCAAAGTTGGGATGTCTTTGCATTCAGCACCCTGGATTTTGTGGTATCATCAAATCGGTCTTGCTTTTCAAATGGTTTTGGGTCCATTTGTGTACTAACCACTTTTTCTGTTTCTATTAACCACTTTGTGTGTGTGTGTGTTACCCGATTTTTTGTGTCATGGTCTAACAATATGTTGGTATGCACATACAAAACATGTTAACGAATCAAACAACAGTCAAAGTATGTCCTAAACTAAAGTAAATAAAATTTAGCACATCCATGACAACTTGCACCTCATGAAGAGAGAAAGGGAAGAATTGTTGTACCCAAACTTCCTCTGCAGCTCTGCGACCCCATCTTTTTTTACCAAAGTTTGGCTAGAGCCTTGCCAGATCTCAAGTTTTATCAGACTTTTTGTGTAGGCTTTGTTTGGTAACCAAACAATCCCATTTGATTTGTGTTCAACTAGCTAGGTATGCTTTGTTCAGCTAGCTCGGTATGCTTTTATATAGGCTGAACTAATGGTCTAAAACTAGCATGGCTATTAGAATTCGTGTATACCTTGGATACACTCTAAAGTAACGATTCAATGACATGGTGGTGTGGCATTCATTCTGATAGTAATGGTGAACTTATCTCGCTGCTACTTATCTCACTGCTAAGTGATGGCAAGATGCTATAGTAGTTTGACATTGGTTTTAGTATACATTTATCTCACTACATGGTGACGTTAATATGCTATAGGACGTGCGGCTTATTCTAGTAATATTCACGGTAGACTACTAGACTTAACTCTTCGCAAACTAATGGCGAGATGTTATAGTGATTTCATTCTAGTATTATCAATAGCAGACATAACTCATTGCAACTACAAATTGCTATAGTGATAGGTTGTTCATTTTAGTACTATTGATGATAGGTACAACTCACAACAAAATAACCAGTGAAATGGTATTGTAGTGTACCAAAGTACATTTGATGGTAGAAGTGCATGTCCCACAACAAAAGTAATAGGTGAGATACTATAGCAACATCGTCAACATGCCTTTCTTTTTTATACTAATAGTGGTACGCTTAATTTACCATATAATCACAGTGAGATATTAAGTGGTGCGCCATTCATTCTAGCACTGTTGATTATAGACATGACACCACTTTTGCATGATGTTATATATGATAGGATTATATATATTAATCTACATATTTTAAATGTTATCTTAGAGTACAATGATGATAACAATTGTTTATTAGTAATCTAAGTCTATAGGACCGAAATACTAACTAAATGGTGACACCGCTTCTATGGAGACCGAGGAATGCGATAATGAATGTACCATTGAATCCAAACTATGAATTGTACCCTTTTATTTGTTTTGAGAAATTTGAAATAGGTTGGTCCACCGCTACTGGGAGCGGGAGAAATTTACTTTTGATTGTTTACACTTTGAAGGGAGACAAAGATCCTATTAGGTAATTACACAATCTCCGGGGTCCAAAATACAAAAGAGACCCAACCGAGGGGAGTCACCGGTCAAAGCTCCCCGGGTGCGAGCCCAATCATTGTCACCACCGTTGGGCCCCGCGTGCCGGTCCCCTCTCCTGCCTCAACCGTCCGATCCTCCGGCCCAGCTGATCGGACGTCCAGTAGCGGGGGAGAGCGAGCGCTCGCGAGGCTGCCACCCACGCGGGATGTCCGGGCCGCGGTCTCCCGCCGGTCGCTCGCGATTTGGGCTCGAGACCGGAGCGCGCGTGGCGGTCACTCCGCAAGTCCCGGTCCGCGACCGGCCCAACGAAACCGACCGCTCTTCTGGAGCTGGTGGTTCTCTCATCCGGAGCT
Source organism: Phragmites australis (assembly GCF_958298935.1). Taxonomy (NCBI): domain Eukaryota; kingdom Viridiplantae; phylum Streptophyta; class Magnoliopsida; order Poales; family Poaceae; genus Phragmites; species Phragmites australis. The sequence continues at coordinate 3,124,527 of NC_084941.1, read as the reverse complement.
GGAACGGAATGCCGTCGGAATTGACGCCAACCTTAGCTGCACCTGTATCAACCATAGGATAGAGTGGTACTATAATAAACACAGACCATGAACCACCGAAATGTTGGTTAGAGCAGTAGCTAGCCTAGTTCTAGCACCTACATCCATGATTATCAATATGGCTGTCCAGCCTTTTTACGTATTAATAATAAGGTTAATCATGTTATTAATTTTTATTAAAAATAGTCTTTTATTAATAATTTTATTTTATTTGGATTCTTTATTTAAATATGTTGCTTTTTAAAACTATCTAAAAATTAAATTGGTATTTTTTATAATTTTTAATTCTGAATTTAACTATTTATTAATCGTATTTGATATGTACTATTGGTTTAATATAGATACTTAGAGGTTCGTAACGATGAAGGGTCTAGATTTTTTTTAATGATTAACGTGGTAATTTTATAATCGTAACAGCGAATATGATGATTCCTTTTAATATTTAAATAATAATATAATAGATAGATGAACCGCTCAAGTTTATCTCAACTTCTTAACTTCCAAGAACCATATTTTCTTCTCTGAATTGTAATCCATGTTTTGCCGGGAAACAAGAGGGCAGGGACCTTCCACGCCGAGCTCAATGCATATCTGCAGTCCTCACAGCAGGAACACTGGAGATGTTTCAAAGCATCGCCATCACAATGCCAGAAGCAAACAACGCATCCGATCAGAAAACGATGGGGCGCGCGAAATGCCCGGCGATAATTCTCTTGGCGGCAGTTGATTGCGACGAGCAGGTCGCGCACTGACATGGCCTCTTTGAATTGTAGGATTTTTATAGGAATTTTGGAGAATTTTAATATTTAGAAATTTTTCCTACGAGGATCGTTTTGAATAAAAGAATAGATCTGTCAAAAATTCCTATGAAGATCCTATAGAATGGTTTCTTTCATCGAAATTTTAGAGGAATGGTAACATGAGATCTGACCTTATAGGAATTACTTTATGTCTATCTCTAATCTGATTCTTGTGTTTTCATGCACTCCATCCAAACGGTCATCCCTATAGTTTTTCTATATTTTTTCGTATAAGATTCAAGGTAAAGGCATTCAAATCATGTATTTTCGCTATTCCAGTGTCTTCAAAATCCTGCATTCAAAGATGCGAAACTTATTCACATCGCGTGAAAAAATTGTGCCGTGCATTGCATCTTCTACACTAATGTCGCTGTTTCTCTGTAAGCCTTCCCCGGTTCTCCCTCCATCGTCCTGCGTCGGGCAGCCGCCGCTGCCACCGCCGCCATCGCCGTCACAAGTCAAGTCGCCGCCACCACCATCGCCGTCACATGTCAAGTCGCCGCCACCATGATAGCTCTGCATTGTGTTCTTGCATCATGCCTGCTTCAGTGCTTCCAGCCTGATGCTTGGGCCACCCACGAAACGAACGGGCCGGAAGAGGCATTCTCCGGGAACCTGTTGTCTCGTGAAGAGCGGCGCAAGCCCACAGGAGGGCCGGCCGTGTTTCTCCCCTGGCCCGGCTAACTCCGCGCCGTCTACCGTGGGCGCGTTGCCGCGTTCCGGTGCCGATCGAACCGCACAGCCGCGTTCCGGCGCCATTTATTTACTCGCGTCGCCTTCCACGGCTCCACCCCTCCACTACCGCCGCCACCTCGTCACAGCCGCCAACGGTTCCATCTCCCCGATCCTGATCCTCATCCGCGTCTTCCATCGTCCGCCTGCACGCATCGTCCTCATGGGTACTCGCAAGTATCGAGCGGCCGCACTCCCCTGGCTTGACCCCAACGCCGTCCCGTCAGGCTCCTCACCTCGCTCATATCCGTGCCGTCGATCTGGGAGGTGAGGCGTCGAGGCACTCAGTTCAGAAGGGAATGGCTTCGATTCGGGCAAGGGGGCTTGATTTCGACGATGAGGAGTTTGATTCGCGCCGCGATGCTTTTGATCCGGGAGAGGATGGTAGCAGTTCGGGTGTGGGGGATCGATTTCGATGACGAAGAGTTTGGTCTGTGACACGAGTTGATCGATCGAATGGGGAGGCATCGATTCGGTGGGGGGATCCATCCGTGCCTGTACCTTGATCCTAGATGCCGCCGGACCCCATCAAGTCGGAAGAGGTGAAAACGGGATCCCCTGTCTCTTAACATTCCTCCAGTAGTTCTCCCTATTGATCGATTTCAGCAAAAGATTGCATTTTTTTCCTTCTTCTTTTCTTGCCGCCACTAGCAAAGCAAATCCGATTTTGTTCTGTTGGTCTGATCTGCACACTAGCCATGGCCGCCCCGCCCTACAAAGCTCCGCTCATCGCCACCAACAACATCCAGGTGCGCTGCACTCTCTCTCTTTTGAAGCCGGCTACTCTCGTGAGGTGTTAAAAAACTGTATAAGACTTCAGTTATCGGGGGGCAAAATACATGCTATTCGTTTTCATCTATGGGTGTACAGGTTGTTGCTAATAAGTTGATTGGATGAAGCCTGCATTTTGTTCCTATTTTGAAATTAACTGATTGATCTATCACTTCTTTTTGTTGTTTGTGGCTAAAGAAAATGCAGGTTGCTGCTCAAAAAGAGGTAGATTGAGGTTGATCATGGAGAGTTTTCAGTGATAAAATGAAAGGTGTGTTCTTCTCTCCGGTTGCATGACTAATATTGTTCTGTTTTTATTAAAATAATTCATGCGTGTTCATATAGAGTTGTAGACTAATTCAAGAAGTGCTACAAGCATGCATCATCAATACATGGTCTTCCAGCGGATGCTCTGAATCATTCTTCTTTTTCTGTTTGCATCTGCTTGTTGTTTGTATTAAAGAAATTAGTATGAAAGAAAAGACGCTAGAACACAAATCAGGTAAAAGAAATTAATATGAAAGATTTGACTATACATGTTGTGTTAGAGCTGCTAGATTGTAACTACTATTCATCAGAGTATATCGGCACGTCAAAAAAAATTGCAATTCTTTCTTTCTTTCGTTTTCCCCCTATGTTTTGGTTGCTAATTACAGCGATTGGATACTGTTGGCCAACACTGCACTCCTGACCGTTCTTTATTGTTTTTGTGATGTTCTTTTGTATGTATAAAAAAATGCAGTTCTTTTTTTCTTTCGTTTTTTCTTGGTTTTAGTTGCTGATTACAGCAATTGGATACAATTGGCCAGCACCTGCACTACGGCCCGTTCTTTACTGTTTTCGTGATATTCTTTTGTATGTATGAAATTATGGTTGAGTTGCAATTTGTATTTTCGTTGTAACGCACGGTACTCACCTAGTAGTTTCAAATAAGAGTAAATTTTATAAAACTACAATTATTTTCATGTAACAATCATAAAACTACAACTTCTGATATAAGTTTCACAAAGTTACAAGTACATGTGCCTCTAGTAACATAAAACTATATTTTTTTGCACAAAACTACTTTTTTATTTTATAAAACTACAACTATTTTGCGTAAAATAGTTGTACTTTTGTGAAAAAATATAGTTTTGTGTTACTAGTGACATAACATAAGTACATATAGTTTTGTAAAACTTATTTCATAAATTATAATTTTGTGATATTTAGATATAAATAGTTGTAGTTTTATGAAATTTACTTTTCAAATAAGTATGTTATGCCTACCTGATTGATCGATAATTCATTCTGTTAATTTCAGTTATATTTGAAACGCGAGTGCCTTGAATCTTCCGCCTTCGCACGATTGCTTTGATATTTGCATTCTCAGTCGTGTTCTCTATCCGCAACCAGAACCGATTTTCCCAATCATCACCATGGTTTAGTACTTGTGCGAGATTCTATTAGGTCCAGAAATAATTTTGGTGTTGTTTTCCGACATGAGGAAACTCCATTTCCATTACAGGATAACGGAAAAGCAGGCTGTGTACAAAGATTAACAGACTAGAATGAACCGCGCCGCCGAAGTTGAAGCTCAACGCTGCTCCAGTAAAATGCGTTTTTCTGGACAAAACCTGGAACACGGCCACCATTCCCTCCAAAACATCCGACTCCAGATCGAGCACGAAAGCCCAACTTCGGTTCCTTCTGCAAGCCCAAATTTCGTTTCTTCTGAGAATGGGCTTTCCAGGACAAAACCAGGAAGCCGGCCACCATTCTTTTGCAGGGTTCTCCATGTGCTCCGGAGGAAACGGGAATTCCTCTAAAATACAGGAACTTTTTATCATTAACCTTTGGAACCTTTGAAACCTATTTGACTAATTACAGGAACTTTTTCAGGGTTCTAACAAATCAAAACCTATTTGACTAATTATAGGAACTTCTATCAATTTACCTTTGGAACTTTTTTGAGTAACCTTTGGAACTTGTTCAACTAATCTGGGAACTTTTTGTCACTAACCCGTGGAACTTAAATAACAGGAACTTGTATCACTAACCTTTAGAACTTATCTAAATATGTGATTAACCTTTGGAACTTGTTCAACTAATTAGGAAACTTTTTCGTGGAACTTATTCGAATTGTTGTGATCGTGGGAATTGGAATCACACCACAGTAAAATGAGTACATGGTGTAACTGAATTTTCTCTTAACATTACACAAAAGGTGCTTGGTGTTTATAGCCATACCTCAACCACCCAGATCTACATTACATGGGTACGCATATTCTCGGAATATCCTTAAGGTGTTACAATCATTGTACCAACACAGTAATGCTAGCACATTTGAATTTTGCATCAGCTGAACCTTTGGGTCTTGTTGGCTCCTTCAACGGTCTTCGACTTCCTGAAGGTCTAGCCTTCGGGGTCCACTCGTTGGTCGCCCTTCAAATCCATACCTGCAACAAAAGTAGCCTAACAAAAGTGCTAGCATTATTTTCCTATCTTCAGGGTTGCCTGAGGCCAGCCGAAGCCAAGGAGGTCAATGTGGTACCATCCCCAGACACAAATAATCATGGGAAGTTTTTTCAGTACTATTAGAACTTATTTAATCGATTACATGAACTTTTGATAACCTTTGGAACTTATTCAACTAACTACAGAAAGTCTTTGGCAATATCCATATAACTTATCAGATTCCTTTTTTCCTTTACTTGAAAACACCATGATATTTTCATGGAAAATCAAAATATACTATAATTAAAATGAATGGATTTATTTTGTTTGTTTTACCATCCCATAAAACAACAAAAATAGAAACATAACACAGACAGTAATTAGCCCAGTCATAACAGCAAGGCCCAAATGAAACAGTAAGCCCATCGACCTCACGTGGGCTCGCCCGTTTCCGCAGTGCACTTCAAACGCAGGCCTTTTTGTCCGGACGGCCCGCGTCCGGTGGCGGTGCATGCCGCGTGGCAGCCGCCGCGGTGCGCCATGTCTAATGCGCGCGCCGAAGTGCGGGAGCCGGCAGCCGGCCGCGCCGCGGCAAGCGTGGCCGGGACCCGTTGCTCCAAGGCGAGAGTTCGAGGAGCGCGTCCCCCGGTCGACAGCTTACCGAGGAGGCGAGGACGCCACGTCGCCACGGGAGGGAAGCTCCGCGCGCCCAGCTGCCTGCGTGCTGTTGTCCCGCCATCGGAACAAGTAGGCAGCGACCGTGTCAGATTGAAGTCGCCGTCGGGAAGAAAACAGTCGCTGTTCTTCAGACACCGAGGCTGAACGATTCAAAGTCTTGCGATCAACAACTGGAAACCTCATCGATTCACTGCACACCGCTGTATCACTATATGCAGATAGGATCACGTCTCCAAATACTGGAAATTTTCGCAAAAACAGAGGGAGCAGCATATGCTTTCGTCTAGCTCTGAACTCTGAACAAGATAGCACGATACAGTAACCACCGCAACTCGCTAGAAAATGACATGCTACTATACAAGCCACTGATAATTGTGGTGGTTTCGTACGCGGATGTGTTCCTCTGTGTGTCTGAATGAAAATGTCAACTCGGCTTTGGTTGACGAGGTCACCGGTTGTCCTCGCCGGTGGTCCTTTCTTGATTTGGTCGCCCACTAAAGTGGAGAGCTGCCGTCCGAGCATGCGCACCACACTAAAAGAAAAGAAAAAAAAATCCGAAACCCTCCTCGGTTGGATCAACTAAACACCAAAAAGTCCGTGTCTCTGCGAAGACATTTTTCACATAAGTCCTCTTAATTTTGCACCCGAAACAGAGCAGACGACCATGCGTTGGCTCCGACGTCCAGAGCGGCGCGCGCGGAGGCCGGGACGACCCGGAACACGGCGTCGACCTACGCGCGGACGGCGCCCGCGTCCGTGAACCGGAGCTTGTCTCCGCCGGCGGCCTCCGCGGCCCCACGGGCCTCGTTCCCAGCCCACGCCACGCCGCGCAATGCCCGCCTGCTCGTAGTCGTCGTCGCCGCCGCCGCCGCCGAGACGGAGAGCCCGGCCGCCTCGGCGGTGTGGTGCGCCACGAAGTCGAGCGGCTCGTCGGCGCGGGCGTCGCCCCCGCAGGACTTGGCGCCGGGTACGACTGCGCTCAGCCCGAGGACGCGGCTGTCCGCGGCGCCGCGGCTGTTGTGCCATATCGCCAGGCAGTAGGACGCGGAGCAGAGCGTCGCGGCGAGGAGGAAGGTCAGGAGGTCGACGTGCGTGAGGGTGCCGCACCTCCTGCCGGCGCCGGCGCGTCCGCTTGGCGAGCCGGTGTTCACCATGGCCGGCGAGGGGAGGAGGACGACGACGGCACGAGGCAGAGGAAATGGGAGAGAACTGGCTCGGGCCTCGGGGATACGTGCGTGCAGGTCGCGGGAGGGTGGTGCAATAAATAGAGAACCGAAGGTTTTACATGGTGCAGGCTCCAATTAAGAGGGGAGTTTATTTGTTTTAGCTGGAGATAGTGAAAAGCAGTTTATAGATTATAGATTGTAAGAAGCTGAATTGTAAAATTTGGATTGTAAAAGTTGTATTGTAGATTGTTACAATCTGGTGGAAGGTGAATTATTTTTATAACCAGTTGTTTGTTTTGGCTTTTAGATTGCGATCATAATTCAACTTTTACGATCTAGCTATTTATTTTAGCTTTTGGATTATAATCACAATCCAGCTTTTACAATCCGAAACAAACAAGTTCTTAATCCATAGTTAACATCAGCACTTCTATGAATCCGAGACGAATCTAGACCCTCTGATCTAGATCGAAAGGTCTAAAATCCGATAGATTTAGAGTGACATGTACACATATCCCTAATATCTATTTATTAGGTATTTTCATATTAATCACAAGTATTTTTAGTACCAATATGGATTTCTTAATGGAAACATACTTATATCTAATGTTAACATATTTAGCAACAATTTTATCATAATAATAAACTGGTTGATACCCGCATAATTATTGTTTTCGCGAGGCATAGAAAAAACTATTTTTCCAAAAAACTATTTTTTATCTCAAAATTGACTCGAAAGATTCTGAAATAATTCTCGATGTGACTTTTCTCCAATCGAGGGCCGCAAATGCTCTTCTGTACAAGGATATTTTTGCTGATCTTTATAGCATATTGAAGAAAAATATATGTTTTACAGGATATTCAGTAGCATACTAGGTAACAACATTCAGTAGTATTCAGTGATGCTATTCAGGATCTTGCAGGTTGGCGAAACCAACAATTCAACCGGTTGCACAATAGTCGTAAAAATCCTACTCGACACTTACAATTCTTATTGCTAGCTTATTTCAGAAGTAGCAAAGTTTTCCCTGGATATCCCTAATCATTAACATATGTGATAAATTTTATCATCACCCCACGCAGTTCCACCTAAAGGGAACACTTCTCTACAGATATAGAGTTCTTCTTACCCTATTATGGCTATGCCAAATACAAGAATTACCTGAGAACTATCGAAGATGTTTCTCCTATAGGATACATGGTATAAAACTCATCTTATATAGACAAACTAGAAGACCAAAGAATTTTTAAAGACAACACTACTTCATTTATACAAGCATAGCTTACAAATGATTTTCCCTTTCGGGAACCATAAATACTCACACATACGGAGGATTACCATATAGCGGTAGTAGCACAAATCCTTCCTTCAATATAACTATTTTACGAGGTGGATTTAATACTAGAAGTGTGTGAGAGAGAGTCCTAAGGACGCTCTCGCTCTTCTCTGGATGTCGCTCGATGGCTAGTGGCCGGTGGCTGATGATGTCCTCCCTTATGCTGCCTGAATCAATATTTAATCTAGTCTAGGTACTTGAATAGTAGCTTGGAATCTCAAGATACATAATATATTCTCTACCGACGGAACGTGAAGCCATCTACCAATTGTCTTCTTTTGATGACAGAATATGCACTTTTGGCCTTTTCGGAACATGTGAGCATATAGTCTTCTGAGCATGTGAGTATGTAGACTTTATTATGTCTTTTTCTTCTGCATGAGTTTTCCACACCCAAATTATTGATATCACCTTATCAACACCATATCCCTTTCGAAGGACAATATTCCCGACATCATTCGTCTTTTCAACAAATATGTCTCTTTATATAGTTTTCTTTTTTTTAAAAAAAATTCTTTATTTTGGATTTTACGCATGTCTGATAACATCCATAGTGTCTTCATCCGAGAATATGATTTCAAATCTTTCATCATATGCTTTCTTCATTTCTTTAAACTTATCACTTATCTCCTTTTTAATTCTTTTAGAATTTTTTCCTTCATTTCTATCTTCCATTGCGGTAATATTGATTCAAATTTTTCTTCAACTTTCCGGTATATGTATGGACCATCCAAAGGATCCACATCTTTCATTAAACATTCTTTATATGTGAGCTTTTTTGAAGACTTTTCTTCCTTGATACAAGATGATGCTACTGGATTTTTTTTTTATTCTTGCTCTTCTAAATTTCTGAATATAATCTTTAGCAGCAGTTTCTATGTAATAATTTACTCCTAATTTTTTTGGGCTTGATTTAATTCTTCATCAATATTTGCATATTTTTTCCATGACATTCCACCTGTCAATTTTGAATCTATCTTTTGAGAGATTATTTCTTGAAATGATATATGTGTGTGTGTGTGTGTGCGCGCGCGCGCACGTGCGTGCGTGCGTGCGTGCATGTCTGGTACATTTCCATCAAATACAACATATATAGTCTTCGGCTCTATTACCTCCGGATTTTCTGATGTGGATAGTAATTTATTTATCATATGAAAATATTCAGTAAGACTATTTAATATTGATAGCATATATCCCCTTTCTTCTCGCTTATTGTTATATTAAAACCAAAAGTTATCTAGTATGCATTCTTACCTTATTTTTAGCTCCAAAGCTAAATGGTTCAACTCTCTAAAAATCATCAATCTCTTCATTCCTGTAAAATAGATGAACAAGAAATAAGTCAAACAACTTATTATTCTTTCCTTTTATATATTCAAAAATTACTTTATAGCCATTTCCAGTAATAATATCTTCGAAAAAAACTCATCTTCTAAGTAGATCTCTCCTTTCTATTGATTTAATTATAATGTCTGCATATAGATTCACAATCTGTTCTAACCATAAATTCTTTAAATCCTATATACAGTCGAAAAGAGTTTATTATATATATTATTGCCAAAATTTCTCTATCAGTATTATTTACCGTTTTTAACTTGTAACTTCATGAAGCATATCTACATATTTTTTCTACTATTTTTGGGAATATTTATTAGTTTTCTTCTATTTATGGGGAATATTTATTAGGTTTTTGCTTTAATATAGCACCCCATCCTTCTTTAGAGGTGTTAGTTTTGATAATGAAATAATTATCATCTAAAGGTAATTCTAACGGTTTTAAATCCTTAACTTTTTTACTTTATCAATTTTACTAAGTTTATGTCTTCCGAGTTGAAATACTTTTGGCCTTTTTTCTTACTTTGCATATAATGGCCCAGCAAGCTTAGCCAGATTATCTATATAGTTTCTCGCATAATTTACAATTCTTAAGAATTATATTAGAACTTTTTTGTAATTTACGGTATCTGGGAATTATAAGATTTTCTTTGCAATATGCTCTTGTAAATATTTTTTACCATCCCCTATCTCATGTACAAGAAAATTAATTTTTTCTTTACAAATTTCTATTTTCTTTTTAGATAATATCAACCTATTTTGTTCTACCTTTCTAAAGAATATTTCAAGGTGGGTAATATGTTCGTTATAAGTTTTTGAAAATATTAACAGATCGTCTATATAAACCAATATAAACTCTTGGTTTTCATTAAAACATATTTTGCATTTCCTCTGAAATAATGCATACGCATTTTTTAAGCCTAAAGGCATTACAAGCCATTGAAAATGTCCTTATGAACATATGAATGTTATCCATTCTATGGATTCTTCTGTCATCTTGACTTGCCAAAACTCGACTTCCAAATCAAATTTTGAAAAGTATTTGCTGCATTGTATCCTATTAATCTATTCTCATTTATTTTGAATATTATATGCATCTTCCATAGTATTATCATTTAACCTTTTGTAATTTATCATCATTCTTGATTTACCCCTTACTATTTCAAAATGATTTCTTACTATAAATGTTGCTGATCTATGTGAATTTCTACTTTCTCTTATAGCTCCTAATTTTAATAATTCTTCAATATGCATTTTAAACTCGTCTATGTTCTTTGGAGTGGCTTCTATAGGACATGTCTTGATTATATAATCTGGATTTATAATATTTATCTTACATACAATAGAATTCTTATCTCAGTGTTTCATTAGTATTTCTCCAATTATTTGGATGTCTTCTAATCTTTGTATAATCTTCTCTATATTATTTTTAGAATTTCTGTCTCTATACCAATTTGGTGCGAATGATTGTAATCCAATGCATTCTATATAAGAATTTACTATGTAATATTCTTCTATATTTGCATTAGGCTCGTTTTCTTTATGTTTGTCCGAGAACTCATTGTCTATACTACATTCAATATTACAATTTTCAAGATCAAGATTGAAAACTTTTTGGTGTTGCGTTCCACCACGCTTTCGTACTTCTGATATATATGGGATAATGTCTTGATATGGAATAAATGTAATACATTGGTCATGTATAATTGTGGTTTGAAAAGAATATTGTAAAAAGCTTAATCCAATTATCATGATATCGTTTATCATAGATAGGTCTCGTATTGTAATTTCATCTATTATGTATTTTGTGCTATTTATTAATACTCAATATTGTATGCTAACTGGTTATGGATCTTTCTTATTCCTGACATATCAATGGATGCCTCTACTTTATTATTATCTATCGTATGTGCTATTTCGGGATATTTTACAAAATATTTATCATGAATAATATTTTTTGTACATCTCGTGTCTACTAATGTCAATATTTTATAGGTAATATTTGGTCTACTAAAAATCTTATTTCTAATATTTTCTTTAAATGGTAACTTAACTATATACTTATTTCCAAAGTTTGTTATAATATCTTTTAACTGGATTATCTTGTCACCTCTATTATCTTTTAGCGTTATAGTTTGCTCCTGGCATTCAGTATTTTCTATGAACTCGTCTTCTTCAAATCTGTATGTCAATTTGGTTTTCAGGTCCTATAATTCTACTTCAAATTTATTTACTCTATTTTCTAATGTTCTTACTCTACTGAACATTATTCTTTCATCTAGTTCTAGTTCTAGTTCCTTTCTCTATCTTTGCTTTTTTGCTTTCAAACATTCAGAGCATGCTTGTTTTAGACATATACTGCATGTAGCTCTATTTTCTTGACTTAGGTAGTATATATAAAAATCACATTTTATATTATAATCCCTCTTTCCTCTAATCCAATCATGACCACAACTTGCTTGATCCATCATTTCTATTGTTAAACCTGCTATTTCGTCTATTAAGTTCATTTCATCATTACTTGACTCGTAGTCAGCATAATTATTTTCAATCTCATCAATTTCTATGATTGAATATATTGACTCATCGTCTTTTATTTCATCATCACAAACTAGTATATTTTTATTTACACTATCTATTATTAAAACTCTTTCTTGTTCTTCATATTTGCTAGAATATATTTTCTGATCCTTATTAGGACAAGTCCTACTTAGTTGGTCAGGTGAACTGCATATGAAACATCTACATGTCTTATCGTAATTTTTCTTAGGATTATAACGTCTTACATTCCTCTTATTTTAAAATGGAGCTTTATTATGTGATCTTCTAAGAAAATATCTTTTCTTTGTTTTATAACTATTATTATTCTTTCGTTGAGGTCTATGATATATTCTATTCTTGTGTCTTTATTGTCTATAGGTTAATGATATTTGGACTATTTTATTGCAAAAATTACAATCCAAGTGTTTTATGGATCTCTGAGCTTGTATGTTTATGCATAATTTCTTCAGCTATTTGAATACAAAAGTTATGACTTGAGATATATTAATGATTGCCCATTCAGTTTCTTTCTTATACTATTCAAATATCATACTTCCTAAGGGATCAAATAGTTTATTAAAATATCATTCAACTACTCCTAGTTATAAACTTGGTTTGCGGTAGTAGCATTATATAAATAATGTTATGAAAATTCTTTTATTCCTTTCCAGTTTGCTAATGTCAGCTTCTCTATTTCTCTTAGCCTTTCATTTTATAATGTAGAATAACATAATTCTGGGTCATCTAATATTATAATGTTTGATATTATATTTGCAAAATTATTTAGGTTGCTACCTGCTCTTTTTAATTCTTCATAAAGGTTAGAGTTATTTTCTACCCATTGTTCCCATAAAACCTTTGCTGACTCTCTAAAAATGTTTCTAAATAAGTTATCATGTCTTCTACTTTATTTTTGATATTGTTTTGATTTTGTATATATTTCTGAACTATCAAACCTTTCCATATGCTTATGACAATTGGTCAATCAATAGGATCATGTGCAGCTAAGTTTAGTATTGTACTGTCACTCTTATGATTTTAAAACCTTATAGTCTTTTTAAATTATCTTCTCTTAGAACCCATATATGTATATTGCCCTGAGATATAATTATATGGATAGTCTTCTTTTTCTGAAGGACATCTTCCTGATACTTTAGATGATCTCTTCATTTATCCTTTATTTTTTACTGAATTTTCACCATTTCTTCTCCTCTTTCCCTTTCCTATGTCTACATCCATTGCTTTCATTGCATTATCTAGATTGGGCAATCCTACTTCATCTAGCGAGTCTATAAAATCACTATATTGTTTTGAGGTATCATAAGTATTGCTTTCAATATATATTTTATTAATTACTCTATCCTCCTCTTCATAACTTTCTAGTAATAAATTATCGTTTATATCCCACTGCTCATCTTCACTTATAATTTTACTATCAATTATTTGCTTACCTTTATCATCGGCATATTCTCTATTATCTTTAGTTAGTTTATTTATTTCATTCTTAATCTCTAAACTTTATGAAATTAACTTCTTATCCTTTTTTAACTTTTATAATCTTGCTAATTCTCTATAAAAATAAAGTTCTTTATCTCTTAGTTTAGACCATTCACTTGTCATGGTGTACTTATATTCTACTGATAATTGTTTTAACTTTTTCTCATATTAATTTATTTCGGTATCTAGGTCCATTTTTTTTCTTCATAAATTTAGATACACAATGCCACCTATTATCTTCAATATCTTGTTCTGATATAAAATAGTCTAAATTATTCAAAACTCTTGGCTTATAATTTATGAATCTGATATTAGTATCTCCTTTACTATTTTGGTAACTTATATAGTTTTCAGGTTGTTTTAAAGTCTTGCTTTCTATTAACTCGCTTATATTTCATTCTTCTCCTACTCTATCTTCAGAGTCTATCTTTAAAGGACTCGTAAACTTTATTCCCTTTGATTGCATGTTTTCAATTACATCGTTCACATTCACCTTATATCTAATTCTACTTCTATTAGTAAATCTTTCTATAAATTCTATGCTTACTAACAAATTTGTTCCTTTGAATTCTTCGTATCCTTTGGTCTGAAAGCCAAAGCTCATTTTTTCTATAAATTCTTTTATATGCATCATAAAGTCTGGAGCTATATAAGGTATTAATCTATTTTCATTCATATCTCCTTCTAATAATCCTAATGTGGCTTTATATACTATATCCCATCTTTTATATAATAATGTTATCAGAACCTTTGCTCATAATTTCTTCCTTGTCATACCTCTAATTCCTATGATATACATTCCTTGGTGAATATATTTGCACCCCGAATACTTTAGATCATTTTCAAATTGCTTATTTACAACTCTTAATTCTACTAGTTATTTTAAAATACTTAATTCTACTTCTTTAGATATCCTATATAACTCGTTCTTACTTTTAAACATACATATTTGATAGAACCGTCGAGGCTTTATTTTTCTTAAAGTATCCTTCTGATATCTCTTAAAGTGTCCTTCTGATATCTCTCAACTTCCATTTCTATATATATTTATGTCTTCACTTTTACCCTTTAGCCTATCCATTAGTGTTAAGAGTCTTGCATCTTGGTTTACGAGCTGGAGTATTTTGTATCTTCTGACGAAGCTTTTAGATGTGTCCATGTTTGTAAATTTATAGCCTTAGTAGATGCGAATATTCCAGATAAAGCTAATACGATCTTTTTGTTGTTTTTTCGATATTAATTATATTTAAAATCTAGATCAAGAATTGTAGAATGATATTATTCTGTCTTATTATTACCTTAGAGTCCTCTTTAGGTGATTTGTAATCAGAAAAACCAACAGGGTCAACTAAGTATTTTTCTGTTTCTCTTAAGGCTTGGTTATATTCAGACATATATTTACGAGAGAACTAATGTCTTGACTTCTTCTAAAAGTCTTTTAATATTAACTATATTTTTATCTCAAGACTTTGATTCTTCTAAAGCCCTTATAACTTCTTTCTTATCAAATAATTTATCTAGAATCAACAAAGAGTCTAGTTTCTTATATAACAGCCTAACTTCTTCTTTAATATAATCACTATTTTAACTTGATTTATTTTGCTCGGTCTTGATTTCTACTAAGACTTGTAAGGCCAAATTTATTTTGTTATGTATGAGGGAATATTTTTCTTCTAGCTGCTTATGTTCTTTGTATAATCTTTCTAATTTTAAGTCCAAATCATCTTATCTTTTACTCTAAGTTATATAAAAGTTTTGTAATAAGACAACAATTATATTTAGTTGGCTATGAGATGAATACCAACTATGTTCTTCGGAGAAATTAAATCTGCACATAATATTAATATTATCCTTTGTATGGACAATCTCTCTTGTACTAACTTCTAAATTCAGATATTTTAGTTTTTCAATGATGACCAGACTCTAATACCAATATAATTCTCTCAAAGCAGAACCTTGTCCAGATATAAAAATATAAATTTGACTATTCAAACTAAGTTACTATTCACTATTAACAGAATGAATAGCAATATTTATCGTTAGCGTGCTACTGTGTAAGGATATAATATTATAATATACTTCAACAACTCGTTCACTTCCTGTGTGCAATTTTATATTCAAGAATTATTATTTGAATACTATTTGATTATTTAGATACTATTTAGAATTGTTTGCACATCATGTGAATAGTAAAAATTTAATTTAATATTATTAAAATGCTTTTTGAACAGTAACAACAATATAAGATATTGAATGTTGAAATCGACCTTTCTTGATTCAGTAGTATTCAGTGATGCTATTCAGAATCTTTACAGGTTAATGAAACCAACAATTTAGCCGGTTGCACAATAGTTGTAAAAATCCTATTCGGTACTCACCATTCTTATCGCTAACTTATTTTAAGAGTAGCAAAACTTTCCCTGGATATCCCTAGTCATGAACATATGTGATAAGTTTTTATCATCACCTAGGTAGTTTCACCCAAAGGGAACACTTATCTAAGGACACGGAGTTCTCCTTACCCTATTATGGCTATACTAGATGTAGGAATTACCTGAGAACTACCGAAGAGGTTTCTCCTATAAAATAAATGGCATAAAAACTCGTCTCATATAGACAAAATAAAGGACCAAGGGATTTTCAAAATCAACATTACTTCGTTTCCACAAGCATAGTTTACAAATGGTTTTCCCTTTCGGGAACTCCCAAATACTTACATACACGGATAATTACCTTACAATGGTAGTAGCATAAATCTTTTCTTAAATATAACTATTTTACAAGGTGAACTTAATATTAGGAGTGAGAGAGGAGTGCTAAGGATGCTCTCACTCTTCTCTGGATGCTGCTCGATGGCTGGTGGCTGGTGTTTGGTGGTGTCCTCCCTTCTGCTGCCTGAAGCCTCCTTTTATAACCGCGAGAGGAGCTCCTTTTCTCCTTTATTTAATCTGATCTAGGTACTTGGATAGTAGCTTAGAATCTCAAGGTACATAATATATTATCTACCGACGGAACGTGAAGCCATGTGAAGCCATTTGCTGATTATCTTTTTTTACGACGGAACACACACTTCGGCCTTTTCAGAGCATGTGAGCATACAGTCTTCTGAGTATGTGAATATACAGAGTTTCTTCTATCTTTTTCTTCTGCATGGATCTTCCACGCCCAAATTATGTGTATATATATATATATGTGTGTATACATGTATGTTTATACATATATACATACATGTATGTATGTATATACATATATATATACATACATATGTATATGTATATGTATACATGTGGGTATATATATATATATATATATATATATATATATATATATATATATATATATATATATATATATATGTGTGTGTGTGTGTGTGTGTGTGTGTATACACTCTACCTTAATCCCCACCCTAACCCATCTCTCTCAGCCTGACTCCCAACTTGGCCCCCCGCGTCGCCACTGCGCCCGGCTCCGAGCTCTTTTTCTTGATCTCCCCCGCCACCGTTGCCACCCCGCCTAGCTCCGACAGCGCCATCGCCACCAGAGCCACCGATGCTAACCACTCCAACCTCCACGCCCCCGCCACCATCACCGGTCCAACCGCCATCCACCACCACCGCGGCGGGCAACACCCCTACCACTTCGCCGTCCCGCCCGCCGCCCGCCACCACCATCAGGCTGGTGAGCTCCCTGTCCATCTTCTAGAGCCAGAGGCCCACAAGTCCCCCCCAAAAAATCTCGAACCCTAATCCTAACCCAAAACCCTAACTTTATCGGAGTTCATGGAGCTCGTCAGAGTTCATTGGAAGTGGAAGAGGAGGAGTTCATCACGAATCTCAACCCCGATTAGAAGGTTAGAAATTTGATAAATTATCCTCTAAAATCTGTCATCAGATATTTAGCATTTCTCATTTTTTTTAGAAATACCTCTACAACTCGTAGACGTACGCACACACTCATACCACTATACGCACATACTCACTCACACAACGCTGATTAAAGACTAAAAATATAGAGTTTAGATATTGACGAAATCACCACAGACACCTCGCTGACAACGGAAACATCACCTACCACTGAAAGAAATGATGAAATCAATGTTTTCCATGGATGCTTCCTTTTGTATATACATCATACCACAAAATTTGCATAGTTACTATAACCTTTTTTTTTGCGGTGATAGCTACTATAACTTTGTATACATGGAAATTTAGCAAACAGTAATTGTTTTATGCGTCGATATGAATGATTGGGTCTCCATCCGTGCGAATATCCGCCAAATTGGGGGAGCATTTGGGGGATTCTTATCCGTTACTCAAGAGTTGTGACCCGAACGAGTCAGTGTCCGCACAAAAACAATTCATTTTGCATTATTGGTCGCTCTCGATGAGTTTGTAATTGGATGTGCAATTGGTCCATCTTGACGTGCTTCATCTTTTGGGAGTGTGTGTTGACTCGATTTGGGTCGAGTGCTATCCCGGTGGGCTAAGAGAGCTAGTAAGCACGCGTGACCTGTTTAGGCACGAACATATCAAAATATCAGAAAAGAAAATTATAAAAAAAACAAAAAGATTCAGATTGTTGACTATGTAAGTGTCAGATATATATGAGCAGTGATACATCCAGAGGATAGTTCAAGTAGAGTTGAGATTATCTTGAGATCTGATTCAAATTTGATTCAATATACGATCTAGCCTATGATTCGTCTAAAAAAAAACATAATCAAATACATACTCAACGTTACGATACTGGATCCACCACTATATATGAGTTGGATACGTCACTGCAAATTGTTGACTATGTCTCACAAGTTGTTATATATGGCTTCTGTAAAAATGCTGAGAACAAAGTTTATTTGCATACTGTTGCACTATGTCTGTTCAAAAAAGTTAACGAAGCTGAATGAAACAATATAGAATAAATAAGAAATATTGGATGGATGGATGTATTAAATGGTTAACCGTTCTGGTCAAATGGCTGTGCGGTGCGGGCCGCCGATGACATCGGCTGCAATCTTCTTGTGTTCGCCGTCCCGGATGGCGGCCCGGCCGCCCGCGTGGCAGTTGAAAGCTCGGTAGACGGCTTCAGAGCTAGATGTTGGTGTTTTCCCTAATCCTAACCGAAACCTAAGGGTCACTTCTCACGTTCTGATAGGAAGCGTAGCCTATTAATAACTCTGGTTCCATTTCACATCGTGTCATATAAATAGGAGAGCCAGTACCTCACGAACTAAGTTTTTCCATGAGGTTTAGCTTTCTTGAACACATTTAAACCTTAGCGATCATAAAAGCACATAAGTGAGGCGAAGTTTACCGTCATCGTCGTTGCCATCAGCTACACCAGCACTTCGGCGACGACACCTACACCTAGTGGCGAAGCTAGAGCTCCAAAGATCTGAGTGTACACTTTAACATATATATAGACCTAGATAATGTATATGTTTAGGATTAGATTATTCACATGAGGTGAAATTAAATTGTTAATAACTGATGAGGATCAGTAGCACACACTAGATTCTACGAGTTCTGCAACATGCTCGCTATCGCGCATGCGGCAGCCGCGATGACAGTCCTATGCCTGTACCAGTTAGCAATGGTGGCCACCCTCGTATCCATGGTGATGGAGTTCTCCGCGGGTAGCTCTGAACATTGGCGCCGGGCAGCGGCCACGTTCTTGGGCGTTGTTGCGATTGCGGTCGTCACCTTTCTTTTCGTCATTGAAAAACTAAACGAATCTGTGCTGAAGATTGGAAAGGCGATTGGTTGCTAAGCACCTTGCAGCGATGTCATAGCGGTATGCATCGTCTTGTATGGTCCAGTTAGGGATCAGCCATGTTGCTTTACTTAGTTCATTTATGTATGTTTGTTTGGTCTTTTGTTTCTAGTTTTTTTTTTGAAAATTGTGTTTTTGGTTTTTTTAAAAACTAATTTTGGATTTTAGCTATTAAATTTTACAATATTTTTTTGTCTTCTCAGCACACTATTTATCAGAAAAGCTACTCTCGACTAGTTTCTTAACTTATAGTTCATTTCCGCAGAAGCAGGTTTCTGACTTCTTCAGAACCTACTTTTCAGTAAACTCGTTTGTTTGTACTTTTGGCTTTTAGGCTCCTGACAGAAGCAGATGCTAGAAGCAGCCTGAAATAAATAGGCTCTCAGGGCCTATTTATTTGTGCTTCTGCTTTTGAATTTTTCTGAAAACTATGCTTTTAACTTGTTTTAATAGCTGCTTTTGAAAATAGGCTATTGGTTTCTACAATAAATTTTTAGCTTGTCGGCATATAGCTTCTCAGAAAAGTGTCTCTCAGCGAGCTTCTCAGCTTTAGTTCATTTTCCTCAGAAACAGGCTTCTAACTTCTCTAGAAACCACTTCTTCAGAACCCATTTATTCTGACTTCTAGCTTCTAACTTCTAGCAGCAGCAAAAATAGAATTAGAAACAGAAAATAAACAGACCCTTAGTCTAGCGTGTTCCGCTATGTGACTCTAACGAGGTTGGGATGCCTTCAACGATTGCAACAAAAGGGAGTCCACGCAGCCCTCTAATAACCTAGTTGTATACCTCTGCTATGTTCATAGTCATGACGCCATACCTAACAAATTATAGTAACAAAAAAATTAGTTACAAACTGCAAAATATATTTGTACGAGAAATACATTTTCAATAAAGAGGTGGTCCAGGAGACGAACCTAGCACCTCTATTGCCGTAGATCAAGGATCACTTCTGCTTTGGCTCTGCCTCAATCAAGTGCGAGAAACATTTTATATTTCTTGCCACCCTTCTTCTCACATTAGGAGGGTTAATACCTTCTCCAATAGGATGCAATGCCTACGGTATAGTGTCATCATCGGTAGGCGGATTCTTACTTCTCTCTTGCACGTGCGTCATTGTGCTCTTATCCAATTCCTTCCACAAAATATCAAACTTGTGACTTTGGTTCTAACCACATAGCCTCTTGAACATGTCCATCAATGTATTGCTCTTTAATTACTTGTAGAAATTTGCTTCGAGGTGACGCATGCACCACTAGTTTTGCATGTCAGACCATGGGAACAACTCACTTGAATCCTCTTGTAGTGTCTTTATAGCAGATAATCCCAGCATGCCGGTTATGTATGATGCAAACGTTTGATCGCTCACAGACAATGCTAACCTTAAGATGCCTAAAAAACTAGAGCCATCGCTACCTGCTCTAAAAAATCAGACATGTCCCATGATCTGGGATGAGAATATTAGATGACTCATCATCATCACTCATATTTACAGATTGCAACAAATATTCCTTCTCATGGACTGTGTTACGGTCTACGTTCTCAAGCTCAATAACAATTTCTTCAATTTTCTCCCCTGCGTCATCCTGACCCTCAATGTCTCACACCTACCTATGCACAAGAACCTCTGCTTCAACTGTCTGCCGTTGCTCAACTTCCTCCCTCGACACTGCGTGCCCCCGCCTATCCTCTTCTTCTACCTGTGTTGCTACACTGGTACTGTTATACACTTCTTTTTGACATGCCTGCACCAACATATTGTACCTTAGCCTCACATCACCTACACCATTCCAACCATTTCAACCACTTATCCGTCCGATACACCAGCTTTAACTCTAAAAAATTGTATCTAAAGTACAAATCCACATGCATTGTATTGTAACAGAATAAATATCGGGTGAACCATATTATCATCTCCTTTAACCTTGTACCCTCAAGGTTTTGATACTCAAGGATGGTAAAAGGAAAATTACTCAAATCAACATGAGATGGATTATTCCGGATTCGACCATTTTCATAGAAAACTCTAAGATTTATAGGGTTTGACATAACTGCGACGTAAAAAAATATACAAAAACATATTATCAACTTATTTTCCTGTTAACTTCAAATAAATTTCTTCAAAACCTAACTTTTATAGCATAATTAAATATTCGTAACCTAAAATGTAACCACCATTAATTCTCCTAATCAATAATCTTACATACATAATGAACCAGCATAACCTAAGTCCTATTTTTCTATTCTCTAATTAAAACTTAAATAGATGTATACACAGAGACTACTAAAATTACCTAAATCTAAAACAATATTAAAAAACAAATAAATTTTACTTACAAAATGTTTACTCTAAGGCTTATAACATTTCACGGATCTGCGACATGACATAATTTACAACGTACTAAAAAATATTCTTAGACTAAATCATAAATGATATCGACTAAGATTATATCAGTATAGATATTCTAAAAATACATAATTCAATATGTATAACCTAGACCAAATATCGCAAATTAAATTGTACATCTACATTTTACCTACACATTTATCCTAAAGTAAATCCTGCATCCTACAAAGATCTAAATTATTTTAATATAAATCATTTCTGCATCCTTCTAAAACTAACATACATTTCTACATACATCTAAATTTATCCCCTACTCATTTACCCTAATAAAATTTATTTCTACATACATATAAAACTAACACATATTTCTACATACATCTACAACTAACAAGTATCCAACTAAAATTACAAAACCTAAACAATAAACAAAACTAACAAAGCATGCTACAAAGCATGCTAACATATTTTTTTACCTTCTTCCTCCTCCTTCTCCCTCTTGCCTTCTCCTTCGTCTCCCTCCTCATTCTTCCTCCTCCTTCCCCTTTCTCTCCTTGCTCTTTCTTCCTTTTCTTCTTCTTCCCTCTTCTCTCATATTCTCCCTCGTCTACGCATGGCCTCTTCTGCTCCTCAGGCATGAAAGATAAGCGGAGAAGTCAAGCACGCACGGAGTCACCGGCGCACCGTTTTTGCATGACTGTTGTGTGAAAATTGCACTTTTCGCACAACGTCCAACGAAACTGTTTTCGCACAACCAAACTGCGAAATACAATTTCCGTTGAACCAGAGTGCGAAAACTTTATTTTTTTTCGCACTTTCAAGCATAAAAAATATTTTCTATATTTCCCTGAGCGAAAAATCTAGTTTTCGCTGATTGTAAGTGCGACATTCATTGTGTGAAAACAAGATTTCGCTGAATGAATGTGCAATAGTTGGTTATTTTTGTAATTTTTCGAATTTGTGTAATATTATAGGAATTTCCGTATAAAAAGGTAGCATTACAAAAAAAGTCATAGTTTGTCCATGGTCAGGGAGCTCCATAAGCCTCCTATGTATCTTCGTATTGTACTCTCTATCTGCAGATTTGGGTTGGTGATGAGAGTGACATGTTGGGATTTGTATATATATATATGTTTTTTTTTTGTCCGGATCGACATAGTTATTATACCTGTACAGAACAAACCAGTCTCGTCCCAAGCCTACACAACGGCCCCACCGCTGCGATTGTTTTGAATGCTTGATGCATCAAGGCAGGGCGTCGATCGAGCAAGCGCAGGAGCAAGGCTAGCCGAGTGCGGATCGCCTACTGGGTACTGCAGGCGAGCTCAGCGAAGCTTACCTCGTTCGCCTGTTCCTCCGTCCCTGGAGTGTGTATCTCTCGGTCTGCAAGTGCCGAGCGGCCAAGCTCGAGGGGTGGGAGGCTGCACGCCTGCAGTGCCCAGTGGAGCGGAGTAGGTGCGCACGCGCGTCGCAGCAGTCGGGCGCGCCGGGCATTTTAGCAGCGGAAGCGACCAACTGAACAGGAGGTCAACCCAAATGCTTTGTTTGTAATGAACTGAAAGCCCATAAGTGAACAGGCGAACGAGGTAAGTGAACAGAATCCTATCTCGGGCCGAAAGCGCCCAACAATCGTCAAGATTCAACGAAGCCCACAACATATTTTGGACCTCTCTTCTCTCATGCTATACTCGGCTGAAGTGCGGCTGTTGGAACGGGGATTAAAATTTTGACTCACTACGAGTAAAAAATGACTGAAATTTTGATGAAGTTTTATGAATTTTGGTCTTTTTGCTGGTAAAAAGAAAATTTTAAAACGAAATTAAAATCCTTGGTTGGAATATAATTTGGGATTCCAATTCCAACTCTCGTCACTTCAAGTGACGAGGAAAAATCTGATTCTGATGACGCGTTGAGCTGGGGGCTCTGAGCTCACAGCTGAAGGGAGGAGGCAGCGGTACACGTTGGCGATCACGCTCGAGCAACGATGAGGCAAGCAGGACGCGCGAGAGTGAAGGCCTTGCCGTGCCTTTGAACGAACGGCAGTCCCTTGCCGGCGCGCTCGTCCCGTGCGGGAGGAGTGGAGGCCACGCAGACGACGCTTATCCTCCGCGCTCGCCTGTCGCCACGCAAGCAATGGACCGGCTAGAGCTTCCGTCCAAACCAGCTCGCCGCCTGACGTTTCACTCGCCCGGCCGCCGCCCGCGTCTGGACGAAACCAGGACGGCCGCGCCAGTTCGCCCGTCACGGTCTGTCGCTCCGCCGCGAGGAATGGGCAGGCCGGCGCGCGTGGGATGCCGCCGAACCCGTACCTTCCACCGCACGCAAGTGGGTGGGGGTGTGGCTGGTCCATGCCCGTGGTGTCGTGATGAGACGCTGGCGCGGCGATCTAATCGTGCGCCCTCTTATCACAATCATTGCGCGTCACGGCCGGCCGGCCTCACAGCCTTCATCGTCGGCGGGCGGTCCACGCATGTCTGCTGCTGGCGTGGCGTATCGTTCCGTATCTTGCTCAGCTCGGCTTCGCTGGGACTGCTCAGATCTCGACGGATCGGACCGGCAGAGCAGTGGACCATTGATAAGCGTAGTAATATTTTGTTGCGTTGCGCAGAGGCGCGCTCCTGCTGTCCGACATGCTCGTTCCTTGCTGGAGAGAAGGAAATATCTCACGGTGAATTGCGTGTTCGCGTGCGTACCGCCAGACTGTGTCAGGTCCTAGGATGGATGGATCGACGGCGATATTGATTCTGTTCGATCCTGCGACGGAGGTACCAGACCGTGACAGCCAGCAACGAACACTTGACCACAAAACCCTCGCTAGTCGCTACCCAGGTGAGGTGATGGTGGAGTGTACAGATTGACAGATGGATAGATGCCTGCACCACAGCACAGGTAGCAGGTCCAACGAGTCTCGGGGGCGATCGGCATCCTCTGCAGTTGTAACTACCAACTGTAAAGAGCTACAGTAAAATGCATTATGACCTTACACCACACCAGATGCTACAGTATAGATGAACAATAAAAATCGCACTACAGTATAACGAGTACTGTTGATACAGTATTTATCTACAGTACAACTGCAAACCACTGTTCCACTACTCACATTTACTGTTCAGTTGCTACAGTAAATGCATTGTCTTTTCCCCTGCAGCGGATCAGGTCCGTCTGGGG
Organism: Phragmites australis; assembly: GCF_958298935.1. Lineage (NCBI taxonomy): Eukaryota > Viridiplantae > Streptophyta > Magnoliopsida > Poales > Poaceae > Phragmites > Phragmites australis. The sequence goes on along the minus strand of NC_084941.1, from coordinate 3,099,915 downwards.
GACAATTGGAGCCCGGAGCACTACTCATCGCCTTGTATTCCATCCAACGTGCACTGCAGAGGTGGTGCATGCCCCCATGCGAGGTGTCGACGAGGTTGGGGTTGCAGTGTTGGGGGTGTGGGGCTGCAAGAAAAATGTAACTCCGCTCCGGGGTGTAGGCACTGGTTATGGATGTGTTTGATTGTAAAAGGGAGTTGTATGGTATAGTATAGTCAAGTGGAAGTAGGTTGGGGAGTTTTATATTTTTTGAGAAGAGTGTTTGGCTAGCTGTATAAGTGGAAGTAGAGTGGGGAGTCTTATACCTCTTGAGAAGAGTATTTGGTTGGTTATAGGAGCGAATACAGTAAAACTATGAAGGTGTTAGTTGCTTGTATGAACAGATACAATGATCCTATGGTCTGAGATTGATGATTGGGTACTATTGATAATGTAGCTTATGCAGCCTAAATTCACCCAATCTGGATGCGAGTGAAGCTCAATTTGAACGTATCGTATAGATAGGATGACTCATGCAGATAACAAAACAGATTTTATACGAGAATGCATGAGTAAATACAAATTTCTTGTATACGTAGACTCGAATGTAACGAACCAAACAGACCCAACCTGTGCCATTCATGTGATTTGAGATCAAAAAACGTAAAACAACAAAAAAAAATCATCCAACTGGAACAAATATATAAAAAACTAAAATACTTACACATCATACAAAATAAATCAAAAAGTATGGTCATCCCATCAGATAAATGCATAACAAACGGAACATTACAAAACCAAAAAGTGTGGCCATTCTACTGAAATAAACGAAATGAAAACTAGAATATTTACACATCGTATGAAAAAATAAAAAAACGTGACTGATAAAATCGTAAAACTACCACATCCTATTAGAATATGATTACACCGATATGTAAATTTACAAATGTGTTCTTTTCGATACTTTTCTTTAGTTTGATGTATAAAATTTACGAACGATCTAAATAATCTGTGTATGTATATCCCGTTCCAGAAATTTCCCTTTGCAGGCTGCTAGTGCTTGGCGTCATGTTTGTGCTTTCTCACTTCAGTTGAGTTTGAGGTGGTGCTTCATCTTTGCGTTAATATTTTGCTTAGAGTTTTGGTACGTTGCGGTTTTCTTTTTTATCATGATTCTGGACCTGAAGCTCTGTATATGTGTCTGTGTTTTGGGGATGTGCACGGCTTGATATTTGCCGTGTTGCAGGTTAGTCTCGACGGCCTGTCTGATTTCGTTTGGACGGTTCCAGGATCGGTTATGTGGTGATAAATTAAACGAATTGAGTTATGGTTTTCAGTAGGTGGCACGAGCTTGTTCTGGTGCTAACAACCGTGTTGTGAGAATGTAAGATTGCTCCAACCACCTGATTGGAGCAATGCAAGCTGCAGTGTTGTACTAGTTTTAGTGTCCACATGCACGGTACACGTATTGATGACCAGCTGTCTAGCGGAAGAAACGAATCAGCTCGTCTCACATAAACTCCTGTCACTACTACACAAAGTCACATATCAATCGGCTCTAAATCTTCACGTTAGACGATATCTCATCCGTCTGTCAGAAAGTATTTGTGATGACCTTTTGATGGCCTATGGTTGTCAGACGTATGTGAAACCGCATATTAAAAACATATAATCAATAGTAATAATATATAATGACACTCATATGTGTTACATCACGTAAAAGCAACCGTCTAGCAGACCATAGGATGGTTGCTAGGACACATCTCACATAGTGCTAAACAATAATAATTTGTTTTGTGTGTAGAGGCTGGAAAAAAATTGTTATCCGATTCTCACCTCGTCCACCACCAACTTAGGGCTGAGGCCGCCATAGACAAGGAGCCACAGCTCAGGTCCGTCACCGCCGAATCACGGTTGCTGTTTTGGGCCTCGTATGGTCACTGCCAAATATTGCACAAATTGTGTATACCTGGTCAACACGAAGACCTCGTCATAGCACACTCGCCGAGAAAACAAGAAAAAATAGAAGAACACTAGCATCCATCTGCACGTCATGGTCAACATGCGTGCCACCGCAAACAGACCACCATACCAACCTTCTTCCTCCTTGGTGCGTTGTGCCCTCCTTCCTCTATTTCTATTATTTACCCCCACGGAGGTAATAAAACCCAATATATTAGGTAAATAACACATGTAAGATGGATACCTGTTCTAACTATGTATTATATTTTTATTATATATATATAATTATTAATTATTTATTCCTCGTCAAGATCATCCTCCTCCTTAGGCTCCTCCTTGTCGTAGCCCTCGTTGCCATCACCCTCTTCCTTGGGCTCCTTGTCGTCATTCCTGTTGTAGCTGTGCTTGTCACCGGCATTGTCGTTGCCTTGATCTGCCTCTTTCTCATGCTATGACTCCTCTTTTTCCTTGGACTCGGGCACTTCCTCTTCCTTAGACTCGGGCACCGGCGCTGGGCTTGGCGTCAGACGCTGGCAACTTGTCATCATCTGCCACCCATTTGGTGTCGGCCTCTTCGTCGCAATCAGACGAAAGCGTGGACGACGACAACCAGAGTGATAATGATAGTGGTGACGACAAAGGGGCAAGCGGATAGGGCGACGATGATGATGAGACCATGACATGGATTCAAGAGCGAAGTGAGATAGAGAGAGAGAGAGTGATGATAAAACTCTAACCGGTTGGCTCCCCACGTGCGAATATGTAGTGGGAAGCGTCATCTGCTCGGCTTCCTGACTCTTGATATTCCAATCAGTTATACAACAAAACCATATTTTTCATTATCATAAAGTAGCTGGCTTGCTTTGAAAAAGCATCTAGAAACACATTGCTGTTGGTTCATATCGAAAAGATTTTTGTGATGTTGTTACATATCACAGATGATTCTGAAGATGAACTATCTTGCGTTATGTTATGAACGAGTTGTTCAATAAAACCGTCTACGGTGTGCATAAATTTGATACTGTTTTTACCCTGTGCTCCCTAGAGCTATCGGCAGGCGGTTCATTTTAAGAACCATTTGTCTTATCTAATTCGTAATTAGTTTTTATTTTGCGTGTGTGATATCCAATCACATATATGGCATGCTATAGTAGTGTGTTTTTTATCTCAATTATATGTGTTGGATGATATGTCATACTTTCTTCATAAATCTGACCAGTCTTTTTTCTAAATAAAAACTTGTAAGAATGCACCTTAATATTGCAGCTGCTTGAAACGGTGGTTGTATTTGATGCTTAAAAGATGCGCCCCTGTACGTGCTGGAGCTGCTTCACATGATAACGTGATGAACTCACACATCAAAATCCATGGCATCGTACGTACGGACGGACGCCCTTGAAGCCCGACTAGTCTGTCAGCTACAGTGGCCGCCGGGAGCAATTCAGTCGGCTTCAACGGTGAGCAAGTCGTCCGGTCAATTCCCGTCGCCTCGATGAGTATTCCGCTCCACCGGATACCGCGGCCTGTGCTCCGGTAGCTAGCCAGCCACGCCTCGCGTTCCCACGCGCCGTGCGCCCGCGCTGACTCGGATCCACGCTGTAGCTGCGTGCACCGCGGGACTGGTGCTGGGATATTTGTCAGGCACCGGAGCACACCGGCGAGTGAGACAGTGGCGTTCGGGCCCGCCGGCGGTGACGGCGACCCGGCCTCTGCCTGCATGATTGCTGGCATGTGGGCTCGCCGGGGATCCCCACGTGGGCTTGGAGAAAGAGGATAATGATAGGAAGGATCCGTTCTTGTTTGCTAATGCTTGGTGTGGGGTTAAAACTCAAAATTGTTTGGAATTTTGTTGGAAATGTGGGGAGCGGACGGCATGCCTCTGATCTAGTCATTCGTTCAACTTAAGTCATGTTTGGTTCATGTCTAATGGTGCTAAAACTAATCTTAGTTAAATGTGATTTGCTATAAAAGTATGGCCAATAAATTTTTAATTACATGTATAACAAAATTAGTTAAAAATTAAGTGTATGAGGTGTAAATTAGGAGGCTAAGAAACGTATGGTTTAACATAGTTGTAGCAGTGAATCAAACAGTTATCTCAAAATATATGACGCGACTAAAGTTAGATGTAGCAAGGTTAGAGCATCTCTCGGAGATTACCAATAAGCCGTCCCCAATAACATTTTTGGTCAAAAATTGTGATTCACACGCATCCACGAGCGACCATTCGCGCACCATGTGTGGCCCGCAGAAAAAAATTTCTAGATAATTTTTTCTTAAATTCTTAGTAATTTTTCTTGAAAACTTTGTTCGGTAATTTTTTTCCTCGGTAACTTTTGAGCTATAATTTTTTTAAGAAAATTTTTCAAAAAGGAAAGTTGTGAAGGGAAAAACTTTAAAAGAAAGATAAGTTTTCGATTGTCGGGGAAGGTGCGCATAGATTAGCACAGTCCCCTAAGACCCCACAGAGCGATTCCTGTTCTGCGGTTGCACGTGAGCAAGCCTGCTTACGTGTCGGCTCATAGAGCCCACTAGTAGTCTAATACAAATTTTTCTTGTTAATTTTTTCTCAAAACTTTTTTCCGCATACTTTTTTCTCAAAAAAATTTCCTCAAAAGTTTTTGAGCTAAAAATTTTTCCTAAAAAGTTTTAACAGAGAGGTTTTTTTAAAAAAAATCTAAAAATAGAAATATGCGGAAGGAAAAAGTTTCCTAAAATGGAAAGGAGGGAGCTACCACGGTGGTTCGCGAGCAAGCATGCTCGCGTGCGCTGATTAGAAACGTCCATTTCAGCACTATTGGGCTGCTTCAGCAGACTACCAATAATCATCCCCCTGATCTTTCATTTCCTTTTATTTCTCTTTACTTGTGCATGTGAACTCTATTTTTAACTCTATTTTTACATCATAATAATTCAAACTATTATGTTTCAAACGCACACAATTCAACAACATTTTAAATCCATAAAGAAAATTAAATTCAAACATAATTTGCCCAAAAATTGAACCAAATTACGCCACATATCATCCCAAATAGTTCATCATCATACCACATAATTCATCCAAAAACAAAAGATCATGAAAACACAAATACTTTTGCCTTTGCCCATTTTTTCTTGGTAGGAGTAGTAGCAATTTCAATTAGATCTTCATCCGAACTTTTTATATAACATTGTGATGGAGATGTCATCTATGCCAATAGCCTCATTCATCATATTGACAAAGGAGTCGACACTAACCACCGATTGACCACTACATTATTCACATGCACTCAACTATAAAAAACCACACCAATTTCTGCCCAATTTTTTTGAAATGCATTAAACTATCACAAACCAACCACATTCATTTGCAATTTATCAACAAAATTGAAAGGAAAAAAAAGAAAAAAATTATACCTTTCGGCCATTGTGCCGAACTGGTTGTGGGCAACCTCCATGGACATGTCCCCGTTGGCGTTGGGGACGGTGGCGGCCACCGACGGGTCGCACAGAGGAGGTGAAGTGGGCCAGGATGCTGAGGGAGTAGCCGCCTTCACCTTCTGGGCCACCGGCTGCATCTTTCACGTCGCCGCCTTTCGTCGGGTGCCAGGCTGCGCAGGGAGATGTGGCGATTGATCGGAGGCGACGACTGGCGTTGCAGTAGGGACTGAAGACTCTAGAAGGTGCTGCTCCACACCACTGACAGGCTGCAGCTCCTCCATCGTGGCTGGAGGTGGCGGGGGAGCCGTGGGGGTGGTGACAGGCTCCATCCGAGCTGGGTGTGGTGGTGGATGGCTAGTGGCGGCCAGAGAGGTGGAGGTCAGGACGGAGAGGGGAGGTGGACGGGCCAGAATGTTTACCTACCAAAATGTTTGGGTTTTTTAGGGAGGGGAGTCTACCTTTATTTTTGGGGGAGGGGGCTGGTTTTTTTATGGCAAAAAAAAGGGGATGGAGGGTTTGGTAGTTTTTTGAGCCCAAAAACCTCAATAATAACAGTTTTTTGATATTGGAGGGCTATAAGTAGCCTCCTGAAGATGCTCTTAGGCTCAAACCAAACATGCCCAATTAAGCTAGTCTACGACTCAAGCATTTCAGTTCTCACAACAGTAACTAAAATCTTGTACCGCTCATCACCTAATGTTGCGGTAACAATAAGATCATGTTTGTTTTTTATTCAGATTATGTTTTCTAGCCAAAAAAGCAAAAACAAACAATCATAATATAAAAGCTAATTCTCATAATTTAAAACCAAATTGTACTACAAAATCCTGCAATTCAGAATCTGGTGGGAAGAAGCTTCCACAGATCTATGAACTGAATTGAATTGTTATAATTTAAAGCTAAAACAAACAGTCTCTAAGAGCAACTCCAACCAGCTTCCCATCGTCAAAAATAACGAATCGGCCAAAAAATCCATCTCCAACCGGCTCTATCCCCCTCGCTAATTTTTGGGCTCGTATTTCCTCTCGGTGCTCCCTATTTTCGTGGGACCGAAATGGAGCTCTCCATCTCCTTTGTGCGCTCTCCCAACGCAGCCGCTCCCGCTCACCTGACGCTCGCGCACACGAAAGAACCGACGATGGAAGGAGATGATGAACAGTACTCGACCTCTCCAATTGCCTATTTTCATCTTCTCTGTTTAAAACAATGGTCTTCTGTTTCTCCAAAAACTCCTAAATTTTTTTACGTTTTCTATAATCCATATGCAATCCATTTTAATTGTATTCACCCAAAAAGCATGTATACAATTTAAACTAAAATTCTCTAAAAAAGCTATTTTTATATTTCTAACAATTGTTAGAGCCTTAAATAAATTTCCAAAAATCTGAAAAACTTCATTAATATTTTTCTTAAGTGATAGACTAATTTCTAAAATTATTTTCAACCCTAAGTTATATGGTGAAAAAAATAAGCTTCCTTGTAATGCTCCATTTATATATATTTTTATCATTTCATGTAATATCCTTCTTTTAATTCAGTTTGAATTCAAACAAAATTCAAATATATACAAAATTTAGCTATTACAAATATTATTTATTATAGAATACTAATAAAATATAGGTGAGTGGAATTTTAGTGAGCGAGATTTAGAGAGTCGGTTGAAGCACGTTAAGAAATAAAAAGGGAATTTTTTTTAAAGAGATTTTTTAGAGATACTCTCAGATTTAGGAAGTCGGCTGAAAATAGTCTAAGTTGATGGAGTTCGTGGTTTAGTTTGCCGAATTGAAGTGCTGCACGGCTTCCGCTTCGATCGTAACCTTCCACGTACTGCTATCGTGGTCGTCTCTCTTTCCACGTAGCACCAATATCATGCATCCCAGAGGTACACGTCAGATAAGTAATAATTGACGCTCGTATATCTATCTAACCGATATCTACACGCTTTGTTTTTACTCAATTTTAACAGGAGATATTCTTCCTTTCGAAAAGCTTCAAGTTAGCCGTAGCTGTCTTGTCCCGTTTCCTGAGGAGAATCCTGCGAGATCGAGCTTTTCTCACGGCGGGAGAGCTGGATGGCCATGAATGAATATATCTTATATATCCTAAAGGCCACGGAGACCATTGGGCTCCTGTAGCACGTATATGATATGTGAGTCCTGTGTGCATTTAGAGAGATCCACTCTCTCTTCTCCGTGGATTTCAGTAGTGGGCCCAAAAATCCCGGTCACCTCCATCCTCCGCGTTCCTCTCTGCTCTCGCTCCGTTCGTCTCCTATTTGCCCCTCCACCTTTCCTAACCCCTTCCAGCGATCCGATGTCGATAAACCACTCTTACAGTCCAAGTCGTCTCTCTCAATTCCCCACCCCTCTTCGCCTCTCTGAGCCTGAGCACCTGTGAGCCCCCGACTAAAGATGCCTAAATAGGTCGTGTCTATTGGGCCGGCCCGATGCACGACACTGTAGGTATGATTCAGGCACGGCACAGTCCGAGTCGAGATGGGTCGGACCAGCACGGCACGAGGCTAGCGGCCGTGCCTGAATCGAGCGTGCGGCACGGCCCGGTTGAGTCGGACTGGCACGGGCACGGCCCAGCCCAGGCAGGCATGGGCCCGGCACGGTTAGGCACGATCCGGCCCGGCACGTATGGATCTAGTTATTTTCTATTATATATATATATATATATTTTAATTTTATAGCTATTTTTTTATCTATTATATATATATTTATCTATTTTCTATATATTTTTTAATTTTGTAGCATTTTTTTTTTCGGGCTAGCTACGCCGACAGGAGGCCCATGTGCCGTTGGGCCGCCCGTGGCACCGTGTTCATTGGGCCGACCATACCGCCGAGCCGAAATCGTGCCCGGGCCGTGCCGTGTGCCGAGGGGAAGGCACGCGGGCCGACACGGCATGGCTCGTTAAAGTAGCTGGGCCGTTCGGGTCGTGCCGTAGCCTGATCGTACTAAGCCAGGCCTATGCCGGGCCAGCCCGAGTGGCCCATCTGGCCATCTTTGCCCCCGACCACCACCAGAGGGAGGCGTCGAATCTGTTGCTCAGAACGGGATCGAGAGGGAGATAGAGAGGAGGAAGGCAGCGGCGGCACCGACTGTAGGCTCTAGCAACCGGCAAAATGAGATGGTGTCGGCCGAATCTGGCTCGGGTGAGGGCGGATCTGGGCCGTTCGATACTGACAATGATGGAGGCGGAGAGGAGAAAGGCGATGGGGACGGTGGCAGCATCGTATTGACAGTGGAGGGCAGCGGGCTCCAGTGATCGACAAATCCCCGACAAGGTCGCCCTCCTTTGATGAACATGAAGGTATCCACGAACATGTCCACTCCTTTGTCTTCGCCAGGTGTGGGGTCCACGAACACTCCGATGCCTTTCTCTCCTCCGATCGATGATGCACACCGCCGGCTCAAGTGCGTGGCTGACTCAAGTGAAGGAGAGGATGATAGTTCCATCGATGGCAGGGTCGCAGACCACCTCCCACGCTCGTGTGCCTACTGCTTCACCACCTCGGCCACGACGTGTCCGTCCTCTCTATCAGGGTTAACAAGACCTTCCCCTTTCTTTGATTCGAAAGAGGAGAGGCCTCAAGAACTTCCTGTATAAAGCTGCAGGTACTATCAATAAATGACTATCTCAAATCTATACTATGTATGTGGTCTTTGTTTGGTCTGTGAATCCAGAGGGGTGACCCTTTGGATTAAAGATAATGTTCTTTGCATTCATAATTGCCAAGTTTTTTTTCCTAGTTATTCTGGTATTCTTTGAACTGGGGAAATAATGTTGGCTCTTGACATATTTGTTGCATTATGTATCTTACAAACGTCAGATTTACCCATCTCAGTTTCTCTCCATAGCAAATGCTTTAGTTTGTCTTATGATACAACGTGCTGCCTCATTAAGAAATTGACCACCTAATTGAATTTTTAGAGATTGTAGCAATTGTTGCAAGTTGTGCACTGATATGCATCTTAAATTTTGGTTTATATATGACTTGATTGGCTGCCAAGTATGACAATATAGATTTTCACAGTATAGCATTAGATGAAACTAAAGGAAATATAGTCATACACTAATTCTGAAATCATGGTAGAGATATTTTTTATGCTTGATAATCCTTGCTGCCTCTCAATAAATAGTTTCAGTTCCATTTCTACAACTTTAGATAATATGCAAGATGACCATGACAATTATGCCATACATAAAGAAAATTTGCTTTAGATGTTGCGAACTGATATATCACGCTTTATGACCACTTCAGCATGTAGTTAGCTATTTTTTTCGTTTCATACATTATCTCTTGCTTGCGATTATTTCTTATTCTGTACAGCTGATACGCTCAAACCATTGTCAAGCTTTGCAGCTGCTACGAAATCAGTTGGGGTTGCTGGGTGGAAACTCAAATATTGTTTCTGCTTGATTTGCATCAAGAACAGGAAGCCTTGGCTCATAAGAGATTAAGGTAATGCTCTCACTATATACAATTGGTCAATGCTTTCTTTTTATTTCCCTGGATTAGATTGCACTTACATTCCATGAGCTCATATTCTGTGTAGTAAGTGGGCTTCAACATCCTTCCATGTTTTATTTCAATAATTATAAATTTCATCTTCACTCAATAAATTATTGATTTGATACTGCTATTTTTCTTTGTGGCCATTGAGCAAATCAAATAGTATTCTTCTCATGTGCTTCGAAGAAATATATTTCCGTAACTGTTTGTGTGCTCAAATATCAAATATTAACGTTATTACCTTTTTGGTACTCCTTCCGGTTACAAGCAGCAGCACTAGAGCTCAAAATCAGATGCTTAGTGCCAAGCTTTCTTGGATTACTTGAAGACAATGTGCTCATGTGTATGCATTTAAAAACTCCATGCTTTGAATGAAGCTGACCCTGGCATTTGTTGGTTAAAAATCATGCAACCTTCCTTATACTTCCGATATGTCAATATTTACAACAAAAAATACATATGATACAATCACATGTACGGGCGTAGTGAAGCGCACCAATCTGCCTAGTTATATTAAACCAGTTATGTTAGGCGACATTATCAGTTCACTATCACGGCTGGAAAGCCACTTAAGTTAACTCGATCGTGGTACGGAAACAATCGAAAAATACCTAAACCACTTTCAGTTCCATATTTTCTCTCAGAAACAAAGTTGATAATGATAATATCAGAAATGAGCATGACATCGATAATACGAGAAAACTGAAAACATTGTTGTCGAGACAGAAACATGCCGGTATCAATCGAGAATTAATAATTCAAATACGAAAGCACCGAACTGTAGCTCTGAGCGCTAGATCTAACACATGGTGCCTTATTTCCACACTACTAAAATAATGCACTGCAAGCAATTTAGTCGTAGCTTTTTCTGTTTTATCTTATGGGTTAAGTGATAGGTATTTAGTAAGTGCTTTTAGGATTCTAGCTTTAGCCTACTATAGGTGACTAGGCAAATACACAATAGGAGGCTGGGCTAGGAGGGTGGGAGCCTAGGAGGCATGTTGCTTGTTGGCCCATGTTCGAGTTGAGATAGACCATGTAGAAGTAGAAATGGGAATTCCAAGCGGTAATTCCCGACCAAAAAATGGAAGAATTTAAAAATGATCGGAAAATGGCTAAATCGTTTCTACATAGTTTTCTCGTTTCCATTTTTGCGTTTTTGATATATCATTTCCGGCTGCTACGGTCGAAAAAGTTCAAAAAGATCTCTGGAATACCAAGAATTACCATTTTCGTTTTCATCCCGAATTTTGGAGTAGCTCGAGTGGAGCCGAGGTTATTATAGCGCCACTTTGTAAAAGGTTACACGTTAATACGCTTCAAAGTAGGGATGGCAATGTGGCTATACCCGCCAGGTAGTGCAAACATAGTACCCGCATCTATACGGATTGAAAACTCCTGCTATCCGTCCTGTACATGGGTACAATATTTCCCCCATACCCGCCCTCGTGCAGGTAACAGGCACCCGATGGGTTACCTACAACCGACAGCCCGTCGAGCTAGGAAGGGGAAAGATCTGATGATGCCGTACGACCCTGTCGAGCTCATGCACCACTGTGACCACGTCACCAAGAAGAAAGGACACGACAGGGAATGGCCGTGCGCAAGGACGCGCATGGTGGACGCCTGCAATGGGCGGTTGTCCACTATCATTGAGCGCAGCCTCTGCCGATCTACCCTCACATTGTGTCATCGAGGAGGGCCCACGTCTTGCTCCCACCACCGAGGAGGGCTAGTGCGGCATGTGTCTGATGCGCTAGTGTGCCTATATCGGCTCGAACCGGTCGAGGCAGACAGTGCACTCGAGCCCTTCCTTCTGCCCGCGTAGCGCACCGAAGCGGAACACTGGGAGCGACTTCACCACGACGCGATCGACGTCGGAGTTCCTACTCTCCCTCGCAGTGCCCCCTTTGGACGACCTGAACCCCCTGCCACTCCCGTACGGGCCCAATGACTCCATATCGCTTTCCCTTGAAGTGCTTGGTGTAGAGCAGGAGGAGGAATGTGATGGAGAAGACGCTCGTGAGGATGCCCACGACAACAACCAAGCCTGTCCTGAATAGAGTGGCCGACTGGCGGCTGAGTGAGGTGGGTGGGATAAGGGTGGGTTCATTTAAGCTCTAGCGTTTCATATTTGTTTGGGGCTTGGGCCATCCAATAGTTATTACGGTCAGGTCACTATTGGATTGGGGGATCTCGGGGTCCCATGTGTTACAGGTACGGGGAGTAGAAGAACATATCCGGACTTGTTTCACCTGATTGGTACTGATTTTACCTGTTAACATACCTATAAGGATGAAAATTGCTTAATAGAGTAATTACTCGTCGGGTCTTGGATACCAGGCCCCATTGCCATCTCTAGATCGTGCGGCTGGTGATTGCGATGGATGTTGAGAGCGGTAGAGATTGTATAGATGGAGATAGAACTCGAGATTGAATTCGTTATGTTTTATTTAATTGAATTATATATTTATATAAGATAAACAAATATGTTCATATATATTCGAAAGGTATCCATTCAACGGATATACATCCTTTTTGAACAAATATCTCATCGAAAGGATATGAGACCTAACAAAGCAATTTTCGGTGTTGATCATTGGTTCATAACAATGGAGGTGATTGATATTCCGTAGTGATCCCGTACCTAATCGCTTGGTTAATTATCCACTGATACGAGAAGGAAAAAAATCGTGTTATCCGAATTTTGGAGTAGCTCGAGTGGAGCCGAGGTTATTATAGCGCCACTTTGTAAAAGGTTACACGTTAATACGCTTCAAAGTACCCATGCGCAAAAGCGAGGCCAGAAAGCTGGGCACTTTCCCTCCGTCATGATCTGGTAAATCGGAGCAGATACTGACACGTGCATGCCAATGGACAACCATCATCGCATGCAGAATCCAGAGATAAACAAAAGACGAGGCACACGGGCACTGGTCGGCGTGCCTACTCCGTGATGGAACTCTTGCGAAACCATTTGACTAGCTCTAGTTGTAGGATATGAGATCTGGTTTTATAGGAAGATTATTTTTAATGTATTATGTATTTTTTTTTCTCAATAGTTATTAGCTGTTAGATTAAATAAGGACGATATGTATTAGTACCTTAAAGAAATCTTTCGGTGAAAAATCTCATAAAATTTCCTTCCCTCGTTGCAAACCTTAGGCTACACCGCGACGCTCACACGGGCGAATTCACCGTGGGGGTGGAGGTGCTCAAACCCTCCTACCTCATGCATCCTTCAATTTTTCAATATGAAAAATAAAGATAAAAAAGAAGAGTCCTTACTATATAAAATATGAATTAGTTTTTATGTTTTCTCTTTTTTATTTTTGCCTCATCTAATAAAAACTCTAAAAATTTAAATAATTTATCAAATTTTACCATTCACTCTCATCCTATAGCCTCCGCAGCTTGTTATCGAGTATGAATATGTGATACATTTTATTAATAAAAATAAATAAAAAATTATGCTAAAAATTAATGAATAATCTATTTCTTAATTTTTAAATATCATCTAAAATTAAACTAAGATATCACTCCTAATTCTCATGATACTACGGTATCACTCCAAGCGCTTTGGATCTGCCACGGTACAGTCGTGGACGGCTTCATGACCGGGTGATTGCATTCCACCCGATCAAGCGCCGTGCGCCACGTGTGCTTCCTGTCAGCATTATCCGCTCCTGGATTTTGTCGTGCGCGGTAATGAGTGAGCTGTTTCAAGTTGCTCCAGTTTGGCGGCCGGTTTTTGGTTAAGGAGGAGATATGGCGCGTGGTTTTCCAGCCTATCGTGGGCTGCCCGCACGCCTTGCCGGGGGCATTTGCGGAAGTCTCCAGGCGATAGGGCGCCAACTGTGGCGCCCATGCACCTACCGTACGGGTCAAAGCTCATGGACCCGATCGCTGACGCGTGGCCCCGAAGGCGCCAGAACCCGCCCGGCGCATGGACCGTGTCCAGGGGCCCCCACCATCCAATCCAATCTGTTAACATTAATGAGAAAGAAAATCCTAGCATTTTTTTATGTAAATGGTTACAAATAGGTCCCTATGGAAGTGGTGGATGGAAATTAGTGTTACAAATAGGTCCCTGTGGAAGGGGTGGATGGTAATTAGTGTTACAAATAAGTCCCTGTGCATTTGTGCAAGGGGTGGATGATAATTATGGTTACAAATAGGCCCCTACGGAAGGGTTGGATGGAAATTATAGTTACAAATAGGTCCCTGTGAAAGGGGTGAATGGTAATTAAAGTTACAAATAGGTCCCTGTGAAAGGGGTGGATAGTAATTAGGGAAAGTAAGAGGGGTATGAGTGTGAGAGAAGGCCCATATCCATTGCCTTTAACGGCCCCGTTCCCGTCGTCTACTTTGGCGTCTCCCCTTCCTCTTTATATTTGCTCTTGCTCCCCTCTCCCCCGCTCCCAAAGTTGGCGTTTTTATCTCGCGGACTGCACGGATTCGAGCAAGTTTCTGGGCGGTTTCCATTCGGTGGTGTCCGTCGGCGAGAGCTCCGATTGCGACTGGGTATTGCGTGGAGTGGAGCGGCGGGACCAGGAGCAGGGCGAGAAGTTTGATCCTGGGTTCGAGCTGTTGGGGATTGATTGGGTTTCATCTACAGAGCTTTGGTGGAAGAAAATCGTTGCGACTGGAGGCGGCGCAGGGGCATGGGGGCGTGGGTGTCGGGCCTGCTTGGGGCGTACGGCGCGGCGGCGGCGGGGCCTGCTGCTGTGGGCCTGGGCGACCTGCCGGAGCGCTGCGCCGCCGAGGTGCTGCTCCGGCTCGACCCGCCCGAGATCTGCCAGCTCGCGCGGCTCAACCACGCGTTCCGTGGCGCGGCGGGGGCGGACTTCGTGTGGGAGGCCAAGCTGCCGGAGAACTACCGGTACCTGATGGAGTTCGTGGGGTCCGGCGAGGAGGGGAAGCGGCGGCGGCGGCGGGCCGGCAAGAAGGAGATCTACGCGAGGCTCGCCAGGCCTGTGCCATTCGGTGACGGCACCAAGGTGATTTTTCTTTCTTCTCTTTTTGCTTACATGGGACTTTCTGTAATTTTTGTTACGGGAGTTGAGATTTTATTAGTGGTTTCTGTGCTTAATTGGAGGACTGAAATCCGTATTCCTTGAATCGGTCTTCGTTCTTTGTGCTCATGACTGAGGCAGGGAATGGTTCTTCAGAAAAGGGGATTTTCTCCATCTTTGGCTTCAAATGATATAAACTACTGTCCCTTGCCGCCCAGTGTAGGAAGCTTGCTATTTTTTAGGGTTCAATACTAGAAGTTTTTTTTTTACGGTAGAACAAGAACAGGTTTGTTAAAGTTGTATTTGTTCGTAATTGTAGGAATTTTGGCTGGACAAGAGCAAAGGTAGGATTTGTATGGCGCTTTCGTCCAAAGCACTGGTGATAACTGGGATTGATGACAGAAGATACTGGCAACACATGCCAACTTCAGAATCAAGGTGAATATGGCTTTGATATCGCATTTACTAATATTTTGCTCGTTCAGTTTGTGTTAGTTTTCTGAAAGATATGGTGACATGAGCTGCGATGGAATTAGCAGAAGAAATACTACCTGATGGTGTGATTGACCTGTTCCTTGTTTCTTCATTAAACGCTTAATTCCTTTATATTCAACTCGTAAAATAGTATTGTTTGCTTTGAAACATGATAGATATGGATGCATACATGTTGTCATATTTTAGGATATGCATAAGCTGACTGCTGCGTAGTGCAAGAGATGCGAATTCAAATATATGATTGCTTGTTTCTTATCACCGTTATCGGAATGCAATGTAATGGAAGATATCAACTTAGGGGTGCCTCATGTAATTCTAGTAATCTGGGATTTACTATCTTCCAATGTAATTTTATTCTAGCACATAACGATAGATGATACCATATTACTAAAAATCAAATATCTGACCAACAGCTACCGAATTTTATCATGCAGATTCCATTCTGTAGCTTACCTTCAGCAAATCTGGTGGTTAGAGGTGGTTGGTGAAGTTGATTTCTGCTTCCCTGTTGGAACATATAGCTTGTACTTTCGGGTCCATCTTGGGAAGTTCTACAAGCGATTTGGCCGTCGTCTTTGCAGCTCAGAGCATGTCCATGGTTGGGACAAGAAGCCTGTCCGCTTCCAGCTCTCGACCTCCGACGGTCAGCACGCATTATCTCAATGCTACCTGGAGGAGCCAGGGAGCTGGGTCTTGTGCCATGCTGGCGATTTTGTGGCCTCAAAACCTGACCAGCAGATGAAGCTGAAGTTCTCGATGGCGCAGATCGACTGCACACACACCAAAGGCGGTCTGTGTGTCGACTCGGTGCTTATTTATCCGAAGGGATCCCTTAAGCAGGAGGGTGGTCAGGTCTCAGAAATGAGATTGTAGATGTTGTGGAGGCAGTTACATTAGGACGTTAGATCAATGCAGCTTGCAGCCTAATCCTATTTTTAATTTGGGCTCTAGTATGCTACAGATGAAAGTGTATATGATTGTTGAATCAAATTTTGTGTGGTCAGTGAGATCAGAAGCGCTTTGTCAGTCCTTTCCCAAGGTCGTTTTTCCCCCCCTTGAGCTGAATTGAGACTTTGAGCAATCGATTAACTGTACTGAAATGAGGTCGAATATTTGATTCCACTGTTTGTTATATATTCTCCTGCTGGTGGTGTTGCCCTATGTTTGTACTCTGAACGCTGATACGTGTAATCAGATGAGCTTTGGCGATCCAGTGCAAGAAATTCTGTAGAAGTTGCTGAGCTTTGTCCAGAAGGAATTATAAAAGTTGATAGTTTAACTTGTCTGTTCGGCCCGCAAGGGTAGTTGTCCATATTTCTTCCTCTAGTCAGTTCTGGCAGGCTTGAAAGATCTTTTAAAAGATGGCTTGGAAGATGTTGATGTTGATGGGCTGGTAGCATGGTAGCATGAACGGTCTTTCCGCTTTATTGCAAAGTGCCACAAAGCTTGATGGATCGATGGTACATTAGAGGGTAGGCACGAGGCAGGAGTGCAAGTGCTAAGATAACGATCCAGACGATAGCATGAACGGATCAGTGGGCGACACTGCATATTGGCTGTTGTTTCGATCTGAAAGCGTCGCCAAATTCGCATGGCTTTCTTTTATCGTGCACGCTCTATAGACTATTCAGCATTCACATGCTGCTTGCACGTTTGCAAGTTGCCAGTCCGCTGTGTCATCGTCATCACCACGATCTGCCAATCTGCCATTTTTTGTTTTTCTAAATGTCTCCTTTTGATATTATTATTGCATATACGAATCAGTCGGAGATGAACATCGCATCTTGCAGTGGAGTGTGGGCGTGCGCTCCTTTTTCCCGTCGATTTGTTTGGATTTATTTTGAAACAAAACTATTTGCCCGGATTCTTTTTCGTCTCCTGCTGCATGTTCGGTCCTGTGTTGTTTTTTATTCTAATTATGAATTCTAGCTTTAAAGTAAAACAAAAAAAAAAATCTCTATTTATAGCTGATTCTCACGATCTACAAATTAAATTGTACTACAGAATCTCTACAAAATTTACAATCTGCTGAGAATGATCTTCACAAAATCTATATGGTAACAGTACACAGTAAAAACAAACACGGACTTAGTTCTTCGTAGGATCTTGCCCAACCTGGGGCGATTATGCATTCGAGCTAACTCCACTGTGTCAGTGCTCGAGGAAACCAAAGGGATCCTTCGGTGCGCGCGGTTCTTGGCCGACGCACCAGCTTTCGGTGCGCCCGAGGATTGGATATTTGGATGGATCGTTTCGCCGCTGCCGTTCTTTCTGGCCGACCTGTATTGTGCCGACGCCGCCATGAAACTGTCTCGGCCTTGTCCCCTGCTTTCGCCGAGAGCCCGAGCGGGAGCATTCGTTTTCGTGTCGCCCGGCGAAACGATGCTTCGTCCCTTCGGTCCCTTGCCGCTCGCTAGCTCGACCGGTGCTCGGTTTCTCTGAAGATAAGGAGTGCGCTTTCTCCGTATTAGAGTATGTTTGGGTGAGCTTCTTTTTTATCAAAATTTAATAGGGGAGTGATTCGATGTGAAAATTGATTTTTTAAGATGATTCTTATAAAGTAAGAATGTATGCAGACGACGCTGCAGTTTTTGTCAATCCGACAAAGGAAGAAGTAAAAGCAGTCCGTGAGCTTTTGGAGTCTTTTGGAGTTGCTTCTGGACTCATTACAAATTTAAACAAATGCGTCGTATACCCAATCAGATGTGAGGGACTGGACATCAAGGATATAATGCAGTTTTTCCCCTGCTCAATCATGAAGTTCCCATGCCAATACCTGGGGTTGCCGCTCAACATAAAGAAACTAACCAGAAGAGAGGTTCAGCCTTTGATTCATAAAATTTCAGCAAAGTTGCCAAGTTGGAAGGGACGTATGCTTAACAAAGCAGGACGTCTCACACTTGTTAACAGCGTGCTGTCTTCTATCCCGGTATACCACCTGACGGTGTTTGCTTTTAAGAAGTGGGCAATAAAGAAAATTGACCGCATCAGACGAAACTTCTTATGGAAAGGAACAGAGGACGCAAACGGTGGCCATTGTTTGGTAAACTGGAAGAGAGTCTGCAGACCGAAGAATAAAGGAGGCCTCGGGATCAAGGATCTGGATTTCTTCAGTAGAGCCCTGCACCTGCGATGGCTATGGTTCGAATGGACTGACTTTGAGAGGCCATGGGTGGGCACCGATGCGCCTTGCGATAATACAGACAGACATTTATTCAGGTTGAGCACGCAAGTTCAACTAGGAAATGGCCGAAATGCGAAATTCTGGCAATCAGCTTGGGCTAACGGCCGAGCACCAATGGACATAGCACCAAGATGTTACAAGCTAGCATGGAGAAAGAACATGACAGTGCAACAAGACCTAAAAGACCACAGATGGACCAGGGGACTGATGCGAATGACAACAGCAGAAGAAATGGCTGAATTCATCAATTTATGGCAAGTGACCGAGCAAGTGCACCTTGTGGACCAACCAGACACAATCGTTTGGAGATGGACTGCTGACGGTCAGTATAGCGCTCGGTCAGCATATCTAGTTCAATTCCAGGGATCTTTCACAACCTTTGATGCTTCGGCTATCTGGCATGCAAATGCGGAAGGAAAACACAGGGTCTTTGCTTGGTTGATGATACAGGCAAAGCTACTGACGGCAGACAAGCTCCAACGCCGGAATTGGCCTTGCAACCCGGTGTGCCAATTATGTGATCAGGAACAAGAAACAACTGAACATTTTTGCCTCTTCTGTAGCTATGCGAAAGAGGTTTGGGAGCTCGTTCGTGTTTGGACGCAAGATATGATTATCGCACCGGCAACAAACCAAACTATCAGCCAATGGTGGAATGCCAACATGGAAAAGCACTCAAGGACTCGAAGGCGATCGGCAGCGGGGATCATCATTTACACAGCTTGGAATATCTGGAAGGAGCGAAACCGAAGAATTTTTGAACAAAAAACGGCGCTGCCAATACAGGTGTTCAGCTTCATCAAGGAGGAGATGAGTATGCGGATGTTGGCCTATGGCCAGCCGGTGCTTACATAGCTGCCGCTATGGTATTTTTGTTTCTGAGGCGTTTTTCCTGTTCTCTTATGTAAACAAAACCAATGTAATTCATCGAATTCTCTTCCCGCTTAAATGAAAGAGCAGTGCTCCTGCTCAGTGTTTCAAAAAAAAAAAAAAGTAAGTGATTTTGTAGGAGAAATAAATTAGAAAAAACCGATTTTTTCAATTTTTAATACCTAGTTTATTTTAGAACACCACGTTTACGATATTACTTTAAAAAAAGTGAAAACTGTCGCTTGATAGAGATTTTACTATTTTTTTTTTCTAAGAGCTATTCTAAGAACTCGTCAAGCTGACTCTTAGTTCTCGCCGTCCGCTATACCAACCGGGAAAATTGTGGCCGCAGCGACCAATTCCTCGTGTTTTCTTGCGCTGGCTACTGCAGAGTTGACTGGCTTGCCGTGGCGGGGACGATGTGCTCCCTGTCAAGAGACCAAATCTTCCTGGAATGCTCACAGTCGCGGCGACATCGCTTTTGACTGAAATGTAAATATCGCTACCGTGGCTCACGGAAATTTCCACTCTGCTTCATTTTTTTCATCTGGCTGCTGGTCAGTACCACGCGTGGCTCATCCGAGTTTGTGCTGTTAGGACAAGTCTTTTGAGTTTTGACTCTGTTGTTTTTTTTGTTGATAGACTGTTTTATTTTTGGTCGTGGTTCATCTTCAACCGAGCCCGGACTCGCAATTCAGCGCACCTTTTTTTTTTTGAGAGGATACAATTCATCGCAAGCTTTTTTTTAAGAAACGGAGTGACTTTATTTGATCAATAACAAATGCAATACAATCAAAAATCTGAATATTACATAGCAAAATGCACACGGTCCCGATCAGCAACACTTGAAGCTTCCTCAAATGTCGCTGCCAAGCTGAATCGGAGGAGCTAATATCGATAAATCTACTTATGATTCTTCTTCTCAGAAGAACCTTTATGGTCGGCCACTAGAAAGCAACAATTCAGCCGAAATAGAAACATGTGACGATTCGAGAATTCCACCGATGTGATAGGTTTATTGAAGGTAATAAACTTTTTTAGCCACCAACAATAGCGCAAAATGCTATTAGAACGCTGAATCAACACGGTAAGCTAGTAAGTCGGAGAACAAAAGAAACTCCTGGATTCTTTCTCGATGGAGAAATCAAGAATTAAAAAAACATCCATGATTCTATCTCTAAATCCATAAAAAAACTACAAACTAACCTAATAACTATATTAAAAAGTAAACAAACTATTAATTATAGTAATACTGACCACCGGTGAGACCGGACCACTCTCCTCCACCGAGGCCGGCAAGCTGTCGGGGTGAGGAGACCGGCCGAACACCGATCGGCTCGATGTCGCATCCGAATCGCTTCGGCTCGGAAGCTTTCCAGAACTGTCCGTCCTACTAGGCGAGCTAGTAGAGGGATATTTCATCGCAAGCTAGGAAGCCTTTCCTTTGACTTGCTGGGCGAGCCGATGAGCCCCAACAGAAAATGGAACGGGCTATTTGGGTCCGTTCATCGATGGGCCTAAGGTAGGAATGGCCCATAGGAGAACTACAATGCATGAGTGAAGTCAGTGCAGAGCAGCTACCCCACTTCCAGGGCAACTTTTTTTATATTTCCTAAATCCACTATTTGCAAATATATATGCATGTTCTCAAAATTTGTAAATATATACTCCTATATAAATTTACAAAATTCGAAAATAGATGTATTAAAATAGTGATGAGAAATTCTAAAACAAATATGGTGTAGAGGACGATATCATCTACCTATTTAAAAAACTTTTAGATAAAAATATTACTTGCAATATGAGAAATGAAAAGGACAAATTTTAAGGATGTTCAAATTTGTTTTTTTTGTTTCACATTGTCCAAGTAATTTTAGTTGAAAAGTTTTGAAGAGCTACAAGATAACAACTCCTGCATCATGATTTTTTAAAGATTTTTCATTACTATTTTGATAATGTTTTGAATTTTAAGAACATTAGAATATTTTATTGTTATTTGTTTAATCGGTTGGCTGTCGGAAGGACAATATGATTATTTTTTTAAAAGTCTAGATCTGCAAAATTTTAAAATGAACATATATATTTATAATTTTTCGAATTTTGAAATCTAGAAATAAAAAAATTCCTTCCCAGGGCGAATCGCGCGAGACGACACGGCCGCACCCGCTGCGACCACCCACCCCATCCAGTCGACAGGCACCATGCCTCTCCTCGCCCGCGCACCGCCGCTCCACTCCCACCGTCTCCCCGCCGGCCTCCTCCCACACTCGGTGTTGGCGGCCAAACCCCACCGCCGGCCCCCCTCCTCCCGCGTCGGCGCCTCCAATTCCGAACCTCCGCAGCAGCAGGTCAACCTCTCCGTCCTCCGCTTCACCCTCGGTACCAACCCCCTCCGCCTCGCACTCGCCAGCCGCCGGCGTGGAGCTGGTCGCTCTAACCGTGTTCCCGTCTGACGCAGGGATCCCGGGGCTGGACGAGTCGTACCTCCCGAGGTGGATAGGCCTCGGCTTCGGCGCCCTCGTCATCCTCAACCACGTCCTCTCCCCGTCCCCCACGCCAGCTCAGCTCGTCGGTCCTCGGCAATCCCCTCACCTCTCGCCGCCGTCCTTCTCCACCTATAACCGACATGCCTAACTGGTTGTGCGAATCGCAGAGGTCCGAGGCTCTGGGGCTGTGCCTAGCCGCGTTCTCGGCGACGCTGCCGTTCCTCGGGAGGTTCCTGGAGGTGTGAATCTAGTGGTTCCCTTTCCCTGAAGTTGTTTGATTGAACGATTCGTTGCTGTGGGATGGTGGAGACCGAGGAGTGTGCGAGATTCGGATTTTGGTTGTTGCAGGGCGCTGATGCTGCCGGCCGTGTGCCGTTGCCCGTGGGGAGCAGGCAGGTGTTCGTGATGTCTGAGAATCTGTCGGCGGCACAGAAGGAGGAGATGGCGTGGGTGTCGTACGTTCTGCTACGGAACACAAATACCACATCTGTGGTATGTTTTCAGATTGTTATCGGTCTTACATATTTAAATTTTTAATGAAACTACAGATTTAAATTAAACTTGATGGTCCCTGCCCAAAAAAACCTTGATGGAATGCAGCTCTAATATTGTCATCTTGGTGTGCAATTGTGGATGTTTTGCTAATGTCTATTTGTCTAGAACATTTTCAGTTCTCGTGCGAATTTTGTTAGAAAGAATCAGAAATTTTGAACCAGTTAGATGTGTTTTGTTAATGGAACCTTGCTTTTATGTTTCCCCAGCTCATAGCAATTGGGGATGTGTTGTGCATACGAGGATATTGGGATCCACCTGCAGATACTTCGAAATATGCCATGATTGAGTGGTTCAAAAGTCAGATGCAACAAGTTGGACTTGTTGATTTGAGGGATGCTTTGTACTTCCCTAATTTTTCAGGTAAGAGTGCCACTCTTGCTGATCAGAACATATTCCGCTGTTGTTTACAAAAAAAGTTTTAGTTAGCTGTCCAATCTAAGCATCTAGCTGCTTTTATAATTTTTGGGGCAACATGTCCATATTATATGGTTCTGTGGACATGTCCACTGTTTTTATTTGCCAAATTCATACTAATTACAAAGTTTACTCTGCAGCTTAGGAACAAGAGTTGCATACTGATGTCTATTCGGTCGATCAGTCTTGATATATTTTTTTTCTTGGTGATTAGCTGGTTATGAGATTTTCATAACATTGCTTCTCTGTATTTGATATCTTCAAATTAAATGTGTCTTACAATATACCAACCATTCTACTTTGATCAGACACACGGCTTGGGAAGATTCTGCCAGATGGGGTCCTTTCTGTGTTAGCTCAACCTGTTCTTAGCAGTCCCGATCGAGCTAATGGCGAAACAAAAACTGAAGGGGTCATACTGCTGGCCTCCAATGCAAATTATGCATATAGTGAAAAAGATAGGGTTTGGATAAGAACAGTTGCAAATAAATTTCAGCGTTCCTAGTTCAGAGATACCAAAGGTATTGCTATATCTTCAAATGGCCTTTTTTTTTTTCTTGTTTTCAGTAATCCAAACTTCCAGTTTCACATAGGACTACAAGTGGTTATTTTTCTAAAAAAAATAATTGGACAAGCCATTTACTCATCTTTCCAATTCTAGACGTATGCACTAAGGCAGATTGCAGTGTTGTTAGTTGGCTTTTCAGATGACTATTGATGTGTTTATTTTAGAGCTTGCATAGGTTCACTGACAATTGTTGAATAAGTTCTAATATTGCTTTACAGAAATGTTGTGGGTCTGGGGCTCTGGGCAGTACTGGAAAATGGACTCAGAGGGCTTCGGGTGCGTAAAGTAGATTTACAGGTTCAACAAGGTTGTGGAGATGTGATCTAAGATAATTTTTCAGTTGAAGGGAGATCGGCAGTTAGAACTTGTTTTTGTTGGGAGTGGCACTGGTTGAAGCAAAATAGGCCAGCAATATCTTGTTCAATGGATAAGGGTCATAATGTTGATGCCTGGTTCATCCCTGTACTTGCGTTTTGTCATGTCTATTGGATTTGCAATTGAAGCAGAAAGCTGCTCCAGGGATTTCAATGTCTTATTCAAACTAGTGATGGTATCAGAAATTACATGGCACATCCAGTCCATATAAGTTAGTCAGCTGCCTGACCTTTAATTATAAGCACCAAGAGCTTTTGAGTCCAAAGTGTAATCAAAACGTCAGGGTTTGCAGACATTACTGATCAATTAAGATCTACCATATATGGAATAAGAGTTTTAAGTGCGGCTAGTTATTGACGTTTGAAATGCTGATTTGCTACTATTTGAAATTAGGGCTCAATTTGCTACTATACACCTGCTTCGAAGCTGGAGTTTGCAACTTCAAAACTACAGGTTTTAGCCCTCCTGACTTTTTTTTGTGGACTTACACACACATAGCTGTAGACAGAAATGTTTGTTACTTCTGTTGACCACTGTTGTAAGTCACTGCTTCAGGTTGGTTGTAATTGGTAATTTGGTATCTTTTATATAGAACCATGCTGTGGATGTTCAAGTGTTGATTTGGTTTACTTTATTTATCCTTTTATCAATTGCCAAAACCTCTGCAGTTCTCTTGATGGTTGAGCTGATTGGTGCCAACTAGAATTTCCTGACCTTGAATTTTGTCATTCAAAAATACAATAACTTTTCTCATCGGACATCATCTCATCTATACTACCAAAGTGAGTGTATCATTTACCTTCAAGCGCACTACCTTCCACATGGTTGAAATTCTAATCTTTCTGTGTGGCATTGAACATGGTTTGCGTCATGTATTGATATGAAAATGTAGACCTGGCATTTGAGTAGTTTGGGAAACATAATTCTGTGCTACCAGACTATTAGTTTCTGAGACTTATTTCTGGCTTTCTGATGAGCTATTTATTACACTAGAAATTTAGTCCTTACGGTGGCAATATTGGTGATGCTGCTATTCTAACTTCTGCATTTTCCGCTATTGCAGCGCACGATCTCCTGTCCAACATATAGTTTGTAACTCTCTGTGCCTACAATTTTGAAATATATCCTAGCATGCTTCTGCTAGCAGTGCTAAATCAACCCCCTTTGGTTAGATGGAATATGAATTAGAATGCCTTATAGGTCGTGTCAGTGGAAAATTCTTTCCTGGCTGAAGCTAAGAAAATTATCTGAACATTGGGTTCACATTTGAATACTGAACTTACAAGCATGCTATATTATATCAGGTCACAGAAATTTGACTACCCATTTGAATTCTCATGAAATGCAGTAGGTGAATAAGAGAGGGCCTCATATGATAGTATGAAGGTATAATCCAAAAATATTTTCTTACCACTTTGTAAATATCTGACCTAATCTGGATGGCACCTTCTGATGACTGATGACACGCCCCAGATATGCAAAGCATGTAGTTGTGCTTCCCTCCTGGTACTACTTGGTTGGGTACATTTATTGCTGATGGGTACTAGCATACTTCTAAGAATTCTTTTGGCTTTTTCTCACTGCAAGGGACAAATCTTAGGACCTGATTGGATAGACTATGACTTCAAAGCTTCTGTTTAGCTGAGGAAGCGGTTGTGACTGTTGAATTTTGGTTGTCGATTTTTATAATAAACTTTTAGCTTCTCAGCACACCCAAAAGCCAGAAAAGTCGGCCAGAACTTGCTTCTCAACTTTTAGTTTATTTTAGCTATAATCGCTTCCTCAGGCAGCTAAAAGCCACCAAAAGCTAGGGCCAGAAGCCAGCCGTTTAGATAGCTTCTGGGTTTTTTCAGGAAAAAGCTAAAAAAATCTATCCAAACAAGGGGTTAGAACTCTTAACTGATTCTACTTGTATAGATTTACTGATAGTTGTTTTGAATAACAATAGTGTATATATTATATGTGTTAGGACAATCATCTATTGGGAGGATAGGCAGGTGGCATCGGTTGTTAATAGAGGGGTTAGACCATAGATTGAGGAGATAACATATTGAAGGAGACTAGAGAATGGGACATAGTAACTAGATCTATTCTTCTTGTTTGATTACAATAGATGTTGCGTCGTCCTTTATATAAGAGTCGGCTCTAATAATCTAAACTAACAAATCTTATCTTTAAGACTAACTAATAGATCTTATGTAGGGTTAGATGAAAAGCTCGAAGCTCGCGAGCTAGCTCAAATTGTGTCTGGCTCGGCTTGGCTTGGCTCATTCCAAAATCTAATGAACCGAGCCGGAGTTTTAATTCGTTTAGATAACGAGCCAGCTCGCGAGCCAAACGAGCCAGATCCATCATCTATATCATATCGCTCCCTTTCACTATGGTCATCAGTTTGCTCATTGGTCATCTTCATCTTTAATGAAGAGGCTCCTCGACAGCCTACTTAACTTTTTATTGGTCAGTTCCTCGTTATGATACAACTCTTATCTTTTTTCTTCTCCCATCGATCATTCAGGCTTTGCATGTATAGATGGATGTGTGGGGAACGTTTCATATATTTTTCTGAGGAATGTTTTGTTCCATAGCAGAACATATATAGGTAGATCTGTTTGCTGTTGTGCTGCATGTGGGTTTAAAAATTTTTCAAAAGAGATTCAGCTTACAACAACTATACCTATGGTTAAACCATGCAAAGAAATATTATACTTATAGATGTCATTGCTATTGTTGTATGATTTTATCGATATATTTTGCAGTGGATGTTTATATTCTTTTCATCCTAATAACGAGCTGCTCCCTTAAAAAAAAAGTAACAAGCTGCTCGTGAGTTGAACAAGCTGACTCGCGAGCTAAACGAGCCGAGCCGAGCCACGCTGACTTTTCTACTCGTTATATTAAACGAGCCAAACGAGCCGAGCTCAAACGAGCTGAGCTGGCTTGTTATCCAGCCATAATCTTATCTCTAAATAATCTAATCCATCTCTAACATGTGCTACAGTAACAAGAGGCTACAATATCTGTCCTTGAACAGTAATTCTAACACATAACAGCTTCACCCCTCCTTGCAAGATTGCTCGTTCTCGAGCTGTGGTGGCGGCCATGACGATATAGATCCCTTCACTGCTGGAGGAATAGAACCATAGCTGTATTCGGAACCTACCATCTATGATACCAAATGTTAGGGTAAACAACCGGCTGCTAGAGAAGAGATTAGACCATATATCGAGGAATCAACATGTTGAGGGAGACTAGAGAAGGGTACTGGGAACTAGATATATTCTTCTTGCTTAATTACTATAGGTGTTGCGCCCTTCTTTATATAGGAGTCGGTCCTAACAATCTAAACTAACAAATCTTATCTCTAAGACTATCTAATAGATTTTATCTCTAATTAATCTAATCTGATCCCTAATTTGATCTCTAATCGGTGCTATAGTAATGCGTGGCTGCTGTAGCAGCAGGTTAGAGATGAGATTAGTTAGAGATAAGATTTGTTAGTTTAGATTGTTAGAGTCAGCTCCTATGTAAAGGAGAGCGCAACCCCCATTGTAATCAAGCAAGAAGAATATATCTAGTTTTCAGTCCCCTTCTCTAATCTTTCCTAATATGATATCTCTCCAATATATTGTCTAATCCCTCCCTTAGCAGCTGATGTCGTTCGGCTATCCTCTAGGTAGATAATTATCCTAACAGTATGAGTGTATCGTCTGAGATGGATGAGGATTAAGGATTTACACGGTGAAGATGGATTAACTTTTCAAGAGTTGGTTCAGTATCACCATTTGCTGTAGCGGAACGATGCTTGGATGACATTTTTAGTAGGACCATGTTTTCCTTCCAGGATCCAGGATGATATACTGACCTGGTGATAGTGTCGGCATGTGCTAGTAGGAATTTCAAATCATTAAGGGAAGCAATCAATGGAACTTGTTGTATCTTCAAGAGGAGTGATATGAGCCTCCATCTCTATTGTGCTTTGCTGAGTCCAATTTAACCTGTTGCCTGGTCTGTAGGGAATTCAATTTTAGCACTCACTTTATCAGTGTCCATGTGCACTTACATATCGGCATTGTGTATAATTAAGTCTCTTTTCATCTTATAGGTGGATAAGAAGGTATGTTTTTAATGGTCTTAAGCAGTTGAAGGAGTGGTTGAATTCATATTGACCATACCTATTAAGGCTGAGATAACAGAATGAAAAGTTTTCATCAAGAGAACATTAAGGATCCACAACAAAGTGGTGCAAATACTTGAAGTGTGGAAGCAGAGACTACTGCTATCAGCTCAGGATTTCCCTGGACCTCTTGAATGATATTTTACCTTGAACATCAACAGCGGCACAGTAATGGTTTTGTTTGAGGCTTTGAGCTAGAGCCAAGAGCAGGGATACGATTCAGCCGTCTCCGTGACATAAGCTATCTTGGTTTCTTGTGTACTCGTGATATGGCCTGAAATCACTTGGCCTTGAGCCTCATGTGCAGACGAGAGCGTACTTGTAGGAACCTTTTGTTTTGGAAAAAGCTCCTTGTAGGGACCTTGTGCTGTATTTTTAAGGTTACCATTAATTTCATCCTATCATATAACCATCTACGTTGTTACATGTACCCTAAGGATAGCAGTTGGCTGGGTTGGGTTAGGACCTTGTGGGGTGACTTTGAGTGTAGAAATCGCCCTATGAGGTCATTGGGTTGGAGTCTCAATTTGAGTTTGGTTTAGGTCATAATTTGCACCGTGGGTGCCTCGCGGGCCTTGAAATGAGGTCTATTAACACTTTGGATCGTTAATCCCTATGGATCCTTGGCTCCTCGTCCAAAACCATGGGTTGCCACTTAGGACTAACACTAAACAACGCTCTGCCACTCCCTAGTCCCATCGGCCCATCCCTCCTCCCCTGGCCATCAATCGCCGCCCCATCTCCCTAGCCATTGGTTGCCACTCACCGCCCTCATCCTCCAACCATCGGTTGTCACTTACTGCCCATCCCCCTTCTCATAGCCATCAGTCATCGTCCACCCCCCTTGCCCCGATCATTGACCCTCACCCCATCCCTCATCCTCTGTTAGCTCGGCCATCGGTGCCTCGACGTAAGGTGAGCTCAAGGGTGGTACGGGTGTGCGCCATCGCTGGGATGATCGAGGAGGGTCTGATTTGGAGAGGGCTGAGATGAGAAGGGTTAGATCTAGACCTTCCGACTTGCTGATCACCACCACTAACAAGGAGGGCGCACACCGGTGTGGTCAGAGGAAGAAGATGAAATGTTGGATTTCGGGCTCCCGTGCGAGGCTAGAGGTGATTTTACACCTAGTATTTGATATTTTAGATTTCAGACCTAATACGTTCTTACTCCATCCGGCCTAGAATCAACCGGTTGCCACTCCTAACGTACCGTCCACAGCTAAGAGGTTGTTTAATTTGCGTAGCGGGATGTGGTTGTGGTTGATGCAGCCTGTATCTTGTACCCTGTGGTACTCGGTTTGCCGTGTGCCAGGAAAGGGACAGTGGGGAGGATCATGTCCTCAACGACTCATGTCCTGCTTGCATCTCCATGCATGTGTAGCTTCAGTGCTGCGTAAAGAGGGAGGGGTCCACGAGAAAAATGTTTGGAGCGGACTTCTGGCAATAACATTTTTTTTTGTTTGTACAGGGCGCTTGCCATTGCAAAATCTGCATCAGCACGGGCTCTGCCAGTCTACCTCGTGGCTGATGATTAGCAATTCGAAATATCTCGTTGAGAATCTCTCGATTTTTCTGAATTCCACATTTTTTGCTTGTCACCCACAACCTTGAATCACTGATCACGCAACGTAAACATGTGAGAGCAAGACACGGATCCGGTTCGGATGGACCGCACGAAGTACCCTCTCCCAGAAACCCATGCCCATCTCCTCTCGATCAAATAATGCAGCGACCCAAATTTTTTTAAAAAAACTTCAAGCGTAATGTACGTACGCCAACCTGAATTCAAAAATCCTACCAGTCTCCATGGGCAATTGCATGCAACTTTGAGTGGTGTATTGGCACCGAGTGAAAATATTTTTTATTAGTAACCTCCTCATATTGACTACATAAATTTATGTATATCATCAGGTATATAGATAAGTGGTATTAGACCATCTCCAACAGCTACCTCAAATCTTCATCATCAAAATACTATTACAGCATCCCCTATCTCTAACACTGTAGCAGTACTGTATCACTGGATAGAGATCTGGAGATGGATTTCTAGGGCTACAGTATACCGCAAAACACTGTAGCACTAGAATCCTCAAATTTAAAGACTTCTTTGGAGATGGCCCTTATTTCTATCTCAAGCTTCGCCCCTCTCTTAGTGTGTTGCTGCAGCAGATGTCAGCGAAAAGCTGTAAAAGAGTTCACCGAGCGGCTGCGTCGTGCGACACCACAGTATCAGTGTACACGTCAGCCAGACCCTCCCCATTTCAAAATCCTCTCGTACCCGAGCAGCCGCCTCAAACGGTCGGATCCCGCAGCCGCCAAGGCCCGGATCCCCACCGCCGGTTCCCCGCCCCCACCACCCACCGCGATCCGACGGCCCGCCTCGCCCCGAATTCAAAACCTCGTCGTTTCGAAGCAGCGCCGGGCTGTACCAGTCCAGCACCGGAATAAATTCGGAAACCATCCCCAACGACTCGGAGACTGCAGGACGCGACACCAGAGGAGAGAGCCTGTCGGTGGGCTGCTGCAAGTGCCGGAGGAGGAGATCCCGTGGTGAGTGCAGCCATGATTCCCCAATCCTCCGCTTCTATCTTGTCCACTGCTCGCTCCTCCCCATCACGCAGCACTCGAGTAGTAGCAGTAGAGGCACGCGTTTGACGGTTGGATTCTTGGTCGCAGCAGCTGCTCTAGCTCCGGTTGGAGACTCTGCGCCGCGGCGATCGGCGCCGGGAGGAGGGCTGGAGGGGGAGTTCGAGGAGTAGCGAGGAGCGGTGACGCGACCGGCGGGAGCGAAGGCGTCGGCGGGAGAGGTAACCCCCCAGGCCTTGCCTCTCGTTTGCCATTTCCTCTTTCTGATCCTCTTTCTCGATCGCGCTTTGTCCGTGCTCGGTTGGTAGGCTTCCAAGCCAAGCGTCCGCTTTTCTTGCCCAGGCATGATCTTTGCCGGAAATCTCTCGAACTTCCTAGAAATTGCGCCGAATCGTCCTTTGGTTGGGAGGTTAAGGGTGCTTTGTTTCTGACAAATCACCAAAAAAAAAGGGTCATGTCTCTCGGCCTCTCGGGCCTTTTGCAATCCACACACAGCTAGGAAAAAGCAGAAGAAAGACGGCCCTTGTCTCTGCCGTCGCCGTCGCGCCGACTGTGCCACCGCCGGTGTGCCCGCACGGCGGAGCTGCCTGCCAAACGACCGAACTACCCCGCAATTTGCAAGCAGCTGTAGCCCGTAGCCCGTAGCTTCGCGGCCGCCTTTGGAGTTTGGATGGAGCTCGGGAGGAAGGAAACTGGGCCGGCCGCCGCCCCTCCACCTGTGCGCACCGGACTCGAGCGAGACTCTGTGACTTGGGCTTGGTCGCTTCGTTGGATTCCCCGGGGCGGCGGTCCAGCACTGACGGGATGGGCCCCGTCTCTTGTGGCGCCTGCACGGGAGTTGCCACGAGACCCACACGGCCTTTACTTGGTGGCAAAAGTGGTTGCCACGAAAAGGCGCCGTGTGACACAGGTCGCAATTCGCACGCGTGGTTGTGCTGCCGACTATGACAAGTGGGCCCGCGTGGCTTTTCTACTGTTCTGTTTTAGGTTACGTGCAGTTAATATTTTTAATTTTTGACTTTAAATTATTTATTAAGTTTGGATATTTGAAAACCATATTGATAGATTTGTCTCAAAACATAATTTCATATTAATATAACTTTGGTATATTTTATAAAATATTATATAAAAAGAGTCGAATATAAATTTTAAGGATTATATCGATATCTAAAACGATATTTATTTATGATTGGAGCAAGTACATGTTTTCTTTTTGCTTAACCCCACTGCTAGTGTCAATTCTTAATCTCTAGCCAAGGCAAATCTTTTTTGATCTTTCTTTGCATGCATGCGTGGTAGGTCACGGCAAACTTTATGGGAAACATCCCTGGTGAGATTTTATATATCGCATCCATCTTTTGGAAGGACTCCGGTTCGTTTACGATGCGTTCCCCACGCAATTATTCCGCCATGATTCTTTTGCGTGAAGAAAGCGCGAGTTCTTTGGATTAGAATACTAGAAAGCTATGTGAAAAATTATGAGCACACAAATCTTGCTCCTTTTGCAAAGCGGGTCAGTCGTAAACACTCAGCTTTCTCTTTTAATCACACATTTTTCTGTGTAAAGCGAATGGGAGTTTTTCTTTTGAATTTTCTCAAGCTCACAAGAATTGCGTTGCATTGGCTCATCTGAACAGAGTGGTTCAAATCAGACGTAGCATGCAGCTCAGTGTAATATCCCGTTCAACTCGCGCCACTTGGCCATTTCTTTCTTTTTGTTCGTTCGCATTCACTCGTCACCCACCCAGCCACCATCTCTCGAGTCAAAATTTGAAATGCCCAGACTTGGCATTCGATAACCAGTGATAAAAGCATGGGAATTTTGATAGCGCCTTCGTACCAGCTCATAATTTCGTGGCTGTTGTCGCCGCATTTACGCCTTTCAATTGGATGTACCAATCGTCCAGCCAAAGCAAGAAACGATCAAGGTGAGTAGCTCTGTCGGTGGGGCTAATGGTTTGCTGTGGTTTTCAAAGTCTCCAAGATGGATTTTGATTCGCTTAAAATAGTCGAGGATTCGTTCCTCTGTCTCCTTCTAGCTTCTTCTCCGCTGCTTTCTTTCCCAAGAATTTGTCCGCTTCTGTACTCCTCTATACTGATGAGTAAGTGAGCACTAATCTCTCTGGTGTGAGTACTGCAGGACACGAGCTGCGGTGCTGTACCTCCCAAGAAATGAGCTTGCAGAGCTGCCCGGCCGCGGCCGGGGACGTGAGGGCGGAGGAGTTGCTCGAGCGGGCAAGGGTGCTGGTTCCGGCCGCGCTGGCCGCGGCGCGCGCGGCCACCGGCTTCGGCGGGCGGTGGAAGGCCATCGTGGCGAGGCTGGAGAGGGTGCCTCCGTGCCTGTCGGACCTGTCGAGCCACCCCTGCTTCTCCAAGAACTCGCTCTGCCGGGAGCTGCTGCAGTCGGTGGCCGCCACGCTCGCCGAGGCCGCCGAGCTCGGCGAGCGCTGCCGCGAGCCGACGAGGGCGGGGAAGCTGCAGATGCAGAGCGACCTCGACGCGCTCGCCGGGAAGCTGGACCTTAACCTCCGGGATTGCGCACTCCTTGTCAAGACCGGTGTGCTGTCCGACGCGACGGTTCCGGCGGCCCCGGTTGAGGCGGCGGCGGCGGCGGCGGCCGCGCAGACGGACGTGCGGGAGCTACTTGCCAGGCTGCAGATCGGGCACGCGGAGGCGAAACACCGGGCGGTGGATGGGCTTCTTGATGCTCTGCGCGAGGACGAGAAGAGCGTGCTGTCGGCGCTCGGCCGTGGCAACGTGGCCGCGCTAGTGCAGC
The DNA here is from genome assembly GCF_958298935.1 of Phragmites australis. Lineage (NCBI taxonomy): Eukaryota > Viridiplantae > Streptophyta > Magnoliopsida > Poales > Poaceae > Phragmites > Phragmites australis. Next base: position 3,066,535 of record NC_084941.1, on the reverse strand, counting down.
TGCTCACGGCGACGGCCCCCAAAGTCAGAGAGAAAACGGCCACTGTTCTCTGCTTGATCGCCGAGTCCGGCAGCTGCGAGGGCTTGCTCATGTCTGAAGGCGCGCTGCCACCGCTCATCCGGCTGGCTGAGTCCGGCAGCCTTGTCGGCCGGGAGAAGGCCGTCATCACGCTGCAGCGGCTGTCCATGTCACCCGACATTGCCCGTGCAATCGTCGGCCACAGCGGCGTCCGCCCACTCATTGACATCTGCCAGACCGGGGACTCTATCTCGCAGTCCGCCGCGGCTGGAGCGCTCAAGAACCTCTCTGCAGTGCCGGAAGTCCGACAAGCGTTGGCCGAAGAAGGCGTCGTGCGCGTCATGATCAACCTGCTCGACTCCGGCGTCGTGCTCGGCTCCAAGGAGTACGCCGCGGAGTGCCTGCAGAACCTCACGTCAAGCAATGACAACCTGCGGCGCGCCGTCGTGTCCGAGGGTGGCCTGCGCAGTCTCCTCGCCTACCTCGACGGCCCTCTGCCGCAGGAATCCCCCGTGGCCGCGCTCCGCAACCTCGTCACCGCCGTCTCGCCAGACAGCCTTGTCTCACTGTGCGTGCTCCCGCGTCTCGTCCACGTGCTCCGGGACGGCTCCATCGGCGCGCAGCAGGCGGCCGCGGCGGCCATCTGCAAGATCTCCAGCTCCACGGACATGAAGCGCCTGGTGGGCGAGCACGGCTGCATCCCGCTACTGGTCCGTCTGCTGGAGGCCAAGTCGAACGCGGCGCGCGAGGCAGCGGCGCAGGCGGTGGCCAGCCTGATGAGTTACCCTCCGAACGCGAGGGACATCAAGAAGCACGAGAAGAGCGTGCCCAACCTGGTGCAGCTGCTGGACCCGAGCCCGCAGAACACGGCGAAGAAGTACGCCATCTCCTGCCTCCTGTCGCTGTCGGCGAGCAAGCGCTGCAAGAAGCTGATGATCTCGCACGGCGCCATCGGGTACCTGAAGAAGCTCTCGGAGAAGGACGTCGCCGGCGCCAAGAAGCTGCTCGAGAAGCTGGAGCGCGGCAAGCTGCGGAGCCTCTTCAGTAGGAAGTAGTGGTGATGCGTCCTTTTTGCCGTAACCTGTATAAAAAATCCCGACCTGTTTCATAGTCTCTATGAAGTTTAAGTACCTGTGTTCATGTGAACTGAACATGTCGCGTTGTAATATCGCTGGCTAATGTGTGTGTCAGGCAGTTCGTTCGTTAGCTCCTAACCATGGTTAAATTCCTGCAGCCCCGTCTATGCCAATAAAAGTTCTTCAGACAAGATCATTTGCACAGTTTGGTTATAATTGCTTAATATGGAGAGGAGCTGCAGTTGCTTCATTTTGCAAATGTTCAATCTTTGAAAATAAAGTTCTCGTGTTCTTCTTGGCTCTGTCAAACGAGAAAATTCTAGAGACCATCGATTTCCATCAGTTTTGCGCATTTTTTGCATACTAGCACACGACCTTTGATCCCTGGATAAGAAAATCAGCATGTCCTTTTAAGCTTGGTACTACGCTGATTTTGTCATCACTTTTAATAGCAGTGCCGACTCGTGAGTGACTGGGTTATTGGAGCATGATGCGGACAAATCGCAGATTGGTGCCCGCACGCGCGCGTTGGCAATGATTAGGCATTCAGCATGCCGTTGTCGTCCCGTTCTTTCTGTTGGGCAGTCTCGAGTGTTTATCAGTTGGTAATCGGTCCCCTTCCTACCGCAACAGTGAACTGGGTGAAGTGCCATCACCGTCGGACGCATGCTAGATCAGACCTGGAAGAATCAAGCTGAATTCTGCTTCCGCCATGTGTGTATGCGTTCAAAGAGTGACCTGGAAGAATCAAGCTGAATTCTGCTTCGAGATGGGCGAGATACCACCTGGTCGAGGCCGTCGGCGAGAAACACGCCGCCGTGACTTGTACTGGGCACGGAGGAGAGGAAGCGGAGGGAAGATCAGGGGAGCGGCGACGGTTATGGGAGACAAAACAACGGGCTTGAACAACGGAAGTGGGCATCAGCATAGGATCGCTCGGTATGAGACGGCCCTGGACAGGTGCTATGTAACACAAGTGGGCATCACCTGAATAAAGCAAGCCCACACACGCTTTAGGCCCAAATTAACAGCAAAACATTATGGAAGTTTGTTATTTTTATATTTCTAAAATAAAAAATTGCAAAATAGGGGCCCGTTTGAAAAAATTACCAAAAAAGGCTATTGTCACCCTTTCAACGGGAGATATGTTTTAAAAAATAAACTTATCTCCCTTCTAACGGGTGACTTGTAAAAAAATTAAAAATACTATATTTCAATGCTCTCAAAAATCGAAATACTATCCAAATAGTCAAAAAGCATGGTGTAAGAATGCTATAATCTAGCTCTTAAAGATTTTCAACTCAAACAAGTACTTTTACAATGAGTAATTTTTTTTGTCTTTTTATTCCTCACTGTACAAATCATATTTTTGTCTAAAATTTGTTAACAAGCTAGATCATAATATATTTTTTCTCACTCTGCGCTACCATTTTTTTTAGAATTTTTATAACTACTAGTTAAGTGTCCGTGCGTTGCAACGGAACCTATATTTTACAAAACGCTTTCATATTCTATACAAACAATAATTTTTCAGACACCATGTGCCGAGCATACGAATTTGAAACAACAGAACATGTAAAGTATTCCAACATGTAATTTTACACCAAACATACAATCAATAATATTATAATGGAAGCTAAAAATTTGTAAGTGTGTTTAAAATATTGTCAAAGATCTCGCGCAAAATATGACATTTATTGATTAAAAAATGAATTTTATCCAAATCAAAGAAAAGATTCAATCTTTAGAATTTTCAGTCTGCGGTTCTTTGATATGCAAAGAGTTACATATTTGCAGGTTTTTTTATACCCACATGCTTTCTTCTATCTCAATCTTTCCTCTCTCTCTCTCTTTTTTTTTTGCTTCTGTTCAACACTCCTCCACCACTGTTGCCTGAAATTCCTTCCTATATCTAATTCAAGATAGATGAAAACAAAACATGAAAATTCTCCCCCAGCAGACACTCTACAGGTGCACACTAATTAGAATAATATATTCATACATTCATATATTTGCAAAGGGTACTGAAAATTTTAATAATCACTTTTTTCTGTTGCCAATCTATTGTAACCATTAGAGATATATGGTCTTTATATCCAGGTTAAAATAAGTAGATGACATACGTTCTAGCAAATCATTACCTTTTGGACACCTTCAGCAACCTGATGACAACAACTTCAATAATAATAGTAAAGCTCTACACTCTGTACACACCAAACCAAATTAAAAGCCAAGCTCATCCCGCCATATTTGCCAAGCAGTCTCTTGATCACATACTTATCTTAATATTTGCCATTTGCTTTCGCCCCTCTATATGGTGTAGTCAAGGTCAAAACATTCCTTGCACTACACAAATTTAAGTTGTATTAGTCTACATGAGTAAACTCTAACAGAAGAGATAGCACAAAAGAAAGATTTTGAAAGGTATCATAAACAAATTCCTATGGACCTTACTGGCATTTTTTATAGTTGATCTTTGTGGTAGCATCATATACAGAATTAAGCATTGATGGCATTATTGTATAGTTGATCTTTGTGGCAACATCGTATACCTAAAATAAAGTCTCATGGCAAAACCCATACCAACTTCAGTTTGTTGCAGTTCCTTGTTTTGGAGGGTTGTGGATGATTTGTTGAAATTTTAGGTGTCTGTCATAGGACCAAAAGGAGATCATAACAGTGTAGGTAGAAGAGGAAGTAGACGTCAACTCATCCACCGTCGTTACTAACAAAGGAGGTGACTGGTGAGTCATGGGGAAGCCATGGTACATTGCTGACAAATGATGACCCTGTAGCATGAAGGAGCATGTAAAAAGAAGAAGTCAAAAACATGTTACATTAATTTAGTTATGCAGAAAACAGGATTATCTAGCTCACATAAGAGGACATTTACACATAGAAAAATTGTCTAGTTGAGCACCAAGAAATATATAGCTTTTGTAGTTCCACAGATATATGGTCAGATGGTCCTACAACACTGCAAGATTCCTATATCTAAAATTATTTAGGAAAAAGGCTAGTCACCAATTGGATATTATCTATTACAGTGATTCACAAAGAAATATTGCCAGCCAGAAAAAACATTGTCACCAATAATAGGTAACTAAAAATCGAAGGATGACATGCAGAATGTAAATTCATGTTACTTTACTGCCCTTTACATATTTATCATTCCTTCAAGATATATCACCCTCCAATCTGGTGACTTAGTTATCCATTATGTAGCTGGAGAACCTCTCCCACTTCACTTGGTTAATAGCAGCCCTACAACTCCACCACAATAATGTTTTGCGATTTCCATCTATCAAAGGAAAACAACAACAATCTGGGGACTGAAATCATATGTATATAGAAAATAAATTAGTTGCAATACAAATGAAAACCCGCAATATAAGGAGCTGTAAGAGCAGCAAACATAAACTTGAAGAAAAGATTTGTCATAGATTTTCCGTAAGGGCTAAATAAACTTAAGAGTGAAGGGATCAAACTCGCTATAGAAAATAAATTAGTTGCAATACAAATGAAAACCCACAATGTAAGGAACGGTAAGAGCAACAAACATAAAATTGAAGAAAAGATATGTCTCATAGATTTTATGTAAGAGCTAAATAAACTTAAGGGTGAGAAGGGGTCAGACTCGCCTCTAGAATAAATAAGGATGATGAAAAAAGGCTAGGAATACTTGAAAGATTGTATCGTGCCATCAATTGGAGAGGAATCAAATGGTGCACCTTCTAAACCAGGTATACACTATACCAAAACACCAACGAGTTCAAAATTAATACACACAGCCATTATTTATAACAGATAGCTCCATAATGCTTGATCTATCTCATCACCCGGAATTGTCTTTTCCAGAATTCAATGCTATACCATGGTAACATGTGTTCACCTTCCTGTTATCTTGAAACACCAATAATTTCAAAGGAAATCATGTGTAGTGGTATCTTAATGCAAGCCTGCATAAATAATAAGGATCGTTTCAGTTTTTAGCACTAATAGCTTTGATTCTACATTCGAAAGACAAAGAAAAAAAGTATGTTAAACTGGTAGCTCGTAGTAAATCATGTGATATGTGATACTTTTACCATTTCCCCCATCAATTAGTTGTCCAAGACTTGAAGGTTGCAAATCCCAACCCAAGGCTTCCACTAGCAATGCTGAATATAAAAGAGTATGTTAAATTGGTAGCTCGTAGTAAATCATGCAATTAGCATTCCTCATAATATAGTATAATGTTCGTGCGTTGCAATGGATCCTAAATTTAGCACCACTACATTGCAATTGTTCCTAAATCTCGCACATAATATTATTTTACTTTCCACATGAAGAAAACAAAACATTGATGCTAAAGGTAATACTTAATTCATAGAGAAATAATGCTCTATGATGCCTAAGATCTAACTAATTGCCGAATTAATTGACAGAGCATTCAGTGTTTGTAGGCTTAGTAAGCTGCAAAGGGAAAAAGGCATTATCTTTTTCATTTATGCATCAAGCCAATGGAAGCAATGTCTGTTGTTTCACCAATTTGCTCCGACAACCAATTGAATCCATGTTCTTTAGAATATCTGGGATTATAAATGTATCCCTCATTTGAAAAGGAAACTTAACATTCGCACTAAATATTTTGCCCAATAATTGGTCATCAAGTGTACAAAAACAAAGTTAAGACTATTATAGCACTTCAAAAGTATTTTATAACACAACCAACATTGAAAATTCAAAGAAAGGGAAGCAAGCAACAACACCAATTGGCATTTAAAGAACTTTGAGTCAGCACTTGGCAGATACCTCCTTTCCCAAATTTTCATCAATTTTTTGCTTCATCAATTCTCTGATTCCACCACACAACCATTATTGAGCAAATATCAGAATTCATCGCCAATTTGATCTCTCTAAGTGTTCAAGTACCCAAATCCACCAACTATTAGTTCCTCCTAAACAGTCAGGTCGCGGCTCATGCATCATTTCAACAAAATAGGTCATCTTTGCATCGTACCCAAGGCAAGAAAGAGGGGAAGAAGTCCAGTACCTGCTGAGGTGGCGTGGCATCCTCGAAGAGTAGTGCGTCGAGGCGATCGACGACAGCGGTGGACTTGCTCCATACGTAGCTGACCTTGTAGCGACAAGTGTACACCCCATCGAGCACGTCGTGGATCCACGTCCAGCCCTTGACGAGCACCCCGACATTCCGCGCCATGAGCTCCTCGCACCTGACACCACTCCACCCCACGTTGCCGGTGATGGACGCAGAGGAGGTTGCCGTCGTGTCCGCGTTGGCACCGGGCTCCGCGGTGAGCTTGGAGTGGATGCAGGGGCACCCGATGGTGGCGTCCTAGGTGCTGAACATGGTGAGGAGGGAGGTGAACGAGGGTCGCTTGTTGGAGCCGACAGAGTCAAGCACGGTGGGGAAGTAGGAGCCGGCGACGAGGGGTGCGGGGTGGAGAGAGAGGAGATGGAAGGGAGCTCTAAGTAGCCAGAGAGGAGGAGGAGGATGGCGATGAGGAGCTTGAAGTAGCGGAAGAGCTGTGGTTGCGGCGTATGCAGTTGGATGAGTTTGTGGTCCAACCAGTATTAGATGGGAGATGTGGAGGAGACGTAGGATACGGAGAATCGGGAGGTAGAACGCCGGATAGGACATAGAGAGAAGGAGCTCACATATCGGGAGCGAGGGATTCAGGATGAGCGTGGGATTCAAGTGGATGTAAGACTTTTTTATGTAGGAGATATTTTGATAATGTTTCAAATTTTAAGAGCATGCGCCTGGGCCGCTGCACTGCTCTCGCCCAGGCCGCTGCTCTCTCCGGCCCATCACTTGCCTGTCCACCGCGTCGGGCGGAACGCCCACATGGGCGGCGCACTCCTGGCCTCACGTAGCTGCACTCCAAGCAGCCAGCTGGCCTGCCACGCGCTCGTGTAGGCCGCCCGGCCTTCTCCGCTCCACGCGCCGCACAGCAGTGCTGGGCTGCCGCACGCCTCTCCAGCCCAGCCGCGAGCTTGGGTCACGCAACATCTCGCCGCCGTCCACGGGGATCAGATGGAGGCTGTCGCCGCTTATCTCCAGCACCGCCACGTCGCGCTCGAGTCCGGGGACAGCATCGCCGGCCACACAGCATCCCCGACTCCACGACGCCGTTCGTAACGCTGTCCGTGCCACCCTAGACTACATCTTCCGCGTCACCGTCCGTGACGCCACCAATGACATCCGCGCCGCCGAACGGCCTCCGCGTATCACGCGAGCCGAACTGCGCCTACTCACACCTCGCGCCACGCGTCCACAACTCCTCGACGATATCCGTGTCGCCCATTAACGATGTCATCCAGCTAGCAACTTTATTCGCAGTCCATGCTCATGTCGACCTGCCGCGGCCGTACGTGTAGCGCCTGCGCGCACTGGCCGTCACAATGCTTTGCGCTGTATACATCTTTTATCACTGTGCACCGTACGACACCTGGTAGATGTATAATCGTTGTACTTCTACATGATCTTCTCCCCATCGTCTTTTGATTTAATCTAATTATGACCCAGATAACACTTGTTAAAAAAATAAGTACGGGCGTTACTTCCTATGATTTTGACACTAGTCGCTCCGGAGCCTCGGCAGTACTGCCATCTCCCTAACAACCTTATTATCATGTCATCATGATTACAACAACATCCTTCTCTCATACTTATAAAAAGATTGTGTTACGTAAGTCATATTCTAACTCCAGTATATACCACTAATATAATTTTAATCCAACACGTAACTAATTATGTATAATTATCTGATAATATCGAATAAATACACATGTGAACTCGATCTCCACGGATCATCCTGGTGCCCGGAAGACTGCACTTTTCTCGATTTGCTAACGCCATCCACGACTGGTCATGCCGATGGCGCAGCGAGGAGACAAACATGTGTCGCACGTTCCAGAAACAGGCAAGACTCGAGAGCTCAAGTTTGAGTCGCCTGCAATCTTTGGGCTAGCATTCATGATGGTTCCTCGGAGGCAAGTGCTTCCATTTCCATCGATCTTTTTATTTGACAAGAGAAACTAAGCATCTTCGTTTGTTCATACATGTTGAACACGACCAATATACCCTCTAGAAGGTTGGCATGCCCCTCCCTCGTTGGATCCGTCCCTGATGTTCACTGATACTGACAAGTCACGGGCGTGCATTGCACCAGCATACCACATTGGACGTGGTCTGAGATAGTGAGATTCGTGCAGTGGGTAAACTTCAGAGTTCAGATTGGTCAAAAGGATGCGAAAGCTTCAGCTCGTTTGGTTGAGTCGTGGCAGCTGATAAGCGACCACGTGAAAGAAGATCTCGGCTCTGGCCAAGACTGAAGACCAGTCGAATGGTCAGTTTGAGAGACATTTTTTAGATGGAGACACCTCAGGAGGCATAACTCACTCATATCATACTCACACCCAATATACATATACACGTACGTATTCTAAAAACATATACACTTTATAGAATGAAATTCGCTAAGCGCGTACGCGTGTACAAGGAAACAATGCCCATACGACACTCATGCCGATCCAAGGATGGAATCCGGAAGAGTGGGGCGACGTCACAACGCGCCCACCAGCTAGCTACACGCTCTTTCGCTGAGAGGACACACTGGAGTGCCACACGAGTCGCGTCCCAACACCACAGGTCAATGCCAGGCGTTGAGGCATTCTGTGTTCGTAATCTTCTAGAGGGGAATACATAAAACAGTTGTTCGTAATCTTCTAGAGGGGAACACATAAAACAGTTGTTTTTAAGCATCGAATGACATCCCAATATGAGAATTGAGCTCCGATGGTTAGGATGGATCCTGGTGATGGATTCCACCAAATTCGAGTTCTAGACTTAGTAAAAGTGCTTAATTTTATTCTAGAAGTAAATTCCTAGAATTTAAGAATACGGCATGGGTGCTCAACTTTCCTTTGTAATTTATCCAAAAATTAAGAATATTACATGTATATTTAGGTGTATTTAGTGATCAAAACTCGTGTTCGTGATAATAAGACTAGACATTAAATCTAATTTAGATGTGTATTAAAATCCACCGACGTAGATAGGTGAGTACATGTGTGCCTCTAACTCTCAAAAAATACAAACATTGTGGAGAAGGTACGCATAAGCAAATGCATGTCAAAACATGCCTTGCCTCTTGTTCCGTGAGAAGGTAACCATGTATGCACCGAGACAAGAATCTTATTGCTGATATTTTTGTAAGAGAAGAATCTTACATCCTGGTTAGTGATTTGACCCTGAGGTGGGTACAGTAGTTAACAAACTTGTACAGAATAATGTTCGTGCAGGTCAGCTTGCACTTCAATATTTCTTGACTACTTAACCGGAGAAAGTGAAGTGGTTGATATTTCGTTAGAACAGAGTCCGACAGATCGTCCTCCTGGCTCCGGCGTAGTCTTGTGGGCTCATGGACTTTGGGGCACCACTTTGGCATTCTCTAACCTGAAATATCTATTGCAGTGAAGACTTTCAAAGTTGAAAACTAAATTGTTCACAATTTTTTTTGAAAATCTAAAATAAATACATATGTTAACAGAGTTTGCTTCGAGGTTTTGCAAAGTATTTTCCTTTTACATGTCTCATAACTTTGATTGGGAGTTTGCTCTTCAAACTTTGCTGAGATATAAAATTTGAATTTTCGCAGCATTCGTATTTTAACCTGATATATCCCCGTAGAAGTCCGTTCGTGGTCCAAGATATGCATGGCACGTATGATTACTATAATAAGCACTATTACAAAATGAGTTTAGCTGACTAAGCACTATTACAAAATGAGTTTAGCTGACTTTCTCTCCCTTGGGGTCAAAGAAATAGTTGACATTTTTTATGAGTTGCTAAATCTGATGAAGTATGTTCATCCTCATGCCTGGATATTAAACATTAGGTCTCTCCCAATGCTCCACCATGGCCAGTGTCTTAGGCATTTAAGAGAGATCCATGTAGGTAAAAATATGATATGACAATCAAATTAAAGAGGAGAGAGAATCAGCTTGTCGAGTGTTAGGTCCTGATAATGATTCTGGGATGGACATACTTGCTATGTGCGTGTGTTTATGATGAACTCTAGAACGCAAAAATTATACAGGTTCAAGTCTTTCTAAGGATAACATCCCTATGTCATACGTATTTTGTTATCAGAGTTTGTGAACTGGTTATAAATAATTTTTCATCACTCCTCTCTCTGCCTTTACAAACTGAATCCTCCTCTCTTTATATACTAGAGAGAAGAAGAACTTACAAGTGGATCCTACTTAGTAGACCTATACCTGACCAAATATTCTACTCTTGGATCATCATCATGGAGAACCGGGTGAACCCAATTTATCCTAAGAGCTCTGCATTCCCGTCTCATCCATAAAACACTGTCGCAACTGCCTCCCCAAGTCGCCCGGCTTGTCCCATCGCCGTGCGTTACAAGTTCGTCTATCAATCCGTCCCGTCCCTACGCTCTACGAGTCTACCTGCAAAAATCATTCACTTGCCTGGTCGTTTGGCAGATCCTATCCATCCGTCATGTGGCATAAGTCGGTCCGCAACACCCCACTCCGTAGCAATTAATGATATAGGACGGGGCACTGTCCATCTGCGTCAGCAATGACTTTGTTCGCTGGAGGAGGTACTTCGAGAAGGAAAATACTTGAGTATATACCAATAAATGTGATTAGATAGGTTACCTATGGGCGTACCGTGACTAGCAAGGGCTGGTCGCGGGACTATATTATATTGCAAGGAGACAGGTCGCGCTAGCCTCATGCTGGTCATGCGTGACAAGGGATGGTCACGCAATGGGTTAGGGTTCAGGAAATACCCCTCATCGGTCGTCGCATCCCTTGTGGGGCCCATTAACCAGGATACCCCCTTACTCAATACACTGACAATAGCCCCCAAGCTTCTCTGTGGTCGTGGTCTCATGTCACGAGGGGAGGTTAAGCATCCTGAAGAGAGAGAGAGAGAGAGAGAGAGAGAGAGAGAGAGAGAGAGAGAGAGAGAGAGAGAGAGAGAGAGAGAGAGAGAGAGAGAGAGAGAGAGAGAAATATTGATTGCCACCGGGCTCGAGGGACTTTCGGCTCCCCATGCACGCCCCCTTGGATTTCGAGCAGTTCAGATGCTGCACTGGTTGAGATTCCTCAGTACTTCCGAGAGTGAGGTGGTGGATCTTTATAATATGCAAGAGTTAAACCTTGATACTTCTGATGGCCTTGTTGATGGCTGAAAGACCATCCGAGAGCCTTACGGGTTTTGGACCGTCTGGTTCGAACCATTGTTCAGAGTTTTTAGAGAGTTTTTCTTATGCTATTGCGACGAGTAGGCTCTGACTATTTTGCCCTGCTCATTAGTTAGGCTTTCGAAGCACGGGACAACCCTTAGCATGATAAGTCCCTCGACGGCGACCAGCGCCCGACCCGAGTGGAGACTTGAGGCCTTATGGTCGTTATCCCGAGTCGTTCGTACATCTGATATTGCGTGAGCAGCAATTCCACACTGTTCAAGAGCTCTCGGCCACCTGGTCATTTTAACTTCCTAGCTGCCAAGTCCCGTAGTGGCCGTCGAGCATTGTTGCGTGCTGTAGTCGGAGAGCCGACCTCGCGGGAGTTCGTTGTTGGTCGTGAAATCCTGCAAAATAGAGAGTTTGTTCTTTTTAACTTTTTGAAAAACTTACATGTTATATTCCATGCTCGTCCAGAAGGTTGTACAAAATAGAGAAATAGGCCCGTCTCCGAGCAACCCTACATATATAATTTGCGCGATAGGGTGATGTTCCAGGAGTTGTGTAATTCATGGCCGTCCTCCATGGCTATCTTGACTACAACAGGTCAGGTGACATCGACCACTTTGTAGGGCCATTTCCACTTGAGGAAAAGTTTATTCTGACCAGTCTTATTCTAAATTTGCCTAAGGATGAGGTCACCTATAACCAGTCTTCGCTCCTGCACCTTGCGGTTGTGATAGCATCTGAGGCTCTACTAGTACCGGACATCTCGATTTAGAGCACGTTTACAGAACTATTCGATCAGGTTTACATCATCCTCTCGTCAAACCACCTGTTCATCCTTCTAGTAGTTGGCCACTCGGGGCGATTAAAAGATGATATCGGAGGGAAGCATTGTCTCTACACCGAAAGCAAGGAATAAAAGGGTTTCAGCTGTAGCCCTATTGGGAGTTGTTTGCAGCGACCAGAGTATTGTGTGTAGTCCATCCACCCAGCGTCTTGAATAACTTTTAAGCCGATCAAAGATCCGGGTTTTGATCACTTGTAGTATCATTCCATTAGCCTTTTTGACCTGTCCATTGCTCTGTTGGTGTGCCATCGACTTATAGCAAACTTTGGTTCCAATCTCTTCGCAGTAGTCCTAGAAAATACTATTGGCGAACTGAGTCCTGTTGTCTGTAATTATGCGATTTGGACCGCCAAACTGCACTAACAGCTCTCGTATGAACTTAATCACTGCTACGACAATGATCTTCTTGACAGGCTTCGCCTCTATCCACTTGGTGAATTTGTCATTTGCCACGAACATGATTCAAAACAATCTAGGGTTTTAGGGAACGGTCCCACGATATCGAGCCCCCAGACAGCGAAGGGTCAAGAGAGTGGTATAGTTTGTAGTGCTTGAGATAGTAAGTTGGTATGTCGGCTATGGTACCGACATGACTTGCACCGTTTCACCAGCTTGCAAGCATCTTAGGGAGCACTGGGCCAATAAAATCCTTAACGAAACGCTTTTTCAACCAGAGCGTGGTACCACATATGCCTCTATGGAAATCAGAGAGCACTGTGCTCCCCTTTCCTTGAGTGATACATTTAAGTATAAGGTTGTTGCTCCCTTAGCGGTAAAGGTGTCTGTCGGAGGGTTAGCTCCTATCGCAGGGATCATGAGGGACCCCTTTTTAGAGATTCAGTCGGGGGATGATTCTGAATATATTTGCTGGAGAAATAAATGGATGTAAATGCGATGGTAGGTGGGGTGGAATGATCTAATGCAGAAAAGAGAAAATGCGGTGGGGGAATTTTAGACAAGTTCGGCCCGCACTGCGCGTAACACCCTATTCCTGTGTGGATGCTATAAATGTCCTGAGAATGTCTCTCAGGAATGTGCTAGTTACAAGAATATATGTCTATCCTAAAGCCTTGGGCTCCTTGTTCTTCAGTTTCTATGCTCGTACGAAGGTGTTCTTCGATCTCTGTTGGACTCTGTGTGCGCCTGTCTGAGAGTTCGAGCGTTGCCTTCCAATTAACTGCCTTTGTTCGTGCCTGCCGGCTCCTTAAATACCCGCCGGTGGTAGCGTGCCCCGAATGGGAGGGCGCGAGTTCCAAGGCGCCATAAATGGAAAGGGTGTCATCATAGCCTCTGCGCGAAGTGACAGGGGTTGAAAACGCGCCCCGCGCTTGATCTTCAGTCGTCATGATGGCGCTAGCAACGGGCGCCGTGGAGAGGGCCCGCCGGGAAACTGCAGAGCGGCCCGGCGTGCCCGCCTGGTCTTGTTCGCCTGCCACAGCAGCGCGGCAGACGGAGTGCCTCGGGATGGGACCCATGCATTAAATGTCCCCACGCCCTTCTGCCAGAATATGGCAGAAACTGACACCGAGCGTGGCGGAAGCAATTGGAGGTGACAGGCCACGCGCGCTCTTAAATGCGGCATCGGGCCTTTCACTAGCTGACACCTCATCGCTGGACCCCTGTGGGGGCCACTGACAGGGGGCTTCTTGGGTCGTCAGGGAACCGAGTGCTCGGGGGTCGCTGTTCACGGCCTAAGCACTCTCTCCCGGGCTTGATTGTACGGATCCTCGGGGAATCGAGTGCTCGGGGGCCGCTGCTCGCAGCCCCGAGCACTCTCTCCTGAAACTACCTTCCTTGGGTCCTCCGGGCGCTCGAGTGCCTGGGGGGCCACTACTCGCGGCCCCGGGCACATCCCTCCCGGTACTCGGTTCTCCTGGTCGTTGGGGGACTTGGGTGCTCGGGGGTCACTGTTCACCTCCCCGAGCACTCTCTTCCCGGTCACTTAGTCTTTGCAGATCATCGGGGAACCTGGGTACTCGGGGGCCACTGACTGTGGCCCCGAGCGCCCTCTCCCGGGACTTAATCTTTTTTACCTCGCGAAGATGACCCCGCGGGAGGGTGCCACGTGGCGGATTGATGGCCTGGCCTCGGGATTCGGGGACCCCTGATTCCTGATTCACCGACAGTGTCCCTCTACTAGGGAGTATCTACGAGCATGCTGCGATATATTTTTGTTGATGCATCATCATCAGGGATTGCTGGATTCTGAAGGTAGTCCGAGATCTGATCCATCCAGATCATACCCGAATCGAGCAGGGCAACTACTTGATGGCCATCTAAGGTCGATGACATGAAGGAGGTGTTGCCTTTTAAAGGTATTGCCTCTGGTGCTCCATTTTCAAACAGAGCATCCCCTTCACCTTGGATCAAGACCGCGGTGGATGGTCGTGTGAGTCTTTCTTCAAAGATTCTGATCGGGACAGGTTCACGAGAAGAAGCTAGATGAGCCAGCTCATAGGTTAGGAAGTTTTCCTTGCGAGGGACATGCTTCATTTCAAAACTGAAAAAACATCGCTCCAGTCTTCTCACTTCGGCAAGGTATGCCGCCATTGTCGGATCAGAGCACTGAAACTCCTTTTGCACTTGGTTAACAACCAATAGCGAGTCCCCTATCATTAACAGGTGTTTAATCCCAAGTGTAGAGGCTGCTCGCATTCCAAACAAGAGGCTCTCGTATTCTGCAATATTGTTAGTGGCTGAAAAATATAACTGTACTAGTTACCTTAGGAGGTCGTTGGTTGGTGAGGTTAGGACCACTTCAGCCCTCACTCCCTTCAATATGAATGATCCGTCGAAGTGCATGGTCCAGTGCTCATCCGCCTCTTGTCGTTGTACCTGCTCAGGCTCAAAGGATGACTACTCAGCCATAAAATCGACTAGCGCTTGGGACTTGATAGTAGTTCAGGGGACAAACTGGAGATTGAGCTACCCGAGCTCTACTACCCACTTTGCTGTTCTTCCTGCCGCATCCTTGTTTTGTGGAGAATTTCTCTAATCGGGAGTGCGAAGATTACCCTAATTTTGTGGGTCCGGAAGTAGTGTCTAAGTTTGCAAGAGACCATCAGAATGGACGTATAATAGCTTCTGAGCATGTGGGCACCAAGACTTCGTGTCGTGTAGGACCTCACTGAGATAGCATATTGGTTGTTGATGCTTCTCACTTGATGACCAATACCGCGCTTGCGATCTGTGGGGTAGCTGCAACATAGAGCAAGAGCTCCTCGTCTGCTCGAGGTGCGGTTAGTACAGGAAGGAAGGAGAGGTACCTTTTTAGATCTTGGAGGACCGTTTCTGCTTCTAAGGTCTAGCAGAAGTGGTTGCTCTTCTTTAAGAGCTTGAAGAGCGACAACCCCTTCTCTCCCAGCCTTAAGATGAACCTGCTCAAAGATGCCACATATCCTGTTAGTTTTTGGACATCCTTTAGCCTGGTCAGAGATTTCATCTAGTCGATGGCTATGATCTTGACAGGATTTGCCTCTACCCCTCGACTGGAAATGAGGAACCTAAGCAACTTCCCTGATGGGACTCCAAACGTGCACCTCTCAGGGTTCAGTTTCATGTGGTATTTCCAAAGGTTATCGAACATTTCCTGGAGGTTCGTGACCAGGTCGTCCTTGGTCCTACTCTTTACGAACACATCATCAATATATGCATCGATGTTTCTACCGAGTTGTGGTCGAAGAATGAGCTAAATACAACACTGGTAAGTGGCACTGGCACTTTTCAAATCAAAAGGTATTTTTACATAACAAAAGACCTCAAAGGGTGTCACAAAAGCAGTCTTCTCCTTATCTTCTTTATACGTGCTAATCTGGTGGTACCCCGAACGGGCACCTAAGAAGCTTAGAAGATCGCTGCCGTCGGTGAATCAGGAAACAGGAGTCCCTGAGTCCCAAGGTCAGATCAGCAATTTGCCACGTGGCGTCCTCCCGCGGGGATCATCTCCGCGAGGTACGAGAAGACTATGTCCCAGGAGGGGGTGCTCGGGGCCATGAACAGTGGTCCCCAAGTACCCGAGTTCCCCGATGATCCGCAAAGACCAAGTGCCGGGAAGAAAGTTCTCGGGGCCATGAACAGTGGCCCTCGAGCACCCAAGTCTCCTGATGACCAGAAAAGCCGAGTACCAGGAAGGGCATGCTCGGGGCTGCGAACAGCGGCCCCCGAGCACTCGGTTCCCCGAGGATCTGAATAGTCAATTCCGGAAGAGAGTGCTCGGGACCATGAACAGTGGCCCCTGAGCACTCGGTTCCCCGAGGACCAAAAAAGGGCATATCTGGGAGAGAGTGCTCGGGGCTGTGAACAGTGATCCCCGAGCACTCAGTTCCCCGACAGCCTAAGAAGTCCTTTGCCGGTGGCCCCCACAGAGGTCCAACGGTGAGGTATCAACCAGTGAAAGGCCCGATACCGCATTTAAGAGGGCGCGTGGACTGCCACTTCTCACTGCTCCTGCCACGCTCGGTGTCAGTCCCTGCCACATTCTGGCAGGAGGGCGTGGGGACACTTAATGCACGGGTCCCATCCCGCGTCATCTGGCGCATCTCGGAATAACATCGCGAGGCCCAAGGCACCCCGCCTGCCGCCCTGCTGTGTCAGGTATACAAGACCGGGCGGGCACGCCGAGCCGTTCAGTGGCTGTCCGGTGGGCCCTCTTCGCGGCGCCCGTTGCAGAACGACATCATGACGACCGAGACCGGGCGGGGGCGCGTTTTCAACCCCCCCGTCACTTCGCGCAGCAGCCCATGATAGTTGCTCTTCCATTTATGGTACCTTGGAACTCGTGCCCTCCCTTTCTGGGTACGCTACCACCGGCGAGTATTTAAGAGGAGCTGGTGGACACGGAAAGGGGCGCCGAATTGAGACACATCCGAAGTCCGGACGAAGATCGAAGACAGAAGAACACTCCAGTACAAGCACAGAAGCTGAGAACCAAAGAACAAGGAGCCAAAGCTCTAGGATAGACAAACATTATTGTAACCAGCAATATCCCTGAGAGACATTCTCAGTGCATTTATAGCATCCACACAGGAGTAGGGTATTACGCTTAGTGCGACCCGAACGTGTCTAAAAATCTCCAGTGCATTTACTGCATTCTGCATCCGATCATTCCATTCCACCTGCCATCGCATTTACGTCCATTTATTTCTCCCGCAAACAGATTCAGAATCATCCCCCCGGCCGAATCTCAAAGGGGGTCCCTCCGGGTCCTTGCTTTAGGAGTTCACCCTCCGACAGCTACCATTGGTTGAGTCAACAAGTTGGTCGATCTAGGATAGAGGGAAGAGATCTTTCGGGCACGCCTTGTTGATGTCGGTGAAGTTGACGCACATTCTCCACTTACCATTGTGTTTTCAAACCATGACTGAGTTAGTCAACCACTCTAGGTACTGTATTTCTCGGATGAAGCCTGATTCCAGGAGCTTATTGATCTCCTTACGAAGTGCTTCTTTTTGATCGGCTGTGAACCGATATGCTTTTTGTTTGACTGGTCGTGCGTCAAGTCGCATGGATAAGCTGTGCTCGATCACGTCCCTAGGGACTCCGAGAATATCATATGGACTCCATGAAAAGTCATCCGCATTCACTCGGAGGAAAGTGATGAGCGTGAGTTCCTATTTGGGGTCCAGACCGACCCATATCTGGACAATCCTGGTCAGGTCGGAGTCATCAAGGCACACTGCCTTGAGCTGCTCGTCCTAGATAGCGGCAACTCGAACCTTCAGTGGACGGTGACTAGGTGTAGCCTTCTCCGGTTGTGACCCGGGAGTTAGCTTGACCATGTCGAGGCTCCTCTTGTCGCAGTGCATGACCATCTTTGTGTTGCCAAAAATGCTGATGGCTCTAGTCAAACCAGAGATCTTAATCGCATGATATGCGTAGTGGGTGATGGCCATGAACTGGGCAATTGTTGGTCGCCCCAAGATCGTGTTATAAGCGGTCCCGAAGTCTGACACATCAAACATGACCTTTTTAGTTCTAAAGTTACTTGGCTAGGCGAAAGTGATGGGCAGCTCGACCCACCCTAAGGGCTTAGCCGAAGAGTCTGTGGTAATCCTGAAAAAGGGGGGAGATGGTTTCAACGTGCTCCTTGGGATTTGTAGGGCGCCCAACGCATCGGCGAAGAGGAGGTTGATGGAGATCCCTCAATTGATTAGCACACGACCTAGTCAGATATTTTGAATGGTGGGTTCGACCACAATAGGGTAGCGACCAGGTCGCTTGACACTCGTGGGGTGGTCAGCCTGACTGATGGTAAGGGGCACCCGCTATCACTATAGACACGGGCTTAGGCCCGGCGTGCTTGCCCACACTTCTCTTTGACTTGTATTCTCTGTTTGAGGAATATGTCGTGGCGCCTCTGAAGATGTGGTGGACCATGTGGTCGGCCTACTAGTTCCCCAGTGCCGACTGGTCGGGGTTGACCCCATCCTCACCAACCTCGTCGTGCCTAGGTTTACGCTCTCCAAGCTTCTTGTTGATGATACGTCGCACAACCTTACACTCAGTTAGGTCGTGGGCATCTGTGCGATGGATTGGGCAGTAGCCATGACCCTTCTTCCCCTCCCTCTTCTCGAAGCATTGGTGTGGTTGGCTGGTCTACTTGACCACCATGATGTCGGATAGTACCTTCTTGCGTTTGTTATTCCTTTTCTCCTTCTAACTGACCCCTTTGGAGGAGGCGGGCTAGTTGAAGGTCGGTAGCGACGTGGCATCAATCGAACACTCCCAAGCCTCGGTGGCCTGTGTGCACTTATCTGCGAGCTCGAAGAGCTTAGTAGTGCTTCAGATTTCCTTGGTGGCCGGCCAGCTTCTCGACCATCTTTCGGTCTCTGACCCCTCTTTCGAATGCTATGATCACAAATTCACCCGTGATCCTTGGAATGGTGTTTCGGCGCTCAGTAAAACACTGGATGAAGTCTCGCAATGACTCACCTTATCGCTGCCTGACTTGGTACAGGTCGTCCTCGACCCTGGGTTGGGTATAGGTCCCTTAAAAGTTGGTGACAAACTGGTCGCATAGATCCTTCTAGGAGCGAACCGACTTGTGAGGGAGGTTCATAAGCTAGGATCAGGCAGAACCGATCAAGCCGATCGGGAAGTAGTTGGCCATGACCTTCCCATGGTCTCATGCGGCCTGCACCATAGTGGTGTAGATCTGCAGGAACTCCTCGAGGTTTGTCGAGCCATCATACTTTTCAGCTAGGACCGATAGAAACTTGTTTGACCAACACACCTCTCGCAGTCAGGCTGATAGGGCGTTGCACCCTGTTCTGTAAGGAAGAGTTACTCACTGATGGGTGACGGAGCGTGCTTGGGAAGAGATGACAGTCATGTGGTCCTGGTATGGGATGGAGGAATCTGATGCCTCCCTACGTGGGAGAGGCGAGTGGTAGGGTTGCTTGCCCTTTTCTTGCTCTCACCGGGCACGGTCCTCCTGCTCTCGTGTGGCCATCTGGCTTTGGATCACGCCATAGAAGTCACATTGGTGGAGAGAGTTATGCAAGTCAGAGGGTTGGCTGTCTCAATGCGACAGGGGTCTTCGAGTGCTCTCCGTTACCAAGGGAGTACGAGATCTTTTCTACCATAGGGCCTACCATGATTCTTGGCGATCGCAACCTCCACTAGTCCTAGCAATCGATGTGGTGTTTATCGTTGCAGTTTGACATCGAGCGGTTTCAACCAGGAGAGCAAGGTCACACAACCATGGCGCAATTGGCGAACCCTATGGTATTGCTACTGGTGGGTGGCTAAGAAACATTTGCACGGTCTACAGATTCTATGCAAGCATCATGGCCTCATAGTCGAGCTACCGAGCGCGAAGTGGTGACATATCGCGAGGGGGAGGGGAGCTCTTGGCATTCGTGCGACGTGACAACCTTGGTGATGCCACCACCAAAGACTGGGTCCTCTATGGCAGCTCCTCAGTTGGGGCTACGACGCTGTGGTGGTTGAGGCTGTGCCATAGCGTCCCTGTGTCTAGCGCCGGTCTGGTTCCCCTTTGGGCGCATGGCCTAGGAATCATTGCCGGCACCTGAAATACGGGAGCCACCGCTGCCCTCGTTGCATGAACTATCATACAAAATTACCATTGAGCCTTGGAGCCCTTGGGCTCCGATTCTATGTTTCATTCCTGGAGCACACCAGGTTCATCTAGGTCGTATCTCAAGATGAACACCTCGTGGTGACAGGGGATCCTCGGAATGGGACTCAGCGGTTACTATGGATCTGGCCATGGTAGCTGTCAGGGGGTTAACTCCTGTCGCAGGGATCCTGAGGGACCCCTTTTTAGAAATTCGGCCAGGGGGATGATTCTGAATATGTTTGCTGGAGAAATAAATGGATATGAATGCGATGGCTGACGGGGTGGAATGATCTAGTGCGGAATGAAGTAAATGCACTAGGGTTTAGATAGGTTCGAGCCACACGGAGACGTAACACCCTACTCCTGTATGGATGCTATAAATGTCCTGAGAATGTCCCTCAAGGATGTTGCTGGTTACAAGAATGTTTGTCTATCATAGAGCCTGGGGCTCCTTGTTCTTCGGTCTGTGTGTATCTGTTGGCTTTGGGTGCTCTTGGACTTCTCGATATTCTCTACTTCCTTAACTTCTTCAACCGTGCAGAGCTTGTTGGGCTTTTTCAGCTTGTGCGCTTATAAGAGAGATTCAACCTTTCAGACCTGTTTTTGTCCGTGCTACCGGCTGCTTTAAATACCCGTCGGCAGTAGCGTGCCCCGAATGGGAGGGCACGAGTTCCAAGGCACCATAAATAGAAAGGGCGTCATCATAGCCTCTGTACGAAGTGACCAGGGCTTGAAAATGCGCCCCGTGCCCGGTCATCACTCGCCATAATGGCACTGGCAATGGGCGTCGTGGAGAGGGCCCACCGGGCAGTCGCAGAGCGGCCCGGCGTGCCCGCCTTGTCTTATTCTCCTGCCACAGCAGCGCGGCAGACGGAACGCCTCGGCCCCTGCGACGTTATCCGGAGGCGCGCCGGATGGCACTGGATGGGACCCGTGCATTTAATGTCCCCACGCCCTTCTGCTAGAATATGGCAGGAACTGACACCGAGCGTGGCAGGAGCAGTTGGAGGTGACAGGCCACGCGTGCTCTTAAATGCGGCCTCGGGCCTTTCACCTGCTGACACCTCATCGCTGGACCCATGTGGGGGCCACTGACGGAGGGGCTTCCTAGGCCGTCGGGGAAACGAGTGCTCGGGGGTCACTGTTCGCCTCCCCGAGCACTCTCTCCTGAGAACGCCCCTCCTTGGTCCTCGGGGAACCGAGTGCTCTAGGGCTACTGTTCACCTCCCCGAGCACTCTCTCCTGGTCATGTTTGTACAGATCCTCGGGGAACCGAGTGCTCGGGGGCCGCGGCTCGCAGCCCTGAGCACTCTCTCCCAGAACTTCCTTCAGTTGGGCCCTCGGGGTACTCAGGTGCCCGGGGGGCTACTGCTCGCAGCCCCGGGCACACCCCTCCCGGTACTTGGTTCTCCTGGTCGTCGGGGGGCTTGGGTGCTCGGGGGTTACTGTTTACCTCCTCGAGCACTTTCTTCCCGTCACTTAGTCTTCATAGATCATCGGGGAACCTGGGTACTCAAGGACCACTAACTGTGGCCCCGAGCGCCCTCTCGGGACTTAGACTTTTTTACCTCGCGGAGGTGACCCCGCGGGATGGTGCCACGTGGCGGATTGCTGGCCTGACCTCGGGATTCGGGGACCCCTGGTTCCTGATTCACCAACAGTAGCCTAATCTAATCTTCAATACTTACCGAAACACAGAAACCCCCGCCCCTACCTGGAATGCCAACTATTGAGGGATAGTTCCTAACAATGATTCCAGAGTGTACCGGTCGATGGGTATGTGAACAATGCTTGTGATGTGCATGTAGGTTTGTGATGAACTCTACAACATAGGGATTATCCAGGTTCAGGCTTCCCTAAGTATAATAGCCCTATATCCTGTGTATTTTGTTATCAAAGTTTGTGAACTGGTTACTAATGAGTTTTCTCCACTCCTCCTCTCTCTACCTTTACAAACGGGTCCTCCCCTCTTTGTATACTAGAGAGAAGGAGAACTTACAAGTGAGTCCTGCTTAGTAGACCCATGTGTGACCAGATATTCTACTCTTGGATCATCATCTTGGAGAACCGGATGAACCCAACTTGCCATGAGAGCTCTACATGACTATCCCATTTGTGGAACACCACCGTACCTTCCTCCCCGCGTCGCCCGGCCTGTCCTATCGCCGTGCACTGCAAGTTCATCTGCCAAGCCGTCCTGTTCTTGCGCTCTGCAAGTCTACTGCAAAAATTATTCACTTGCCTCGTCGTTCTAAAGATCTTGTCCCATTCGTCGCGTGGCGCAACTCGGTCCGCAACTAAAAGTGCATCTAGGCCCCCTATGTTTTTTTGGTTAATTGATGACAAACGATTAAGGGACTAATGTATTTATTGAAGTTATGAGCAAGTTTTAGTCCCATTGGAGAAGTTAAACGACGTTGGCATCCCTAAAAAAGAAAAGAGAAGTGGCATATAGTTACTCATTAGGTTTAAATTGTTTTTATTCTCGAATTTGAGTTTAGGAATGCCGTATTATCAAGAGATATGCTTTTAGGTTAACTTGAAGATATCTCAGTGCTCAAATAATTCTTTTAGACCAAATATGAGACACACAATCACCCCACAAACTCCAATAAGGTTTTACTGTTTGTTTGCACCCAGAGTGTCCGGGCTGCCCTGGAGTCTCTGGGTTGCCGAAACCTTCAGGTAAGGCTCCGGCCAAGGGTGCTCGGATAGAACCTAAGTACTAAATCTAAAGTCTTCAGGTTGTCCCGGATACTTCGGATTCTGGTCAATGGCCCGGAGTCTCCGGGTTAGACTCTGAGTTAAGCTCTCTGTTTGGGTTTGAGTGCCTAACCCAGAGTCTCCGGGTTGACCCGGATACTCTGAGATAAGGTGAAGGTCCGAACCCTCCGAATAGGGCTCTGGATAGAGGTCTCTGTGGCTCTTTCGATGGCCAACTTGGATACTTCGAGTGAACCCGGATACTCTGGGTCAGTACAAAAAGTGTTATAATGGCTAGTTTTTGGGGGTTGGGTTTCAATACCCCCTCCCCTCTTCATCCATAGCTGCTGAACTAACTCAAGACAAAAGACTTCATGGCCTCTTTAGAGCCCTCCCACTCCTCTAGTGCATTAATTCTAGCAATGATTTGAGAGTTTGGATTGGAAAGTGAGATTGAGTGCTAGTGAGCTTACATTTATCTTTTGAGCACTTGAGTTCATCGTCAAGCCGTTGACTCACATTCATTACTTTTGGAGCTCTAAGCTACTAGACGGTTAGGCATCACCCGGAGAGCACTCAAGCTTGTGGAGTGCTCCGGGAAGTTTGTGAAGGTCATTCTCGCTTTCACAAGGGAAGATGAAGGTTGAGTAAGCCCCGAGCTCGATCTTTGTGGTCGCTCGGTGAGGATAAGTGTTGAGAGAGACCGGACTCTTTGTGAGCACCTCAACGTGGAGACATAGGATCATTCGATCTGAACTTCGAGAAACAAATACTTGCCTTCTTTACTTTCTTGCATACTTTCTTGTTTAGTTGATCTTTTAGGCGGTTTGCCACAATCTACTTGTTTGTGAGTTTGTGACCGCAGATGGTTGTTGAAAAGAAACTCATACATCAATTGAAACCTGTGGTAACTCATAGACTCAATTATATTTGCTTAAAAATTCATAGTTTTTTATTTTATATTATTTTTGGACTATCTGGGTTCACCCAGTGTATCCAGGACAACCTGGAGTCTCCGGATTGACCCGGAGTATCCGAAATCTGTAATCCGCTGTGAAGTTTTAAATTCCAAGAAATGTCTATTCACCGCCCTCTAGGCGACATCATGTACATTCAGCAACACCCCACTCCATTCAATCAATGTTACGGGACATGGCACAACCCTATCTGCGTCGGTCATGACTTTATTTGCTAGAGGAGGTACTTCGGGAAGGAAAACACTTAAGTAGGTATCAACAAATATGATTAGACATGTTAGGTATCAGCGTCCCGTGACCAGCAAAGGTTGGTCGTGAGACCATATTATATTGCATGGAGGCTGGTCGTACGATGGGCCAGAGTTCAGAAAATACCCCGCTGATCACTGCATCCCTCGTAAGACTTATTAGCTAGGATACCCTTACTCAATACACCGACAGATTTGATGTCTTCCCAAAGAAACAAGCCACTTGCAAAATCTAACACCGAAGACATCGCACGAGCCACGTTAGGGCGTTGGGGTTTCCTCTTCACATGCATTCTCTCCCCCCCACTGATCCGCTGCTCCATATAGCCAAGTCGATCATCTCCCATGCCATGGTTCATCCTTGGACAGGAGTCAAGACCTGTCGTAGAGCTAGGAGAAGATCCACCGCTGACGCCAGGAGAAGTTCCACTGGAGGTTTTGTGCGCTTTCTTCAGGGAGAAGAATGAGAGAGAGAAGACAAATGGTGAGAGAGGATAAGGTTGGCTCGGCAGGACTTCGACGGCGTACGAATAGCGGCCTCATGGCTTGGAGCGGGGCTGCTGTGAGGAGATCACTTCACGGTGCTTCATGGCGTCGAGCTAGGACAGAGACCGGTGGTCACGTGGCCGAGTGCACGTGTGTTTATATTTTTTATTTAATTCTCAATTTTATTTGTGGTAGTAGTCGTCTAAATTTTTTAAACTTTTTTATAAGAAAACTGTAGCTAACTAGCAAATCATTTTAATTGGTTTGACCAGAAAGCTTATGTTAAAAGTTAATTAAAATTCTCTAAAATTAACTACTTTTATAACTTCTAGTAATTTTTAATGCCACAAAATAATTTCTCAAAAATCTAGAAAAATCTATTAATATTCTTCCCATGTGATGTACTAATTTTATAAATTATTTCAAACCCTATCTATAATATAGCTATACGAATAGTTTATCCAATATATAATATGGCTGTGAGAATAGCTTATGCATATTTGTGTCTAATATCCTGCCTATAATATGACTGTGAGAATAACTTATCTAGTTATCTACAAGTACCAGTTATTTAGTTTTTTTTCTTCTACAATAAAATAGAAACATAAGTGGCCACATGAACTAAATTAAAGTTTTGATCTCACTAGATACAACAATTAATTGCTTTGTAACATCTAAGAAATAACTTAGAGACACTATGCGTTACGAACTTGTTGCTTAATATTAATGTCTTAGTCTCTCTCCTCTTTAAATATAACCTAAGACATAAAGCATCGAGAGTAGCCTTAGTACAACACTTAGCACAATGTTCTTCAAAAGTACTTAGCATTAATGGTGAATCATATTGGCTACCATTAGGGGTGAAAACTGGACGAATATTTTCCGTCTGCTCGACTACCTGAAGGCTTGCAAAGAAAATATTTGGGATGACCGGTATTCGTGTTCGATACTATTTGATACTATCCGTATCCGGCTCCAGATCTGATAAGAAATGTAGGATAGGATACAAGATAATTGTTATTCATCTGAAGTATCTGAATGTTAGGTGTTACGAAAAAATCTTTTATGATTTTACCTAAAAATATGATAATATATAAGTAGATTATCACACATTTATACACAGATAATACTGAATACTCTTATTTTCACATCTCACCGATCACTCTCTATAAGCTCACTTTGATTGCACCCCTATACTATTTAGTGCGCTGTATGAGGATGCAAATGAAGTGAAATTTTTTTATTTATCATACTGACCGACATCTATCTGATTATCCGCTCCGACTACGAGAAAAAAAATGTAGGATATAATACATGATGAAGAAACAATTATCTAGCACTATTCGTGTCCGACTTCAACTTAAAAAAATATAGGATAAGAGATAAAGGATGAGCTATATCCGTCTGTATCCGATCCGTTTTCACCTCTAGCAACCATGACCACTGTTGACAGCTCATTATTAGAAGCCTGTTAATCCGCTATACAAAATATTAGTTGACCATCGTTAATCCTTATACCAAGGTAAGTCAATAAAAAGGAAAGTCCCCCCAAAAAAAAGAAGAATATAAAAAGAAAAGTCAGGGATTACGATTACATATTCAAATAATCTTATAGAGAAAATTGTATTAATATATATCTTACATTTAAAATATCTATAGCAAGCCAGAAAAAAAAAATCCACAATATTTGCACTGGTATTGGTGAAAGGTTCCGTAAATCCGCATGAACATACTGTGTTCGTTAAATAAAAATATTACCATGCATCACGTTCTAGAAAAGAAATATTACTGCCATGCATCCAAATAAGGTAACATGATTAGTACAAGAATGGTGAAATGCGAAGTTAAAACACACATAAATAAATAAAATCTAATTAAATAATCCTCTCACTAAAGTTATATAGAAATGCAAGACATATATATTCGTCAACCTTATTTGAAATAGAGAACATGCATGCTAATTTAATGATATTTTCTCTATTTCCCCTCATTTATTTCCCTTCGTCTTCAACAAATTTTCCAAGACATTAATTCTTAACACTACGTCTCTACGGATATATCATGGTTAGTTGCTCATTTGTTTCTACCATTCTCTTCATTTTATAACCCCCTGTCCTATCCCACCCAATATACGTCTAGATTTTCATGCTAAAAAGGACATCCAATTCGTTGAGAAGGTCAAGAGTGCGATTTACCTTTTTAATCCGTCTTGACCAATATAAATGGATGCAGAATTGCAGATATAAAATGTTGTCACATTATTAAATTGTGACGAGGTGGGGATAAAAAGCAAAACTCAGAACACCATTACCATAATGGGGCTGAGTGGCATAGCTACCAGAGCAGGAGTTTCCAATTTTTAGCTTTTCGAATAGAATCTGTAGGAATGATTTATTAAAATGAACTAGATGCTAAGAGAAAAAAAAAGTTTTTTCTAATTCACTTCACATATAAAATCACTTTATCTATAAAGTATACTTTAGAGAATCGCTAGAGAATTACTTTCAACCCAAAATTATTTTTCTTAGAGAATTACTCCATCCAAAAAATTTGAATCAGATAGAGCTCAACTAAATAGATCCAAAATCTACATGCCAAAAGTCAAACAACATATTAGTACTATATCAAAGCCAGAAATACAAATTGAACTTCTCAACTTATATTCTTTTATTCACAATTCAATAAAGCGAAAGGATGAAAGAAATCAATGGAACACACCAAAAAAAAAAAAAGGCATTGACTCCATTATATTAGCCATTTTGCAACATCATTGCTCGTCTTCGTAGACCCGACAGCGAACTCTGAAACTTCACAACAATATTTTTTTTTTGTTAAAGAAATATATAATCAAAATCAACAGAGACTTCTACTAATCTATTCCATAATAAATCGCATAGTTAGCCAACAAATTCTATGGTTTTAGAAACAAAATTGGCTACTCTCCACTCACTTAGTGAACAGTACCCATTGTTTTTTGACATTGCAAGGCAAAAACATGCCATGATGGCAGCGATAATAAGTACTATCCCGCTTCATATATCATAGGAGCTAAACTAATAGCTTGGCATAGCTTAGCTTATCTCTAGAAAGGGCTATTTTCAAATAGAATTCACATGTGCATGGACAATTCTCAGTCAAATCTGTGTACGAACATATGAATAAGACACATCCTTTCCAAGTAAATTTATGTGGCAAAAACTTCTTTTAAAGATAAAGATATTCCTTTGGTATTTAGAAAGAGAGATCATTCTAATCATAGATAATTTAGCAAAACGTAATTCGAATGAAAATTTTAAATGCTGCTTTTCTAATGAAAATAAGAGCATACAACACCAATTCTTCGATTGTTATTTTGCTTGCCTTTAGTATAAACATGCTTAGGAGTATTACCCAGATGATTGGTGATTGGCTAGCGGGTGTAGGGCATAAAGATAAAAAACAAATTCTTGTCGCGTAGTTGCTTTGCATTAGACTAATATGGCGAAGTCGCAATAGCATTACTCTTCATAAAAAAGACAATCATATTTTTTATGTGGTCACTCTTCGAGGACACATAATAACTGAGGCATTAGATGACGTATGTAAAGGGTGCAAAATATTAGAAATTATGGTTACGAAAGTCTTCATTAATAATGGATGATGATTTAATAACAGACTATATAGTCGATGGCATTTCAAGCATCATGTGCTTTGTTAATCTTATATTTACTAATTGGAGGCTCTTTTTTCGCCTCCACGTTAATTCTAAAAAAATCCTAGAAATTCTCATAAAAAAATAAAACATCCGACCGTCGAATTAATTGATTGACTAACTATAACCATTGATCTATAATCAGACGAAACAACATAGAAGATTAAAAAATAAATCATAGAGTCCAGTCCCAAAACTACTTCTTACCTTGTCTTTCCTCCCTTTTTTATTGTAGATACCATTTGTCCAACAAAGTTACGTTAGCAGACTACAACTTAGTTACGTTAGCAATCAATACATTTTTTCAAATCAATTATAATCAAACATTACAAAATTAAAACAACATAACGCAAACATATTACGGATTATCACACAAAAATAATATCAAAGAATTTATAATGTATTTCAAAAAATAATATGAGATACGGTGACGACATTAAAAATAATAATAATTTCAAAAAATCAAGAAACAAATAAAAATCAATTTGCATAACACATAAAATGAAAATTATAAATTAGATCTATTCACAAATAATAAACATGATTCCAATATTATAAACAAAAAATATATTTATATTTTACATTCTAATATTTAAATATAAATAGTTGATGTATCTTAGTATGCAGTTATTATTAACATAAATATCTAAAATTCAACCGTAAATTAAATTTTTAGTCCGTAGAGCCGCACGGATTGATGCGCTAGTTTATCAAATTCGACGGTGGCTAACACGCATGGACTCGAATCCCCTTATAAATACCCACCCCGCTCTGCTCCTCTTCTCCTCATCCCCTTCACCCTCTCCTCGGTGAGCTCCTCGCTCGATTTGTCCCCTTCCATACAGACAAGCCGGGGGCGATCCAACTAAGCCGCCGCGCGTACGTTCGCGAAGCCTCCTCGAGCTACGGGCCGCGCGATACAACAACGCCCCTTGCGCGCGCGTCGTACGTGGTGATCCGCGGCCGGCCGGGACCGGCGGGCGAGCGGCGAGCCTGGGAGGCAGCCACTTCGCTGCTACACGACGAGCACTTCCGCCTAAACTAATCCACCCTCGAATCTTTCTTAGTCTCTTTTCTCTTTTCCATCGATTGATCATATCCATTTCCGCCTATAAATTTAGCCTCTTGCTAGCGTTTGAACCCCCCCTCCCCCCGGTTTCCCTCCAAAAGCTGCACAAACACACGTGCAGTGGCAGAAGCTTGCGCCGCCATGTGTGAGGGGCTCATTGGCCAGCTGTTGCCGCCGTGCCGGTGCAATGCCCGCGACGGCGGCGTCGGTGATGCTAATCAGCTCGGCGCGGTCGTCGTCTCTCCGGACGTCGCTGTTGTTGTTGTGAACGATTCGACGACCACGACAACGTGCAAGCAGCAGCCGCTGGTCTTGGCCCACAGGCCGTCGTTGAACAGGGGCGTGGCGAGGGAGGCCGCGTCGATCATGCGGATGTCATTGCCGATGATGATGACGGGTCTCATACTCTATGTCCGGCCGATGATTTCGATGCTCTTTCTTGGCCGGCTCGGCGAGCTCGCGCTCGCCGGCGGGTCCCTCGCCATCGGCTTCGCCAACATCACGGGCTACTCTGTCCTGTCCGGCCTCGCCATGGGAATGGAGCCGGTGTGCGGCCAGGCTGTGGGCGCCAAGAACCTCCCCCTCGTCGGCGCCACCATGCGGCGGATGGTGCTCCTCCTCCTCGCGGTGTCCGTGCCTATCGCCTTCCTCTGGGCGCACATGGAGCCGCTCCTCCTGCTGTGCGGCCAGGACGCGGCGATATCCGCCGCCGCGCAGCGTTACATTCTACTCTGCCTGCCGGACCTCCTCTTCCAGTCGTTCCTACACCCTCTACGCATCTACCTCCGCACCCAGTCCGTCAACTTCCCGCTCACCGCTTGCGCCGCGGTCGCCGTCGCCATCCACCTCCCCATCAACTACCTGCTCGTCTCGGTCCTCGGGCTCGGCGTCGAAGGCGTCTCCCTCGCCTCTGCCTGGGCTAATCTCAACCTCGTGCTCCTCCTCCTTGCCTACATCTACGTCTCCGGCGTGCACCGCGCCACCGGTGGCTTCACGCTGTCTGACAAGCTGTTCAAGGACGTTACCGGGTGGATCCGGCTAGCCAGGCTTGCTGTCGAGAGCTGCGCCAGCGTCTGCCTCGAGTGGTGGTGGTACGAGATCATGATCCTTCTCTGCGGCCTCCTGGCCAACCCCAAGGCCACCGTCGCATCCATGGGGGTGCTCATCCAGACGACGTCCCTGCTCTACATCTTCCCGTCGTCGCTCAGCTTCGGCGTGTCGACGCGGGTCAGCAACGAGCTCGGCGCGAACCGCCCGGGCGCCGCGAGAGCGGCGGCCCACGCTGGGCTGGCGCTGAGCGCGCTCCAGGGCCTCGGCTCCTTCATGTTCGCCCTGGCCGTGCGCGACGTGTGGGCGCGCATGTTCACGTCGGATGCCGCCATCCTGGCGCTCACGGCGTCGGTGCTGCCCATCCTCGGGCTGTGCGAGCTCGGCAACTGCCCGCAGACCACCGGCTGCGGGGTGCTCCGCGGGAGCGCACGCCCCAAGGACGGCGCGCACATCAACCTCGGCGCGTTCTACGGCGTCGGCACGCCCTTTGCCGTGGCGCTGGCGTTCTGGGCGGGGCAGGGCTTCAAGGGCCTCTGGCTCGGCCTCCTCGCCGCGCAGGCCGCTTGCGTCGCCGTGATGCTCGTGGTTATCTCCCGCACGGACTGGACCAAGCAGGCCAAGCTCGCCCAGGTGCTCGCCAATGTTGTCGCTCCCGGCGACGACTGCGGCCGCGCCGATGTGAACGGAGACGGTGGGAAAGACACGGGGCCGCGTGTCAAGGTTGCGGCGCCCCATGGCGACGAGGACTCCAGTTTGCTCATCACTGTGCAGGGCTGACCGGCACAACACCTTGACAACGACGGCCGTCTACGTATGAATCACGGTAACTAGCTGGTAGCCTGGCCTGTGTATAGTACGGGTGAAGTGAAACACATTTTTTGCAGTCTGAACATTTTTTCGGGGTTCATATTGGCTGGTTAGTATGTACGTACATGTACTACGTTATTGCGGAAAACACCTGAAACTTTGAGGTACAAAAAGGTAGGTGTTTTCAGTAATTACGTGGCTGGCGTAATTAGTTGTGTTGAGCGAACTAGTTCGGTTCTTGTTCACTTTTAGGTGGCATGAATGCCGACATTTTTTGTAATTTTTTTAATTTTTTCCCCTGTTGTATGATGGATATTTATACATGTGCACACAATACAGAGGATGCGATCGAATTTCTTGCTTCACTTTTTAGCATTCTTAGACATTACATATCAGCTATACGTGCCAACACTGCCATGCATTAGGTACTTCATCTTTTTTTGAAGAACACACAAAAGCGGTTGCGTGCCGCTGGGACCTGCAGATGCATTAACAGTAAGTGACACGTGTATCCGGGTTTACGCATCAGTGACTGCTAATGTATCTGTAATTACTATAGAGGATCTGTGTCTGGTTGTGTGTATGTCTACGGTTCAATTCAGAAGCAAACGGCGGTGGATTGGTGATCATGAAAATTCCGTAAGGATATACGAGTATATGTGTTAACAGAACTGTTTATTTATATTGAGATTCATGTTAAAAAGGTAAAAAAATCGTCTAGTAAATAAGAGAATCAATAAATAGATAAATATCAGGTAGAAAAAATGGTCGGTTAAAATAGACTGTGCGCGTTTAAGGATGTACGGAGCGCGTCTGTGCGCGCCCGGTCCGGCGGCAGCCTGCTGCCTCCGCCGACACCGCGCGCGCGACAGCGACGCGCACGTACGTGATACGTCGTCTCTAAGGCCGTCAAACACCGGCCAACGAGCGTAAGCGAGGATGTACGTGATCGAGTGTGATGTTTTGCCTGTATTATAACCGTGCTGTAAGAACCGAAGAACGGGTCATGCCAATCCACGGGAAATGCAGCTGCTGTATGCTCGTTGACATGTTCTCGTGTGCACACTAGCGTACGTGCGTCTAGCTCATCGATGATCGCATTGTGGAGCTCTCACAGGGCATGCATGCATCCATGTAAGTCATCCCCCCTCTTTTTTTATCTACATCTAACTAGGAATAACTTCCCAAGCGATCAATATAAGACTATCCTTAATTATATTCTCTTTATTTCGTTTTTTTTTTCTGATTTCACTTTTCGTTCTTATTTCTTTTATTTTTTTCTCATGTCTAATAGTTTCCCTTCGAAAGAATTCGTGAGGGAAAATGAGAGAGAATCCCGTTCTAAAGGTAATGACCTTGAGAATCCCTTCGTGACGGGAACCGTGAAGGAAAACCGTTGGAGCGTTGAAGGGAACGAAAATACTTTCGTGAAGAGATTCTGAATCATGATAGAAATCGGTTAGGAATGATCTAATGAAACAACGATATGGTGCAATGAGGGGATTTGCTTCGAGTCATCTTTGTAGCGATCGGTTTAATTAATAACATTGCCTTTCTAAAAACAACTTCCCAAGCGAGATGCTATTTTTTTTACCATGACCAAGAGTTTCCCTTCAGGGTCTAGATTATCGCCGTGAAGGGATTTTCGTTCCCTTCACCGTTCCAATAGTTTCCCTTCGTGATCTCCATCATGAAGGGATTTTCAAAATCATTCCCTTCAGGATAGGATTTTCTCTCCTTTCTTTTCATGATTTCCCTCAAAAGAAAGTTGTTGGAGATGAGAGAAAATAAAGTGAATCGGGAAGGAAATAAAATGAAGGGAATACGGTTGGAGATAGTCTATATAAGTTGACAATAACCTTGCACCCGCAATTTAACGCACGGAAACTTGTATTTGAGGTTAAGCTCCCACCTTTTTTCTCCATGTATAAAACCAGTTCTTACCTGACACTCTCCCATGTGTACATGCATCAACATATCGGTTAGCCGTTGCTCAAACACAATCTTAGATCGACATATGGAGAATTTCTCACGTACATGACATCATTTACACTGACCAGGGTGTGGGTAAATTACAATAGCCCAGTTGTTACTTTTTCTTTGTTCTGCATATCTATTAGCGTGCTTCGCTTTCTTCATCTCGCTGTCAATTCAAGACCAGAGAGCAATTTGCAGCCATCTCATTTGTATATATAATTCTCCAAATCCAATCATCCATATCAACATAGAATAATGATGAATAGTACAGATCCTATACGTCTGCATATTCTGAAGTTTGAAAAGGAATCCAGCCAATGTAATGTCTTACGTAAGGAAAAGGATCCTGTTGCCAATCCCATGGTTGCAATTTTTTCTGAACAATAATGTTTGCGTAAACTGATCCATGCTTGCATTTTTCAAATGGGTAGATGGATCATGCCGGCCATACGGACTATGGAAACTACATTAAGCTATAGCCAGAGAGCAGATCAGGCTGGCGCCCATGGCTTATGATGCCCTAAGAAGCTAAAATAACCATACGAATGCAGAGGGGCTACCGCGGCAAACCGATGGTCTTCATAATATGATCGATGCTTCATTTCCATTGGTCTTTTTAGGGGTTGAAAACTTATTGCATCCATCAGTTCAACAACCTCAAACGGACAATGGAAACAGCATATCACGACGTGTTATGACATGCATTCTCTGATGTGTCACAACTCGATCGCATCGCCTTCCGATTCGAACTCGAAAGAGATCATTGGCAGGGGACGGCAGCTTAATTTACTGTACACTAAGTCATCAAGTACACTCCTTTGGAAAAAAAATAAGTCATCAAGTACAGAGCTTATTCTTCTTGCCCTTTCGAAGTTCAAGGAGCAAGCTACTGCATGCAGAGGTAATTGAAAAATGCTCTCGATCCCCGTACAGATCAGAACCTTCGAAATGGTTTCTTATATATGCTTATCTGGTAAGTCCGTTGACATTGTGATGCCTAATGTATATGTTAGTTGATTACTTATATAGAAGTCCTATTTATAATTGGTTGACTAGGAAGATACATCCGAAGATTACAGTCCTCTATGTATGCAGATGGAATCTGGGGGACCGTCTATCTGCGCGGTTGCAGGCCGGCACGCTCACTTGCAGGATCAACAGCTAATACCTAAGCCCATAGTGACGCTTTCTTCATATTTGCAGCCAATGAGGATTCGCTGACCTAGGCCATGGTTGTTTGTTCATGGGAGAACTGATTAAACTAGTGACATCCACAAAGCTTCAAGTCCTCTCCAACTCAAATTCGGACTACTTTATTCTTCTTAAAAGAAAATATGTCTTAGTTCTTCCTAGGCATTTCTTTTTTCCTTCTTTTTATTTGACATTCAGTCGTGGCATTTTGCAGTTTGCACAAGTGTAATATTTGCCAGACTTGTAAAAAGCATGTCTATACAATAAGCATGAATACTTGCATATATTGGATAGATCTTGACCATCTTTAGAATTTTCATTTGCGTGTAGCTGATTAATCATCTCTTCGATAACCATATGCGAGTTTTGCCGCCATGCCCGCCGTACCGCAAACGTACCCAGGTCGGCCCCGCACAACATTGTTGGTCACGGGCCGTGTCTTTGGTATATGGGATTGGTACGACACGTTCTGATATCTTATTTGAGTTTGACAGGTCATGTCTAGTGAGGTTTAGGTTGGGTTTGCTCATCAAGTCTATTTAGATTGATTTACTATCCGTATTTCACCTTTTATATTTCACTCTTCTATATTTTAGTAATATCTTATAATCGTACTCAAGTCAACATGACTTTGGCCAAGCTCAATGCAAGTACCATGCCATGGCCAGCGACGAGCTAGCTCACCAACGACCAGCGGCACACCAGCTCAGTTGGGAAAGGACAACAACAACATTAGCGCACAAAAATGAACCCATTTGAGGCATAGCCGGCCGGCGAGCCTAGTCGGAGCATGGCCGATAGTGAGTGCTATGGCGTGGCATCACTCAACTCGTGCAGACGGTTGCGCCGGTGACGGTACAAGGACGATTTGATGCGGGCAAAAGCTTGAGAGAGGTCTAGGGAAGCTCATTGTACGCTTGGTTGCCCAAGGAAGGCTTTGCAGCAGCGGTTTGTTGACGGGGTCACAGAGGAGGTTGTCGAAGTTGGGGAAGATGGCACGCGAAGGCTCGATTTGGTTGGGAATGATTGGGTTTCACGCGGTAATTGGCGGGGAAGACCCTGTACGACCTCCCTCTACACGATTTGAGGCTCGGTTGGGATGGATTAGGGCTTGGCAGCGCGGATTTGAGCTCGAAACGACGCTACACAGTGCGAGTTGCTCTGTGATGGTGGCAGGAGCACACGGGGCTACGGTGGTTGGAGAATGTCTTGTGAGAGAGACACGCCAAGTTTGGTATATGAGAGGAGCCGGATGGCAAAGCCCGTCAAAATGGTGTGCGCGTTGACTAGTCTGCTGGAGATGGAAAATCGATAGTTTTGGCGTTTTCGGTCGGATGGGGGGGGGGGGGGGGCGATGGCGAGAGCATCTTCATGAGAGTAGCCAAACTGCACCCTTCATATCTATATATGGAGTGTCCTCCAAAAAATTTCCTCTTTGTACCTCTTCGCGCTCCAACAGACTATCCAGATTTCACCATCTTATTCCATTCTCTTCTATTGTAACCAACCTCATATGTATATGAGTTTGCTCAGTTTTGCTAATCATCACAACAAGTTCAAGAGCATCAAGATGAGCCTCAGTTATTATGGTTGCGCATGCCCATTAATTAACAAGCAATTACGCATCTATCATCATCATCATCTAGGCATCCAGATCACAACCACACATAATTGAGCATCAAATTAAACACCTCAGATCAAGCATGAATCACATTAGGCATAAATCAAGCATAGCATCATGTTCATTGGGGCTTTAGTAAAGGGATAGGCTCGGTTTAGCTAGAGCAGAGGAGGAACCAAACCAAGGGAGCTATAGGAGTGTGAAGCCAGGGGAGCTAAAGGAGTGTGAAGGGCTGCTCATAGCTAGAAGACAATTATGCATAATTCGAATGTTGGACATCAACATTTCAATGGATATGAACACAAATGGCACAAGCTTATGAACTATTCCATTCCCATCGGCATAAATGGGCTAATCAGCACATAGACTACAACGGGGATTAAGAATAAGATCTATGTGACTTGCTTTGAACTTTCCTTCCTGCAAAAAACAGAATTTGTTGGATAAAAATTTCAGAAACACTGAAGATATGTAAGCCTCGAATTACCAATCTGGAGTCCAGACATGATCCAGCATCTGTCTTATGCAACAAAACTGCCATCCATGCTACAATACATTGCCTCATTCCAATTATTGGTACAAATTACAATGCATAGTATCAAGTTCGATCCATTTTTGCTACTTACAATTTTTGCTACTTACAGAGTTACATATTGCAGTATTTAGGTCATCAGCATATCTGCAACTACAAAGTATGGGAAAATCTCACTAGCAGTGAAGGCCACTTTTTTCACTGAACATCAACCAGGTCTTAGTAAATACAATTCTGAAAATGTGTACTATCTACATGATCTTTTTTAACATAATTTACCATTAATTTGCTGAAAAAATATCAAGAAATGGTGAGCTGATGAAGTTTTGTGCAGAGCTTCTGCAAAAAAATGATAGAACCATGATTTTCAGTTATTGACCGAAAGCTAAACTAAGTTCAGTAAACATCGACTGCAATATTTGATGTATCAGGATTCAGATCAAGCGTGTAGCATCGGAGCCAATTTGGAATGGAAATCGGAGCAAAAACCAGATCTAGAAATTAATAACGGGTATTTGTGTTACGCAGCCCAATCCCCCCACATTGCAGCAATAATTGTCACAGTGAGGCTACGTTTAGCACGCATACTCACAGACCTGTTCGATGGTGAGGCACCTTGCCTCGCTCGCCCGTGCGAGGTCGTCGTTCTGCGCGTTAATCCGTCGCTGTAGCACACCGGCCACCAACGCGAGCTGGAACCGCAGCCATCGATGCATCAACGCCTCTCCCTTCCCCTCCCTCCCCTCTGCCTTTGTGGATGGCTCCGCAGCATCTTCAGCGACATCCTCGGCACCCTCTTCCTCCTCCTGCTGCTGCTGCTTCCTCCGCACCCTCCGCCGCCTCTCCCTCCCGCCCTCGTCTACCGGCTCCGGCTCCTCCTCCTCTGGGGTGGGCTGTGGCCGCGGACCACTTCGCGCACAATCTGCCGTGCCACTAAGCCTCGAGAGGGAGAGACGCCTGGAGAGAGGACGATGGGAGGAGGAGGAGGAGGAGGAGCAGCAGCAACGGCAGGGAGGCAGATATGCGTCTGAACAGTAGCGGATCCAGACAAGTAAAGTAGGTAGGGCGAACTTTAAGAAAAGATTAAAAAAATACCTTAATTAAGATAATAGTTAGGCGAAGTGAAAATATCCCCAACATAAGTCGATAAAACCATATGAACCTACAAAATGAAAAAGAACCGAAGATAAACATATATGCAATTATGCAAATATGTCAAATATAACCAAAGACAATAGAAGTAATTAAGTATAGAAACTTACGGAAACACAACCACTAATTATGTCTAGAACTGGAAGGCTTAGGCAAATTCATCTTCCTTATTTTCATGTCTTGAAACCAGTTCTTAATAGCATTAGAATCTAGTCTTCTGAATAAATCCCGCTCAATATAACACAACATCAAGTCATCGAGCCAATCATCGCATATCCTGTTGCGCAAATCAGTCTTGATGATGTTCATGGCCGAGAATACTCTTTCAACAGATGCTGTTGCAACTGGTAGTACCAATGCTAACTCAATAAGGTGGTACACCAATGGAAACACAATATATCTTTGGGTTTCTACCATTTTCATTACTAGACTTGCAAGATCGTGACAGCCAATAAAATCTTCAACTCTTCGAACATGAAGAATGAATGTTTCAAGTTGATCTTTTATAATGGCACGATCGCTGATGAAGAAATCTATGTCATATATCTCCGTAAGTCTAGCAATCTTGTGCATATCAAACTTAGAGAAACTGTCTCTTGGATCAAGACAAGAAAAACATATAAGCAACTCTGAAGATAGCTCACTGAAACGATGAGTCATCTCTGTGTTTATAGCATCAAGAGCTACATAAAATGTGTCAACAAGATAATGATGGTCTTGAGTGACACTGATCTTACTTCGTCTTGATTGGCTCCATCTTGGTACTACTTCATCCATATTTGGAATTGGTATCTCATTTTGTTCACAAAATATTTTGACTTCCGTAAATAATGGCTTCCAACCATGATTCCTCAAGTTAAGCAAACGTGCTTTCACATCAATCAGCAATGACATGACCTCAACAATATTTTGGTTCTTTCTTTGCAAGAGTAGAGATAACTCACTTGTAATATGAAAAAAATTCAACATCATCTTCATAATGAACACAAACTTGAAGATCTCCATTATTCTCATCAAACCACCCACTGATGTTGGATTTCAGGCATCTTCCTGCACAAGCCCTAGCACCTCTATCACGGCAATCCACATGGATTCAATATGGATTAAAGTTTTGTAATGAGAACCCCATCTAGTATCCCTAAGTCTGGCCAAGTTAGTTTCTTGATGTTTCCCTCTCCCAGAAAATATCACCGCTATCTAACTTGGTCAATAAGTTCTTATGGTGCTTGCTAGATTATAAATTATTCCTCTTGCAAGATGTACTAGTTGTGGTCACAATCATATTAACATATTCAAAGAACTCATGAATAGATGTGCAACTAACTACGATAGAAACGACTACCAATTGCAATTGATATACAAAACAATGGACATAGAAAGTATATGGGTTCTCATCTCTAATGAGTTTTTGAAGACCATTAAATTCACCTCTCATATTCGAAGCTCCATCATACCCCCGCCCTCGAACTCTAGCAATATCCAAACCGTGTGTAGAAAGTAACTCAAATAAAGCTCCTTTCAATGCATCTGATATTGACATGCTTAAGACAGAAAATCTTTCCATAACCTTTCATTCCTTATTCACGAACCTATGCAACACCACAAATAATTACTACAATATCAATACATCACACACCTCACAATATCACAATTTAACAATAAATAAGATCACTACCATCACAATCACGGCCATCTGCTCCTCGATTGATATACCACAAGATTCATCGATAAGAATAGAGAAAGATCCATCACTAATCTCTTTGGTTATCTCTTGTGCACAACTCTTTGTAAGTTCCTTTTGAACTGATGGTGCAAGCATACGAACATTTTTAGGATACAACTCCTCAAATGCAATCCTCACTTTCTCGTTTCTTTTTTTAACCAATCAATCATCTCTAGAAAATTGTCCTTGTTCGATGAAGAAGAAGATTCATCGTATCCACGGAATGCATGACCTTACATTAGGAGATAGCTTGCACAATCTAAAGATGTAGTCAAACAGATTTCATATTTGGCTTCTAATTCCTTGCTATGAGTCATCAACTTATATGACACACTAGCCTTTTGATTTTTGAAATCTTCGCATGCTGTTCTTGCTTTATTGTGGGAACTATTAGGCCCACCAACATGTTCAGTAATGATTTGTATGCATTCTTCCAATTTCTAAATCCTACTTTTAAAAATAAATCATACCCAAAATGAGACTCTGAGGGATCATATCTAGAAAGATAGCAATAAAAAAAATAAGGTGCATCCTTCTCCACACTATATTCTAGCCAATCACATTTAGTAAACCATGCTACACAAAAAATCCTTAAATCTTTACCAAACTATTTTTTGGGAAAAATATGTCCAATTGGTTGAGTCGGACCCTTCAACACATAAGCTCTTTTAACTTCATCTCTAATATCATGATCAAATTCATCTATTGTAATACAAGTCCTGGATCGGAAATAATAAACTCTTGCTAAATTTTTTAATACCTTTGTATTCTATCCGAGAAGTTGTAGTAGCAGGAGTGACAACTACTATTTCATTTTCTGCATCACAATCTTCACCAACTCTACTCTCCCTCGTACTTTGGGTATTCAAAGATGTTGGTTTGAAAAATCTCTTCATTATTAATATCTTAATGATCTAATAATTGATGTTTTACGAAAGAAATACTGATGTTATTGGATAAAAATGCAAAATAAAATTCACCTCAATAGCTCAAATCAATTAACCTCAATGGCTCAATCTCAATATCTCAATTCACCATTTCACCTCAATAGCTCTGTGCTGCCGCTGGCCGTTGTGCCCGTGCCTAGTCCTGACGCAGTGACGCCCGCCGCTGGCCGCTAGCCTGCGGCCCCTGCATGGTGCCCTGGCGCCCTGCCCCTATGCCCAGAACCGCACGCCAGTGGCCCAGACTGTACGCCCGCAGGCAGTAAGCCGCAGCCCCGCATGACGCCCTCACGCACTGCCCGAGTGCCCGGCGTCAGCGTGCCCGCAGGCCGCAGTCCTGCGTGCCCGCACGGACGCATCGCCGCACATCCGCACGGCAGCACGCCTGCCACACGCCCGCCCGCCTGTCGCGCGCACGCTCGCCCGCAGCCCGGCTGCCCGCCCGCCGCGCGCCTAGCCGCCCGCCACACGCCTGCTCGCCCGGTGCGTGCCTGGCCGGCCGCAACGCGCCTGCCCGCCCGCCCGCCGCCGCAGCACGCCCGCCCACCGCAGCCGTCGAGGGAGTCAGGGAGAGCTCAGAGCTGAGATTAGGGTTGCATTTGCTATTTTGCTTGAATATTTATTTGCACTTTGCAGGCTGCAATTGTGTGGGCCTGGGCCACTGGTCCAGTGGGCCTCACAAGCCAGGACGACACCACGCCGGGGAGCTCGGGCGGCCGCCCAGCGTCACCTTAGCAGTGGATCCGCCCCTACGTCTTGATGGTTGCCGGAGCGAACAAGAGAGTGACGGTTGGAGGATGATGTGGGTGGCAAGACGGGCTAGATCTGACATGCGGGAGGAAGGGTCGAGGAGTATAGTGCGGTAGTCAAAATGGTGTGGACGATGTATTTTTATTTTATTTGGCTACCGGGTGGAATGCATTGTAGGATAGAAACCAATTCTATAGGATCCTGTTCTACGAAAGATTATTTTTCCTGTGATGACACGTATTCACTCACTCTCTCTTCTTTAGTTCAGTTATTGAATTACGAGATAGATAACGTAGATAGAATCTCATGAGAATCTTTCGGACAGGTTCCTATAAAATTTTGATTTTCCGTGGGATGTAAGGTCTGTTGAGATGCTTTGAAGGAGGCAGACCATACAAACAGATAGGGCCATCTGTGGCAAATTGATTGGCATAAGTTGGATTGGCTTGATTATTCAGGTAGGATCAGAAGTACAAAGAAGCCAACATGACCAAATGCATTATGACCTAAAATAGTACGTGCCTCCAATTATATAGCAAATCTGTTATATTATAGCTACAGCTCCAACAATAGATTGGTTATGCATGAAATGCTTTATTTCGTACAGCAGATCAAGCTTCTTTATATAGTTACTAATTGGAGGCTTCTGCTTCATGGTAAGCCTAAACCAGATGTACTGAGAAAAAGGAAAAATACTAAAAAAAATCCAAAAAACCAAATATCTGGCTGTTGATTCGGCTGGCTAACAAACTTCTTTGATACACTATCATGTGAGTCATGGAGATTATCAGGGGCGAGGAATCCTATTCGGATACAAATAAATTCAGAAGACAAGAAAAATAGTTATGGAAGCTCCCCTGTAAGCTTCATGGTAAGCCTAAGCCAGATGTGCTGAGAAGAAAGAGAAATACTAGAAAATCTCATAAAAAGACAAAAATTTGGCAGTTGATTTGGCTGTCTAAACCATGAACAATGGATCTTACTAGACTTCTTGATGCTCTATGGGTGAGCCATGGCGATTATCAATGACAAGGAATCCTATTCGAATACTAATAAATTTAGAAGGCAAGAAAATAAAAAGGTGCTAACCTATTAATAACTTACACACGAAGGACATGTACATATAGATGGAGCAAACAGCGTTACACATCAAAGGATAATCTATATCGGCTGCCCATGCATCTTTACACGTATTGTACAACAGGAGTCCTAGGGCAATACTACCCTATGCCAGCCGACTAATATAAGTGGTGTTTGGCAAGCAGTAATAAGAGTCCTAAAGTAATAGGGATGGTAATGGGTTCTGTTCCCTGGTAACTCGTGGGGAATTATTTTATTAAAGAATGAGTATGAGAAAATTTGATTTTTACGAATTTATACGGTGGAGATGGGAAGATACTCCCGCTCTCCTCAATATCACATATATACATATTTTTCTTAATATATAAATGTATAAACATTACATTACGTAGGAGAAATAAAAAAATATTCTTACTTTTTGGTCTAACTTACGATATTTAACTCATCTTATATTAATTACTCTCTTATACATCAATAAATTACCTATTTATACTATAGATATATTATTAATATATAGAAATAATCAACTATGATTCAATTTTATATCTTATTACGAATTCTATAAAAATTT
The DNA here is from genome assembly GCF_958298935.1 of Phragmites australis. Taxonomy (NCBI): domain Eukaryota; kingdom Viridiplantae; phylum Streptophyta; class Magnoliopsida; order Poales; family Poaceae; genus Phragmites; species Phragmites australis. The sequence continues at coordinate 3,023,707 of NC_084941.1, read as the reverse complement.
TCAAAAAATAAGATGAGAGAAAACTTCCACTGAAAACTAAATATAAACGAGATAGAAAAGCACTTACCGACGAAAATAAACCCAGTTGCCATCCCTAAGCAATTACATATATGCAACTGAACCCAACGAATATACTATCTTTTATCGCAAAAGGAAACACCGGTCTCCAGGACCAACTCTCACTGTAGCTGCTGTTCCTGGCCTGTGGGTCCCGGAGCTCCAGTCGCAGCCAACAAAACCTCTCCATTCCGGCGCGCCCACTTCATCGTTCACGATTTGTCAGCGTGCCTCCGCGACGCCTCCTCTTTCTGCCCTCGACCGCGCCGGACAACGCCGTCGACCTCTCTATCAAAAACTGAGGCCAAGAGCCCCCGCTGGACTCTCCTCCTCCTCTCTCTCTCATTTTCTTTCTCTCACCAGAGCGCAGCGACAACAGCTGCAGCTCCTCTTCCAAGCTCCATCTCTTGCTCAGATCCACATAAGAAGGACCGCCAGGAGCTCCTCCGCCAGTTGCCGTCTCTCCCGCTCCATCCAGAGGGCCGCAGCTGAGCACGAGCTACGCGACCGTCTTCCTCGCTTCTGGCCACGACTCAGCCGCGAGGAACATCAACGTCGATCTCCCAGCTGCCAGCCCCTTCCCTCAATGCTGAGCCACGGTGAGCTCCGCCGTGCCCCACCGATCCTCCCGCACGCCTCCCTTTCCTTTCTCCCTCGCCGCAGCCGAAACCAGTGGCACGCACCGCTGAGTCGTCGACGGCCGAATTGGCTTCGTGCTTGGATCGAAGGCTATGCATAGGTGGGGGCTCTCTCAGGTTCTCCGTCTCTCTCAGCCTGCGGGCGCGACGTGGCGCGCCTCTCTTCCTAGTGTATATATTCACGCAGGGCGTTGTGTTCAGTCGACTTCTCACGTACTCCTTTTGTCCATCCATCAGAGTTCAGAAACAAACTACTCCTGAAATCGGCTTTTGTTCAGTTACTTTGTCATACAAACTTGTCCAAAGAACCCTTTTTTTGGGAGGCTAAATTAGCTTATTAGCTAGTGAAGAATAAGGTTGAATGTGGTGTGTTTACAAAAGAGATTCTGACGACTTGTAGCATGCCCATTGAACATCAATTCCGATCTATAATTGGCGAGCTCTTTTACGGTGGTCCATACTACCTAGAGGTAGGAGGTAGTATAAATCTAATCTGACGATCCACGTAATTGGATATTTTGGTAATTATGATAATTTTGTTAAAATTACCCACCATGCTTTTACTAATAGAAAGATCGACGTCGCCAACATTGGATCGCTAACCCTAGCTGATGGGTAGCAAATGAACTCTCATGCCAAATACAGATTAAAATATTAAAACGGTAATGAAATATTACTTTCATACCATATATTTTTCTCCCAAAAATAACCCTAATACTACCATACTACTCACATATGCTACCTATACTACCGGTGAGAAATGAGTAGTATCCTGGTTAATCTGGACCGTTAGACTTTAAAAATAGATGGCTCATATTAATTTTAGACCACCGTAAAATTTCTCTAATTGGCGGACTAAAAAACCAGTAATTATATAGCGATGGAGACAATGACATCACAACCCAGCATAACATGATAACCAATTCTAAGCTCAGACCACGATTATATAACGTCTTCCCCGTTTGCATTTTTATTTTATTCACGTTGTACTATAGTTGGCAATACCAGCTAATTCTATACATATGGAAATGCATTTTTCGTACATGCTTGTGACCGGGATGTTTTATTGATAGAATTAGGCATCAATTTGTTTGAGTATAACATCGAATAGACTAATGAAGACCTAACTCTAATAGAGTAATAGTTCTTTCACATCACATGTACTCGTGGCTAACGAGAATCCATTCCCATAGTTTTTTTTTATAACAAAGTGATACACATGCATGCACACCACGCTTACATATCCGTGAGTATGTTCTTCTCATACGCATACAAATAATACCGCTGATATCACTTGTATTCACGTGTGTATAAATCATAGGCATCAGGATTTGAACCTAATGAATGAAATCCTATACACACATCTCCATTACCACACCAATAGGTGGTTCATTCCCCGATCCATTTGCATAGTTGATGCAGGTGTGTCAGAGGATAAACTCCTCAAGCGGGGATTTGGAGGGACCCCTTTTGAGATTCGGCCAGGGGATGATTCTGAATCTACCTTGTATGTGAATTAAATGAGAGTATATGGGAGATGCAGGCGGGACGGATGATCGGATGCTAGTGGAGTAAATGCTTGACGGATTTTAGACAGGTTCAGACCGCACGGAGCGTGATACCCTACTCCTGTGTGTATGCTATAGATGCTCTGGGAATGCCTCTCTGTGGATCTCTTGCGTTACAAGGATTTTTGTCTAAGTCTAGAGCTTCGGTCTTGCTTTGAGCTTCGTGTGTCCTGACTTTGTTAGCTTGTCTGTCGTCCGTCGTCTGAGTCCGTTGGCTTCTTTCTTCTCCGGGGTGCGCTCCCTTTTTATATCCCGTCAGGGCAGCTTGGCGTGTCCAGAAAGGAGGGCACGAGTCCCCATGAGCCATAAATGGAAAGCAACCATCATGGGGCTGCAGTTTAATGTTACGGAGGGTTGAAAAGTGCGTCCCCGGCCGGTCTTGTCGCCCATTATGCGCGGCTTTAGCCGTTTGCAGGAGGGGAGCCCACCGGGCAGCCGCCGAACCACCCCGCATGCCCGCTCGGTCAGAGCAGGCTTGACACAGCAAGGGGGGCAGGCGATAAGCCTCGAGCCCAGCGACGATATCTCCAAGCCGCGCAGGATGACGTCCGATGGGACCCATCGCATTAAATACCCCCACGGCTCTCTGACAGGCGGTGGCAGGGACTAACAACAGGCGTGGGGGGAGTAGTTGGAAATGACAGGCTACACTCCCTCTTAAATGCAGCATCGGGCCTCTCACCAATTGATACCTCACCGCTGAGCCCTTGTGGGGTCCACCGGCAAGGAGCTTCTCAGGTCCTCGGGGAACTCTGGGTGCTCGAGGACTACTGTTTATAGCCCCGAGCGTCCTCTCCCGGATATGTCTATTCTCGGTCTTTGGGGAACTCGAGTACTCGGGGACCACTGTTCATGACCCCGAGCGCCCTCTCCCGGAACTGTATCTTCTCGAACCCTCGGGGAACTTGGGTGCTCGGGGACCACTGTTCATGGCCCCGAGCGTCCTCTCCCGGAACTGCCTTCTTGGGTTCTCGGGGACCACTGTTCATGGTCCCGAGCACCCTCTCCCGGAACTGCCTTCTCGGGTTCTCGGGAAAATAGTCCCCGAGGGAAGGCGCCACGTGGCATTCTACTGTCCTGGCCTCGGGACTCGGGGACCCCTGGTTCCTATGTCACCGACAAGGTGCAAATGCATTTTTAGTACATAATACCACTACAAAACCACCGGTCAGTCACTGCTGTTTTCTAATAGGCTGGTAGTGATGTGGCATCACTGTCGGTTTGTAAAACGCGTAGGAAGAATCAGTCATCGTGGCTTATGAACTAGCAGTGATAAGTGTCATCACTGTTGGTCTAAACCAATCTAGTCTAGTCTAATCTAGACTGGTCTAAGACCTGGTCTAAACCAGTATGCTATGAGTGATGATTTATTATATAATATTTGTGAGCGGAGTGTCAGGGTAGTCTAGAAGCTACTTGAGAAGCTAGTGAACTGGTCTTGAACATGATTTGATTGGTCAGAATTGGTCTAGAAACTAGTCTACATAGGTTGGAATGGTCTAGATTGGTTGAAACTGGTCTAAAAACTAGTCTAACTGGTCTATAAATTGGTTCAACTAGCCTAAAACCTGGTCTAAACTAGTCTAAATACAAAAAATTGAGACGACAAACACTATATCACGGCCACACGAAGAGAATGCAGAAAATTGTATAAATGTTGAATGTAATACAACAATAGATCTTTAAACATAGAAAGAGACTGAATCACAAAAATGTGAAAAAATTATAGCATTGACATCCCTGGAGACATTAGTGTTGCGACAACAACATTGAGCAAACACAATGACAGGAGCAAGATAGACATCAACACCATATTTATATTATAGTAATTGAAACGACATGATCATATTATAGGCATAATCATGTTCGAGGGTTGTAAAAATAATATATCATGTTCCAGTCCAAAGAGCAATAACAGTTTGTGAAGAAAGACATGGGACATCACAATAATCCTGTTACTCTTTGATTTAGAAGAAAGATAACTACATGTAATACCTTTCCAATCTACACAAGTGCTTTGGAAACCTACAGAACGCAAAACAGAGCACACTTACAAATTACGTGGATAGAAGCAATAATATAGGCTATTTACATGTGTGGAAAATAACCTGTGTATTTGGTAGGACGCTTATAACAGTGGTTTCAATTGATTCTTCATAGATGGGGGAAAACAATGTGTATTTCGAGGGGGGGGGGGGCATTCCACAATAGCTGAATTGGAGCCTACACACACCATATAGAATCATTATTTCGTAGCATAGAAGTCGCATATTTCAAAAATAGATTATCAAACTCAAAGATCATTGCTTATGATATTCCACAATAGCTGAACAAGCTACAAACTTTGCCTATAGATGAGGATTTTTTTGCAATTGAAACCTAAGAACTAGTATTGCTTCTATCGTACTAAGCACAACATTAAGAAAGTGCATGCTTCTGATCACGAGGCACAAGCGTGTATCCTAGAAGCATGGGAAAAGGAGATCATATGCACACAAATATTATGCAGGAGTTAATCCATGTCTGTTATGCCTTGCTAAGAATGGTGATTCACTTGTAATGCAAAAATTGTGTTATGTGTCCTCACCTCTAAGCATGCATCAACACCGCTGATGTAGTCGAGTCTCTCTGCCGCCAATCAATTTAGTGCTCTTTGCATCTTTACCCTATAGATGAATCCCAAATTGAGCAGAAGAGTGCCTACCTCAGATGGATTCGTGACCTCAGAAACTAGATCTGATTGCTCAACCTTTTTCTTCTTCTTCAATTATTGATTTAGGGAAGCAGATGGAAATCAACCAGTTGATTTAAGGTTTGATTGCTTTCTTGGGGAGATGATGACACTTTTTTTTACAATGGCCAATTTGGGGAAGCAAATGGAAATCACCCAACTAATTTGAGGCTTGATTGCTTTCTTCCGATGGCTGATTTGGCCCCCATCAAATGCCACCACGAGGCTGTCCTCCTACCCCTCATCATTGCTCCCATTGTTGTACGCCATTGCCACCCTCATCTACGCCAACACTACTCCAGCTGGTTTCCTACTGGTGGTAGTAGTGAAGTGGGAACCCTTGCGGCGACGGTGGCTCCGGCTACTGTCCGATGGCGAGGGGATGCCAGGGGGCGCGAGGAGGGAACCCTAGCGATGGTAGCTACTCTTGTTGCTGGCTGGCGGCGAGGGCGTGGCGGGGTAGTGCAGAGGTGAAGGGGTTGCGTGGCAAAGGCTACCGATGGGAGGAGATTAGATGAAAGACGGAGTGTGGAGAAAGAGCGCTCGGGTTAGGTGGGATATTTTCCTCCTCTCTTATCACTGAGGAACGTGTGGATGACACCGGGAGGGCGGTGAATCGGAGCGAGATGCACATCCAACACTAAAGGAGCCGCGGTAAAATCTCCAGCTACCACCTAACTCCACCTAATATGCAAGGAGGATCGTGCGATGGATTGATCAGGCGGGTGAAAGAAAATTACCGACGTGGATAGGTTGGGAGCACGGCTATTCGACACTAAATAAAGTTTTTTTTTTTTTTGCCAAAGCAAGCCAAACCGAACCACAACGGTGGTGATTGGTTGGATGGCCAGCCTTCGAGCCAGGCTATGCTAGGGTCAGGGCAGCTCAATCTTGTCTTCATCAGTGCAAGACCCTCTAGATTGGATTGTATGTACTAGCTAAGCCTGCATTGCGTTATTCTTGTTTGGTTTGCATGAAGAAATTCAGCTCCGGGTGGTTGTAGCGCTGTGGATGATCTGGACAGAAAGGAATGGTGTAAATACAGGGGATCGGGCTAAATCTGCTTCCAGATTCAGAGTCACATTTCTGAATATTTGGAGTATCTTGAAAAGCCATAGGTGCAGCATGTGATTCCAGATCGGAAGTGGCAAAGGCGTGCAGAAGGGTTTTTAAAAATCAATGTTGATGGGTCCTTTTATGAGCAAAGAAATGAAGGTGGTTGGGGCTTCATCATCCATGATCATCATGGAAAGACGGTTGCACCGGGTGCAGGGAGTATTCGACAAATTTCTGATGCCTTGCAAGCCAAGTAGAAGCATGCCTACATGCCCTAATATTTGCAAGTGAAGCTGGTATAATGAGTATTGAACTCGAGACGGATACGAGTACTCTGAAGTCGGCTATATATTACCAGCTCAATTCTTGATTTGTCATTCATTGGGGTCCTTTTTAGGGAGATTAAATTTCTAATGTTTACTAGCTTCAATGTTGTTCGGGTTTTGCATAATCCGCAGTCATGTAACAAGGCAGCTCATAAGCTAGCTAGCATTGGTGTAGGTCTTGGACCGCGTGGTGTTCTACGCTGGCCGGAATCCATTCCCCAGGATGTAATTTCTTTGGTGGCCACTTATGTTTCTACCTCTAGTTAATGGAGTTACTTTTCACATAAAAAAGTGTTAACTCCATCACCTCTCTTCATCTCTGACGTGCCCTTTATCTTTCCATCTCCTCTCTCTATCAGAACGAGATCGTCTGGCATAATATCATCGTGACATTATTACTGACATATGAGTCAACTCTCAATCAACCCGTTTATTAGCAACCATACTAAGTTGTGACATTAAGTAAGAGGTTACTTATCCTCTTGGTGATCTGCATGGCACCGTGGCCTTTGTCAACAGTCCGCATCTCTGGACGGCGGTGTAGCCCGCATGGGCGTAGGCCGTAGGGTCGGCTCGATGAGAGGAAAGCACATGAGAGGTGACGGGATTTATTTTCGCGTGCGAGGGCGCAGCCATGTAGCCTAGCTTAGCTAGATCGATTCTTTTTTTTTTTTGAGAGGGTAGCACTATCAATTCTTGCGTTCCCCGCCTGGCTTATGGGCCTCTTTTGCATTGGGCTGATCTAGCTATGACCCCTAGGCATGCAGCAACCAATCATCGGGTTTCTGCGTTGCGGTGGCCGAGGTTTTTTTTTTTATATTTTCTAACATAAAAATTTATTTAAATATATCTCAAATGAAAAGATTTACTAGACTCTTACCGTCCATAAAAAAATGGTAAACAGTCTCACAGACTCTTACCGCCCTTTCAGACTTTACAGCCATTTGAGGGCGGTAAGTCCCGTGCTTGAACAATAACTCCGAAGTTTAATTTTCCCTCTTACCTTTTTTTTTAAAAACAGTGATGTTCTGTTGCTAAAAAATCCTTAAATTTTTTGTACGTGTTACATAATCCATGTGCAACCTATTTTAATTGAATTCACATAAAAAATATGTGTAGAATTTAAACTAAAATTCTCAAAATATACTATTTTTATAACTTCTAGCAATTGTTAGAGCCTCAAATAAATTTCAAAAAAAAATTAAAATTTATTAATATTCTTTTTATGTGATGTGATAATTTCTAAAATTATTTTTAGTACTAGGTTTATATATGTTTGAATTCAAATTAAGTTAAAAGAAGAATATCACATGAAATTATAAAAATACATATAAATGGTGCATTACAAAGGAATCCAAATTTTTATCATATAATTTAGGGCTGAAAATAATTTTAAAAATTATCACATCACATAAAAATAATATTAATGAATTTTACCAGATTTTTAGAAATTTATTTGAGGCCCTAACAATTGCTATAAGTTATAAAAGTAGTCTATTTTGGAGAATTTTAGTTTAAATTCTACACATGATTTTTTGGGTGAATTAAATTAAAATGGGTTGAACATGAATTATGGAACACATACAAAAAGTTTTAGAGTCTGTAAGACTGTTTACTGTCCTCTCAGTGGACGGTAAGGCATAACTGTTTTATGAGAGGACGGTAGATATTTATTTTTATAAATTTTTTCATTCGGAATATATTTAAATAAATTTTTATGTTAGAAAATATAAAAATAAAAAAAAAACTCAGGGGTCCGGCCACCCAACCAATCACCACCTACGCTCCTGACCTCCCGGCATGGCCCTGTGTGCATTATTGGCTCGTTCATGCCATAAAAAGGCAATAGATCGCACGATCGTGACCGAGTAACCCACCTACAGATACGTGCACAATTCATTGTTTTGCATGTGATCTGCATCGCCTTTCCAGCGTGCACTTTGCCTTCTAGAAGCCACAAAATCATAGGAGGAGAAGAGATGACGAACTCAAGGCAGTGGACTCTCCACGCACAGTGCGGTTCAGGCTCTGTGGGACTCTTGAAGAGAACTGCAGAAATTCCCCTATCGACCTGACTGCCTCCGTTCATGAATGACTGCAGGAGAGAAGCCATATATGACTGATGTTGCTTCCTAGTATACTCCTAGTTGCTTCCTAGAAACGTATCGTTCAAATCGGAGAAGAAACCAAGTACAAATTGAAATTGGTAGTGACTAGTGAGTACATTCAGAACGTGAGGAAAGGTGGCTCCATATGATTCAATGCATGCCCCATACACGCGCCAACCACCAAGACGTGATACGGTCATGCACCTTTCCATGAGCTCTGCAGAAAGGTGGCTCCATATGATTCAAGTCCCAGATTCCCTCCTGTTACACAGGAGAGAATGATAATAATTCTCGGAACAATTCAGCTATGGGGTCAGCATGCTACCCACCTCCCCTGCAAGATTCGTTCGTCAGATGGTGCTTGGTGCGTAGTGAAAGTAGTGCTGCGTTTGGTTATTAGAATCTTTTTTAGATAAATATATTTACTTGTTCGTATTTATTGCTTTAGTCTGGACAGATATAAATATATATAGTCTCGTATGGAGAGACTTACTTGTGAGTATCTTAAAATCATCTTCATATAAGTAATTAATCACAATCTCAATTCTTGTATCTGTTCGTGCAATCTCAGATTCAGTCAATTAAATAGAAACTCAGCGTAACCTGTCTAGATAGGTACAATCAATCAAACACTCTTATTTTTAAGAGATATAATTTCATTTAACCTACTTTTACTCAATCCGTTTATACAATAGCTCTAACCTACTTTTACTCAATCCGTTTATACAATAGCTCTATTAAATCTTATCCGGAAACCAAACATAGGAGTACAACACAAATGCTGTTAGATCCGCAAGCTCTAATTTTTTGTGTGCATGTATAGGACATATAAAGGCAGCTTCAATGTTACAGCTAGCGGGACAGGCTAAGTCGAGATGCATCGCACACGTACGGTAAGGCAAGGCGTTGATCTCAGCCAGTAACTATTCCTCGGTCTGCAAGACTGCACAGTGTAAAACTTTTCAATCTGCTCTGATAAGCTTTTCGGCAAAACGGAGAAGCTATGCGAAACACACCACGAGCAGCTTGACGACCTCATGTGCTGCTTGCTGCTCGATCTCTCGGTCCCAGGCAGGCAGACGCTCGATGTGTCCGATGTCCGTTTCCTGCACCAGACGCCGTAGGTTGTCGTAAATTCGCGCATTTGATACGAGAATCCCTCGGTTTTGGGCCATGGTTACTGCTGCTCGCTCGATCGCTTGTTTCCTTCCGCAGCGGAAGACGGGCCCTCCTGTGGTCTGCTTTTCGGTTTACCATTTCTGGAGCCACGGTTTTATGTCTGGCGCTGATTCCTCTCTTTTTCTTGTGACTCCTGCGCGGCGTGAGGACCAGGGTAACACATGTCGTGTCACATGTGCTTTTCAGCGACAGCAACCCCCATGTCGTGTCACATGTGCCACAGTTGGTACTTTTTTTGAGAACACCACAGTTGGTACTTGGTAACACAAGGAGGTTACACTACAGAGGTACCGGGACCATTTTTTTAATGATAAATTTTATTAACTTTTATTGTTATATTGAAGTAATTTAAATGGTAAATTTTTATTAACTTCATCATTATATTAAGTGATATAGTCGTACAAAAGTCAACTCTCGGTCTTTGCATATAAAGAAGCACACAATCAAAATATAAAACACAGCAAAGACACTAAGAGTATATACAAATATACAATGGGATACTTAAAGATGTAAAAAAACATTTTTTTTCTCACCTGTACTAGCATAGATGCTTAGATGACCGGAAATGTATTTAAGCCCCACTCTTTATATTAGTGCTAATAAAATAATTAATTATGTTAAACACCGGTAGCTTTTGTTTGTAAATTATGTTTTTATATAGGTTGTCAACAATTGGTGAACTATTGATCTTACAAAATTATTGAAAAAATAGGGGATGCTTCAAGTAGACGAATCAAAGAACATATAGAGGAGTTTTTAGACTTTCCTTAGGATGATAGCTCTACATTATATTTTTCTTGTATTGATCTTTGGGACTGTTACAAAAGGTATGTGTGGCTAGTTTAGATAGATCTAACATAGTCAGATGATTTTCTTATGTGTAATCGAATGAGATCTAGCTACGAAAGGCTTGGTGGATGCAAAACTTTCTGCAGGCATGTAGTAGTGAATTATCTTGACTTCTAATCACCTCTAAGGATCTATCCTCTGCAAGGTCCTAGGCTTCGTATATATAGAGGCATCGTACATCCTCTAGAGTCTTCATTCTCGTTATTGGAGATAATCTTCCCTGTTTATGAGATATCCTATATGTCTACGGGCATTTTCCATTAATCTAGGGATCTCCTTCTCGTATATAGAGATATACCCTGAGAATAATGAGAATTCCTAGGATATCCCAATATGGTAGTTGCATACTAGTCATCGTCATAGGTGCTTAACACTATTTGCTTAAGCACATAAGCATAAGCATCTAGCGTTTTTTATACCCTAAGACAAAAACAAATTAGAGTCAAACAAGTTAGAAACTGTCAAATATCTAATTATGGGTTATATAAGTATAATGACTATACCATATACAGACGTGGTATACCGTGTGCATACTTAATAACTCTGGATATTACGAAACCAAATCTGCAGTACCTGATACTCCCAGAATCTAGAAGACGTATACTAGTAAGGTCTCAATTGCTTACCTAACCAGAGAAGACTAGTATCCATAACATATTTATCTACTTGGATGAAAAGAAGGACTCACTATCAATTACGAATGGATAGGAGGCGGTACATCACTCTTATATAAGGCAGGGACCCAGATCCCCTAGGGGGCTCTTTTTTCCTGCTACTCGAGACAATCATTAGGACCTTAATGCAGGAGGAACTCGACGATTTTAGCCCTATGTTAGATTAGATCTGATCTACTCCTTGTAATAGGTTAGCCACACTGTATGTACTCGGATGAATACATATACATAATTATCCACATAAGACGTAGGGTATTACTCCAACTGGAGCCTTGAACCTGTATACATCGCGTGTGTCTCGCTTTATGTTCGATCTCTGATCCAAGAAGGTAACCCCGTTATTTTTCGGAAATATTGTTAGGAACAAATCCTTAACAGTTGGCATGCTAGGTAGGGGTCTCTGCCTTTCAGGACCGACTATGTCTAAAGTGTACATCGGCATCGGATTTTTCGACGTTGGCTTCTACGACCACTTAGGATCGACAGTGATCACCCTCAAATCACCCCTACTCGGGTCGGAGATCACGTTCGGAACTATGATTTTATGCAAGGAGCATCAAGGTGAACTGATTCGCACCGGTATTATCAAGTCCAGACTATTAGACATATACCGTGAGGTGGGACATCTCGAGTGGGATCCCAAGGAGCCCAATCTTCTCTAATGCATGGACACTAACAGTGACGAGGGTGGCGATGATGACTCCACCACCAGCCAGAGCAGTCGAACAGATCAATTTGTGTTCACGACTAGAGGAGTTGATACCCCACCTGCTGACCCAATGGCGGTAGATCCAAACGCCATGGTAAACAATGGAATGTAAATCCCCGAGGATCCAGCAGCGGTAGCCACCCCTCATGGTACCAACGTTGCCGGCTATATGCCGCCGAAAACATCTGCAGCTAGGGCCTTACGTGTCCTTGACACACCCCTCAAATACCTCCTAGTCTTCAACGACAACTTCTAGTGGGCACACCTCCACCACCAGCATCAAGGGATGAGCTCCCCCAGAATAGCAACCGTGAAGCAGCATCGTCTCGACCCCAACCAAGTCTGGGCTACGATGTTTTTGGCACTCCAGATGCTAATATCCATGTAGCCCATCTGATTCTGAGATCTCTTTCGTAGTTGGATCAGGCAAATCCTTTAACCCTTATGGTTAACCAGGTCAAGACCTTACTCGATGTGGCCCAAATCCAAGCCGCTCGAGCAAATAATCCCAACAACTCTAGGCACCCCAACTGGTAAGGCGCCGGCTCAAGGAGCCACAGACGCGAGTATCCCCGAGTGATTGAGTGTGAGCACCACTTTATGGGCTAAACTATAACTGCCCTATCCATAGGTGCATGAACCAGGAAGACTTGAGGAATCACATTCGTCACAATCGTCATGATGTACGTACAGTGATAGACAACTGTCGTGAGGAACACCACGAGGACGACCGCCACCATTACAATCACAGATCTCTAGGACGAGATGGTCGATGTGACTCCCCTGCTTGAAGGAACAGGCGTGATAGTCCTCCCTCACCTCCTCTTGAAGAATTCGATGGAGGCTACGAAGCTTTCGTACATGAGCTTTAGTCGATACGGTAGCCTGGGAAGTTCAAGGCGAGCCTAATCTAGAAGCATGATGGGAAGATCAACCCCAAAGAGTGGTTACAGATCTATACCATGATTATTCGAGCTCAGAACAACGACAACAAGGTAATGGCCAATTATCTACTGATCGTTCTCGATGGACTTGCTAGGTCCAGGTTGTTGAACCTGCCTGCTAACTCGATCAAATCGTGGGCCGAGTTGAAAGCTCAGTTCATAGACAACTTCCAAGGCACATTCGAGCGCCCAAGAACGGAGAACGATCTCCATCAGCTGAACCAGGGTGAGGACGAGTCACTTCGAGATTTCATCCGCCGGTTCAGTGATAAGTGTAACACGATCCCAGACATCTTTGACGAGTCAGTCATCATCGACTTCAAGCAAGGCATCCGCGACATGGATCTACTTGAGAAGATGGCTACTTGAAAGATCCACATGATCAAAGAGCTCTTCGAGTTGGCCGACAAGTGTGCAAAGCGAGCAAAATCTTAGATATGCACCAAAAATCCTCAATATGGTAAGGACAAGTTTAAGTCCTTGAAGAACAAAGGGAAGAAGAAAAAACTCGGTGACAAGCGCAAGGGTCCAGATATGACCATAGTTGCGGTCGATAGGAGCAAGTCGTGCAATACTAGGGACAACAAAGGCCTGAGCCGAGATGGTGGGAAGTAGTGTCTCATTCATTGGACTAGCCAACATGACTTCAACGAATGCCATGTCATAAAAAAGAAGGTCGATGAATAGTTCAAGGCCGTCGTTACTGAGCATAACAACAAACAGGCCAAGTCGAATGTTAATGGTGACCAACCTGAATTCCACGAAGCCGACCAAAGTCTACCACATATCTTTGGAGGATCAACCGCATATGAATCTAAAAGGAAGTACATGGTGGTCAAATGAGATGTCAATTTGACTCTGACTGGGCTTACTCGATACCTCAAGTGATTAGAGGTTTCGGTCACCTTCAATCAAATGGATCATCCCACTATAGTTTCACACCTTGGTCGATACCCGATTGTGGTCCAACCGACTATCCTCAACATCAAAGTCTCCTGAACTTTGGTCGACAGGGGTAGTTCGTTTAACCTCATCTTCGCCAAGACCCTAGACAAAATAAGAGGTCAGAGGTCAGAGCTTAAGGCGGGAGTCGAGCCTTTCCATGGCATAACCCCTAACTCATTAACCATGCCCCTGAGCCAGATTGAGTTACCGATCATGTTTGGCACGCTTGACAACTTTTGTACATAGAAGCTCACCATCGATGTCGCAGACTTCGAAACAACATACAATGTGATCCTGGGCCACCAAATGCTGGGCAAGCTTATGGAAGTGGTGCACTATGCAGATCTTGGGTCCCAAAGGGGTCATAACTGTATGGAGAGATCAATGCGCAGCGGTCAAATGTGATAAGCAAAGCCTAGATATGGTCGAACACCTCAGTTGAGTGGCAACTACTTCTAAAGGCACAGTTCCCAAGCGTCAAAAGCATCAAGCCACCATTGGGATCAAGGACTCCAAGCTTGTAAGTCTTGCTGACACCTCCAAGGGTGAGACCAATGACGACACTAGAAACAAAAAGCCTAATGGTGGTGTCAAGGCGATGCCCCTCGACCTGTCTGAACCAGCTAAGTTGATTAAAGTTTGGGCTAACCACGACCCCAAATAGGAATTCGAGCTCATCACTTTCCTCTGGGAAAACCAAGATGTGATTGCGTGGCAACCGTCTACCATGCTTGGAGTCCCTATGGAGGTGATTGAGCATCGACTAGCTATTAAGTCTGACTCAAAACATATGGTGTAGAAATAGCGAAGATTTTTAGCGGATAGAAAGCAAGACATCCATGAGGAGGTCGACAAACTCCTTAAGGTAGGCTTTATTCGAGAAGTTCATCACCCCACTTGGCTCGCAAATCCCATCCTCATCAAGAAATCTAATTGTAGATGGAGAATGTCGTCGACTTCACAGACCTCAACAAAGTCTATCCAAAAGATCCTTTTTCTCCTCCATACATTGACCAAATCATCGACTCTATAGCGAGTTGTACATTGTTGTGTTTTTAGATGCCTATTCGGGGTACCACCAAATTAGCTTGGGAATAGATTATGAGGAGAAAACTTCTTTTACTACTCCTTTCGGTGTATTTTGCTATGTAAAGATGGCCTTAGATTTAAATAATGCTAGTGCTACTTATCAACGTGTATTTAAAACTATCTACAACCTCAAATTGGGCGCAATGTGGAAGCTTTTGTCGATGATATTGTGTTCAAGTCAAGAACTAGGGATGCATTGATTGACGATCTCAAGGAGACGATCGACAACCTCTAGATGTATCCTATGATGCTCAATCCAGAGAAGTGCACGTTCGGTGTTCCGTCCTATAAGTTTCTTGTCTTCTTGGTGTCAAGTCAAGGCATCGAGGCCAATTCACACAAAATCGAGGCTCTTGACCAGATGTGGTCACCCCAAACACTGAAGGAGGTTCAAAAATTAGCAGGATGCATTGCAGCTCTTAGTTGATTTATTTCCATGATGGGCGAGAGAGAGATACCTTTCTTCAAGTTGCTGAAGAAGCATGACCGGTTCGAGTAGACAGAAGAAGCAGAGCACACCTTGAGGAACTTAAAAAGGTATTTATCATCTCCGCTAATTCTTACGATACCTAAGGAAAAAGAGGACATCTTTTTGTACATTGCAGCTACCTCACAAGTTGTAAGCACAGTCCTGGTGGTCAAACGGGAATATCTCGAGAAGAAGGCCAAGGTCTAGAGACCTATTTACTATGTGAGCGAAGTCCTACATGACACCAAGCTACGATACCCGAAAGTGCAGAAATTGCTATATGTAGTGTTGATATCTTCTTGGAAGCTATGATGCTATTTCCAAGCGCACAGGATCACCGTCGTAATGATCTATCCGCTGAAGGATGTCATACATAATAGGGAGGCCACTAGACGAATTGTGCAATGGGCAGTTGAGCTCAATGAATTTGACGTGTATATATACTATGCATAAGCGTGAAGTCAAAGATACTAGTGGAATTCATCGCCGAATGGACAAGCGTTGAAGAAACAAGGCCAAGTGTGGTCGAGGACCAATGGATGCTTTTCTTCGATGGATCACTCACGCTTAAGGGCTTGTGGACTGGCATTATGCTCAAATCTCCAACGAGCGATGAACTCAAGTACGCTGTTCAATTAGATTTTAAAGCTTCCAACAATATTGCAGAATACGAATGACTGATAAATAGACTCCGCATAGCCGCATCACTTAGAATCAGACAACTTCTAGTGAAACGGGACTCACAGCTAGTCATAAACTAAGTTCAAAAAGAGTACCAGTGCTCGGACGACAACATGGCGGATTACTTGAGTGAGGTGCATAAGCTCAAGGAAAAGTTTGAAGGGCTAGAAGTAACGCACATCATGAGGAGCGACAACTCTGGTATGGATGATCTTGCTAGATTCACTTCTTCTCGAGCTCCGGTGCCCGTAGGAGTCTTCGTTGAGAAACTCCTCAAACCATCTATCCCGATAGTTTGGTGAATGGATGCTGCCAACTCGACCAGCTGTCTGGTCTAGTCAGCAAGGCAGGACCCGCAAACACGGATCCTGCACTACTCAAATGTAAACTAACTTGGATGACTTTATACCAAGCCTATCTCGAAGGTCGTGACATCGCTTTACAAAGAATTTGGTATGAACTAGGAGCTAGTTAGTTTACATTTGAGTAGTTCATAAGCGGGACCTTCATTGCATTCTACAAAGAATTTAGCATTAAAACCTGTTTCGCCTCAATAGCTCACCCTCAAAGTAATTGTTAGGTTGAGCGAGCCAATAGTATAGTCTTGCAGGGTATTAAAACTCAGGTCTTCGATAGGCTAAAGGCTTCCTTGAAACGTTGGTTAAAAGAACTTCCCTTGGTACTATGGGTTGTTCGTACTTCGACTAACAGGATCATCAGTGAAACTCCATTCTTTTTAGTTTATGGAACAGAAACAATGCTTCCGACTGAGTTGCAATTCAGATCATCACGAGTGGAAATTTACTCGGAGTTGGGGCAAGAGTAGTTACGAGTGGATGACATTAATTTATTCGGGGAGTATCATGATTGAGCATCTATTTGAGTAGCTAAGTATTAGCAAGCGTTGCGTAGATACCACAGTCCAAAAATCCAGTCCAGGAAACTCGTTGCTAGACATCTTGTCCAGTGAAAGGTGCAGAAACAGGCCCGATGCCATAAGTTATCACCTAAGTGGGAAGGACCTTACATAGTAGTCGAAGTTACTAGACCATGATCGGTACGATTATCTACTCCAAACGGTGAGATACTCGAGCACTCATGGAACATTGACCAACTCGGACAGTTTCATTCATAGAAAAGGTAAAATATATGTAGGTCAACTAATTTGATTCGACTAAACACTTTTTCTTTTTCTTCTAACCTATGTGGCTAGTGCAAAGTTAATGGAAAGGATCCGCCTAACTCTTGCAAACAGTATAGGCTCTACTTTCGCTTCAATGAGTCAAGGGATCTTCTATACTCATCCCTCGGACGGTGGCTTATTGCGCCGGGGACCTGGCGCCAGCCAGCGTAAGGGCTAGTGAGAGTGGCTGAGGCGAAGACCCTACTGGAGCTGCTGACTGATGTGGACAATGCTGAGTAGTCCTTCACAAGACGCAAAGATGACCTTGCGATTGTCGACAGAGAAAGCGGTTACATTCTCTCTACCACCGTAGGTTCAGGGGCTTCATCACTAAAGACCTTGTTGGTGACTTGGTCGATGATCTCATCAAGATCACCACCATCTTTATCTCCCTCCTGCATGACTCACATCACTGACTCTTGTGTCGATCGTTCCGCGGTGTCGATGTCAAGGGGGTACTGGAGGTGGCGGGTAAAGGGTCAGTGACCTCTGACGGACATTATTCTCTGTCTCATGTTAGGCCTCTCGATCGATTTCTCCTCGTCGAAAGAAACAATGATGACTCCAAGGGGAACCATGGTGTGGGGCCCTATGGTGAAAGATCCTATCTCTTCACTTTCTGGACCGGGCTTGGAAGACGACAGTGGATTGGAGGCCATGGCTTCAAGCTCTACGAGTTCTGCTGGGCATATAAGGAGAAAGGAGGAAGACAGGGTGAAAAGCAAACAACCTTAAGTCCCCTCTATTTATAACGGTGGGAATGGGTCATATTGTACACATGGAGCCATTAAGATCCGATATCACTGGGTGTGATAACGAGGCCGCCTCAGTCACGCGGCATGTCTGGCAGAAGTTGAGGTGTCGCTGTAGCATTATGACCTGTCTAATCTTTGTGAAGAGGAGTGCATAGTCTTGATGACGCGTCAAATCAAGGGTTGCGATGAAAATGAGCACGAGAGGGAGTGGATTTTCAATGCTCACCTACTCGCCAGTTCGACTTCACTCGATGATCGTGGAATAGTCATAGTCATGTGCTCGGGGGCTAGAGCTCTCGAGCGTGTGGTTGAGAGTATTGTGTCGATGCTTACGCTCTTTTTTCTGTCATGATTATCATATCGACCAGAAAGCCGGGGGCTATGTCGCATGTTTTTCGATTCTTATGCTCTACTCTTCACTTGATTCATTCATCGAGTAGAGAGCTGGGGGCTACATCATATAATTTTGATTCAATGCTTTTTCTCTACTCTCCACTTGATTCATTCATCGAGTAGAGAGTCGGGGGATATATCATATAATTTTGATTCGATGCTTTTGCTTCACTCTTTGTCTCTGGTTATCGCATCATTCAGAGAGCCGGAAGCCACGTTGTGTGAATACTTATGCTCCATTCTATACTCGATTTAGTCATTGAGCGAAGAGACAGTGGTCACGTTAGGTATATTTTTATGCATATGCTCTACTCTTTGCCTTGTTTATCACAAAAAACAGAGAGTCAGGGACTAGATCGCATACTTTTGACACTACGGCTTTACTCTTCACTCGATTCTGTCATCGAGTAGATAGTTGAGAGCTATAGCAACACATATCTTCAATGGTACATGTATGTCCTTTTTTCTACTCTTAGATTAAGTAATCTTCTCCTCGACCAAAGAGTAGGGGACTACATAATAATACCATACTTTTTGTAAATTTTATATATATATTCTGTAAAAGTTTATCTGACTTTACATCGATTGCTTTGGATAAGAGCCAGTAGAGGCATATGTTAGGTTAATGACAGACAACTACACCTAATAAAGCATAACGACACAAGAGATTGATAGACATCCCACGCCTAATAGCTAATAAAAGGTTTTGAAGTTCTAGTCTATCCCATGTGTGTCCTCTATCGAGTTTATGTCCAAACGCTGGTTAAACATGCAAGTCAGTTAAAGTTTGCAAATGACCATCATGTTTTTCTATTTCTAGTTTTATACTAGTCTTTCCATTATTATTACGGTCTCCTCGAGTAGTAACTCAAGGGCCATACATCTAACAATTTGTCTAGTTGAGTTTTCAAATATCAATGGATATTCGATCAAATAAGTCTTAAAGGTGGTCTACACGCCTATAGATCAAGATTGTATCTACTCATGCTAACTCTATTTCATCGATAAGAAAATAGTGACAATAGCATGTGAGATAGGCAAAATATCAGCAATGTTTCATGGCAATCATCAGACATCGACGTACCAAAAAGCTTAATGCTAGACTAAGGAGAAAGTTTTGGTGATGTCCATTTACAAGAATGCCATTTGAAATTCCCCTCAAGGGTTTTTATAATCCTGGAAACATCGTCACGGTAAGAAACTTTGAGCACGTCATAATCGTCCTGGTCATAAGCTGAGTTCATTTGGCGGAAGCTGAGAATTCGACTAGGGTTGGTAACTACGGGTACTGATGATACAACTTCGAAGGTCATGCCCAACAGAATTGATCTTTCTTTCACCTAAGGAACAACCTCCCATTCTAGTGGCTCCCAAATATCATTGTTGAACGCGTGGAGCGAGACCGGCGTCAATGCATTGTGCTTGGCTGGATCATCAATTTGTTCGCCAACCTTTAGGAACAACGCGTGAGATTCGACCAGGAGCAATCGAGAACCATTCAGACTAGGTTGCCAGATCTCAAACTTGGGTATCTATTATTCCAATGTCACCACAGCTCTCGATGGATCCTCTGAAGCCATTCCATCCAGAAAATCTGAAATACGCCACCAAAACCTACCACTAGAGATCTAAAACCACCGTGGTGGTCCATTGATAAGATGAACCTGCACTACCTTAGTCATATGAAGGTAAAAGCATGCCATCCTTGACACAATGATGATGAATAATTTCCCATCCTTGCTCATTGCAAACCCCTCTAGGTTCACCCAAAACATATCATAGAAAAGCGATGGGAGATTACAGAACCATCTGGTCACTGGGTTAACTACTCAACCTTTGATCTGACAACCTCACTCGATGATGATCAAGAGCCCGTTCGAGGCACGATCATCTCCCAGCTGTCACCAACTAAACCCTGAAAATGAAGATAAAAATTTGCTTCACTTACTAGGCGATCGACCTCCATCAAGCCATCCTTGTGCACGAACGGTCCTTTCAGGATCCATAGAGCGAATTCTGCCATCCTACACACTTCATGCCATGAGGTGCAAACACAACAGAAGAAGGCAAAATCTTTTGGATGCCGTAGCTTGTTAGAGATAGTGTCAAGCACTCCTAAAGGCAAAGTCGCCAAATCGGGGGTTTTCGCCATAAGATCCAAGGAGAAAGGTGAAGTTCTTGAGTAGAATGCAAACAATGGTGGATAAGTTTGAAGGGCAAAACTGTAGAGGAGGCAACAGGGATCATACAATGGAGTTCTTCCCTCAGATAATTAAATAGGTCTTACATCAAGGTGAGACTCAAAAATCATTTCTGCTTCGTACGAAAATTTTGGCGCTTTGATCGGTGTGGAAGACAAGATGATGACATCATCCGAATATCTGCATGCCCTTCTGATCGCATTAATGCGCCTATACCCATTGTTTTGAATTTTGGGGGTCTTTTTAACTCTACTCAGAGACAGATATCGATAAGTCGATACTAGTAGCCCTTATCGAGACTTGAGTGCGAATAACAAAAGGGTGCTCAATCTAAAAGTGTTTCCACTCAATACTCAGAACGGAGCATTTTTTTATTCGATTCTTTTGACTATAAGTTTGATCTACCTTACTCGACCAGGCTTAGACTTGGCGGTACTCGAGTAGGCGTTTGCAGAAATCCTTCCTGTTGAGTAGAGTTTGAGGGCTGCTGTCGAATATCTAACTATAAGGTATATACGCATAAGGAGTATATTATATACGGACAGACTATACCGTGTGCATACTTAACAACTCTGGATATTACAGAACCGAATTTGTGGTACCTGATACTCCTATAATCTAGAAGGTGTATACTAGGAAAGTCTCGATTCCTTACCAAACTTAAGAAAACTAATATCCATAACAGATTTATCTACTAGGACGACAAGAAGTACTCCCTATCGATTACAGATGGATAAGAGACGGTATATCACAGGACGTAAGGTATTACTCCAATCTGAAGTCTGAACCTATATACATCGTGTGTGTCTTGTTTCATATTCGATGTCTAATCCACAAAAATAACCCTATTATTTTCCCAACATATTGTTAGAATAAATCCTCAACAGAAACAGATCATCGCATCTGTGATTAGTGTACTTAGGTTTAGATATTAAGTCTAAACTGTCGTTCAGACCGGATGAAGGGCTCTCTAGCCACCCTCTTGCTTGCTTAAACTATAGTTCCAAGCGTGCTTTGTACGCTAACACGTCTCCTAAAAGCATGGAGTGCTCAAACAATAATGCACATCTAGGACTGCCAGGTATACAGATTCCCTGCCGCTGCGCAAGAAAGATTCCCGGATCTCTGCACAAGAAAGATTCCTTACATGGATTCAGAAATTAAAAGGTACTACTGCCCCTTGTCCAGATCAATGGCTACTCCAAAAGATTAGCAATGTCGACGATATAGTTAGTATTCGCTAAGCAAAGACTCGTGGCGCGTTTACTGTTGTGGGAGACAGCCTAGGAGGGCAGTTTGCCAAGTAAATTGGGGGAGAGTTCTGGTGGGAAGGAAACCAAGATAATTTGCAGGTAATCGACTATTGAACTCGATCCACGTGTTTGCAGGTAATCTTGAGGGTGGTTTGCTGCGAAGAACGACGCAATGGTGATTTCTCTCACAATCAGTCTCTCTCCCTCTGCCTGGGGAGCTCGACGCATCGGAGAGGCTGGGCAGCAGGATCTCGATTCTAGGAACGGACGACGGATCGCGGGGTGAAGTCACGGCGTGATTTTAAGGGATGAAGTGAGAGGATCTCGATCTGTTTGTAAACAAAGCGGTAGATTAGCACAACATTATATTACATTGCTCATGTACAAATTTCAGTACTTCGCGAAATGGATACTCAATTTATCTAGACTGCAATAGAGATTCGAAAGTTTCTAAGAAGATCTAGAACAACAAAATTACAACAATCAGCTGGCATCATGACCAAGCTTAGACCTATGCACACATCTAATACACAAGCATCAGCAGCAATAGAAAGATTCTTATTGCACCTGTACAGAAAATACTTGGCAGCAGCAAAGCAAGCAGCTGTCTCACTAAAGCTAGTTGTTGGTCGATGCTAGAATGGACAGCTCCAAATTAGTAGTCCAATTGCAGCAAACTGCTAGCTAATTCGATGCTTCGATTCACCTGTATGATCCTTTCCTCCTTATTGCAGGTCGTAGACAGTGGTGTCGGCGGCGTAGCAGCCGAGGACGCGCACGAACACGGCGAACCTCTCGATCTCCTGGATGGCCTCGTGGACGCGGGGGTCGTGGGCGGCGCCCTCGCAGTCGACGTAGAGGACGTGCGGGAACGCGCGCAGCGTCGGCGCGCCGCGGGCGCTCGTGTCCAGGATCATCACCGGGTGCCGCGCGCCGTCGGCGTCGTTGTTGATGACCTCCAGCTTGGTGAGGTTGATGCTGCGTGAGGAGAAAGCGGAGAGCACCTTGAGCACCACCATCATGGACCCGCCCCGGTGCGCGACCACCATGCTGGTCTTGAAGTCGGCGTCCCCGGGCAGGGTCACGGGCGAGGGCGGCCTGGAGAGCAGCAGGAAGCGGGTGACGTTCCAGGACTCGTCCTGGAGGCCGTGCGCGAGCACGTCGAGGCCGTAGAGGTCGGCGGCGCGCGGGCTGGCGATGGCCGCGGTGTCGAGCATCCGGTTGGACCGCAGCATCTCCACGGCGCCCGCCGTGTCCTCGACGGGCTCGCGGTCTACGCCGAGGCGGGCCAGCGCGCGGCCGCAGTGCGCGAGCGCCATTGGGTGACTGATAACGCGGCGCACCTCGGCGGCGCGGACCCCCGGCATGGCGAGGAGGCAGTAATGCACGAAGAGGTTGATCTCCTGCGCCACCACCAGGTCGTGCCGCAACAGAAGGTCGTAGTTCCGCAGCGCGGTGCCCTCCATGGTGGACTCCACGGGGAGGATGGCCCGGTCGGCGCCCCCGCGCTCCACGGCCGCCAGCGCGTCCGCGAACGCGCGGCACGGGACGGTGTCGCACCCGGGCAGCGCCGTCTTGGCCGCGAACTCGCTGTACGCGCCGGGCGCGCCCTGGAACGCTACCCGGAGCCCGGTCCCATCCTGCCTCCCGCCCCCGCCTCCCGTGCTCACCGAGAGGTGGATCCGGTCCACATGGCCGTTGACGTGCGCCCCCTTCCCGTTGACACCCTTCTTACCGTGGCCGTTGACGACCTGCCCCTTCCCGTTGACGCCGCTGCGTCCTCCCTTGCCGTTGCCGTTGATCTGTACCTTGCTGTTGTGCGGCACGTTCTCGGCGTGCCCGTTCACTTGCGGGGCGGCGCCGTTGGTCTTGGCCGCGGCGGGGACGAAGGAGGAACGCGTGTTCCGGCGGGTCCTGGGGAGGAGGAGGTGCTTGGGGAGGGGGAGGGAGGAGGTGTAGGCCATAGAACGCCGCCGCGCCGGGGAGTGGTGGGGATTGGGTGGTGAGGTCGGGTGCAGGGGTGGAGTTAGCTGAGCGAAGTGGTCGGGGTAACGCTGGCCGGAGGGTATTGACTTTTATAACCCCGGCAGCAGAGTGAGATGGATGCAGAGCAGCCAAGTGAGTACTGAGCAGTACGGTGGCCTATACTTGTCCGGCACTGATCGTTACTGCGCCTTCTTGGTTTCTTGCTGCATTTGCATCGCCGCCGCCCGGTTTGTTTTACTGTGGCGTTTTGCTTCTAGAATGTTCCATGACTTGCATCGTGTTTGGATTATTGGCCATTCGACAACAGCTTAAATTATTTGGAGCACGGAGCTTGTCGCCGAGGAGAAATCGTTCGTATTTGTCACTAGTAAATCTGAATCCAAGTGATCTCATCGCTCCCGTCGAATCATATGAAAGCATACCACCCAAATTGTCAAGCCGTTCATAGGAGATTTGCCAACTACTTGTAAACTGTCGATATTACAAATACATAAAGAGATACCCCTCTTAGCAAATTAAACACCAAAAGCAAAGAATTTATATAGGTTCGAACCTCTCAAAAGATAATAATTTATACGTCTTGTGTTCTTGTATTAATCTTGTTCTCTGCGCAGGTTCTCTGGCTCTATATATTTCCGTTTAGTATTCAGACTCCTTTTCGAGTAGAATCCTGTTATCTTAAAATTTAGTGATAGACTTTCTTGTTTAAAGAATATTTGGATAACTGCAGAAAATTTTTATTCGTCCTAGAATTCTCTTCTTAAATATAACTGTACTCTCCGAATACCTAAAAATTCGTATATGTATTATATATGTTAGTTTTATATTACTCATCATCAAGATTCCTCCCAATAATAATCCAGATTTAATGTAATTAAAGCCCTGGTGCAACCGAACACTCACCTTCGTAGGAGAATAAGGCAGATCCCATACGGTGGATTTTCTGTATTTCTTTTCAAGTACAAATCATACTATTCTATTATGAGATTTAATTCCAAGCAAATGTGAGCACAGGGAATCTTACCAATAAATCAACTGAGCTATGTTTAGTTCATAATTTTTCTATATCAAAACTATACTAATACTAATATAAAAAAACACGAGTTTGTTCTTTCCTACAGCCACCCCATTGTATGTACTCAGGACAATCGACACCCTTACATCTATCCCTATTAATTAAATTCTAACAGCTGGTGTTAAGGTTCTGTCTGGATCAGCTAGAGCTTATAGAAAATTGCTTCTAAAAGCTCTAGCTGATCCAAACAACTTAACTTTTTGTCCAGCTAACAATAATCTCATAAGCTCGTTCTCCCTAACTATTTTCAGCTAAGCATGTCAAAAAGACCCTTTTGCCTATCACCCTCATGACCTTATCCCCTCACCCGCACGTGTTCTTTCCGCTCATGCTTGCCTTCTCTCCCTCACGGTCGCAGCCGTCGCCGCCCATCTCTCCCTCATGCTCGTCGAACCCTAGCCGCTGCTGGGATCGTGGCTTGGCCGCCGATCGCCATAGCCTCGAATCTCGCCGATGGACCTTTTTGGGTAGCACAGGGACGACAACACGTTCGTGGATCCCATCACGACGCCACCCAATCCCGCCGCCAGGGACTTCTTCTCTAAGCCGGATACCTCCCTTGGCGGTCGTGGCGTTACTCCTCGACACAGATCCGGCGGAATGGAGGGGCTCGACCTCAATTTCTAGGCCCCCCAACTTCCCCAACCTGATGTCGTACCAAGAGGTGTTGCTTTCTTCGTCGGTCGGCAACATCAAGGAGGCAGAGGTCGCAAGTGGGCATTGGGGCACTAGCCCTTCTTGATCTGCCAGCGCAGCCATCGTAAAACCCCAAACCCGGGATCTCCTGACCTCTTGTACCAGTCCCTAGATCAAGTAGCTAATATGCACAGTATAACAATAGTAGTATCACACTCAAACTTCATACATAAGTATTATGGTTCAGAGTAAAAAAGGTTTACGAACCATACTGTATATTATAAACCTGACCGACAGGCCAACAAACACAGCGGAAAGCAAAAGTTCAAGCCAAAAGCAGCTTAGGGTGTGAACATGATTTCTAAGACTACTCTTCATCCTTGCCTTCACCTCCAGCGAAGTCAGCATCGGCTTCCTCATCTGAATGATAACAAGAGTGAGTATAGAAGGTACTCAGCAAGCTCTATACTACTTCAAGGTGTTGGATAGATTAGATGCATAAAGGGGTGTTTCAAGGATAGGGCTTTATGGTTTAGTTTTAAGCATAAAGTAGTTTATGCATGTATCCAATTGTATCATATATGATTGACTTTAAAACAGTTTAAATAGTTTAAATTAGGTAACAAGCTATATCTGGGGTTTTCTCAGTCCTGAGAGGAGCTACACCTCACTCCGTAATACTTTTCATCATATCTGGTGTACCTCTAGTACCACACAGATCCTGGCGGATTCAGCCAGCAACCTCATCACACGGACATCTAGTCCACACACTCACTCATCAATACACACAAACCCGGAGTCTATTCAAGCGTGACCATACCTTCGTATGTCCATGACCGTGGACACGACTATTCGAATAGGTTTACACTCTACAGAGGTTCTACAAATTTACCCATGCAATATGCTCAGCCTCCAACCGTTGCAAGCGGAGGAGTGAATCATACCGAGACCCTTCAATCACCTTTCCTGCCAGGCTTTTTGTACGAGATTTACCCCCAAGTACTAGTGGTCTTGTATTGAACGCTAGGTTCCCTTTTAAAGCAATTGCTGATCTCTGCACGTTCAAATAGAGGGCCACATAGTCACTTGACTGCTCGCTGCTCTTAGCGTCCTAGTATGATGCCCAACTCAGTCCGGTGAAGAAAAGTCAAGTCCTGCCCATTCAGGATGCATGGTTGCACGGGGGTGGCTAAGCATGAAGGCGCAAGACTCAGTTCTTAAATGGCTAGGGTAGGTATCTTCTGGCCAATAACACCACATAGGTGACTCAAGCCCTTAGGAGCATCCTCCACGAAAGTACTACTCTATCTGCCTCCACCAAAATAGTTTTTACCCATTTTTACACATCTTCCACCATATCCCACATGACATCAAGGATTTCACAGCCATCACGGAATTTATAACCATCAAGGATTCATGGTATATGAGTTATCATTGATAACAGTAAATCTTATCTCTGAGGAGAGGTGTTTTCAAGCGACGTGCCTGAGGAGACGTATTCAATCCTAAGCATGCTAGATATCAAGACGTTGTCTGTCATTAATATAGATATCAACAGGTAAACCTAGGGTGATATGCGTTTTGGACGATAACATTTATAGCATGGCAAGTGTTTAATAGGATTAACTACTACAAGTAGTTTGTAAAAGCGCAATACATAGCACATGCGATATAAGTCCAGTTTTAAGCTGATCATGTAGATTATTTGAAAACATAGGTTCAATATGATAAAGGAGATAGGACTTTCCTTCTCTGAAGTTCTCTTCGAGTTATTGGTTGTAGTCGGGATCCTCCCCACTCCTGACACTTCCCGCACAACATTCGCAGAACTCTGGTTGCTCTGCAATTGCGACTACGATCAATAATGGCTATACTAGAGAAGAATCAAATAACACTAAATAGAAATCCAAATAAGCCATAATAGTTATCACAATGTGACATATGAGTAGATCTTGATTTTAGATGAATTTCAGCGAAAGAATCACCGAAATCGGAGCCAGAACGGAGAAGATATTGCTCCTAGAAAATTTAATCAGAAATTAAATTAAGAAATTACAAAATGGTACTGTTCATATGTGGGGCCCACATGTTGGGCCCACTAAACAGTAGCCTAGGCGCACATAAACAGTAACTGGTTGGGCCAGCTTGGATTGGGTCGGGTCCAGACCTAGATGGGCTGGGCCGGGCTTGGGCTGCACAATACTGGGGTACACAGTACTGGCCCACTCGGTTTGGGTTTGCCCACTGGGGCACGACCTGCGGGTAGCTGGGCTAGCTGGCTCGGCTGGGCCGCGTAGGCACGAGGACAGCCTGGCCACGCGCGCTGGCCTTAGCGGAGCGACGAAGGGGGAGAGGGGAATCGATGACGAGCGATTGCGATGGAGCAACGCCAGAGGGCTCACCAGAATCACTCACCCGCCAGGGTTTCGTTGGTCGCTGGGCTTCTACATGTGACGGCGAGTTCGTCTGGGGCTTTATCGGCGGCGGGATGTGGCCGGAGTGGCGCCGGACGGCGATCGGAGGTGGTCTACGCGGTGGCACAGAAATTGGGCAGTCTTTCCCCTAGCCTATGCGTGATTTCCTTGCAAGAAAAAGGAGCCTAAGGCTCCGTGGACTAGATGGCACAATGGTCGTACCGCAAGCAGAGGCACAAGCACACCGGCAGCGAGCTAAAACA
The DNA here is from genome assembly GCF_958298935.1 of Phragmites australis. Lineage (NCBI taxonomy): Eukaryota > Viridiplantae > Streptophyta > Magnoliopsida > Poales > Poaceae > Phragmites > Phragmites australis. Next base: position 2,995,525 of record NC_084941.1, on the reverse strand, counting down.
CGACGGCGGAGCAAAAGCTCGGCGGCGCATGGCTACGCGTGAGAAGGAAGCATGGGAGCGATGACATGCTAGCTAGGGGGTTGCGCGAGAGGACGGGAAGCTCACCGAGCTCAGAAATGGTGAGAAGCTGGACTGCGACCGGTGATGCGACGGAGCGGTGGCGGCGGAGGTGGCTCGTCTACCAGCGCGGGCGGGCTCCGATCGGGCTTCTAGTGATCGGACGTGCGCGGGCGTGGAAGTCGCACTGCGTGATAGGATATGGGTGCGCAAGCATGGGTGGAGAGAGAGTGAGAGAGAAAGGAGAGAGCGGGAGAAGTGGAGGTCGGTCGGGTGCGTGGGATATTTCCCAAAGAGGGGAAATCGACGGTCGGCAACAGGCGCATCGCGCTGGAGGGAGGAGAAAGGGGGGAGAGGCGCGGGCGAGCCAGCAAGCGAGCAGGCCGGCGTGTGAGCGAGTGGGCCAAGCGGCGCGGTCGAGAGCGCACGGGCAAATGTACGAAGCTCGGGCCGAGCGCACGGGAGGGAGAGAGGAGAGGATGGGCCGGCGTTTGAGCCAAAATAGAGAGGAGAGAGGAATCCAACCCGAGGAAGAAAGAAAAAGGAAAAAGAACTTGGTTTTTGGAATTAAATTCAAATGAGATATTTGAATTTGAATTTGACTTTGGATTTGAAATCGATTCAAATAAATATATTTGAATTATGATTTGAACTTGAATCTTGAGCTTACTAAGATGATTTGAATAAAAGAATTGGAATTTGAATTGGATTTGAGCTGAATAGAATCTAAGTGTAGATTTGCATTTGAGAGACATTCATATTCAAATCTCCACACAAAGAATCATAAAGATCTCAAACCAAAGCATATGAACCAATTTAAAGCAGGGATTAATTCAGAAATTGTTTTATTGCCATTTGGAATACTTAGTCCAAATAATATATTCGAATATATACATACGAGTATATATACTTCAAATATATATTTATTGGTTTTATATTGGTTTAAATAATTAGAATATTTTAATTTGGAGTGAAGTTTGTAATAAATTTACATGCTAAAACTTAGCATTTTACAGCCATGCTGTCGTGGCGACACATACCAGATCGGGCGGTGATGCTGCTACCATGGTGGCCTGGCCGTTCCGTGCTCCACGGACGGCTGGAGTGGCTACCAGAGGCGCACGTGGAACTCCTTGGGTTGCCACCGCTGCATCTGGGAGTGGTGGAACTCCTTGGGTCAGCGCCGCCATAGGTGGGAGTGGTGAAACTCCTCAAGTCGCCGCCGGCAGGTGGGAGTGCTGGCACTCCTTGGCCGACCGATGTAGATGCTGGCTTAGAGGAAGAGGATGAAGGTTTTGGTCACGAATCGTCGATGAGGAATTTTTCTTTCTCATCTGATTTTCATTCCAGTGATTGCTCTTGTGATTTCCCATGCGTAGCTGTTGTGATTGCTCTTGGATAGTATATAGGGAAGATGAACATTGTGTTTATTAATCTTCAACTAATGCATGAAGGTATGGCCTTTCCACTTCTAGTGCTATGAGAAGAAACAGTTGAAGAAGGTATAGATAGAAGCGTTTCAGCAATGTCAGATGTAGCTGAGCGCACAAATGATAGTTTTCCTTTGAGTCTTAGCATGACAGTTACAATTGACAAACATGCTTTTGATGTTCATCAATAGAGGTGACGGAGGTGATGAAGGTGATGTAGGTGACGAAGGTGATGAAGGTGACGTAGGTAAAGATGTCCAAATGGGCCGTGCCTACTGGGCCGGCTCGAGGTACGGCACTGTAGGCATGGCCCAGACACGACACGGCCCGAGTCGAGATGGGTTGGGCCGGCACGGCACGAGACCATGGGCCGTTCCTGGGCTGAGCGCGTGGCACGACGGGTCGGCACAACACGGCCTGGTCGAGTCGGGCTGGCACGGCCCACCGCACTGGCTCGGCACGGCCCAGCGCACGGGGCACGGCCCGGCCGGCATGTGAGGGTATGACGGGCCGGCGGGGGCACGCGGGTTAAAGGGTTAATCGGGCCGGGAATGGCCCGTTTAACCCGTTAACCCGATATTGTTGAATTTTATAGCCGTTTTATGACCGTTTGAGCTCCAAAAAGTTCAAAAAAATTGTAAAAATCACCATTTTTCACCTATAAATAGAGGAGCACCCTGCCCTTCTATTCCACACCAGCAACACCATTTTCTCTCTTGTTTCCTCCTCTCATTCTTGTCTCAGTTCTTGAGAATTAGCGATAATTTGGCAAAATTAGTTTGAATTGTTGCAAAAAAATCCGAGCAATTCAAAAACCGTCATCCTGCTGACTTGCTGTCTTGAAGTTGAAGAAATCTTGGTGATTTTTTTGCATCGTTGTTGAGTCTTATTTTATTATTATTTTTATTACTTGATTATTTCTAACTCTGAATATTTGCAATTTTTGTAGTGTCATTCGACATTGATCATGGATGGCGGTGATCATGATTTTTTTCTCCAAGGACTCACAGGTGACTACAACCCCTTTGATACCAGTGCTGCAGGTGATGATGGACTCGACGGTGAACCTCCGGTTGGTTCACATGCAGGTGATGCAGCAGCAGTTCCATCGTCAAGCTCTAGAAGAGCGCACACATTAGCAAGCACAGGGTCTAAAAGATCAAGAGCCGGTACTTTCGAAGTTTGGCAAGACTTTGAAAAGTTCTACAAAGAGTAAGATGGGGTAAGTGTCAGGTATGCTAGGTGCTATATTTGCAAACATGAATTATCTGCAAAGCCCTCGGGTGGAACGGGGCACTTGAAGAGGCACGCCTAAAATTGCAAGCGAAAGAGTGGAGTAGCCATGAAGCAGACGGTGTTGCAGTACAACCCCGATGGCTCTGTTCATCATTAGGAGTACGACTCTGCCAATGCTCGAAAAGAGCTATGTCGCTTCATTGCAAGAGCGGATCTACCACTCAATATCAATGAGTCTACTGCATTTGAATATTACATTAAGCAAGCTCATAATCATAGGTTCACGCATGTTTCTAGACAGACAACTAGTAGGGATATGGTAAAATACTACAATGCGTATCGTAGCAAGCTTAAAGAAATGTTGCAAATATGTACATTTTCAGTTGTTTTGACCTCGAATATATGGGCAGGTAGGGCTAGAGAGGATTATCTTAGTGTGGTTGCTCATTTTGTTAATAATGATTGGGAATTAGAAAAGAGAATAATAGTGTCGGTGACACAGGAACCAGGGGTCCCTGAGTCCCGAGGCCAGACCAGCAGGTTGCCACGTGGCAACCTCCCGCGGGGATGATCTCCTCGAAGCGCGAGAAGACTAAGTCCCGGGAGAGGGCGCTCGGGGCCAGGCATAGTGGTCCCTGAGTACCCGAGTTCCCCGATGATCTGCGAAGACCAAGTGCCGGAAAGAGAGTGCTCTGGGTCATGAACAGTGGCCCCTGAGCACCAAGTCCCCCGACGACCAGAAAAGCTGAGTACCGGGAAGGGTGTGCTCGGGGCTGCGAACAGTGGCCCCCGAGCACCCGAGTACCCCGAGGACCCAAGGAAGGTATTTCCGGGAGAGAGTACTCGGGGCTGCGAACAGCGGCCCCCGAGCACTCGGTTCCCCGAGGATCTGAACAGTCAATTTCGGGAGAGAGAGTGCTCGGGGCCATGAACATAGGCCCTCGAGCATTCGGTTCCCCGAGGACCAAGAAAGGGCATACCCGGGAGAGAGTGCTCGGGGATGTGAACAGTGACCCCCGATCACTCGGTTCCCTGACGGCCTAAGAAATCCTTCGCCGGTGGCCCCCACAGAGGTCTAGCGGTGAGGTGTCAGCCTGTGAAAGGCCCGATGCCGCATTTAAGAGGGCGCGTGGCCTGTCACTTCCAACTGCTCCAGCCACGCTCGGTGTCAGTCCCTGTCACATTCTGGCAGGAGGGCGTGGGGACATTTAATGTACGGGTCCCATCCCTCATCATCCGGCGCGCCTCAGGATAGCATCGCGAGGCCCAAGGTGCCCCGCCTGCCGCCCTGCTGTGTCAGGCGTACAAGACCGGGCGGGCACACTGGGCTGCTCTGTGGCTGCCTGGTGAGCCCTCTCCACGGCGCCCGTTGTAGAGCGCATCATGATGACCGAGACCAGGCGGGGGGGGGGGGGCGTTTTCAACCCCCCCTCCCCCGTCACTTCGCGCAGCAGCCCATTACGGCTACTTTTCCATTTATGGCGCCTTGGAACTCGTGCCCTCCCTTTCGGGACACGCTACCGCCGGCGAGTATTTAAGAGAGCCGGTGGGCACAAACAAAGACAGACTCTCAGACACTCTCTCTCTCCGACCCGAACGAAGATCGAAGACAGAAGAGTACTCAATACAAGCATAAAAGCTGAGACCATCGAAGAACAAGGAGCCCGAAGCTCTAGGATAGACAGACATTCTTGTAACCAGCAACATCCCTGAGAGACATTCTCAGTACATTTATAGCATCCACACAGGAGTAGGGTATTACGCTCAGTGCGGCCCGAACCTGTCTAAAAATCCCTCCAATGCATTTACTGCATTCTGCATTCGATCATTCCATCCCACCTGCCATCGCATTTACGCCCATTTACTTCACCCGCAAACAGATTCAGAATCATCCCCCCGGCCGAGTCTCAAAGGGGGTCCCTCCGGATCCCTGCTTTAGGAGTTCACCCTCCGATAAATAGATTTTCGTTTGATTGACAACGCGCATACCGGTGAAAATATTGCTGAAAAAATATCTCAAGTAGTTGCAGACTTTGGTCTCACGAATAAAATATTTTCTATCACTTTAGATAATGCCGGTGCAAATTCTAGAGCAATGGATATTCTTACTCCGTTGTTTAGAACCTATGCTGAATCTTTCTTGTTACATCAACGTTGTGTTTGTCATATTATCAATCTTATAGTAAAATCCGGTTTGAAGAGTTTCTCGCAATACCTAGACGATTTTCGTACTGCAATATCTTTTGTGAACTCCTCTAACCAATGAATTGCAACATATAAACAATATTGTGATGCAATGGGTGTGCGTCCACGTAAGTTTGCTCTGGACATGCCGGTAAGATGGAACTCTACTTTCTTGATGCTTAAAAATATTATACCATATAAGAGCACATTTGGTGTGTTTATTCATACACATTACCATCAGCATGGGGGTCAAATTTTACTCACAGAAGCATATTGGTATGTTGCTGAAAGGATACTGGAGTTTCTTGAATTTTTTTATGATTCAACTGTGAGTTTATCGGGAGTTTATTATCCAACATCTTGTTTAGTAGTGCATAATATTGTTGAAATTACTACTCATTTAAACAACTATGAAAATGACAATCTTCTAAGAGATTGTGTAGTTCCTATGAAATCTAAATTCTTAAAGTATTGGAAAGAAATTCCTTTGTTGTACGCATTTGCCTTTATTTTAGATCCTAGAGCTAAAATTGCAACTTTCTGTAGAGTTCTCGCAATTCTATGTGATACTCTTGGCTACGATTATTCTAATTATTATACTAATGTTTGTTCTAAGTTATTCAAAGTTTATAGTAAATATGTAACAAAGTATGGCGGAGTTCGCCTGCAACGACCTCCACTAGCACCCACAACAAGTAAGAAGACGACAACGTGGGGGAAAATATTTGGTGCAGGTTCTTCATCAAGAAGTTCAGACTCTTTGTCACAATCGTCTACGAGCACCGGAATTCCAACATCCGGAGGGGAGCTAACTACCTTCATCGACAGTGACGTTATCAGTCATGAACAAGAAAACTTCAACATACTGTAATGGTGGCATGAGCACAAGATGAATTATCTAGTGCTTTCACTGTTAGCGCAATATTTGTTAACGGTTCTTGTATCTACAGTTTCTTCTGAGGCTGCCTTCAGTCTTACTGGAAGGATAATCGAAGAGAGAAGAACAAATCTGTCAAGTGAGATGATTGAAATACTCACCATAGTAAAGGATTGGGAACAAGCTGAAGCACGAATGCAACACACTGCAGAAAACACTGAGCTTGAAGAATCATTCTAAAATTTGTATCTAGATGCTGATGAGAACGTGTAATTTCAAATTTTCTAGGCTAGGTTGTACTCTTTTTTCCTTTGCTAGAAAGGTTTTTAATGAGGCAACCTATCAATAAAGGTCATTTTTAGAATTAATCATGTGTCCTTATTATTTCTAAGTTTTTTTATTTTATTCATGTTTTTTCTTTAATTTTTTTAAAAATAACCCCCACGGCCCCACCCCCACCCACCTCTCATCTTGGCCTATAAATACCATCTCAAACTCCATGTGATCTCATCGGCCACCCATCTCTCTTTTCCTAGTTGCTAGCCAAGTAGCCAGTAGCCACTTCACATCAAGAAATCAATTCCATATTTCAATTCATGGATCAAGACGCCGAGAACTCACGTGCATGGTCATGGGTGTGGCAACATTTTGAAAAGGTCTTTAGAGAAATTAACGGAGAATATGTAAGATTTGCTAAGTGTAATATATGCAGTAATGAATTAGGTGCCAGATCTCCAAATAGAACGAGACACTTGAGGAAGCATATTAAATATTGCAAGTAAAATTCTGAGGTTTCTAATGAAACCATATAATTTTCGGAGCATAATCATAGGTTGTACTCTTTTTTCCTTCTAGTAGAAAGGTTTTTAATGAGGCAACCAATCAATAAAGCTCTTATGTATTTATTTTCTATATTTTTATTGATTTGTTGGAATTTTTTAGCTATTATTTTTTATTTTTTCCTATTTTCGGAGTTCTGGCGGGCCGAGTGTGCCTCCACCGTGCCGGCCGAGCCTGTCGTGCCTCCACCGTGCCGGTCGGGCCCGTCGTGCCAAATGGGCCCATCGTGCCTCCACCGTGCCGGCCGAGCCCGTCGTGCCGACCGTGCCGTGGGCCGGCCCAGCACGGCAGGGTGAAAGCTAGGCTGTGCCGTGGGCCGACGACTCGGCACGCGGGTCGGCACGGCACGGCCCGTTACAGTAAATGGGCCTATCGGGCCGTGCCGTTTTCGGGCTGTGTTGAGCTGGGCTCGTGCCGGGCCAGTCCTATGAGTAGCACTAGTATAAAGAGAGATAGTAGTACAAGTACATGTGCTACTAGTCCAAGGAAGAAAGTAAAGAGCCATGTAGTCAAGATTATGAAGAGAATATAGGACACTATGCAGTTCAATAGTGCTATATCCCAAAAGGTGATGCAGGGGAACTGAGGTCAGAATCCATCAAGCAAGCGATGCGATTGACTGTGGAAAGTGGGGCATCATAAGGAAGTGTGGAGCATTTTATGGCTAGCCAAATATTTGTCAAACCTGAAAATCACGATATTTTTTTTACCTTTACCACCAACGAAGAAAGGCTTGGTTGTTTAAAGAGGTGGTGCCAGGAGAAGAAGATGTTCTAGTTTCTTAGTGATCTGTAGTCATGAAGTAGTGAATTGATGTTGCCTGTCATGTGCTTGTCATGAACCTGTTATTTGCTACCATGACAACACAAATTGCTAGCTTGCAGGAAACTACATACACATGAAGAAGCTAGCAAGATCGATCGATCATATATACATAGAGGATGCAGCTTGGCATAGTACAGGGTGGCAACAACAGCTGATGCAAAACGCAGGATGCATCCTGGCGCCAAAAAGACAGGGCGGCAACAGAAACTTGCCGCCTAACAGTAGGCCTAACAGCAGGTGGGCAAAAACTTTTGGTGAAAAAAACAGTAATAAAGGTAAAGGTACTATAGACAATTAACACCCAAAACCAACCACCTTATAATCTAGGGATTCAAACAACCTCTAGCTTTTTACTAGCCAGCTTTTAACAATCCAATAGTTGCATGTCCGTACGTTGCAACGAGGGCCAAAAATTTGCACATGATAATATTGTTGACTCCTCTAAAATCAACCGAGCGCATACAAAATTTGGTTAGGTTGCAAATAAAAAGGCAAAATAATAAGAAAGCAAGTAATGAAATAAGCCAAAGCAAGTGAAAATTTAAGATGTAAAAAAGTTGCTCAAGAAAATAATGACAACCTGGCAAAACACCCTTCTCCACAGCAGCCCTTAGCATCTGTTACCCTATCTTTTTTTCTCACCAACTTCATCTTCACTAGCTCCACCAATCTGCAGTTTAAGTTCATATACTAAAGAGGACTAAAAAGGAACTTCAACCATGCATAAGTTTCTAAAAAATTTAACAAACATTGAGGACAACAACACCTCCAAATAACTTTGATAGACGCTCTTGAGCCTTTTCTTTGTCAAACATAGCAGTACTTTTGTCAATTGATTCATTACTCGTGTCACACACCCCTGCCAAGACATTCGTGACCACGTCATAACGGCACAGGAGGAAAGGGTCCATTGAAGCCAAAGGGATCTTGGTCGCCTTCGACGTCACATAGGATCCTCCTCTGACAGGAGCCCAAAGGTGAGGCAGACCATGGAGAGGTCCCAATCACCAAGAAGGGAAAGAACACCACTGAAATCATAGCGCCATTGGGGACAATCTCTATGGTCTCGTGCCACACACCCCTGCCAAGACATTCGTGACCACGTCAAAACGGCGCAGGAGGAAAGGGGCCATCGAAGCCAAAGGGATCTTGGTCGCCTTCGATGTCACACAAGCTCCTCCTCTGACAGGAGCCCAAAGGCAAGGCGCACCATGGGGAGGTCCCAATCGCCAAGAAGGGAAAGAACACCACTGAAATTCCCTCCGCCTACGGCAACAAGAAGCGAAGCTAGGAAGCGAGTCAACTTCACTTCACTTGTGGTGACCATGATGGAAGGGAGGAAACCAGGGGAGGTGATGAAGGATCCACCGCAACCCCACATCCAGAATCCGCTTACTAACCTCAGTGCTGAGGTCACGTTGCCACAGGGCCACATTAGAGACATAATTGAGGTGCAGGGCGAACACTCCAATCCCATGTTGGTCGAAGTAGTAACAAATGTGGTTTTTGCAGGCTCCAACAATTCTGTGTTGCCATAGGACGGCACGGCGCCGAGCTCCATAATTTCATCGGATTACGCCCCTCTGGAGATGTGATGAGGATATCACTCCCTCGGATACATACAATGATTCTCCATTGAACTTTCAAGGTCCAATCACAAGAGCTCGCGCACGACAATTAAATTTAGAGGTGAGCTCGTTCCTAAGCAACTCTTTATATAATTTTGAGAATAGATTACTACCTAATGATTATGTGTTGCTTAGGAATCATGGAGAGGACAAGGAGACACATAGAGGAAGGCTTGGAGGCGTGGAGGAGCAGCTAGGACGTCCAACAACAGCAAGAGGTACAGTCCAACACGAGTCCGAATCAGTCTCGACCTCCAGAACCAGCGAGCAGTAAAACGGACGGCCAGGAAGCATCCGGACTCCGTTTTCGACGATTCACATATGGTTGGAAAGATAATTTCATAAGGAAACCAATGGCGTTGGTTTGAGGTACAAATTCCTTCTGAGTCAACGGAAAACGTCGAAACAAGTCAGCGTCCAGAATCTGTCCCGGTGCTGCGTCACCGTTTTTGGTCCGTTGGGCCGTGTATCGTCGTTGAGCCCATTAGGGGGGCGTGACCAGGGGGTGTGACGACCCTTAGACCCTTATTATCAGCCGCCGCCGCTCTCGTTAGGGCGGGTTTTTGCTTAGATTATTCTGTCAAGAACAGTTTCGCCGTTTCGTCGGTTTGTGAGACCCCAACTCGTGAGATTAATCATTCATCCGCAATTTGGTTGCATTCTTCCTTGTTCTTGCTTGTGTTCTTCGATTCGCAGGCAAGGACTTTAGCCTTCTTGGCGAGGTCAACCGTGCAACGCCGGTTGATAACCAGAGGAGACGTGGTGCTGCGATTGCGGGGTTTCGGATCGTGTTGTTCGGAAGCCGGATCGACTTGTGTCTCGTTTCCACCAAATCGAGAGTTACCAGAACCTTTCGGAAGATCGGGAACCCTTGTTCATACTAAGTGGTATTCAGAGCTTCAGGTATACCGTCAGGTTCATATCTACCCTTAGTTTCGAGTGTTTTCGCCTTCGTTCCATAGTCCACTGCCATATCGTTTTTTTTCCTGTCCTACAACCCTTCCGCGCCTTTAGCTTTTGCATATTTCAGTTTCAGAGTCCGTCGTGTTGAGTTTGTGTCCTGGTCAAGGTCTTGTTGCTGGTTAGGTCGTGTTAGAGTCCAGTTCGTGTGTTTTCCCCCACCGTTTCCATCAAACCCTAGCCTCCGTCGCATATTTTCCCCACTTTCTTCCCGTTTTGTCCTCTAATTCGGAGTCGTTTCTCAAATCGGGCATAACTTTCGCGTACGAACTCCGTTTTCAGAAAAGTCATAGAGTTTTTCGCATCGAAACGGCGTTTCGGATCTGTTCGTCCCCCGCTTCGCCGGGTTCGGCGAAATCAGATTTCCCAAATTCGCCTCCGAAGTTTGAGTTTTCAATTTCCAAATATTTTTCTCATTTTTCGGCTGAACTTCAGAAAATTTTACAGGCCACGTCTTTCACTTGTTTAAGCTCAAATTTTCTGTGGTTCCCTCTTGTGTGCTCCTAAGTGAAAAAAAATATATCAAAAAAATAAAAAGAAAAAGTCGAATTTTCCCAAAAAAAACAACGACAACCCAAAAAAATAGAAAAGAAAGAGGGGCAAAAGAGGAACAATATCTAGAGGAGCACATAGAGAAGGGCAAAGTGAGCTGTGTTAGCGTGTGCTGTTTAGTTCTTTGTTTCTGTTGCTCTTGCTATCCATCATACTTGTTTCTCCACCTTGTTTATCACACATACTTGGTACTTGCAACACTTTAGGCCAGCAACAAGAACAAGTACTTGGGACTATAATGCAGCATTACTATCTGTTTCTGATTTGTGTTCCACATATACATATTTGTTCTCTTTGTGTGCCTTCCAAGCTCCACAGATTCTTCTGGACAGCACTGGTTTGCATCCCTGCAATCGCTCGCATGCCTTCCAGGCATCCTTTGCTTTGCTGGTAAGAACCCTGGTAAGAGCTTGGTAAGGTGTCTACCTTTGCTGATCTTGATTGAGAGGCACCACTCCACCTTTGTAGTACGATTATTAGGGATAACATTCACTGTTTGTTGTTGTGTTTGTTTCCACAATGTCAGTTGATGGAGATAAAACGCCAAAGGACTTCAAGGAGTGTGTCAGCCAAGAGCAGCTACAAGCTGTTGTAGACAATGCTCAGAAGGAGATGAAGGAGACAGTCATCAAGGCTGTCACTGAAGCGATAATTGAGATGAAACTCGCAAACGCGGTTGAGCGGGTGGACAAACGGTTATCCGAGCTCACCGACAGGGTAAATGCTTTGGAAAACCGTCCTGTGCACAACGAAGATGTGAATGGAAGCAACACCGGTGATGAGTTGTATGATGACGATGGTAATGTTGATCCAGCGGCGACATTGCAAAACAGATTACGGCGTCGTCTTCGCACTAACACCACAGGTATGGGTGGCGTTCCACATCACCACCACCATCGAGGTATGTATAATCGAGCTCCTGAAGATCCTTATGCTAAGGTTAAATTTACTATACCTTCTTTTTCGGGATATTATGATGCTGAGGGATATCTTGATTGGGAGATGACAGTAGAGCAAAAATTTAGTGCCCACCAAGTACCTGAACAACATAGAGTTAGACAAGCCACTAGTGAGTTTAAAGATTTTGCTATTATTTGGTGGACTGGTTTAGCTGCAGATGGTGCCACACCTCGTACATGGGAAGAGCTTAAGGTTGCTATGCGTGATAGATTTGTTCCCCATCTTATCATAGAGACCTGCGTAAGAAATTGATGCGCTTAGAACAGGGAGATAAATCTGTGCAGGATTGTTATGGTGAGCTTCAAAAGGGCTTGATGCGTTGTGGCATAGTAGAGGGAAACGAAGATTCTATTTGTCGATTTTATTCGGGTTTGAGACGTGAAATCCAGGATATTATTGATTATAAAGAATTTAACAATGTCAACCAGTTGTTTCAGTTTGCTATGCTTGCAGAGAAGGAGTTGCAGGGGCGTGAGCAGCAGGGCAAGTACAAGGCCAGCACCACATACACGCCGCGCACAGGACCATCCTTGGGGCTGTCCAAACCATCCACTTACAGGGCTCCCTCACCAGCGAGCAAGCAACAAGCAGCTACGGCACCAAATCCGGTCACTACACGACCTTCAGGCTCAGGTAAAAATTCTGTTTTGCAGGGACCTTCCAAGAGTGCTTCCTCTGTTGCATCAACGGGATGCACCTCTGGCATTCAGTGTCGTCGCTGCCATGGATTCGGTCATGTGCAGAAGGATTACCCAAGTCAGCGGGCATACATTGCAACGGAAGATGGGTACATCAGCGCCTCTGACATTGAGGAAGAAGAAGAAGAAGAACCAGTTGTTGAGGAGAGCAACGAAATCTTGGGCAGTGATGACACAGCGACCTATAGGAGCATCATTGTGCAGCGGGCGCTCAGCACAAAGGTATAACAACCAGAGAAGCTGCAACGCCATAACTTGTTCCAGATTTTCTTCGTCATCCAAAATCGGCGAGCACGTGTCATCATCGATGGAGGTAGTTGTAATAATTTGGTGAGTTCAGATTTGGTCAAGAAGCTTGGCTTGACCACACGCCAACACCCCCATCCATATAACCTTCAGTGGTTTAATGATGCTGGAAAAGCTAAGGTAACACAAACTTGCAGAGTTTCTTTTTCCATTGGTTCCTATGCTGATTATGTTGACTGTGATGTGGTACCTATGGAAGCTTGCTCACTTTTATTGGGTCGACCTTGGGAATTTGATAATGATGCTATACACCATGGTAGAAGTAATACATATACTTTTATGCATAAAGGAAAGAAAATTACTTTGGTTCCTATGACCCCTGCTGAAATTGTACAAGCTGATAAAGAACGAGCTGCTAATTTGCGTGATACTAAATCTGAAAATCAGCAAGTTGCTAATTCTCTTTACCCACCTAAAAAGGATAAGTCTGCACCTAGTTCTAAGGTAGAGGGCATAAAATTGAAGGGTGGTGTTATGCTTGCACTAAAAAGTGACCTTGCTGAAATTTCTAATAATGATATTTGCTACACCTTGGTTTGCAAACGAGTTTTGTATTCGCTTGATGATGTTATTAGTTCGATACCTCCTGCTGCCACTAACCTTTTGCAGGAGTATGAGGATGTTTTCCCAGCTGAGATACCCCCGGGACTGCCACCTATGAGAGGGATAGAGCATCAAATCGATTTGAACCCGGGAGCAACATTGCCAAATCGTGCTGCGTATCGAACCAATCCCGAGGAGACTAAGGAAATTCAGCGGCAAGTCCAAGAGCTTTTGGACCGCGGGTATGTACGTGAGAGCCTTAGTCCTTGTGTTGTTCCTGTGATTTTGGTTCCTAAGAAAGATGGTATTTGGCGTATGTGTGTTGATTGTAGAGCAATCAATAACATTACTATTCGATATCGCCATCCTATTCCTAGACTTGATGATATGCTTGATGAGTTGTGTGGCTCTGTAATTTTTACAAAGATTGACTTGCGTAGTGGTTACCACCAAATTAGAATGAAACTTGGAGATGAATGGAAAACAGCTTTCAAAACTAAATTCGGATTATATGAGTGGTTAGTAATGCCTTTTGGTTTAACTAATGCACCTAGCACTTTCATGCGTTTGATGAATGAGGTTTTAAGAGGTTTTATTGGACGATTTGTGGTGGTTTATTTTGATGATATATTGATTTATAGCAAGTCTTTGGATGAACATATAGATCACTTACGTGCTGTTTTTAATGCTTTACGTGATGCACGTTTATTTGGTAACCTTGAGAAGTGCATCTTTTGCACGGATCGAGTCTCTTTTCTTGGCTATGTTATTACTCCACAGGGAATTGAGGTGGATGAGATGAAAATTGAAGCCATAAAGAGTTGGCCGGTGCCCCAAACCATCAAACAGGTGAGAAGTTTTCTTGGACTTGCAGGTTTTTATCGTCGTTTCGTGAAGGATTTCAGCGCCATTGCTGCCCCCTTACACGAGTTGACAAAGAAAGGTGTGGTGTTCCATTGGGGTAAGGCACAAGAGGAGTCCTTTGACACTTTGAAGGACAAGCTTACGCACGCGCCATTGCTGCAACTTCCAAATTTTGGTAAGACCTTTGAGCTAGAATGTGATGCTAGTGGAGTTGGCATTGGAGGTGTTTTGATGCAAGAAGGTAAGCCCGTTGCATACTTTAGCGAAAAATTGCATGGCTCTGTTCTTAATTACTCTACGTATGATAAGGAATTGTATGCACTTGTATGTTCTTTAGAGACGTGGCGTCATTATTTGTGGCCTAAAGAATTTGTTATACATTCAGATCATGAATCGCTTAAGTATCTTCGTTCTCAAAATAATCTGAATCGTAGACATGCTAAGTGGGTTGAATTTATTGAATCTTTTCCTTATGTTATCAAACACAAGAAAGGGAAAGAACACCACTGAAATTCCCTCCGCCTACGGCAACAAGAAGCGAAGCTAGGAAGTGAGTCAACTTCACTTCACTTGTGGTGACCATGATGGAAGGGAGGAAACCAGGGGAGGTGATGAAGGATCCACCGCAACCCCACATCCAGAATCCGCTTACTAACCTCAGTGCTGAGGTCACGTTGCCACAGGGCCACATTAGAGACATAATTGAGGTGCAGGGCGAACACTCCAATCCCATGTTGGTCGAAGTAGTAACAAATGTGGTTTTTGCAGGCTCCAACAATTCTGTGTTGCCATAGGACGGCACGGCGCCGAGCTCCATAATTTCATCGGATTACGCCCCTCTGGAGATGTGATGAGGACATCACTCCCTCGGATACATACAATGATCCTCCATTGAACTTTCAAGGTCCAATCACAAGAGCTCGCGCACGACAATTAAATTTAGAGGTGAGCTCGTTCCTAAGCAACTCTTTATATAATTTTGAGAATAGATTACTACCTAATGATTATGTGTTGGTTAGGAATCATGGAGAGGACAAGGAGACACATAGAGGAAGGCTTGGAGGCGTGGAGGAGCAGCTAGGACGTCCAACAACAGCAGGAGGTCCAGTCCAACTCGAGTCCGAATCAGTCTCGACCTCCAGGACCAGCGAGCAGTAAAACGGACGGCCAGGAAGCATCCGGACTCCGTTTTCGACGATTCACATATGGTTGGAAAGATAATTTCATAAGGAAACCAATGGCGTTGGTTTGAGGTACAAATTCCTTCTGAGTCAACGGGAAACATCGAAATAAGTCAGCATCCAGAATCTGTCCCGGTGCTGCGTCACCGTTTTTTGTCCGTTGGGCCGTGTATCGTCGTTGAGCCCATTAGGGGGGCGTGACCAGGGGGTGTGACGACCCTTAGACCCTTATTATCAGCCGCCGCCGCTCTCGTTAGGGCGGGTTTTTGCTTAGATTATTCTGTCAAGAACAGTTTCGCCGTTTCGTCGGTTTGTGAGACCCCAACTCGTGAGATTAATCATTCATCCGCAATTTGGTTGCATTCTTCCTTGTTCTTGCTTGTGTTCTTCGATTCGCAGGCAAGGACTTTAGCCTTCTTGGCGAGGTCAACCGTGCAACGCCGGTTGATAACCAGAGGAGACGTGGTGCTGCGATTGCGGGGTTTCGGATCGTGTTGTTCGGAAGCCGGATCGACTTGTGTCTCGTTTCCACCAAATCGAGAGTTACTAGAACCTTTCGGAAGATCGGGAACCCTTGTTCATACTAAGATGACCTTGGGTTGGCTGGAGATAAGCCATGCCACCAAGGAGCAGGAGGTCCTTGAAGATACAGGAGCACCAGACCACCTCGCAGTCACTCCCAAGAGGCAACTGAGGCAACACAGCTCGAACAACTCATACAACTTGTTACTACAAAGATCCAACCGCCAATCATGCCGCATGCACTAAATAGAAATATCCCTACACCAACATCTACACCGCCACAGAGCCCAAAAACACCACGGCATAGCAAAAGGCTGGCAAACAAAGGCACCCTAGACCATGGATATATACAGGTTGCACAGGAGGTCCTGGCAAAAAAACTGGGGGAACTATCACCACCACCCAAACATAAACATGAACTAATGTCTCACTATTTGCAGCATTTTGAATGTCCGTTGACCAAGGAGGCAATGGAGGCGATCAAGGCTTTGGTCAAGAAAGCCAGCTCACAACAAAAGAAGAAAGGTAAGAAGATCAGGGCGGTACAGGTCGATGCGGTGGCCGTGCAGGCCTAGGAGGGCCGCAGTTGGATAAATCGGAGCAAGATCGCAACATGCATCACAACAAGAAGTGCTCCAGCTTTTATATGTTTAGTTGTTTTGGGGCAATGTTTACACCCGGTTCTATTAGGCCAATAAGTTGTACCGTGCATGGAAGTAGCTTGCATGCGCCAGGCCTGTAGACTATCCGCTGTTGTCTAGCCACACCTCAGGTCAAGGTTGTAGTTGTTTTTCCAGTTAGAGATCCTCAAGTAACCGTCACTTCTCTTCCTAGAGTGCTCCACAACTTGACGGTGCAACCTGCCTCTACTAGCCTAGCGACTATCAGTAGTAACAACAATGAAGGCAGACACCTCAGCTACAGGGGGAATTTAATCTAATTGCTTGCATATCTCATCATGTCTCAACGTAATTGTTCTATTTTCTGCTGGAATATGCGCGGTTTAAATGCTCCAGCGAAAATATCGAGTGTTAGGAATATGATAATCACCTCCGGTGCAACAATTGTATGCCTTTAGGAGACAAAAATGCAGGTCTAGAAACAGCAGCTGGTGATCGAAACTTTGGGGCCAACCTTTTCACAGAACTACACCTACCTCCCTTCGGTAGGAGCAAGTGGAGGAATCCTTCTAGCATGTTCAGAATTTTTTTCAAGCTATCAAACAGCCAGCTCTCCCAAAATACGGTATCGGCTAACATAACGATGCTCAATGACAATGTAACCTCGTCCATAATAGAGGTATATGGCTCTCAATAGGACGCTAAAAAGGATATGTTCCTTCAAGAGCTGTCAAGCCTCAAAACAAACATATCAAATGAATGGCTCATAATAGGTGACTTTAACCTGAGCTATAAGGAAGAAGACAAAAACAATTGTAGATTGAATCGGAGAATGATGGGCAAATTCTGAAGGACCATTGATGAACTGCAACTCAAAGAAGTTAGATTGCATGGAAGGAAGTTCACATGGTCCAATGAATAAGACAACCCCACTCTAACAAGAATTGACCGATGTTTTAGCACTATAGACTGGGAGCTTATTTTTCCGTTGGCACACCTTTGGGCACTCTCTTCTATGGGATCTGACCAATGCCCTCTTCTTCTGCAAGGAGAAGTGTCTCAGACACCATATAAGGGCTTCAGGTTCAAGTCCTTCTGGATAGACATGCCGGGCTTCATGGTCGCGGTAAAATCAGGTTGGGATCAACAAGTGCATACCTCAGATGCTATCCTGCTCCTACACATAAAGCTTAACAAAGCGACAGAGCAATCAAATTTTGGGCCAGGAAAACAATAGGCAATATTAGGCTCAGGCTTACAATAATGTAGGAGGTGATCTTCAGACTCGATGTTGCACCTGAGTCACGCAACCTCACAGATGAGGAAAAGGAATTCAGAAAGTTCCTCAAACAAAAGGCGGTTAGCTTGGCGGCAATTGAAAAAACAAGAGCTCAACAACATTCAAGATTAACTTGGATTAGAAAGGCATATACTAACACACACAAAAATCAACTCAAAGCCAACGCACAAAGACGGAAACAATTTATACAGGTTCTACAAACAGACACCGGGCAAGCAGCCATTGCTGTAGACAAGGAGGAAGCGCTGCTCATACACTTCTGGACTCAACTAGGCACTAACAGGCCAAGGTAATTGAGCTTCAACTAGGATAATCTCAGGTAACAACCAGCAGATCTGGCTGACCTGGAAGACCCTTCCCAAGAAGATGAGGTGTTTGAAACAATTAAGGAAATGCCGTCTAAAAAGTCCCTAGGCCCAGATGGCTTCATCAACATCTTTTACAAGAAATGCTGGAACATTATTAAATCAAACTTACTCGAGGCGATTCTAGGTTTCTATAACCTGAGGTGCTCCAATATGTTACTTGCCAACACTGCAAACATCATCCTCCTTCCAAAAAAGAATGATGCAACAAGAATTGGAGACTACAGGCCAATTAGCTTGATTAGCAGTTTTTCAAAAATAATTACAAAACTACTAGCCAATCGACTTGCTCCAAAACTACAATCAATTGTGTCGAGAGGTCAAAGTGCTTTCGTTAAGAAGCACTACATACATGATAACTTCCTGTACGTTCATAACGTCATCAAGGAGTTGCAACGGAAAAGGCAATCAACATTGTTCATCAAGCTAGATATCTCCAAAGCTTTCAACTCAGTAAATTAGGCATATCTTCTTGAGGTCCTCGCTGCCATTGGTTTTCGGTCAACGTTGGCGTGATTGGATATCAATTCTACTTGCCACTTCTTCATCTCAAGTCCTGGTAAATAGTACCTCAGGAAGGAAATTTCAACATGCTAGAGGGTTGCGTCAGGGTGATCCCCTATCTCCAATGCCTTTTATTTTGGCAATCGACCCGTTATAGCGCATCATACAAATGGCAACACAAAGGAATTTGCTTAAGCCAATCCTTCCAAGACCATCGCAGCTTCGATGTTCATTATATGCCGATGATGACGCCCTCTTCGTGAATCCTGACAGAGAGGAACTACTAGTTCTAAATGCAATTCTTGTTGCTTTTGGCAAATGCTCAGGACTAGTGACCAATCTTCAAAAAACAGAGATTTTTCCAATAAATTGCTCACAACTACCTATGGATCAAATCTTGCAAAGATTCCCAGGGACGGTAGGACAATTCCCATGCAAATACCTAGGGCTACAACTACACACCAGGAGGATACGAAAGGTGACATTCAACCGTTGCTAGACAAGTTGAGTGGTTGGTTGCTAGGGTGAAAAGGGAGAATGTTCACCATAGCAGGAAGAGAAACATTAGTAAAGACGGTACTATCATCACAACTGATTTATCACTTAACAGTCTTTCCTTTGCAGAAAAGGTTATAAAAAAAGATTGACAAGATTCGACGCAGCTTCCTATGGAAAGGAGACAAACCAGAGAAAGTGAGCGGAGGACATTGCCTAGTCAATTGTGAGATTATATGCCGGCCTAAAAGTTTAGGTGGGCTAGGAATCTCAAACCTACAGAAATTTGCCCAAGCCTTGCGGCTTCGATGGCTATGGTTCCAGTGGAAAGAAGAAGACCGACCGTGGGCAAGAATGCACATTCCATGCGATCAGACGGGCATGGATATGTTCAACGCATCGACAGTGGTCGATATTAGGGAGATGGAAACAAGGCATTGTTTTGGCTTTCTAGCTGGGTCCACGGCTAAGCCCCAAAGAACATAACATCGGCCCTATATAAGAAGGCAAGGAGGAAACATCAAATGGTCAGCAAAGAAGTGCCAGATCATAATTGGATGTGAAGCCTAGCACAAATTGATACACCTCAATAACTGGACCAATTTTTGCGGTTGTGGGAGAGCATACAAGACGTGGTTATACATGCAGGAATTGCTGACAATATCTTATGGCGATGGACAACAAACAGAGAATACATCACTAGAAGTGCTTATCAGATGCAGTTCCAAGGATCAATACAACACCTATGAAGCATGTTTGGAGCACGCATGCAGAGCCAAAATGTAAGTTTTTCGCATGCGTACTTCTACAACAAAAGGTCCTAACGACGGATAATTTGGCTCGTCGTGGATGGCCACATGATCCCTCCTGTAAATTTTGTGGCAGTGCTGATGAAACGACACTACATTTATGCAAAGATTGCCCATACACCAAGGAGGTTTGGGCATGGGTTACCAGCTGGTTTCACCTAAACATCCTACCAAGCCTAACAGAGTACCGCACCATCAAAAGATGGTTGCTAGAAGTAAGCAGAAGGGTGGACAAACAGCATAAAGCGCTACCTATGGCTGGTGACTTATTTTTGGTGGAACCTGTGGTAGGAGCAGAACTGGTGAACTTTTCAAAACCAAGCCCAGTCACCATTGCAGGTGGCTCATAGCATCAAAGAAGATCTTGAACCGCGGCATCATGCTTTTTCTTTTCAATAATTTGTTTCCTTTAGTAGTTTTTTGTTACTAGTTGGAGTGTTATGTTCTTGATTACAACTCTAATTGGTGTGTTGTAGTGTTCTGTTGGCGGGCTTTTTGTTTTGTCTGTACACTCTTTTACTCCTCCTAATATAAATTCAGCAACTCTCTTGCCGTCCGTTTAAAAAAAATCAATCATCCTCCACTAAAATAAATTTGTCGTCCTCGTTCTTCAAAACCACGGTGAAACGATCGGTGGTCCCGTTCAAACGCTTGTAAATCTGTAGGGCCGCCTGATTTGGACGCGCGTTCTTTGTGTGACTCGGATGCAGCGGCGTTGCTGTCATGAATGGACAAGATAGCCAATTCTTCCCTTCTGCATTGGCTATTAGTGGAAAACGAGCAGGCTAGAGAAGTTGATAAGCTCGCAGAATCATGTATCATCGATCAGATAAGAACGGTGCAAGTTACTACTCTACTCCTTGTGCCATGTTGGGGGAGATATGATGACAGTGAAGTGCTTCATTGGACCAGATCTTTTTTCAGAATCTCTTTTGGTGTTTTTTCTTTTCTTTTCTTCAGTTCTAGCTAGTGATCTGCCATAACTATGCTAAAATGAAACTAAGGTGCACCGACGTTAAGCCACAATGGCATAAACTATTTTGCGGTAGGATTATTGCTAAAAGGCTCATCGATGCATCATGCATGGATCGTTTCTAACACGATGACGCCAAAACTGTATTGTCGATGTGTTGCGTGTTGGTCATACCATCCATACAGTTGGGTTGTCGAAAAAAAGTACAACAAAAAAGCATATAATTAGGTTGTTTCCATCGGTAAACGTGATCGAACTAAACAATATCTTACAGTTAGAGAAACAATGTCATATAAGTATTTTAGTGCAGCATGAGACACTTAGCACAAGCCAAATGCTTACACACTGGATAAGCCAAACCATATGTGGTCAACTGAAGTGAACGCTGTTCTTTCATTTGCTTGGTCCACCCCCAAGAAACCGGTGCCTATAAATTGCAAACCAATCAAGGCAAGTTAGAAATGGCGGACATGGGTGCACTATTGCAAAACAGGTCAAAAGTAACGTCCCATCAGTACTGATTGAACAGTAATCACGACTGAAGATATATCAGTGTCGGTTCCACATACCAACCGACACTGATATTTGCTATAGTATAAAGCCTACCTTCTTCCCCGGCCCGACCAGAACAGAGCCAACCCCAGCTCGAGTAGAACAGATCGGCCATCATTTTTGTCGTCCTTGCAGTTGGAGCGTTCAAAATTTGGAGGAGTCAAAGGTGTTAGTAAGATGATCTATATTCTATTTTTAGATAGATTTACTTGATAGATTGCTCTGGGGTTCTTGGTTGGTGCTGGTTCCATAGTGATGAATTTTGCGATCCAATTGAGACCTAATTTAGGAAAAGTTGGCAATTTTGTCATTGTTAGATGTATAGAGATGATCTATATTTCATTCTTAGTTGGATTTAGTTGTTAGATTACTCTAGGTTTGAATTTAGATTGTTGCTCCTTCGTGTTGAATTTTGGAAGGAGCTCCAATTGAGATATAATTTAGAGAAATATCGCAATTTTTTCGTTGTAGCTGATTTAAGAGTAGATTAAAGTCACTTGTAAATAGATGTGGGTGTGTATATTAAAATCTAGGAATAATTACAAATTAACTGTTATTGCAAATTTACCATTAAAAATTGCAAAAAATACCATTAGAACTGTCATTCGAGTGGTATCCTTGTAAAAAAATAAAAAACCAGGGATGTATTTGTAAATGCCCGTAAAATCTAGCTCCAATTTTCTAGTATGTGGATTGCATATATTTTTTAAAGTCTTGTATTTAAATAATAATCGAGTGAATTTTCTCTATTCATTAATCAATGGAGTGAATTTAACACGGTTGATAGAATACTGAGTTGTAGGGATGGCACGTCTACCCGTGGATCGCAATCAGACATGGCATCATTTGGAAGGTGGTTCCACCGACCCAGCCCAAGTACCGGAAGGAGATGTGCACTCAAATAGGGACCAATCAAGATGCAAAGTAATTCAATGAATTTGTTCTAGATTTTAAAATTATTAATGATTATAAGTTGAATGAGTTTAATTATAATGATTTGTAGATGGATCAATCATGGATGTACAAGGATTGTGGGCTGAAATTCTTTATTGGCGTTGAGGCTTTTTTGATGGCTGCAGCGGCGTACAAGAAGCCTAAAAGGAAGCGTGCCGATCATTATATATGTTGTCTCTGTGTCGACTGCAAGAACGAGAAGCAGTTTTTAAACATAGAGCAGATCTGTGCACACTTGATTCGTAAGGGTTTCGAGGCTGGCTATACCCGTTGGACTGAGCACAATGAACTTGGAGATGTTGGGTATAAATGGCAACCAACAGTCGAAGAAGACAGAGGCAACAATATGACAGCTAACGAAAACTTCGATATGTCGGCATTTAAAGATACTTTTGTTGGCAACAATGAAGACGACATAGAACAAATGTTGCGTGATGGGGAGGGGGACTTCACCAATGAAAGACAACATCAAAAGTTCCAGCGCATGGTAGAGGACTCTAAAACACCAGTTTACCTAAACTATAAAGATGAGAACAATAAATTGCATATGGTGGTGACACTGATGCAAATGAAGACTAACAATGGTTGAAACGATAAGGCTTCAATGAGTTGTTAGAATTCTTGAGGGAATTTCTTCCAAAGGGGAATGTGTTGTCCGAAAATACGTACCATGCCAAACAGATTATCTTCCCATTAGGATTGGAAGTAGAAAAAATACATACATGTGAAAATGACTGCATGTTGTTTTGCGGCGAAGATGCAGACTTGGAAGCGTGTCGCGTTTGCAATGCACCACGGTACAAGCGCAATGTTGATGATATCAAGAGCGATAGCATGGGAGTGAAGAGAAACAAGAAAAGGCCCGCCACTAAGGTGGTTTGGATTTCCCTATAATCCTCTATTTAAAGCTATTATTTGCTAACAAAGCAAATGCTGAGTTGATACAATAGCACGTCGAACCGCACAAGAAAGATGGAATGCTTAGACACTCTACTGTTGGCATGCAATGGAGGAGATTCGATACAAAATACAAGGAATTCAAAGATGAAGTGAGGAATATAAAGTTCGGGTTGAGTACGGATAAGATGAATCTTTTCAACAACACGAGAAGTATTCATAGCACTTGGCCCATGACTCTCTGTATCTACAACCTTCTATCTTGGATGTGCATAAAGCGGAAGTACTTTATAATGCCATTGTTGATTAGTGGGTTGAATCAACCGGGCAACGATATCGATATGTACCTCAAACCATTGGTTGAAGATCTTCTTGTATTGTGGAAAGATAGCGTACGGGTATATGATGAGTATAGATGTGAAAATTTTACCATGCGCGCAATGCTGTTCGTAATGATCTCAAATTGATATGCTCTTGGTAACCTATCAGGACAGACTGTAAAAGGGTACAATGGATGCGTTCAGTGCTTGGAGGAAACAGGGGGGCGGTGGCTGACGAGCAGTTGAGAAATGATCTTCATAGGTCACCATAGGTTTCTTCGTTCAGATCGCCCATACTACAAAAATAAAAGAGCTTTTGACAGGACAGTGGATCATCATCGAGCTCTGAAGATTTGCACTAGATAACAGGTATTTAAGATGGTAAA
Organism: Phragmites australis; assembly: GCF_958298935.1. Taxonomy (NCBI): domain Eukaryota; kingdom Viridiplantae; phylum Streptophyta; class Magnoliopsida; order Poales; family Poaceae; genus Phragmites; species Phragmites australis. The sequence continues at coordinate 2,971,687 of NC_084941.1, read as the reverse complement.
AACACTTAAAGTTGTACTTAGAAAAGGGCCAAACAATATAAAAATCCCAGTAGTGCAACATGCTCATATGTGGAAAAAGATATCAATATTTTGGTTGTTGCCTTATTGAAAGTATACAATGGTCCGACACACAATCGACATCATGCACGTGGAGAAGAATATATTTTATAGCTTGATTAGTACCTTACTAGATATATCTGGCAAAACAAAAGAAACTTTAAATGCACGACTGGACCTGAAAGAAATAAACCTCAGGAAGGACATACATTACATACAATTAGACAACGGTAAAAAGAAACTTCTACACTATGAGCAAGGAAGAGAAGATCAGCCTATGTGGTTGCTTGAGTGATGTCAAAGTTCCAACTGGTTACTCCTCCAATATCGGGAGCTTAGTAAACATGAAAGATAAGAAGTTAGTTGGTATGAAGTCTCATGATTGTCACGTGATGATGACACAGATGCTTTCATTTGCAATTAGAGGTATTTTGCCAGATAAGGTATGAGACCCAATCATAAAGTTGTGTTCGTTCTTCAACGCAATTTCACAAAAGTTCATTGATCCGAACAAACTGGTAAAGCTGCAGGAAAACGTGGTCCATACTATATGTCAGTTTGAGACTATTTTCCCTTTGACATTTTTTTAATATAATGCCCAATCTAATTGTTCACATTGTGGGTGAGATAAACAGCCTTGATCCCATATTTCTACATCAGATGTATCCTTTTGAAAGGTTCATAGGGGTTCTGAAGAAATATATTCATAACCGAGGTCGACTGAAAGGTTGCATTGCCCAAGGGTGGAGTATGGAGGAGGACTACATGAAACTGAATGCGATCGGTATGCCTATATCTTGCTATGAGGGGAGGCTAAAGGGGGAAGTGATGATAGGTCATACTTCAATCTATATCAAAGATCGTGTTTTATTCACTCAAGCACATTTCGCAGTTCTGCAATAATTATTTGTAGTAAGCCCGTATGTCAATATGCACGTGAGCATGCTACGCTCCATAAATCCAATGAAGTCAGAGGATTGGATTGCAAGAGAGCACATAGATCATTTCTGTAATTAGTTACGTCAACACAAGATGGATAAAGATACCGATGATGCTCTGTTGGAATTGCTGGCTAATGGCCGGTCAACTATGATTCGTACATTCCAAGCATACTAGATTAATGACTATACATTTTATACGAGAGCACAAGACAACAAGAATATTAACCAAAATAGCAATGTACGTATTGATACCTATGACCACACTGGTAATAGAGAGACCTACTATGGATTCATAGAGGAGATTTGAGAGCTTAAATATGGCGAGTTGATGGTCCCTCTATTTCGGTGCCAATGGGTCAGACTCCCAAGGGGAGTCAAGGTCACAAGTACAGTATGACTAAAGTGAACCTCAAACTCTTCGGATACAAAGAACAACCATTTATGCCTTCTAAGGATGCTGCACAAGTCTTCTATGTAAAGGACCTGGACCCAGCTAACAATAAGGAGCGTCACGTGATTTTTTAAGGAAAAAGAAAGATTATCGGTATTGACGATATTGTCGATGAAGAAGACTGACAAATTCGACAATCTACCTCCTTTTAGAGAGAATGTCGAACTGCCTCTCATTGATGATATTGAAGAAGCTACCTACATACACTGTGGCCATAACGAAGCATTAATTGTTTAATGAAAGCGGCTTTCTATGCTCATTTCAGGCATGCAAGTATTTATATCATGTAGGCAACAATAATACAAACTCAAAAAAATGGTTTCATATTTTTCTGAACTCTAATCATTTTTCCATGATTTTTCCAAGTTTCTGGTCAAATTTAATAATAGAAGCATATTTTTAGAAAAAAAATATTAGTGCCGGTTCTAAGTAGTAATCAACACTGATGCTTCTGCTATATATCCAACACTTAGCCATTGCGCTCGCTTTCTCCATTCAGCTTGACACCGCACCTCCTCCAGACACGCCGCTCCTCCTCAAGCGCCACCCCGCAGCTCCTCCCCAACAGGTCAGCTCCTACCTGACACCTCCCCGACACGCCACTCCACCACCTCCCTTGCTATGAATTCTGCCGCAATCGGGTGAAAAGTGGAGAGAGTCTTCTCGATTTTCTCCTCTTCAGTGATCTCTTTCCCACAGAGACACATGATTGTGCAAATACGATGCAGCGCAGAGTTGTACTCTCTAACATGTTTGTAATCACAGAAATGGAGTTGGACCTATTCTTGCTCTGCAAGAGGCCTGATGGTGTACTTAAGGCGCTCAAAACACTCCTACAGTGCGTCCCATAGTGCCTTAGCACTGGTCGTTGCCATGTACTCATCCTTCAAACTGGGGGAGAGATGGTGGCGAAGAAAATGAAATATCTGATCATTCTCATCCTCCGTGGGAACCATTGCACTACTTGTTCCTAGGTCAATGGCAGTGTGGAGTTTTTTCGCTCTAAGTACAATTTGAACATCCGACGCCCAAATGAGATAGTTGCGGCCATTTGCACTCAGCTCAGTGAATCCTTATTCGTGATGCCAGTCATCTACATATTTAAATGACGCAAGTATTACCACTAGTAAAGTTGCATCATGTTGCTAAATACTGTAAATTTTTTGATATGTTCTATGCTATTATATGAATATTACTGAATTTAAACGCATAACAGGTAATTGAAATAGTAACAATAATAATAATAATAATAATAATAACAGAATTAAATATTGCATAATTACAAAAACATATGCAAAATTCAATTTCTAGAGGTATTTTTATGCAAGAAAAGGTATTTTGTGGTTTTCTGTAAAGTCCAAGGGTTTACACTCAAAATTCTAGGATTCACGAAATTACCAAAAACCACAGGGTCTAATTTGCAAAATTTCTATGGGCTCCTTTTTTCTTTTCTATTTCGGTTTTACAGCTAGTTTGGCCTGTAATGGGCCCATTACGGCCTGACACGTCCCAAACTCCGGGTGCTAGGGATTTAACCTTAGCCCCGTACCCATTCGATGGGGCGACGGCTGGGCCAAACCACATGTGTGAATCGCACGGGTGGGTGCGGGCGTCAGATCTTCTGACGGTGGGCGCGGGGTGAGAGGGCTCATCGATGATGACACGCGGATCGGTGGTAGAGAAGAGCCACGCGATGGCAGCGGCACGCAGAGGCATGGTCGTTGGCGAAGTGGCCGATGCTGCGCTTCCAGAGCAGTGGGCTCAGCTGCGCACAGAGTTAAGGGGGTCATGGAAGGCTAGCGATGAATACTACGGGGCATCACGCGAGAGCGCAAGAGGCCGGCGGGTTCAGGCTATTGTGGTCATGGGTATGCGAGAATCGCAGCGATCGATGAGCCGCGCGAGGTCGACGACGCGGTGGCCGGCTACAAGTGGCTATGGGTCGTCGTGGGTGTCGCAGGGTGGCGACTTCAGGTGGCCACACGATAGTGTCATGGTGGCAAGATGCGCTTAGCAAACACGATGACTAATACATAGTATGTGTCTAGAATAAGACAAAAGAATCTACGTATTCTAATCATTCCACAATTTGATCTAATAGCGAGCTAATCTACCAGATTAACCGTATAGATAAAAAACGATGGGAAGATTGATGATAAAACGTAGTATGTTCATGTCATGGTAAATTCATGTTGCGTAGGCATATAGGCTATGCCATAACCTGCACGTTTGATGAGGAATCTATAATGACAAGATCGGTGACATGGCGGCTGCGGAACGACGACCTGCTGGCCGTGATCATTTGCATCTTTGCATGCATACATGGTCATAGACAGATTCGTTCATGCTAGCTTGGTTTTCTGTAGAGTTTCGTGCTGATAATTTATTAAGTAACATCTGTTACTGGGTGTAGTTCAGAGATTCCAGCGATGAACAATTACACAGAAAGAAACACAATGTAAGGAAAAGCTTTCTCTATTATTCATCTGTGTTCTATAATGAAGGCTTTACCCCTGTATTTATATGCCAAAAATTTATAAAAAATAAAATCAAATCTCCAAAAAATAAGATCAAATTCTAAGAGATCGGGACGGATCCTTAGGCCACCTCCAGCGGAAGCGTTATCCGGTGCTACAGTACCAAGAAAATACTGTGTCAAACCTTGGATACCGATCTGAAGCCGAAAAAGCACTCCAGCGGATACTCTATCGGCTTCTACAGGGTTGCGGACGGTACCAGGTGGCTGCAAATCTGCCGACGGAAAAAGAGTCTTCATCCCTATAGCTAGAGGATGACTGTGGATCTGAAAAGAGAGGAGGGGTAATAGAAGGTAGAAAATAGAATAGTTAGTGGTGATAGAAAAAATAAAGATACTATAATTATATTATAAGATGCTATAATAATATTATAGAGAACAAATTTTTAATATATATGCTGAAAATGATCTTATTCTATTTACATACTCTAAACTCCTAACAGGTCTCTTCGCCATGCGAGTCCTTCTCGATTTCCTTCAGCATGACCCGTAACAGACTCGGATAAATTCCTGGGCTTTAAAGCGGGACGGTGTCGGGCAGTCCGGCAAATTACAATTGGTCGATCTCTGCAAGAAAAATCCAGTCTTTTACCCTTTGCGATGGCCGGCGGCGGTTGGTCCTCCCTCCCCTTCGATCTCCTCCAGCAGGTCTCCGGCCGCCTAACCTCCGAGCGCGATCTCCTCCACCTCCGCCAGGTCTGCAGCCACTGGCGCGCCTCCACCTCCCTCCCGGTCGCGCCCTACCGCCCGTGGGTCGTCGCCAGCCGCGCGAGGCCAATCATAGTGGGCCCACTCGGCGAGTACTCCCTCTGGCTCCCCCGCGGCCTCCAGCGCGTCCAACTCGCCGGCCCGCCCGGCCTCCCCTACTGCTGCGGCACGCCGCGCGGCTGGCTCGCGCTGGCGGACGACGAGCTATCCCCCACGCGGCTCGTGCTGTGGGAGCCCCGCTCCGGCACCGAGATCCCGCTCCCGCCACTGGCTCGCGTCATCCAGGTCTTCCTCTCCGCTGACCCGCTCGACTCGCCGTCGTCGGGCTGGATGGCCGTCGCGACGCAGCTCAGGAACGAGGTGAATCATAACATCTTTTTCTGGCAGCCTGGAGACGCCGCCTGGAGCGCGGCGGCCGGGTTAGGTACCAGTCACAGACTCCACAGCGTCGCGTTCCACGGCGGGAAGATGTACTGCATGGACTACCCGAAACGGTTCGCCATCTACGACCTCAATCTCGGGACGGCGTCTCCTCCGGTGCTTCTCCATCGCAATTATGCTGCACCTCTGCTTAACATGCTGTGCAACCGCAGGTGCGGCAACAAGCTGCACGGCACGCGCGCGGCGCACTTTGTGACCTGCAACAACGAGGTGCTGCTCGTCGCGCTGTTCTACGACCGCCACCCATCCTTCGCCGAAGTCTACAAGCCGGACCTGACGCCGGGTCGGCGTCTGGAGTTTGGCGAGAGAGTGACGGACCTTGGCGGTTACTCGCTCTTCCTGGGCCGGGGCGACGCATTCTCCCTCTCTCCTGAAGAGTTCCCTGCAATCAGGAGAAATTGTGTCTACTATGCGGTGCACTTTCTTAATACCCAGATAAAGGATTGGGTATTTGTGTTCGATTTGGAATCGGATGTTTTAGAGGAATTCCCGTTTCCTCCGGAGCATAAGAAGGACCCTTCAAACGAATGGTGGCCGGTTTCCTGGTTTTGTCCCAAAAGGCCAATTTTTTTAAGAGCAGGGTATGCCTGAAGCTAATTTAGATGCAACTTTGATGAATAAGCCATCAGTTTGTAGCTAGTATCCGAGAATAAGCTGCTTGGTGTCAGAAATTTCCTTCTGAAATTCCTATTGTATAAATGTGTAGAGTACAGGAATTTTGTATTTTAGGGCATGTTTCAGTTTGGGGAAAGGAGTTTACTGGAAATGCGAGTTGGTAAATACATTTATCTGGAAAATATCCCCCAAATTGTGAGAAATGAAAGGTGAATTTTTTTCTATGTTACTGTAAACTGTTTACCTTCAATTCTTCTGACAGGCACAAGCCATCCAAGAGGTTGGGTCTGTGGATTTCTCGCTTCTCGGTTCTGTTAGCAAGATGCTCATATTGTGATATATTGGTTTGTGATCAGCAGTTATATATCTTAAGGGCATATATACTGAAGATGTACCTGAGCCAGTCCTCCTCTGTGCAACCTTAACATTGTATTGTGCACTAAATGTAAGATTATTTCTAGTTCATGCAAATTTGAGTAATTTGTGTTTTGCCTTTTTCATTTGGGTGCGTTTGAAATTGATGACCCGCTTCACCTTGCCAATTTCTTTTCTCGAACACGCAGGAGAACTGCGTGTCATTATATGATGCCTTGCCAATTTCTGAGCGTTGACTGAGAGCGGAGGCTGTCGTTTGGGTCCAAGAGCGTTGACTGAAAGGCGCAAGCAATTCAAGAGGTTGGTGTCTGTAGGCTTAGTTCTGCAGAGTTCTCGATTCTGTTAGCAAGATGCTCATAACTTGATTTAGTGGTTTATGAACGGCAGTTATCTTGAGGGTATACTTGAAGATGTTCCTGAGCCGGTAAGTGTTTTCCCTTCTTTTTGCAATATTTACATTGTATTGTGCAGTAAATGTAAGATTCTTTTTCACGTGGTTCATGCAATTATGAGAAATTTGCGGTTCGATTTTTCTTCTCAGAAAGGTGTAAAAGCTGCAATGGAAGTGCAAGTTGGGAGGGGAGCACAAAGCTCCTTCAAGAAAGAGGTAAGCCAACTTAAATCTCAACAAGGTGTTTTCTTGAGGATTTACAGGAGAAAGGTTTTACCTATGAAGTAGGTTATGGTACTACTGCTGCTATTTGTAGTTATTTGCAATGTCAATCTTGGTGAAAATAAAATAGTTAATAAATAAGATAAGAATTTGTTTGATGAAGGAGATAACTCCTAAAATTAATGTTAATTTTCTTCTTCTCTGAAGTAAGATCAGACTTGAATATGCTCAGCAACAAACAGATTTTTCAACATAGTAAAAAAATCAGTTTTTAATTGTAATTGAAGCTGAACTAACCACAGATTGATGTGCGGTGTGCCTGGCTGAGATTGATGCCTTATATTATTCTGTTTCTTCCGAATAGGGTATTAATATTGGTAAATTTATTTGATAGGGTACTGCATTTTCAGAACATGGATAACATTTCAGGTTAGTTCATCATATTTCAGAACATGCAATGACGACTTCAACAGCAGCGGAGGATCACCAGTTCTTTTTGCTAGGTAATGATGTAGGCAATAGTTTTTACTATGTGATTTCGGGTTTTCAACAGTCCTAATTTTTTAACTGATTGATTGCACTCTTTGAAATTAAAGATATAATTCACTGCATCACTGCCGCCTAGTGCCCGGCATCACTGCACCGCCCAGCTCCCTGGAGGAACTGTGTTCCATGGTGACTGCTGCCTTTGACCCCTGGAAGCCCGCTCTTTGCAACAACATTCTCCTGCTGCTGCTGTGGGTTATTTGGAAGCGGCGCAATCGCAAGGTCTTCGACAACATTGACATGCCCCTTGTAGTGACGGCTTGGATGATCGATGATCCCCTGCATCTCTAGGTGATCCATGCCAAGCGCTCTGATTCCGATGGACGATATCATGAACTGGTGCTCACCAATGTTACTTGGACACCTGCTGATTCCGATGGACGATATCATGAACTGGTGCTCACCAATGTTACTTGGACACCTGTTTCTAAATTTTTTTAGAATCGGACACCCCAAATCTGAGTTGATTTCCGACACCCGTGTCGGATTCTGAGTTGTATTTCGCATGTCCAAATTTTCTTTAATGAATCGGATATCCGAATTCAAGTCGGATTCTGACACCCGTGTTCATATCCAGGTAACATTTTGCTCACAAAGCATTGACGCAATCAGATAGGGTCCTCTGTTTCTCCCTCCCCACCCCCTCTCCTCTGTTGTATCCCCGTCCCTGGGACGTGAACGCAGCAAATTTTTGTTCGCTGTTAATGAGAAATTCCCACCGTGGATTCCTCAAAAAAATTAAATGATATAAGTCGTAAACCTGATGATTTAAATTAGTTACCTGATCTACCTGTTCATAAATCAATTTTCACGAATTGGAATGCAATAGCAATGAGAGTCAAGGAGATTGATCTTTTTGGGTATGACGCTTGCCGTGAATCAGATTTTTGTGCACATGTGTTTCTATTCAGGACGACCTACCGTTGGTGGGATTAACAAGGCATATAACATGTTCAAACGGTGGTTCATAATGGTATTTAGCAACTGGTACTGTATCTGGCCTTGATGAAAATGAAGGAATCGGTTAATTAGCTTGGATGCTTTGTTGGTGTCCCAGGTAGATGCTTCTGTGCTTATAGCAGTGAGCTGCATCTGCATGTATTCTTGCTTGTGCTTAATGTTCAAGCAGTGAGCTTGTACCTAATGATTCATGGATGCTTTATTGCTTACTACGCCTATTCTGTATTTTCTTTTAGAAAAGAGGGGTTTAGTCCTCGGTTTTCATTATAAAACCATTAGAGTATTACAAGGTCTGACATCAACAGAATGAAAATTAATCTCGGTAGGCAGCGACCACAACGGCAGGAGGGCGTTGGACGCCGAGGCTGACGGCGCCGGCGAGGAGGTGGGCGGCGACTGGCTTGTGCAACCCACTTTGCGACTGTGGCGTCGTGTCTTCGGGGCACCTGCAATGGTGGTGTGCAGCAGTGGAGGTCGGTTGTGGTGCCTGGTGCCTTGGCTGGGAGGCAAGACGGCGGGTAGCGGATGACGTGCAGATCTGCTCGGGGCAGCGAGGGTTCGGCGCAGCGGCGTCCGGTATCGCATGGCGACGACTGGCTCGGTGCTGGGCGCTCCTTGGTCATCGCGTTCGGATCGGCGAGGTAGCAGCCGAGTCGGCATGGGAGGTGCCGGATTTTTTTTTTTTTTTTGAATAGAGAAAGATCTCTGTTTCTATTGAAAGCAAATAACAAAGTACATAGTACACATATCATACAATAGACTAACTGAAAAAGAAATAAAAGGCCCCAAAAACCAGTGTCTAAAGGACCAGCAGCCCATAGGCCGCCCACCTCACAACTCAACTACATCAGAAAGCATCCACGCAGATGTCTATAGATTGTTGCAGCACGCCACAAGGTGATCAAGAGCCGGATCGAGCCTCTCCTTATCGCTCTCCTTGAGCAAAATCTTCCAGCTCTGCAAGCAAGAGATACCCTTGAGAAGAGAATCAATCGGTTTGTTGGGGAAGACCCTTTCAATTACCATCTTGTTTCGGTTGCACCACATTACCCAACTTAAACCTACAAAAATGAAGAGACACAATATTGCGGGCATATTTAGATTTTGTTTGAAACAACCATCAGCAAGGTCGGCAAGGGACCTGGGGTGTTCAACCCAGCCAAAACTTTCTCGGATAACACTCCATGTGAATGTGGCCAGGACACATTGGAAGAAAATGTGATCGACAGTTTCCTTTTTACCGCATACACAACAGAATTCGCTACCCTTCCAGCCTCTTCGTTTCAGTGAGGCAGCAGTTTGAAGCCTGTTGTTAAACATCTGCCAGAGAAAAACCTTAATTTTATGAGGGACTTTGCTTTTCCATCTCTCTCTGCTGACCTTGCTTCTCACACCCCCATCCTTGATAAAACGATAGAGAGATTTAGTGGTGAAGTTCTTGGATCTCTCTAGAACCCAATGAACTTCATCATCTGTGTTGTCCAGGCTAACATGGGACATCAAAGTCTTCAGCTCCTCGAATCTCCCTGAATCCGAGGCCGTCAGGGTTCTTCTGAAGTTGATTTTGAAAGTACCTCCCTCGAAGTGGTCAGCCACCTTGGCCAAGGGATTGGAGCTCATGTGGAATAGCTCGGGGAATTGAATTTTAAGGGAGGTGTCTTGCATCCAAGTGTCAGTCCAAAATCTGGTCTTTTTCACATTGTGCACCTTGTAGACGGCCCCCCAGTGGAACAAGTGTTTAACTTTGTGTAGCCCCTGCCAGAATTGAGATGAGCCTTTGCTCTTGGAGCTAAAAAAAGTCCCCATCTTTTGTGTATTTTGCTTTCAGAAGCCTGCACCATAGTGCCTCCTCGTTCTTTAGGATTTTCCAAATCCATTTTACCATCAGGCATTGGTTCATAATATGCGTGTCAATAATCCCTAGACCTCCTTGGTCTTTTGGTCTGCAAGCGGTCTCCCATTTGACCATGTGATATCTAAATTTATCCTGGGCCCCTCTCCAGAAGAATTTAGATCGGATGGAGTCCATCTTATCGTGGGTGCCCGCCTGAAGGGAGGTGCCGGATTGGAGCGCGTCGGTCCCGTCTTCCCCAACTCCGGCGCCCTTCTCCGCACCTCACCATCGAGCCGCCGCGTCGCTGCTCCATCTCCCAAACCGACGCCGTGGTGAGCTTCCCCGAGCTCCTCTCTTCCTTTCGCGCGCGCTAGCTTGTCCCCGGCCCGTCACTGGCGTGGTCATCCACGGTGACCGAGTCGCCGCCGCCGTAGGTCCCTCGCCGCCGGCCGAGCCGCAGCCGGGCCCTTGGCCCTTAGACCCCCTAGCCAGTTTCCCCGTAGCGTACTGCAGCTCCCCATGCGCTTGTCCGGCTGAAGCCTGCGTCTCTCTACCCTGTCCCCATGCCACTTGTGCCCCAGACGAGTTCCCCGTGTCACGCTGATACTGTCGCTACCCTCCGCTAGCCGCCGTTCGCCGTCGTTCGCCGCCGGCGAGGTCCAGCCGAGCCGTCGGCCAGCTCAGTCTGACCGTTGTTGGCCTCAGTTCGATTTGGACCGAAGTCAAATAAGCCCGAGCCCACCTCCACCTCAGTAGCTAGCTAGCCTCCGGTGCAAAAATTATTTTTGGCCTTTTCATATTCAGTTAAATTGGAAAATGCAAAATCGATTTATTGTATAATTGTTAATTCAGCTGAAAACATGTAAAAGGTGTAGAAAAATGAATATAGCTCCAAAATTAGTGAAACCAATTTTGTTAGTTTTATATGATCATGCTCTACATGTTAAAAATGCTAAGAGCCATGAAATATGTACTGGTATTTCCTTAATTAATGAAATACATTTAAGATTTAGTAGTTCATATTTAATTAATGGTAAGTCCAAAATTGGTGAAACCAATTTTGTTAATCTTGTTAGTTTATGCCCTGTTCATTAAAAATACTCACTCCCATGTTTAACCCTAAGTCAATTTAATAGATTAAGTGATGCTTCAGACTACATAGTTAGGAGTCAAGCCGCCATTTGGCCGGTCTGACCGTCAGTTCCGATCTGACCGCCATAGGTCCGGTCTGACTGCCAAACCTACTCTATATAAAATCATTCTTTGCTTATTTCCTATGATCTGATCGCCGCCTCCCACGGTCTAACCGACGGCTGCTCAGAACCAAATAACCTTAGGTTGTCTTCTCCGAGGTTCGAACCCCTTCTAGCCCAATCGTTTACACGTTCTTCTAAAAATATTTCTTAGTTATGCATCATAAAGATTGCTTCATAGCATTTGATCATGCTTATCGCGATGCATTTCTACTCTTTTAGTGAACGACGTTCTGGAGAGTGATGTGTTTCCTTGAGGAGGTTTTGTGATTGATCGTGTTTTGAAGCAAAGCAATGAGGCAAGCATATAAGCATATTCTACCTTATACTTTGGATCGTGTGATGTCCAAATTGATAAATTACCACTTTATGTATGTTGTGCATGTATAGCTAGGCAGCGGCCGGGTCGCCATGGGACTGCCAGACTGTGCGGGCAGTCATGTTCCTGCACTGCAGCGGCTAGTCCGGTGGGGTGTAGCCTAGACTAAGTGGCGGTTTGATAACGTGTGGTGCGATGGCCGGGCGTGGTGCGGTGGATACGGAGGCCAGCAGTGGTGCAGAGCTGTGGGGGTCGACAGTGCTGCAGTCCGATAGGAGTGGAGGCGGTCAGCCATGTCGATGGCATAGTGAGGTGGACAATGCAACAGTGCACAGCTTCGGGCCGCGCAATGGGGACCGAAAGTGAGGGCATTCCTCGTCCGTTGATGGTGGGCCTAGAGTGTGTGGCGGCTCGACGGCGGTTGTTCCCGCATGGCTGTGGGTGGTTTCGGCGATGGACAGTCGTGCTCGACTTTAGTGCGGTTGTGGTGGCCCTGCAGGGCCCGGTGGTGACGCTTGTCGTCGATCGACATGCCGTCCGGAATCAGATAGCTTGTGCGACGCGATCGCGTGATGTTGGGTAGTGACCCACAAGTTGCAGTGGCGGCCACGTGTGGCAGAGATGTGGGGGAGGCAACCCACAAGAGTTGCGTCTGGGGCAGTGGGCGGCGGCTAGCCCTGCATGGTAGTGGCTAGTTCGATGCAACGGCCAAGGATTGCACAGCGGCAAGACGACGGGTGATGGATGCTGCGGTAAAGGGTACATGCAATTCTTCTGAGCTTCTGAATTTGGGAACAATGTGTACCTGAATTCACCTCCGGTCAAGGGTACGTGCAATTCTTCCGAGCTTCTGAATGACTGCTCTGCATTCGACTCATCAGCACGATCATGGGGTGGATATCATTCAGTTTTGCCTAAAATGGATTTTTCGATTTTTGATGAGGGGAGGGGGCCTAAGAACTGGAAGAGAAAAATGTGAGTCCTATTTTAAGGTGTTTAGGATCTCAATGGATGTGTGGGTCAATTTGGCTACAATGCATTTTGTGGGGGGCACCTGCTTTGTGGTTGAAGTGCACAAGAATTTTAGAGTGCAATCCTACCTGGGAACAAATCACCCGGGCGATAGCTGAGAGATTTGGTTGGGATGAGTTCCAACAGGTGCTAATGCAGTTCATGCGAATCCATCAGACTAATTCGGTGGCGGACTATGCAGAATGATTTGACAATTTGATGCATAGTCTGTTGGCACTGCATAACTCTTGGGATCCCATGTTTTTTGTCACCCAATTTCTTGATGGATTAAAGGATGATGTTCGGGTAGCAGTAGTGTTACATCGTCCAAAAGACCTCGAGACTGATGTTTCTTTGGCAAACTTGCAGGAAGAGGTCGTGAGCGACGAATGGAGGGAACCTATGACGCCCGGACTACTCCGCGTGTGGCGATGCCATTGCCATTACCGCCTGGTGGCAAACCCCGGGTCCCTGGTTCAGATCGGCCTGACGATAAGCAAGGAATGGATGCGGCACGAGCGGACGGCACGAAGGATCGCTTATCCACACTCTGTGCCTATTGTCGTGCTCGCAACCTATGCTACTGGTGCCGGGAGAAATGGTCACCTGACCACAAATGCACACCCATTGTGCAGATACATGTGGTTGAAGAGTTGTTGGATTATCTGACACAAGGGAATTCAGTTGATCAAGTTGCTGAAGATTCATATGGTGGAGAGGTGTTGTCCATTGAAGTGTTGATGACTATATCAAAGGTAGCAGTCAGTGGGACTAATTCCTCAAGAACAATACGCCTATAAGGCCAGATTTAGAAATTGGAAGTGTCTATGCTGGTAGACTCAGGCATCTCTCACTGCTTTGTCAGTGAAGAGTTAGTTGGCAAGTTATTTGGTGTGGTGCAGGCACTGCAGCCGATCAAAGTAAAGATAGCCAATGGAGGGGTGTTGTTGTGCAATGGGGAATTACCTGTCTGTCAGTGGTGGATACAAGGTAACACTTTCCAATGTGATTTGAAGGTTTTACCTCTTGGGTCTTATGATGTTATATTGGGAATGGATTGGTTAGAACCTTTAAGCCCCATGAGCATCCATTGAGGGCTGAAAACACTCTCATTTGATTCTGGAGATCAGAAGGTTACCTTGTGTGGAGTTAAACCCCAATTGAGTTCATGCAATGCTATCACTGAAGACACCTTGAAGCATTGGCACAATCGTGGAGCTGTTCAATCGGTTGTCCAATTGTGTCAGGTGGAAACCTATCATGAAATCTCTGGAGTGCCAACAGAAATTGCAGTATTGTTGGCTGAATTTGCATGTCTGTTCGAGGAGCCTAAGGGATTGCCACCCTCAAGAGCTTTCAACCATTCCATTCCTTTACTGCCAGGTACAAACCCAGTGAATCTCAGACCTTACCGGTATAATCCATTGCAAAAAAAAAATGAGATAGAGCGTCAGATCAAGGAGATGCTAGCACAGGGAATCATGCAACACAGCAACAGTCCATTTGCATCTCCAGTCCTTCTGGTGGGTAAAAAGGATGGTTCATGATGTCTATGAGTGGATTATCGTCACTTGAATGCCATAACCGTGAAAAATAGGTACCCCCTACCAATTATTGATGAACTGATAGATGAATTGTCTGGGTCTACTTGGTTTACTACCTTGGATTTGAGAGCAGGGTATCCTCAGATATGAAGGGTCCTTGTGGATGAACCAAAAACTACGTTTAAAACACATTGTGGACATTATGAGTATAAGGTGATGGCCTTTGGATTGATTGGGGCGCCGTCTACTTTTCAGAATGCCATGAACATCATTCTGAGTCCTTTATTGAGGAAAGGAGTTCTTGTCTCTATTGATGATATCCTGATTTACAGTCTTACTTTGATCCAACACACTCAAGTATTGCGGCAGGTTTTCAGTCTTTTGTCTGAACATTGTCTGCACATCAAGAAGACTAAGTGTGCCTTTGCAAAAAGACAACTGACATACTTAGGGCATGTGATAAGTGAAGCAGGAGTGACAGTAGACCCAAAGAATGTGGAATCAGTGAAGAATTGGCCAAGGCCCCAAACTGTGAAAGATGTGAGAGACTTCTTGGGCATTGGTGGATATTATAGGAAATTCATCAGAAATTTTGGGCTAATGAGTAGACCTCTCACAAATCTGTTAAGGAAGCATGTTGTCTTTAGATGGACTAAGGTGGAAGAGGAAGCATTTCTCATGCTAAAACAAGCTTTGATATCAGCTCCAGTGTTAGCTGTATCCAATTTTCAGAAGTAGTTCTTGATTGAAACTAATGCTTCAGACAAAGGTATAGGGACTGTCTTGATTCTAGATGGACACCCATTGGCCTATTTAAGAAATCTTTGGGAAGCAAACACTGACAACTATCAACCTATGAGAAAGAGTGCTCAGCTATTCTCTTAGCAGTAGAACATTGTAGAGCTTATCTTCAATCTGGAGAATTTGTGATCAAAACTGATCAAAGGAGTTTGATACATCTTCAAGATCAGAGGCTCTCCACTCCATGGCAGCATAAGGCTTTGTTCAAGTTGCAAGGATTACAGTATAGAATCCAATACAAGAAGGGTACTGAAAACACAACAGCTGATGCTCTTTCCAAAGTTCAGTCATCTGAAGGACCTGAATTGGTGGCTATGTCATCTTGTGTGCCAACCTAGGTATCTAAAATCGTGGAAGGGTATGCACAAGACCCATCAGCTCAAAGGCTTTTAGCACATCTCAGTGTTAATCCTAACAATATGCCACATTACACACTGAATCAAAGAGTCATTAGATATAAGGGAAGAATGGGTGGGCCAAAATCTGGCGCATTATGCCACATTACACACTGGCGCGAGGGTTTGGTGTCGTTCGGCCATTTGGGCTGAAACCGTAACTCAGTCTGTGAGCTAAAAACTGTTTCAAACCGAAAGACGCACCAAACCGCCCCAAACCAATTCCTCCCAGAATCCAAATCGAACCAATTCATTTACCAGGTTAGCCCATTTACACCCAAGCAAAATGAGCCCAAAACAAAATCCAAACCATTATAACTGTTTGAGTCAAAACCATTATCGGACTTACGCAAACTCCACTCCCCCCCCCCCACACACACACGTTCCACCCCGCTCGGCCCACTTCAGCCCAGGTCCCGCTAAATAACTTACCCCGCTCGACAAATTCAAGAGAGTTGAGCATGAAAAATAAGTTGATAATGTGAAGTAATATCTCTATCTTGGGCCTGCGGTGATCCAGAGGCTTCGCTCAGCGCAATTCACAGAGAAATCGGTGGTGGATAATGTTTGAAATAGATGCATAAATTTATGTGCAGGGGGCGCAAAGAGAAGTTGTAACTTTCTTCAGCTAATTGCATGTTTTCCAGTGTGATTTTATATAGCAGAAGTTGAAACTAGGGAGGCAGGGATACCTCTTGGCAGTGGCGACGTTGTTGAACTCGACGTCGGTGCAGCCAATCAGAATAGCGAAGCACACCCATAGTTTGCACAAATTACACCCAGACTACGAACAGGAGCTGAGAAAGCAACAAAAGAAAATCTTAGAGAAACACGGACAAACTATAATGGGGATCCAAATGCAAATTGGTCCTACTAAAGCTTGGGATACCTTCCTTCCGACGCTAGCACCCGCAACAAATTAGAACAGCAAATCAGAGCCAGCGTTCGTAGCCAATCTCGCACCCGGCGCCGGCGACGTAGGTGCTCAGCTTTTGCTGGCAGCGGATCCACAATCTACGCTCAATCCAGCTTCTTGGCGTGCTCCGTTTCTTAGGGAGTAGTCGATGCGTGATGGTGGATGCATGGAGGAGCCAGCATAGCAGATGCGTCGAGGATTTGGCCTGAGGAGTAGTAGATGTGTGGAGGAGCTGATGTCGTGGATGCGTGATGGCGGCGGACTAGCGGTGGGGCGGCGAAGTCAAGGGTTTGGCGTGGCCGCGTGATTCGTCGACACTGGCGTGAGGGTTTGGCGTCGTTCGGCCGTTTAGGTTGAAACCGTAACTCAGGCCGTGAGCTAAAAACTGTTTCAAACCGAAAGACACACCAAACCGTCCCAAACCAATTCCTCTCAAAATCCAAACCAAACCAATTCATTTACCAGGTCAGCTCATTTACACCCAAACAAAATGAGCCCAAAACAAAATCCAAACAATTATAACTGTTTGAGTTAAAACCATTATCAGACTTACGCAAACACCACTCCCCTCCCCCCCTCCCCACACGTTCCACCCCGCCCGGCCCACTTCAGCCCAAGTCCCGCTAAAAAACTTACCCCGCTCGGCCTGCGTAGCGCGCTCGGCTAGCAACAAGACCGGCATCGGCTAGCAACAAGACTCGCCTCCCGGAGACTCCGCGGCAGCACACGACGACGCGTGCGTCGGTCGTGTTCGTGCGGCCGCGGCACACGAGGCGCGCTGATGATGTTGGCGTGGCCGGCGTCCGTGACGAGCACGCGCGGTGAGCCAGGGATCATGGCGCCCCGCGGCCGCGGGGCGTACGTGACGAGCGCCTCAGTTATCCCAAACGCTTTGCGCCACAGCACCACGCACGCGCCACAGCACCAATCAAGCAGCCCGTGTCGTGCGCCGGCTGGGACCAGAAGGAGATGAGACGACCAATGTTTTGAGGCCGCACTAACGCATCAACCATGATTTGTTCTGGAGCTGTCTTCTTCACATCCAAAAACATCACGGCATCACGAGAACTTTTTTTTTCACAACAAAACATCATGACAATAATATCCCGAGCTTTTGGAAAGCATCAAGCATTAGACGTGGTCTTGCTTCTAGCTATACCAGCTGAAAGATTATTTTTTGCCAAAGCAAGCCAAACCGAACCACTACGGTGGTGATTGGTTGGGTGCCCAGCCTTCTAAGCCAGGCTACGCTAGGGTCGGCTAGCTCAATATAAGACCCTCTTGATTGGATTGTATGTACTTAGATAAGCTTGCATTGAGTTATTCTGGTTTGGTTGCCTGGCTTGTCTTTGCGATCACCACGTCTTTGATTTCTTCGTCTCTGACGTGTCCCTTCTCGCTTTCCATCTCCTCTCTCTCTACCTTGGTGCTGACAGCCCGGAATCGACAAAACCCAAAACAGGGGAACAAAAGTAGCATCTGGATGTTACCGTGGCCTTTCTCAACAGTCCACACCTCTGGATGGGACACGGATCCTCTGCATTAATGATGATTAATACAGAGGATTACTGTTTTGTACAGTAATATGAGTCTGCTGTTACAACATCTGCATTAATTAATCACTGTTCACTGAGGATACTGTAGCGGCAGTGTTTGGTTCTACTGTGCCACGGCCTGTACTGTAGCATCAGGGACTGTAGCAGTTGATCCAATCCATCCACTCCAAATTAATGGCATAATGCACTCCACTGTAGCTCTTTGCAGTTACCCGTGACAATTGCAGAGGATCCGTGTCCCTCTGGATGGTGGTGTAACCCGCATGGGCGCAGAGTTGGCTCGAGCGGAGGAAATCACATGGGAGGTGACGGACTGACGGGATTTATGGATAAAATTCTTTCCAGAATGGACTTTTATTTTTTTCAACGTTTTAACAGTTTACTTTTACGGTTCTCGTCATGAAGAGATTTTTAAGATCATTCTTTTTCAGATGGGATTATTTCTCTTTTCCTTTCACAAATCTTTTCAAAAGGTAGCTGTTGGAGATAAGAGAAAATAAAAAGAATAAGAACGGAGAGAGGAATTAAGAAGGAAACGAAATAAAGAGAATATTATTGAGGATTGTCTAACCAATCACTACCTATGCTCCTGAGGTCGTGGTGTATAGGGCAAATTTTTACCATCACTATGGATACTCATTTCCTCTCATTTTCTTCCTATCACCTTCGGGTAGGCTTTTATCACATCTTGTTTATAAAAGACAGTTTCTTTTACGACACCATATATGACTGATCTTGCTTTCTAATATATCCTAGAAACCTCGTATTCTAGTTAGTATATCCTAGTTAGTATTCGCTAAGCAAAGACTCGTCGTGCGTTTACTGTTGTGGGAGACAGCACCGGAGGGCAGTTTGCCAAGTAAATTGGGGGATAGTTCTGGTGGGAAGGAAACCAAGATAATTTGCAGGTAATCGACTATTGAACTCGATCCGCGTGTTTGCAGGTAATCTTGAGGGTGGTTTGCAGCGAAGAACGACGCGATGGTGATTTCTCTCACAATCAGTCTCTCTCCCTCTGCCTGGGGAGCTCGACCGCATCGGAGAGGCTGGGCAGCAGGATCTCGATTCTAGGAACGGACGACGGACGAGGGGTGAAGTCACGCCGTGATTTTAAGGGATGAAGTCAGAGAATCTCGATCCGATTGTAAATACTAAACAAAGCGGTAGATTAGCACAACATTATATTACATTGCTCTTGTACAAATTTCAGTACTTTGCGAAATGGCTACTCAATTTATCTAGACTGCAATAGGGATTCGAAAGTTTCTAGGAAGATCTAGCACTACAAAATTACAACAATCAGCTGGCATCTGACCAAGCTTAGACCTATGCGCACAGCTAATCCACAAGCATCAGCAGCAATAGAAAGATTCTTATTGCACCTGTACAGAAAATACTTAGCAGCAGGCCAGCAGCAAGCAAGCAGCTGTCTCACTGAAGCTAGTTGTTGGTTGATACTAGAATGGACGGCTCCAAAATAGTAGTCCAATTGCAGCGAAGTAGCTAGCTAATTCGATGCTTCGATTCACCTGTATGATCCTCTCCTCCTCATTGCAGGTCGTAGACAGTGGTATCGGCGGCGTAGCAGCCGAGGACGCGCACGAACACGGCGAACCTCGCAATCTCCTGGATGGCCTCGCGGACGCGTGGGTCGTGGGCGGCGCCCTCACAGTCGACGTAGAGGACGTGCGGGAACGCGCGCAGCGTCGGCGCGCCGCGGGCGCTCGTGTCCAGGACCATCACCGGGGGCCGCGCGCCGTCGGCGTCGCTGACGGCGTCGTTGTTGATGACCTCCAGCTTGGTGAGGTTGATGCTGCGGGAGGAGAAGGCGGAAAGCACCTTGAGCACCATCATCATGGACCCGCCCCGGTGCACGACCACCATGCTGGTCTTGGCGTCGGCGTCCACGGGTAGGGTCACGGGCGAGGGCGGCCTGGAGAGCAGCAGGAAGCGGGTGACGTTCCAGGACTCGTCCTGGAGGCCGTGCGCGAGCACGTCGAGGCCGTAGAGGTCGGCGGCGCGCGGGCTGGCGATGGCCGCGGTGTCGAGCATCCGGTTGGACCGCAGCATCTCCACGGCGCCCGCCGTGTCCTCGACGGGTTCGCGGTCCACGCCGAGGCGGGCTAGCGCGCGGCCGCAGTGCGCGAGCGCCATCGGGTGGCTGATAACGCGGCGCACCTCGGTGGCGCGGACCCCCGGCATGGCGAGGAGGCAGTAGTGCACGAAGAGGTTGATCTCCTGCGCCACCACCAGATCGTGCCGCAGCAGGAGGTCGTAGTTCCGCAGCGCGGTGCCCTCCATGGTGGACTCCACGGGGAGGATAGCCCGGTCGGCGCCCCCGCGCTCCACGGCCGCCAGCGCATCGGCGAACGAGCGGCACGGGACGGTGTCGCACCCGGGCAGCGCCGTCTTGGCTGCGAACTCGCTGTACGCGCCGGGCGCGCCCTGGAACGCCACCCGGAGCCCGGTCCCATCTTGCCCCCCGCCCCCGCCGCCCGTGCTCACCGAGAGGTGGATCCGGTCCGCATGGCCGTTGACGTGTGCCCCCTTCCTGTTGACGCCCTTCTTAGCGTGGCCGTTGACGACCTGCCCCTTCCTGTTGACGCTGCCGTGCCCTCCCTTGCCGTTGCCGTTGATCTGTACCTTGCCGTCGGGCGGCGCGTTCTCGGCGTGCCCGTTTACGCGCGGGGCGGCGCCGTTGGTCCTGGCCGCGGCGGGGACGAAGGAGGAGGAGGAGCGCGTGTTCCGGCGTGTCCTGGGGAGGAGGAGGTGCTTGGGGAGGGAGGACGTGTAGGCCATAGAACTCCGGGGAGTGGTGGGGATTGGGTGGTGAGGTCGGGTGCAGGGGTGGAATTAGCTGAGCAAAGACGTCGGGGTGCAGCTGGCCGGAGGGTGTTGACTTTTATAACCCCGGCACTGGCAGCGGAGCGAGATAAATTCAGAGCAGCCAAGTATTATTGACTATACATATGTTACACGTGCACACTTACTAATAAAGAAAATTATGGACTCATAGTTATCGTGGCAGCACAACGCATTGCAAACTAAACCAGGGCTCTGTTTAATTGTGGACAGGACACGGGCCAGGAGAGTCATTCCTGAGAGAACGCTTCAGACCAAATCAACTGTTCCAATCAGTCGTCCTCCGCTAAAAAAATCAGTCGTCCTCGCTCTTCAAAACCACGGGGACACGATCGGTGCTCCTGTTCAAACGCTTGTAAATTTGTAGGGCCGCCTGATTTGGACCGCCATTGGTGCCGACGAATAATTCTCGCGCTTTCACTGCACATTTCTCCACCGAAGCCTGAGGATCCGGTCGCTGTGAGCTCTTTGTTTCGCTTTCCCAAGTGATACTATATGCAGCGGCGTTGTTGTCATGAATGGACAAGATCGCCAATTCTTCCCTTCTGCATTGGCTATTAGTGGAAAACGAGCAGGCCAGAGAAGTTGATAAGCTCGCAGAATCACTACTCTAGTCCTTGTGCCATGTTGGGGGAGATACGATGACAGTGAAGTGCTTCATTGGATCTGATCTTTTTCAGAATCTCTTTTGGTGTTTTTTCTTTTCTTTTCTTCAATTCTAGCTAGTGATCTGCCATAAAACCATTCCCAATCATATTCCCTTCATTTCGTTCCCTTCCCGATTCCCTTCCCTGTTCATATTCAATTTATTTTCTCTCATCTCCAACAGTTTGGGAATCCTGTCCTGAAGGGAATGACATTGAGAATCTCGTCGTGAAAGGAACCGTGAAGAAAAACTGTTGGAACGCTGAAGAGAATGAAAATCTCTTCACGACGAGATTTTGATCCTCGAAGGAAATCCGTTGAGGCTGACCTAACTATGGAGAAATGAAACTAAGGTGCGCCGACGTTAAGCCACAATTGGCATAAACGATTTTGCGGTAGAATTATTGCTGAAAGGCTCATCGATACATCATGCATGCCTCGTTTTTAACATTATGACACCAAAACTGTATTGCCGATGTGTTGCGTGTTGGTCATACCATCCATACAGTTGGGCTGTCAAAAAAAAAGTATAGAAAAAAAACATAGAATTAGGTTGTCTCAATCGGTAAACGTGATCGAACTAAACAATATCTTACAGTTACAGAAACATCGTCATATAAGTACTTTGGTGTAACATGAGACACTTAGCACAAGCCAAATGCTTACACACACTGGATAAGCCAAACCATATGTGGTCAACTGAAGTGAACGCTATTCTTTCATTTGCTTGGTCCACCCACAAGAAAACGGTGTCTATAAATTGCAAACCATTAAGGCAAGTTAGAAATGGCAGGTGTCTGGATGATTTTATCAATCTTCAATCTCTACATCTCTGATCTTTAATAAATATTATGTACGTGCAAATATATGGTAATATAAGTATGTACATGTATCTACAAGTTGTACGGATGTGTTAAAAAAGAAATGGCAGCAATCGTTAACAGTTGGAGGCTTTGACCAATCAGATAGAGAGCCGGGACGTTTGGTCGTGATCACTAATTACTTGCACCAGTCGCATGTCGGCATCAAAAATTTTCCTAGCCCTTGCATGCTGGTATCCCCGATTTCTTGGCAATGAAACGGACGTGCAGTGTACAACCAACCTGCCGCCGATCTGGTGTTATTGTCGTTGCTTGCCGTGGAGAAAACGGGAAGGGTCAGGCACCAGCCCTGCCCCTGTCAGCTTGTTCAAGCTCCAGCCTCCAGAGCACGCAGGAGCAGGAACAGTTCCTCTCTGCGTTGCAGTACCAGGACACCGCGGCGGCCTTCTCGAATGATTTGCCTCGCTGGACATTCGTGACCTTTCCGTTTATTCTGGACCAGAACATGATATGATATGGAGTTGTTTTGTCAAGTTGGGATACATGTGCGTTGTCGGATTGGTTGCCCAGTCCAGCCACATCAAGCCATGCTACTTTTTCCCCTGTTGTCAGCAGACCTGGTTAGGCATAGCTCGGTCCAGCTAACTAATCAGGCTGCATGCTGAAGGTTCGGCCCATGGTCCGTGCCAGATCGAGTTGTGGTGTGGTGGCGGCGGGGTGTTTAGCCGGGTCGGGTCGGGTCGTGTCTATAGTACCGGGTCTTGTACCGATCTAGTTGGTTAGCTCTAATTATTAGGTAAATATAATGTTACACGTTAACCATCTTATATGCCATCTTATACATGATTATATAAGATTTTAGATAATGTAAATGATTTGTTTAACTTATCATATCCTGCAGGGGTGTGAGTGTGACCTGGTTGCATCACCTGGATGGACCAATAAAGCGTCTAGATTGCATTTGCAAATTGCAAGTGGTCAGCATCCCCTACTGTATTCCTTTTTCTCGAGCGAAAAGAATGCACTTTTTTATTTGCGCTTTTGAGTAAATCACGAGCACTAATAAATGTTTTAAAAAAGAGAAGTAATAAAGTTTTACTTTAAGTTCAATGTTACTAAACCTCCAATTTATGTCCTGACGCACCCAGACCCAATAACATAGATAGACAGAGAGCAGAACACATTTCACTCATAAATACTATATATAGTTTTTATCCGCATCATTTCGGTTGAACAGTGTCCACAGACACACAGTACCCACAGGGCTTCTCCTCCTTCCCTCTTTCTCTATACGGACAGTGAGGCTCCTATGCTCCAAACTTCACGAACTTTTTTATATACGTCCTCCAATTTATGATGTATCTATTTTAAAAGGATTCACCTCAATACTCCGTATAGGTTTCAAAATAAAAACTCTAAAGAGGATTACTTTTAGAACTTCTTGTAATTTTTAAGCCCTCAAAAAATTCCCACAAATAAAGAAAAATTCACTAATATTCCTCTCATGTGCTGTAATAATTTCTAAAATTATTTCCAACACTAGATTACTTCATAAAAAAGTATGTTCATTTGTGATAGTCTATTTATATGCATTTTTACCATTTCAATATCGTATCCATATTACATAACATATTATATATATGGATATTATATATTACCATATATAATTGTAATTCTATGTATATAAATAGTAATATATAAAACATATATGTTACAGTAATATATATACAACATAACATATACGTTATAATATTACATATTACTAATAATTGCGTATACATGCATAGTACATGATCGCATGATATGTACCATATAGATATATGATACTATACTATTAGTATATACTACATGGATACATATGTATACAATATATAATTACATATGGATACATATTATATATATATATATATATATATATATATATATATATATATATATATATGGTACCATTAACCATATATAACATATATGGTATATGATTACATAT